>NC_054468.1:86560102-87951768 GCF_017639515.1 Carcharodon carcharias | reverse complement strand
GATTAGATCATCAATATAAACGGCACAATTGCTTAGACCTGAAATGACTTTGTTAGTCAGTCTTTGAAATGGCTTAGGTGCATTCTTCATTCCAAATGGCATGACTTTAAACTGATATAGTCCACTTTGCGTTACAAAAGCTGACATCTCATTTGCTCTCTCCGACAATGGCACTACCAATATCCTTTCAGCAAGTTAGTCTTTGTGATAAATTTTGATTGTTCCACATTCTCAATGCAACCATGGTGTAGGATATGAATCCGCTTTTGCCACCTCATTCACCTTTCGATAGTCCACATACAGGGCAGAATTTTCTGCCTGCCAGGCGGATGGGCCCGACACAATTTCCGGCTGGCGGGGAGCTGATCCCTGCCGGAGAAGCGGGCCCCACCGCCATTTTACATGGGTGGGCCAATTAAGACCCGCCCAGCATGACATCTGCTGGGAAGCACTATGTGCTTCCTGTGCGGGCGGGGGGGAGGGGGAGTCCCCAAAAGCGAGAGTGTGCTCTTTCGCACATGCACGTGAAAGAGCGCACATCTCCCTGAGGCTAAGTGCTGCTTCAGGGAGATTCCTGACACTTTTACAAACATTAAAAATAGAAAAAAATATATCCTTAACATGTCCCCCTCATGTGACAATATCAGATGAGACGGGACATGTTCATAATTTTCACTATAACTTTATTAAACTTTTTAAATACCCTTAAGGTTGGACGGGCAGGTCCTTTAATTGTTGAAATGATCCTGTCAATGGCCTCAATTGGCCATTGACAGGTCGGCGGGCGCACAGCTGACTTTGCTGTGCTCCTGCCTTCCTGAAAATTTAAATGGGGCGGGATGATGTCGAGGGTTCCGCCCAATGTCATCCTGCATCATTTTACGTGTCGGTGAGCAGGCCCTGCCCCCTGCTCGCTGACGGCAAAATTCTGCCCACAGTCTTTGTCTTCTACCCAGTTTCGGGAGTTTCAATAACTCCTTCTTGTCTTTGAACTGCCTGCTTATCCTGTTTGTCTGTTCTTCCCTATGAGCCTTTGATCTTGTTACAACACAGTCAGGAAACAACCCAGGATGTTCCTTCTGTAGTGTCTTTGTTGAAAATACTCCTACAAGCAGTTCAACTATCGTTGGCATCGCCCACATTTGCGAACCAGCTATATCATTACACAGAATAAATTGAAGCCCTGCATTGGGCAATTTTTCCACCACTCCAGCTATAATTTCACCATACTTCCACTTGCTCTTTAAATTTACCTTCCACCACAGAACAGATTTTGCATCTCCATGAACCCCACCTGCTACTGAAATACTCCGTTTGAAAAACAAATATCACAATCCCACAACATTAAGGATTGACTAACCCCATGTCTCTTAAAATTTTAATATCTTTATCTACTCCACCCTGTACACATGGAAAGGCTTTCCCTACACACACAAAATCTTTAAGCATTTCTGCAACCTGCTCCTCAGAAGCCAGGGAAACATTGGCCAGGATTTTCCGTGCCTGCTGGCATTGGGCATGTTTAGTGGCGTGAGTAGACAATATGCTTTCATGACTGTCCGCTCAGCCAACTGATGGCAGGCCACATCCCCATAATTGGACATCGGGAACCTCATTATAATACACCAATATATCACTATTAGGCCAGCCCACCAGATTCTTCCCCCCACCCCATTAGATCATCCACCCGTGTCTCGGGAAAGCACACCAGTGCAGAACTCGTCTTGACAAGATTGACGTGCAGAAGTTGAGACTTATCTGCCAGGGGTTTGCTCACATCTCAGACATCTGAGGATGCTGGAACCCGACACCAACAGCACACAGGAGGAACATCCATAGCATGCTGGGTGGATTCTCATGAGGTTGGATAGTCACTGTTGTTGCTCACAGTGGGGTGATAGTCAATGGGGTGGGAGGGGAAGGGCTAGAATTGGCTGGGAGAAGAAGAGATGTCAGGATGGGACAGGGGAAAGAAGGTGTCTGGATGTGGGTAGCTTGGGTGGGGGGAGTGAAGGTATCAGGATGGGGGCAGTTTGGGAGGGGGAAAGAAGGTGTCAGGATGGGGGGAGGTTGGGAGTACAGGGGAGAGTAGGAAGTAACAGGGAAGAAGGCTGCAATTGGGGAGGTAAGTGTAAAGGAGGTGTAAGGTGTAAGGGAAGGAGTGCAGAGAGAGGAGACTGTCCCGGGGGAGGAAGGAGTGCAGAGAGAGGAGGGTGTCTGGGGGGAGGAAGGGCTGCAGAGAGAGGAGGGTGTAAGGGCTGAGGAAGAAGTAAGAGTGGAGGAAGGAGTCAGGAAGGGGGTAGGAGTAATGCTGGAGGAAGAAGTGAGGCTGGTGGAAGAGGTAAGGCTGGAGGAAGGAGTAGAGAAGGGGCAGGGACTCAGGGTGGCTGAAGAGGTAAGGGTAGAGGGAGGAGTCAGGAGGGGGGAGGGACTGTTTTTCCTACTGAAGTGGATAACTTCACATTTACATTAGACTGCATCTGCCATGTATTGGCCACTGATTCAACTTGTCTAAATTGCCTTGAAGCCTCTTTACATCCTCCTCGCCACTCACATTCCCACCAGGTTTTGTGTTGTCGGTAAACATGGAAATATTACATTTGGTTCCCTCATCCAAATCATTGCTATATATTGTGAATAGCTGGTCCCAAGCACTGATCCCTGCGGCACCCCACCAGTCAATGCCTGCCACTCCAAAAAACACCCATTATTCCTACTCTGTTTCCTGTCTGTTAACTAATTCTCAATCCATGCCAATATATATATTACCCCCCAATCTCATGTGCTTTAATTTTGCACACTAACTTTTATTTGGGACCTTATCAAAAGCTTTCTGAAAATCCAAATACATCACCTCTACTGGTTGTCCCTGACCTATTCTGATAGTTATATCATCCGATATGATCCCAGCTGATGTTCCTCCTGGACTAGTCGGATCCTAGGGTGAAACCTGGCTTGATAGGTCCTAACTTTTATTTTTTGTCTCAAAATGTTGAGGGCGGCTACTGGACAGAATCACAGGAGTCAGCTGATGAATTTTTAACAAAAGATTAAAACATTAAATAAGAAAAGATGAACTATATTACAATACTCCTTCACCCACAACTACGCCTTTGCAGGTATATACAGATTCGTAAGGATAACACAAGTTACAAAATCTATCTTTTACACTAATGTTCACAGTAAGTACATAGTCCATGTAAACCAATAGGTGACCTACGGTCAGACACACCATGCTCTGAAACCAAATGCCAGATACCACCCCAAACGGATGCTATGGATCTCTCCTCAACTCCCTGCCCCTCCATGATACTTGTCACACTGTGAGCTAACTGGTCTCACTGAGCTCTGCCTTTCACATGGGGATTCCAATCCCTGCTTTTGAATAACTCATTGGGAATCTTCTCCCAAATGACACTTTCTCTCAGAAGTCTTCCACAAGGGTCGACCTCCAGGTCTTCGAGCTCTCCTGGATCGTCACGTGCATTCAAGCTTCATTCCACTTATTCGCTGTCTCGCTGACTCAGCCGTGCCAACAGACATGACTGCTTCACATGCCCGTATTAATGAGCTACAAACTTTCAGCTGTCTCCTCAGATCTTCTGGTTTCCCACAAGCCTATGTTGCTTTAAATATGAATCCTGCAGTTTTCCCTTTAAGCTTGGAGCCATTCTCTGCTGCTCACACTTAACTTCACTTAACAGAACCTTTTCCAGATTCCTGTTTATTCCTTCTCAGGACCCCTCTTCTTTGGGGAAACATGCTTCCTGCAGCTCCCTCCTGTGTCCAGCCTCTTCTGGCACCTGATTCCAACTGTAATTTGGGACTTGCTATCCGTCACTCTCCTATGCTACTTCTGCTGGCAAATCATTTCAACTTTAGAGCATACTGGCCAACTGAACTCAAACTGCTCTTGGTTTCTTTGTCTGTGGGTGTGTGGGGCCTCTTTCTCCGGACCTTCTTTGCTGGGCAACAGCGCAGTATTTTTCTACCTTGTTTGTTTTAACTCCCCTTCAAAAGTCATAAAATCTCATTAAAATGCAGGCATCTTTTAAAGTGAAACTAAAACTCATGTTTCGTCCTTTCAACCCACAAAATGCCAAAATACAAATTAAACTTAAACTTAAAGATATACCTTATTCCTGACACATCCAAATACACATATAACTTACTTAAAGCTATCTCTATTTCCCAACACCTCAAAAAGCTCCAGAAAGTTTGTCAGTCATGATTTCCCTTTCATAAATCTATGTTGACATTTTCTAAACCCATTGATATTTTTTAAGTGCCTTTTTATCCCATCCTTTATAATAGACTCTAGCATTTTCCTTCCTGCTGATGTTAGGCTAATCACTCTGTAATCCCTTGTTTTCTCCCTCTCACTTTTTTTAAATAGTGGGGTTATACTTGCCACCGCCAAACTGCCAGGACTGTTCCAGAATCTACAGAATTTTGGAAGATGATTACCAATGCATCCACTATCTCCAAGGTCACCTCCTTTGGTACTCTGGGGATTTATCTGCTTTCAGTCCCGTTAATTTCTCCAGCACTATTTTTTTACTAATACTAATTTCCTTCAATTCCTCCTTCTCACTAGACCTTTGGTTCTGTAGTATTTCTGGGAAAATATTTGTGTCTTCTACCGTGTAGACAGAACTAAAGTAATTGTTTAATTGCTCGGACTTTCCTTGTTCTCCGTTATAAATTCTCCCATTGCCGATTGCAGGACCTATATTTGTCTTCACTAATCTTTTTTTTCTTACATGGTTATAGAGGCATTTACAGTCCACTTTTCTGTCCCTTGCAAGTTTACTAACATGCTCTATTGTTCCCCTCTTGATCAATCTCATGGTGCCTCTTTGCTAAACTGCTCTCAATCCTCTGGTTTGCTACTTTTTCTCGGAACTTTATATGACTCCCCTTTGGATCTAATACTGTCTTTAATTTCCTTGTTAGCCATAGTTGGGCCATTTTTCCTGTTGTGGTTTTGTGCCAGAAAGGAATGTATAACTATTGCAATGTCTGCATTCATTCTTTAAATATTAGCCATTACCTATCCACTGTCATGCTTTTCAATGAAGTTTCCCAATCTATTGTCGCCAACTCACCACTCATACCTTTGTAGTTTCTTTTGTTTAGTTTTAGGTGCTAGTTTGGGATTGGACTACTTCACTTTCGATCCCAATGAATAATTCCATCATGTTATGGTCACTCTCCCCTAAAGGGCCCCCCACAACTAGGTTATTAATTAACCAATTCTCATTGTACAGTACCAAATCTGGTACAACCTGTTTCTTAGTTGGATCCTCGACATACTAGTCTAAAAAACCATCTCATACACACTCCAGGATTTTATATGCCACAATATTATTGCTAATTTTGTTTGCCCAGTCTATATATAGATTAAAGTCACCAATGATTCTGTAGCACCCTTGTTACGTGCGTCTCTATTTTTCTGTTCAATGCTATCCCCACCTTACCACTACTGTTTGGAGGCCTATGGACAACTCCCACTAAAGTTTTCCACCCCTTGTTGCTTCTTAGCTCCACCCAGACTGACTCCACATCTTGATTTCCTGAGCCAATATCCTTCCTCACTATTGCACTGATGTCATCCTTTACCAACAATGCCATCCCAACGCCCTTTCCTTATTTCCTGTCCTTTCTAAATATCGACTTACCTTCGATATTCAGTTACCAGCCTTGGTCACTCTGCAGCAATGTCTCTGTAATCGCAATCATATCGTACTGGTTTACATCTAGTTGCGTCATATATTCATCTACCTATTGTGAATGCTCCGTGCATTCAGATAAAGTGCCTTTAGGCCTGTCTTTTTAACATTTTTACACTTTTTTTTGTATTATGACCCTATTTTCTGCTAGTCCTTGTTTCCTCTGCTTTCCACTTTTGCTGTTTACTTTTCTACCTTATATTTCTATCTTTGTTTCCTTCTCTTATGTCTCCCTGCTCAGATTTCCATTCCCTTGCCATTCTAGTTTAAACCCTCACCTGCAGTACTAGTGAATAGTCCTGCAAAGATATTGGCCCCAGTCCCGCTGGGTGCAAACTGTCCAGCTTGTGCAGGTCCCATCTTACCCAGAATAAGTCCCAGTGCCTCAGCAAACTAAACCTTTCCTTCCTACACCATCTCTCCAGCCATACATTCATCTGGTTTATTCTCTAATTCCTGATCTCGCTAGCATGTAGCACTGGGGGTAATCCTGAGATTACTACATTTCAGGCCATTCTTTTTAATTTATTTCTTAGTTCTCTATATTCTTCTTTCAGGACCTCAGCCCTCATTTTACCCATATTGCTGATACCGATATGGACCACGAACTCTGGTTTTTCACTCTTCCTCTTCAGAATGCCCTGCAGCTGCTCACTAACATCCTTGACCTTGGCACCAGGGAGGCAACATACCATCCTTGTGGCACGTCTGTGGCCACAGAAATGTCCATCTGTTCCACTTATGATAGAATCCCCTATCACTATTGTTGTCCCACACTTTCTTTCTCATCCTCCAGTCCCCCCACCATGCAGTTGGACTATTAGTGGTGCCATGGACTAGGCTCTTGCTGCAAGCCCCTGAGAAAACATCCCCCCAGCAGTATCAAAAATTGAAAATCAGTTAGAGAGGGAGATGGGCACAGGGGACTCCTCTACTACCTGCCTAGTGTTTTTACTCTGTCTGTTGGTCAGCCATTCCCTTTCTACCTGTGCACTCTTTACCTGCAGTGTGACCATCTCTCTGTATGTGCTATCCATGAAGATCTCATCCTTACAGGTGCTTCACGGTGACTCCAACCGCAGCTCCAGCTCTGAAAAGCAGATTTCAAGTAGCTGCAGCTGGAGACATTTCCTGCACACGTGGACGCCCTAGACACAGGAATTGTCCCTGACTTCCCACATCACACAGGAGGGGCATTCCACGACCATGTCTTACCCTTAAATTATTACCTTTATATTTAATTTGCCTAGTTTAAAGAAAGTTAAATATATACTAGGGACCTTACTTTACTTCTTATACTTCTGACACTATGTAAGTTAAAGTAAAGACCAATTTTTACTTTAAAGACAGGAAGTAGAAATACTCACCAGGACCTACTTACCAAGGCCATTCCTCCTTTTGTGCTGGCTCCTGGTCCCGCTCAATGAACGTATATTTCCCCTATGATGTCACTCTTGGATGTTTTCAAAAATCACCCCTCCCGTGCAGCTTTTCAACTCCTGGAGGCTGAAGAAGATAGGGAAAGGAGAGAAAAGAGCACCTCCCTCCCCTCCTCAACAAACTCACTTCTCACCCAACTCACAGTGATTCTACTCTGCAAGAGTGCACTCTGCCTTGTAAATAGAGGAATAGAGCAAAAAGAGTGGAAGTTATCTTGAAAATATAGATATCAGTGGTTTGGCCTCAAATGGAATATTGTGTCCAATTCTAGGCAATAGACTTGAAGAAGAGTGTGATTAGAGGGGGTGCAGAAAAAAATTTACAACTATTGTTTCAGGGATTAGAAACTTCAGTTACATGGATAGATTGGCAAAACTGTGATGGCTACCCTTTGAGAAGAGGAAGTTGAAGAGAGATTTGAAACAAATGCTTCAATGAGAGGTCTGGACAAATCAAATAATGAAGAACAAAGAAAAGTACAGCACAGGAACAGGCCCTTTGGCCCTCCAAGCCTGCGCCGATCTTATTGCCCGTCAACTAAAACATTTTGCACTTCTTGGGTCCGTATCCCTCTAGTCCCATCCTATTCATGTATTTGTCAAGCTGCCTCTTAAACACCACTATCGTACCTGCTTCCACCACCTCCTCTGGCAGCGTATTCCATACACTCACTACTCTCTACGTAAAAAACTTGCCCCGCACATCTCCTCTATAGATTTCTCCTCTCACCTTAAATCTATGTCCCACAGTAATTGACTCTTCCACCCTGGGAAAAAAGCTTCTATCTACTCTGTCCATGCCACTCATTATTTTGTAAACTTCTATCAAGTTGCCCCTCATTCTCCGTCACTCTACTGAGAACAATCTGAGTTTCTCTAACCTCTCCTCATAGCTAATATCCTCCAGACCATGCAGCATCCTGGTAAACCTCCTCTGCACCCTCTCCAATGCCCCCATATCCTTCTGGTAATGTGGTGACCAGAATTGCACGCAATATTCCAAGTGTGGCCTAACCAAAGTTCTATACAGCTGCAGCATGACTTCCCAGCTTTTATACTCAATACCCCTGCCAATGAAGGCAAGAATGCCATATGCCTTCCTGACTACCTTATCTACCTGCATTGCCACTTTCAGTGACCTGTGGACATGTACACCCAGATCCCTCTGCCGGTCAATGCACTTAAGGATTCTGCCATTTACTGTATAATTCCTGCCTGTATTAGACCTTCCAAAATGCATTACCTCACATTTGTCTGGAGAAACTGCTCCCATTTGTAGAAAAATCGAAAACCAGAGGGCACTCAATTAAGGTGAGTGATGAAAGAACCAATGACAGCAGGAGAAGCAGCAAGTTGTTAGGATCTGGAATGCACTGGGAGGCAGATCCAATCGTGACTTTCAATAGGGAATAGGTTAATTAGCTAAAGCGAAAACATTTGCAGGACTATGGAGAAAAGGCTGGGGAATGGGATGAGTTGAGTTGTTCTTGCAGAGTCTGCACAATGAGCCGAATGGTCTTCAGTGCTTTGACCATTCTATGCTTCTATATTCCGTTATTCCATTGTAGAAATTCAGGAATTGCAATAATTATATCATTATATCAATAATTGTATGACCTCATTACAGCCTTCAAATATGGACAAAAGAGCTGAACTCCAGAGGTGAGATGAGAATGACTGCCCTTGTGGTTGTTGGAGGTCAATGATCTCAGTTCTAGTACATCACTGCAGGAGTTCCTCAGAGAAGTGTCCTAAGCCCAACCATCCCCAGCTGCTTGATCAATGACTTTCCTTCCATCATAAGGTCAGAAGTGGGGATGTTCACTGATGATTGCACAATGTTCAGCACCATTCGCGACTCCTCAGATACTGAAGCAGCCAATGTCCAAGTGCAGCAAGACCTGGACAATAACCAGGCTTAGGCTAACAAGTGGCAAGTAATGTTCACACCACAAATGCCAGGCAATGATCACCTCCGACAAGAGAGAATCTAACCATCTCCACTTGAAATTTAATGGTATTATCATTGATGAGTCCCCCACTATCAACATCCTGGGGATTACCATTGGCTGGAAACTGGACTAGCCATATAAATACTGTGGCTACAAGGCCAGGTCAGAGGCTAAAACCCTGCAGCGAGTAACTCACCTCCTGAATCCCCAAAGCCTGTCCACCATTTACAGGGCACAAGTCAGGAGTGTGATGGAATAATATTCACTTGCCTGGATGAGTGCAGCTCCAACAACACTCAAGAAGCTTGACACCATCCAGGACAAATCCGCCCTCTTGATTGGCACCCCATCCACAAACATTCACTCCCTCCACCACCGATGAACAGTGATAGCAGTGTGTACCATTTACAAGATGCACTGCAGGAATTCACCAAGACTCCTTAGGCAGCACCTTCCAAACCCATGACCACTACCATTTAGAAGGACAAGGACAGCAGACACATGGGAACACCACCACCCGGAAGTTCCCCTCCAAGTCACTCACCATCCTGATTTGTAAATATATCACCATTCCTTCACTGTCAGCTCCATCAATTGGTGAGTTTACTTTCTTGTCTCCAAGCTGGGTGAATGCAACTTTTTATTAATTTATAAATTATTAGCTAATTGATTAATTAAATAAATAAGGTTGGACAGAAATGGCAAGGCTGGTGATGTGCTGTGACTGCAGCATTTGGGAATCCGTGGAATGCAATGCGATCAAAGAACAGCCATATCTGCAGTAAGCGTCTGCAGCTTAGTCAACTTTGGCTCTGCGTTGCTGAGCTGGAGGCAAAACTGCAGACATTGTGGGGCATCAAGGAGTTGGGGGAGTTACCTGGGCATATTGTTCCAGGAGGCAGTCACACCCCTTAGGTTAGGCAGAACCTTAGAGTTGGTCAATTGTCATGGATAGGAGGATGTGACTGCAATACACACAGTTAACGCGAAACAGCATGTAATGATGGTGGAGCTTCAGCCTCCGCCTTTATCCAACAGGATAAGGACTGCAAGGTGGATGAGTGGACTGACCTTGGCACCATGTTGAAGGATGCCATTCAAGTGGGGGGAGTGAAGTGGAATGTGGTAGTGATAGGAAACAGTACAGTCAGGGGTTTAGATACTGTTCTTTGCAGACGAGAGTGAGAGTCCAGGTGACTGTGTTGCCTGTCCGGCGCCAAGGTAAAGAACATCTGCTCTGGGCTGGAGGAGAACTTGCAGTGGGAGGTGGAGGATCCAGTGGTCACGGTCCACGTTGTTACCACTGACATAGGTAGGACTAAGGCAGAGATTCTGCTTAGAAAGTATGAGCAGGAGGGGCTAAATTAAAAAGCAGAACCTCAAAGGTCCTGGATTATTACCTGAGCCACAAACAAATTGGCGCAGGTTAAGACAGATTAGAAAGTTAAATGCATGGTTTAAAGATTGGTGTGGGAGAAATGGGTTTCGATGCCAGGGGCACTGACATCAGTTATTGCGGAAAGTGGGAATTGTACTGTTGGGACGCTCTTCACCTCAACCGTGCTGGGACCAGTATTCTGGTGAGTCATATAACTAGGGGAGTAGGGAGGGCTTTAAACTAAGTAGTGGAGGTGATGGAAGATGTGATTAACTAATGAGAGAGCAGAAGGTAAGAGAGCAGGATAGCAATAAGGGAAATGGTTATCAAATTGTATCAGGAAGGAGCAGAGTGGACTTAAGCATGTGCCAGCAGTTAAGGCTAGAGATTGTGAAAATAAGAAGTCTGAATTAAAGGCACTCTACCTGAATGTATACAGCATTGTCAACAAGGTGGATGAATTGATAGCACAAATAGAAGCAAACAGGTATGGTGTACTTGTCATTGTGGAAATGTGGCTGCCAGGTGACAAAAGCTGGGAAATGAAAGTTCAAGGGTATTTGGCATTTAGGAAGGATGGGCAAAAAGGAAAAAGAGGTGGGTTTGCACTGTTACTAAAGGATGGGATCAGTACGTTATTGAGGTAGGATCTTAGGTCAGAAAATCACAACGTGGAATCAATTTAGGTGGAGAACGAAGAAACAGCAAGGGGCAGAGCACTTTGGTAGGAGTTGTTTACAGGCCACCAAATAGTAATGGTAATGTAGGGTATGATATAAATCAATAAATTAAAGGTGCATGTAACAAGGGTAATGCAGCAATAATGTGGAACTTCAATCTGCATATAGACTGCGTAAATGTAACTAATGTTGAGGAGGAGGAATTTCTGGAATGTATACATGATAGTTTTCTAGAACATTATGTTGAGGAAGCAACTGGACAACGGGACATTTTAGATCTAGCATTGTGCAATGAGAAAGGCTAATTAATAATTTCATCGTAAAGGAGCCTTTAAGGAAGAGTAACCTGTAGCAACTCTAGGAGGTATCTTAGTCAAACAAAACATTACTTATTTACATGAGAGCTTCCATGGCTGCTTGTATCCAGCCAGCCCCTCATTCAGCCATTTTTTCCTAGTAATCCCCTCCCTAGAATTTTTCCCCCAAGCTCGCCACTCATTGGTCGAACAAATCACGTGACCCCCTACTTAGTTGAACTGATCTGAAAGTGACAGTCATCACATAACCTAGAATTTTACATAAAGTTTGAAATAGGATGTGGTTTCATCTGGAACAAGGGTCTTTAATCTTAACAAAGGGAACTATGAAGATATCAGGGGCAAGTTGGTTGAGTTAGATTGAGGAGCTACATTTAAAGATATGATAGTTGACAGGCAATGACTCTCATTTAAAGAAATAATACATGGTTTGCAACAAATTTACATTTCTTTAAGGTACAAAAAGCCAGTAGGAAAAGTGATCCAACCATGGCTAACAAGAAAAGCTAAGGATCCTTAGATCAAAGGAAGAGGCTTATAAAGTTACCAAAAAAAGTAGTAAGCCTGAGGATTGGGGGCATTTTAAAATTCAACAAAAGGGAACCAATAAATTGATAAAGCAAGAGAAAATAGAATATGAAATTAAACCAATTAGTAACATAAAAACAGACTGTAAAAGCTTCTATGCAAAAAGGAAAAGATTACTAAAGACAATGTGGGCCCTTTACAGGCAGAGAATGGAGAATATATAGTGGGTATTAAAGAAATGGGAGGGAAACTAAACAAATACCTTGTGTCTGTCTTCACAGAGGAAGATATATGAAACCTCCCTGAGATATTGGGGACCTAAGGGACGAGTGAGATTGAGGATCTCAAAGAAATTAATATGAGTAAAAATGTAGTTCTGGAGAAATTAATGGGACTGAAAGTTAATTAAATCCCTGGACCTGAGGATTGACATCCCAAAGTGTTGAAAGAGATGGTTGTAGAGATAATCGATGCATTGGTGGTCATCTTCCAAAATTCTATAGATTCTGCAATGGTTCCTGCAGATTGGAGGGTAGTGAATGTGACTCCGCTATTTAAGAAAGAAGGGAGTGAGGAAACAGGGACCGACAGAGGTGTTAACCTGACGTCAGTAACAGGGAAAATGCTAGAATCTATTCTGAAGGATGTGATAACTGGGAACTTAGAAAATATTGCTGAGATTGGACAGTGTCAACATGGATTTATGAAAGGGACATTATGTTTGACAAACCTGTTGGAGTTTGTTGAGGACGTTGCTAAAAGAATAGCTAAGGTAGAACCAGTGGGTGCAGTGTATTTGCAGAAGGCTTTCAATAAAGTTCCACACAGGAGGTTGGTAAACAAAATTAGTGCTCATGAGATTGGGGAAACACACCAGCATGGATTGTGGCTTGGTTAAAGGACAGAAAACAGAGAGTAGGGAAAAATGGATCACTCTCAGGCTGTCAGGCTGTGTCTAGTGGGGTGCCACAAGTATTAGTGCTTAGGGCCCAGCTATTCACAATCTATATCAATGATTTGGATGCTGGGACCAAATATAATATTTCCAAATTTTATTGCTGGCACAAAGCCTGTTGGGAATGTGAGTTGTGAGGAGGATGCAAAGGGGCTTCAAGGAGATTTAGACAGATTACTTGATTGGGCAAGGGCATGGCAGATGGAATATAAGGTGGAAAAATATGAAGTCATCCACTTTGGTTGGAAAATCAGAAAAGTAGATTATTTCATCAATGGGGAGAGATTGGGGAAATGCTAATGTTCAAAAAGACCTGGGTGTTCTTGTTCATAAGTCATTGAAAGCTAACATGCAGATGCAACTGGCAATTAGGAAGGCAAATGGTATGTTAGCCTTTATTGTTAGGGCATTTGAGTATAGGAATAAGGGAGTCTTGCTGCAGTTTTACAGAGCATATGTGAGAACTGGATTATTGTGTGCACTTTGGGTCTCCTTACCTAAGAAAGGCTTACCTAAAGGCTATAGAATGTGTGCAACAAATGTTCATCAGACTAATCCCTGCGTTGGAAGCATTGTCCAAAGACGAAATATTGAGGAGACTGGGCCTCTACTCTCTAGGGTTTGAGTGGTGATTTCATTAGAATATACAAAATTCTTACAGGGCTCAACATGATAGATGCAGGATGTTTTCACTGGTTGAGGGGGCCTAGAACCAGGAGACACATTCTCAGTCAAACAAGAATGCCATTTAGGATTAAGATGAGGATCAATTACTTCACTCAGAGGGCAGTAAATCTTTGGAGTTCTCTACTCCAGAGGGCTGTGGAGGCTCGGTCATTGACTATGTTCAAAGCAGAAGTCGATAGATTTCTAGATACCAATGACATTAAGCAAAATGGGGACAGTGTGGAAAGATCGTGTCGAGGTAGAAGATCAGCTATGATCTATTTAAATGGCAGCCAGGCTCAGGGGGTCGAATGGCCTTCTTCTGATCCTATGTTCCTGTGCCTAATTTAAAATTTGTTAAATGGCTCTTGGCTGAAATGTTCGTGTTCCAAGATGAGAAACCAAGATCTTTGACATCACCCGAGAGGTATGGCTGTGTGTCGTCTGGGCTTGCAGCCTTGACATCATGGATAATCTTTGGCCCTTCTGTGCATTTCAGTGTTTTTGCCCAGTTTTTCAATGTATACCATGCTGTTGCACTGAGAGTTTTGGGCTGACAAACGCAGGAAATTGATTTTGCCTGTGGGGATGATTTGCTCCAAAACATTGACATGGTTGCTGGGCTGCCCAGTTTGAGTATTACTTTCCTTGACCTGGAGTGTCCCTGGACAGGATTTTATGGCTCTGTTGAGTTGTCTCCCCCTGGTTTTGTGGCAAGTTATTTAAATCTCCTTAGAGTTTGGTCGGACCGTAATATCCCACCAGGCAGGAGGGACAGTAAAATATTGGCCCCTGTGTCTTTGTTGCTTAATTAGCTGAACTGTGGGTTGGTCTCTGTGCCATGGTTTATTTTCTCCCTTTAAAATGGTTCTGTGCTGCTCATGGAGTTCTGACTGCCTAACCATCTAGATTGCCTTTTCTAGGGTTAGATCTTCCTTTCCTTGGATGAGTTGAGCGAGTGTGTTATTTGCTACTCCTACTATTATTCTGTCTCTGAGTTCAGATTTTAAGTCTCTGTATCTGCAACCTTCTGCCATCCTGTATAAATCATTGATGAGTGAATTGACAGGTTCTCCTGGCTGCTGGACTTGCTTGTTAAGTTTAGCTCTTTCAAGACTTTCATTGCTTCTTGTATTAAATTATGCATCAAATGATTTTAGTACTTCAAATTTTGCAGATGATGCAATGATTCCCTGTGTTGCAATAACATCATTCATAATCATGCCTATTGAGTAAAGCAGCGTGTTCACCTGCTCTCCTTCTGACTTTTTTGTTAAAGCTGAAGAGATGCTGTACTTTAAGAGTCTTTTTCTCCAAAGTGCCCAATTTTGGGATTGATCTGGGCTTGGGATTTGTCTGAATTGAAGTGGAAGTGTGGAATTCTGACCCAACTGAAAAATTTTAACAGTGTATGTTTTGCTTTAAGAGCTGTCTGAATTTCAAGATGGGATCACCATTCCCTCAGAGACAAAGGGATTTCCTTTGCTTGCCAGTTTTGGTAGGCAACGCAGCAAAGGCAATGGTGAACAGGTTGAAAAAAGTAACAATTGTTGCCTGGATCAGCTGCCTGCAGAATTCTCTTGTGCAGCATTTACCGTTTTGACTTGTGAGTCCATAAAATTCTAGCTTCTGCTTGCCTTTTACCAAGTTGCATTAATGCTGAAATATTGAACTAATTTTCTCTTTTCTTTCCTTTCTGACAAGCTTGGACTCTGACTTTATGATTGCGTTTTGGTGATGGGTTTCTCTCAAACTGCACTTCTGAATCTGAATTACTTTAAAGATTTCTCAGGACTTGCTGCAGCTTGGAATTTTAAAAGACTTAACTTACCCTTGCAAGTTCTGCCAGCTCTGCACTCTGAAGTTGGACTTTCAAAGGAGATTCAATGCAGTCTCCTCAGCTGCTGCAATGAGGAAGGTTAAATATCTGCCTTCAGCTTCCAAGCCTTTCTTTGAACATATTTCCTGGAGGATTTTCCTCTGTACCTCCTTCTGGAGCTTCTTTTGAGGTCAGAATGCTTTATTGAATTTTTCTGAGTCTCTCAGTATTTTGGTTTGTCTCTGCATTTTAGTAACGGCTTGGGTTTTGATCCTTCTGTTAGCAGCATCTTGTGGTATATAGGTTTCAATTAGGCAAGTTTGATGAAGTCTTTGTTGTCTTTATCAGGTTAATGGTAAGTCTTTGTTCACTATTCAAACTATTTATAAATATATTGTAAAAGGTACAAGGGAGGAGCTGTCTCCATGTTTAGGTCTGCATGTGGCTTTGTTCAACACCACACTGACTGTGGGCGCGGGTCATGTGCTCTCTTACATTATAGTTTGGGTGGTACTTTACTCAGTCCCACATTAACCTTACATGTGCTAGACCCTTAAACTCTACTGAGATGGCTGAAAAGACTGATGCACACTCTGCAGACTCTCCACAAATGGGGCCGATGGTACTTGAAAGGTTGGTAGCTGAGTTGTTTGGAGGTTTCCGGGCTTTTGCCCAAGTCTCTACTTCCCCTCTGTGTGCTACCAACAAAGCCTTTTGACGTGTTTTGCATATTCCCAAATAAATTGGCCTATGTCTGTCTTCTCTGAGTGGAGGCTTCAAAGATGAGGAAAATAGTCCACATTTTCCAGGATCACACTGTTGACCTGAATAGGGAGGGGGAGAGAGTTTGTTGTGCTGTGGAAGAGAAACTTAATTTTCCAGCTGTTAAATGAAAGGCCGATTTTCTCATCTGCTTTAGAGAAGGAGATGACAATGACCTGAAGCTCAGTTTCTGTGTGAGTGCACACACAAATGTCATAATGAAGCTCAATGATTGAGGTTGGAGTGCTTTTGGTGTTGGATTGAAGGTGGTGTAAGTTGAACAGTTTCCTGTCAGTTCTGTAAATGATCTCCATGCCTGTGGGTAATTTGCTCGAGGTGAGGTGCAGTATTGCAGTGAGAAAAATGGAGAAGAGGGTTGGAGCAATGATACAACTTTGTTTCAACCCAGTCATCAGAGATAGGGTCTGTGACAGTTCCATTGGTGAGGAATCCCCCAAGGCTCCTTAGACAGCACCTTCCAAACCCATGACCCCTACCATATAGAAGGATAAGGTCAGCAGATAGATGGGAATACCACCACCTGGAAGCTCTCCTCCAATCCACTCACCGTCCTGCCTTGGAAATATATTGTCATTCCTTCACTGTCGCTGGTCGAAATCCTGGAACTCTCTTCCTTAACGGCACTGTGGATGTATCTACACCACATGGACTACAGCTGCTCACGAAGGCATCTCACCACCACCTTCTCAAGGGCAACTAGGGATGGCAATAAATGTTGGCCCAGCCAATGAAGCCCACATCCTATGAGTGAATAAGAAAAAAGAGGATCACGATTTACATGTCATGTACAGGAGGTGGAATATGGGGACACATTTCTGATGGCAGACAAAATTGAGGAAGATACTCCATAAGCCTTTGCAGCAGAAAGAGTCAAAGGCTTTTGTGCGATTGAAACAGGCCACGTACAGCAGTTGGTGCCATTCCTGGGATTGTTCATGAATTTACAGTACAGTGAAGATCAGGCCTGTGTGGGTGAAAAGCACACTGCGACTCTGGAAAGAGTTCTTCCATCACTGAGGTGAAGCAGTTGAGGAAGATCCTTGCAATGATCTTCCTTGGGGCAGACAGCAGGGAGACTGCTCTGTGCTTTACTGCAATCGAAATTGCCTCCCTTCTTGAATATAGTCAGGATCCGAGTGTCCCTGAGATGCTCCAGCATGGACTCCTCCTCCCAGATGAGGGATATGAGGCTGTGCTGTTGTGCCATGTTATCTCACCGTGTTTCAGTATTTTGATTGGGCTTCCTTCTGCTCCAGAGGCCTTGTTGTTTCTCAGCTGTTGAATAGGTTAGCACTGACACCGATCCAGACTGTGTATTGAGGAATGGACTTGAGAACATTCAAGCTGAAGACAGAGTATTGGTTGAGGAGTTTTTTAAAATGTTCTCTCCAGCAAGCACTGACTGCCCTCCTGCCCAAGCTTGGCTCTCAGCGGAGTAGGCCTCTGAGTGCTTGCGCCATAGATTGTCTTGACAATGCTGAAGATAGCACACATGACATTGATGTCTGCAAGGTGTTGGATAACCTGTGATCCTAATACCCACCAATCGTTCTTTATGTCAAAGTCTTTATGGTGTACCACTACCTTCAGCCGTCTGTAGGACTCCTTCTTTTCTCTTGAGATGTGGAGAGGTTTTCTGCCTGTGGAAGCTTTGTCCTTACATTCGACTAGGTCCTGTATCTCTTGGTCATTTTTGTCAAAACAGTCACGATGTTTCCTGCCAGAAAGTCAAAGGCCTCTTCACAAGCGCTTGTTATAGTGGACTTTAGGGGTGACCAGGCACTATGGGCATGCTGTAGTTCCGGGTGGATGGAAGTTGTGAGGTTGGCAGTGAGATGCTGACTGAGAAGGGCCACCTTGGTGGGATCTTTGACGCCTTCGATATTAATGTTCTTGTGGCATTGTTTCTGTTACCTCTGCTGTTTTGGGGCCAGGCTGATGGAGATGGTAGATTGGATAAGGCAGTGATCAGCCCAGCAGTTGTCAGTATCTGTCATGGTGTGGGTGATGTGGACATCTCTGTGGTCTCATGCTCGAGTGATGACATAGTCGATGAGGTGCCTGTGTTTGGACTGTGGGTGTTGCCATGAAGTCTTGTGCTTGTCCTGCTGGTGGAACGGTGTTGGTTATGACAAGGTCATGTTGTGGACATGTTGTCAGGTGGAGAGTTCTGTTGGAATTTGTTTTCCCTACTCCTTTTCACCTATCACACCATTCCAGTGATGTGCATCCTTCCCTAATCTGGTATTAAAATCTCAGTTTGTTACCTGCTGGGACTTGGGCTAAGGATTGTTCAAGGTTGCTGTGGGATCCCTCCTTGGTCTCATCTCTATGACCTCAAGTGTGGGAGCGTATATGCTGATGACAGAGGCATGTTGACTCCTAGTTAGATTGAGCCAGGCAGTTATAAGGCATTTGCTTTTCCCATGAGGGAATCACTGAGGCACCAGACAAGCTCATTTTGATGGTGAAGCAGTGGAGGTGTAGGTCCACCTCTGGTAGGCCCTTCCTGAATGAAGTGTACTCATCGCTTTGATTCTTCAGTTAGTCTTCCTCTGTATGTCGTATCTCACCTAGGATGGCATTGTCGATGTCAATGCCCTAGAGTTCCTGAGCTATGCTGATGGTGTGGGCTCAGGTCTGTCACTGTCACAGGTCTGGGGCTGTCCATGAGGATCTTGAAGTTCCTGATCTCAAACTTAATTTTGATGAGTGGGAGATGCCTGCGTGTGAGGTTTTTGGAAAGTGGGGTGTTAGTTGCATGCTGACTATGACATGGTCTTGTCAGAGTGGGTTCTTGGTCCAATGGCAAGGGGATTCCATGACCATAAGACCTATAAGACATAGGAGCAGAAATTAGGCCAATCAGCCCATAGAGTCTGCTCCGCCATTCAATCATGGCTGATAAGTTTCTTAGCCCCATTCTCCCGCCTTTTCCCCATCACCTTTGATCCCCTTACCAATCAAGAACCTATCTATCTCGGTCTTAAATACACTCAATGACCTGGCCTCCACAGCCTTCTGTGGCAATGAATTCCATAGATTCACCACTCTCTGGCTAAAGAAGTTTCTCCTCATCTCTGTTCTAAAAGGTCTTCCCTTTACGCTGAGGCTGTGCCCTCGGGTCCTAATCTCTCCTACTAATGGAAACATCTTCCCCACATCTACTCTATCCAGGCCTTTCAGTATTCTGTAAGTTTCAATCAGATCCCCCCTCATCCTTCTCAACTCCATCGAGTATAGACCCAGAGTCCTCAAACGTTCCTCATATGTTAAGCCTTTCATTCCTGGGATCATTCTCGTGAACCTCCTCTGGACCCTCTCCAGGGCCAGAACATCCTTCCTGAGATATGGGGCCCAAAATTGCTCACAATATTCTAAATGTGGTCTGACCAGAGCCTTATAAAGCCTCAGCAGCACTTCCTTGCTTTTATATCCTAGTCCTCTCGAAATAAATGCCACATTGCATTTGCCTTCCTAACCACCGACTCAACCTGCAAGCTAACCTTAAGAGAATCCTGGACTAGGACTCCCAAGTCCATTTGCACTCCAGATTTCTGAATTCTCTCCCCATTTAGAAAATAGTCCATGCATCTATTCTTCCTACCAAAGTGCATGACCTCATACTTCCCCACGTTGTATTCCATCTACCACTTCTTTGCCCATTCTCCTAACCTGTCCAAATCCTTCTGCAGCCTCCCCGCCTCCTCAATACTACCTGTTCCTCCACCTATCTTTGTATCATCTGCAAACTTAGCCAGGATGCCCTCAGTTCCTTCATCTAGATTATTAATGTATAAAGTGAAAAGATGTGGTCCTAACACTGAACCCTGCGGAACTCCACTAGTCACCGGCCGCCATCCTGAGAAGGACCCCCTTAACCTCTCTGCCTCCTGCCAGACAACCAATCTTCTATCCATGCTAATACCTTGCCTCTAACACCATGGGCTCTTATCTTACTGAGCAGCCTCCTGTGCAGCACCTTGTCAAAGGCTTTCTGGAAGTTCAAGTAGATAACATCCAGTGGCTCTCCCTTGTCTAAACTACTCGTTACCTCCTCAAAGAATTCTAACAGATTTGTCAGGCATGAACTCCCCTTGATGAAACCATGCTGACTTTGCCCTATTTTACCATGCACTTCCAAATATTCTGAAATCTCACCCTTAATAATTTACTCTAAAATCTTACCAACGACCGAGGTCAGGCTAATCGGCCTATAATTTCCCGTCTTTTGCCTCACTCCCTTCTTAAACAGGGGGGTTACATTAGTGATTTTCCAGTCCTCTGCGACCCTCCCTGACTTCAGTGATTCCTGAAAGATCACCACTAACGCCTCCACTATCTCTTCAGCTATTTCCTTAAGAACTCTGGGGTGTAATCCATCTGGTCCAGGTGATTTATCCACCTTCTGACTTTTCAGTTTTCCTAGCTCCTTCTCCTTGGTAATGGCCACCATACTCACCTCTGCCCCCCAACTCTCTTGAACTTTGGGGATGTCACTCATGTCTTCCACTGTGAATACTGACACAAAGTACCTATTCAGTTCCTCCGCCATATCTTTGTTCCCCACTACTACTTCTCCAGCATCATTTTCCAGAGGCCTAATGTCCACTTTTGCCCTTCTCTTACCCTTTATATATCTAAAAAAAACTCTTGCAATCTTCTTTTATATTACTGGCTAGTTTACCCTCATATTTAATCTTTTCCCTCCTTATTTCCTTTTTAGTTATCCTATGTTGGTCTTTGTAGGCTTCCCAATCCCCTGGTTTCCCACTGCTCTTCGCCGCATTGTATGCTTGCTCTTGAGCTTTTATGCTGTCCCTGACTTCCATTGTCAGCCATGGTTGCTTTGTCCTCCCTTTAGTATGCTTCTTCTTCCTAGGGATGAATTTTTGCTGTGTCTCCAAAATTACTCCCAGAAACTCCTGCCATTGTTGTTCCACTGTATTTCCTGCTAAGCTCATCTCCCTGTCAATTCTGGCCAGCTCCTCCCTCATGCCTCTGTAGTTGCCTTTATTCAACTATAATACCGTTACAACTGATTCCAGCTTTGTCCTCTCAAATTGCAGGGTAAATTCTATCATATTATGGTCACGTCCTCCTAAAGGTTCCTTCACCTTAAGCTCCCTTATCAAATCTGCCTCATTGCACATCACTAAATCTAGAATTGCCTGTTCCCTAGTGGGCTCCACCATAAACTGCTCCAAAAAGCCATCTCGTAGACATTCCACAAATTCCTTTTCTTGGGATCCACTACCAACCTGATTTTCCCAGTCTACCTGTGTATTGAAACCCCCAATGATCACTATAACCTTGCCTTTCTTACAAGCCTTTTCTATCTCCTGGTGTATCTTGTGCCCCACATCCTAACTACTGTTCGAAGGCCTGTACATAACTCCCATTATGTTTTTTTTACCTTTGCGGTTCCTCAGCTCCACCCACACAGATTCTACATCATCTGACCCTACAGCATTTCTTGCTATTGATTTAATTTCATTTCTTACTAACAAAGCAACCCCACCCCCTCTGCCAACCTGCCTATCTTTTCGATAGGATGTATATCCTTGGATATTTAGCCCCCAGTCCTGATCCCCTTGCAGCCATGTCTCCATAATGCCCACCACATCATACCTACCAATTTCAATCTGCACCACAAGCTGAATTACCATATTTCCTATACTGTGTGCATTCAGATACAACACCTTCAGTCCTGTATTTCCTGTCCCCTTTCTCATTGTCATCCCTTTATCTGATGTGCTTGAAGTTAGATTCCTAGCCCTTTCCAAACACCCTGTCCTATTTTGTGTTCTGGAGACTTTAAAATCCTCTCCTGGGTTCTCCATTTGTTTCAGTTTTATCATAATTTTCCAAAAAGTTGAATCCACCACTCCCCCGCCACCACCCACACGCAAACCTGCTGCTTTGTTTCCCATTAGTCATGCTTCTTGGAGTTTTACCCTTCCCTCCTCCCCAACTTTCTAGTTTAAAGTCCTGTTGACCACCCTATTTACCCTTTTCACTAGAACTTTGGTCCCAGATCGGTTCAGGTGGAGACTGTCCCAACAGTACAGATCCCTCCTGTTCTAATACTGATGCCAGTGCCCCACGAAATGGAACCCCTCTTTCCCGCACCACTCCTTTAGCCACGTGTTTACTTCCCTTATTCTCGCGTCCCTATGCCAATTTGCACATGGCTCAGGTAGTAATCCGGAGATTATAATCCTTGAGGACCTATTCTTTAATTTAGTTCCTAGTTCCTGATAATCCCCAAACAGGTCCTCTTTCCTAGTCTTACCTATGTTATTTGTCCCGACGTGGACCACAATAACTGCTTCCTTCCCCTCCCTCTCCAATATCCTTTCAAGCCAGTCAGAAATGTTCCTCACCCTGGCACCGGACAGGCAACATACCTTATGGGACTCTTGATCCTGCTTACAAAGGAAGCTATCAATTCCCCTAATTATAGAATCCCCTACAACTACCACTTGTCTTTTTGCTCCCCCCTCTTGAATGGCCTCCTGTGCCACGGTGCCATGGTCAGCTGGCTCATCCTCCCTACAGCCCTCTTCCTCATCCACACAGGGAGCAAGTACCTCGTACCTGTTGGACAAGGTCAAGAGCTGAGCATCCTCTGTTCCTGAACACAGTATCCTCTACCTGCCTCACTTGCAGTCATACCCTGCTGACCCTGACCACTGACCGGACTTGAGGTACTTAATCTACCGGGTGTGACCGCCTCCTGAAACAAAGCATCCAGGTAACTCTCCCACTCCCAGATGTGCCGCAACGTCCGGAGCTCGGACTCCAGCTCATCAATTCTGAGCCGGAGTTCCTCCAGCAACCAACACTTGCTGCAGATGTGGTCACTGCAGCTCGCAATGGGATCTGCCAGCTCCCACATCATACAGCGACAGCACATCACCTGCCTAGCCATCTCTACTTAGATAATTAATTTACTAATTAGCTTTGCAGTGTTTTTTTTTTCAAAGTTGGTGCAGATTTCCTGCCAACCAATCAGGTCACAACTTTCCTGTGACGTCACTTTTTCAGTTTTGGCTTCAGTTACTCTGTGCCCGAGGTCACCGCTCCGGTGCTCCTCCCCCTGAGTCTGCTCCCTAGAGACAAGGCCGCGAATCCCCGAGGTAAGCTAGATTTATACTCACCGCTCCGGTGCTCCTACCCCCGGGTCTGCTCCCTGGAGACAAGGCTGTGTATCCCCGAGGTAAGCTAGATATATACTCACCGCTCCGGTGCTCCTCCCTGGAGACAAGGCTGCGAATTTCCGAGGTAAACTAGATTTATACTCACCGTAACAGTGCTCCTCCCTCCATGTCTGCTCCCAGGATTACTCACCAATCAGCTGCTTTTTCTTTAAAATCCACTTTCAGAAGAGTGTTCCTTGCAGGTCTGGTGCATTCCTGAAGGCACTGCCTCTTGCTCTCTCTCTTTTTTTTAGGTTTGAGGAGGAGGGAGGGATGGAAACACTTCAGCAATGTAATGTTTGGGGCTATTCTTTTCTTTGACAGTGGGTCCTCCTCAATTCCCTCCTGGCTGTGATGATTTCTCCCAGAATGCTTCAATCACTTCTCACCAGCATCCTCTGTTGAAGACGATTGGAGGCTAGGCTCTGTAACTCTTTCGAGTAAACACGTTTCCATCTGTCCCTATTCAGATGAAGTTACATTGTTTCATAGTTTGCCATTGTGAGATTTGAACTCTTGATCTTGGGGTTGCAAGCCCAGTACCATAACCACTTGGCTATTTAGGCCAAGCGAGGCTAGGCTCTGTAGTGAGACATTATCATTCTGTGCATGATCTTTCACAGGTGTGTATGTAACCTGTGGCCAGGAACACAATGTCACAGTATTCAGGAGCTTTAGATCAAATAAGGGCCAATGCTGCAATTTGCCGGCATTGCTGGGTGCTCAGGTAGCCGTAGGGGATGGTGTGGTGTCTTCTGGTCATTGACAGTAAGTAATTAAATCTCTTTAACAGAGTATGAGAGGAAGTCGCTGTAAGTAGCAGACAAGCACAATCGAGTTTTGCCGAATCCACTTGCTTTGTCTGAACCAGCAAATTCTTCCCTGTGCACTACACCTGCAGGAGAAGCGAGGAAGAGAGGTTGGAATAGTTTCCCAAGGATCAAAATTGACAGGTTAATATTAGTTACAGGTGTGGTGCATGTATGTCATGATATGACACATTGTTAATCAATGAAAGGAACAATAACAGAGAGAGCAGAATGGTTTAGCAACCGAGAAAAATAGAAACAGAACAATTACATCGCAGGAGGCTGCCATTCGGTCCATCGTGTTTGTGCAAGCTGAAAAAGAGTTATCCAGCCTAATCTCACTTCCAGTTCTTGGTGTGTATCCCACAAGGTTATGGCACTTCAGCTGCCCATCCAAGTGTTTTCTTCAATGTGATGTAAGTTTCCACTTCCACCATCCTTTCAGGCAGGATATTCCAGACCATCACCACCCCCTGGGTAAAAAAAAACCTCCTCAACTCCCCTCTACCTCTTCTACCAATTACTTTAACTTGATGGCCCTGGTTGTTGTCGTCTCTGCTAAGAGAACTAGCTCCTTCTAATCCATTCTATCTCAGCCCCTCATAGTTTTATACACCTTCATTAAATCTGCCCTCGGCCTCTTCTGTTAAAAAGAAAACAACCCCAGCTGATTCCAATCTTTCCTTACAGCAAAATCCCCCATTCCTGGTAACATCTTTATAAATCTCCCCTGTACCTTCTGTAGTGTGATCACATCTTCCTGTAATACGGAGATCAGAACGGTACACAGCTTTCTAGCTGTGATCTAACTAGTATTTCATACAATTCTCACAGAACCTCCCTGCTCTTATATTCTGCGTCATGATGAATAAAGGGAAGAATCCTGTATGTCTTCTAAACCACATTGTCTGTGTATACCTGTGTTTTCCCTGACATTGCTTACCCTCGCCAAAATGTACAACCTCACACTTCTCCAGATTGAATTCCATTTTCCACTTTTCTGCCCACCAAACCAGCCCATCGATATCTTCCTACAGTCGACAGCTTTCTTCCTCACAACTGCACAATCAATGTTTGCATCAACAGCAAACTTCTCAACTGTGTCCTCCATATTTAAGTCTAAGTCACTGATATTTTGATCATGAAAAGCAATGGACCCTGTACTGAACCCTGTGGAACTCCACTGGAAATAGCTGTCCAGTTACAATACACACCTATCAACTGTTCCTGTTTGCTTCTTGTCATTGAGCCAATTTTGTATCCAACTTGTCACTTGTCCGTGGATCCATTATTTGTTGGCTTGGTTTCTTCACATCTTCGGAAACATTTCATCCAGGTCTTGTGATTTATTCGCTCTCAAAGATGGTAAATCCCTTAATGATTCCTCCCTCAATATGTTTATGCCATCCAATATCTCATTCCTCCTCCTTGACTGCAATGTCTGCATTGTCCCCCTCAATTTTGTGAAAGTTGGTGGAAAGCATCCATGAGAAACCATGCCCACATCTTCCTTCTCCACACATAAGTTGCTGTTAACATTCCCACTTGACCCTGTGGCCTGAGATTCATGCTTGCCGTGAGCGCCAATTTGGCAGGTTCAGAAGCAGAATGCACTTCTGCCTGTGATTGGCCTCTGAATGCAATTTCACCCTGGCTGGCCAATTAACAGCCAGCCAGCCCAGCATGAAACATGCACTGAGAAAGCCTCAGCGCTGCCGAGAAAGGCGGGAAGAGGGTGGGCACCAACAAAAGTGAGAGTGGGCGCTTCTAGCGAGCTCCCTGAAGGCAGACAGCTGCTGCAGAGCTGCCTTGGGGAGCTGCAGACCTGGACAGATTAAATGAAAAGAAAAAAAGTATCAAACTGTGTCTATGCAACACATTCAAGCAGCTGACAGCAGAACTCAAAAAGCAACAGTCCCCAGATAACTCTTATTTTATTATATTTCACCCCAGACATTTCATCCTGCCCTTGGATGAGGTTTTGTTAAAAACGGGCAGCCTGCCTGCCGGTTTTGCCTGTGCAACGAGCTTGAAATCATACGGGCAACATAAAATCATGGATAATAGGGTGTTTATTGGCGTAAATTGGCTCTTTAAATGTCGGCGGGTGCGGCTCTGACTCCAGCGTGTGCCCACCAACCTCAATATTGCGTGCATGATGATGTCGGGATGCACACCCAACATCATTTCTCGCAATTTCACGTGCATTTGGGTCGGGCATGTGCCTGACGATCAATGTAAGCTCCTGGCCTATGTCTTCATTTGTTATCCTTTTGCTCTCTTTTCTGTTCAAACAAAACATTTTTGGCTTTTTCTTGATTCAACTTGCCATTATGTTTTCTTGCCCTCTTGTTGCTTTCCTAATATCCTTTTTTAATTTTCACTGTTGCATTTTTATATTCTTTCCAGCTTTCTTTTGTATTGTGCTTGTGCTCTGATATAAGGTTTCAATGTTGCCTTATCCTACTCTGTGCGCCATTTGACATCCAGGGGCAGCTAGATTTGGGAGTCCCAACCTTTCCCTTTCTGGGAAGATATTTGTTATGAACCCTTTCTAACTCCTCGTTCAGTGGGCTGAATTTTGCCCTTGACAGGCGGGCGGGCCCGACCAACTCAGCGGCGGGTGGGCAGCCAATCGCTGGGGCCGAAACGGGCCCCACTGCCATTTTAGGTGTGCAGGCCAAATAAGGCCCACCCAGCTATGCGCTTCCTGTGGAGGCAGTGGAGTGGGGGGGGGCGGAATTCCCCAACTGCGAGAGTGCGCTCTTTCACGCATGTGCACGATAGAGCACACATCTCCCTGAGGCTAAGTGGTGCCTCAGGGAGATCGCTGAAAGGTTGTGAAAGATTAAAAATAGAACAATAAAATATCATTAACATGTCCCCCTCATGTGGAAATGTCACACAAAAGATGGGACATGTTAATAAAGTACACAAAAACTTTATTAAACTTTTTAAACTCCGAAATCAAACCTCATCCCACCAGTGGATGAGGTTAATTAAAAAATCACTTACCCGCCTGCCTGTTAGGCCTGTGCGCCGAGCCGAAGATCGCACGGGATCCTCAAAACCATCGTCAATTACTGACTTAATGGCCTTATCAAGGCCTTTAATTAGTGGCGGGCATACAATGTACTGCATAGCGTGCCCGCCCACCTAAACATCGCGATGCCGTGCGCTGACTTCAGAACGCTCACGCGACATCAGCGCGCAACATTTTAAGCGCTGTTGTGTGGGCTCTGCCACCTGCACGTCAGCCAGAAAGTTCAGCCCAGTATCTCCCACTCCGCTGACACTAACTTACCTTCAAGTTGCTGTTTCACTCTACTTTTGCCATCTCAGTTCTCAGCTGAGTAAAATTGGCCCGTTGATAATTTAAACTTTTTCTCTTCGCCTCTCATTGTTCTTTTTCTTACTTGGCAAAATCAAACTGAATTATGACCACTGCCACCAAATATTCTTCCACTGATAAATCTTCCAACTACCCAGCCTCATTTCTGAAAAGCAATTCTAGAAGAGCTTTTGTTTGGGTCGACTAGGTACAGACTAAAATGTTCTTCTGAATACATTTTTAGAATTCTGCACCTTCTATACCTTTTACACTGAATTAATCAAAGTCAATAATGGGTCGTTGAAATCCTCCAGCCTTATTGTTTCAGCAGCTTGCCTACATATTTGCTCTTCTATATTTTTCGCAGTGTTTGAAGCTCGAAATTATATTGCCAGTTGTGTAATTATCCCTTTTCTGTTCCTCCGTTCAATCCCCATGGTCTCCATTAATGACCCATCTAGCATATCATCAGTCATCACAGCTGTACAGTTCATTTTACCAATATTGCAACACTCCCTGCTTTTCTATATCCCTCTGTCTTGTTGGAAACCCTATAACCAGGAATGTTGAGTTACAATTCCTGCCCTTTCAGCCATGTTTCAGTAATAACTATGATATCATACTTCCAAGTGTTGCACATGACCATCTACGTTCCCATTTCCAGCATCGTCTCAGAGGCCAAATTCTTTCTTTCTGGACTTGTTCTGAAACACTTTCTGTACTATATATTGTGCCATGTAGCGGAAGGGGATTGATTGATGCCCAGAATTCTCCATGGACAATCCACTGGGGAGCAATCCAATACATAAAGTCTCTGGATCTTTATTAAAGATAAACTGAGAGCAACAGTTAGAGTTCCTGCAAACTAACTTAGAATTGTCTTTAACTTGAGAAGAAACCACATATTCTGGCGAAGAAATAAGTTTAAGAATGCTGAAAATGAACATAATGGATTATATTTTACTTTGTCTATTGTACCACAGGTGAATCCAGATTTGGAAATGTATTGGCTCCATGTCCTTGCTGATGGCTGCAGGTTAGCTCTGCTATGGAAATACAGTGGCGTCTACCTGGATACCGACATTATATCAATGAAGTCTTTGCCATTTATTAATTTTACCGCTTTGGAAGATGGAAATTTTTTCAATAATGGAGCAATGGGATTTAATGTCAAACATCATCCATTTATGTTGGAGTGCATGAAAGATTTTGTAGCCAATTATACTGGGCACATCTGGGGTTATCAAGGTCCTAAACTGATAACCCGTGTTCTGAAGCGATGGTGCAAGTTTGATAAGGCAGCCGACGCCTCTGGAAAAGAATGCAATGAAATCTCTTTGTTGATCCCAAGCCGGTTCTATCCAATCCACTATTCAAGCTGGGGACGTTACTATGATCCCTGGAAAAAGGAGAATGCAGTGAGTGTCTTCTCAGGTTCATATGGAACACATGTCTGGAACTATATGAACTCTGAAAGGAAAAGAAAAATAATCGCTGGCAGTGGATCATTAATTGAATATCTTTTTCAATTGTATTGTCCAACTACATACAGAAATTTCATTCAATCCCCAAAGAGTTCAAAGTCATTTCGTGCCTGAGATTTTGGGGGCTAGCAAGGATGCTGAGTGTACAGGCCATCCATAAAGTGGATACTATTTGGGCAGCACCTGGAAATTCCACCATTATAACTTCATTAGGCACAAGAAACCTGTCACCACCTGAGTGCACAATTGAGTTCTGTTGTAAATGCTCCAAACAGCATGAAAATAGCACGTTACTCCATTAAGAGCATTTCAAAATCTCAGTAACATGATGTTGGAGTTCTACTTTGATTCTGTTAGTTTGAACTATATCTTCTGGAGTTGGGTTTTAAGATATTATACTGGGGTTCTTATAGCAATAATGTTGTTTTGTCCATTATCAATCTTACATGGGAATGTTGGGTGGTATTCTAATACTGAGGGCCAAAAATGGAAATATTTTTAATTTTAAACACAGATTCTCTTCAATTCTTTGATTGCAAAGCTCAGGAAAAGAAAGTTTGTAAAAAATGAAATGAAATTATTAAGAATACAAAATGGGAAATAAACACATGTTTACTTGAGTATAAGTGCATTGAGAATAATATCAATCAATAAGTCATTGAGAATTATATCTATTTTTCTGCTCTTACAGTCAGGATATACACTTGCTGGCATTTTATTTTATCACCTAATAATAATAACTGCTGCTTAGTGGAGTGGATTTTGACAATAAGAGCAGTTGGTTAGTGTACCTGCTGGCCATTATTCTACCATCAACTTAGTGAAGGGAAGGAAAATACCTGCACTTTACACACATTCTTGATTAAAGTGAAGGTGTGGTGATAGGCAAAACTACGGGATTATCAGAGAGAGGGATTTGGGGCATTCAGTAATTCCGCTGTGAGCTTCAATATCTTTGTGTGTTATTTTATTGTGTTTTGTCGAAATATAAACAGGTCTTTTTGTGTTGCTTGTGCTTCTTGTGCTTCAATGAATTACCAACTGCACATTAAGGACTATCCCATGAATGAAATTCAGTAACGAAGGCTACACAATTCAAACCAGTGTTCATTTGAGTAAGAGTAAAAGAATCCAAAGGAAATTTTTTTTTTTAATGGAAGAATTGTGAAAAATGAATGCCAGCATTTTGGTAAATAATAGCATAACAAAGGGATCGTACCAGAGCGCTCTTATGCTGGATACTGGCATCTAAAATCTATTACATGTATATTCACCTGTTTACCAATGATGGACTGCTGTTAAAAGCCAGAGATATCATCTTAATCACAATATTACCAGCAAATCACACAGAGGCTGGACCTATAATGTGCCATTGCTAACCATAACTGTAAAACAAATCAAACCGATATAATTCTGATGTTCTAAAAGATGTACAATACAAAAATTTTAGCATGTGCCATTTAGAAGCTTTTCAGTATAGTTGTGAAACCAGAAAAAAATCTTTAATGCAATGTTTAAATAATGTGGTGAATAATATTTTGATTTATCCTGGGGAAAGGAGAATCCCTGATGAAGAAGCTATTGAAAGAAGAAATGACCAAAATTTCAGCAATGTAGGGAAATATTCAGAATATATGTGAATCTGATGTAAATAAAATCAGTGATGGATCGCACACTGGGAAATGGGTATTACTTTATAATTTTGAAGAAAATTTGCAATAGGCTTAGCCATTGATTGATAACATTTTCATAGCATTTGATGGAACAAGAAATTTATGAAGATTACATTAGGAACTATTGGGGGTGATTTTATCTGATATTGCTAACTATAACTGCTAATAAATGCATGACATAAGAATGTACATCCTGATATATATTTCCTGCAAAATTGTTATCTTAAGAAGGGAATTTACAGACAATTTTTTCAACTTGTCTATTCAATAAAATTTCTAATTCACCTGCCATTTGTTGAATCTTTATTGATGTACTTGAATATATTTTACCCATTCATTCTCATCATTCTTTTGATGAAGCACAGATAATTTTCAAACTTAAATGTTCTTGTTAACTCTCTTTCCCTATATTAATAACTACTTACACGATGAATGCTCCAGAATCATCAGCTTATGTCAGCTCTCAACTTGATAAGGGACATCACAAAATAGCTTGAAAGCATATTGGCCAGGCAGAGGGAGGATCCAGACGTGTCCAGTTCAGTGCCCATATTGTGCACCATCAACATCAGGAAGAATCCACAAGAAGATGCTGTTTGTGGGCTACCAGGCACCAGGAGCAATATTCAAGAACAGGATCTCAAGAGATTACATTTAAGGAAGTCTGTGGCTTTGCAGGTAACCAATCAAGAGGGCACCTGTGTTTAAATTGCTGAGGAGATCCCATTACCAGCAAGTGTAGACTCAGGACCCACTTTTCACCCTGAATATTATTTTTTCATTCTTTTATGGGATGTTGGTGTCACTTGCAAGACCAGCATTGATTTCTCACCCCTATTTCCCTTTAACTGAGTGTCTTGCTAAGCCACTTCAGAGGGCAGTTAACAATCATCATATCTCTGTGGGTCTGGAGTCACATGTAGGCCAGACCAGGTAAGGAAGGCAAATTTACTTCCCTAAAGGACATTCATTAACCAGATGGGTTTTCACAACAATCAATGTATCATGGTCAACATTACTTGGAGTAACTTTCAATTCCAGAATTATTGATTGTATTTACATTCCACCAATTGCCATTTTTAAAATTCATTCATGGGATGTGGGCATCACTGGCTAGGCCAGCATATATTGCCCATTCCTAATTGCCCTTGAAGAGGTGGTGGTGAGCTGCCTTCTTGAACCGCTGCCGTCCATGCGGTGTAGGTACACCCACAGTGCTGTTAGCAAGGAAGTTCCAGGGTTTTGACCCAGTGACAGTTAAAGAACAGCGATATATTTCCAAGTCAGGACGTTGAGTGTCTTGGAGGGGAACTTCCAGGTGATGGGTTCCCATCTATCTGCTGCCATTGTCTATCTGGATGGTAGCGGTCATAGGTTTGGAAGGTGCTGTCTAAGGAGGCTTGGTAAGTTCCTGCAGTGCTTCTTATAGGTGGTTTACACTGCTGTCATTGTTCGTCGGTGGTGGAGGGGTGAATGTTTGTGGATGGGGTGCCAATCAAGCAGGCTGCTTTGGCCTGGATGGTGTCAAGCTTTTTGAGTGTTGTTGGAGCTGCACTCATCCAGGCGAGTGGAGAGTATTTCATCACACTCCTGACTTGGTGGGATCGAACCCATGTACCCAGAGCATTAGTTTAGGCTTCTGGATTCCTAGTCCAGTCAGATTACTGCTCTGCCGCCATCACTCCAAAATGCTGGGGTCCAGATGCCCATGGTGACATTCAGGCCCAGAGATACAATAATCACATAATCCCTGAATCACAGAATAATTATGGTGTAGAAGGAGGCCATTCAGCCCATTATGTCTGTACTGGCTCTCTGAGCACTTTAACTTAGTACCAATCTCCTGCCTTTTCCCCGTAACCCTGCGCATTGTTTCTATTTAGATAATCATCCGATGTTCTCTTGATTGCTTCAGTTGATCCTATCTCCACCACACTTCCAGGCAGTGCTAATGTAACCCCACTATTTAAAAAGGGAGGCAGAGACAAAACAGGGAATTATAGACCAGTCAGCCTGACGTTGGTAGTGGGGAAAATTCTAGAGTCCATTATAAAAGATTTAATAGCTGAGCACGTGGAAAACAGTGGCAGAATTTGACAGAGTCACCATGGATTTATGAAAGGGAAATCATGCTTGACAAATCTACTGGAATTTTTCGAGGATGTAACTAGTAGAGTTGATGAGGGGGAGCCAGTGGATGTGGTTTATTTAGGCTTTCAGAAGGCTTTCAACAAAGTCCCACATAAGAGTTTGGTGTGTAAAATTAAAGTGCATGGGATTGGGGGTAGTGTATTGAGTTGGATGGAAAACTGGTTAGCAGACAGGAAACAAAGAGTAGGAATAAACGGGTCTTTTTCCGAATGGCAGGCAGTGACTAGTGGGGTACCGCAGGGATCGGTGCTGGGACACCAGTTATTCACTATATATATTAATGATTTAGATGAGGGAATTAAATGTAATATCTACAAATTTGCAGATGATACAAAGCTGGGTGGGAGGGTGAGCTGTGAAGAGGATGCAGAGATGCTTCAGTGTGATTTGGATAAGCTGAGCGAGTGGGCAAATGCATGGCAGATGCAGTATAATGTGGATAAATGTGAGGTTATCCACTTTGGTAGCTAAAACAGGAAGGCAGAGTATTATCTGAATGGCTATAAATTGAGAGAGGGGAATGTGCAACAGGACCTGGGTGTCCCTGTACACCAGTTGCTGAAGGTAAGCATGCAGGTGCAGCAGGCGGTAAAGAAGGCAAATGGTATGTTGGCCTTCATAGCCAGAGGATTCGAGTACAGGAACAGGGATGTCTTGCTGCAATTGTACGGGGCCTTGGTGAGACCACACCTGGAATATTGTGTGCTGTTTTGGTCTCCTTATCTGAGGAAGGATGTACTCGCTATAGAGGGAGTGCAGCGAAGGTTTACCCGAATGATTCCTTGGATGGTGGGACTGACATATGAGGTGGGATTGAGTCAATTAGGATTATATTCGCTGGAGTTCAGAATAATGAGGGGGATCTCACAGAAAGCAATAAAATTCTAGCAGGACTAGACAGGGTGATGCAGGAAGGATGTTCCCGATGGTGGGGGAGTCCAGAACCAGGAGTTACAGTCTGAAGATATGGGGTAGATCATTTAGGACTGAGGTGAGGAGAAATTTCTTCACCCAGTGAGTGGTGAGCCTGTGGAATTCGTTCCCACAGAAAGTAGTTGAGACCAAAACATTGTATGTTTTCAAGAAGGAGTTAGATATCGCTCTTGTGGCGAAAGGGATCAAAGGATATAGGGAGAAAGCGGGAGCAGGCTATTGAGTTAGATGATCAACCATGATCATAATGAATGGCGGAGCAGGCTCGAAGGGCCGAATGGCCTATTCCTGCTACAATTTCTATGGGCAGAATTTTGCCCTTGGTGGGCATGTGGGCCCCACCAGCTCGGCAGCGGGCAGACAGCCGACCACCGCCATCGAAACGGGGCCCGCCGCCATTTTGAGTGGGCGGGCCAATTAAGGCCCACCCAGCGGCCTGCCCAACAGGAAGTGCTATGCGCTTCCTGTGAGGGGGGCAGGAAATCCCCAGCTGTCAAAGTGCGCTCTTCCACTCATGTGTGCGAAAGAGCGTACTGCTCCCTGAGTCTAAGTGCTGTCTCAAGGAGATTAGTGACAGTGCACAAAAATTAAAAAATAGAAAAATAAAAATATTATTAACATGTCCCCCTCATGTGACAATGTCACACGAGATGGGACATGTTAATTAAAACAACATAAACTTTATTAAACCTTTTAAAAACGGACATGAAACCCCATCCCGCCGATGGATGAGGTTTCATGTTTTTTCAGAAGCCCGCTGGGGCTCCTGGCCTGCCCACCAGCCTTAAGGTTGGACGGGCAGGTCTTTGATGACCTTAATTAGCCTGTCAATGGCCTCAATTGGCCATTGGCAGCTCGGTGGGCGGGCAGCTGATTTCGCTGTCCGCCCACCTTCCTAAAAATTTAAAGGGACCGGGATGATGTCAGGGGTTCCTCCTGACATCACCCCGCGTCATTTTCCCTTTGGCAAGTGGACCCCACCCCCAAATCTCCGATGGGAAAATTCTGGCCTATGTTTCTATGTAAACCTTAACTACTTGCTGCATGAAAAAGTTATTTCCTTACCTCGCATTTGCTTCTTTTGCAAAACACCTTAAAACTGCCCTCTGGTTCTAAATCCATTTACAAGCGGGAACAGTTTCTCCCTATCTACTCTGTCCAGCCCCCTCATTATTTTGAAAACTTCTATCAAGTCTCCTCTCAGCCTTCTCCTCTCCAAGGAAAACAGTCCCAACTTCTCCAATCTTTCTTCATAACTGAAGTGCCTCATTCGTTGAACCATTCTCATAAACCTCTTCTGCACTCTCTCCAATGCGTTCACATCCTTCCTATAATGTGGCTCCCTGAACTGTACACCAGCTGAGGTCTAACCAGTGCCTTATATAAGCTCATCATAACCTCCCTGCTCTTATACTCTATGCCCCTATTAATGAAGCCTAGAATACAGTATGCTTTAGAAACAGCTCTCTCTACCTGTCCTGCCACTTTTAACGACTTAGGCACATATACACCCAGGTCTCTCTGCTCCTAAATAGTGCCCTTTATTTTACATTGTTTCTCCATGTTCTTTGTATCAAAGTGTATCACCTCATACCTCTCCACATTGAACTTTATCTGCCACCTATCTGCCCACTCCACCAATGTGTTCATGTCCTTTTGAAGGTCTGCACTGTCCTCACAATTTACAATTCTCCCAAGTTTTGTGTCATCCGCAAACTTTAAAATTATCCTTTACATACCAAGATCTAGATCATTTATATATATCAGGAAGAGCAAGTGTTCTAAGAGCAACTCCTGGGGAACTCCACTACAAACCTTCTTCCAGCCTGAAAAATACCCATTAGCCATTATTCTCTGTTTCCTATCTCTCAGCCAATTTTGTATCCACGTTGCTACTGTCCCTTCTATTCCATGACCTATAACTTTCCTCACAAGTCTGTTGTGTGGCACTGTATCGAATGCCTTTTGGGAGTCCATATACATCACATCAAAGGCCTTGCCCTCATCAACCATCTCTGTTACCTCTTCAAAAAACTCCAGCAAATTAGTTAGACATGATTTTCCTTTAACAAATCCAGGCTGACTCTTCCAAATCAATCCAAATTTTTCCATTTGATTATTAATTCTATCCTGAATAATTGTTTCTAGAAGTTTCCCCACCACCGAAGTTAAACTGACTGGTCTGTAGTTGCAGGGCAGATCTTTACAACCTTTTTTGAACAAGGGCATAATGCTTGCAATTCTCCAGTCCTTCAGCACTCCTCATGAATCCAGGGAACATTTGAAAGATTATTGCCAGTGCCTCTGCAATTCTCACTCTCATTTCCTTCAATATTCTTGGATGCATCTCATCCGGTCCTGGTGCCTTATCAACTTTAAGTACCAACAGCTTATCCAATATCTCCTCCTTATCAATTTTAAACCCTTCTAGTGATAGAGTTTCCTCCTCTGTCACTATGGTTTGGGCAGTATCTACCTTGTAGGTAAAGATAATGCAAAGTATTAATTTAACACCTCAGCCATGCCTCTTGCCTCTATGTGTAAATCTCATTTTTGGTCCCTAATCAGCCCCACTCCTCCTCTTACCGCCCTTTTACTGTTGATGTGCTTATAGAATACTTTGGGATTTCCTTCTATGTTAGCTGCCAGTCTTTTTTTATTATCCCTCTTTGCTTTTTGAGTTTGCTTTTTCACATCCCTTCCGAATCTTCGATATTCTCAATTGTATTTGCTGCTTAACACCTGTAATAAATTGACTTTTTATTCTTTAACTTAATTTTTATTTCTTTTGTCATTGAGGAGCTCTGGATTTGTTTGCCCTACCCTTTCCTTTCGAAAGAACATACCTTGACTGTGTCCAAATCATCTCCTCTTTGAAGGTAGCCCATTGTTCAGCTACTGTTTTTCCCACCAACTTTTGGGCCAGAATTTTGATGTCGGCATGTGGCGCGCCGATGTGTAAAATGACACATGGTGACATCGGGCATGCTTCCCGGCATCATCGCGTATCATTTAGATCTTCCATTCAGCGGGCATGCGCTAGAGGCGGCTGCGTGCCTAACAAACTGTCAAAGGCCCTTTAAGGCCATTAGGAAACTAACTTAGATAATTAACAGGGCTACCCATCCAACCTTAGGGTTGGCGGGCAGGCGAAGAGCCTAAGCGGTCTTCATGCTTTTTAGGAAATCTCATCCATAGGCGGGATGAGGTTTCCTGGAGATTTTATTAAATAAATAAATATTTTTTGCACAATTCATAAACATGTCCCAGCTCATGTGATACTGTCATATGAGAGGACATGTCTAAATAATTTTAATCTTTCTTTGTTTAAAACTTTCAATATGAACTTAATCTCCCTGAGGCATCTCCATGCTTCAGGGAGATTACTGTACTCTAAGCGCAGGCCTCAATTCTCCCTCCTCTGGACTCACCCACAAAAGGAAACATCCTTTCCAGTTCTATCTTGTCAAGGCTGTTCAGGATCTTGTATACTTCGATTAAATCGCCTCTCACTCTTCTGAACTCCAGTGGAAACAAGCCCAGTCTGTCCAACCTTTCATAATGCAACCCACTCATTCCAGGTATCAATCCAGTAAACCTCCTTTGAACTGCTTCCAATGCATTTACATCCTTCCTTAAATAAGGAGACCAAAACTGCACACAGTATTCAAGGTGCAGTCTCACCAATGCCCTATGTCACTGAAGTATAACATCCTTACTTTTATGTTCAATTCCTCTCCTAATAAAGGATTGCATTCTATTAGCCTTCTTAATTACTTGCTGCACCCGCATATTAACTTTTTGTGACTCATGTACTAGAACACCTAGATCCCTCTGCACCTCAGAATCATGCAGCCATTCTCCGTTTAAGTACTACTCTACCTTTTTGTTCTTCCTGCCAAAGTAAACAACTTCACATTTTCTCACATTAAACTCCATTTGCCAGATGTTTACCCAGTCATTCAATCTATCCATTTCCATCTCCAACCTCCTCATGTCCTCTTCACAATATACTTTCCTACCTATCTTTGTGTCATCTGCAAATTTAGTTACCATGTCTTCATTGCCCTCATCTAAGTCATTGATGTAAATTGTAAAAAGTTGAAGCCCCAGTACAGACCCTTGTGGGATGCCACTCGTCACATCCTACCAATCAGAAAAAGATCAATTTTTGCATACTCCCTGTTTTCTTCCAGCCAGCCAATCTTCTATCTAAGCTAATATGTTACCTGCTACACCATGAACTTTTATTTTCTGTAATAATCTTTGATATGGCACTTTGTCATATGCCTTCTGGAAATCCAAGTACAGTACGCCTACCAGCTCACTTTTATCCACTGCACATATTATCCCTTCAAAAAACTCCAATAAATTGGTTAACCATGACTTTCCTTTCACAAAACCATGCTGACTCTTCCCAATTGCCTTGAGTTCTTCTAAGCGTCCAGCTATAACCACCTTAATGATCGATTCTTATAACTTCCCCATGACAGACATCAAGCTAACTGGCCTAAAGTTTCCTGTTTTCTGCCTCCCTCCTTTCTTGAATAGAGGGGTTATATTTGCTACTTTCCAATCTGATGGAAGCTTCCCAGAGTCTAGCGAATTTTGGAAATTTAACACCAGCGCATCAACTACCTCATTAGCCACCTCTTTTAAGACCCTAGGATGTAGCCCATCGGGACCCAGAGATTTGCCAGCCTGCAGCTCCATCATCTTGCTCAGTACCATTTCCCTAGTGATTTCAATTTCACCAAGTTCCTTTCTCCTGTTCACCTCCTGATTTGCAACTATTACTGAAATGTTTTTTTGTATCCTCTATAGTGAACACAGAAGTAAAATGTTCATTCATTTCTCCTGCCATTTCCTTATTTTCTACTATTAACTCCCCACTGTCACTATCTAGAGGGCTAACACTCAATTTACTTACTCTTTTCCTTTTAAAGTACCTGTAGAAACACTTGCTATCCATTTTTACATTTCTAGTTAGAACTACTTTCCCAGTTAACTGCCCCTTCCCTAACTGCCAGGCAAGTGTCCATCTGCTACCTGTATGCTCTCCCAGCTAATTGTCGTTCTGCTACCGGCACTCTCCCCTAGGTAACTGCGTTTCTACTGCCTGCACTCTCGCAGGTACTTGTCCCTCTGCTACATGCAATCTCTCCCAGGTAATTGTGTGGTGGCCTGAACAACTACAGGGAGCCCATTTGGTGCTGGAAGGGTTAATGAAATGTTGATTTACGCCTCGGCTTAAGAGAAAAATACTGCAACCTTGAGATGAACACAGTCTTGCCTGACCACAGTTGCAGGATGAGCCTTGAGACATTCGATTTTGTTTTTCTCAGGCCGCATGCAATCAGGGTTGTGATAAGCATCTGAGTAACCAAACGTCCGTTGTGAAGAAAAGGGAAATTTACTGGAACACGGATTGGTCGGTTAACTTATGCAAATATACGGATAGGTTTGCTGCAAAACTTACTGATTGGCTGTAAAAATGCTTTTAACAAGTCTGCTTGTATTCTGCTATGAGACTTTATAATAGCTCTCATTGTGCTGTGTCCCTTGTGCACAAGTAATAAATGGGGTTTCTACGTACGAAATGATGCCTCAATGTGATTAATCTCCGACAGTTTCTTGGAGGTTCCACCGAGATGACTAACCACTAGGTTGGGACACGGAGTGCCAGCGTTAGGACCTCGCGGTTCAAGGACTCCTCAGTCTGCGGCAGCCCGATTTGGGTTTCTGGGGTTCGTTGACTTGCGAACTATCTTCGCCTGCCTGTGGCTGACTCTTAGGATAAGTCATCAACTTGAGTATTTAAGAGATTAATTTGTAGTGGTCTGGGACTGCTCTGGCCAGGATATACTCGGGGTCAGTAGCCCCTGGAGTTTGAATGGTGGAACTCGGGGTTGGTAGCCCCTGGAGTTTGAACTGAGTGTGTGTGTGTGACTGCGGCTCAGGATCTGGGACCCCTCAAGTATGTGAGTGAGCTGATTGATGAAAGTAGATTGTGGGTCGGGGACCCACCAAGGACTAGACTTTCTTAGTTATTGAATAGAGGATGGGCATTTCGGCATTAAAGAAACTCCAGGTTCCCCTTCTGAGGAGTGTATAATGTCCCATGCGAGATGACAAGATTTTCCTGAAAATGTGGAAGGATGATTGGAACCCGAAAGGTCCGCGACTGAATTTTCTGTAACTTAAAAAATGAATTGATCTAAGTTACAAGAGCTGTTTGTGCTGAAGAGAGAGAGAGAGAGTACCCCTAAGGGGTTAATAAGTAATTGTCAAGCAGCAGCAGAGAAAATGTGAGCTTTCGTCAGTTTGACCATCCCTATAGGTGGAGCCTTCAAGATCCCTTTATTGCCCCCCACTGCTACTTGAAGCTTCGTTTAGAGTTAAGTTCAATATTATAGGAGTATGTGTGTTTGCTTGTGTGCAAGGAAGCATTTGTATGTGAGCTTTAATGTGTTTTCATCCCTAAATTGTCTTTTGTGTGTGTGGTTGAGCACTTTAGAGTCGAAAACCCCATATTAGATTAAAGGAAAAGTTTATTCAAATATTCCAAAGTTTTGAGTATAAGGTTTGAGTTGAGATTTCTAGCAAAATTGGAATTTGAAGGTAGTGTAAATATTAAACAGGGCTTGCCTTTGTTTGAGATGAACCAACCCTTGTACCACCCCCTTGCAGAATAACCCTCATCATCAGCTTCCAAGCTGATTGGGATTAATACATACGAGTTAGTATTCTAAAATTCTGAGGGAAAAAAATTACTTGAAATTCAGAAGGATTCTAGGAAAAGCAAAAGACATAAACACGGTCTCGATGGTTCCAATGGATAAAAAGGGGTTTCTTTTGAAGAGATGAATTAAATCTTAAAGGAAATCTGCATCCCAACAGCACTGTAATTTGAATTTGGGACAATCTTGAGATGTAAAATGCAATGTAATTTAACAGGTTACTTTTGAATCTCTAGGATGCTATCTAAGATAAAGAATGTGTAGATAAACATAGGGAAATTATAACTTGGATACAAATCAACACACATAAGAAAGAGGTAGTTTTAATTTTGATAGTGTAAATTACAATTCTTACAAAGTTTAAAATTTGAAATTTGGTTCCTGATAATTTCTCAAAAGGGAATTTTCATTTTAAAAGGTTTGACAACAATTGGCACTAATTCAAATGCTGCAAGCTTTTGTATTTGTAAAGTCTGTTCCCAAAATATAAAGCTAAGCTCAAGAGCTTGACAAAGTTTGGCAGAAATCCAATTTTTGGCCGAGTTAATGAATCTGGGATAATTCTAAAAGAAACGGGTCAGACACAATTTAGTGGGTTACTTTTGAGACAATAACATGTTTGAGAAGAAGTTAAGGAAGCAAAACATGTCAATACCTGATTTCTGTTTTTAAAACGGTTATGAGAATATTTTATTTATTTTAAAGTCTCTCCAGGCAACCTGAACAAGATGAGATGGTAGTGGTTGCATGTGTAAAATGGTATGAGACAAGTAGGAGAATGAGTTAGGGAAAGAGGACACAATATACAAACTTTTTAAGGGAAATGAATTTGATAATCTGGCCATCAACTGAGACATTGGAAATGCACAGGGGGAGATAAGCAAAGATCCAGAGACAGAGATCCCCGTTGACAATAGAGGAACTGAACTCAAGAGAATCTTAAGATGATCATGGTCAGGGAAAAAAAAACTTAGAGGTAAAACTATGTGGAATCTGCAGTTCAGGAATTGAAATGTAAGGTACTTAACAACAATTTACCACAAGATGGATACAGGTAAAGGGAAAGCTGGAAAATGGCTAAATAGATGTGTTACTGATTGTATTAATGTGCCTGTGAGCTACAAAAAGTAAGAGCACAGGATTAACACTATGATGATAGACAGAGCTAAGCGGCTCACAGAGAGAACCATCACTGGAAGTGAAGATACTGAGCCATTGAAAGATAGGATAAGAAGGTGCATTGTAGAGTTGTGTTGGCAGTTTAAGGATTTGAGGTCCGAAGTGGGACAGCAACAGGAGACAGTAAACTGGAAGGAGTGGAGGGTGCTTATCCAGATGGTTTCAGATCAGGGAACTCATTTCACAGGAAGAGTCATTAAAGAAATGTATAAATTTAAATTTAACCAGAAATTCCACATTCCCTACCAGCCACAGAGCTCAGGGATGATGGAAAGGATGAACTGAACCTAAAAAAAATCATCAATCACAGAAGCAATTCAAGAGACAGGGAACAGCCCAATATTCTAATGTGCCTTAGGGCTACTCCAAGCAGGACCGCCGGGTTCACCTCATTTGAAATAATGACAAGGAGAGCAATTCGAGTGGGAGATGTAGTACCACTAAAAGGAAGGAAGTCAGAGACCAACAGGTGATTAAGTGTATGGAAACAGGCAAATCCAAAGAGCAACAATGGACCAGTGGGGAATAAGGTAATGGTTAAGGTGAACTCGGAGTGAACAGGCATGGACCATACGAGGTAATTATGACAAGTGATACATGTGCACTTGTAGATATGAGAACGGGAAGTAAATGGAGGCATTACACACAGTTAAAGATACATGACAATTGGCCAAGTGGTAACCTGGAGAACGGGAGCCGATGTTAATGTCTCCACAGATCTATGATCCTGGTCGTGGGCATATCAGTACTGGCAACAAGGTCGGGGATCATCACTGCTCATCCCGCACCACAGGAGGAACTTTGGTACAGCACGGACAGTGCCGAATGCGACACGCAATGGGAAATGATAAATGTAACAGTAGGAGAACAAGTGCTTTCAAATTGTAGTAAGGGTTTGTTTCAGATCAGGTATGGGAGGTCCGCCACTACCCAGCCACCTTCCACATCTCCTTCCACAGTCCAAGTAAAGATAATTGAAACCCCTCAAACCACACCAACTGACCCATCTTGTCTGACTATGCATCCAGGACCAACGAGTGGTTTGGTACTGGTTAATCAGAAGTTTTGTATGATAATGTACACCACGAGTTGGTACCCATAGTCTTGAACATATCCGGAATTCCCCCGCCCCAGTGGTGCTCAACCCATACTCAAGCACTCTATACGGCTCTGATGCGCCAATTGATGACTGAAGCAGTTCAGTTCAATGGTGAGATGCGATCAAGCTTGGGAGGGAACCACTTTAAGCGCAGCCTGATAAATGATGCCGCTACGATATTCAATATAAGGACATCATTGGTTAATTCAGAACCTGGCAACTGTTGACCAGAAGGTCTGTACCCTGAGCTCTAGAGCGGGGACAGGGGATCCAGGATACCCAATTAGATATCAAAGCCTGGCTACCGTGCTTGAAAGTCATGTGGGGACTATCAATAAATTAACTGAAATAGGAAAGATATTTTAGACGAAGTGAGCAGAAATTATGTATGCAGCACCTATGGATCTTGGGCACTGGAAGAAGCCTGAGAAAATTTAAGACAGATTAATGAAGGGGTAAGTCCCTTTATGGGTAACTAATAAGCATTTATTGAATCTCTCATGGCACAAGAATCATGACTTGACCTGTTGACAGCTCAGAGGTTTGACACACGTATATAGAATGAATGTTGAATGTATAGTGAATAGTATTATGCTAAGAGGCATTGTATTAGTAATACCTGTCATACCTACGTCAACACCCGGCAGGACATTATATAGAGTAGAAAATATTGGGGCAAAGGGGGGATGAACAGAATGGCACAACAGATGTGGTTACGCCTGGGTTTTTCGCCATGGCAGCTAAAATAGCTTCACAATGTCTGCTTTGTCAACGGCATAACCCAGGCAAGACGCCCACAGTGACTGCTGGTACAGTGCTCCAGCCATGGGGCCCGTTTGTACACCTACAAATGGACTTTATACAAATGCCTAAATGTATGGGATATAATTATGTTTTAGTTATAGTATGTCTGTTCTCGTGATGGGTGGAGGCGTATCCCACCCGACAAAATAATGCTGTTATTGTTGCAAAATTGTTGTTACGTGAATACATACTCAGTTTTAGGATACCAGAGACTTTATCAAGTGATAATGGGCCTCATTTTATCGCTAAAGTGATAAAGGAACTGCTGAAGGCCTTACAATGCAAACATCACCTTTCCTGCCCATACTACCCCCAGTCTACTGGGGCGATGGAAAGACAAAAAGCTCACAAAAAGCCCACCATTGAAGATTGCCATCAATACCAGCCCAGAGACCTAGTCCTGGTTAAGACCTTCAGGAGAAAGAACTGTTTGGAACCTCGATGGGAAGGACCTTTCCAAGTCCTGCTCACCACCCATATAGCCGTGAAGGATGACCTTTGTGGATCCACGCCTCGCATGTCAAGTGGACGCTGGCCTTGGACAAAAGTGCTTGAGCAGGAACCTTGACTGAGCCGTCGGAATGTGGACTCTGATCTGGACCCTGTCCTGCACAGCCCTTGCGGGGGCATGGACTACCAACTCCGCGGTTCAACGAATGCAGGCCATCGCCTCGCAAGGCAATCGAACTAAATGTTGGATTTGTACTCATTTTCTCATCCTTTGACTGGTGAGGGTGGCTCCCTAACATTGGCAGGTGGTTTGGGGCCTTTTTAAAATCCTCCTCAAATACCTTGTCATAGGTCTTGCCCTACTCATTGATCTTTACGTTGTTATCCAGCTCGTCCTCTGTTGCAACCACTCTGTCTGCCGACTACAGAACCTCTAGAGTCCTGGTGGCAAGTCGGCTATCCATTCCCTCCTTCTCCTCAGGAATCAGGACCACACTGAGGATGAAGCCCAGTGACTAGGAAACATAGAACTTGGCTAAAGGCAGTGGATTGCCCTTTTAGGACAAAAGGAGGGAAGTGTGGTGGCCTGGGCAACTGCAGGGAGCCCATTTGATGCTGGAAGGGTTAATGAGATGTTGATTGTATGCCTCAGCTTAAGAGAAACATACTGCAACCTTGAGATGACCACAATCTTGCCTAACCACAGTTGCAGGATGAGCCTTGAGACATTCCATTTTGTTTTTCTCAGGCCGAATGCAATCAGGGTTGTGCTAAACATCTGAGTAACCAAACATCTGTTCTGAGGAAAAGGGAAATTCACTGGAACACGGATTGGTCGGTTAACTTATGCAAGTATATGGATAGGTTTGTTGCAAAACTTACTGATTGGCTGTAAAAATGCTTTTAACAAGTCTGCGTGTTTTCTGCTACGAGACTGTATAATAGCTCTCATTGTGCTGTCTCCCTTCTGCACAAGTAATAAATGGAGTTTCTACATACGAAATGCTCCCTCGGTGTGATTAATCTCCGCTAATTGCTCCTCTGTTACCTGCAGGCTTCCCATAGGTAATTAAATCTCTGCTACCAGCACACTCTCCCAGGTAACAGCCTCTCTGCTACCTGCACCCACTCCCAGATAAACTGTCCCTCTGCTACCTGAACTGACTCCCAGGTAACTGCCTCTATGCTACCTGCACACTCCGCTAGATAACTGGCCCCAGTTACCTGCATGCTTCCTCAGACAACTGGCCTCTGCTACCTGCACGCTCTCCCAGGTAAGTGCCTTTCTGCTAACTGCACGTTCTCCTAGGTAACTGTCTCCCTGCTACCTGCACCCTCCCCCAAATAACTGGCTCTCTGCTACCTGCACGCTCTCTCACTTAACTGCCCCTCTACCTGAGCGTGCAGATAGCAGAGGGGCAGTTAACTGGGAGAGTGTGCAGGTAGCAGAGGGAAAATTACCTGGGAGAGAGTGCAGGTAACAGAGGGTCAGTTACCTGTGAGAATGTGTAGGTAGTGGAGAGGCAGTTACCTGGGAGAATGTGGAGGCAGCAGAAGGACATCTGCCTGGGAGAGCTTGCAGGTAGCATAGGGACAGTTGCCTGTGAAATTGTGCAGCTGGCAGAGAGGCAACTACCTGGGGGAGCATGCAGGTAGCAGAGGGAGAGTCACCTAGAGGAATGTGCAGGTAGCGGAGAAGCAGTTACTTGAAAGAGTGTGGAGTTAGCAGAGGGACATCTGCCTGGGAGAGCTTGTAGGTAGCAGTGGGGCAGTTCCATGTGAAATTGTGCAGCTGGCAGAGAGGCAACTACCTGGGATAGAGTGCAGGTAGCAGTGAGGCAATTTCTTGGGAGAACGTGTGGATAGCAGAGGGACCGTTACCTGGGAGAGTGTGCAGGTCGCAGAGGGGCAGTTAACTGGGGCTGGGTCAGGTAGCAAAGGGGCAGTTAACTGGGAGAGTATGCAGGAAGCAGAGACGTAGTTAACTAGGAGAGCTTGCAGCTAGCAGAGAGGCAGTTACCTGGGAGAGTGTGATGGTAGAATGGAGACTGCGAACTGTTGAGAGTCTGCAGGTCACAGAGGTAGAATTACCTGGGACAGCGTGCAAGTAGCAGAAGGACATGGAGACCATGCAGGTAGCAGAGGGACAGTTACCTGGGAGACTGTGCAGGTCGCAGATGGCAGTTATGTCAGATAATGTACAGGTAGGAGAGGGAAATTTACCTGTTGAGAGTGTGCAGGTAGTACATGGGCAGCTACCTGGGAGAGGGCACAGGTAGCCAGTTATCTCAGAGAGCATGCAGGTAGCAGGGAGGTAGATACTCCCGCCCGCCATGATTCTACATCTTGATGTCTAGAACCAAGACCTTCTCTCTCTAATGTACCAATGTCATCCTTAGTTAACAAAGCCAGCCCTCCACCTTTTTCTAACTCCCTGTCCTTCCTAAATGTCATGTACCCTTAAATATTCAGGTTCCAATCTTTGTTATCCTGCAGTCATGTCTCTGTAATGACAATCAGGTCATACATATTTATTTCTATATGTGCTGTTAATTCATTTATTTTGTTATGAATACTATATGCATTCACATACAGAGCCTTTGGTTCTGCCTTTTTAATTGTTTTCGTAACCTCTAGACTTATCTGCTGGCACACTTTTAGGCTCTGTCTCATGCGCTGATCATCATTTTCCTTTCTCTTTTTATTTAATTTATCACATCTTCCCAAACTTGATCCCTTGCACTCACTATTTTGTTTAAAGCCTTCTCTACTGACCTGGTTATCTGACTCACCAGCTCACTCATCCCAGCATGTTTCAGGTGAATATTATCCCAACAGCACAGCTCCCATTTCCCAAGTACTTTTCCCTTCTCTGATGCAGAGCAAGCTCCAAGGCTTGCCTGCGGCTCAACCTCCAGCTCAATGATTCTGAACTGAAGCTCCCCAAGCCACAGACACAGAATCATGGCGGGCGGAAGTATCTACCTCCCTACTACCTGCATGCTCTCCGAGATAACTGGCTACCTGTGCCCTCTCCCAGGTAGCTGCCCATGTGCTACCTGCACACTCTCAAGATGTGTTTACCCTGGATCACTCCAGTGTCCAGGAATTCCCACATTCCACAGTTGCAACACATCATCTGTCCTGCTATCGTTATTAGGTGTTAATTTATTTTTAATTAATATATAATTAATGAACACTGCTACTCCCAATAACATTTACCACTGGTAGTAAAGCTGACTATAATTAATAAAACCTTACAATTATTAATAAATTAAATGAGTTTTGGAGATAAACAAGCAAAAATATTCACCAACCAATCACTTAACTGTTTTCCTGTGATGTCACACTTTTATTCCTCTCAGAATGCAGCCACTCTGCTCTGGAGCCACAGACTGGACTGGACTAGAGTGGATTGGGGTGGATGGCTTTTCTCGGTGGTGGTTACTGCTTCTGGGCCTTATCTTTCGCCGGCTCTTCTAAGTGCTATATACTACCTCTGAGTCCTCATTTCATCCACTGTTCTAGGTAGTGGTGACTGCTGCCGGATCATCCCTTTGCCCATTCTTCTCTGTGGTGGTTACTGCATTTGGGTCCTCCTTTCGCATAATCCGGGATTTGCAGAAGTGACTGACAGGACAATTCACCTCAAACTTTTGCTCTTTCTGTTTATACAAAACATTTTGAGGTGTTTTCCTGATTTTACTTGGCAATATTTTTTCTTGCCCTCTCATTGCTTTCCTAATCCTTTTTGAATTGCTCGTTCAGTGAGCTGGTGCATGAAGGGCTGAGTGGCCTCCTTTTGCACTGTCACAATTCTGTGATTCTGTGATTCAGTTTTCTGCTTGCTCACACAATGCAACTCATGTCACACACAAGATCCTTCCAAACAGCAGATCAAGGAGATGTTCATTCCATTACTTTGGGCCATATTTGAAGCTACATCCTGGACATGAAAAATCAGTGTCCAAAGGAACAGCCATACCTACATGCAGCTTTGCATATTCTAATGAGTGTGTGTCCCAAATAGGTTGATTGAGCTTTTACATTCAGCCCTTTGAGATTGTTCCGCCATTCAAAAAGATCATGGCTGATCTGGACTGAACTCCACTTTGTCTGCCCCCACCACCCTTCCCACCAATAATCCTGACTCTCTATAAATCTGTCTGACTCTGCCTTGAATAAATTCATCGACCCAGCCTCCACTGTTTTTTGGAGAAGAGGATTCCACACACTAACAACCCTTTGAGAGAAAACATTTCTCCTCATCTCCATCTTAAATGGTAGACCATTTAATCTTAAATTGTGCCGCTTGTTCTAGTATCTCTCACAAGGTGAAACATCCTCCTGGTATCTAACTTATCAAAACCCCTCAGGGTCTTGGATGTTTCAATAAGATCACCTCTCATTCTTCTAATCTCCAGTGGGTAAAGGCCCAACCTGTTCAACTTTTCTTCATAAGATAAGCCCCTCATTCTAGGAATGAGACAAGTGAATCTCCTCTGAACTGCTTTTAACACAATTATAACTTTTTGTCAAAGAAGGAGGTCAAAACTGTACACAGTATTCAGATGTGGTCTATTGTAAGGTTGGTTACTTGCTACTATCAATAATAGAGTTGACCTGCAAACATTTCTTAAGTGGAAACATAACATTTATTTACAATATACTCAGCAGCAACTTCACATGTGTTTCCAACTCCAACTCTAACACTGCACTGTCTGCTGAGGCAGCCTGCGTTATTCTCCTATTGGTTATCACAGGTTATATGATCTTTCCTAACAAGCATTATTCTTAAAGGTACATTACACACTAAATAAAACTGTAATTACTACATTCCTCCCCCGTTAACTTGGCTGTACAGATATATTTACGAGTACATATTTTTCAAGATAGTGAAATATTTACACTGGGTAAGGAACTTACAGATTCAGTCTTTCAGGTGGTTTCAAGGTGTGTATGGAACGTTACAGCTCCACAACTTCAGATTCTTTGTCAGGAACCTCCTTTTCTGGAGTTGCCTGAACATCAGGTGCTTCGGTGGGCTCTTGCAGTTCTGTGTCCTCAACTCTTACAGGGACATCAGACAAGTCAGTCCTGGGTTGAATATCCTCAACCGGAAATGCAGACCCGGTCGTGATCACTGGTGGAACCAAATCTTGGTGATTTGTCTCTCTCTTCCTAAATGATCCACAAGTTTACAGATGATCTGGTCTTCCATCTCCACATGGTAAGATAGAGGTCCAGTCACTGCAATTATTTCACCCAGTAACCACTTTGGTCCTTCCCCAAAATTTTTCACGTATATCAGATCTCCCACAGTAAATTTCCTTTCATGAATATGCCAGTTGTGTCTAGTTTTCTGACTTCCCTGACACCTTTCCACCTTCCTCTCTAAATTCAGCATTATTAAGCCCAATCTTGTTCTGAGACAGCGTTTCAACAATATTTCCGCAGGTGTGACACCTGTTGTTGTGTGAGGGGTAGTCCTGTAATGATAAAGGAAGCGTGCTAGCTTCGTTGCTAAAAAAAATCAGCAGTTAGCTTTTTCATGCCTGCCTTGAGTGCTTGAACTTTCAGCTAGTCCATTTGAGGAAGGGTGGGATGGTGCAATTTTTACATGCGTGATACTGTTGAGGCTGATAAACCGTTGAAACTCAACACTCGTAAATGCTGTGCCGTTATCAGAAATGATCACTTCTGCTAGTCCATGAATGGCAAAACTTTGACATAGTTTCTCAATTGAAGAGGTCAACGTTGGTGACTTCACCTCATTTATGTCCAACCATTTTGAATGGGTATCGACAATGAGCAGAAACGTTATTCCCAGGAAAGGTCTCATGAAATCAAATGTCACTGTGACAAATTTTGGTTCTGTCTTTCCAATTTTCAGATTAAACAATATGTAAATGTCTGAATTTGTTGTTTCAGGCTCTTCTACATTATAGATTTCGTTGGGCTTCTTTTGTTTACAAACCTGCTTGAATCTTTCCTTGCACTGCCTCATCATATATCAGTTTCTGTGACAATTGTAGCGTTCGATTTTTTTAAATTGCCAATCGTAAATAGACTGATTGTTTCCACCTCTTTTAAAATTATTCTACGGTTTTGTTCTGAAGTTATTTTTCTTTATTCTTTGGCTAAGAAAGGGATGAATCAAAATGGAGAACAGACTTCATGACCTGAAGTTGTTGAACTCAGTAATGAGTCCAGAAATTGTGGTTTGGGCCTTCATTGATCTAAAATTTTGTTGATCCAAAAGATTTAAAGGGGCAGACATCAACAGAACTCTAGCAAAGCATGAAAACAGACAACTGGATCTATGGGAACAGCGAAATAAAACATGCCTCAGAAAGCTAGAGTTAGATAAAATGTCATAAAATTCCATTTGGCCAGGTAGTATCCTCTGGGATGTTTAGAAGCTGATACATGTCAAAGCATGGGAAACCAAAGGTTTTGGGACAGTTTGAGACAGATGACTGTTTGGCAGCTTTTGTAATTGGTTTGTTCAAATGATAGCTGGCAATGATTGGGTTAAGATAATCTCCATAGGCTTTGCTGTAAATAGAGAGTATAAGAAAGGATTCCCGAGGAGGGATTCTGGTCAGAAGAAGGGACGTGAGATCGGCGGGTCCGGGAGCAGATGGGAAATGGGCCACTGGCCGCGATCAGCCCGTGACCGTTATTTCACGCTGGCTGGCCAGTTAATGGTCAGCCAATGTGAAACACGCACTGAAATGCTCAGCACTGCCGAGGTGGGAACGGGAAGAGGGCGAATGCCGATGTAATCGAGGGTGCGGGTCAGCGCTTCGAGAGAGCTCCCTGAAGGCAGACAGCTGCCGTTAATGGGCTTAATTCCCCTCTTAATTGTCGGGTGGGCGCGCTTCCGCTGAGCGAAATATCACACAAGTGCGCAATGACGTTAGGACATCTGCCCAACATCATCTCACGCTATTTCACATCCGTTTGGGTCAGGCATGTGCCCACCCACGGGGCGTAAAATTCTGGCCAATGAGTTGAAATCCCACTAGGACAGATGGGGAATATAAATTTGCTTAATTAAATAAATCTGAAATAAAAAACCATGACAATAAAACTACTGGATTATTGTACAAATCCAAATGGCTCATTAATGTCCTTTGGCGACAGAAATCTGCTGTTCTTACCAAGTCTGGCTTAAAGGTGATGCCAGACTCAGGTTGACTTTTAACTGTCCTCTGAGATGGCCGAGCAAGCCAGTTCTATCAAAACTGCAGCAATGGATTACAGCGGTTCAAGCAGATGGCTTCCCATAACCTTCGCAGGGGCAATGGGAGATGAGCAAAAAACACTGGCTTTGCCAGTGATAACCACATCCTGCAAATGAATTTTTAAAACAACAGTCGGACAGATAACCAAAAGCTTGGCCAAAGAGGTAACAGCCTCCTCAAGGGGGAGAGAGAGGCTTAGGGAAGGAATTGCAGGGCTTAGGGCCTCAAAAGTTGAAAGCACCACCATCAATAGAGGGCTGATGAAAATCTGCCACGTATAAGAGACCAGGGTAGGAGGGGTAAGATATCAGTGGTTTGTAGGGTTAGATGTGGTTACAGAGATGGGGAGAGATGAGGACTTTCATTTTATTCTGTTAGTTTCCCAATGGCCACTGGAGAGGGGGGATGCTGCCTTTTGCTGTGTGGGAGAGAGATCAATGAATTAAAGTTGTATTTTTTGGTAGCTCAAAGTGGAGACAATGATATTTACGAGGAAAACAACTAAGAAACACCTTGCCGTATTTGTTGCTCAAACATTGGAGAGATGTTTCTCTTTCACTTGTGGGTCTGATCGAGTGTAGTGCTGCCACCCTTGTCCTGATGAGCGCCTGAACCTGATACTGTCATGGCAAATAATGTGAGACTGAAGCATGAAGTCCACTGTGGGAGTTTGCAAATTGTTATTTCTTTTCTGAGACAGGTATAACTTGATTGAAATACCTGTCGCATCCTGTGCCTCTTCAGGTCAATTACCACACTCCTCTAATGTGTGACACTCCAGTCCACTGCCAACTTCTTGCTACTGCCAGCATCATGGGAGCTGACTGCAAAATGAAAGTATGATGAGCAGAAAATACTTTGAGGTGGCTTGAAGCTGCTGTTCCAGCAAATAACTTTGTGGTTAAAATCTCAGCCTCCATTTCACAATGTCACTTCACACAACTGTCTCCTGCAAGGATTCATCCAGCCTTCTCTGACACAGCGTCCAGAAAAACTACTGCTCCCCAGTGAGAGGATAGTGAGTGAAATGTTATGCTGCATTGCACAGAAATGCCTTCGGCGGAGTTGATTTTTGCCGGGTCAGTATTCCACTGAGGGACTGACTTTTCCTCCTGTCTGAGTAGAAACTGAAGCAAGTATTATAGCTGATTCCACCCATTTCACTGCTCAGCATCATACACACTCGCACAGGCACATGCATAAGGCCTGATTGCGGAGGCGGACAGGGCCGGAAATTAGCCTCACTGGCCAGCATGCTGGTCCCTCAGCCCCATCTTGCCTCCAGGCCATTTTTGGGAAGGCAGGATTGAGACCAGCAGGGTTCCCTATGACAGGTGTTACCTATTACACATGACAGATCAGGCTTGTTTAGGGTGTAACTGAGGCAAATTAAAGGAAGCCAACTGGGATTTTCCAGTTGGCTTCTAGGTTCCTGCAATGGAAGATAGTTCAGATGCCTGGAGGCAGTCTCCCAGTGGCAGGCTGGGGGTGGTGGAGGCCTGTGAACCAGACAGGTCTAGAGGACCTTCAGGCCTGCCTGGTTATGAGAGCAGCCATAGGCTCCCTGTAATTGGGCTCCACGCCACCTCTCCCACTTCCCCCTCCCCCCACCACAATTGTGGTATAGCTGCTGAATGCATTTTTGAGTTGAAGATTTGAAAAGGTTGGAGTTAAGGAACCTCCATGTTGAAGTTCCTCTTCCTCCCTACTTCCCCATACAGGCAGCTGCTCCTCTCAAACTGGGAGGCCTCTGATTTGTCCTTGAGTGTCGAGAGCTCACCTACCATCCCTAATTGGATGGAGAGGCTGTCTCAATTCCAGTTACTCGGGTGCCACTGTAAAAATGCCAATGAGTGACTGTTTCTTTGTGGGGATGGGTTTGAGGCTCAGAAACAGTCCTGGAGGGAACCAGTTCATAAAATATTACATATAACTACGTAGAATTTTACAGCACAAAACAGGTTGTTCAGTTCAGCAGGTCTATGTGGGTATTTATGCTCGAGCCTCCTCCCACACTCTCTTTATATAACCCTCTTAACATATCATTCTATTTACTTCTCCCTCATGAACTAATCTAGCCTCCTCATTAATGCATCTATGCCAATTACCTCCACCTCAGACAGGGCTGCAGTATAATCGAACCATGATCCTACACTCTCCTTGCACATGTTGTTATCCTGTAACCCATCCTGGAAGGTATGTGTGCTGTACAGGCTGAAATTGACTATAATGACCACCTTTGTCAAATTGCATTCCAACAATGACTTCCCCAGTCTTATACATGAAGAATGAAGTGTCCAGCATCAGTGAGCATTACCATTGGAGAAAGGGAGAAAACTGGGGAGTGATGAGAATGAGCACAATGTTCATGATATTTGTGGAGTCTTTCAGGCATGCATAAATAAGACAATAGAGTCAGCAGTTCTATTTCAAAATCTGTGCTTGTCTCCACCAGTTGACAAGTCAGAGCTTGAAAAACTACTTTGGAAATCAAAAAACAAATGCCTGTGGTTGATTACCATGCTGCATCCTGCACTCCAATTAATGTCAATGCAGATTGTCAAGCCTACAATTCAGAGATTAACCCTTGCATTGATAACAAAATAACATTGCACAAGGTGTAGGCCCCATTAGTCCTGAATGGTTACTGGAGTATTTGTCCAATAATTACAAACAATTGTGTTTGTTCTTTGCACTGAATGAACTTCCACTGATGAATCCCAAATCTACCCTGTCTGAAAAGGCTAGACACTTGAGCTAACGCACAGCGGGATAGTTGGCTTTTCTTTTTAAACGGGATGTGGGCTTCACTGGCTGGGACAGCAATTATGCCCATCCCTAGTTGTCCTTGAGATGGTGGTGGTGAACTGCCTTCTTGAACCGCTGCAGTCCATATGGTGTAGGTGCCCCACAGTGCTGTTAGGAAGGGAGTTCCAGATTTTTGACCCAGAAGGAGTGAAGGAGCAGTGATATGTTTCCAAGTCAGGATGGTGCATGACTTGGAGGGTAACTTCCAGTTGGTGGTGTTCTCATCTATCTGCTGCCCTTGTCCTTCTAAATGGTAGCAGCCATGGGTTTGGAAGGTGCTGTCTAAGGAGCCTTGGTGAATTCCTGCGGTGCATCTTGTAGATGGTACACACTGCTGCTACTGTGCATCGGAGGTGGAGGGAGTGCATATTTGTGAATGTGGTGCCAATCAAGCGAGCTGCTTTGTCCTGGGTGGTGTCAAGCTTCTGGAGTGTTGTGGGAGCTGCAATCATCCAGGCAAGTGGGCAGTATTCCATCAACTTCTGACTTTGGTGGTCAGGCTTTGGGGAGTCAGGAGGTGTGTTACTCATCATTGGATTCTTAGCCTCTGACCCGGTCTTAAAGGCACATATTTATATGGCTAGTCGAGCTCAATTTCTGGTCAATGGTAACCCGATGTTGATAGTGGGGGATTCAGTAATGGGAATGCCATTGAACATCAAGGTGCGATGCTTAGATTCTCTATTGGTCATTGCCTGACACTTGTGTGATGTGAATGTTACTTGCCACTTGTCAGCCCAAGCCTGGATATTTTCCAAGTCTGCATTTCAATATAGACTGCTTCAGTATCTGGGGAGTCACGAATGGTGCTGAACATTGTGCAGTCATCAGCAAACATCCCCACTTCTGACCTTATGATGGGAGGGAGGTCACTGATGAAGCAGCTGAAGATTGTTGGGCCAAGGATACTACCCTAAGGAAATCCTGCAGTGATGTCCTGGAGCTGAGATGGCTGACCTCCAAAAGCCATAGCCACCTGCCTTTGTGCTAGATATGATTCCAACCAGCGGAGAGTTTTCCCCCTGATTCCCATTGACTCCAGTTTTGCTAGGACTCCTTGTTGCCACACTCAGTCAAATGCTGCCTTGATATCAAGGGCAGCCACTCTCACCTCACCTCTGGAGTTCAGCTTCTTTGTCCTTGTTTGAACCAAGGCTGTAATGAGATCAGGAGCTGAGTTGCCCTGGTGGAACCTAAACTGGGCATCAGTGAATAGGTTAATGTTAAGCAAGTGCCACTTGTTAACATTGTTGATGACCGCTTTCATTACTTTAATGATGATGGAGAGTAGACTGATGGGGTGGTAATTGGCTGGATTGGATTTGTCTGCATTTTGTGTACAGGACATACCTGGGCAATTTTCCACATAGCTGGGTAGATGCCAGTGTTGTAGCTGAACTGGAACAGCTTGGCTAGAGGCGCAGCAAGTTTTGGAGCACAGGTCTTCAGGACTATTGCCAGAATATTGTCAGGGCCCATAGCTTCAGCAGTTTCTTGATACCATGTGCAGTGAATCAAATTTGCTGAAGACTGGCATCTGTGATGTTGGGACCCCCGGGGAGGCCAAGATGGATCATCCACTCGGCACTTCTGTCTGAACATTGTAGCACATGCTTCATGTAGCCTTATCTTTTCCACTGATGTGCTGGGCTCCCCCATCATTGAGGATGGTTTGTGGAGCCTCCTCCTCCAGTGAGTTGTTTAATTGTCCACCGCCTTTCATGACTGAATATGTCAGGACTGCAGCGCTTAGATCTGATGCATTGGTTGTGGGATCAATGCTTATCACTTGCTGCTTATGCTGTTTGGCACACAAGTAGTCCTGTGCTATAGCTTCACCAGACCGACACCTCATTTTTAGGTATGCTTGGTGCTGCTCCTGGCATGCCCTCCTGCACTCTTCATTGAACCATGGTTGATCCCCTAGCTCAATGTTAATGGTAGAGTGGGGTATATGCCGGGCCATGAGGTTGCAGATTGTGGTTGAGTCCAATTCTGTTGTTGTTGATGGCTCACAGCATCTCATGCATACCCAGTCTTGAGTTTCTAAATCTGTTCGAAATCTATCCCATTTACCATAGCAGTAGTGGCACACAACATGGTGGAGTGCGTCCTCAACATGAAGACGGGACTACGTCTCCACAATGACTGTGTGGTGGTCACTCCTACTGATACTGTCATGGTCAGATGCATCTGCAGCAGGCAGTTGGCGAGGATATGGTCAAGTATGTTTTTCCCTCTTGTTGGTTTCCTCACAACTGCTGCAGGCCCAGTCTAGCAACTATGGCACTTAGAAACCAGCCAGCTTGGTCAGTAGTGGTGCTACCGAGCAACTCTTGCTATTGGACATTGAAGTCACCAGAGTACATTCTGCACCCTTGCCACCCTCAGTGCTTCCACCATGTGGTATTCAACATGGAAGAGCACTGATTCATCAGCTGAGGGAGGGTGGTATGTGGTAATCAGCAGGAGATTTCCTTGCCCAGGTTTGACCTGATGCAAAGAGACTTCATGGGGTCCGGAATCAACGTTGAGGACTTTTAATTCCAGATTTTTATTGACTTCAAATGCCACCATATTCCATAGCCGGATTCAAGCTTGGATTCCCCAAAGTGTTCCCCTGGGTCTCTGGATTACTATTCCAGCAATATTACCACTACACCATTGCCTCCCCATCAGAAGAAAGGCAGCCGGCTTCAGCGATGTATTTTCTGGCAACCGGTTGTTAAATACAAACTGGAATGCCTTTTGTTGTGAGGCCTCTTATAGCCTAAGGTTGCCAACCTTCCAGGATTGGCCTGGGGCCTCCAGGAATTAAGGATTAATTTCCAGGACTGTACTATGAGCAAGCCAGAAGAAAGAGCACATTGAAAATATATTTCAGACATTTTTTGCGTTCTCCTTGAACATATGGAGACAAGATAGAAAGGCTGTTGAACTGACAGTAAAGCACCATCCAATCTAATAATTAAGAGAGCCTACTGCTTTCCAATTGGCATGGGAAGGTGGAATGCTTGAGGATGCTCGTGTCGGTCAAATAATGGTTGGAGTATGAGAGCAGGTGGTCGTTGTTGACACTTCCAAAATGTGTGCCAAGAGTCACCAATCCTAACTATTTGCTGCACCTGACAAACTAAGCACCAATATCATGTGACGGTTAGTAAACTGGAAGATTATATGCTGGATTTTCCTTTGCTATCTTGGACTGTGGCAGAAAAATGGACAAGATTGGGCCATAAAGCCTACAGTTGTGGTCTTAGCCCTGAGTTATATTTCTCTTGTTCTCTCCTGGTGCTACCAGGATTATCTTTAGCCTTCAATCCCCCACCCAACAAACGGCAGTGTCGGTGAGGTACCAGGCAGGAAAGGTTTCCAGAAAACAGTTCAAACGCCTACAATGCTTACCACCCTTCTCCCAACACGATCAGGAGGTAGGCCCAATGTAGTGACCCAAAGCTTTTTAAAGAAGGAATAAGTCCTCGTCGAGACTTCCTCTAGTACAGGGAGTCCTCCAAACCAAGAGAGAGCCTGTGCTGCAGGACTGATGAACATCGACCGAAGAAAATGGGCTGTGTTATCTCAGAGCAGTGTGCAACAATCTCACGTGTAACAGCCTGGTCACACCCTGGCACAATCTACAGCACTGGCGAGAATTTGGCCCAGTGTTGGCATTATTTGTTTAATGAATTATTTTCTAATCGGGATGAAGGGAGTATCACAATTCTGGTGACCAGCATCAGCATTGAGTCATTCCACAGAGGGTACAACAAAGCCAACCTGCTAATCAGAGCTCTCTCTATTCTACCACAAGTTTAATATGTGTGTCTTCACACTCAGACAAAGACTCCTTACCCCTCTGGAGTGGCAGTTTGTCCTGTGTCACACCAACAACCTTTGAGAGATTATCAGTTTATGCCAGTTAGAGTGAAAATGTCTGCACTGGTAGAAATCCATGTGCATAAAATAGAGTGTGAAATATATATCTAAGTATATAATATGGAATGCTGACTGCTAACTGACTGGGAGATTGCAGCAAATTATATCAGACATCATGGGCAGCTGATAGTGAGCCACAGTGTGGGATAGTAGAGTGGGCATTAAATCATGAGGCAGTTGACAAATTGCTCAGAATGAGTCAGACAGTGGGTGATGCATTGAGTTACATGTCAGACAATGAGTGCCTAGCAATGCATTACTTTTAATAGATACAAACAATGCACTGGTCTGAGAATTATAGATATCAGCAGATGGCCAGTGGCATTGCTCATTAATGTACACAGATCTACAATGGCAAGACTGTAATGCTTGATGTGCTATGATGTAATACTGGGCAAGCATCTTTCATTACAGGCAAAATAAAGCTGGCATCGCTCTTCCTGTAATATTCCTCTGCTTTCTCACACTCATTTTTTGTGCACTGAATGTCTTGCTGCTTGCTTGCTTCTATCTTTATTTCATTCATTCTCTCTTTGTCCCTGTCTGTAGCTCTCATGCAATTCTTTCTCATTATGATTTTCATTGCTCTCTCTGCCAGTCTTCTTTCAGTATCGTTCTTTCCGTATATCTGTCCTTTGCAATCCTAGGTATGTACACTGCACCCCACCCCCCATCCCACCCCCACTGTCTGTATGCCTGTCATCTCTCATACATGCTCCTTTCCTGATGCACTCAATGGTTAGGTGACAATTGACCAATGACCTTGTTAAAGTCCAGGGTGTGCAGGAAAGTGTTAGCTCACATGTACCAGCAAGTAACTGAGTACTGGATCAGGTGGGGGCAGCCCTATAGGGGCTGGCGTAATGCACGAGGGTAAGACTAAACCAAGGCAAAGAGGATTACTGCTGTGGTTTATGTTGCCACACACTGAGGCTCAGGTTGGTACATGGAAAGGAATGGGCAAAGAGAGCAGATTTTTGGAGGTTAAATTAGTGCAAGTAGTCAGTGAGGCAAATCAGGGGAATGGGTTGCTGGTTTGTGGGAACATTTGGGTTCCAGGGTTTGGAGAATGGCATTCTCAAGATAACTGAGGAACCACCAAAACAGAACCCTTTGATGTTGGGAGGGGAAGATTCCCCCATGCCTCCTTGCTCCATTGACTGGATTACATGTCACGTTTCCCTTCTAGTGATGTTATGTTGCTATCCCTTAAAGGCTTAATACAATATCCCTCTTTCTTTTTAAAAATACTTCCCCCTTCCATGTTCATATTTAGTTACCAATACATAAATGTATAGAACTGATGAAGCTATGAGTCTTTAAAGTGTAAGGGTAATCTGCTGGTATGCCCTGATCCTGTAATGGTAGCCATATCTGGAGTTTTCTTTAATTGCTCACAGTGATCTGTGGGATTGTCATTCTTGGATGTTGTTCCTGGTTAGATTTGGGATCTTTTTTGAGATGCAATGGGACTGTAAGTTAGTTGAGGAGCTGGAATGGATCTAGTTTGACCTCACCATTGTGCCTTTGAGTGCAAAGACTTTATAGGACCTTGGTTCTGAGCAAATCCTTGTCACCTCGGCTGGTTGTCATGCATCTTTTGTGGGATCCTGAATATGGACTTGTTGTCCCAACAGTAACCTTGGCAATTCTGTACCAGCATTTTTATTGTGTGCATTGGTCATCTTCTGTTGTAGTTTTAAAAGTTGCTCTCTGGTTTCTGAGAGAGTAATGTGGGTAAGATTAGGTACATTGGTATGCACTAGTCAGCCGAACATGAGTTCTGCCGATGATGGAAGTTACACTAAAGGCATTGCTCACGGAAGTAACATTGCAATGTGTAGATCTTGCTTGGTCTGTCTATTTGAGAATTAGCGATTTCATTATGTGAATCATTCATTCAGCTAACCGGTTATGTTCTAGGTTAATGAGAAGACGTAGTGTGATCGATATTGCACTTCTCACGCATACCCTAAAATGGCTCACCAGAAAATTGCAGCTTGTTATCTGTAATGATCTCACCAGGCACAGCAATTTAACTGAAGATAGCACTAAGAGTATGTGTGACAGATGTGCTTGATATGTTGTGCATTTGTCGAATAATGGGGTATTTGTGAAAGCAGTCAACAGTGATGAAGTCAGTGATATGGGCATGAAAAAGGTCGGATGCGATTTTGGACGAATGATGGGTAGGGGCTTCATGTGGAATCAGTGGTGCTTTGGGCTGACCTGGTATGTGCTCTTGACATACCTTACACTTCTTGATGACAACTTCAGTGTCAGTGTTCATATCAGGCCAATAGACTGTCCCTCTTGCAAATCTTCTTGTCCAATCCAAGCCCATGTGTGAGTGATGCTATTGTTGAAGAATATCAGGTGGGAAAGATTCCCATATGATGACCTGCCTGCCGTTAAAAGTGCCTAGCGTACGCTGATAAGGCCAAAATGGTTTCACATGTTCTTGGACACGCTAATTGAATCAGGCTATCCTTCAATGCTAGTTTTCCACAGTTTCTGTAATGTAGAATCTTTCTCCATTTCTTCTTGTAGCTGTTGGCATTTGCGTAATACAAAATGCACCATTTTATAGACTTGCATTCTCTTGCAAGCATAATGTCGCAGCTCCCTTGAAATTACCAATTTTGTCTCAACATTCTGGTTATTTCAATGTCAGGTCATGAACTGAGTTGATTGGAGTAGTTTCTGCAGTTGATCTACCATGTGACGTCTAAGTGACTCCATGAATTGTGACTAGTGTTAGGTCACAGCATGCCGACAGACATGCAATTACTGGGCCTTTAGCCTCATGGTGTAGAACATTTCTGACACCCAGGAGGATTGATTGTACTTGCACTTCAGGAGTATGGAGCCTGCACATGGAATAAGTGAACTGTTGTACACTGAGAGTTTCACAGCAGTAGGTTTTGCCACAGCCTTCCACTTCTGTGGATATATGTATTTTAGAATGCGCAGAGGTAGTATGTTGGCACTTGTCCCTGTGTCAATCTCAGCCAATAACAAATAGTTACCAACTTTCTTAGAACAGGTAATTTTAATCTTGGCAAACATTTCAGGCAGCGACCTGGCAGCACTGTTTTCTACAAAATTGACAATGTGAAACATGCGCTCATCGTCTCGTCATGCACTTCATCAACATTTAATGGTTTGTCAATCATCTCATGTGTATGTTTCTGATGGAATACTGTATGGTCATTCTTATTTCTTGATGGGACCCTTTATGAATGGTGTGTTTTGCTCAGTGCATGGCTCTTTGTAGCTATATCAGCCTTTGCTCTAGCGCACTGCCACTGCCAAACTCCCTTTCTGCCACATGCTTTGCAGGATGGATGGAATGCTGGGAATTTCTTTGATGCATGCAGAAGGCCACACCTCCCTCATGACTTGCTAGGTTTGGATGTTCTGGTGCATGTGTCAACAACTGGAGTGGTACTTAGGGTCTGTAAGCTTCGTCAACCTGCGCTAATCGCTTCATACTTACATTCATCCTTCAGTAGCTCTTCGATGCTATATGTTTTAGACTTGTCTAGCAGGACTTTCTGGAATGCTTCCATGGGAGTGGATGTGATCAGCAACTCAACAACTCTGTCTGCTAACTCTGTGTTTGAAAATTCACAATACGTACCCTTTTCTCTGCTGCTACTGATGAAGTGGTCTGTGGTTTCTGTTGCTGCTGTCAAAATAAACTTTAGTCGATGAATACGGCAGTTCAACCTGATTCTGAATCAGTCTTCCAATATAGTCCATATCCTTAGGGGATCCTTTAACTCTTCTGCTGTTAACCCTAATGTGTCAGTCTGTGTAGACCTTCATTCTCAATTGCTAGGTGAATTTTTATGATTGGCTTGCCTGCTTCAGACACAGCTGAATCAAGGAACCATAGCTCTGTATGTTGTTTAAACATTTTGATTCCAGATTTTTGGTCAGATTGTTTGAATCCCAATTCAAAGTGAGGAATTTTGTGGACATTCCGATAATATCCCTTTGATCTTCCATCTCCTATAGTACCTGAGATGACTATCGCTGTAGCCGCTTTTGTAAACTTTTCTGAAGCTCCAGACATTATAATCACAAACATCTCTGGCCCAATTTTTATGATGTCTTTTCTTGGCTCTTTTGTTTGACTCTCCCTTGCTCACAATTGACCCAGTTCAAACCCTGGTTACTCACCTTTCCTGACTGAGCTAACCTGGTGCTAATCCTCTTGACGTGCTGTCCCACTCACAGAACTGACAGTCTATGTGCTGCAATCTCACCACGAGGGACCTATCTGCTTAACAGCTCTTTATTTGAGCACTATCTCTGCGCTGTGTCTTCAAAGGTTTTCTGTACAGTCACCACACTGTGATTTCAACACTCTGATGCTGCAACTCTGTTGCAGTCTGACCAGAACGTCAAAGGTAGTCTCATGCCATGTAGCATGATTTAAGGCTGTTCACCATGTTGTACCTCTACTTAATCTTGCTGCCACACTGTTTGATCAATGCTAAACACCATGTTGTGTTTTTATTAAAGTATAAAGGCAACAATCATTCATATGGGATTGGGTAAACACACTGCAGATTCATATATTTAGGCACATGAGAACAGATATACATTGATAGAAGGTTTGAAGACATCAGCAGCAGAGCTGTGTATGTGTGCTCTGCTCAAGAGTGAAACTAAAACTGGATTGCATGATTCCCTTCTAGTGATGTCATGCTACTATCCCTTAAAAGCATATTATAGCATTAGGAATGCCTGCAATGTCCCCTTCTCCTCTCCCGTTTACTGCGAGCCTGAAACCTCACTTCCATCCTGTGATGAAGCCAATGCCTTGATTTTGAAATTCTCATCATTGTTTTCACATCCCTCCATGGCCACACCCCTCTTAATCTCTGTAACCCCCTCCAGCCCTTCAATCCTCTGAGATCCCTGTGCTCCTCTAATTCTTGTCCCTTGTGTATTCCCAATTTTATGTACTCCATCATTGGCGGCCGTACCTTCAGGTACCTTTGCCTCAGCCTCAGCCTCTAGTATTCTCTCACTAACCCTTTCCAGTTATCTACTTCACCTTTAAAATGCACCTTAAAACTTACTTTTGTGACAAGTCTTAAAATATTGTTTTTGTTATGGCACAGCGGATGGTCAATTCCGAGCTGATCAAATCCCAGAGTGAAGCACTACATAAGTCTACAACTTACTACAATAATAATCCTAACTCCCCTAATTAATCTGGCTCCCAGTTACACCTCCGTTAAGGCAACAGTAAAACAAAATAGACTTCAACTGACCCAGGCAAAACACACCATAACCTGGACAGTGATATTCAAAGTGAGTTCTCTTAGCTTCAGTTCCTGTGGACAGCAATTTGATGCATAAAGGCTGGAGCCTTTTCACATTTGTGTTAGATCTTGGAATGCCTTCCACCTTACACATAGCCTCATCTCCTTTACACATGTTTCTCCCTTTTTAATGTAAATTCCATTGTTCCAATATGTCTTTGCAACTTTACTTTTTCCATAATGTAAATCTTTCATAGTACTCATATTATCAGTAACCTTTGGGGAAAATAAGCACATTGTTTGGCTTTGTTTCTTTTGGCTAGGTGTAACATCTTACCATGTCTTTGAAATTCAAACTAACCTAATTTATCTAAAAATGCAAATGTTCCTCACACATCACGTTCTAAAAATTCAGCCATGTTTACATGTTTAGCATTTCAAACTAGCTTCTGTTTTGATTACTCAAAAGCGCCAGGCTAGCTGTTTTCAATTCAGTTAAATCCCATGCACACACACATACACACAGACACTATCCAAACACCACTATTAGCCTAACTTTACAATACATTCTTATATTTTCAAAACATTTTATTGATGTGCCCAGTTCCTACCACTTCCCAGCACCAGTCTCTGGCTTAACTACCCTTCCAGGCTCAACTCCATTTCCTACACAACCCCCATATAACCTCATTTGTCACTTCTCGGCCCCAATTTCTCTCTTACCTGTGTGTATGACATCATGTTGTCTGAACAATCCTCCCCATCTCCCCAACAGTGCCCACTTCCAACTCAGAGCACTTTGAATGCCATCTTGCTATATGTCCTGAAGTTTAAACAAAAGAAGCCAGTGAGATACATCAGTTAAAGGACAAATGCTAGAGGCATGCTGAAAGAGAGAGAGAAAGCAAGGCAAAGGAGGGACTTGCAGAGAAGGAGTAGGAGGGAAAGAATTGGAGATGAACTGACAGATGCAAAGGCTTCAGTGAGTGTGAGGGGCATGCAGCAAGAATTGGAGAGATGAATAGAAAGAAAGAATGGAAAACAAACAATGGCAGAAATTGAGAAAAATAGGAAGGAATATTGGTAATTTGGTCCCTCAAGCCTGTTCTTCCATTCAACTAAATCATGGTTGACCTTTATCTTAACTCCATGTTTGGGCCTTGATTCCATAATGTAATTACTTAATTCCACTTCCACCCCTTTCCAAACAGAAATTAAAGAAAGAATGGAATACCAGAGGCAAGAAGAGACAGTTACAGGAAAATGTACTTTTTTTGTCTGTGAACAATATCACAAGTTATCTCTCTCGGTCTGAATCAGAACATAGGTGGGTACAAGTTCCACTCCAAACAAATGAACTGGCAATCCCAGTACAGCACTGAGGGAGTGCTGCACTGTCAAAGGTGTGTCTTTCGGATGTGATATTAACTGAGGCTTCATCTGCTCTTTCAGATGGAAGTAGAGGATCCTTATACACTATTTCAAAGAAGAGTAGGAGAGTTAACTCCAGGGTCCCAGCCAATATTTATCCCTTAACCAACATCACCTAAAAAAACAGTTTATCTGGACATTTATCTAGTTGCAGTTTGTGGGAATTGCTGTGTACAATTTCGATGTTGAACTTTCTTACATTATGACAGTGGCTACACTTCCAAAAGTCCTTAATTGGCTGTAAAGTACATTGGGACATTAACAGTGTGAAATGTGCTCTATTAATGCAAGTTCTTACTGGCCAAAAAGAAAGACATTCATTCATATCACATCTTTCACAACTTGAAATTAAAAATGGGAGGCTCCTATGTGCAATTGAACAGGAAAGCACAAGACTGCAAAGCTTGGAGAAATGAGCAGAAGACATACCTTAGGCAGATCATTCCTATTATTTTCACAACCTTAGGAAGACCTAAAGTGCTTTAAAGTCAATTAAGTACTTTTCAAAGTGTGATGACCTTTGCAATGTGGGAAATGCAAAAGCTAATTTGCATAGATCCATCCCCCACAGACAGCAATGTGATAAATGACCAGATAGTCATGTGAATTGAGCGATAAGTATCGGGTAAGACACTGAGGTTAACTTTGAAATAGCATCACAGGATCTTTCAAGACTGCCTGAAAGAGGTCTTTGTTTACCTTCTCATTCAGTTAACACCTCTGACAGTGCAGTATTCCCCCTATACTGCCCTGGGATTATCTGCCTAGATTTATTTGTTCAAGTCTGCGTAGTGTGGCTTGAACCCAAAATTTCCTGACTCAGAGGTGAGAATGTTACCAACTGATCCACAGATGACTGCAATACCACCAACTATATTAGAATAAACTCAATTTAGTTTTAGACTGGTTACGGAGTAGAAAATTGTTGTTAATTATTTTAATGTATGAGTGTTTAACATGCTTGTACCAGATTAATCTCTAATACTTTAGCAAACACATCAAACCTGTTTATTTTAAACAGATTAAAATTCCTGTTAAAACAATGGCAACAGGAATGTGATTTGAGCATGTTAAGCTTTCATCCAATAACATGGTCAGTGAAAAAAAAAGTGTGGAGTCTACCATCCTGCCTTTTAAGTCTTCAGGGTACATCAAGGTGCTTCACTGCGAATTAATTACTTTAAAGAGTTTGATTACAGCTGTAGGAAAACATGGCTGCCACCTTGTACACAGAAAGATCCAATTACAGCTAATAACAGATTCACCGGCAATGGTGATGTTGATTGAAGGCTAGATGAATACTAAAAGAGCTCCAGTGCCAAGGGATCTTTAACATCCTTCTGAATAGATAGATGGCCCTTATTCAAATGACAGTGTTGCACTCACTCAGTACCATACTCAAGTGTCAAGGTTGATTCCAGATCCAAGTCCCTGCATCTGGGTTGAAACAGCATTTCCTAATCCAGAGGTCAGAGTGCTACCATCCAGCCAAGCCGACCATCTTCCATTATATATAAATACTAAAGGTATTTTAAAATTGAGAACCCAATCTGAAGGGCCAAGGTGCAGAGTGTCGGATGCCAGCAAGGTTGCAAAGTGGAGGGTAGAAGGTGAGGTGCTAAGGATCCAGAGGTGTCCAGCTTGGCATTTTAAAAGCTCACAGGAGGAAGGGCAAACTGGAGCAGATAAAGAGTCCCACAGTTTGAGATGTGAAAAAGAATGTGTCAGAGTGATGATTTCAACACAGTTAGTATGTAGGGAGGAAGAGGAGGGTATAGGGTAGGGTATCTGGACTTTAGTGAGAATAAGGGAGGGAAGTTTAGTGGGACACTAATTCATGCTAGGATTGCTAAGAGGAAGGGGCCAGAAAGAGACAGCGGAGTTAACATCCCAGAAGATTTTATAAGAAGCATACCCCTCAATTGACCTGGTTGGCATTATTAAAAACTTATTAATGAGGTTTGTAAAGCTAAAGATCACTTGAGCAAACACAGCCTTGACAGTACAGAAGTTAACCAACTTGCCGTGCATAATCATTTGCATTTCCAGCTCTATTGCTCATCGACAATTAAATGCGTAAAAGAACATAAATGAAGCTCAGTGTTGGTATTTCCCAACCTACTCATTGGATACCAGTGACAGGCAGGGCCTCATATCCTCATTTTATTCAGGCCATCTGATGATGAGGCACCGTGACCGTATTCCCCCACAGAGTCACAGTGACTGTCACACTGCAGACAACCTGATGGGTAATGGGGTCCCTGAGCCACATACACCTGGCGCTGACTTCCATGGCCTGTTGGACTCTCTGAACCAAAGTTGGCCTGCAAGCCTGTATTTTCATGTCATCACCACCCAATCTTCACTATCATTCCCAGCTGGTGCTGGATGTTCCTCCTTGAAAATTGTGGGCATATTTAGATAATGTGTTAATGAGCTGGGGACATCAGACGCTGTCATTACCAACTCATTAATGGCAGGAATTGCACACATATGAAATGGGCATCCAGCATCATTAGGGGGTAAACGGCAAGCAAAAATAAATTTAAAGGACACAGTAGGCACGTCAATATGCCTTTAGTTTTGAACTGCTTTGTCATCTTTCTTTGTGCCTCTTGCTTTGGTGCTTCCATTATCTGAATCTGAAGAGCCTGCAATGGGTTTTGCAGAAGAAATGTGGCTGAATTTTTCCCTCAAGGAGGAAGAATCATCTGAAGGAGGGAGGGTTGATGGATTAAATACCTTGGGAGCCATTTGACACCACACTCCAGAATATACTGACCAGTGTGGTCATAGTTCATATTCTGACCTGGAAGCAATATTTACAAAGACCGTATTTTGCAAAGGAAGCTGTCAAGGAGTTATTTTACACTGCAACCCAATCTGTGGCCACCTCCATCATGACAGTGGATGTGAAGGTTGCTCGGGACTTGAGTTTTTAGGTTGTTGGGCCACGTTAGCCTTCCGCTTGGGATATTGCTAACAATAGCCAACCAGATGTGCACAGATGCACAAAACAAGACACAGATGTGTTGTTTACTCAAGTAGGCCTGTTCTTCACCTTCTCCTTCCATTGGCTGCCATTGACAACACTCCAGGATACTGCTATTTCAGATTGGTAAGATTGCACAGGAGCCAAGATGTAATGGATTGCACCTACATGGCCATCCATACTCCATTAATCAAGTACATTATCATGTACATTAGCAGGAAAGGGTCCCTCGTCCCCAACTTCCATTGGTGCACCAGCAGCATTGACTCAGACAGCTGCCACAATGCTTTCACTTGAATGCAGTCACTCTCCAGGATACAGAAAACCAAGTGTTTTGATAGACTCTGGAGATCATTTTTTTACATTTGTTCATGGGATGTGGACATCGCTGCCTAGACCAGCATTTATTGCCCATCCCTAGCTGCCCTTGTTCAGAGGGCGTTTAAGAGTCAACCACATAGCTCTGGGTCTGGAGTCACATGTAGACCAGACCAGATAAGGGTGGCAGATTTCCTTCCCTAAAGGACATTAATGAACCAGATCGGTTTTTATGACAATCGGCAATGGTTTTGCGGTTAGCACCAGGCTTTTTAATTCCAGATTTTTATTAAATTCATATTTCACCATCTGCCTTAGTGGGATTCGAATCCGGGTCCTCAGAGCATTACCCCTAGTCCCTGGAATATTAGTCCAGAGACAATATGGCTATGCCACCCCAAGCATGACTGGTGACACCTGCGCTATTTTCCAGAACGCCATCTGATCATCACTCTAACGAGGTTCATTCTTCCTCCCGAGTCAACAAAGAGCACAGTGTTATAAACCCTGTAGTCATGCTTCAGATGTCTGCACTGATCTGGGAGCGCCCTGTCATATCATTTGGTGAGGCTCTTAAGGGTAGTGGCAGCATATTATATGCTGCTGAGCTTTGCTTTGCGGAAGTACCTCCTTGTGGAGATCCCTGAGAAGGAAAGGGCTCAAGGGCAACAGGGGAATTGGAGACATGAAGCCCAGCAACATGAAGAATATGTAGAGGACAATCTATTGCTAGCTGCAAGTGGCATTCATTTCCAGTTGACACAGGAGACCTATAACCTTTTCAATATCTAGTACCTTCAGCCGCCTCTCGATATCATGTGAAGTGAATTGAATTGGCATTTGTGATGCTGGGGACCTGCGGTGGAGACCGAGATGGATCATCCACTCGGCACTTCCGGCTGAAGGTTATTGCGAATCCTTCAGCCTTATCTTTTGCACTGATGTGCTGGGCTCCTCCATCATTGAGGGTAGGATATTTGTGGAGCCTCCACCTCCATTGAGTTGTTTAATTGTCCACTACCATTCACGGCTGGATGTGGCAGGACTGCAGAGTTTAAACCTGATCCTGTGGTTGTGGAATTCCTTTGTTCTGTCTATCACTTGCTTCTTATGCTGTCTGGCATGCAAGTAGCCCTGTGTTGTAGCTTCAACAGGTCAATACCTCAGTTTTAGTTCTGCCTGGAGCTGCTCCTGGCATGCCCTCCTGCACTCTTCATTGAACCAGGGTTGATTGCCTGACCTGATGGTAATGGTAGAGTGGGGTATATGCCAGGCCATGAGGTTACAGATTGTGGTTGAGTCCAATTCTGTTATTGTTGATGGCCCACAGCATCTCATGGATCCCCAGTCTTGAGTTGCTAGATCTGTTCGAAACCTATCCTATTCAACACGGTAGTCATGCCACACAACACGATGGTCGGCATCCTCAATGTGAAGATGGGGCTTTGTTTCCATAGGACTGTACAGTGGCATGGGCAGTTGCATCTGCAGCAGGCAGGTTGGTGAGGAAGAGGTTAAGAATGTTTTTCCCTCTTGTTGTTTCCCTCACCACCCACTGCAGACCCAATATAGTAGCTATGTCCTTTTGGACTCGGCCAGTTTGGACTGTGGTGTTGCTACCGAGTCCCCCTCCAGGTGATGAACATTGAAGTCCTCCACCCAGATTACATTCTGTGTCCTTGTCACCCTCATGTTGGTGTTCAACATGGAGGAGCACTGACTCATCAGCTGAGGAAAGGTGGTGCATGGTAATCAGCAGTAGGTTTCCTTGCCCATGTTTGAACTGATGCCATTAGACTTCATGGGATCTGTAGTCCATGTTGAGGACTCCCAGGGTAACTCCCTCCTGAACGTATACCTCTGTACTGCCACCTCTGCTGGGTCTGTCCTGCTGGTGCTCCCCGGCACTTGGAGGACTGTTGGGGAAAAGGCAAATGTGAGGTACAAGTCAGATGGCAAACCTCTGGATTCGGCCTTCCAACTCATCCTGGAGAGTGAGCAGAAGGCAGGAGAACACCTTGCAGAGCTGTTGGAAGCCTTCAACACAGTGGTACTCGGGTCGCAGGATTTTGTCCGCCTGCTCTCTGATGAAGTGGTGCCGATATTTGCACATATAGAGAGCTCCATGAGGGGGGATGGTGGATGCCTTGGAGAGCCTGGTCCAGCAGAACGCAGAGATGTATGCAGGCCTGCACTCCATCGCAGTAGCCATGGGCAAGTTCCTGCAGTTGCAATGTGAGAGGGGAATGGGGCATCTCGACATCCCTCCTTCCCCTCAAAGAGTCAGGCCAGGGCCCACGGGCACCTGAAGTGAGGAGGAGGGGCAGCTGGACACCCCTGTATCATCCACTCAGTAAACTCAGAGGCTGTCTGTTCCCTTTGAGTCCCCTTTGCCTGTGAGCCCCTGAACCTCATCCTCCGTCACCGCAGAGGGAGCAGCTGGCCTACAGGAGGACAGCCAAAGCAAACCAGGGCCTCCAAAGCCTCAGCTCTCCAGAGGACCCATGCTGAAGATATAATAGGCAATAGGACTAACTATTGCACAGGCTGTCTCCACCCCTGCTGCGGATGTGAGAGTAGCATTGAGAAATCTAAGGTGTTCCAAAGTTAAGAAATCCTGATCACAGTTGGTTGCACAGGTGAACATATTTTGTCACTTTACAATCTGGAAATATATTCGCCTTTACTGAATAATGTGTAATGGTCTTTCAGCTTCATTGACAGGCTTCATGAGTCCTCCCACTTGCAGCCCTACTCACTAGCAGTTCAGCTACACACAGCAAGAGAGAGAGAGAGAGAAAGAGAATTGTGTGTGTAGCAGGCCTTTTGGAGCCTTGTGTAAGTACTTTCCCACACATGCGGATCCTTCCCATATCTCACTCATCTCAATGTCCTGAGCATTTTCAATGCTTCCTGCTGGGGTTCACTTTCAGTTGACCATCTGAGGTGACCTGCATCTCTGCCCACCCACTGATCACACTCCCATTCAACACCTGCCAAAACTCTCATTTCACTTTCAATTTAGCCAGCCTGGTAATGCTACAGTTTTTCTTTCGCTCCCCCATCCTTTCCCCTCCCCCAGTCACCCACTTCCTTTCCCCCATCACTGTCGACCCCCTTGGCATCATTTTCCACCTCTCCTCTGTGACCTGCCAGCCACAACCCTTTCATTTTGGGAAGTCCAGGTGAATGTGCATGTTCCCTTCCGCCCCGGAAAACCCAGCCCCATCCAAATTAACCTCCACAACCTCCTACTTCCCAACGCAAGGTTCCGTGTCTGACTCCAAGGCCCCACCAACCACCCTCACCGTCCCTTCTACCACTACCGTTGCACCCTCACCTTCCCATCCTACTGCGCCACACTGCCCTCAGTCATTCTCAACATTCCCTCATATCACATTTCGCTCCCCAGGAGACAATCATGGACTTACCAGAGCCCCCTTTCACATTCAATTGGACATCCCCCCCTCCAAACTCCATGCCCCCTTGGAATTTCTTCCCCCCGCCCGCCCCCAGGAATGCCTTACCCTTACCACCCCTCTTAGTCCTGTTCCCCCTCCTGGACTTCCTGTCCCAGACTCTCCCCACTTAGCCTTCTCCACTTCCTGACTCCTTCGGACATCCTTACTTCCTCCACCACTCTTAATCCTTTCTCCCCCCAGACTGCTTCCTCCCCTGGACTCCTTCCCCATTCCACACTCCTTCACCCCTCTGAACTTTCTCCATTACACCTTCTGCCCCCCCCCCCCTTAAACCTACCTCAAAAGTTGTTGTCTTCTCCCCTCTTGCCCCCGTTGTCCCCGACACCTTCATTCCTCACTCCCAACCTCACCCCCCCAATGCCTTCATTCACCCCCCCAACCTCAACCCCCCAACACATTCATTGCCCGCTCCCAGCCTCACCCCCACGACATCTTCATTCCCCCCTCCCAACCTCAACCCCCCCAACACTTTCATTCTCCTCCTCCCAGCCTCACGCCACCCGACATCTTCATTCTACCCCTCTCAAATTCACCCCCTCCGATACCTCTTCCTCTCTCAGTTGATCCTAGGCCTTATCCTCCCACCCCCCCAGTACATCTTCCTCTCCGAAATACAGCTGGATCTTTCTCTCTACCCCTCGCTAATCATCTGTCGTGAGCAGACGTTCAATGGAGATTTTTCAACTTCCATAAGCTGTTTCGCACTGGACCCATGCCCATGAAAATCCACCCAGCATGCTATGGATGTTCCTCCTAGGCCTCGTTGCTGTCGAGTTCTAGCATCTTCTGCTCCCCAGATGTCCGCGATGTGATCAAGGCTCTGACAGTTAGTCCCAACTTCTGCACGTCACACTTGTTAAGATGTGTTCCGCACTGGGTGTGTTTTCCTGCCAATTTGGGCAGATGATCCAGTGTGAAGGGATGATTCCTGCAGGCCAGACTTATAACGATATTCAGGTGCATTACAATGAGGCTCCCGATGGCGGGAAATGCGGCCCACCATTGATGGGCAGTGCGGACGATTGCAAACTGGTTTCACGACATTGTGAAAGTGATTTTTTGCCTTCTCACCATATTGTCCACTCACCACCAAACACCCCCGACACCAGTGGACACGGAAAATTCTGCCCATAGTTTACAATAAAAATACATTCCTTTAATACACAATAACCCAACAAGGGAAGTGTTCTAACCATGGCTTACAAAAGAAATCAAAGATTTTATTAGATCAAAGGAAGATAAGATCAAAGGTGCACAAAGTTGTGAAAAAAATTGTAAACCTGAGGATTGGGAGCATTCTAGAATTCTGCAAAGGAAGACCGAGAAAAAGTCTAAGAAAGGGAAAATATGATAAGACAGTAAACTAGCAAAAAAACAGACTGTAAAAGCTCCTATAGGTGTATAAAATGGAAAAGATTAGCAAAGACAAATGGGTCCAATACAAGTAGAGTCAGGAGAATTTATAATGGGGAATAAGGAGATGGCAGAAAAAACTAAACAAATACTTCCTGTCTGTCTTCACAGAGGAAAATGCTAAAAATATCCCAGAAACAATGGAGAATCAAGGGACTAGTGCAAACGAGGAGCTGCAAGATAATAATATCAGTAAAAAAAATACTAGAACAATTACTGGGACTTAAAGTAAATAAATCCAATCGACCTGATGATCTACATCCCAGACTGTTGAAAGAGGTGGCTGTCGAGAGAGTAGATGCACTGGTGGTCATCTTTCAAAATTCTGCAGACTCTCAAATGGTTCCTGCAGATTGGAAGGTGGCAAATATAACCCCATTATTTAAGAAAGGAGAGAGGGAGAAAATGGGGAACTACAGACCTGTTAGCCAATATCAGTAGTAAGGAAAATGCTGGAATCTGTACTGAAGGATGTGATAACAGATCACTTAGAAAATGATGGTAGGATTTGGCAGAGTCAACATGGATTTATGAAAGGGAAATCATGTTGGAGCTTTTTGAGGGTATAACTAACAGAGTAGGTAACGGTGAATGTGGTAAATTTCAGAAGGTTTTTGATAAGGTCTCACACAAGAGATTAGTAAATAAAATTAGAATACATGGGACTGTAGGGAATATATTGGCATGGATTGAGAACTGGTTAACAGACAGAAAGTAGAAATAAATGGATAATTTTCAGGTTGACAGGCTGAGACTAGTTGGGTGCTGTAAGAATGAGTGCTTGGGCCCCAGCTAGTCACAATCTTTATTAATGAGTTGGATATGGAGATTAAATGTCATATTTCCAAGTGTGCAGGTGACACAAAACTAAGTGTGAGCTGTGAGGAGGATGCAAAGACACTTCAATGGGATTTGGAGGGGCCAAACGAGGCAAAAAGCTTGGCAGATGGAATACAATACAGAGAAATGTGAGGTTATCCACTTTGGTAGGAGAACCAGAAATACTCTGTATTTCTTAAATGGTGAGAATCTGTTGAACTTCAAAGGGACTTGGGTGTCCTTGTTCATGAGTTGCTGAAAGCTAACATGCAGGTACAGCAAGAAAGCAAATGGTATGTCAGACTTTATTACAACAAGATTTGAGTACAAGAGTAAAGATGTCTTACTGCAATTATATGGAATCGTGATGGGACTGCACCTGGAGTATATTGTATAGTTTTGGTTTCCTTGCCTAAAAAAAGGTATACTTGCCATTGAGGGAGTGCAACGAAGGTTAACCAAACTAATTCGTGGATGGAGAAATTGTCCTCTGAGGAACAATTAAATAGACTGGGCCATTATTCTCTAGGGTTTGGAAGAATGAAAGGTGATCTCATTCAAACATATAAAATTCTTACAGGACTCAACAAGATAGGTGCAGAAAGGATGTTTCCCTTGGCTGTTGGTTCTAGAACCAGGGGACACAATCTCAGAATAAGGGGCAGGCCATTTCTTCACTCAGATGGTGGAAAAGCTTTAGAATTCTCTGCCCCAGAGGGCTGTGGAGGCTCAGTCATTATGTATGTTCAAGAGAGAGATAGGTAGCTTTCTACATGTTAAAAACATCAAGGGATATGGAGATAATGCAGGAAAGTGGTGTTGAAGTAGAAGATCAGCCATGGCTTCATTGAATGGCGGAACAGGCTCGAAGGGTTGCATGGGCTACTTGTGCTCCTATTCCTTATGTTCTTGATGATTTCATAGTAAAGGAGATTCTAAGAAGCAGTGATCATAACGTGAGCGAATTTCACATTCAGTTTAAGAGTGAGAAGCGTGGGTCTAAGACTTAAACTTGAACCTTAAAACTTTACAGCCTATTTCAATGACTTGGGTGAATGGGCCAAATGTATGTTAACTAAATTTGCTAATGACACAAAGATAGATAGGAAAGTAAATTGTTAAGAGGATATAAAGAGTCTATAAAGGGATTTAGATAGATTAAATGAGTGGGCAGAGTTTAGCTGATAGAATATGTGGGAAAATGCGAACTTTACAACATTGGCAGGAAGAATAATAAAGCAGTGTATTATTTAAATGGAAAGAGATTCCAGAACTCTATGGTAAAGAGGTATCTGGGTACCCTGGTACATAAGACAAAAAAGTTAGTACGCAGCAACAGTAAATGATTAGGAAGGCAAATGGAATGTTGGCATTTATTCAAGGGGAATCAAGTATAAAAGTAGGCAAATGTTGCTACAGCTGTACAGTGCCTTCATGAGGCTACATCTGGAGTACTGTGTACAATTTTGGTCTCCTTACTTAAGAAAGGATATAATTGCATTAGAAGCACTTCAGAGCAGGTTCACTCGACTGATTCCTGGGATGAAGGGGTTATCGTATGAAGCAAAATTTGAGCAGGTTGGACCTACACCCATTAAAATTTAGAAGAATGAGAGGTGATCTTATTGAAACCTATAAGATCCAGAGTGGATTGGACAGGATAGATGCTGAAAGGATGTACCCCCTTGTGGAGAGTCTAGAACAAGGGACACAGTATAAAAATTAGAGGTCTCCCATTTAAGACTAAGAAAAGGAGCATTTTTTTCTCTCAGAGGGTTGTTAGGCCATAGTATTCTCTTCCCCAGAGAGCAGTAGAGGCTGGATCGTTGAATATATACAAGGCTGAAGTAGATTTTTGATTGACAAGGCAGTCAAGGGTCTTGTGGGGGGCAGACAGGAAAGTAGATTTGAGGCCACTGTCGTAATATTATTATGACACAACTGGTAGATGCTGAGCTGTTCAAATCCCAGAGGGAAACATAAAATAACTGTCTTAACCTATGTTGCAATTTGTACGTTTCGAAATGCAGACTTTGAATTCAGTAGTAATAAGACCACCGAGTCTCGAGGTTTTTATAAAACCAAATTTAACATTTATTAATTAAAATATTGCAAGCACATACATATATCTATAAATTACTATAATATTAACTTCTAAAAAAATTCCCCTCATTAACCTGACACTCAGTCACAGCTCCATTAAGGCATCAGTAAAACATATAGATTTAAATAGACCCTTGGCAAAGCACTCCCTGGACAGTCAAATTCAAAATAAGCTTCTTTCAGCTCTAGGTCCTTGTTGGCAGTGGCTTGAGGCTTACGGGCTGGAGGCTTTAGATCTTAGGATCACTCCCCTTTTACCAACTGCCTTTTCTTCCATTATACATATTTTCCTCTTTGAATGCAAATTCTCATTGCATCCCTAGTTTTTTTCACCTCCTCTAACAATAAAACCCCTTTCATAGCACCAATTGTATTAGTAAGCTTTGGGGAAAAAATAAACCCATTGTTTAGCTTCTTCAGGTTAGGTGTGATATTTCACCCATTGTTTTGAATGGTTTATTTAAAAATTCAAATTGTGCCTTTCCACTTCACCTTGTAACTTCCTTATGTTTACCTAATTACCAGTTCAAACCTACTCTTCTATACATCAAATCTTCTAGAGCAGCTGGCTTTAACCCAATTAAGATATACACACATACATAGACACAGAGACCACACGACTCTATTTTATCTTCTTGACAATATGCCTTTAAAGGAAAATAGCATAATATCACTAGAAGGGAAGTGTGTCATGCGATTCAGTTGTCGTTTCATTTTTGACTGTGAACAGAACACAGCACAGCTCTGATGCCTTCAAGCTTTCTATCCATGTATAGCTAGTCCTATGATTGATTGGCGCATTTATATCATTACAACAAAACAGCAACAATCAGATTAGCCATGATCTTATTAAATGGCAGAGCAGGCTCAAGGAGCTGAATATTTGCTTCTGCACATTTGGCCCTGAGGTGAGCCTCACACATTTGTGCAATCACTAAGATCACCTATTTCCACCTTTATAAATTTGCTCGACTTCATCCCTATTTCAGCTCATCTGCTGCTGAAACCCTCATTCATGTCTTTGTTACCTTTAGACTTGTCTACTCCAACACACTCCTGGCTGGTCACCCACATTCTACCCTCTGTAAACGAGGTCATCCAAAACTCTGCTGCCTGTGCCTTAACTCGCACCAAGTCCCATTCACCTTTCACCCCAATGCACACTGACCACTCTAGCTCCCGGTCAAGCAACATCTTGATTTTAAAATTTTTATCCTTGTTTTCAGATTCCTCCATGTCCTCACCCCTCCCTATCTCTAATCTTCTCCAGCCCCACAAACCTCCAAGATATCTGCATTCCTCTAATTCAGGCCTCTTGTGCACCTTCAATTTTAACCACTGGAGGTCACGCCTTCAGTTGCCTAGGCCCCAAACTCTGGAATTCTCTCCCCAGAACACTCCACCTCTTTACCTCACTTCCCTCCTTTAAAACACCCCTTAAAACCTACCTCTTTGACCAGGCTTTGGGACATCTGATCTATTATCTCCTTATGTGGCTCAGTGTCACATACTCTTTCATTGTGCTTCTATGAAGCGCTTTGGGGTGTTTTATTCCATTAGGTCTGCTGTATAAATATGAGCTGTTGCTGTTGTTGTTGAATTATGCAGGTCAATGCCCAGTAACCTGGCTGCAATCATGATGCCTTCATTCTGTGGCAGTCTGTTGTGCCTGCTGCATTTCAGGCATCAGAGCAAACCAAAGAACATAAGAACTAGGAGCAGGAGCAGATATTTCAGCCCCTCGAGTCTGCCCCGCCATTCAATACGATCATGGCTGATCTCATTTTAGCCTCAACTCCAATTTACCGCCCTCTCCCCATAACCTTTCAACCCATTACTAATTAAAAATCTGTCTATCTCCTCCTTAAATTTATTCAGTGTCCCAGCATCCACTGCATTCTCAGGTAGTGAATTCCACAGATTCATGACCCTTTGAGAAAAGTAATTCCTCCTCATCTCTGATTTAAATCCACCACCCCTTAGCCTAAAACTATGGCCTCTCATTCTAGAATGAAGCGGAAACATCTGTTCCACATCTACTTTGTCTATCCCCTTTAGCATCTTATTTACCTCAATTAGATCTCCTCTCATCCTTCTAAACTCTAGCGAGTATAGGCCTAAACTGCTCAATCTCTCCTCATAAGACAAGCCCTGCATCTCTGGAATCAATCTAGTGAACCTCCTCTGAACTGCTTCCAATGCAACTACATCCTTCCTCAAGTAAGGGGACCAAAACTGTGCACAGTACTCCAGGTGCAGTCTCACCAATGCCTTGTACAGTTGCAACAACATTTCCCTATTTTTATACTCTATTTCTTTTGCAATAAATGCCAAAATTCAATTTGCCTTCCTTATTACCTGCTGTACCTGCATACTAGCTTTCAGCAATTCATGCATGAGGACACCCAGATCCCTCTTCACTGAAGCATTCTGAAGTTGCTCTCCATTTAAATAATAAGTCACCTTTTTATTCTTCCGACCAAAATGGATCACCTCACACTTATCCACATTAAACTCCATCTGCCAAATTTTGACCCATTCACTTAACCTGTCCATATCCATTTGTAAATTTCTTATTTCTTCCTTGCAACTTACTTTCCCACCTATTTTGGTGTCGTCTGCAAATTTAGCTATAGTACCTTCCATCCCTGAATCCAAGTCATTAGTAGAGATTGTAAATAGTTGGGGCCCAAGGACTGAACCCAAAGGATGGCTACTGGGCAACAAGGGTTATCCACTGATGGCATGGTTGGTGATTCTGATATGGAACCCATGCACACATGTACAACAGGTGTACAATGAAAACCATGCTGCCACACAAATTGTGACAGAGCACAATACTGGCACGTTGAACAATGCTTCCGCTGCCTAGACCACTCTGGAAGAACTGTACCATACTCAACAGAGCAGATTCAAGATTCATAGTTGTCTGTGCATGCTGCACAACCTCACCATCAAGAGGGCATAACTCTTGAAACCAGCTATACGGCAAGCAGCTCAGGAACAGTAGCATTAGGAGGAGCAGGAGCAAGAGAAAGGGGAAGAGAGAAGGTAAACTAGACAGCCTTTGCTGTCCAGGTTGGCTGTGAAGAACTCATCAGAGTGTGATGCCAGGTACTTCAGCCCTAATTTCTCATTCAGCAATAAATCCACACCTTACCTTCTCTCTGTCACTGGCCATCACTGCATCTGCTTGGTCACAAGGCAAAAGTAAAAGCCACCACAAAACAATGCGAGCTCAATGGTTACAACATAGCTGGTGGAAGGCTGATGACTATCAGTGGCTACTGGCTTTCAGTGGCCTTGAAGGGTGAGCTTGAGCACCTCTGGCCCTAGAGGGTTTGACGGAAGACTGCACCAACCTGGAATGGGTGGCAGCAGGCTGGGTTGACTAGCTGACAGGCCACAGCTGACAAGCCAAGAGCACTGGCAGAGTCGAAGGGGTGGGATGCATCAATTTGCATTGTGTTGAGGCTAACAGTGCATTGGTAGGATATAGTATTTGAAGAAACATTCATTGACCTTGAATAATCATGTGGTTATTAAATTTCTTGCAGGAATTCAGGCAGATTTTCAGGGCTTGACTATGACATGGACTTCAAAGGCTATCAGTTCCCACTGCCAATGAGTCAGGATCTCAGCCCTCTGACAGAAGACATCTGTCTATCCTCTAAGATATGTACAGTGTCAGCATCTGAACTGGTGTCTGTGAATGTGAAATCGAATGGTGGCATCGTGTCTTCATCATTACATTCTGCTTGGTGCTCCTCCACTGCCTGACCAGGATGTATGTACCTTACAGACCTGAAAGGAAAAAGGTACAAAATTAAATTCTCTTCCAGGGAATGAATTGGTGAAAGTAAGAGGTGTTGCTTACACTATCTTGTCAATCAGAAGAGAGTTTGGGATGGGTGTGAAGTGGGATGTAAGAAGGAGGATTAAGCAAGATGGTACTGTCATCTTCTATGCTTTCAGCCCTTCTACTAGCCTTGGCCAATGTCCCAGTAATAGCCAACACCATATCCTCTGGGGGCTTGAGGAGATACTGGCGTGTCTGACCCTCTAGTTCAAACCTGTTGCCTCTGATTGTGCACCACCTTACTCTACAAGAGAGAAGGAAATATATCAATGTGTTTTGTGAAATCTGTATGGCTGATGTGGCTTTCATGGTTGAATAGTTGGCAGTGTTCAAATGTGAGATGTGGGTGTGAGGCTTGCAGCAATACTAAGCATGTGAAGGTGAGTTGAAACAGATGAATGTTAGCTATGAGACACGATTGATAGAGTTTTTGGGTAGGTGAGTGATGAAAATGCATTGATTTGCATAGTGGTTGAGGCTAATAGTGCATTGGATAGGATATATTATTTGAAGAAACATTCATTGACCTCGAATATTCACGTGAGGTTATTAAATTCCTTGCAGAACTTCAGGCAGATCTTCAGGGCTTGATTATGACATGGACTTTGATGGCTATCAGTTCCCACTGCCTTTTGACTGTGAGTCAGGATCTCAGCCCTCTGATAGAAGACATCTGTCTTCTTTTTCTACCTCCTCCATCAAGACCTGCAGTGCAGCATCTAAAAAACTTGGATCCTGCCCTCTTCTCCCTCTTGTGCCAGCTCTCACTCTTTTTCAGATCAAATTTTCTTCAGCTGCAAATTCCAACACCTGCTCCAGACATAACGTACCTCCCCTTTTTAAAGTACTGGTTAACTTTAAGTGGTACCAGCTACACATAATATTAGCTCCCTGCTGATGCATCTCCAGTGAACAGTGTGGTTCGAGCTGGCTGGACGCAGAAGTCATCCAAATCAACAGGCAGCACAAAGTTGGCATTCTGCCTGTTTACCAACCAATGGCCACAAGTTAATTGGGTATTGAGTTCCCAGTGCCTGTTTTCAGACGCTATCCTAGTTTAGCCTCTCCATAAGATTTCTGTTCAAGGAATGAGCTTTTTCAGCACATACACCATTGTAATAGATGATCCAAATTGATTTCTCCCATTAGCCCTTTCTACCTAGCACCTTGCACAACATTTATTAACTAAAGAACCAGGAGAGAAACGGATTCACACTGAAGAAAAATACTGCTGGAAATCTCCATTTACCGAGTTTTCTACCCGGGGTAAGTAGAGAATAGAGCAAATTCGCCTCCCTTTGCTTCCCATTTATATCTCCAGGCAAGGGCCTTGTGTTATCAATGCCCCAGTGAGATTGGGAACTTGTGCCCACAATACTGCTACTCAATACTTAACACACAGCACTGCCAGCACATTTTATTTGAATCTGGTCAGAACATCTTTAACATATGCAGGCAAATAATGGACAAAGCACAAATGCAGCAGAACAACAGATATTTTGGATGTCATGACAACATACATTTAATCAAACAAGTTTATCCGGAACAAACAGCTCTGCATAGTTTCAGTTGAATCAAGTCAGTGTCAGTAACAACACAATTATTACATTCGCATCATTGCCACACGGAATGCAAATTATGTTATTAGTTGACTCATGACACCAATGGAATTGGCAATGATCGTGAACCTTTATACCATATCTCCTTTTTGTGCTACTGTTAATGAACATTTGGGGAACCTGAGAATAGATTCTTCCTGTAAGAGAATGACAGGAGCTGACGTATGGATGCTGTAGAAGTGTTGTACCACCTGCCTTGCTGGACATGATTTGATTCGTCATTTGTTGTGAAGGAATTCATTTAAACTTAACTACAATTGGTTAATGCACAAATGCCACAATTACTATTACTAAGGTGAAGGATTCTGGGCCTAAGTACACTGGGAAATTGTTTTGTGTTGTGTCAAAAATGGACTGATACGAATACCACATCTTCAGCTCATTATCCCCTTTCCAATTGTCTTGTGGAGTGTGTGATACACACAGTCAAATTGCTTATTACCAAGTTATTATTATAACTTATTATCAAGACTTGAACATTGTGCCCCACCTATGTGCAACTCCATTGAGTTCTAAGATTCCATCCCCAGAAACACATTTGTTTGGACGCCAGATCCATACTGATCTTCCTAGTTTCCACCATTCCATGTATCTTAAAGTTGGGGATACCCTTTTGGAACAATGGGGGAAGATGAAAGAGGCACACGATAGTCATGCTGGAAACGAGCTTTCCAAATTAGCAGTAAGACAACAGGTGACAATACTGCATCCTGTAACAGATACAACTGCACATGTCTCCGGGGTTCACCCAGAATCATGTTTGTATGAAATCTCTACTTCTACTGGTGCCATGTTCTGTCAGAATAGAGGTCACATCAGAATAGTTCATGATCCCAGAACGATGGAAGGCTCCAATGAAATCTGGACGTGATCGAAGTTGAAGTCTCGGGCACAGTCTATGCGTTTTACTTCCATGCAAATCTGTTTCAGATCCCAGGAACTGTTATTCTGCTTCTAGATCAGGCCATTTGAATAAACTGCCTTTACATTATCAGGACTGATGAGGTTACATGTTTCTATTACTCTTTTATGCCGTTTATATTTATCTCCTCTTACTTTTGTTGAATTATATAGAGGTAACTTTTATCCATTTGAGGGAGATACATTTTTATTTGGAAAATGAGGAATGTTGTTGGTACACTTTTAAGTGGTGTGGTTATGTTTCCAAAGTACAACAGTGTAAAGGTGTGATGTAACTATTATGATATGGCAGATGGTAATTGCCAGGCTGACCAAATCCCAAAGGGAAACAAGGTCAAGCTATCACAACAATTTTGCAAGTTGTATTTATTACAAGAACGAAGATGGTTGTGGTCATTAGAGATCAAGTCACCTCAGCTCCAGGACATCACTGCAGGAGTTCCTCAGGGTAGTGTCCTCGACCCAATCAACTTCAGCTGCTTCATCAATGACCTTCCTTCCATCATAAGGTCAGAAGTGGGGATGTTTGCTGATGATTGTACATGTTCAGCATCATTTGTGACTCCTCAAATACTGAAGTCCATGTCCAAATGCAGCAAGATCTGGAGAACACCCAGGCTTGGACTGACAAGCGGCAAGTAACATTTGCGCCACACAAGTGCCAGGCAATGGCCATCTCCAACAAAAGAGAATCTGACCATCGTCCCTTGATTTTCAATGACATTACCATCACTGAATCCCCCACTATCAACATCCTGGGGGTTACCATTGACCAGAAACCGAACTGGACTAGCCATATGAATACTGTGGCTAGAAGAGCAAGTCAGAGGCTAGGAATTGTGTGATGAATAACTCACCTCCTGACTCCCCAGAGCCTGCCCACTATCTACAAGGCACAAGTCAGGAGTGTGATGGAATACTCCCCACCTACCTGGATGAGTGCAGCTCCCACAACACTCAAGAAGCTTGACACCGCCCAGGATAAAGCAGCCCACTTGATTGGCACCACATCCACAAACATTCACTCCCTCCACCACCGACGCACAGTAGCAGCAGTGTACCATCTACAAGATGCACTGCAGGAATTTACCAAGGCTCCTTCGACAGCATCTTCCAAATCCATGAACACTACCATCTAGAAGGACAAGGGCAGCAGATACATGGGAACACCACCACCTGGAAGTTCCCATCCAAGTCATTCACTATCCTGACTTGGAAATATATCGCCGTCCCTTCGCTGTTGCTGAGACAAAATACTGGAAATCCCTACCTAACAGCACTGTGTGTGTACCCATACCACAGGGACTGCAGCAGTTCAAGGAGGCAGTTCACAACCACCTTCTCAAGCGCTGTTAGGGATGGGCAATAAATGCTGGCCCAGCCAACCAAGCCCACATCCTGTGGATAAATAAAACAAAATGTACACGAAGGCAGAATTAAAGAGTCCACTACCACCTTTGGAGATTTGAAAGTTTAAATTTAAAAATTTATTAACAAAAGGAAAATAAAAAATTACACACACAAAATTACAGTTACATGGTTAGTCTTAGTATTATAACAGTTCCCAACAGTGTTCTACTTAATTAGACTCACTACATACCCCTTTCTGGCAACAGTCCAAATAGATTCATAATCTATAAAACAATCAGCAATATTACTACAAGCACCCACTGTTGCAATAAGGAAGCTATTTCACAGCTTCTCTCTCCCTTTCACTCGACAATGGAACTCCAAGGCTTTTAAAAAAAACCTTGCACTCTGGACCAAACCAGCCCTTCTCTGGGGTGGCTAGAGGCTGTGTTGTTCACAGGTCTATTTCACAAAGTTCACCTCTTGAGATCTCAGAGGGCCAATCACATGCAGCTTTCCATCTTTCTTTAAATATATTTCCTCCCTTTTGATCTGTAAGGCCAATTGTTTCAATCTTGCTTTGGAAGTTACTTTTCCAAGATTATAAAAAATCTTTCATATTGTCCTTATGGCCAGCACTTTCAGGAAAAATAAACTTAATAACTTTCCCTTATTTATCCTGCCAGTTGTAAAACATCTTATCATGCCCCTTTGAAAATCAAACAGCCTCTCAACTTAGAAAAAAATGAAAATTCCATTCACATTGCATCAGCTAAGACCTCATCTTAGCTTACCCATGTCCATTTTAAAATGCTTGTTTTTTACACTTAACCAGTTGATGATTCAAACCTTGCAGTCTGGCCGTCTTTAGTTCTAATTAAATTTGTCATACACAGACATAAACATACACACACAAGCCTGCTTCAGCATCCCACAGGAGTATTAGGAAAAAAATGATATTTCCTTTACAGTAACCATGTAACTTTTGTATGCTGATAGACTGATGAGGGTCCTGCACAGTGCAGACCTCTTACATGTCTGTTATTGTGTTACTGATCCCATCTTGAATGGTCAGTGTCATCTGTGCACAGTTGTAGCTGTCACAGAGGTTAAATCAACACAACGTGCTGGCCAATGTACAATGGACATTAATAGCAATAGCTGATAGCAGGAACACAGACTGGACGGTGAAAAGCCTGCAGCTCTTTCTGGTTTGAGATGGGCATTGCTGATGCAGGGAGAGTCTGCCCTCTTGGGCCAAAGAACATGTTTTGGTTTCTCAGAATGATCACAGGTTAACAACATTCATCTGTATATCATTCTTACCCCAATTAACTTTCACAAGCTAAAAATGGAGGGGAAAGATATTGAGGGGTGCTTGAAATTTTGAAATATTGATCTGAAAATTCCTGATTAAAAACCGACTAAGTTAAAAGAATTGAAATAATATCAAAAACATTTGAAATACTCAGCAGCTCAGGCAACTGTGGAGAAAGCAAATTAATTTTCCTAATTACAGTTCATTACAACTGGATTTCATTACTGATTTTCAACACCTGAAGTATTTTGCCTCTAAGCTGATGAATATGCGCAGGAGGGAGGGCTCCAGATTCTTGGGCCAGATGGGTTGCACCTAAATAAATCTGGGACTGAGTTCCTTTCTGGGCATTTTGCCGGAACTATTGAGGAGGCTTTAAACTAACTCGGCAGGGGTATGGGAACCAGGAGGTAATAACAGAGAGGAATACCAAGGTGCACAGAATACTGGGAAAGATAGATACCACTAGAATAAGGAATAGTAAATTAATAGGTGGGATTAGAGTAAGGCAGAAAGTAATGAGGTCTAAATCAGGGTTACTGTGCATGTATGTGAATGCACAGAGTGTAATAAATAAGATTGGTGAGTTACAGGCACAGAATGCCATGGGGAAATATGATGTTGTGACTATAACAAGACATGGCTCAAAGAAGGGCAGGACTGGGTGTTAAATATTTCTGAATACAAAGGGATTCAGGAAAGATAGGAAAATAAGAAAAAGGGGAGGGGTAGCAGTATTGATTAAGGAGAACATTACTGTCTGGAGAAAGAGGATTTCCCAGAGGGGTCAAGGATAGAATCTATTTGGCTAGTGCTAAGGAATAGGAAAGGTGCAATTACATTGCTCAGTGTAGTCTGTAGGCCACCGACAACTAGTGGGAAAGGTACAGAGGAACAAGTTTGCAAGAAAATTATAGAGAGCTGCAAAAATTATAGAGGAGTTATAATGGACGACTTTGGTTATCTGAATATAGACTCGGATAATAGCAGTGTAAAGGGCAGGGAGGGGCAAGAGCTCCTAGTGCATTTTCAGGAAAATTTTTTAGAGCAGTACATTTAACTTCAATTGTGGTAAGAATGAACCTGGGCCGAATAAATTGGAGTCAAAAGTTGGCAAGCAATACGATAGCTGAACAGTGGGACAAAGAAGAGATAGTTCAGCCACAGTCAAAGTATATTCCCTCAAAAGGGCAAGGTAGGCAAACAAATCCAGAGCTCCCTGAGGCAGAACTCAAGATTAGGAAGAAAAAGTGTGCTTCTGACAGATGTCAGGTAGAAAATACAATTGAGAACCAGGTTGAATATAGAAGGTTCAGAGGGGAGATGGAAAAGCAAACACAAGAATCAAAGAGAAGAAGGGGCAGATTTACAATGAAACACATGGTGCAGTGGCACAGGGTCCCCAAACGACAGGGGGGCCCCAAAATGAATGAGTTTCAAAACTTTCAAACTGGGTGTGCGAACTAATGCTGTATTTGCAAACTTAAAAAGGGAAATACTAAGTAACTGAGTTATTTTTGGACTGAGTCCCATGTGAGATGGGATTGACAGGCGCCCGAACTAGTCTCAGCAACATCTCCACCTCTGATCAGCTACAAAAACATACCCGAAGAAAACACCTTTCTGGTGCACTCGCTTTACTGACAAATGATCATTTCACAAAATGGGTCTGTCTCAGTTTCTGTCAAACATTCACAAAGTAAATAGTAAGACTCAGCTATTCTTACAGGAAAGTGATGCTCAGACAAGTAAGTTTGAAAGGAGATTGAAATGTTCAGAAATGAGATTAATAGACAGCTAGAAATTATTCCTTTTCCAACCAGGTTGCTGCAGCAATTATATTTCCCCCTTTTTCTTGATAAATCCCTCTCCTCCCACAGGAGTATCTCTCTGATACAAGGTGTGTCACTTGCTAATAAGCCTGGAGCAGACCTCCAGGGGTACACAGTGAGCCAACTCGCTTTATCCAACAGCAGTGAAATCCGTCGCTCCCCTGAGCCCATGATCGCCAATGCAAGTAGGGAGCTCACTCACTGGGTGTTTGAATGAATGGCCAGGGCCACAGGTTAAAGGTGTCAGTGGTGGCTCCAGTGTTCATTGTCTGGCCTCTGGATTAGACAGTTGTGGGTTCCAATCTCACTCCCATCCAAACAGACACCCCAGGGAAGTGCTGACCTGTCAGAGATGCCACCTTTGGATGTAAATTCCCATGAGCCTTTTTTGAAGAAGAGTAGGTGAGCTACCCTTGGCATCCTGGCCAATGTTTATCCCTCAATCAACATCACACAAAACAGATTCTGGTCATTATGATATTGTTTGTGGGAGTTTAATGGGTGCAAACTGGCTGTGGTGTTTCCCACATTCCCACTTCATTAGTACTTCATTGATTGTACAGCTTTGGCACTTCTTTTGGTTGAGAAAGGGGCTATATAATGGCAATCTTTAAATTTTGCTATGGCTATGAGGTGGATTTAAAAGTACAAGCCCACCGTGCTGAGAAATTGTAGTCCACACAGACACACACATATGACTAGCTTCTTACCTCAATAATGCCAAGTTAGACTCAACAACAGGAAATAAATAGAGACAGATTCGCCTGACACTGCTCTGGGCTACACCCTCCCTACATCCTAATTGTGTTGAAATCATCACTCTCACACATTCTTTTTCACATCTCAAACTGTGGGACTCTTTATCTGCTCCAGTTTGCCATTCCTCCTGTGAACTTTTAAAATGCCAAGCTGGACACCTCTGGATCCTTAGCACCTCACCTTCTACCCTCCACTTTGCAACCTGGCTGGCATCCAACACTCTGCACCTTGGCCCTTCAGATTGGGATCTCAATTTTAAAATACCTTTAGTATTTATATATAATGAAAGGTGGTCGGCTTGGCTGGATGGTAGCACTCTGACCTCTGGATTAGGAAATGCTGCTTCAACCCAGATGCAGGGACTTGGATCAGGAATCAACTTTGACACTTGAGCATGGTACTGAGTGAGTGCAACACTGTCATTTGAATAAGGGCCATCTATCTATTCAGAAGGATGTTAAAGATCCCCTGGCACTGGAGCTCTCCTAGTATTCATCTAACCTTCAATCAACATCACCATTGCTGGTGAATCTGTTACTGTCTGTAATTGGATCTTGCTGTGTACAAAATGGCAGCCATGTTATCCTACAGCTGTAATCATACTCTTTAAAGTAATTCATTGGCAGTGAAGCACTTTGATGTATCCTGAAGACTTAAAAGGAAGGATGGTAGACTACACACTTTTTTTTTTCACTGACCATGTTATCGGATGAAAGGTTAACATGCCTATATCACATTCCTGTTGCCATTGTTTTAACAGGAATTTTAACCTGTTTAAAATCAACAAGTTTGATCTGTTTCCTTAATTATTAGAGATTAATCTGGTACAAGCATGTTAAACACTCATACATTAAAATAATTGAGAACAACTTTCTACTTCGTAACCAGTCCATAACTAAATTGAATTTATTCTAATATATTTGTGGTGGTATTGCAGTCATCTGTGGCTCAGTTGGCAACATTATCACCTGAGTCAGGAGATTTTGGGTTCAAACCAGACTACACAGACTTGAACAAATAAATCTAGGCAGATAATCCCAGGGCAGTATGGGGGGGATACTGCGCTGTCAGAGATGTTAACTGAATGAGAAGTTAAACAAAGACCTCTTTCAGGCAGTCTTGAAAGATCCTATGGTGCTCTTTCAAAGGAGAGTTAACCTCAGTGTCCTACCCGATACTTATTGCTCAATTCACATGACTATCTGGTCATTTATCACATTGCTGTCTGTGGGGGATGGATCTATGCAAATTAGCTTTTGCATTTCCCACATTGCAAAGGTCATCACACTTTGAAAAGTACTTAATTGACTTTAAAGCACTTTAGGTCTTCCTAAGGTTGTGAAAATAATAGGAATGATCTGCCTAAGGGTATGTCTTCTGCTCATTTCTCCAAGCTTTGCAGTCTTGTGCTTTCCTGTTCAATTGCACATAGGAGCCTCCCATTTTTAATTTCAAGTTGTGAAAGATGTGATATGAATGAATGTCTTTCTTTTTGGACAGAAAGAACTTGCATTATGGAGCACTTTTCACACCGTTAATATTCCAAAGCACTTTACAGCCAATTAAGTACTTTTGGAAGTGTAGCCACTGTCATAATGTAAGAAAGTTCAGCAGTGAAATTGTACACAGCAATTCCCACAGACTGCAATTAGATAAATGTCCACATAAACTGTTTTTTTAGGTGATGTTGGTTAAGGGATAAATATTGGCTGGGACCCTGGAGTTTACTCTCCTACTCTTCTTTGAAATAGTGTATAAGGATCCTCTAGTTCCATCTGATTAATGTTTCATCTGAAAGACACACCTCTGACAGTGCAGCACTCCCTCAGTACTGCACTGGGATTGCCAGTTCATATGTTTGGAGTGGAACTTGAACTCAGCAACCTTCTGACTCAGAAGCGAGAGAGATAGCCTGTGACATTGTTCACAAACAAAAAAAAGTACATTTTCCTATAACTGTCTCTCCTTGCCTCTGGTATTCCATTCTTTCTTTAACTTGTGTTTGGAAGGGAGTGTAAGTGGAATTAAGTAAATACATTTTGGAATCAAGGCGCAAACATGGAGTTAAGATAAAGGCCAACCATGATTTTGTTGAATGGAAGAACAGGCTTGAGGGACCAAATTACCAATATTCCTTCCTATTTTTCTCCATTTCTGCAATTGTTTGTTTTCCATTCTTTCTTTCTATCCATCTCTCCAATTCTTGCTGCATGCCCCTCACACTCACTGAACCCTTTGCATCTGTCAGTTCATCTCCAATTCTTTCTATCCTCCTTCTTCTCTGCAAGTCCCTCCTTTGCCTTGCTCTCTCTCTCTCTCTCTCTCTTTCAGCATGCCTCTAGCATTTGTCCTTAAACTGATGTATCTCTCCGGCTTCTTTTGTTTAAAGTTCAGGACATGTCGCAAGATGGCATTCAGCGTGTGTTGAGTTGGAAGTGGGCACTGTTGGGGAGATGGGGAGGATTGTCCAGACAACATGATGTCATGCACATGGGTAAGAGAGAAATTGGGGCCGCGACGGGCCAAAGGAGGTTAGATGGGGGCCGCATAGGAAATGGATTTGGGCCTGGAAGGGTAGTTAAGCCAGAGGCTGGTGCTGGGAAGTGGTAGGAACTAGGCACATCAATAAAATGTCATGAAAATATAAGAATTTTCATAATTTTATTGTGATTTATTGCAAAGGTAGGTTAATAGTGGTGTTTGGATCGTGTCTGTGTGTATGTGTGTGCACATGGGATTTAATTGAATTGAAGACAGCTAGTCTGGCGCTTTTGAGTTATCAACAGGGAAGCTAGGTTTGAAATGCTAAATACGTAAACATGGCTGAAGTTTTCAGAATGTGAGGTGTGAGGAACGTTTGCATTTTTAGATAAATTAGGTTTGAATTTCAAAGACATGGTAAGATATTATACCTAGCCAAAAGAAGCTAAGCCAAACAGTGTGTTTATTTTTCCCAAAGGTTACTGATAATATGAGTACTATGAAAAATTTATATTATGGAAAAAGTAAAGTTGAAAGACATATTGGAACGGTGGCATTTATATTAAAAAGGGAGAAATATGTATGAAGGAGATGAGGCTATGTGTAAGGGGGAAAGCATTCCAAGGTCTAACACAAGTGTGAAAAGGCTTCAGCCTCTGTGCATCAAGTTGCTGACTATAGGAACCTAAGTTAAGAAAACTTACTTTGAATATCCCTGTCCAGGGTATTGTGTGTTTTGCCTGGGTATGTTGAAATCTATTTTGCTTTACTGTTGCCTTAATGGAGGTATAACTGGGAGCCAGATTAATTAGGTGAGTTGGGAGTTACTATTATAGTAAGTCGTAGACCTATGTATGTGCTTAAAATCTTTTCTTTAATTAATAAATGTTTAATTTAGTTTTGTAAAAAAAACCCCTCAAAATCTTGGTGGACATATTACTACTGAATTCAAGGCACGCACCTTGAAATAAAATACAAATTACAAACCAGTAGTGGCAACTGTCTCAATTTTCCCTCTGGGATTTGAGTATCTCAGCATTGACGATCCGCTGTGCCATAACAAAAACAATATTTGTTTTGAATAATATTTTAATGAGCAATGTGTTCTATTGCTTAATAGCTCAATGCAGTTTATTTGAAAAGAAAAACAATTCCATTGGCCACTGAATTGGGAACAAGAGTACATGGAATTTTTCATGTTAAGGGTTATTAGAATCTAGAATGCAATACCACAATTGGTATTGAAGACTGATTATATATGAAGGAATATATTAAAGGAAAGAGCAGAGAATGGGATTATTGTAGCTTGGCCTGATAAGGTATATGTGCCATATTTATTATATATAATTATCATGTGCCTATTTAATTGACTCATTACCTGTTGTGATGGATAACAAATGGAGCCCACTGTCACCTCAGATGGAACTGTTCAAACATCATGTTCCCTGGGCTGAAGAGACAGAGAAAAGGGAGACTCTCCTTTCTTTTCCTCCCTTCCCTCAGGTCTATAGGTGGCTTCCTCTAGCTGTTGACACGAAACTGGAAGCCGTCAGGGAGTGGTGCTTACAAACAGCAAATCCTAGAACATTGGTCAGTCTTGCTGACAATTATAAAGATTCTTATGCTTTATTTTAACCTTCCCCTAACCCCTCAAAATACATCTCCAAAAAGAAGTGAGATCGTTTTAAGATGATTGATGGTCTAACCAATCAGTTACAGGCCGTGCTACATTTCCTGCTGGTAAGCCTCATCTCACTGAGCTCATAACAGGAGGAATGGTGCATTCAGGAAATTGAACTTTACTACAGGGCAGGCATAGAATGAAGTAGGTTCATTCGTGGACTTGCAGTCCATTACATCTCTTCATTAACAGCAACAACAACTTGGATTTATACAGTAAGTAAATCTCCCAATGCACTGCGCAGGAGCATTATAAGGCAAGATTTTATGTCGAGCCACATAAGGAGATATTAGAACAGGTCAACAAAAGCTTGTCAAAAATGTAGGATTTAAGGAGCATTTTAGAAGAGAGGTAGATAAATGGAAAGGATTAGAGAGAGGATTCATGAGTCTGAGGCCAAAGCAGCTGCAGCTACAGCCACCAATGGTGGAGCACTTAAAATGCTGATTACACAAGGGACAAGAATTGGAGGAACACAGATATCACCCAGACGGTTGTAGGACTGGAGGGGGTTACCGAGATTAAGAGGGGTGTGGCCATGGAGGGATGTGAAAACAATGATGAGAATTTCAAAATCAAGGCACTGGCTTCATCATAGGATGGAAGTGAGTCCAGGTTTCAGGCTTACAGTAAACGGGAGAGGAGAAGGGGACATTGCAGGCATTCCTAATGCTATAATATGCCTTTAAGGGATAGCAGCATGACATCATTAGAAGGGAGGTATGTCATGAGATCCAGTTTTTGCTTTACTCTTGAGCAGAGCACACATACACAGCTTTGCTGCTGCTGTTTTAAAGCTTTCTATCTATGTATATCTGTTCTCCTGTGCCTAAATAAATGAACCTGCAGTGTGTTTACCCAATCCCTTAGGAATGATTGGTGCCTTTATACATTTATAAAAACACAACATGGTGTTTAGCATTGATCAAACAGTGTGGCAGCAAGATTAAGTAGAGGTACAACATGGTGAACAGCCTTAAATCATGCTACATGGCATGAGACTACCCTTGACGTTCTGGTCAGACTGCAATGGAGTTGCAGCATCAGAGTGTTGAAATCACAGTGTGGTGACTGTACAGAAAACCTTTGAAGACACAGCACAGAGATAGTGCTCAAATAAAGAGCTGTTAAGCAGATGGGTCCCTCGTGGTGAGATTGCAGCACATAGATTGTCAGTTCCATGAGTGGGACAGCACGTCAAGAGGATTAGCACCAGGTTAGCTCAGTCAGGAAAGGGTTTGGACTGGGTCGATTGTGAGCAAGGGAGAGTCAAACAAAAGAGCCAAGAAAAGACATCATAAAAATTGGGCCAGAGATGTTTTTGATTATAATGGGTGGAGCTTCAGAAAAATTTACAAAAGCAGCTACAGGGATAGTCATCTCAGGTACTATAGGAGATGGAAGATCAAAGGGATATTATCAGAATGTCCACAAGATTCCTCACTTTGAATTGGGATTCAGCTGACCAACTGTCCAAATTCAAAATGTTTAAACAACATACAGAGCTATGGTTCCTTGATTCAGCTGTGTCTGAACCAGGCAAGTAAGTCATAAAAATTCACCTAGCAATTGGGAATGAAGGTCTACACAGGCTGAACACATCAAATTAATGGCAGATGGTTTAAAGGATCCCTTAAAGATATGGACTATTTTGGAAGACTGATTCAGAATCAGGTTAAACTTCTGTATTCATCGACTAGAGTTTATTTTGACCACAGCCAACAGAACCCAGAGATCACTTCATCAGTAGATGCAGAGAAAAAGATATATATTGTGATTTTTCAAACACAGAGTTAGCAGACAGAATTGTTGAGTTGGTGATCACATCCACTCCCATGGAAGCATTCCGGAAAGTCCTGCTAGACAAGCCTAAAACATATAGCATCGAAGAGCTACTGAAGGATGAATGTAAGTATGAAGTGATTAGCGCAGGTTGACGAAGCTTACAGGCCCTAAGTACCACTCCATTTGTTGACACATGCACCAGAACATCCAAACCTAGCAAGTCATGAGGAAGGTGTGGCCTTCTGCATGCATCAAAGAAATTCCCAGCTTTCCATCCATCCTGCAAAGCATGTGGCAGAAAGGGAGTTTGGCAGTGGCAGTGCACTAGAGCAAAGGCTGATACAGCTACAAAGAGCCATGCACTGAGCAAAACACACCATTCATAAAGGGGTCCCATCAAGAAATAAGAATGACCATACAGTATTCCATCAGAAACATATACATTATATGACTGGCAAACCATTAAATGTTGATGATGTGCATGATGAAACGATGAGTGGTGAGCAAGTGTTTCACATCGTCAATCTTGTGGAAAACAGTGCTGCCAAGTCGCTGCCTGAAATGTTTGCCAAGATTAAAATTACCTGTTCTAAGAAAGTTGGTAACTATTTGTTATTGGTTGAGATTGACACAGGGGCAAGTGCCAACATACTACCTCTGCGCATTCTAAAAGACATATATCCACAGAAGTGGAAGGCAGTGGCAAAACCTACTGCTGTGAAACTCTCAGTGTACAACAGTTCACTTATTCCATGTGCAGGCTCCATACTCCTGAAGTGCAAGTACAATCAATCCTCCTGGGTGTCAGAGATGTTCTACATCATGAGGCTAACAGCCCAGTAATTGCATATCTGTCGGCATGCTGTGACCTCACACTAGTCACAATCCATGGGGTCAGTTAGACATCACATGGTAGATCAACCTCAGAAGCTACTCCAATCAACTCAGTCCACGACATGACATTGAAATATCCAGAATGTTGAGACAAAATTGGTAATTTCAAGGAAGCTGCAACACAAAGCTTGCAAGAGAATGCAAGTCTGTAAACTAATCTGGTGCATTTTGTATTACGCAAGTGTCAACAGCTACAAGAAGAAATGGAGAAAGATTCTACATTACAGAAACTGTGGAAAACTAGCATTGTAGGATAGCCTGATTCAATCAGCATGTCCAAGAACATGTGAAACCATTTTGGCCTTATCAGGGTGAGCTGGGCATCTCCCAGGCAGTCACTTTTAATGGCTGGCAGGTCATCATATGGGAATCTTTCCCACCTGATATCCTTCAACAATGGCATCACTCACACATGGGCATAGATTGCACAAGAAGATTCGCAAGAGGGACAGTCTATTGGCCGGATATGAACACTGACACTGAAATTGTCGTCAAGAACTGTAAGATATGTCAAGAGCACATGCCAGGTCAGCCCAAAGCACCATTAATTCCACATAAAGTTACCATCCATCATTGGTCCAAAATCACATCCGACTCCTTTCATGCCTATGGCACTGATTTCATTACTGTTGATTACTTTAACAAATAACCCATTATTTGACAATTGCACAACATATCACGCACAACTGTCACAAACACTCTAAGTGCTATTTTCAGCTAATTTACTGTGTCTAGAGAGATCATTACAGCTAACAATCTGCAATTTATTGGTGGCCCATTTCAGGATATATGTGAGAAATGGAATATCGGTCACACAACTTCTTCTCCTCATTAACCTAGATCTTAACTGCCTAGCTGAATGAATGATTCACATGATTAAACTCCTAAGTAGACAGACCAAGCAAGTTACATCTGTGAACGACGCCTTTTATATAACTGTTCCATCATCGGCAGAGCTCATGTTTGGCTGACTAGCGCAGACCAATTTACCTACTCTTACCCATTTTACTCTCTCAGAAACCAGAGAGCAACTTAAAAAATACAAGAGAAGATGATCAATGCGCACAATAAAAGTGCTGGCACAGAATTGCCAAGGTTATGGTTAGGACAACAAGTTTGTATACAGGATCCCACAAAAGATACATGACAACCAACCGATGTGACAAGGATTTGTTTGGAACTAAGTTCCTATAAAGTCATTACACTCAAAGGCGCAATGGTGAGGTGCAACTGACGTCAAACTAGATCCATTCCAGCTTCTCAACTACCATCAAGTCCCATTGCACCTAGGAAAAGATCCCAAACTGAACCAGGAACAACATCCAAGAATGACAACCCCACAGATCAATGTAATTAATTAAAGAATCTTCCAGGTATGGCTACCTTTACAAGATCTGGGTGTACCGGCGGATTACCTTTACGCTTTAAAGACTCATAGATTCATCAGTTCTATACACTTATGTATTGTTGACTAAATATGAACATGGAAGGGGGAATTATCTTTAAAAAGAAAGGGGGATGCTGTATTAAACATGAAATCACTAGAAGGGAAATGTGACATGCGATCCAGTTTTGGTTTCACTCTTGCTTTTGAGCAGAGCACACACACACACACAGCTCAGCTGCTGATATCTTCAAGTTTTCTATCCATGTATATCTGTTCTCATGTGCCTAGTCTAAATAAATGAACCCACAACATGTTTACCCAATCCCATATCAGTGATTGGTGCCTTTATAATTACAACACAACACCTAATATTCAGCAGATAACTTCACATTTATTTGTTGATTGTGTCAGCAAGGTGTTAATGAGGTACATAATGGAATGGGCTCAGAAATTAAGGTTTTTTTCAACAAAATTTAAATAATTTGATTGGCTGCTGCAGTGGCTTCTGGTTATTCAGTCATCATGTTAATAATAGAGAGAAAATAATACTGAAGGCCATGGTGTCGCAAATTTGACAAGGGCCAAGGAGGAACTGTGGGGGTCTCTGGTCAGGCTCCTAGACAGTGGAACAGAATTTGCCTTGTCTGTACAGTAACGAGAAATTTCAATGGAGCAAGGAGGCATGGGGGAATCTTCCATTTGCCCCTCCCAACATCAAAGGGTTCTGTTTCGGTGGTTCCTCAGTTATCTTGGGAATGCCATTCTCCAAACCCTGGATAAAAAGAGCCTAACATAGCCAAACAGAGCTGAATAGAGCTTGGAGGTTCCATACAGAGCCAAACAGGGACTGGCAAAGCCAAACATAGCCAACCATAGCCAAACAGTGCCAAACAGAGCCCGGCAGAGCCAAACAGAGCCAAAAACAGCCAAACGGAGCCAAATAGCACCTGGCAGAGCCAAACGGAGCCCAACATAACCAAACAGAGTCAAACAGAGCCTGACAGAGACAAGCAGAACCAAACAGAGACAGACAGCTCCAAACAGATCCTGGCAGAGCCAAAAAGAGCCAAAATGATCCAAACAGAGCCAATAGCGCCTGCTAGAGCCAAAATGAGATAAACATAGCCAAACAGAGCCAAACAGCCAAACTGCACCAAACAGAACCTGGCAGAACCCAACAGAGCCACACAGAGAAAAACAGACCCAAACAGAGCCTGGCAGGTCCAAACACCACCAAATATATCTAGACAGATCGACACAGAGCCATACAGACACAAACCGTGTGAAACAGAGCAAATCAGAGCCAAACAGCACCAAACAGAGCCTGGCAGAGCCAAAAAGTGCCAGACAGAGCCAAACAGAGCAAAGCAGCACCTGGCAGAGCCAAACAGAACCAGAAATAGCCAAATTGAACCTGGCAGAGCCAAATAGAGACTGGTAAAACCAAACATAGCCAAAAAGAGAATAAAAACACGAAACAGAGCCCATCAGAGCCAAACAGAGCTAAACATAGCCAAACAGAGCCAAGCGGGGCCAAACAGAGCCAAACAGAGACTGGCAGAGTTAACCTGAGCAAAAACAGCCAAACAGGGCCAAATAGCACCTGGCAGAGCCAAATGGAGCCGAACGTATCCAAACAGATTCAAACAGAGCCTGACAGAGACAAGCAGAACCAATCAGAGCCACACAGCTCCAAACAGATCCTGGCAGAGCCAAAATGATCCAAACAAAGCCAAACAGAGCCAATAGTGCCTGCTAGAGCCAAAATGAGCCAAACATAGCCAAACAGATCCAAACATCCAAACTGTGCCAAATAGAGCCTGGCAGAGCCCAACAGAGCCACACAGAGAAAAACAGACCCAAACAGAGCCTGGCAGGTCCAAACACTACCAAATATATCTAGACAGATCGACACAGAGCCATACAGATGCAAACTGTGCGAAACAGAGCCAACCAGAGCTAAACAGAGCCAAACAGCACCAAGCAGAGCCAAATAGAGCCAGAAAGTGCCAGACAGAGCCAAACAGAGCAAATCAGCACCTGGCAGAGCCAAACAGAGCTAGAAATAGCCAAATTAAACCTGGCGGAGCCGAACAGAGCCTGGTAAAGCCAAACATAGCCAAAAAGAGAATAAAAATGCCAAACAGAGCCCACCAGAGCCAAACAGAGCCAAACATAGCCAAACAGAGACAAACAGCCTGGCAGAGCCAAACAGGGCCAAGCAGGGCCAACCAGAGCCTGGAAGAGCCAAATAGAGCCAAATATTGCCAAACAGAGCCTAGCAGAGAGAAACTGATCCAATGAGAGACAAACAGAGTAGAACAGAGCCTGCCAGTGCCAGAGTGCCAGGCAGAGCAAAATAGAGCCAAGCAGCACCTGGCAGAGGCAAACAGAGCCAAACATTGCTAAACAAGGCCTGGCAGAGCCAAACAGAGCATGGCAGACACTAACGGAGCTAAACAGAGCCTGGCAGTGCAAAACAGAGCCACTGAGAGCAAAACAGAGCCAAACAGTGACAAACAGTGCCAAGGAGAGCCAGACTGCACCAAATAGAGCCTGGCAGAGCCCAACAGAGCCACACAGAGAAAAGCAGACCCAAACAGAGCCTGGCAGGTCCAAACACCACCAAATATATCTAGACAGATTGACACAGAGCCATACAGACGCAAACCATGCAAAACAGAGCAAACCAGAGCCAAACAGCACCAAACAGAGCCTAGCAGAGCCAAAAGGTGCCAGACAGAGCCAAACAGAGCAAAGCAGCACTTGGCAAAGCCAAACAGAGCCTGGTAAAGCCAAACATAGCCAAAAAGAGAATAAAAACGCCAAACAGAGCCCACCAGAATGGAACAGAGACAGACAGAGCCTGGCAGAGCCAAGCGGGGCCAAGCAGACCAAACAGAGCCTGGCAGAGCCAAGTGGGGCCAAACAGAACCAAACAGAGCCTGGCAGAGCCAAATGGAGCCAAATATTGCCAAACAGAACCTGGCAGAGAAAAACTGATTCAATGAGAGACAAACAGAGCAAAACAGAGCCTGGCAGTGTCAAAGAGTACCGGGCAGAGCAAAACAGAGCCAAACAGCACCTGCCAGAGACAAAAAGAGCCAAACATTGCCAAACAAGGCCTGGCAGAGCCAAACAGAGCCTGGCAGACACTAATGGAGCTAAACAGAGCCTGGCAGTGCAAAACAGAGCCACAGAGAGGACAACAGAGACAAACAGAAGAGAACAGTGCCAAGGCGAGCTAAAAGAAGCCAAACAGAGCCTGGCAGAGCCAGGAATAGCTAACAGAGCTAAACATAGCCAAGCAGAGCTTAACAGAGAAGAAAAGAGTTGACGTTTCGAGTCCTCATGACCCTTCGACAGAACTTGCGTTCGAGTCCAAGAAAGAGTTGAAATATAAGCTGGTTTAAGGTGTGTGTGTGGGGGGCGGAGAGATAGAGAGAGCAAGACAACCTGCTGAGTTTTTCCAGGTAATTCTGTTTTTGTTTTGGATTTCCAGCATCCGCAGTTTTTTTGTTTTTATCTCTGTGTTTAATTGACTGCCACTGCTCTTCAAGAAATGCCTACCTCCTTGAAGAAGTTCTGTTCCTCTCTGCGACAAGATTTCCGTATCTCTCTGTTGTCTTGCTCTCTCTATCTCTCCGCCCCCCACACACACACCTTAAACCAGCTTATATTTCAACTCTTTCTTGGACTCGAACGCAAGTTCTGTCGAAGGGTCATGAGGACTCGAAACGTCAACTCTTTTCTTCTCCGCCGATGCTGCCAGACCTGCTGAGTTTTTCCAGGTAATTCTGTTTTTGTTTTGAGCTTAACAGAGCCCGGAAGATCCAAGCAAGGTGTGGCAGAGCCAAGCAGAGCCAAGCGGAGTGAAACAGAGCCAAACAGAGCCTGGCATAATCAAATGGAGGCAAACATAGCCAAACAAAGCCTGACAGAGACAAACAGATCCAGTGAGAGACAAACAGCCAAACAGAGCCTGGAAGTGCCAAAAAGTGCCAGACAGAGCAAAACAGAGCCAACCAGCACATGGCAGAGCCCAACAGGGTCAAGAATAGGCAAAACCAGCTGGAAGAGCCAAACAGCACCTGGCAGCTCCAAACAGAGCCAAGGAGAGCCAAAGAGAGTCAAACAGAGCCAAACAGAACCAAAGGGAGCCAAGCAGATACAAACTGAGGCTGGCAGTTCCAAACAGCCACAAACAGAGCCTGGCAGAGCCATAAAGAACCAAACATAGCCAAACAGAGCCAAAGAGATCCAAACAGATACTGGCAGAACCAAATAGAGCCAAACATAACCAAACAGAGCTTAACAGAGCCTGGAAGATCCAAACAGAGCCTGGCAAAGCCAAACATAGCCAAACAGAGCCAAAATGGGCCAAACAGATCCAAATGGGGCCTGCAGATACAAACAGAGCCAAACAGAGCCAGACAGAGCCAGACAGAGCCTGGCAGAGACAAGCAGAGGCAAACAGAGCCAAACAGAGCCAAAGGAAGCCAAACAGATACAAACAGAGGCTGGAAGACCCAAACAAAATTAAGCAGACACTGGTAGAGCCATACAGAGCCACACATAGTGAAACAGAGCCAGGCAAAGCCAAACAGAGCTTAATGGAGCCTGGAAGATGCAAACAGAGCCTGGCAGAGCCAAACATAGCCAAAGGGAGCCACACAGCGCTAATCAGATCCAAATGGCACCTGGCAGAGCCAAACGGGACCAAACATAGCCAAACAGAGCAAAACAGACCCTGCTAGAGCCATACAGGGCCAACCATAGCCAAACAGTGTCAAACATAGATAAACAGAGCTTAAAGGAGCTTGGAAAATCCAGACAGAACCTGGTAAAGCCAAACATAGCCAAACAAAGCCAAAATGGGCTACAAAGATCCAAATGGGTTCCGGCAGATCCAAACAGAGCCAAACATAGCCAAACAGAGCCAGACAGAGTCTGGCAGAAGGAAGCAAAGCCAAACAGAGCTTAACAGAGCCTGGAAGATCCAAACAGAGCATGGAAAAGCCAAACATAGCCAAAGAGAGCCAAACCGTGCCAAACAGATCCAAATGGCGCCTGACAGAGCCAAACATAGCCAAACAGTGCCAAATAGAGCAAAACATAGCCAAACAGAGCTTAAAGGAGCCTGGAAGATCCAAACAGAGCCTGGCAAAGCCAAACATAGCTAAGCAGAGCCATAATGGGCCAAACAGATCCAAATGGGGCCTGGCAGATCTAAAGAGAGCCAAACGTAGCCAAACAGAGCCAGTCAGAGCCTGGCAGAGCCAAGCAGAGCCAAACAGAGGCAAAGGGAGCCAAAGAGATACAAACACAGGCTGGCAGATCCAAACAGAGCCAAACAGACCCTGGTAGAGCCATAAAGAGCCAGATAGGCAAACAGAGTTTGGCAGAGCCAAGCAGAGCCAAACAGAGCTTCACAAATCCAAAAAGAGCCAAACAAAGCCTGGCAAAGCCAAACAGAGCTAAACAGAGCACACCGGAGTCAAGCAGATGCAATCCTTGCCAATCAGACAAATGCAGAGCCAAACAGAGCCAAACAGTGCCAAACAGAGCCAAACAGATCCTGGCAGAGCCAGACAGAGGGAAACTGAGGCAAACAGAGGCAAACAGAGCCAAACAGAGCCAAATAGTGCCTGGTGGATCCAAAGTGAGCCAAACATAACAAACAGAGCCAAACATGGGAAACACAGCCAAGCAGAGGCTGGCAGAGCCCAACAGACCCACACAGAGAAAAACAGGGCCTGGCAGGACCAAACACAGCCAAACATTTACAAACAAACCCAAACAGGGCCATACAGACGCAAAGCGCGCCAAACAGAGCGAAGCAGAGCCAAACAGTGCCAAAGAACACCAAACAGAGCCTGGCAGATCCAATCAGACCTAAACAGAGCCTGGTAGTGCCAAACAGAGCCAAGGAGAGCCAAACAGAGTCAGACAGAGCCTAACAGAGCCAAACAGATCTTGGCAGAGCCAAAGAGTGACAGACAGAGCCAAACAGAGGAAAGCAGCACCTGGCAGAGACAAACTGAGCCAAAAATAGCCAACCTGAGCTTGGCAGAGACAAACAGGTTCTGGCATTACCAAACAGAGCTAAACAGAGCCTGGCAGTGCCAAACAGAGACAAGGAAAGGCAAACAGAGTCAAACAGAGCCAAACAGATACTTGCAGAGATAAAAAGAGCCTAACATAGCCAAACAGAGCTGAAAGGAGCTTGGAGGTTCCAAACAGAGCCAAACAGGGCCTGGCAAAGCCAAACATAGCCAAACAGCGCCAGACAGAGCCTGGCAGAGCCAAACAGAGCCTAAAGCAGCCAAACAGAGCCCAATAGCACCTGGCAGAGCCAAATAGAGCCAAACATAACCAAACTGCACCAGACAGAGCCTGGCAGAGCTACGCAGAGCAAAAACAGCCAAACAGAGCCAAATAGCATCTGACAGAGCCAAACGGAGCGCAACATAGCCAAACAGAGTCAAACAGAGACTGGCAGAGACAGGCAGAATCAAACAGAGCCACACAGCTCCAAACAGATCCTGGCAGAGCCAAACAGAGCAAAAATGATCCAAACAGAGCCAAACATAGCCAAAAGAGCCAAACAGAGTTTGGCAAAGCCATACAGAGTTAAAAATAGGACAACAGAGCCAAGCAGATGCAAACCTTGCTAACCAGACAAAAGCAGAGCCAAACTGAGCCAAACAGTGTCAAACAGAGTCAAACAGATCCTGGCAGTGCCAACCAGAGTGAAACTGAGGCAAACAGAGCCGAACAGAGCCAAACAGAGCCAAATAACACCTGGTGGATACAAACTGAGCTAAACATAGGAAATGGAGCCAAGCAGAGGCTAGCACAGTCCAACAGACCCTCACAGAGCAAAACAGACCCAAACAGGGCCTGGCAGGACCAAACACAGCCAAACATGCACAAACAAACCCAACCAGAGCCATACAGATGTAAACCGTGCCAAACAGAGCCTGGCAGTGACAAAGAGTGCTAGACAGAGCAAAACAGAGCCAAGCAGCACCTAGCAGAGCTAAACAGAGCCAGAAATATTCTAACACAGCCTGGCAGAGCCAAACACAGCCCGGCAGAAACAAACAGAGCCAAACAGAGCCAAATAGAGCCTGGCAGAATCAAACGGAAGCAAACATAGCCAAACAAAGCCTGACAGAGACAAACAGATCCAATGAGAGACAAACAGAGCCAAACAGAGCCTGGAAGTGCCAAAGAGTGCCAGACAGAGCAAAGCAGAGCCAACCAGCACATAGCAGAGCCCAACAGGGTCAAGAATAGGCAAAACCAGCTGGAAGAGCCAAACAGCACCTGGCAGCTCCAAACAGAGCCAAGGAGAACCAAAGAGAGTCAAACAGAGCCAAACAGAGACAAAGGGAGCCAGGCAGATACAAACTGAGGCTGGCAGTTCCAAACAGAGACAAACAGAGCCTGGCAGAGCCATAAGGAACCAAACATAGCCAAACAGAGCCAAAGAGAACCAAACAGATACTGGCAGAACCAAATAGAGCCAAACATAACCAAACAGAGCTTAACAGAGCCTGGAAGATCCAAACAGAGCCTGGCAAAGCCAAATATAGCCAAACAGAGCCAAACATAGCCAAACAGAGCCAGACAGAGCCTGGCAGAGCCAAGCAGAGCCAAACAGAGCCAAACAGAGCCAAAGGAAGCCAAACAGATACAGAGGCTGGAAGACCCAAACAAAATTAAGCAGACCCTGGTAGAGCCATACAGAGCCAAATATAGTGAAACAGAGCCACGCATAGCCAAACAGAGCTTAATGGAGCCTGGAAGATGCAAACAGAGCCTGGCAGAGCCAAACATAGCCAAAGAAAGCCACACAGCGCTAATCAGATCCAAATGGCACCTGGCAGAGCCACACGGAACCATGCATAGCCAAACAGAGCAAAACAGACCCTCCTAGAGCCATACAGGGCCAACCATAGCCAAACAGTGTCAAACATAGCCAAACAGAGCTTAAATGAGCCTGGAAGATCCAAACAGAACCTGGCAAAGCCAAACATAGCCAAAGGGAGCCAAAATGGGCTACACAGATCCAAATGCGTCCCAGCAGATCCAAACAGAGCCAAACATAGCCAAAGAGAGCCAGACAGAGCCTGGCAGAGCCATGCAGAGCCAAACGGAGTCAAACAGAGCCAAAGGGAGCCAAACAGATACAGAGGCTGGAAGACCCAAACAAAATTAAGCAGAACCTGGTAGAGCCATACAGAGCCAAACATTGTTAAACAGAGCCAAGCATAGCCAAACAGAGCTTAACGGAGCCTGGAAGATGCAAACAGAGCTTGCCGGGCCAAACATAGCCAAAGAGAGCCAGACAGAGCCTGGCAGAGCCAAGCAGAGCTAAATGGAGCCAAACAGATCCAAAGGGAGCCAAACAGATACAGAGGCTGGAAGACCCAAACAAAATTAAGCAGACCCTGATGGAGCCATACAGAGCCAAACATTGTTAAACAGAGCCAGGCATAGCCAAACAGAGCTTAACAGAGCTTGGAAGATGCAAACAGAGCCTGGCAGAGCCAAACATAGCCAAAGAAAGCCACACAGCGCTAATCAGATCCAAATGGCACCTGGCAGAGCCAAACGGAAACATGCACTGCCAAACAGAGCAAAACAGACTCTGCTAGAGCCATACAGGGCCAACCACAGCCAAACAGTGTCAAACATAGCCAAACAGAGCTTAAAGGAGCCTGGAAAATCCAAACAGAATGTGGCAAAGCCAAACATAGCCAAACAGTGCCCCAAAATGGGCTACACAGATCCAAATGCATCCCGGCAGATCCAAACAGAGCTAAACATAGCCAAACAGAGCCAGACAGAGCCTGGCAGAGCCAAGCAGAGCTAAATGGAGCCAAACAGATCCAAAGGGAGCCAAACAGATACAGAGGCTGGAAGACCCAAACAAAATTAAGCAGACCCTGATGGAGCCATACAGAGCCAAACATTGTTAAACAGAGCCAGGCATAGCCAAACAGAGCTTAACAGAGCTTGGAAGATGCAAACAGAGCCTGGCAGAGCCAAACATAGCCAAAGAAAGCCACACAGCGCTAATCAGATCCAAATGGCACCTGGCAGAGCCAAACGGAAACATGCACTGCCAAACAGAGCAAAACAGACTCTGCTAGAGCCATACAGGGCCAACCACAGCCAAACAGTGTCAAACATAGCCAAACAGAGCTTAAAGGAGCCTGGAAAATCCAAACAGAATGTGGCAAAGCCAAACATAGCCAAACAGTGCCCCAAAATGGGCTACACAGATCCAAATGCATCCCGGCAGATCCAAACAGAGCTAAACATAGCCAAACAGAGCCAGACAGAGCCTGGCAGAGCCAGGCAGATGCAAACAGAGCTTAATGGAGCCTGGAAGATCCAAACAGAGCATGGAAAAGCCAAACATAGCCAAAGAGAGCCAAATGGTATAAACAGTTCCAAATGGCACCTGACAGAGCCAAATAGAGCCAAACATAACCAAACTGCGCCAGATAGAACCTGGCAGAGCTACGCAGAGCAAAAACAGCCAAACAGAGCCAAATAGCACCTGGCAGAGTGAAAGGGAGCCCAACATAGCTAAACAGAGTCAAACAGAGCCTGGCAGAGACAAGCAGAACCAAACAGAGCCACACAGCTCCAAACAGATCCTGGCAGAGCCAAAACAGGGCCAAAATGATCCAAAGAGAGCCAAACATAGCCAAATAGAGCCTGGCAGAAACGCACAGAGCCAAACATAGCCAAAAGAGCCGAACAGAGTTTGGCAGAGCCAAGCAGAGCTACACAGAGATTCACAGATCCAAAAAGAGCCAAACAAAGCCTGCAAAGCCAAACAGAGCTAAACAGAGGACAACAGAGCCAAGCAGATGCAAACCTTGCTAACCAGACAAAAGCAGAGTCCAACTGAGCCAAACAGTGTCAAACAGAGCCAAACAGATCCTGGCAGTGCCAAACAGAGCGAAACTGAGGCAAACAGAGCCAGAGCCAAATAACACCTGGTGGATGCAAACTGAGCCAAACATAGCAAACAGAGCCAAACATAGGAAACGGGGCCAAGCAGAGGCTGGCAGAGCCCAACATACCCACACAGAGCAAAACAGACCCAGACAGGGCCTGGCAGGACCAAACACAGCCAAACATGCACAAACAAACCCAATCAGAGCCAGACAGACGCAAACCGTGCCAAACAAAGCCTGGCAGTGACAAACAGTGCTAGACAGAGCCAAACAGAGCCAAGCAGCATCTAGCAGAGCTAAACAGAGCCAGAAATATCCTAACACAGCCTGTCAAAGCCAAACACAGCCCGGCAGAAACAAACAGAGCCAAACAGAGCCAAACAAAGCTCGGCAGAGCCAATCATAGCCAAGCAGAGCCAAACAGCCAAACTGCGCCAAACAGAGCTGGCAGAGCCCAACAGAGCCACACAGAGAAAAGCAGACCCAAACAGAGCCTGGCAGGTCCAAACACCACCAAATATACCTAGACAGATCGACACAGAGCCATATAGACGCAAACCGTGTGAAACAGAACAAACCAGAGCAAAACAGAGCCAAACAGTGCCAAACAGAGCCAAATAGAGCCAGGCAGAGCCAAACGGAGACAAACATAGCCAAAAGAGCTAAAGAGAGTTTGGCAGAGCCAAGCAGAGCCAAATAGAGCTTCGCAGTTCCAAAACGAGCCAAACAAAGCCTGGCAAAGCCAAGTAGAGCTAAAGAGAGGACAACTGAGCCAGCAGATGCAAAGCTTGCTAACCAGACAAAAGCAGAGCAAAACAGTTCCAAACAGAGCAAAACTGAGGCAAACAGAGGAGAACAGAGCCAAATAGCACCTGTTGGATCCAAACTGAGCCAAACATAGCAAACAGGGCCAAACATAGGAAACGGAGCCAAACAGAGCTTGGCAGAGCTAAAGAGTGACAGACAGAGCCAAACAGCAGCAAGCAGCACCCGACAGAGACAAACTGAGCCAAAAGTAGCCAACCTGAGCCTGGCAGAGACAAACAGGTCCTGGCATTGCCAAACAGGGCTAAACAGAGCCTGGCAGTGCCAAACAGAGACAAGGAGAGGCAAACAGAGTCAAACAGAGCCAAACAGATACTTGCAGAGATAAAAAGAGCCTAACATAGCCAAACAGAGCTGAATGGAGCTTGAAGGTTCCAAACAGAGCCAAACAGGGCCTGGCAAAGCCAAACATAGCCAAAGAGCGGCAAACAAAGCCCAGCAGAGCCAAAAAGAGTCAAGAACAGCCAAACAGAGCCAATTAGCACCTGACAGAGCCAAATCGAGCCAAGCATAACCAAACAGAGCCAGACAGAGCCTGGCAGAGCTAAGCAGAACAAAACAGCCAATCATATCCAAATGGCACCTGGCAGATCCAAACAGAACCAAACATAGCCAAACAGAGCCTGGCAGAGCCAAGCAGAGCCAAACTGAACTTAACAGAGCCTGGAAGATCCAAACAGAGCATGGAAAAGCCAAACATAGCCAAAGAGAGCCAAACCGTGCCAAACAGATCCAAATGGTGTCTGACAGAGCCAAATATAGCCAAATAGAGCAAAACATAGCCAAGCAGAGCTTAAAGGAGCCTGAAGATCCAAACAGAGCCTGGCAAAGACAAACGGAGCCAAACAGAGCCAAAATGGGCTACACAGATCCAAATGGGTCCCAGCAGATCCAACCAGAGCCACAAATAACCAAACAGGGATTAACAGTGCCTAGAAGATCCAAACAGAGCCCGGCAAAGCCAAACAGAGCCAAACACAGCCAAAATGGGCCCAAACAGATCCAAATGGGGCCTGCAGATCCAAACAGAGCCAAAGAGAGCCAAACAGAACGAGACAAAGCCTGGCAGAGCCAAGCAGAGCCAAACAGATACAAACAGAGGCTGCAAGTCCCAAACAAAGTTAAACAAAATCTGGTAGAGCCATACAGAGCCAAATATACTGAAACAGAGCCAAGAATAGCCAAATAGAGCTTAAAGGAGCCTGGAAGATCCAAACAGAGCCTGGCAAAGCCAAGCAGAGCCAAAATGGGCCAAACAGATCCAAATGGGGCCTGGCAGATCTAAAGAAAGCTAAACATACCCAAACAGAAACAGGCAGAGCCTGGCAGATCCAAGCAGAGCCAAATAGAGGCAAAGGGAGCCAAAGAGATACAAACACAGGCTGGCAGATCCAAACAGAGGCAAACAGACCCTGGTAGAGCCATAAAGAGCCAAACATAGCCAAACTGAGCCAAACAGAGTTTGGCATAGCCAGGCAGATCCAAAAAACGCTTCGCAGATCCAAAAAGAGCCAAACAAAGCCTGGCAAAGCCAAACAGAGATAAACAGAGGACAATGGAGCCAAACAGATGCAAACCTTGCCAAACAGACAAAAGCAGAGCCAAACAGAGCCAAACAGTGCCAAACAGAGCCAAACAGATCCTGTCAGAGCCAAACAGAGTGGCACTGAGGAAAACAGAGCCAAACAGAGCCAAATAGTGCCTGATGGATCCAAACTGATCCAAACATAGCAAACCGAGCCAAACATAGGAAACGGAGCCAAGCAGAGGCTGGCAGAGCCCAACAGACCCACACAGAGCAAAACAGACCCAATCAGGACCTGGGAGGACCAATCACAGCCAATCATGTACAAACAAACCCAAACAGAGCCATACAGACGCAAACCATGCCAAACAGAGCAAAGCAGAGCCAAACACAGCCAAACAACACCAAACAGTGACTGGCAGAGCCAAACAGAACCAAATACCACCCAGCAGGGACGAAGGGAGCCAAACATAGTCAAAGACAGACAAACAGAGCCTGGCAGATACAAGCAGAGGCAAACTGAGCCAAACAGAGCTTGTCAGAGACCACCAGATCCAATGAGAGACAAACAGTGCCAACAGAGCCTGGCAGTGACAAAGAGTGCCAGACAGAGAAAAACAGAGCCAAGCAGCACCTGGCAGAGCTAAACAGAGCCAGAAATATCCTAACACAGCCTGGCAGAGCCAAGCAGAGCCTGGCAGAAACAAACAGAGCCAAACAGAGGCAAACAAAGCTCGGCAGAGCCAAACAGAGACAAACAGAGCCAACAGCACCTGCTAGAGCCAAGATGAGCCATACATAGCCAAACAGAGCCAAACAGCCAAACTGTGCCAAACATAGCCTGGCAGAGCCCAACAGAGCCACACAGAGAAAAACAGACCCAAACAGAGCCTGGAAGGTCCAAACACCACTAAATATATCTAGTCAGATCGACACAGAGCCATACAGGTGTAAAGTGTGCGAAACAGAGCCAATCATAGCCAAAGAGCGACAAACAGAGCCTGGCAGCACCAAACAGAGACAAGGAGAGGCAAACAGAGTCAAACAGAGCCAACTAGGTACTTGCAGAGATTAAAAGAGCCTAACATAGCCAAAAAGTGCTGAATGGAGCTTGAAGGTTCCAAACAGAGCCAAACAGGGCCTGGCAAAGCCAAACATAGCCAAAGAGTGCCAGACAGAGCCCGGCAGAGCCAAACAGAGTCAAAAGCAGCCAAACAGCGCCAAATAGCACCTGGCAAAGCCAAATGGAGCCAAACATAACCAAACAGAGCCAGACAGAACCTGCAGAGCTAAACAGAGCCAAAACAGCCAAACAGAGCCAAATAGCACCTGGCAGAACCAAATGGAGCCAAACATAGCCAAAATGGGCCAAACAGATCCAAATGGTTCCCAGCAGGTTCAAACAGAGCCAAACATAACCAAGCAGAGCTGAACAGAGCCTGGAGGATCCAAATGGAGCCTGGCAAAGCCAAACATAGACAAACAGAGGCAAAATGGGCCAAACAGATCCAAATGGGGCCTGCAGATACAAAGGGAGCCAAACATAGCCGAACAGAGCCAGACAGAGCCTGGCAGAGACAAGCAGAGCCAAACAGAGCCAAACACAGCCAAAGGGAGCCAAACAGAAACAAACAGGGGCTGGAAGACCCAAACGAAGTTAAACAGACTCTGGTAGAGCCATACAGAGCCAACCATAGTGAAACAGAGCCAGGCATAGCCAAACAGAGCTTAATGGAGTCTGGAAGATGCGAACAGAGCCTGGCAGAGTCAAACATAGCCAAAGAGTGCCAAACAGTGCCAATCAGATTCAAATGGCACCTGGCAGAGTCAAATGGAACCAAACATAGCCAAACAGAGCAAAACCATCCCTGCTAGAGCCATACAGGGCCAAACATAACCAAACAGTGTATAGCGTAGCCTAACAGAGCTTAAAGGAGCCTGGAAGATCCAAATAGAGCCTGGCAAAGCCAAACGGAGCCAAACTGAGCCAGAATGGGCTAAACAGATCCAAATGGGTCCCAGCAGATCCAAACAGAGCCAAACATAACCCAACAGAGCTTAACAGAGCCTGGAAGATTCAGCCAGAGCCTGGCAAAGCCAAACATAGCCAAACACAGCCAAAATGGGCCAAACAGTTCCAAATGGGGCCTGCAGATCCAAACAGAGCGAAACATAGCCAAACAGAGCCAGACAGAGCCTGGCAATGCCAGGCAGAGCCAAACAGATACAAACAGAGGCTGCAAGTCCCAAACAAAGTTAAACAGACTCTGGTAGAGCCATGCAGAGCCAAATATAGTGAAACTTGGCCAAGCATAGCCAAACAGAGTTTAACAGAGTCTGGAAGATGCAGACAGAGCCTGGCAGAGACAAACATAGCCACAGAGAGCCAAACAGTGCCAAAATGGACTAAATAGATCCAAATGGGTTCTGGCAGATCCAGACAGAGCCAAACATAGCCAAATAGAGCAAAACATGGCCAAACAGAGCTTAAAGGAGCCCGGATGATCCAAACAGAGCCTGGCAAAGCCAAGCAGAGCCAAAATGGGCCAAACAGATCCAAATGGGGCCTGGCAGATCTAAAGAGAGCCAAACATAACCAAACAGAGCCAGTCAGAGCTTGGCAGAGCCCAGCAGAGCCAAACAGAGGCAAAGGGAGCCAAAGAGATACAAACACAGGCTGGCAGATCCAAACAGAGGCAAACAGACCCTGGTAGAGCCATAAAGAGCCAAACATAGCGAAACTGAACCAAACAGAGTTTGGCAGAGCCAAGCAGAGCCAAACAGAGCTTCGCAGATCCAAAAAGAGCCAAACAAAGCCAAACAGAGCTAAACAGAGCACAATGGAGCCAAGCAGATGCAAACCATGCCAAACGGATGAAAGCAGAGCCAAACAGCGCCAACAGTGCCAAACAGAGCCAAGCAGATCCTGTCAGAGCCAAACAGAGCAGCACTGAGGCAAACAGAGGCAAACAGAGCCAAACAGAGCCAAATAGCGCCTGATGGATCCAAACTGATCCAAACATAACAAACAGAGCCAAACATAGGAAACGGAGCCTAGCAGAGGCTGGCAGAGTCCAACAGAACTACACAGAGCAAAACAGACCCAATCAGGACCTGGCAGGACCAAACACAGCCAAACATGTACAAACAAACCCATACGGAGCCAAATAGATGCAAACCATACCAAACAGAGCAAAGCAGAGCCAAACACAGCCAAACAACACCAAACACTGCCTGGCAGAGCCAAGCAGAAAGAAACAGAGCCACACAGCTCCAAACAGATCCTGGCAGAGCCAAACAGAGCGAAATTGAGGCACACAGAGGCAACCAGAGCCAAACAGAGCCAAATAGCGCCTGCTGGATCCAAACTGAGCCAAACAGAGCCAAATAGCACCCGGCAGAGCCAAATCGAGCCAAACATAAGCAAAAAGAGCCAGACAGAGCCTGGCAAATCTAAGCAGAGTCAAAACAGCCAAACAGAGCCAAATTGCACCTGGCAGGCCATCCGGAGGCAAACATAGCCAAACAGAGCAAAATAGCACCTGGCAGAGCCAAACAGAGCCAAAATGATCCAAACAGAGCCAAATAGAGCCTGGCAGAGCCAAACGGAGCCAACCATAGACGAAAGAGCCAAACAGAGTTTGGCAGAGGCAATTAGGGTCAAACAGAGTTTTGCAGATCCAAAGAGACCCAAAGAAAGCCTAGCAAAGCCAAACAGAGCAAAACAGAGGATAACGGAGCCAAACAGATGCAAACCTTGCCAAACAGACAAAAGCAGAGCCAAAAATAGCCAAACAGAGCAAAACAGAACCTGGTAGAGCCTTACAGGGCCAAACATAGCCAATCAGTGTCAAACATAGCCAAACAGAGCTTAAAGGAGCCTGGAAGATCCAAATAGAGCCTGGCAAATCCAAACAGAGCCAAAATGGGCTAAGCTGATCCAAATGAGTCCTGGCAGATACAAATAGAGCCAAACATAGCCAAACTGAGCCAGACAGAGCCTGGCAGAGCCACGCAGAGCCAAACAGAGCTTAACGGAGTCTGGAAGATCCAAACGGAGCATGGAAAAGCCAAACATAGTCAAAGTGAGCCAAACCGTGCCAAACAGATCCAAATGGAGCTTGACAGAACCAACCGTAGCCAAACATAGCCAAATAGAGCAAAACATAGCCAAACAGAGCTTAAAGGAGCCTGGAAGATCCAAACGGAGCCTGGCAAAGCCAAACATAGCCAAGAAGAACCAAAATGGGCCAAACAGATCCAAATGGGGCCTGGTAGATCTAAAGAGAGCCAAACATATCCAAACAGAGCCAGTCAGATTCTGGCAGAGCCAGGCAGAGCCAAACAGAGGCAAAGGGAGCCAAACCGATACAAACAGAGGCTGACAGATCCAAACAGAGGCAAGCAGACCCTGGAAGATCCATAAAGAGCAAAACATAGTCAAACAGAGCCAAGCATAGCCAAAAAGAAATTAACTGAGCATGGAGGGTCCAAACAGATCCTGGCAAAACCAAACAAATCCAAAGAGAGACAAACATGGCCAAACAGATCCAAACAGAGCTAAACAGAACCTGGCAGAGCGAAACAGAGCTAAACAGACACATACAGAGCCAAAAAGAGCCAAAGAGAGCTCAGCAGAGCCAAACAGAGCCAAACAGAGCCAAAGGGGGCCAAACAGATACAAACAGAGGCTGCAAGTCCCAAACAAAGTTAAACAGACTCTGGTAGAGCCATACAAAGCCAAATATAGCCAAACAGAGCTTAACCGAGTCTGGAAGATTCAGACAGAGCCTGGCAGAGACAAACGTAGCCACAGAGAGCCAAACGGTGCCAATCAGAGCCAAATGGCACCTGGAAGAGCTAAACAGAACCAAACATAGCCAAACAGACCAAAACAGACCCTGGTAGAGCCATACAGTGCCAAACATAACCAAACAGGGTCAAACAGAGCTTTAAGGAGCCTGGATGATCCAAACAGAGCCTGGCAAAGCCAAACATAGCCAAATAGAGCCAAAATTGGCTAAACAGTTCCAAATGGGTTCCGGCAGATCCAAACAGAGCCAGACAGAGCCTGGCAGAGCCAAGCAGAGCCAAACAGAGCTTAACGGAGACTGGAAGATCCAAACAGAGCATGGAAAAGCCAAACATAGCCAAAGAGAGCCAAACCGTGCCAAACAGATCCAAATGGCGCCTGACAGAGCCAAACATAGCCAAATAGAGCAAAACATGGCCAAACAGAGCTTAAAGGAGCCTGGAAGATCCAAACAGAGCCTGGCAAAGCCAAGCAGAGCCAAAATGGGCCAAACAGATCCAAATGGGTCCCAGCAGATCCAAACAGAGCCAAACATAGCCAAACAGAGCCAGACAGAGCCTGGCAGAGACAAGCAGAGCCAAACAGATCCAAACAGAGCCAAAGGGAGCCAAACAGAAACAAACAGGGGCTGGAGAACCCAAACAAAGTTAAACAGACTCTGGTAGAGCCATACAGAGCCAAACATTATGAAACAAAGCCAAGCATAGCCAAACAGAGCTTAACGGAGTCTGGAAGATGTGAACAGAGCCTGGAAGAGGCAAACATAGCCAAAGAGTGCCAAACAGTGCCAATCAGATTCAAATGGCACCTGACAGAGCCAAATGGAACCAAACATAGCCAAACAGAGCAAAACTGACCCTGCTAGAGCCATACAGGGCCACACATAACCAAACAGTGTCTAACATAGCCTAACAGAGCTTAAAGGAGCCTGGAAGATCCAAACAGAGCCTGGCAAAGCCAAACGGAGCCAAACTGAGCCAGAATGGGCTAAACAGATCCAAATGGGTCCCAGCAGATCCAAACAGAGCCAAACATAACCAAACAGAGCTTAACAGAGCCTAGAAGATCCAAACAGTGCGTGGCAAAGCCACACATAGCCAAACAGAGCCAAAATGGGCCAAACAGTTCCAAATGGGGCCTGCGATCCCAACAGAGCGGAACATAGCCAAAGAGAGCCAAACAGAGCCTGGCAGAGACAAGCAGAGCCAAACAGAGCCAAACACAGCCAAAGGGAGCCAAACAGATACAAACAGAAGCTGCAAGTCCCAAACAAAGTTAAACAGACTCTGGTAGAGCCATGCAAAGCCAAATATAGTGAAACAGAGCCAAGCATAGCCAAACAGAGCTTAACTGAGTCTGGAAGATGCAGACAGAGCCTGGCAGAGACAAACATAGCCACAGAGAGCCAAACAGTGCCAAAACGGCCTAAATAGATCCAAATGGGTTCCGGCTGATCCAAACAGAGCCAAACATAGCCAAACAGAGACAGACAGAGCCTGGCAGAGACAAGCAGAGCCAAACAGAGCTTAACAGAGCCTGGAAAATCCAAACAGAGCATGGAAAAGCAAAACTTAGCCAAAGAGAGCCAAACCGTGCCAAACAGATCCAAATTGCGCCTGACAGAGCCAAAAGTAGCCAAATAGAGCAAAACATAGCCAACCAGAGCTTAAAGGAGCCTAGAAGATCCAAACAGAGCCTGGCAAAGCCAAACTGGGCCAAAATGGGCCAAACAGATCCAAATGGGGTCTGGCAGATCTAAAGAGAGTCAAATATAGCTAAACAGAGCCAGTCAGAGCCTGGCAGATCCAAGCAGAGCCAAACAGAGACAAAGGGAGCCAAAGGGATACAAACAAAGCCTGGCAAAGCCAACCAGAGCTAAACAGAGCACAACGGAGCCAAGCAGATGCAAACCATGCCAAACAGATGAAAGCAGAGCCAAATAGATCCAAATAGCGCCTGATGGATCCCAACTGATCCAAACATAGCAAACAGAGTCAAACGTAGGAAACGGAGCCTAGCAGAGGCTGGCAGACCCCAACAGACCCATACAGAGCAAAACAGTCCCAATCAGGACCTGGCAGCACCAAACACAGCCAAACATGTACAAACAAACCCATACAGAGCCATATAGATGCAGACCATGCCAAGCAGAGCCAAACACAGCCAAACAACACCAAACACTGCCTGGCAGAGCCAAGCAGAATGAAGCAGAGCCACACAGCTCCAAACAGATCCTGGCAGAGCCAAACAGAGCGAAATTGAGGCAAACAGAGGCAACCAGAGCCAAACAGAGCCAAATAGCACCTGCTGGATCCAAACTGAGTCAAAGATAGCCAAACAGATCCAAATGGCACCTGACAGAGCCAAACGCAGCCAAACATAGCCAAATAGAGCAAAACATAGCCGAACAGAGCTTAAAGGAGCCTGGAAGATCCAAACAGAGCCTGGCAAAGCCAAGCAGAGCCAAAATGGGCCAAACAGATCCAAATGGGGCTTGGCAGATCTAAAGAGAGCCAAGCTTAGCCAAACAGAGCCAGTCGGAGCCTGGCAGATCCAAGCAGAGTCAAACAGAGGAAAATGGAACCAAAGAGATACAACCACATGCTGGCAGATCCAAACAGAGGCAAAAAGACCCTAGTAGCGTCATAAGGAGCCAAACATAGCCAAACTGAGCCAAACAGAGTTTGGCAGAGCCAAGCAGAGTCAAACAGAGCTTTGCAGATCCAAAAGGAGCCAAACAAAGCCTGGCAAAGCCAAACAGAGATAAACAGAGGACAGCGGAGCCAAACAGATGCAAACCTTGCCAAACTGACAAAAGCAGAGCCAAAGAGAGCCAAAATGATCCAAACAGATGCTGTCAGAGCCAAACAGAGCCAGAATGATCCAAAGAGAGCCAAATAGAGCCTGGCAGAGCCAAACGGAGCCAACCATAGCCAAAAGAGAGCTAAACAAAGCCTAGCAAAGCCAAACAGAGCGAAACAGAGGACAACGGAGTCAAACAGATGCAAACCTTGCCAAACATACAAAAACAGAGCAAGACATAGCCACACAGAACAAAACAGACCCTGGTAGAGCCATACAGGGCCAAACATAGCCAAACAGTGTCAAACATAGACAAACAGAGCTTAAAGGAGCCTGGAAGATCCAAACAGAGCCTGGCAAAGCCAAACATAGCCAAGCAGAACCAAAATGGGCCAAACAGATTCAAATGGGGCCTGGTAGATCTAACGAGAGCCAAACATAGCCAAACAGAGCCAGTCAGAGCCTGGCAGAGCCACGCAGAGCCAAACAGAGGAAAAAGGAGCCAAACAGATACAAACAGAGGCTGGCAGATCCAAACAGAGGCAAAAAGACCCTGGTAGATCCATAAAGAGCCAAACATATTCAAACAGAAATTAACGGAGCATGGAGGATCCAAACAGACCCTGGCAAAGCCAAACAAAGCCAAAGAGAGCCAAACAGGGCCAAACAGATCCGAATGTAGCCTGGCAAAGTCAAGCAGATCCAAACAGATCCAAACAGAGCCAAAAAGAGCCTGAAAGAACCAAACAGAGCCTGGCAGCGCCAAACAGAGACAAGGAGAGCCAAACAGAATCAAACAGAGCCAAACAGATACTTGCAGAGATAAAAAGAGCCTAACATCGCCAAACAGAGCTGAATGGAGCTTGGAGTTTCCAAACAGAGCCAAACAGGGCCTGGCAAAGCCAAACATATAAAAACATAGCCAAACAGTGCCAAACAGAGCCTGGCAAAGCCAAACAGAGCCAAAAGCAGCCACACAGAGCCTGGCAGAGACAATCAGATCCAATAAGACAAACAGAGCCAAACAGAGCTTGGAAGTACCAAAGAGTGCCAGACAGAGCAAGACAGAGCAAAACAGAGCCAGGCAGCACATGGCAGAGCCAAACAGGACCAAAGATAGTCAGACACAGCCTGGCAGAGCCAAACAGCATCAGGCAGAGGCAAACAGGGCCAACAATAGTCCGACACAGCCTGGCAGAACGAAACAGAGCCTGGCAGAGACACACAGAGCTAAATAGAGCCTGGCAGAGCCAAACAGAGCCAAATATAGCCAAACAGAGCTTAACAGAGCCTGGAAGATGCAAAGAGAGCCTGGCAGAGCCAAGAAGAGCCAAACAGAGCCAAACAGAGTTTAACAGAGCCAAACAGAGCCCAAAAGATCCAAACAGACACTGGCAGAGCCAAACAGAGCCAAACAGAGCAAACCATAGCCAAACAGAGCCAAACAGAGCCTATCTTAACCAAACAGAGCCAACAAAGCCTGGCAAATCCAAACAGTGCCAAACAGAGACAAACAGAGACTAATAGCACCTGGTAGAGCCAAAAGGAGCCAAATATAGCCAAACAGAATCAAGCAGCCAAACTGCGAAAAGCAAAGCCTGGCAGAGCCCAATGGAGCCACACAGAGAAAAGAAGACCCAAACAGAGCCTGGCCGATCCAATCACAGCCAAACATATCTAGACAGATCGACACAGAGCCATACAGATGCAAACTATGCCTAACAGAGCAAACCAGAGCCAAACAGAGCCATACAGCGCCAAACAGAGGCTGCCAGAGCCAAAGAGTGTAAGACAGAGCCAAACAGAGCCAAGCAGCACTTGGCAGAGCCAGACAGAGCCTGAAATAGTCAAATTGAACCTGGCAGAGCCAAAAAGAGCTTAGCGGAGGCTGGTAAAATCAAACTTATCCAAACAGTAAAAAAAAGTTCCAAACAGAGCCCGGCAGAGACAAACAGAGCCAAATAGAGCCAAATAGCACCTGACAGAGCCAAACTGAGCCAAACATAGCCTAACAGAGACAGACAGAGAAGAGGCAGAGAAAGGTGGAGACAAACAGAGACAAACAGAGCCCGGCAGAGCCAAACGGAGCAAAAAATAGCCAAACACAGACTGACAGCAACAATCAGATCCAATGAGAGACTAAAAGAACCACACAGAGCCTGGAAGTGCCAAAGGTTGCCAGACAGAGCAAAACAGAGCCAAGCAGCACCTGGCAGAACCAAACACGGCCAAAAATAAGCAAACAAAGCATGGTAGAGCCAAACTGAGCCTGGCAGAGACAAACAGAGCTAAACAGAGCCTGGCAGCTCCAAATAGAGCCATATGGGGTCTGGCAGCTCTAAAAGGAGCCAAACATATCCAAACAGAGCCAGACAGAGCGTGGCAAAGCCAAGCAGAGCCAAACAGAAGCAGAGGGAGCGAAACAGATACAAACAGAGGCTGACAGATCCAAACAGAGGTAAACAGGCCCTGGTAGATCCATAAAGATTCAAACATATTCAAACAGAGCCAAGCATAGCCAAACAGAAATTAACGGAGCATGGAGGATCCAAACAAATCCTGGCAAAATCAAACAAAGCCAAAGAGAGACAAACATGGCCAAACAGATCCAAATGTCGCCTGGCAGAGCCAAACAGAACCAAATACTGCCTGGCAGGGATGAAGGGAGTCAAACAGAGCCTGGCAGAGCCCAACAGAGCCACACAGAGAAAAACAGACCCAAACAGAGCCTGGCAGGTCCAAACACCACCCAATATAACTAGACAGATCGACACAGAGCCATACAGACACAAACCGTGCGAAACAGAGCAAACCAGAGCCAAACAGAGCCAAACAGTGCCAAACAGAGCGTGGCAGAGCCAACAAGTGCCAGAGAGAGCCAACCAGATCCAAGCAGAACCAGACAGAGCCACACAGAGCCAGAAATAGCCAAATTGAACCTGGCAGAGCCAGCCGGAGCCAAACAAAGGCTGGTAAAGACAAACATAGCCAAAAAGAGAATAAAAACACCAAACAGAGCCCAGCAGAGCCAAACAGAGTTAAACAGAGGCAAAAAGCACCTGGTAGAGACAAACGGAACCAAACATAGCCAAACAGAGACAAACAGAGCCTGGCAGAGCCAAGTGGGCGAAAGAGAGCCAAACAGAGCCTGGCAGAGACAAAAAGAGCCAAACAGGGCAAAGGAGAGCTCGGCAGAGCCAAACAGAGCTAAATAGCGCCTGCTAGAGCCAAAAGGAGCCAAACATAGCTAAACAGCCAAACTGCGCCAAACAGAGCCTGGCAGAGACCAACAGAGACACACAGAGAAAAAAAAAATTCAAACAGAGCCTGACAGGTCCAAACACAGCCAAACATATCTTGGCAGATTGACACAGAGCCACACAGATGCAAACCATGCCAAACAGAGCAAATCAGAGCCAAACAGAGCCAAACCACACCGAACAGAGCCTGGCAGGGACAAAGAGTGCCAGACAGAGGCATTGAGAGCCAAGCAGCACCTTGCAGAGCCAAGCAGAACCAGAAATAACCAAATTGAGCCTAGCAGAGCCAAGCAGAGATTAATGGAGCCTGGAAGATCCAATCAGAGACAATCAGGGGCTGGTAAAGCCAAACATAGCCAAACAGAGAATAAAAGCGCCAAACAGAGACGAGCAGAGCCAGACATAGCCAAATAGAGCCAAATAGTTCCTTACAGAGCCAAACGGAGCCAAACATAACTTAACAAAGCCTGGCAGAGACAATCAGATCCAATAAGAGACAAACAGAGCCAACCAGAGCAAAATAGCACCTGGCAGAGCCAAACAGAGCTTGGCAGAGACAAGCAGAACCAAACAGAGCCACACAGCTCCAAACAGATCCTGGCAGAGCCAAACAGAGCCAAAATGATCCAAACAGAGCCAAATAGAGCCTGGCAGAGCCAAACGGAACCAACCATAGCCAAAAGAGCCAAACAAAGTTTGGCAGAGGCAAGCAGAGTCAAACAGAGTTTTGCAGATCCAAAAAGAGCCAAAGAAAGCCTAGCAAGGCCAAACAGAGCGAAACAGAGGACAACGGAGCCAAACAGATGCAAACTTTGCCAAACAGGCAAAAGCAGAGCCAAACATAGCCAAACAGAACAATACAGACCCTGGTAGAGCCATACAGGGCCGGATATAGACAAACAGTATCAAACATAGCCAAACAGAGCTTAAGGGAGCCTGGAAGATCCAAACAGAGCCTGGCAAAGCCAAACATAGCCAAAATGGGCTAAACAGATTCAAACGGATCCCAAGCAGGTCCAAACAGAGCCAAACATAGCCAAACAGAGCCAGACAGAGCCTGACAGAGCCAAGCAGAGCCAAACAGAGCTTAACGGAGCCTGGAAGATCCAAACAGAGCATGGAAAAGCCAAATATTGCCAAAGAGAGCCAAACCGTGCCAAACAGATCCAAATGGCGCCTGACAGAACCAACCATAGCCAAACATAGCCAAACTGAGACAGACAGAGCCTGGCAGAGCCAAGCAGAGCCAAACAGAGCTTAACAGAGCCAGGAATATCCAAACAGAGCATGGAACAGCCAAATATTGCCAAAGAGAGCCAAACCGTGCCAAACAGATCCAAATGGCGCCTGACAGAACGGACCATAGCCAAACATAGCCAAATAGATCAAAACAAAACCAAACAGAGCTTAAAGGAGCCTGGAAGATCCAAACAGAGCCTGGCAAAGCCAAACATAGACAAGCAAAACCAAAATGGGCCAAACAGATCCAAATGGGGCCTGGTAGATCTAACGAGAGCCAAACATAGCCAAACAGAGCCAGTCAGAGCCTGGCAGAGCCAGGCAGAGTCAAACAGAGGCAAAGGGAGCCAAACAGATACAAACAGAGGCTGGCAGATCTAAACAGAGGCAAAAAGACCCTGGTAGATCCATAAAGAGCCAAACAAAGTCAAGCAGAGCCAAGCTTGGCCAAACAGAAATTAACAGAGCATGGAGGATCTAAACAGACCCTGGCAAAACCAAACAAAGCCAAAGAGAGCCAAACAGGGCCAAACAGATCCAAATGTAGCCTGGCAGAGCCAAGCAGATCCAAACAGAGCCAAATAAATCTAAACAGAACCTGGCAGAGCCAGACAGAGCCAAACAGATCCAAACAGAGCCAAAAAGAGCCAGACAGAGCCAAACAGAATTACCTGGAAAAACTCAGCAGGTCTGGCAGCATTGGCGGAGAAGAAAAGAGTTGACGTTTCGAGTCCTCATGACCCTTCGACAGAACAGTTCTGTGGAAGGGTCATGAGGACTCGAAACGTCAACTCTTTTCTTCTCCGCCGATGCTGCCAGACCTGCTGAGTTTTTCCAGGTAATTCTGTTTTTGTTTTGGATTTCCAGCATCCGCAGTTTTTTTGTTTTTATCTATAGAGCCAAACAGAGCCTGGCAGCACCAAACAGAGGCAAGGAGAGGCAAACAGACTCAAACAAAGCCAAACAGATACTTGCAGAGATAAACAGAGACTAACATAGCCAAACAGAGTCAAACAACACCAACCAGAGCCTGGCAGATCCAATCAGAGCTAAACAGAGCCTGGTAGCATCAAACAGAGCCACAAAGAGCCCAACAGAGCCAAACAGAGTCAAACAGAGTTTGGCAGAGCCAAAGAGCAATAGACAGAGCCAAACAGAGGCAAGTAGCACCTGGCAGAGACAACTGAGCCACAAATAGCCATCCTGAGCCTGGCAGAGACAAACAGGTTCTGGCATTACCAAACAGGGCTAAACAGAGCCTGGCAGCACCAAACAGAGACAAGGAGAGGCAAACAGAGTCAAACAGAGCCAAACAGATACTTGCAGAGATAAAAAGAGCCTAACATAGCCAAACAGAGCTGAGTGGAGCTTGGAGGTTCCAAAAAGGGCCTGGCAAAGCCAAACATAGACAAACATAGCCAAACAGTGCCAAACAGAGCCCAGCAGAGCCAAACAGAGTGAAAAGCAGCCAAACAGAGTCATATAGCACCTGGCAGAGCCAAACGGAGCCAAACACAGTCAAACAGAGCCTGGCAGAGCCAAGCGGAGCCAAACATAGCCAACAAAGCCCGGCAGAGACAAACAGATCCAATTAGAGACAAACAGAGTCAAACAGAGCCTGGCAGCACCAAACAGAGACAAGGAGAGGCAAACAGACTCAAACAGAGCCAAACAGATACTTGCAGAGATAGAAAGAGCCTAACGTAGCCAAACAGAGCCAAACAACACCAAACAGAGCCAGGCAGATCCAATCAGAGCTAAACAGAGCCTGGTAGCATCAAACAGAGCCAAAGAGAGCCAAACAGAGTCAAACAGAGCCCAACAGAGCCAAACAGAGTTTGGCAGAGCCAAAGAGCAACAGACAGAGCCAAATAGTGGGAAGCAGCAGCTGGCAGAGACAAACTGAGCCAAAAATAGCCAACCTGAGCCTGGATGAGACAAACAGCTTCTGGCATTACCAAACAGGGCTAAACAGAGCCTGGCAGCGCCAATCAGAGAGAGGGAGAGGCAAACAGAGTCAAACAGATACTTGCAGAGATAAAAAGAGCCTAACATAACCAAACAGAGCTGAATGGAGCTTGGAGGTTCCAAACAGAGCCAAAGAAGGCCTGGCAAATCCGAACATAGACAAACAGAGCCAAACAGCGCCAAACACAGCCCGACAGAGCCAAACAGAGCCAAAGGCAGGCAAAAATAGCCAAACAGAGCGTGAAGGAGCCTGGAAGATCCAAACAGAGCCTGGCAAAGCCAAACATAGCCAAGAAGAACTAAAATGGGCCAAACAGATCCAAATGGGGCCTGGTAGATCTAAAGAGTGCCACACATAACCAAACAGAGCCAGTCAGAGCTGGCAGAGCCAGGCAGAGCCAAGCAGAGTCAAACAGAGGCAAAGGGAGCCAAACAGATACAAACAGAGGCTGGCAGATCCAAACAGAGGCAAACAGACCCTGGTAGATCCATAAAGAGCCAAACATAGTCAAACAGAGCCAAGCATAGCCAAACAGAAATTAACGGAGCATGGAGGATCCAAACAGACCCTGGCAAAACCAAACAAAGCCAAAGAGAGCCAAGCATAGCCAAACAGATCCAAATGTCACCTGGCAGAGCCAAGCAGATCCAAATAGAGCCAAACAGATCTAAACAGAACCTGGCAGAGCCAAACAGAGCTAAACAGATCCAAACAGAGCCAAAAAGAGCCAAACAGAACCAAACAGAACCTGGCAGAGCCAAACAGAGCCAGGCAGTGCCAAACAGAGATAAGGAGAGGCAAACAGACTCAAACAGAGCCAAACAGATACTTGCAGAGATAAAAAGAGCCTAGCATAGCCAAACAGAGCCAATCAACACCAAACAGAGCCTGGCAGATCCAATCATAGCTAAACAGAGCCTGGTAGCATCGAACAGAGCCAAAGAGAGCCAAACAGAGTCAAACAGAGCCAAGCATAGGCAAACAGAAATTAACGGAGCATGGAGGATCCAAACAGACCCTGGCAAAACCAAACAAAGCCAAAGAGAGCCAAACAAGGCCAAACAGATCCAAATGTCGCCTGGCAGAGCAAAGCAGATCCAAACAGATCTAAACAGAACCTGGCAGAGCCAAACAGAGCCAAAAAGAGCTAAAAAGAGCCAAACAGAGCCTGGCAGTGCCAAAGAGAGACAAGGAGAGGCAAAGCGACTCAAACAGAGCCAAACAGATACTTGCAGAGATAAAAAGAGCCTAACATAACCAAACAGAGCCAAACAACACCAAACAGAGCCTGGCAGATCCAATCAGAGCTAAACAGAGCCTGGTAGCATCAAACAGAGCCAAAGAGAGCCAAACAGAGTCAAACAGAGCCCAACAGAGTTTGGCAGAGCCAAAGAGCGGCAGACAGAGCCAAACAGAGGCAAGCAGCAGCTGGCAGAGACAAACTGAGCCAAAAATAGCCAACTTGAGCATGCCAGAGACAAACAATTTCTGGCATTACCAAACAGGGCTAAACAGAGCCTGGCAGTGCCAAACAGAGACAAGGAGAGACAAACAGAGTTAAACAGAGCCAAACAGATACTTGCAGAGATAAAAAGAGCCTAACGTAGCCAAACAGAGCTGAATGGAACTTGGAGGTTCCAAACAGAGCCAAACAGGGCCCGGCAAAGCCAAACATAGACAAACATAGCCGAACAGCGCTAAACATAGCCTGGCAGAGCCAAACAGAGCCAAAAGCAGTCAGACAGAGCCAAATAGAACCTGGCAGAGCCAAACGGAGCCAAACATAGTCAAAGAAATAGAAACAGAGCCTGGCAGAGCCAAGGGAATCCAACCATTGCCAAACAAATCCTGGCAGAGACAATCAGATCCAATAAGAGACAAACAGAGCCTGGAAGTGCCAAAGAGTGCCAGACAGAGCAAAACAGAGCCAGGGAGCACATGGCAGAGCCAAACAGGACCAAAAATAGTCAGACACAGCCTGGAAGAGCCAGGCAGAGCCTAGCAGAGACAAACAGATCTAATTAGAGCCTGGCAGAGCCAAACAGAGCCAAATATAGCCAAACAGAGCTTAACAGAGCCTGGAAGATCCAAGCAGAGCCTGGCAGAGCCAAGAAGAGCCAAACAGAGCCAAACAGAATGTAACAGAGCCAAACAGAGCCCAAAAGATCCAAACAGACACTGGCAGAGCCAAACAGAGCCAAACAGAGCAAACCATAGCCAAACAGAGCCAAGCAGAGCCTTTCTTAACCAAACAGAGCCAAACAAAGCCTAGCAAAGCCAAACAGAGCACAGCAGAGCCCAAAAGAGACAAACAGAGCCTAATAGCACCTGGTAGAGCCAAAAGGAGCCAAATATAGCCAAACAGAAGCAAGCAGCCAAACTGCGAAAAGCAAAGCCTGGCAGAGCCCAATGGAGCCACACAGAGAAAAGAAGACCCAAACAGAGCCTGGTAGATCCAAACACAGCCAAACATATCTAGACAGATCGACACAGAGCCATACAGATGCAAACTATGCCTAACAGAGCAAACCAGAGCCAATTAGAGCCATACAGAGCGAAACAGTTCCAAAAAGAGCCAAAAGAGCCAAACAGACCCTGACAGATCCAAAAAGAGCCAAACAGTGCAAAAGAGAGCTCGGCAGAGCCAAACAGAGCTAAAAAGTGCCTGCTAGGGCCAAATGGAGCCAAACACAGCTAAACAGCCAAACTGTACCAAACAGAGCCTGGCAGAGAGCAACAGAGCCACACTGAGAAAAATAGATCCAAACAGAGCCTGACAGGTCCAAACACAGCCAAACATATCTTGGCAGATTGACACAGAGCCACACAGAAGCAAACCATGCCAAACAGAGCAAATTAGAGCCAAACAGAGCCAAAAAGTTCCAAACAGAACCTGGCAGAGACAAACAGAGCCAAACAGTTCCAAAAAGAGCCAAAAGAGCCAAAAGAGACCCTGACAGATCCAAAAAGAGCCAAACAGGGCAAAGGAGAGCTTGGCAGAGCCATACAGAGCTAAATAGCGCCTGCTAGAGCCTAAAGGAGCCAAACACAGCTCAACAGCCAAACTGCGCCAAACAGAGCCTGGTAGAGACCAACAGAGCCACACAGAGAAAAATAGATCCAAACAGAGCCTGACAGGTCCAAACACAACCAAACATATCTTGGCAGATTGACACAGAGCCACACAGATGCAAACCATGCCAAACAGAGCAAAACAGACCCTAGTAGAGCAATACAGGGCCAAACATAGCCAAACAGTGTCAAATATAGCCAAACAGAGCTTAAAGGAGCTTGGAAGATCCAAACAGCCTGACAAACCCAGACATAGCCAAACAGAGCCAAAATGGGCTAAACAGATCCAAATGGGTCCCGGCAGATCCAAACAGAGCCAAACTGAGCCAGACAGAGCCTGGCAGACCCAAACAGAGCTTAACGGAGCCTGGAAGAACCAAACAGAGCATGGAAAAGCCAAATATTGCCAAAGAGTGCCAAACCATGCCAAAAAGATCCAAATGGCGCCTGACAGAACAACCATAGCCAAACATAGCCAAATAGAGCAAGACATAGCCAAACAGAGCTTAAAGGAGCCTGGAAGATCCAAACAGAGCCTGGCAAAGCCAAACATAGCCAAGCAGAACTGAAATGAGCCAAATAGATCCAAATGGGGCCTGGTAGATCTAAAGAGAGCCAAACATAGCCACACAGAGCCAGTCAGATCCTGGCAGAGCCAAACAGAGCCAAAATGATCCAAACAGAGCCAAATAGAGCCTGGAACAGCCAAACGGAGCCAACCATAGCCAAAAGAGCCAAACGGAGTTTGGCAGAGGCAAGCAGAGTCAAACAGAGGTTTGCAGATCCAAAAAGAGCCAAAGAAAGCCTAGCAAAGCCAAACAGAGTGAAACAGAGGACAACAGAGCCAAACAGAGGCAAACCTTGCCAAACAGACAAAAGCAGAGCCAAACATAGCCACACAGAGCAAAACAGACCCTGGTAGAGCCATACAGGGCCAAACATAGCCAAACAGTGTCAAACATAGCCAAACAGAGCTTAAAGGAGCTTGGGAGATCCAAACAGAGCCTGGCAAATCCAAACATAGCCAAACAGAGCTAAAATGGGCTAAACAGATCCAAATGGGTCCCGGCAGATCCAAATAGAGCCAAACATAGCCAAACAGAGCCAGACAGAGCCAGGCAGAGCCAAGCAGAGCCAAACAGAGCTTAGCGGAGCTGGGAAGATCCAAACTGAGCATGGAAAAGCTGAATATTGCCAAAGAGAGCCAAACCATGCCAAACAGATTCAAATGGCACCTGACAGAACCAACCATAGCCAAACATAGCCAAATAGGGCAAGACATAGCCAAACAGAGCTTAAAGGAGCCTGGAAGATCCAAACAGAGCCTGGCAAAGCCAAACATAGACAAGCAGAACCAAAATGGGCCAAACAGATCCAAATGGGGCCTGGTAGATCTAAAGAGAGCCAAACATAGCCAAACAGAGCCAGTCAGAGCCTGGCAGAGCCAAGCAGAGTCAAACAGAGGCAAAGGGAGCCAAACAGATACAAACAGAGGCTGGCAGATCCAAACAGAGGCAAAAAGACCCTGGTAGATCCATGAAGAGCCAAATATAGTCAAACAGAGCCAAGCATAACCAAAAAGAAATTAACAGAGCATGGAGGATCCAAACAGACCCTGGCAAAACCAAACAAAGCCAAAGAGAGCCAAACAGGACCAACCAGATCCAAATGTCACCTAGCAGAGCCAAGCAGATCCAAACAGAGCCAAACAGATCTAAACAGAACCTGGCAGAGCCACACAGAGCCAAACAAATCCAAACAGAGCTAAAAAGAGCCAAACAGAGCCAAACAGAGCCTGACAGCACCAAACAGAGACAAGGAGAGGCAAACAGACTCAAACAGAGCCAAACAGATACTTGCAGAGATAAAAAGAGCCTAACATAGCCAAACAGAGCCAAACAACACCAAACAGAGCCTGGCAGATCCAATCAGAGCTAAACAGAGCCTGGTAGCATCAAACAGAGCCAAAGAGAGCCAAACAGAGTCAAACAGAGCCCAACAGAGCCAAACAGAGTTTGGCAGAGCCAAAGAGCGACAGACAGAGCCAAACAGAGGCAAGCAGCACCTGGCTGAGACAAACTGAGCCAAAAATAGCCAACCTGAGCCTGGCAGTGACAAACAGGTTCTGGCATTACCAAACAGGGCTAAACAGAGCCTGGCAGCACCCAACAGAGACAAGGAGAGGCAAACAAAGTCAAACAGAGCTAAACAGATACTTGCAGAGATAAAAAGAGCCTAACATTGCCAAACAGAGCTGAATGGAGCTTGGAGGTTCCACACAGAGCCAAACAGGGCCTGGCAAATCCAAACATAGCCAAACATAGCCAAACAGCGCTAAACATAGCCCGACAGAGCCAAAAGCAGCCAAACAGAGCCAAATAGCACCTGGCAGAGCCAAACGGAGCCAAACATAGTCAAACAAGTACAAACAGAGCCTGGCAGAGCCAAGGGAAGCCAAACATAGCCAAACAAAGCCTGGCAGAGACACTCAGATCCAATAAGAGACAAACAGAGCCTCACAGAGCCTGGAAGTGCCAAAGAGTGCCAAACAGAGCTAAACAGAGCCAGGCAGCACATGGCAGAGCCAAACAGGACCAAAAATAGTCAGACACAGCCTGGCAGAGCCAAACAGGACCAAAAATAGTCAGACACAGCCTGGCAGAGCCAAGCAGCATCTGGCAGAGGCAAACAGAGCTAAATAGAGCCTGGCTGGGCCATACAGAGCCAAATATAGCCAAACAGAGCTTAACAGAGCCTGGAAGATCCAAGCAGAGCCTGGCAATGCCAAGAAGAGCCAAACAGAGCCAAACAGAGTGTAACAGAGCCAAACAGAGCCCAAAAGATCCAAACAGACCCTGGCAGAGACAAACAGAGCCGGACAGAGCAAACCATAGCCAAACAGAACCAAACAGAACCTATCTTAACAAAACAGAGCCAAACAAAGCCTGGCAAAGTCAAACAGAGCCAAACAGAGCACAGCAGAGCCAAAAAGAGACAAACAGAGCCTAATAGCACCTGGTAGAGCCAAAAGGAGCCAAACATAGCCAAACAAAACCAAGCAGCCAAATTGCGAAAAGCAAAGCCTGGCAGAGACAAACAGAGCCAAGTAGAGCCAAATAGCAACTGACAGAGCCAAACAGAGCCAATTATAGCCTAACAGAGACAGACAGAGATGAGGCAGACAGAAGTGGAGTCAAACAGTGACAAACAGAGCCCGGCAGAGCCAAACGGAGCCAAAAATAGCCAAATGCAGACTGGCAGCGACAATCAGATCCAATGAGAGACAAAAAGAACCAAACAGAGCCTGGAAGTGCCCAAGATTGCCAGACAGAACAAAACAGAGCCAAGCAGCACCTGGCAGAATCAAACACGGCCAAAAATAAGCAAACAAAGCCTGGCAGAGCCAAACTGAGCCTGGCAGAGACAAACAGAGCTAAACAGAGCCTGGCAGCTCCAAACAGAGCCAAATGGGGCCTGGCAGATCCAAAAGGAGCCAAACATAGCCAAACAGAGCCAGACAGAGCCTGGCAGAGCCAAGCAGAGCCAAACGGAGCCAAACAGACCCTGCTAGAGCCATACAGGGCTAAACATAGCGAAACAGAGTCAAGCATAGCAAAACAGAGATTAGCAGAGCCTGAGAGGTCCAAACAGAGTCTGGCAGAGCCAAACGGATCAAAACAGAACCTGGCAGAGACAAACAGAGCCAAACAGAGCCAAACAGTTCCAAAAAGAGCCAAAAGAACCAAACAGACTCTGACAGATCCAAAAAGAACCAAACAGGGCAAAAGAGAGCTCGGCAGAGCCAAACAGAGCTAAATAGCGCCTGCTAGAGCCAAATGGAGCCAAACACAGCTAATCAGCCAAATTGCACCAAACAGAGCCTGGCAGAGACCAACAAAGCAACACAGAGAAAAATAGATCCAAACAGAGCCTGACAGCCAAACATATCTTGGCAGATTGACACAGAGCCACACAGATTCAAACCATGCCAAACAGAGCAAATCATAACCAAACAGTGCCAAACCACGCCGGACAGAGCTTGGCAGGGTCAAAGAATGCCAGACAGAGGCAAATAGAGCCAGGCAGCACCTTGCAGAGCCAAGCAGAGCCAAAAATAACCAAATTGAGCCTAACAGAGCCAAGCAGAGCTTAATGGAGGCTGAAAGATCCAATCAGAGCCTGGCAAAGCCAAACATAGCCAAACAGAGCCAAAATGGGCTAAACAGATCCAAATGGATCCCGGCAGATCCAAACAGAGCCAAACATAGCCAGACTGAGCCAGACAGAGCTTGGCAGAGCTAAGCAGAGCCAAAACAGCCAAACAGAGCCAAATAGCACCTGGCAGAGCCAAACGGAGCCAAACATAGCCAAAAAGAGCAAAATAGCACCTGGCAGAGCCAGACGGAGCCAAACATAGCCAAACAGAGGCAAAAAGAGCCTGGCAGAGACAAGCAGAACCAAACAGAGCCATACAGCTCCAAACAGATCCTGGCAGAGCCAAACAGAGCCAAAATGATCCAAACAGAGCCAAATAGAGCCTGGCAGAGCCAAATGGAGCCAAACATAGCCAAAAGAGCCAAACAAAGCCTGGCAAAGCCAAACAGAGCTAAACAGAGGACAACAGAGCCAAACAGATGCAAACCTTGTCAAACAGACAAAAACAGAGCAAAACAGATCCTGGCAGTGCAAAACAGTGTGAAACTGAGGCAAACAGAGGCAAATAGAGACAAACAGAGCTAAACAGAGCCAAATAGCGGCTGGTGGATCCAAACTGAGCCAAACATAGCAAACAGAGCCAAATATAGGAAACGGAGCCAAGCAGAGGCTGGCAGAGCCCAACAGACCCACACAGAGAAAGGAAGACCCAAATAGAGCCTGGCAGGTCCAAACACAGCCACACATATCTAGACAGATCGACACAGAGCCATACAGATGCAAACCATGCCAAACAGAGCAAAGCAGAGCCAAACAGAGCCAAATACCACCTGGCAGGGCCAAAGGGAGCCAAACATAGCCAAAGAGAGACAGACAGCCTGGCAGAGCCTGGCAGAACCTGGCAGAGACAAACAGCCTGGCAGTGCCAAACAGAGCCTGGCAGAGCCAAACAGAGCCAAACAGCACCTGGCAGAGCCAAAAACAGCCAAACAGCCAAGCAGAGCCTGGCAGAGCTAAAGAGAGCCAAACAGAGACAAACTGTGCCAAACAGAGATTAGCACAGCCAAACAGAGTCTGACAGGCCCAAAGGGAACCAATACAGAGCCTGGGAGAGACAAAGTGAACCAAGCTGAGCTAAACAGTGCCAAACAGAGCCTGGCAAAGGCTGTCAGAGCCAAACAGGGCCAAACACAGCCAAACAGAGCCAAACATAGCCAAAGGGAGCCTGGCAGAACCAAAGAGAGTCAAACAGATACTGGCAGAGCCAAACAGAGGCAAACAGAGACAAACTGTGCCAAACAGAGATTGGCACAGCCAAACAGAGCCTGACAGAGCCAAAGGGAACCAATCCAGAGCCTGGGAGAGCCAAAGTGAGCCAAGCTGAGCCAAACAGAGCCAAACAGAATCTGGCAGAGACGGTCAGATCCAAACATAAACTTTCAGAGCCTGGCAGAGCATGGCAGAGCCTGGCAGAACTTGGCAGAGACAAACAGAGCCTGGCAGAGTCTGGCAATGCCAAGCTGAGCCTGGCAGAGCCAAACAGAACCAAACAGCACCTGGCAGAGCCAAAAACAGCCAAACAGCCAAGCAGAGACTAGAAGAGCTAAAGAGAGCCAAACAGGTCCTAGCAGAGCTAAACAGAGACAAGCTGTGCCAAAGGGAGATTAGCACAGCCAAATAGAGCCTGGCCGGCCCAAAGGGAACCAATACAGAGCCTGGGAGAGACAAAGTGAGCTAAGCTGAGTCAAACACAGCCAAACAGAGCCAAACAGAGCCAAACAGAGCCTGGCGGAGCCAAACATAACCTTTCAGACCCTGGCAGAGCCAAATTAAGCCTTGCAAGGCCAAGCAAAGCCAAACAGACACTGGCTGAGCCAAACAGAGCCTAACAGAGCCAGGCAGAGACAAACAGAGCCAGGCAGAGACAAACAGAGCCTAACAGGGCCAGGCAGAGACAAACAGAGCCAGGCAGAAACAAACACAGCCAAAGAGAGCCAAACAGGGCCAAACACAGCCAAAGGGAGCCTGGCAGAGCCAAACAAAGCCAAGGAGGCCCTAACAGAGCCTGGCAGAGCGGAACAGAGCCAAGGAGGCCTTAACAGAGCCTGGCAGAGCCTGGAAGAGACGAACAGAGCACAACAGTCACATACATTGCCAAACAGAGGCAGACAGAGCCAAAGAGACTCATGCAGATCCAAACAGAGCCACACATGACCAAACAGAGACAAACAGAGTCTGGAAGAGCCAAACAGAGCCTAACATCATGCTCGAGTTGGCAGAAAAGGCAGAGGGTGATCCTTTGAATGCGGAGGCTGGTGGGGTGATAACTGAGGACAAGGGGGACCCTATCATGTTTCTGGGAAGGAGGAGAAGGTGTGAGGGCATGATGCCACCACCAAACACATCTTCCCTTCACCCCCCCTGTCGGCATTCCGTAGGGATCGTTCCCTCCGGGACACCGTGGTCCACTCCTCCATCACCCCCTACTCCTCAACCCCCACCTATGGCACCTCTCCATGCCCACGCAAAAGATGTAACACCTGCCCCTTCACTTCCTCTCTCCACACTGTCCAAGGGCCCAAACACTCCTTTCAAGTGAAGCAGCATTTCACTTGCATTTCCCCCAACTTAGTCTACTGCATTCGTTGCGCCCAATGCGGTCTCCTCTACATTGGAAACTGGGCGACCGCTTTGCAGAACGCCTGCGGTCTGTCCGCAAGAATGACCCAAACCTGCCTGTCGCTTGCCATTTTAACACTCCATCCTGCTCTCTTGCCACATGTCTGTCCTTGGCTTGGTGCATTGTTCCAGTGAAGCCCAACGCAAACTGGAGGAACAACACCTCATCTTCCGACTAGGCACTTTACAGCCTTCCGGACTGAATATTGAATTCAACAACTTTAAGTCTTGAACTCCCTCCTCCATCCCCACCCCCTTTCTGTTTCTTCCCCCTTCCTTTTGTTTTTTCCAATAAATTATATAGATTTTTCTTTTCCCACCTATTTCCATTATTTTTAAATATTTTTAAATCTTTTATGCTCCCCCCACCCCCACTAGAGCTGTACCTTGAGTGCCCTACCATCCATTCTTAATTAGCACATTCGTTTAGATAATACCACCAACTTCAACACCTACGTGTTCTTTTGTTCTTTTATCTGTGACATCTTCTGATGATCTGCTTCTATCACTGCTTGCTTGTCCCTACAACCACACCACCCCCCTCCACTTCTCTCTCCCCACCCAACGCCTCCCCCTCCCCCCCCCCCACACACACACACACACACACACACACACATACACACACACCTTAAACCAGCTTATATTTCACCCCTTTCCTTGGATTCACCTAGTTCTGTTGAAGGGTCATGAGGACTCGAAACGTCAACTCTTTTCTTCTCCGCCGATGCTGCCAGACCTGCTGAGTTTTTCCAGGTAATTCTGTTTTTGTTTTGGATTACCAGCATCTGCAGTTTTTTATTTTTATATTTTTATATTAGAGACAAACAGAGCCTGGCAGAAGCAAACAGCCAAACCGAACCACATGGAGACAAGCAGAGTCTAGCAGAGCCCAACAGAGCCAAACAGAGTTTGTCAGACCCAAATAGAGCCATACAGTGCCTGTCGGAGCCTGGTAGAGCATGGCAAAGCCTGGCAGTGTCAAACTGAGCCTGGGAGAACCAAACAGAGCCAGAGTCTGGCAGATGCATACAGGGCCAAACAGAGGCTGGCAGAGCCAAACAGAGCTAACCAGAGCCAGGCACAGACTTGCAGAGCCAAACAGAGCCTAATAGAGCCTGGCTGAGCCAAAGAGAGCCAAACAGAGCCAAACAGAGGCAAACAGAGGCAAACAGAGACAAACAGAGCCAAACACAGCCAAACAGAGTCAAAGAGAGCCTGACAGAGCCAAACAGAACCTGGCAGAGCCCAGCAGTGCTTGACAGAGACAACCTGAGCCAAACAGACTGAAACAAAGCCAAAGAGAGCCAAACAGTGTCATACATGGACAAACAGGGCCAAACACAGCCAAACAGAGCCAAACAGAACCAAAGGGTGCCTGGCAGGGTCAAACAGGGCCAAACAGAACCAAGAGGAGCATGGCAGAGCCAAAGAGACCCTGGCAGAGCCAAACAGAGCCTAGCAGAGCCAAACAGAGCCTGGCAGAGCCAAACAGAGCCATACAGAGTCAAAGAGAGCCTGGTAGAGCCAAACTGAGCAAAGCAGGGCCAAACAGATCCAGGTGAGGACAAACAGAGCCTGGTAGAGCCAAACAGAACCAAACATCACCTGGCAGATCCAAACACAGCCAAACAGCGAGGCGGAGCCTGGCAGAGCCAAAGAGAGACAAACAGATACTAGCAGAGCCAAACAGAGACAAACAGAGAAAAATTGTGCCAAACAGCGATTGGCACAGCCAAACAGAGCCTGACAGAGCCAAAGGGAACTGGTACAGAGCCTGGGAGAGCCAAAGTGAGCCAAGCTGAGCCAAACAGCTAAACCGAGCCTGGTAGAGACTGTCAGATTCAAACATAACCTTTCAGAGCCTGGCAGAACCTGACAGAGACAAACAGAGCCTGACAGTGCCAAGAAGAGCCAGGCAGAACCAAACAGAGCTAAACAGGGCCAAACTCAGCCAAACACAGCCAAACAGAGCCAGAGGGAGACTGGCATAGACAAACAAAGCCAAACAGAGCCTGGCAGAGCCAACCAGGCACTAGCAGAGCCAAACAGAGCCGAACAGAACCAGGCAGAGACAAACAGAATCAGGCAGAGCCCAGCATAGCCAAACAGAGCCAAACAGGGCCAAACATAGCCAAACACAGCCAAACACAGCCAAAGGGACCCTGGCAGAGCCAAACAGAGCCAAACAGAGCCTGGCAGAGCCAAACAGAGCCAAACAGAGCCAAACGGAGCCAATCAGAGCCAAACAGGGCCAAACTCAGCCAGACACAGCCAAAGGGAGATTGGCAGAGCCAGACTGAGCCTGGCAGAGCCAAACAGTGCCTGGCAGAGCCATACAGAGCCAAACAGAGCCAAACAGAGCCTGTTAGAGCCAAACATAGCCTTAGAGAGCCTGGCAGAGCCAAATTGAGCCTGACAGTGCAAGCAGAGCCAAACAGAGCCTGGCAGAACTGAACAGGGCCAAACAGAGCCTGGCAGAACCAAACAGAGCCAAACAGCCTGGCAGAGCCAACCAGAGCCAAACAGACACTGGCAGAGCCAAACAGAGCCTAACAGAGGCAGGCAGATGCAAAGAGAGCCAGGCAGAGCCAAACAGAGAAAAACAGAGCTAAACAGAGCCAAGCAGATCCAAACAGAGCCAAACAGGGCCAAGCAGAGCCAGACAGAGCCTGGCAGAGACAAACAGAGCCAAACAGAGCCTGGCAGAGCCAAATAGAGCCAAGCACATATAAACAGAGCCAAACAGAGGCAAGCAAAACATGGCAGAGCCAAACAGAGCCAAACAGTGCCAGGCAGAGACAAACAGAACCACAGAGGGCCAAACAGAGCCTGGCAGAGCCAAAAAGAGCCAGACAGATCCAAAGCGAGGCAAGCAGCCTGGCAGAGCCAAACAGAGCCAAACGGAGCCAAGCGGAGCCTGGCAGAGCCAGGCACAGCCAGGCAAGCCAATGAGAGCCAAACAGAGCCTAGCAGAACCATACAGAGTCTGGCAGAACCAGACAGAACCAAGCAGAGCCAAGGAGTGCCAAACAGCACTTGGCAGAGCCAAACAGGGCCAAAGAAAGCCAAACAAGCCAAACAGAGCCAAATAGAGCCTGGCAAAGTCAAATAGAGCCAAACACAGCCAAACAGGCAAACAGAGCCTGGCAGAGCCAAACAGAGCCTGTCAGAGCCTGGCAGAGTGAAACAGAGCCTGGCAAATCCAAATAAAGCCAAAAAGAGCCAAACAGAGCCTGGCAGAGCCAAACAGAGCCAAACAGAGCCTGGCAGAAGCAAACAGAGCCAAAGAAGCTAAACAGAGCCAAACAGAGCCTGGCAAAGCCAAATGGAGCCAAACACAGCCAAACAGAGCTTGGCAGAGCCAAACAGAGCCTCAACAGTGCTGGCAGACACTGCGTGCTTCCTCTCCAGGGACACCTCGCCATGAACATAGCCATGGAAGAGGGCAGACAGTCGGGTCGGATGACCGCCTAGACCGCCCATTGAATGGACCTGTTAATGGCCAACTTGGCCAGGCCCAGGAGTAGGTTCACGAGGTGATTCTCCTCCCTCTCAGCCCCCTCCACACCGGGTGCCCGTAGATCAGGAGCGTGGGACTGAAGAGCGAACAAAACAACAGTAAAAGATTTTTTAAATAGCTGAAAAGGGGGTACAGCCTACAACAATTAACATAGAAATGGTCCATGGACTCCACAAGAGCGCAAAAGGGGCAGATATCCTGGGACCCCGTGAACCGACACAACCTATGGTTGTATGGGACTGCTACGTGTAACACCCTCCACCCCAGGCCCCCGATGGCAAGTTAGACAACACCCCCATAGAGGGCTCCCCACTGAGGACCTCTGCCAATGGACAGCAACAAGGCATGCCAGGGCATGTCCAGGCAGCAGGCAAGGGCAAGGAAGTGAAGGGTGTACAGTAGCAGCCCATACAGGGAACCCCTCCGCTTGCTAAACCCCATGCTAAAGGACGCAAAGGGCATTTCTGCATGGCGACTCAGGTTGCGGGGTGCCGGCTCCCGAGAGAGGGTTTGGGGTTTAGGACCAATGTGAAATTCCATCTAAATATGGGTACACTTGACCACTGCACACTTGCGCCACCTCAAGACCCAGAATGATATCAGGGCCGAGCATGACCGTCCTAAGGTCTTGAATGGCATTGGCCACGAGAGAGACGCACACAGATGTGCAGTGTGCCAACTCCTATGCACTCCTCCGCCATCTAGCACGTCCCCGATCCTAGTCACCCTGGCAGCCACAGCCATCCTCTCCGCCAGCTGCTGAAAAGGGTGGAGGGGCGAATTCCTGAGCAGTGGCTCTCTGATGATAGCCACTACTCCTGACAGCGGAGAGTTGCGTCATGAGGCGACCATGTTCCAGACTTTGATCAGGTCCTGGTAAAAGACAGGCAATGCCTGTAAGGAGCTGCACATCATAATTCAAGCTGTGCACCTGGTGGAAGAAAAACATCTCCAGGGCACAGCATCTCGGAGGAGGCTCGACCTAAAGGTATCGCTGCAGGGCCTGAAGGCGGAAGGTCACCACATGGGTGTGTAGGCACACCAGTGCCTGGCCACTCTCCCTAAACAGGAGACTCAGAACCTCTGCAGTGGCCCAGTGCAGCCTTTTGTCCCAGAAGAAGTTGACAAGCATTCTCTGAAATTTTGTGACAATGTCCAGGGGAGGGGGTCAATGACCAGCCGGTACCACAACATGGCAGCGATCAGCTGGTTTATGACCAGAACTTGACCCCAGTAAGACAGCACTCAGAGCCGTTCTGTCTAGAGCCGCAGGCGGGTGGTGAGTTTGGCCTCCAGCTCCTACCAGTTCACCAGCCAGGATTCCTCAGCAGGGCAGAGATGGACCCGCAGGTAGAAGAGGCTGGTCCTGCTCCAGGTGAAAGGCCTGAGCTACTCGGGTAGGAGATCCATCTGCCACTGACCGACCAGTAGTTCAGAATATTTGCCCCAGTTGATCCTGGCAGAAGATGCAGCGGAGTAGACCTCCTAGAACTCACGCATCCTCCGTAGGTCAGCCGGGTCAGTGAACATGAGGTCATCGGCATAAGCTGAGAGAACCACCCCGATGCCCGGCCCACGCAGAACTAATCCCGACAACCTCCTGCGCAAGAGGTGCAAGAAAGGCTCCACACAGATAGAATACAATTGGCCAGACAGGGGGCAGCCCTCACTCACTCCTTTCCCAAAGCGAAGCAGCACTGTCAGGGACCCATTAACCTTAACTATACACTCTGCGACAGCATACAGAAGTCGGATTCAGTTGACAAAATGTGTCCTGAACCCGATGCTCACAGAGTCCCGGATAAGTATTCATGATGCACCCTTTTGAACTTCTCCTGCTCAAGAGATAGGAAGGCACTCGACAACCCAGTCCTCCGGGAAAAATGGATGATGTCCCGGACCAGGTGAATGTTATCAAAAATGATGCAACCTGGGACTGTGTAGGACTGGTCAGGGTGGATCATGTGGTCCAGCACAGTGCCAAGGTGAGAGGACATTGCTCTGGCAAAGATCTTGTAATCTGTGCTGAGGAGGGAGGCCTGGTGCCAGTTTTTAAGCAGGCGGAGATCCCCCTTCTTAGGCAGCAGGGCAATAACCGCTCTGCGCCACAAGAGGGGCATCTCCTTGGGAGCTCTGATATTCTCCCCCAGGACCCCAAGAGGTCATTCCCAAGGACGTCCCAGAATGCCCTGAAGAACTCCACAGTCAGCCTGTCCAGTCCCAGGAGAGGCTGTCGAGGGCGCCGGACAACTCTCCCAGTCTTATAGGGGAGTCAAGCTCTCCGGTGCCCTCCGGGCTGACCTGCAGCAGGTCCTCCCACAAAACTCTGTGAGCATTCTCACTGGACGGATCTGGAGAGAACAGGGCAGCATAATAGTCTCAGGCGATGGCCCTGATGCCCTCCGGATCTGAGACAAGGGATCCATCATCGGCCAGCAGCGTAAGGAGCTGTTGACAGACCCCGTGCATTTTTTCTAGCGAGTAGAGAAAGGGGGAGCTGCAGTGCAGATCCCAGACGAACCGGATCCACGACCTCACATATGCGCCACGGGACCCAATGAGTTGCAGGTGCCGCAGCACATCCTTCTTCTCTTTGTACGCCAGCGGCAGGGCCGGGTCCGCGTCGGGCTGATGGAGACATGCCTCCAGGTCAAGCACCTCCTTCTCCAATTCCTCGACCCTGGATTTCCACCTCTTTGTCAACCCCCTCGCATATTCCTGACAGAAAACACAGACGTGAGCTTTGTTCACGTCCCACCATAGCCTCAAGGAGGGGAAGCCTCCCCGCTTCCTTCTCCAGCCGGCCCAGAAATGACGGAACAAGTCCAAGAACTGCTCGTCCTCCAGCAGCAGGTTGTTAAAGTGCCAGTAAGTGGACCCCATCCGAGCGCAGAATGGAACGAATTCCACCCACACCAGATGGTGGTCCGTGTACGGCACCTGCCACACAAAAGCCAACGGAATGCAGGACACAAAAGCCTTGGAAACGTAAAGGTGGATGTGTCTGGACGCTCTGACTCCAGTTGACACAAAAGTGAAAATGCTGGAGTCAGAATGGAGATGTCACCAGACGTCCTCCAAGTCGAATAACCCGACCAGGTCCCTCAAGTTATTCACACCTAGCATGCGGTGCTGGGCACCGTGACGGTCCTGGGCCTCGAGGGTACAGTTGAAATCACGCCTGAGGACGATGCACTTGCTCACGTTGATGGAGCCCAGACAGGTGGACACTTCCTCAAAGAAGCTCCCTTGCTGCTGTGAGCCCAGGGGAGCATACACATTCACAAAATGAAGCACCACACCCCCCCAAGTGCACAGTAAGGTGCAGCAACCAGTCTGACACTGGGGTCCTTAACCCCCAAGATCTCCGGCTGAAAATATGGGGCTAACAAGGTAGCCACCCGGCCAGAATTGGAGACTAGGTACTCATGTAGACCTCACCTCGCCACTCCAGGAGGTATGTAGCTTTGTTTCCTGGAACAGCATGGGTTTCCTGCAGGAAGCACACTGCATACTTCCCATCCCTGAGGACTGAGAAATTCTGGAACCTGTGCTGTTCGTCCCTGCTGCCATTGATGTTGAGGCTTGCTATGGTAGTCTTCATTGTCAGAAGTATGTGCTACTATCACCTAATGCAAAGTGCAAGAAGGAGAGGACTATTTTAATCCTTCCTCTCCTTCAGGAGCCCAGTAAGAAATGTGTGGACCCTCTTCTTAGCATTCCAATCCAGCCCAGGGTCTTTCAGGGCCTCACAGGTGGACCAGAACACAAGAGGGAAAGAATGCCACCAGTCCAGGGCCCACTGGACCCTGTGTCGGTGGCTGTGATTACTCACTAAAAAATTCTGGAGCTCCCGTAGAGGAATGAGGGGAGAATCAGTGGGGGGCACCAGGGCATCCACCACCTCACCCGACAACGACTCTAAGTCATCCGCAGTGCTCACCACCGAAACCCCATCCTTAACCAGGTCATCATCTCCAGCTGCCAACCCCTCCCCCGTATTGAGTACGGGGGTGCTTGTTCGGAGCTGCTAGTCGACTCCACCTCCACCTTGATCCCACCCCCAGGATTAAGGGCAGAGGCGTCCTCTCTGGTTTCCTCTTGGGGATATGGGCCAAAGGGTGATGGTGACTCATAGCCCCACTCCCCAGGAGGTACTGTGTTGCCTGGTGAGTCCGGGCCTATCACAAAGGTGCCCGGCGCTGATGGTTGGGAGGGAGCGGGGAGGCCTTCCTCACCACTGCCACCCGATGACCCAGCGGCCGGGGCCATGAAAGGTGTGCTGCAGTCCCCTGGCAGGCCAGATGGCACTTCGGGGTACAAGGTGGGTCAGGGTGGGGCACCACCGCAAGGGCGATACCCTCACCGACCCCCAAGGGGCCCTGCTCAGGGGACTGCAGCAGGGGGTCAGGAATCTGGGCTCCCCCAGTGGGCAGAGCGAGGACTTACAGGGCAGAGATACCACCACCTCTTCACTGGGGGAGGCGACACATCCAGCCTCACAAGTCGCGAGGTCTTCCCCCTAAGAGGGGTGGCGTCTCTTCCGGGGTAGGCTGGGGGCTGAGGAGATCTCCACCAGCGAGTGCCCCGCCTCCTTGTCCAGCCCTTCTGGACACTCCACCCTCTGGGGTTTGGGTAGGTGCATGCTCTTTAATAGGACTATCGGCTTGGGGTCATGCATCCCGCAGCTGCCGGACCCGGGAACCCGTGCGGGGAAGATATGGCGCTGAGGCGCACACGGGTCCAGAAGCACGCACATTCATGACACCAGAGCTGGAATATTTTTGTCCCCCTCGAGCCGGTGTCTTCAGGATTCTGGAGATCAGGGTGGGTTTGGGGAGTCTGGGGGTCTGCCTCCAGTTGGCGGGTCTTCCTCCGTGCCTTCTTACAGCGTGGGGTGTCTCTCCACGCCTCCCCGAGATGGCGGTGGCTGCCGGCAGCACCTCCCCTTGCGGGGAGAAAGATGGGGTGGTGGCGGGGGCAGGAGCGGAGGCGCCAGCCTTGGAGGCAGAGCAGTCCTTCCTCACATGCCCTACCACCTTGCAGGCATGGCACCGCACACCGTCCACCAATCAAACAATGCAGTAGGCGGCCCCCTCAAAGACAACATCAAAACCCATTTGGTGCACTCCTCCCAGGCTAGACATACAAAACGTGGTGCCAGAAGGGGTACACGTGACGGAAGCTAGCATCCTTCAGGCCGAGCAGGATCAGTGCCACCCCCAACCTCACCTCCCCCAGATGACAGAGGTGAGGGTGGAGGAGCCCATCGGGGATGAAGGGCTGGACTTCTGATAATATTAGCCCCTGGGCGATGGCCTCCAGAGGGTGCACCGCCAGGAACGTCCTGCCCACCGTGAGCCCTTTGGCAAGGTCGAGGTGCATTGCCCACTCGGCATTTAGAAAGAATGCGACCTTCCGATACATTTTCAAGGCTGCAGCTATGGCCGAGGAGCCAATAATCCTGGCCAGAGACTTTACGCAGGCCTCAACAGTCTTTGTGGAGTGGGTGTAGCACTTCACCCCAAGCTGACCTGTCAGCAATTTAAATGGTGCCGGGGCTGCAGGAGATCCAAGGGCCAAAGAGGCCACTGCCCCCAAAAAGATGGCCCGAGCAGGCCCCACCACTGGTGCAGATGTTGTCGCCGCCATTGGGGAGTGCTATACCCACCCCAATACAATTAAAATATACACAACAAAAAGAGCAAAGGGGAGTGGGAGTAGGGGAGAGCGAGGGTAGGGGGTGGGAGACAGAGAAGACATATGTAGGGGCTTTCTTGGAGGTGGTTGGGGGGGTGGGTTCCAGTGTTCCGCTGCAGGGGGAGGAGGAGTCTTCACCTGGGCAGCTAGCAACACCCAGGCACAGTTCAGGAACGATGGTAAATGTCTGCAGATGCAGCTGGCTCTGGGCAGTGCTAGCTAACCCAAGCGAGGCAAGGGAGGGCAGAGTAGGGCACAGGTCTTCTTCCCCTCAAAGTTCAGTCTCTCATAGCCCTCCCTGCTTGGATGTTCTATTCCTCCTGCAGACAACCAGACAGACAAAAGGCAGTTCTTTTCTCCCCTGGCACCCACCTCTTGCAGCAAAAGTCCTGTGGCTGGAGTCTGGTCCTCTCTCCTCTGGCTTTCCCCAACCTCTCACTCCCTGGCTCTTCAGGCCTTACAAGGCCCCACCCTGCAGTAGCAGGTTGTAATAACAGCAGCAACCTTGTTGGCAGCAGTCTTCTTTGAGGACTAAAAAGAAATCCCACAGCAGCAAGAACAGCCACAGAAATCCCACAGCAGCAGGAACAGCCATTCAAAATCCCACAGCAGCAGGAACAACCACAGGAAATCTCATAGCAGCAGGAACAGCCACAGGAAATCCCACAGTAGCAGGAACAGCCATAGGAAATCCCACAGCAGCAAGAACAGCCACAGGAAATCCCACAGCAGCAGGAACAGCCACAGGAAATCTCACAGCAGCAGGAACAGCCCCAGGAAATCCCACAGCAGCAGGAAAAGCCACTCGAAATCCCACAGAAGCAGGAACAGCCACAGGAAATCCCGCAGCAGGAACAGCCACTCGAAATCCCACAGCAGCAGAAACATGCACTTGAAATTCCACAGCTGCAGGAACAGCCACTCGAAATCCCACAGCTGCAGGAACAGCCACTCGAAATCCCACAGAAGCAGAAACAGCCACTCGAAATCCCACAGCAGCAGGAACAACTGCAGAAATACAGCAGCTGCAGGAACAGCTGCAGAAATACAGCAGCTGCAGGAACAGCTGCAGAAATACAGCAGCTGCAGGAACAGCTGCAGAAATACAGCAGCTGCAGGAACAGCTGCAGAAATACAGCAGCTGCAGGAACAGCTGCAGAAATACAGCAGCTACAGGAACAGCTGCAGAAATACAGCAGCTGCAGGAACAGCCACAGCCAGCACCAAGCACAACCACAGTAACAGCCACACAGCTCAGCAGTAATGAGCTGCAGCTGAGCCCAGTCAGGAAGCACAGTCTGGGCACGGGTGTTGATCGCTTGTACATAATGTTCACTATTGTCAATAAACTCCCATGAATGTCTCCCTGCCCGTGGCTCCTTGTTCTCATGAGCAGTGTTCTTGTCACCCAGATGTGAAAACTTTCATCATACGATAAAAGGCTGTGGGAACCATGAGATCAGGGCGAATCCGATAACCCTTGCACCCTGGCTGTCCCGATCCCAGGTGAAATGCACAAAGTTGTGTAGCATGGAGAAGATGGCATCCGTGACCTCATGAATGCATTTGTGGGTGGCAGCTTATGAAATCCCACAGAGGTCACCTGTGGAGCCCTGAAAGGAGACACTGGCAAAGAAATTGAGCGCTGTGGTCACTTTCACAGCCACTGGCAGTGGATGCCTCCATGTCCCCTTGGTGCCAAGTCCTGCAGTAAGTGGCAGATGTGAGCCACCAGGTCCCTAGACATGCACAGTCGGCCGCGACACTGATTCTCAGTCACCTGCAGGAATGGCAGGCGGTGTCTATAGACCCTGGGTGTCGCTAGGCACTGACCAGCTACAGCTCGCTGTCACCCCTGGGCAGTGTGTGTGGGAGCCCCTGCTGCCCCTTCTTCATGAGGTTGCTGCTCCTGCCTTTGCACAGCCAGGTGCCTCAGTCGCTCTCTCCTCCATCTTCTACTGTCTCTGTAGGCCATCAGGCAGACAGCTAGGCCACCAGGATCCATGATCCTGCAACATGAAAGAGAGAGACATGGTTATCATGGCTGTACTTAGCACCTTTCCTGGCCCTGTGTGACCGCCCCTTAATGCTTCCCGGAGAGTGCTGGTCACCCCTCGGCTGGTTAGAGGTGAGTGCACTGTATGTCTGCCCTGTCAACCTGCGACATAGGGGACACTGGTCCTAACCAGGATGCTGAGATTGCAAGGGGCTGTGACTGCTACATGGCCAGCATTGGCAAGGAAATTGTACAACGTGTGCAGTCCAACTGCTCCACGGTCCAATAAAGTAGTGGCAAACTCAAAGCCTGTGCCAGGTAGAGTGGGGCGGCAGTGGGGCAGTAAGTTATGGAGCGCTTGTTGGTCCTTTGGTGCCTCTGCACTGCTTACAGGGGCGGGCAGACTAGGAGCCTGACCCCAATTATATCACTGTGACGGCGCCTGATCTGTCTTAGTTGCAGAGACATGGTCAGTTTATACAGGTGTCCCAAATGTGTGGCCACTTCTCTCGCTTACCTTCCCTCCCACCTCAATTGCCCGTGTGCCGGATGCAGCGCCAGGTCAGCACTTGACCGCTCCCCCCCCACCGCCTCCACAGTCGCCTTCGAGGATGGCCAGCACTTGTCCCCAGACACCCTCCCCCCTCAGCATTCAGCTTCGAGACTGGCCAGCGTTTGCCCCCGAACAACATTTCCCCCACTCTTAGCAGTCGCTTGCGAGTGCAGGCATCAGTTGCCTCCACCCTCCCCCTGCCAGTGTCCATGAGGCTTGTAAACAACGGGTGAGCTGTGGTGAACGCTGCTGCTCACTCACCTCAGTTCCCCCAAAGTGAAGTCCGCCAAGTGCACATCGCCTGCATGCTGTTGTGAGACACATCAGTGTGCTGTCCCACTGATGTGGACAGACGATATGTTGGGGTTCCAAGAGCCTGGCAGGATGGCCTTTCAGTTGTATGTTAATGTATTACAATTAGCTCCCCACCGACCAATGGTGGGAAATGTGGCCTGCCATCACCCAGCTGAGCAGACAGTCGTGACCCACCTTCATTACGACATGAAGCAGATCGCGCCATATTTTCCACGCACACCACCCATCATGCCCGCCAGCAGTGGGCTCGGAAAATTCCATCCTTTCTGTTCAATCTATTTTGTACACCACTCCCTGGCAGCCTTCAGTATCTCAACCAGTGCTTCTCATGATGGCCATTCCTTCCTGCTCTGTCTGACACAGCTGCTCCATGTTTGAACTCTGAACAGTTTCAAAGATAAACTTGTTGTTTAGTTTGAAACGGATTCACATTGAACCGTCCCTGCCTCTCTTCATGAAATCAGACAAATTCAGGATGTAATTTTACTGATTTCAGCATATGATGCTATGATTATTATTTTGTGACATGTGTTGACCTGTCCAATAGCTTCACAATTTATATCTGAGACAGACTGAAAGAACAAGTTCGATCACACAGATCGCTTTTCACCTGTACTATTTTGCATTAATCTTAATTCTGCTCTCCATGTAATTTTGTGAAAGGAAACAATGGGCTGTGACATAGTAAGGACCATTGACAATATGACAAGAATACCCTGACAATATACCAAAGGTACAATTTTAAAAAGCATTGTCACCTACCTGTTGAAATATGCCCATGATCCGGAGAGCCTGTGCTGTGTGTAAGGGTGGCCGGTGTCGGTATTGTAATTTATACTCAGGTGCCACTGTGTCTGTTGTGTGAGCCAATGCATTATTTACCTTGGTATTAATCACTTTTAATCATGGAGCCATGCTTTTGTTTAATTCATATTAATGAATGTAAGCTGGTTGTGGTGGAGTCCTATGGGCAGAGTTTGTCTCATGGTGGGAGGAACATGGAGTCTGAGGGTATTGCGGTGAAGGGAGAAGAATTCTGATCGAAGACACCAAGACTGAGGCTCAGATTGAACCTTTTAAAAGTAAAGACAGTTTCAACTAAACAGACACAAACCGTGTCAAGGCATTTACCTGAGGCAGTGGTTTGCCAAGGACACTTGGTTGACAGAAACTGAACTAGATAATGGCCACTTGCAATGCGTGAATACCTTTCTTTCTGCCCCAAGATACAGTAATCACACCCATTACTGACCTGCACCTGGAGACCCGCCCCCAACCCCCCAGCCACTGAGGGCAAGATATGACCAGGGTGGGATGAATAATCGACGATCCAACTAACGCTATTGCCTCATATGTCGCTGGTCAATGTCAGAAGGGTGTATAAAGACACAGCCCTCATGGAGAGCTGGATAAAGTGGCTTGGTCAGCTACTCCAAAGTAGCACTGGGAGATCTTCTGAAGGATTGACCACTTGAGAGGGACCCTAGCTCATAGGATTCCTAAGCAACCAGTGTTATTGCTTGGAGATTTAATAAAAGTGTATTACATTTTGTGAAACTATATCCAAGTTGTTGCCATTGATATCAAGAATAAAGACAAAAACTTTTAGACAATTGTTGTAAAAACTCAACTGGTTCCTTAATGTCCTTTAGGGAAGGAAATCGGCTGTCCATACCTGGTCTGGCCTACATGTGACTCCAGACCCACAGCAATGTGGTTGATTCTTAATATTCTCCCTCCACCTGGACCCCTCCCTCTGGATTCTTACCTTCTCTTGATCTTTTCATTGAGAACTGTCGGCGTGACATTAGTCGTCTCAATTTCTCTGCTGCTCTCACCCACTCTAACCTGTCTCTCTCTGAACTTGCTGCATTCCGTTCTCTCAGGTCCAACTTTGACATTGTCATCAAACCCGCTGACAAGGGTGGTGCTGTTGTTGTCTGGCACACTGACCTCCACCTCGCAGAGGCTGAGCGTCAACTCACAGACACTTCCTCCTACCTCCCCCTGGATCATGACCCCACCACTGAACATCAAGCTATTGTTTCCAGGACTGTTACTGACCTCATCTCCTCTGGAGATCTTCCTTCCACAGCTTTCAACCTGATAGTCTCACAACCTCGGACGGCCCGCTTCTACCTCCTAGCCAAAATCCACAAACAGGACTGTCCCGGCAGGCCAATCGTGTCAACCTGTTCCTGCCCCATGGAACTCATTTCTCACTATCTTGACTCCATTCTCTCTCCCTTTGTCAGTCTCTTCTCACCTACATCCTTTATTCCTCTGACACCCTACATCATATCAACAATTTCCAGTTCCCTGGCCCCAACCGCCTCCTCTTCACTGTGGATGTCCAATCCCTCTACACCCCCATCCCCCACCAGGATGGTCTGATGGCTCTCCGCTTCTTCCTCGAACAGAGGCCAAAACAATCCCCATCCACCACTACTCTCCGTCTGGCTGAACTTGTTCTCGCACTGAACAATTTCTCCTTAAACTCCTCTCACTTCCTCCAAATAAAAGGTGTGGCTATGGGTACCTGCATGGGCCCCAGCTATGCCTGTCTCTTTATGGGGTACGTGGAACATTCCTTGTTCCAGTCCTGCTCTGGCCCCCTCCCACAACTCTTTCTCTGGTACATTGATGATTACTTCAGTGCTGCTTCATGTTCTCGTCTGGACCTGGAAAAAATTATTAATTTTGCTTCCAATTTCCACCCCTCCATCATTTTCACATAGTCCATCTCTGACACTTCCCTTCCCTTCCTTGACTTTTCTGTCTCAATTTCTGGTGATAGACTGTCCACCAATATCCATTACAAGCCTACCGACTCCCACAGCTACCTCGACTCCAGCTCCTCACACCCCGCTTCCTGTAAGGACTCCATCCCATTTTTTCATTCCTTCGCCTCCGTCGCTTCTGTTCTGATGATGCCACTTTCAAAAACAGTTCCTCTGACATGTCTTCCTTCTTCCTTACCGAGGTTTTCCACCCACGGTTGTTGACAAGGCCCTCAACCGTGCCTGGCCCATCTCCCACGCATCCGCCCTCACACCTTCCTCTCCCTCCCAGAAACATGATAGGGTCCCCCTTGCGCTCACTTATCACCCCCACCAGCATGATGCCACCACCAAACACATCTTCCCTTCACCCCCCCCCCCCCCCCCCCCCCCCCCCCCCCGCCCCCCGGGTGGCATTCCGCAGGGATCGTTCCCTCCGAGACACCCTGGTCCACTCCTCCATCACCCTCTACACCTCAACCCCCTCCCATGACACCTTCCCATGCAACCGCAGATGGTGCAACACCTGCCTCTTCACTTCCTCTCTCCTCACCGTCCAAGGGCCCAAATACTCCTTTCAAGTGAAGCAGCATTTCACTTGCACTTCCCTCAATTTAGTCTACTGAATTCGTTGCTCCCAATGCAGTTTCCTCTACATTGGAGAGACCAAACGCAGACTGGGTGACCGCTTTGCAGAACACCTTCGGTCTGTCCGCAAGCATTACCCAGACCTCCCTGTCACTTGCCATTTTAACACTCCACCCTGCTCTCATGCCCACATGTCCGTCCTTGGCCTGCTGCATTGTTCCAGTGAAGCTAAAAGCAAACTAGAGGAACAGCACCTCATCTCCCAACTAGGCACTTTACAGCCTTCCGGACTGAATATTGAGTTCAACAATTTTAGATCATGAACTGTCTCCACCATCCCCACCCCTTTTCCAATTCCCCACCATCCCCCCACCCTTTTTTTCTAATAATTTATATAGATTTTTCTTTTCCCACCTATTTCCATTATTTTTAAATGTATTTCCAACCATTGTTTTATCTCTACCTTTTAGCCTTTTTTGATTCCTTCACCCCATCCCACCCCCACTAGGGCTATCTGTACCTTTCTTGTCCTGCTTTCTACTCTTAATTAGCACATTCCTTTGATAATATCACCACCTTCAACACCTCTTTGTCCTTTTGTCTGTGACATCTTTTGGTTATCTCCACCTATCCTCTATCCAGCTCTACTTGTCCCACCCCTGCCCCCCCCCCACCACCTTAAACCAACTTATATTTCACCTCTCTTCTATTTTTACTTAGTTCTGTTGAAGGGTCATTCAGACTCGAAACGTTAACTGTGTTCCTCTCCGAAGATGCTGCCAGACCTGCTGAGTTTATCCAGGTATTTTTGTTTTTGTTTTCAATTTCCAGCATCCATAGTTTTTTGCTTTTATCTTTAGATCTTTGGGGGTAGCTTAAGCATCCTCCTATCAACACGAAGGTCATTTCCAACAAACTTCAGGGCAGTTGAGTATTGAGTGCTGTTAGTACTGGGACTGGTTGGATGATGGCATCCCGGCCAGTCAAAACGCAAGGAAGGTGCAGTGCTTCTTGGGGGCAGCAACCGTTTCTCTGTGGATGTGAGGAGTTGAAGTTGTGGTTTCACTTCTTTCGGATTGATCACCCATTTAAAGTTTGGATTTGGCGGGATTTAATTGATGAGTATACTTTTCTTATATTCTTCCTCCTTAGTTAGCTGATAGGTTTTAGTTCATTAAGTTGGTTATTTAGTCTGTAGTTGATTGATAAGTTTTTGATTGGTTGGCAATTGTATTGTTATCAAAAATTCACTTATAATCAATAAACTTCAATACTATTTACAAATTTGTTGTCTGAGTCTTTGGCTGATGGTGATATGTCAAACTCAGTTTAATAGAGGTTGATCCCTTGGTAGAGGGATCAATAACCAGTGGGGGCATAGACTTAAGGTAAGGGGCAGAAGGTTTAGAGGGGATGTGAGGAAATCTTTTTTTCACCCAGAGGGTGGTGGGAATCTGGAACTCACTGCCTGAAAGAATGGTAGAGGCAGAAACCCTCATAACATTTAAGAAGTATTTGGATGTGCACTTGCGATGCCATGGCATACAAGGCTATGGGTCTAATGGTGGAAAATGGGATTAGAATAGTTAGGTACTTGTTTGACTGGCACAGACTTGATGGGCTGAAGAGCCTTTTTCTGTGCTGTAGACCTCTATGACTCTATAAAAGGGCAATTTGTGGTCCAGTATTAGGTCATGCACAGCTAAATTAAAACAAGTCTAATTTATCAAAACACCTCTTTTAAAACTCACATTAGTGGCATCTCAGATGGGGCAGAGATAAAAGGCTGAGATATCAAAAGTGTAAGGTTGAGCTAGTTCCTGCATCCGTACCAGACCAGCTCAGTAAAGAGTTCAAAACATTAAATGTGGAGTGCTTGAAAGAAAGTTGTATAAGCTATTGGGATGCTGATGAGTTTATTACCGAAGAGCTGGGTGTGGCAGGTAATGACAAGTCAATAGCTTTGGGAGTATAATGCATTGCTTTGTGCACAATGGACTGACAAAACCATCTGGGATGAGGAGAGAAAGCCTTGAATTGAAGCAACTGTTGGAAGAAAAGGACAAACTCCTTTCAAAACAAAACACTGACATGCAACTTCAGATCTGTGATCTGAAGAATGAGAACAAAACACAGCTTGATGCATATAAATGAGAAATTGTTTTATTGAAATATGAATTGGAGGGCAAGTTAATGAGGAAAAGTGCAGTTCCTTCTGTGGTTATGAGGGGAGAACCCGTCCAAGATCTACTCACAAAACCAGAAACAGAATCCTGCACTGACCCGACTTTGCAGCCCCTCTGGCTCCTCCATCCCCTCCAGCCTGGTATCCCACCCTTACCCCTGAGAAAGCAGCAGCTCCTGACTCGGTGGTATCTCCAGATGTCCCTGAAATGCTAAGTAAGAAAGCACTGTCTGCTCCTCTTTCTCCAGCTGACATCCAGACTTGTGTTAGGAAGTTAGGAACAGTTAAAGACATTAGTTGGAATCATCCCAGATTTACACTAAGTGTGGAAGCGGACAGGAAAAGAAACATTTTACCCGCTGTCCGCAATGGCTGCTTTTCATGTCATGTCGTCCCATTCCTGCCTCATTAATCATGCATTCTCAGGAAATATTCTGGATCACTGGTGGGGTGTCCACATATTTGCCCACCCTGCCATCACATCAGGCCTACAGTAAGGGCGCCATATTTAAAGACCACCTCCGCGCAGAGCCTGCACTCTTCAAGGGATAGGAAGCTGCTGTGAACTGATTGCTGCCAAAGGACACCTCCCTCAAGCACCTACTAGATACAGTGGAGGCCCACTGCAATGTCCTGGGCAAAGGCTAGCAAGCAAGGTCACCAATCCAGCATGGGAGGCAATGGCAGCGGTGGACAGCGCCAACACCCTGCAAGAGGACAGCCACCCAGTGCCATAAGAGGATGAATGATCTCTGTTCTGCCAGGGTAACTCGCTTTTCTCATCGCTCTCAACTCACACATTCACAAACTTATCACACAGCGACAGGAATTTCACAATTCAAGGGACAACACCACTAACTCTCACACACACCCTCACATCTCCATGAGGCTCATATCCTCTCGAGCTCACATCCTCATCCCGTCCAGGTCTCCGCTCACCACACAAACATTCCACACAGTGACATGTGTCCTGCTTACACTCTCTCCATCTGTTTCCATGCAGGAGAAACTGGCTCACAGCAGCAGGGGGTGTCCCAGACTAGTGGCAGATTGGTCCACATTAGGCCCCTCATTCACTTTGAGGAGTGTTCCATCACACTGCCTGGTGAGGGCATGGACCATGCCTGCGGTGATGGTGACGCTGGCGGTGAACACCCTCGTGAGGATCCTGCACCACATCATCCCTCTCTCAATGCAGCTGTGAATGCTTTCTCGCCTGCTTTTGACTCTGCTGCTATGCACTAATTACCTCTAGTTTGGTTCACAGGAGCTCTGCCAAATGACTGATGCTCTCAGCTAGCCTGTCCCTCAGCTCCATCCAGGTCCTCATCTCCAGCCAAGAGGACACCTTCTCCATTGAAGAACGCGAAATAAGCAGCCTGTAAGATCCATCACAGCGCTTAACCACACCCTCCACCTCCAGAGACACACACCTCGGTGGAAGCTAGATCTGGAGCGGGCTCAGGTTCACAATCTGGTGGTCACCGCGCGGACGCATGTCCACAGCAGGCGGAGGCAGGTTCAGCCAAATTCCCCAGCACTCTAAGGACTGCTGGAAAAGAACCATCTGTGAGGTCTCCGTGAGATGACGAGCCTCTGGATTAGGCCTTCTAACTCATCACAGAGAGTCAGCCAAAGGCGAGAGAACATCATGTAGGGCTGTTGGAAGCCCTCAACAGAGTGGCATCTGAGCTGGAGGAGTGCATTCGCCTGCCCTTTGATGAAGTGATGTCCACATAGGTGTGCATGGAGGCCTCCATGGAAAGGATGACAGACGCCGTGGAGACTCTGGTCCAGCAGAACGTGGGGATGTGCTCGGACCTGCACCCCATTGCGGTAGCCAAGGGTGTCTTCCTGCATGGCAACGCAAGAAGGAAACAGGGCACTTCGACATCCCTCCAGGTGCTCCTTCCCTTCAAGGAGTCAGGCCGGGCCCCTTGGGCACCCACGGAGGAGAATCGGCAGCTGGATACCCCTGGGTCATTCACTCAGGAATCTCAGCGACTGTCCCCTCCCTCTGAGTCTCCTTTGCCCATGACATCCTCAGCCTCATTCTCTGTCACCCCAGAAGGAGCAGCTGGTCCAAAAAAGGACAGCCAAAGCAAGCCGGGGCCCTCAAAGCCTTGGCTCTCCAAAGAACCCATGCCAAAGTCATCAGGGGCAAAAGGGCCAACCATTGCACAGGCTGTCTCCACCCCTGCTGCAGATGCAGGGCAGCAGAAAGAGCTGTTAGGCCTAGAAAAGTGAAGAAATTCTGATCACAAGCAGTTGCACGGGCAAACACATTCTGGCACGTTATAATTTGAAAATTTGTTCACTTTCACTGAATAAAGTGTAATGATGTCTTTCAGCTTCATTGACAGGCTTCACAAGTCCTCCCACTGCATCTCCCCCCACCCCCACTTGCAGTTCAATTGTATGCAGCCGGCCCATGAGTGATTGTGGAGGGAGGTGTGTGTTTGTGTGGTAGGACCTTTTGGAGCCTCGGGCAAGCACTGTCCCACACACGCAGACCCTTCCTCCATCACACTCATTTCAACGTCCAGAGCATTTTCAATGCTGCCTGCTGGGGTTCACTTTCAGTTGCCATTTGAGCTGATCTGCATCTCTACCCACCCATTGATCGCACTTCCATGCAACACCTGTTCCCACCCAACACTAGGCACCTTTCACCCACTCTCATTTCACTCCTCTGGAGGCAGTCATCTACTCCACAGACCCCTCCCTTGCATGTTCACCTGGATAGCCCCCCCACTCCTTCCTCCACCCTTACTCTTTCATCCATCCTTACTCCTTCCTCCACCTTTACTCCTTCCTCCCCCCTTCATCCTTCCTCCCCACAGACTCATTCCTCCTCCTGAACTCCTTCCCCCTCTACTGACTACTTCCTCCCCCAGACTGCTTCCCCCCCCAACAACCTCCTTCCTCCCCCTGAAGTCCTGCTCCCCTCTGAAATCCTTCCTACATCTGATATCCTTCCCTCCTCCTACCTCCTTCCCTTACACCTTCCTCCCTAGTTGCCGTATTCTCCCCCATTACTCCCTTCTCCCCCTGTACTCCCTCCCTCCCAAACTCACCCCATCATTCCACTCCTCTCAACCTCAGGCACCTCCCCCCACCACCAACACACCTTCCTCTCCCAATCAAACGGACACCTTCCTCTGCACCCCCTCGACGACCATGGCCAAGACACTGAAGCCCCGAAGCAACCCTCAACAATGACCTTCCATCTATTGTGAACTGCTTCGCAGTTCAGCCATGTCCATGAGAATCTACCCAGCATGCGATGCATGTGTTCCTCCGGGGTCCAGTAACTGTTGGGTTCCAGCACCTTCTGCTCCTCAGATGTCTGAGATGTGAGCAAGGCCCTGATGGTAAGTCCAACTTCTGCACGTCACACTTGTCAAGACGCGTTCTACATCGGCGTGTTTTCCCACTGACATGAGTGCTAAATTTAACATAAGGGGGTGATTCTGGTGAGCTGTGCTTATAATGATATGCAGATGTATTAAAATGAAGTTCCTGACCTGTGGTGGCTAGAAACATGGCCCACCATTGATGGGCAGAGCGGATAATTGCGAACTGGTTTCACAACATCGCGAAACCAACTTTTGGCCCATTCCCGCCAAGAAGCCAGATGCCAACAGGCACGGAAAATTCCACCCAATTACCCCATTGAAGTGAATAAGAAGTGGCAACATATCAGGTGGGTCCTCTCGTAATTGGAACATATGGATTACCGGTCAGTCGACACTGCCCGCAGCATTGATGAGGGACGCAGGAAATGGTACACAAAGTAATGACTGTACGAAGAGAGGGAGTTATGAAGGCATGAAAAGGGGTGAGGGATAAAGGTTCAAAGTGAGGATGTTTGCACAGGGAAGGAGCGGGAAAGTGGGGGTGTGAACGGGGAAGGGGGAGGGGTGCGTGAGTGGGTAAGGGGGGTGTGAGCAGGGAAGTGGGGGTGAGCGTGGGGAACTGGGGGTGTGAGGGGGGAAGGAAGCATGTGGGGGGGTGAATGGAGCATGTGAGGGGGTGGAGGGAGCGTGTGAGAGGAGATTGGGGTTGTGAGTGGGGAAGGGGGGAATATTTTATAGAGAGGGATCAATGAAGTCAATAGCGTACTCTTGTGGGACAACTGAGTGTGATGATGGAATGGAGGGATGGTAACAGTGAGAGGGAGAATTGGGATGTGGGAGGGCGGGAGGGTCAGGATGTGGGTGTGCCATGTATAGTTTTAAATGGGACAGTTCTGTTTGTGGATTTTGAGTAGGAGGTAGAAGCGGGCCGTCCGAGGTTGGGTGACTATCAGGTTGGAAGCTGTGGGATGAACATCTCCAGAGGAGATGAGGTCAGTGACAGTCCTGGAAACAATGGCTTGATGTTCAATAGTGGGGTCATGGTCCAGGGAGAGGTAGGAGGAAGAGTCTGCGAGTTGACACTCAGCCTCCGCAAGGTAGAGGTCAGTGCGCCAGACAACAACAGCACCACCCTTGTCAGCTGGTTTGATGACAATGTTGGAGTTGGACCTGAGAGAATGGATTGCAGTAAGTTCAGAGAGAGACAGATTAGAATGGGTGAGAGGAGCAGAGAAATTGAGACAACTAATGTCACGCCGACAGTTCTCAATGAAAAGATCAAGAGAAGGTAGGAATCCAGAGGGAGGGGTCCAGGTGGAGGGAGAATATTGGAGGTGGGTAAAAGTATCCGTTGAATGGGGAGAGGACTCGTGCCCAAAGAAGTGAGCACAGAGACGAAGACAGCGGAAGAAGAGTTCAGCATCGTGCCAAGCCCGAAATTCATTGAGATGAGGGTGTAAGGCTATGAAACTAAGTCCTTTGCTGAGCACTGAACATTCAGCGTCAGAGAGGGGAATGTCGGGGGTATAGTGAATACACGGCCGGGGCTGGGATTGGAAGATGTGGTGGGGACGGAGGGACAGACAGGGGTGGAGGGTCCTAGATGGGTGTTGGCGTCGATGAGTTGTTGGAGCTTGTGTTCCTTAGCACTTGAGAGAAAGAGAAAAAGTTTCTTGTTGAGGCATCGGATGAGACGAAGAATAAAATGAAACTGGGGGCATGAGCAGTGGGCTCCTCCTACACAATCTCTGATGCCTCCTGTGCGGATTCTTTTCCAGTTTTGATTTTAAACTGCACCAGTACTTTGAGGTCTCAAGGCAGTGGTGCTACATTTCTACTTCGAGGCCAGCTTTGCCCCTCCCCTTGGCAGTGTCCAGGTTCCCCCGATCCTCCTCCAACCTCACAATGAGCAGGTAGACCTCCCTCCATTCATTCTCCAGCCTACCCCAGTAACCTTGGATCCCATTGTCATTGTGGTGGACATTTCAGCCCTCTCCCCAAACCCTTCACTGTTGATGTCCCCATACCCCATATGGAATTCTCTCCTCTCCATTTTGAGGTTGTATGCACGGTGACATATAGAGGCGACTTCCACCTCTCCAAGAGAGCTTTGAATACCCCTCATTTATTACGTTATCCCCATTCACAGGCTGCAGATGCCTCCCCTAGCCATGACCATCCCTTCTGCAGCTCAGTACCGAGCCAGGCACCCCCATCACCCCTGAGTGTGAACCTATGACCACCACCCTGTACACCAAGTTGTGCCTGACCCCCATTGAGCACACAGGCCTTGCCCCTCCTTTGAACGAGAACATGACATGCGTGCCATGCATAGTCTTGTAGCATGGCCTGCAAAACCCCAGGTCTGCCTTCTTCTCACACCCCAACTATGTGGTCCACAGAGCTCCAGGACTGCCTTTAATCTCTCACCCTGACTAACTGGTCCACAGGGCCCCAGGACTGCCTTTCATCTCCCAACCAGACCTCCTTGCCCAGTCCAGGGACTATGAAAATCTTTCAGTCAGCTCTCCAGTTCCTTTATCACTGGCCTCAAGACACCTCCGGCTCTATGAGTCTTTGTGTAACCCATCCCTCTTGTGAAAGCCTTCCTCTCGACACCACTCATGAGTCTATGTGAAATGCCTTCCCTCTCGTGCAACACTAAACCCCCTTTTCCTACTCCAGAGTCTGTGTGCATCCTCTTGCATTCATGTAATCTGAATCCCATCTACCCAACTGCTGTGTCTGAGTTCCAGTGTTCTATGTCAGGCACCAGTTTCCCCACCCTCAATATTCCCTCTGCCTACCATCATGCCCCCTAACTCCAATCCCACCATGCCCTCTTCATCTTCACCTGGCCTTCTTCTCTGCCCACACAATCCAATTCTACCACGCCCCCTTCACGCTCATGTCTCTGTTCTTCCAGTTCCCGGCCACCCCTACCACCCTACCACTACAGTCGCCATGCTGTTTTCTGTTTTAGAGTGCAGTCTTATCTGAGGCCCGCAGCACACAATGTTGTCATCCGGGAGTAGCCCAGCAGCTACCGTGAACAGCCCAGCTCAATACCCGAGGGACCCAGTGTGGGCAGCCCAAGCATAAACTCCCACCAGATAGTGCAACAGGTTGATGAATGATAGGCAACTATACCTGAACTCCCATTCGCAACCAGAAAGCCACTGTCATGCCCTAGAGCTGCGTCTGTGCTCCTCGCCTTTCCCTGATCCAGCGTTCCAGCTGAAGTGCCACCTCACAATTGAAGGTGGCCAAGATGCCACCCCAGGTACTTGACATTTCAATCCCGGAGAGGTTGGAAGAGGCTTCAGCGCATCCATGATATATTCAACCTTACTAAAAGCACTCCTGCTATGCCTGCTCTGCTATACTGATTATGCATGACTGACACTTTTGGAATGACGGGATATCCTTTGACCTGTTAACCATGCCAGTTGGAGAGATCACCGTACAGGCTTTCATTAATCATCTTGCAGATATCCAATAGCTGTGCTCCCTCAATGGCTGACTACATCTTCCACTCTCACATTCCTCTCTGTTGCCACTTAAACTGACCTACTTTAATGAGGCCTGCGCTCTCATGTTAACGTGCTCCAAATGTCCAAGGTTTCAATTGCACCTTCTCAAAAGACTGTTCCAGATTTCTACCAGCTCAGAGTTCATTTCAATGTTGTGACTCTAAGCAGTTTGAGGGTGCCCCCTGAGAGGGCCCCGTAGTCCGGCAGTGGACTCCTCCCCCATTCACTTTGATGCTTCCCGTGCAGATTCTTTTCTAGTTTCGATTTTAAACTCCATCAATACTTTGCGGTCTCTAGATGGTGGTGCTGCATTACTACTTCGAGACTAGCCTCGCCTCTCGCCCTGTCAGCGTCTGGGTTCCCCCGATCTTCCTTGAACCTCACAATGGGCAGGTAGAACTCACTCCAGTCATTCTCCAGCCACCTTGAGTAACCATGGATCCCATTGCCATTTTGGTGAACATTACTGCCCTCCCTCCGAACCCATCACTGCTAATGTCCCATGCCCCATGTGGACTTCACCGCTCCTCATCTCGAGGCTGTGTGCATGGTGACATGCAAAGCCAGCTCCAAGGGAGATTTGAATACCCCCATTTATTACATTTTGCAAATTTAAAGGCCGCAGTTCCCTCCCCTGACCAAGGCTAAGTCATCTGCAGCTCAGACACCTCCATCACCCCTGAGTGTGAGACTATGGCCACGCTATGCACGCCACACTGTGCCTGGCCCCATTGAACACACAGGCCTTGTCCGTCCCTTGAACGGGAACACAATACGGGTGCTGTGTATGGCCTGTAGGATGGCCTGCGAAGCCCCAGGACCTCTCACCCCAGCTACATGGTCCACAGGGCCCCAGGACTGCCTTTAATCTCGCACCCCAATTACGTGATCCACAGAGCCTCAGGACTGCCTTTAATCTTTCAACCAGGCCTCTTTGCCCCAGTCCAGGGACTATGACTGTCTTTCACTCAGCTCTTTGGTTCCTTCATGACTGGCCACAAGACCGATTCACCTCCTTGAGTGTCTGCACACGCCACCCCTCTTGTGCAAGCCTTCCCCCGTTCCTGACACCACTCATGAGCCTATGTGCAGACCTTCCCTTTCATACCACACTAACCCCACCCGCAACTTTTCTACTTCAGAATCTGCGTGCATCCCCTTGCATTCATGCAATCCAAATCTCATCCACTCCCACTCTTGGTTTGCATTCCAGTGTTCCATGTCGGAGTCCAGCTTCCCTATGCCGAATCTTCCCTCTACCTGCCATTGTACCCCTAACTCCACCTTATCCCCTTCAACCCCATGTCTTAGCCTTCTCTGCCAACACACTTCAGCCTTACCATTCCCCCTTCAACATCATGTCTCCGTTCTTCCGTTTCCCAACCCACCTCAGCCCCCACCACCCCGTTCACCACACTGGTGTTTGCTTTAGAGTGCAGCCCTACCTGAGGCCAGCAGCACTCAATGGCACCATCCCGGAGTAGCCCAGCAGCCACCGTGAGCAGCCCAGCTCAACACCTGCGGCAGCCACTGTCAGCAGCCCTGCTCCAGACCCGAGGCACTCACCATGAGTGGCTCAGCTTAACACCGGCGGCACCCACTGTGAGTGGCCCAGCTCAACAATGGAGTATAGTAATCTGATATGTAATATACCTCTAAGACAAGTATTGTAATGTAAGGTCACATAACCTTAATACCTGATAGCAGAGTAGCACGGGCTGCTTCTCTGTGGGAGAGTCCTGAGTTAGTCACTGATGAGTAAAGACAGAGTTTAATGTTGTGAGAACACAAGTATAGCTGCAGAGTTTAGTTTGTAAATAAACAGCATATGTTTAGTCTAACAATGATCTCCAGATGTTCTCTGTCTCTGTACCGACTCGGTCATCCCGAAACACCACGCAACCCAGATCCATTAGCCCCAACAAACCAAGGGCACTGGATCCAACAAAATGGCGACGAGAGTAAAAGCATGGAAAACCATAGAAAAAAACTAGGTAAAAAGTGAGAAAAAAACGAAGTGATCCAGAAGAACCGAAATCATAAAAGAAAATTATCTTCTGAGTGTCGAATGATCCCCTCAGAACATGCTCAATTTGGAAGAGTGGAGCCATTTAATCCAACTTTGGACTACTGGTCTCACTATGTTGAACGCCACATGTTCTTCCAGGTGAACCAAATTGGGGGGAAGGAGAAGAGACGCATGACCTTTCTGTCCATGTGTGGGAGTAAGACATACAAATTAATTCGGAGTCTGTTGGCGCCCAGTGCCCAGACTCGAAAAGTTTTGATGATTTAGTGAACCTCATAAAAAATCATTACCAGCCCAAGACGTCAGTAACCATGCAATGGTTTAAATTCAACTCAAGAATTAGAGCTATGGGGAGACATTTCCTTGTTGTCTGGCAAGTCTGATCAATTAACTAAGTATTGCGAGTTTGGTACTTCTATTAATGACATGCTTAGAGATAATTTGGTGTGCAGTATAAACGAAAACGTGATTCAGGAGAGATTATTGACTGAATCAAATCTAGATTTTCAGAAGTCATTGAAAATCGCTCTTGCAATGGAAGGTGTAGTGCGAGACTCAGGAGCCATTTGAGGAGCGCAAAATGGTGCCGTCCTCCATGTTGCATGGGGAGCCACAATCAAAAAGAATTTTAAAGTGCAGAGCTTTGTTCCAAAGTGGGAAGCAGCCACCGTTAGCAGATAAATTAAAAAGGAAAACTTAGCAGCAAAAACATGACATAATAGTGACAGAGTTGGAAGCAGAGAGCCCTGTAATGAAACACAATTTTAAAAGATTGAATATTTTTTCTGCCATTGAGATGGACACCTCATGTGACATTGTAATGATAGAATCAGGCAGACTTTCAGACAAAAGCAGAAACTCAATGAGATAAACAGTGTCGAAAAGCCTGAAGTAATAGATGCTGATAGCTAATCACTATATAATTTAAAGGTAGGAAGAACAGAGCCTTTGGGCAGAATTTTCTGCCTGTCAGGCAGGCAGAGTGGGAGCGGGCGGGCATGGACCCAATCGCTGCCCGCGATCGGGTCCGCGCCACCATTTTACGCGGGCAGGCCAATTAAGGCCCACCCAGCATGAATCACGACTCCCAAGGACAGCGGGAGTGGGAGGGCAGCGGCGGGACTGCAATGAGCGCTGGGTCCAATGGCGACCCAGAGGCCTGTTTAAAAAAGCTGCTGCAGCCTTTCAAAGGCTGTCAAAAATGGCCACTGGAAGGGCTCCCCAGAGCGATGCTGGGGAGCAGGCCAGCAGGAGGGTAGGGAAAGGGGGCACTGTGCCCCTCATTTTTCGGATGGTTGCCTTGCTACTCTCCTCGAGGAGGTGGCAAAACGGCAGGAGGTCCTTGTACCCCAGGATAGGAGGAGGAGGCCCCCCACATGGCCAAACGTGCCTGGGAGGAGGTTGCGGAGGTCAAGGGCTCCCACAATGTGGTGCGACGCACATGGATCCAGTGCTGCAAACGCTTCAACGACTTCTTGCGCTCAGGAAGGGTGAGTACCATGTTGGCATTGGTCACTTAACCTAGCAGGTTGGCTTTCCCACCAGCAGCACCCCCCCAACCAAGTCTGAGTGTAGTGACTGCATTGTATCATTGACGGCATGTGTCCTTCGCTGGGTGGGCCAGCAGATATTGCCCATGCTGAGATCACCCTGAGAGGGTGGTGAAGAGATGGGTTCTGCCCCTGCAGCATGTGATACACTGAGATCCACATTACTGTTTTGGGGGCAACCTGGAGGAGCTGCACCTAGGCGCAGTGCTGGAACTCCAGGACATGTCCAAGTCAAGGTGATGACATGCTGGGAGGGGACCTTCAAGGTGGCATGGCACCGATCGATCTGCTGCCCTCTGTGCTCCATGTGCTTGCGCCTCCTTGCTATGGAAGTTTAGACCATGTGGTGCCACATGTGATGTAGGCAGCATTTGGCCAAGGGTGGGGGAGGGGGGACAAGTCTGGCATCTTTGTGTGAGTGTTTGGCAGCAGTGGGATGAGGAGACACTGGAGCCCTTCAATATCCCACTCTGGTTGGGGTGGGATGGCCGCAAAGAGAATCCAGGTACAGGTAGCACTAATCAATGCTCTTCCCTCCTTTTCAGGAGAAGAATGCTCATAATGCCACCGAGTGGGTGAGGACTGGTGGAGGGCTGACCCAGATGGCGATGCTTACCCAGTTCAAGCGGGAAGCCCTAGATCTGGAGAGGAAACATTTGCCCAGGTTCACTGGTATTGGTGAGGCTGGGTGCCACGGTCAGGTGCGTTTGCCCAGCACTGATGTCACCATTGTTCTCCCAACAGCCATGACACTGCTGAATGTTCAGTATTGAAGTTTTCAATATGGCTTCACCATTGCTTATGGAAGGACAGCGGGAGTGGGCAGGCAGTGCATATTGATTCAGGGACAGGGATGCCCATTGACATTGTCTCCACATTAACTAATCAAATGTCCTTGTTCTTCCTTCCAGCATCAGCGGAGAAGGGCCGGGAGGAGGAGTAACAGGGGCCACCTCTCACACCTAAAGGCCCTGAAGTTTTGGACTCACCAGCGTCACACCATCTCTGCTAGGCAAGCATCAGCACTGATATTAGCACCTCGATGGGAATTAGATCATCGGCTAGTGTCCCAGGGTACAGCGGTGAGGGCACTTCACAGTTGCAAGGGGAGCTGGCGGAGACAGAGAGTGCCCATGACACCAGCAGTCAGAGGACTGCAGGGAACCAGGCACATGCTCAGTCGGTGGCTGATGATGTGCCTCTGGAATCGTCCATAACACAGCAGACGCAGGAAATGCGGCAGGGTGTGCGGGAGCATCTGGCATAGATACATGGGTCTATGCTTGGCTTGGCTTGGTATCCGTGGTGGAGGAGTCCACGCAGACCATCGCCGAAGCAATGAGCCACATGGCCGAGCACCATGCTTTCTCCATGGAGAGAGTGGCAACTCTCGTGGAGAGGTTTCTTGGGAATGCTCTTGGACCAGCAAGCCCCCACATTGACATTGATCTCAGCTGGTCAGTGCCAGTGTGGGGGATGGTCTGGGCACCAAATTTCCCAGCTCAGTGCCCATCCATCCACGGTGAGCAGGGAGGTCCAAACCGACCTGCGTCGGTTCAGCAGCTGTCTGTCATCTCTGTGAGCTCCTCTCAGGGCACTCCGGATGAGGATGGCAGTTCCTCCGCCCCTCTCCCAGTAACCGTAGCATCCGGTGAGGCTGCGACGACTGGGGAAATGCCAGCTGTGGAACTGGCAGCTCCCTCCCAGGCGGGGCCAGCACAGGCTTCACGGGCCAGAGGACAGCCACCAAGGTCATCGAGGCCAACAGGACAGCAGAGTGAGCAGGGGGTCTTAGATGCCAGTCCCAGCAAGGGGACAGCACCAAGACGTAGCACCCAAAAGCATACACGTAAGGCACCTTAAGGCACACCACGGGCTTATCACTGGTGCTTTTGTGCTGGCCCGTAATGAAGTCTTTATGAGTTGGTGTGATGTTTAACACCTTTGTCATTTTGTTTTCTTAAGTTCCTTTTGATATACCATTAAATTCAGACATGTCACCATGACTGAAGGTGCTTCTTTTCTTCTGCAGGTGGATGGTTACCAATAACCAATAACTTGAAGATGTACGAGACATTCCTACTCCTCAAAATAAAGAGGACGTGCAGAGATGCTTCAGATTTTTCAACTTCTTAGCACCATACATACCCAAGTATACCGACAGAGCATTGTCACTTAGAGAGATTTGTCCTGCTTTTTGTGTACAGGACATACCAGGGCAATTTTCAACATAGTCGTGTAGATTCTAGTGTTGTTGCTGTACCGGAACAGCTTGGCTAGGGGCGTGGCAAGTTCTGGAGCACAAGTCTTCATTACTTTTGCCAGAATATTGTCAGGGCCCATAGCCTTTGCAGTATCCAGTGCCTTCAGCCATTTCTTGATATCATGTGGAGTGAAGCAAATTGACTGAAGACTGGCATCTGTGCTGCTGCGAACCTCTGGAGAAGGCTGAGATGGATCACCACTTGGCACTTCTGGCTGAAGATTGTTGCCAATGCTTCAGCCTTATCTTTTGCACTGCTGTGCTAGGCCCCTTCCTCCATCGAGTATGGGGATATTTGTGGAGCCTCCTCCTTCAATGAGTTGTTTAATTGTCCACCACCATTCGTGACTGGAGGTGGCAGGACTGCAGAGCTTAGATGTGATCTGTTGGTTGTGGGATTGCTTAGCTCTGTCTATCACTTGCTGCTTATGCTGTTTGGCACACAAGTAGTCCTGTGTTATAGCTTCACCAGGTTGACATCTCATTTTTAGGTATGCCTGGTGCTGTTCCTGGCATGCCCTCCTGCACTCTTCATTGAACCAAGGTTGATCCCTTCCGTTGTGGGTGGAAATTGTGAAACTATGACAAAATCATGAGTAGCTGACAAAATTAAATTAGCTGATGAATGCTTATGTGAATACCTATGTGTAGAATAAATCAAGAGTCACATTATCACCCATCTCTATTTTGGAGTGAATCATTGTGAGTTGTATCTCGGAACAGCAGATTTGATGGCATCATAAGACCATAAGACATAGGAGCAGAAATTAGGCCATTCGGCCCATCGAGTCTGCTCCGCCATTCAATCATGGCTGATAAGTTTCTCAACCCCATTCTCTCGCTTTCTCCCTGTAACCTTTGATCCCCTTACCAATCAAAAACCTATCTCTCTCGGTCTTAAATATACTCAATGACCTGGCCTCCACAGCCTTCTGTAGCAATGAATTCCATAGATTCACCACTCTCTGGCTAAAGAAGTTTCTCCTCATCTGTTTTAAAAGGTCTTCCCTTTACTCTGAGGCTGTACCCTCGGGTCCTAATCTCTCCTACTAATGGAAACATCTTCCCCACGTCCATTCTATCCAGGCCTTTCAGTATTCTGTAAGTTTCAATCCTTCTAAACTCTATCAAGTATAGACCCAGAGTCCTCAAACGTCCCTCATATGTTAAGCCTTTCATTCTTGCTTCCATGAAGGAGACAATTGCTTTTATTTTAGCAACTTGATTGAGATCTTCCACTGGAATGAAAAAAGCCAATGGAAAAATGTAATAAACTTAGGGTACCGGACAGGTTTCTTGTAAAAAACAGTAAACTTTATTTTCAGAGCTCCTGATGAAGCTACACGCTTGTTCCAAGACCAAGGCTAGAAAGCTCCACCCCTAAGATTACCCGTGTTTAGGGCTGATTCGTCTGTATGTCACATGATTCCCAGAACAGTATGAAAGGTTTAACTTACAATTACTACATTCCTCCCCTTTTAATTTTGTTTCACCATTCTTATTTACAAAAATATGTTAACACATATATACAATTATATACAGTTCATACAATTATAGATTTAGTATTTGAGGAGGTTTTCTGATTTGGGTAGAGCGACATAATTCTACAACTTGAGATTGTTCCATTGGATCGACTTAACCAGGAACTGCAGCATCGGGGACATCCTTGGACAATGGCAGTTCAAAATTATTTACTTCAACAGAGACATCAGGTATGTCCATTCTTTGTCGATCTAGCACCTCAGGGATCAAAGATTTGACTTCGATTTCAGGTGGAATTGGTTGTTGGAGTGTCTCTTAACTTCTGAGATGATCCACATGTTTCCTAACAATCCTGTTTTTTACTTCCACTTGATATTGCAAAGTTCCCGTTTCAGAGACGATTCAGAGACCCATCTCGGTCCAGTTGTAAAATTTCACACAAAAACTGTCTCCCCCATGGTAAATTCTCAACCCTTATTGTGAACATCATGATTCACTTTCTGAATACTCTGGTTCTTTTCCACCTTCCCCTCTAAGTTAGGGAAGACTACACTCAATCCTGTACAAAGTCAGCATTTCATTTGCAATTCAGAAGGTGTTCAAACCGCATATGCATGAGAAATCATGTGATAGTTGAACAGAAATCTTGAAATCCATTTTTCTGACTTTCCCTCGAATAATTTCTTCATGCCTGTTTTAAAGGTTTGTATTGCTGTTTCTGCTGACCCATTTGATGAGGGATGATACGGTGCTGTTCTGACATGTTTAATCCCGTTTAGGTTTATGAATCTCTGGGGTTCTATACCAGTGAAAGCAATATTTGCATGGTCAACACTTCACCATAGTCAACACTTCACTGTGGGTGTACCGACACTACATGGACTGCAGCATTGCAAGAAGGCAGCTCACCACCACCTTCTCAAGGGCAACTCAGGATGGGCAATAAATGCTGGCCCAGCCAGTAAAGCCCACATCCCATGGATGAATAAAAAAAAGACCCTGCTCCCCTTCCTCTCCTCTCCCTTCCCCTCCTCCCTGGGGTTGCTAGATCTGGCTGGGCATATTCCAAGAGTTGTCAGTGGAAGTGATGCCATGGAAAGCCAGTGGCATGGGTATGAGTGGGCTCTAAGGGAGAGGAAAACACATCAACTTCAATTAGGCAAACAGGATGAATTTACAGCGAGGATGAATAACAATTAAATTTATAGGGAAAAAAAAAGCTTTACTCACTCTGAAGGGGCTGACGCCATACTTTCAAACAGGTATATTAATAGCTGCTAAAACTGAGGAGAATTTAAATGTTTATTTTTCATTATCTCTGTGTTTTTACAATTAAAAGATCTGAGGTGAAGTAATCCAATCACCCTCCCCACCCCCACCAACTGAGCTCGGGGACAAACCCTCAGTGCTCGTGCCTGATGAAATTCAAACACCACTAATCCCATCGCAGCCCACCAAACTCCCAGCCAGTCGAAGTCCTTCTGCACCTCTGTTGGTTTAAGGTTTGAATTTGAATGGGTGACGCTGCGGTGGATGTGATGTCACCGCGTCGCAATGCCTCATGATGGGCGTTATGGTTTCTTCCCATTATTGGGTCGTTGCTGTTGATGATTGGGTTGTTCCAGTCGTGGCTCAGTCGGCAACGTGTCAGTACTGTTTCACATTTTAATACACCATGTGGCCAAGAATGTGATCAGATCATCAGCTTCTGTACAAATCATTTGCATCTTATTAATTTATTTGCTTAAGATATGATTTTCAAATTTCCGAGCTTGCTTTCAACAGTCACTGGGAGTTGGATGCCCAATTCTGGTCGATACCTGGCCAAATCGGGATGGTTGACAACCCTTCTTGTCTTCAATCTTCCACCTTCTGCCCTCCGTCCTTCCCCACTCCCTCCCTCTCCCTGTCCTGGCCATTCCTTTCCCCACCCACACCACACCCCACCCATGCTCACTCCCTCCGCCTGCTCCCGCTGATTATTGCTCCCTCAACCCTCTCTTCCCCCGCTTTCTATCCACTCTCCCTCCTCCCTTTCCACCTCCTCCTACCTACTCCCTCCACCCTCCCATCTTTCCTCCAACCTTCCCCCTCTCTCCCTGCTCCCCATCACCCCCTATCTGCATCCCCATCCTCATCACTCCATCCACATCACTCCATCCCCCTCCCCATCAGAGTCTCTTCCCCCTTCCCCATCAAACCCTCATTCCCCCTTCCCATCAAACCCCTTTCACCCACTTCATTATCACCACTTCCTCTTCTTCATCACCCATCCTTTCCCTCTCCCCATCAGCCCCGATTCCCCTCCCCATCACCCACCATTCCCCCTCCTCACCCACTTTCGTGCTCCCCATCACCCCTCCTCCTCCCTCATCCCCTCCCCTTCCCTCTCATCCACCCCATCACCCCTCCCCTGCCCCTTCATTCCCCCTCCCCTTCCCCCTCATCTCCCCTTCCCTTGCCCGTCATCCCCTTTCCCCACCCACTTCCCCCTCCCCAACTCCCATCCCCTTCCTGCCCTCCCCATCGCCCACCCTTTCCGCCCTCCCCATCGCCCACCATTTACGCCCTCCCCATCGCCCACCCTTTCCGCTCTCCCCATCGCCCACCCTTTACGTTCTCCCCACCACACTGCTCCCACTCCCCGCCCCTCCCCATCACCATCTCCCCATCCTCCTCATCCCCCCATTTTCCCCACCTGCTTCACTCTCCCCCTTCCCCCTCCGCCCACCTCCTCAGCCCCTTCACCCTCCTCCCTCGTCCACATCCCCCTACCCCCTCCTCCACACCCCACTACCCCCTCCTCCTCACCACCCCACCCTCCTGCGCACCCCCTCCCTTCTCCCGCATCCTCAACCCCCTTCCCCCTCCTCCTCATCCCCTTCCCCCTCCTGCTCACCCCCTACCCCATCCTCCTCCTCACCCCCCACCCCCTCCTCCTTACCCCACTCCCACCTCCTCCTCACCCCTCTTCCCCCTCCCTCCACCTCCTCACACCCCTTGCCCCCTCCTCCTCAACCCCCTTTCGTCTCCTCCTCACCCCCCTTTCGTCTCCTCCTCACCCCCCACCCCCTCCTCCTCACCCCTACAACCTCTTCCTCAACCCCCAGCCCCTCCTCCACATCGCCCTTCCCCCTCCTCCTCACCCTCCACCCCTCCTCCTCACCCCCCATGTCCTGCTCACCCACCTTCCCCCTCCTCCTCACACACGTACCCCCTCCTTCTCACCCCTTCCCTCTCCTCCTCACCCACCTACCCCCTCCTCACCACCCCCATGCTCTCCTCCTCACACCCCTCCCCCCTCCTCCTCACACCCCTTCCCTCTGCCCCCAACTCCTCACCCCCTTCCCCCCTGTCTTCCTCACCCCCCCACCCCCTCCTCACCCCCTACCCTCTCCTCATGCCCCCACCCCTCCTCACCACCCCCTGCACCCTCCACATCCCACTCCCCCTCATCCACACCCCCCCTTCCCACTCCTCCTTACCCCCTACACCCTCGTCTTCACCCCCCCACCATTTCCTCCTCACCCCCCCTTTCCCTTCCTCCTTACTTCCCCTTCCCCCGTTTCCTCACCCCCCCTTCCCTCACCTCCTCTCCCCCCCGTCCCCTTCCTCCTCACCCCGCCTTCTCGCCCATCCTCACCCTCCTTCTCCCTCATCCTCACCCCCCTTCCCCCTCCTCCTCACCCCCTTCCCCCTCATGCTCACCCCCTACCCCCTCCTCCTCCTCCTCACCCCCCACCCCCTCCTCCTTACCCCACTCCCACCTCCTCCTCACCCCTCCTTCCCCCTCCCCCCTTCCTCACCCCCCACCCCCTCCTCAACCCCTACCCTCTCCTCACGCTCCCACCCCTCCTCACCATCCCCTGCACCCTCCTCACCCCCCTACCCATCATCCTCACCCCCCCACCCCATCCTCCTCACCCCACTTTCCCTTCCTCCTCACTCCCCCTTCCCCGCCTCCTCACACCCCCTTCCCTCGCCTCCTCTCCCCCGTCCCCCTCCTCCTCACCCCGCTTCCCCCTCCTTCTTACCCCCTTCCCCCTCCTCCTCACCCCTTCTTCCCCATATTCCCCCTCTTCCCCATCCTCCTCACCCCTTCTTCCCCCTCCCCCTCAGCCCCTTTTCCCCCTCCTCCCCCTCCTCCTCACCCCTTCTTCCCCATCTTCCCCCTCTTCCCCATCCTCCTCACCCCCTCTTCCCCCCCTCCTCAGCCCCTTTTCCCCCTCGTCCCCCTCCTCCTCACCCCCTCTTGCCCATATTCCCCCTCTTGCCCCTCCTCCTCACCCTCTCTTCCCCATCTTCCCCCTCTTTCCCCTCCTCCTCACCCCCTCTTCCCCATATTCCCCCTCTTCCCTATCCTCCTCACCCCTTCTTCACCCTCCTCCTCAGCCCCTTTTCCTCCTCCTCCCCCTCCTCCTCACCCCCTCTTCCCCCTCCTCCTCAGCCCCTTTTTCCCCTCCTCCCCCTCCTCCTCACCCCCTCTTGCCCATCTTCCCCCTCTTCCCCATCCTCCTCACCCCTTCTTCCCCCTCCTCCTCACTCCCTCTTCCCCCTCCATCACACACCCCCCTTAAGCCCCCTCCGTCACAAAACCCACTCCACCCCCTCCGTTACACACCCCCCTTTCCCCCCCTCCGTCACACAGCGCCCTTCCCTCCTTTATCACACAACCTCCCTTCCCACATCACAGCCCCACTCTCCGTCACACCCCCAACCCTCCTCCTCACCCCCTACAACCTCCTCCTCACCACCCAGCCCCTCCTCATCATCACCCTTCCCCCTCCTCACCCCCCACCCCCTCCTTCTCACCCCCATGTCCTCCTCACCCCCCCTTCCCCCTCCACTTCACCTCCCTACCCCCTCCTCCTCAACCCCCTTCCCCCCTCCTCACCCCCTACACCCTTCTCCCCACCCCTACCCCCTGCTCCCCATCCCCATGCCCTCCTCCTCACCCCCTCCCCCTCCTCCTCAACCCCCTACCCCCTTACCCCTCCTGCACCTTCCTCAACCCCCTTCCCCCTCCTCCTCACCCCCCTTCCCCCTTCTCCTCACCCCCTACCCCCACCTCCTCACCCACCTTCCCCCTCCTTCTCACCCCACTCCCCCTGCCTCCTCTCCCCCATCCCCATCCTCCTCACCCCCCTTCCCCCTCCTCCTCACCCCCTTCCCCCTCCTGCTCACCCCCTACCCCCTACTCCTCACCCCCCACCCGCTTCTCCTTACCCCACTCCCCCCTCCTCAACCCTCTTCACCCTCCCCCACCTCCTCACCCCCCCAGCCCCACCTCCTCACGCCCTTCCCCCTCCTCCTCACCCCCTACCCCCTCCTCACCACCCCCATGCCCTCCTCCTTACCCCCTCCCCCCTCCTCCTCATGCCCCCTTCCCCCTCCACCCTCCTCCTCACCCCCCACCCCTCCTCACCTTCCCTTCCCCCTCTTCCTCAACCCCCTTCCCCTTCTCTTCACCCCCTTCCCCCTCCTCCTCACCCCCTTCCCCCTCCTCCTCACTCCCCCTTCCCCTGCCTCCTCACCCCCCCTTCCCCCTCCTCATCTCTCCCCATCCCCCTCCTCTTCACTCCCACTTCCCCCTCCTCCTCACCCCCTTTCCCCTCCTCCTCTCCCCCATGCCCCTCCTCCTCACCCCCCCTTCCCCCTCGTCCCCTCCTCCTCACCCTCTCCTCGCCATCTTCCCCCTCTTCCCCATCCTCCTTATCCCCTCTTCCCCCTCCTTCTCACCCCCTCTTCCCCCTCCTCCCCACCCCCTCTTCCCCATCTTTCACCTTCCCCATCCTCCTCAACCCCTCTTCCCCCTCCTCCTAAGCCCCTCTTCCCCCTCCTCCTCACCCCCTCTTCCCCCCACGTCACACAACCCCTCTTAAGCCCCTTCCGTCACACACCCCGCTTCCCCCCCCTCCGTTACACACCCCCCTTTCCCCCCACTCCGTCACACACCCCCCTTTCCCCCCGTTCCGTCACACAGCCCCCTTCCCCTCCTCTGTCACACACCCCCCTTCCCCAGCTCCGCCCCCCTCCCCCCCTCCGTCACACATCCTCCCCTTCTCCGTCACAGCCCCACTCCCCGTCACACATCCCCCCACCCGGTCACACACACCCCCTCTCCCCGTCGCACACACCCCCCCTCCCAGTCGCACAGCCCCCCTCCCCGTCGCAGCCCCCCTCCCCATCGCACACCTCCCCTCCCCATCGCACACCCCCACACCCCCCTCTCCGTCACACGCACCCCCCTCCCCATCACACATACCCCCCTCCCCGTCACACACACAACCACCCTCCCCGTCACACACACACCCCCCCGTCACACACCCCTCCCCGTCACACACAACCCACCCTCCCCGTCAAACACACACCCCCCTCCCCGTCCCACGCACCCGCCCTCCCCGTCACACACATACACACACACACCCCCACCCACCCCACCCATGTCACACACACAGCACCCCCTCCCCGTCACACACACCCCCCCTCCCCCTCACAAACCCCCACCCCGTCACACACACACACACCACACACACACCCCCCCTCCCTGTCACATACCCCACCGTCACACACATCCCCCCTCCCCGTCACACAACCCCCTCCCCGTCACACGCCCCCCCTCCCCGTCACACACACCCCCCCTCTCTGTCACACACACACCCCGCTCCCTGTCACACACATTCCCCCCTCCCCGTCACATACACCCCCCTTCCCTGTCACACACACACCCAAGTCACACACGCTCCCCCCTCCCCGTCAAACACACACCCCCCTCCCCGTCACACACACACCCCCGCTCCCCGTCACACACACACACCCACGTCACACACACACCCACGTCACACACACAACCCCCCTCCATGTCACACACACACCCCCCCCCTCTCCGTCACACATATACCCCGCTCCCTGTCACATACACACACCCAATTCACACACACACACCCACGTCACACACACACCCCCCTCCCCTCCCCGTCACACACACCCCCTCCCCTCCCCGTCACACACACACACCCACGTCACACACACACACCCCATCCCCGTCACACACACCCACGTCCCACACACACACCCCCTCCCATCCGCGTCACACACACACACATCCCTACGTCACACACACACCCCCCCTCCCCGTCACACACATCCCCCCTCCCCGTCACACACACCCCCTTCTCTGTCACACACACATCCCGCTCCCCGTCACACATACACCCCCCTCCCCGTCACACACACACCCACGTCACACACACACAACCCTCCCCGTCAAACACACACACCCCTCCCCGTCACACACACACACCCACGTCACACACACACCCACGTCACACACACACAACCCTCCCCGTCAAACACACACACCCCTCCCCGTCACACACACACACCCACGTCACACACACACCCACGTCACACACACAACCCCCCTCCACGTCACACATATACTCCCCCCCCGTCACATACACACACCCACGTCACACATACACCCCCCCTCCCCGTCACATACACACACCCGCATCACACACACACCCCCCTCCCCTTCAAACACACACATACACACACCCACGTCACACACACACACACGTCACACACACACCCCCCTCCCCTCCCTGTCACACACACCCCCTCCCCTCCCCGTCACACACACACACACACACCCCCTCCCCTCCCCGTCTCACACACGCACACACACCCACGTCACACACAGCACCCCTACCCACCACACCCCCCCCTCTCCCCGTCACACCCCCTTTCCCCAACCCCAATCATCCTCTCCCTCTCCCGATAATTTTTTCATTCCGCTGCCGGAGTCGCTGTGACGGAAGTCGCCAATCGGAAGCGGCTGTGGCGTGAGCGGCCGAGATCCCTGGTGGCTGCGGCGCTGGAGAGCGAGCGAGTGGCAAAAGCGGATGTTAAAACAGTAACAGGATTCAGCAGTGGCCAACGTCGGCAGGAATGCGGGTGGGATAAATCATCATCATCAGTGAGTGAGTAAAATTTAGCGGGAGTAGCAGCAGAAGCGGCTTTGTGCTGTAAACCTGTCGGTGTGAGGCAGGCCTGTGTGTTCCCATGGCAGCCACAGGCCACCCATCTCAGGGAAGGGATTCCTGTAACATGCAAATATAATTTACATCAATCCCTTCCTATATTTCCCCACTCTCCAGTTAAAGAAACAGCAAAATAAACCGAGTCTTATTTCAAAACAAGTGAGTTCTCTGCACCCAAGGATCTTGTCTTCCAGTGAATTCACGGTTCAACCAACGAATTAGAAATAAGGAGCTCACGTTTAGACAGTGCAACCGGTTTATTTGATATGCATTTTTGTGATGATATGGTGACTATTCAAGAGAACAGTGCTGTGGTTGTCCCCTGACACTGTTTCCGCCCTGTCTACGTGTCCACTTGCTGTTTTCCTCTGCCAAAAAGGTTGGGCAGAAGTTGAGCTTTGAAACTTGATAGCAGTAAAACCAAATCCCCAAAACGTGGGCCTTTGCCAGAATTGTAGAAAGGGTGATGTTTTTATTTTGGAGCACAGAAGTCAGTTAGAGAACTGTGTGTGTTATGACAGCTAAAATGTTGTAATGTAAATGGATTTTTCCTTTTTAAATTATCTTGGCTTCTGTACTGACTAAAGTAGTACTTAATTTATTTTGTTCTATTGTTTTATCTCCAACTTTTAGACCATTTCGATCCCTTTCCCCCCACCCTGGGCCATCTGCCAATTGCTTGACCTGCTTGCTACCCTTAATGTCCCTCTTAGCGCATTCCTTAGTTAATATCATCGCTGTCAACATCTTTTTGCCCTTTTGTCTATGACAGCTTTATCAATCTCTCCTTTGCCTCCACCTCATTGGCCCCCTATCCAGCTCCACCTGTCCCACCCCTCTCTACCAGCTTATATTTCACCTCATTTCTCTATTTCCTTAGCTCTGATGAAGAGTCATACGGACTCAAAACGTCAACTGTGTTCCTTTTCGCAGATGCTGTCAGACCTGCTGAGTTTTTCCAGCTATTTTTGTTTATGATCAATACTTAGCCATGTGGGATTAGACGGTGAAAGTCAATCAACATTCACTGTCTATTTAACCTAACAGGGCATCCCAGGAAAATTCAGTTCTGTTCTAGGCCAGTGTGTATACACCTGCGCTTAACACAGGAGCCACTGAAAATAGTCTGGTCCTGATTATTAAAAGTCATCTTATGTGCTTAAAAATGTTTTGAAATAAGAGGCACGGATTATTTTTTATTCTGCTTAGCGCATGAATGCTGACTTCAGTGGTCAGAGCTCAGCTGCCACTCTCTAAAGCTAGTTATCTCAGCACAGATGGGATGGAACCTCCTCTTCTAGGTCGGTGTAGTTTAGGACTTTGCAGGATGGCCATATTTATTCACTGAAACAGCTTCACAACCAGGTTCGCTGGCTTAGGACACTCATTCAGCATTCTCATTCTCCCTTCAGCACTTCCTGTGCCTGTCACTGCTCCAGCATCAATTGCATAATCTCCACAGCTGCATTATTGAAATGCCACTTTCCATTTAAATTCCTGTTTTATCAGTTTCTTTATCTAAATAATTTCAGTTGCTGGCTATAGTGAAGTAATTCTGACCTGTTCACAATAACTGACAGACTGGCACTTGTCAGGAATTTTTTTGACTTATCTTGATTCCAGTTAAGCCCCTTATATGTATGCCCTGTGTTATGATCCTTGATCAGAACTCCCTCCACCGTCCCAACAAGATGTTGATAAGATCTGGTTAGGGAATTTTATTTAAACTGGACAAAGTTTAAGATTTAAGAGATTTCCTCAGTGAATAAAGCCACAAGATTCTACGGGTTTTGAACAAACAAAAATGAATTTTACTATAAAAGGTCAGGAGATAAAACAATTTACAGTATCTTTTATTTATTCATGGATGCGGGTGTCATTGGCTAGGCCAGCATTTATTGCCCATCCCTAATTGCCCTAACATTCAGGGTAACTATGAGGTATATGTGAATTAACAAGCCAACTATGGTTGAACATACCACGCTATCCTATAAATGGCAGATGCGACCAAGACAAAATCTATGGACTTCTCAACAACGCACCCAGGCATCAGTCAACACTGTGAGTCAACCAATTTCACTGAAACTCTGTCTCTCTCTGGAGGGATTCCAATCTTCTCCTTCGAAGACCTTGCCTTGAAATTCTCTCCAAGACTTGCTCCAACTCAACTTCAATGACAGCCCACCTTGCAGGGTTTCAATCTCGTCTCCCAAGATTCTGTTCCTCTGGATTTCCAAATACACTTAAGCACCAATTCACAAGTACAGATTCAGCTCTTTGGCTATGCCAAGCAGAACACTGCTGCTCCTCGCTTTTTCCTTAACGTGGGTTGATTTCTGTCCCCTGTATCTGTCCTGTAACTGGGACTTCCTTCTTGGGACCTCTCCCTGTCTCCCTCCCTTGTCCCCTGTCTGAGACACTTGCTGCTTATGATGCTCCGTACCCCGGTCACCTGATCTGAGATTTTACCCCTTTTATAGGCAGGCGTGCTGGGATTGTCTTGGGCCTGAGGAATATAAATTTGCAGAAGTGCACATGTGCAGCCCACTCCCAGCTTGTGCATATGTGGGAACATCTGAAGACTGTCGGGACTCTGAGTTCCAGATCTCCAAGCTTAACAAGATAAATTTGGGTTTTGTAACACTTATCATTCGCGATTGAGATGATGTTGGGGGTTGCATGACAATTAGCTTATGTTTATTGCTGAGAATTACAAAGAATTTACAACACAGAAAAAGGCCATTCAATCCAAAGGGTCTATGCTGGTGTTATACAAACATCCCCCACCATACCTCAACTAATCTTATCAGCATATCCTTCTGATCGTTTCTCCCTCAGATATTAGGCATTTGTGTTTATAAAAGGTGTCTTCGTTGAGCAGGACAAGTGGAAGTCCCCACCTTATCGGATCAAATGTCCTAGTGGAGCAGGTAGAATTGTCGAGTAGTATGGGTAGGATTGTTCTGTGGGACAAGTGGCATTGTGAAGTAGTAGAGGTGCTGTTCTGTCAAATAATGTTCCGAGCAGTCATTTACCCAACTGAATGATTTGGCAATTAGCAGACGCCAATGTTAAGAGGAGTAAGAAAGAAGAAAGGTAAGTTAGTGGATGGGTGAGTTGTGGGTGTTACACAACTTGCTTGTAGATCACTTATTTCTACTGAGTCACTAGTGGGTGCTTGACCTTGTTTTTAAGGAGGGAAATATTGTCATTATAACATATTATTGTGTCTGATTATGTTGATTTTTCAAATGTTGGTGATGATTGAACAGTAAAAGCATGCTTACACCAAGACTGCATGGGGTGGGAAGAATTGAGGCTAGTTTGGTTGCTTGCAGAGTTCGTTCACTTGGGAAGCCTTGCCTCAGTTGATCTGATAAAATACTTGGGCCAGATGTTTTCATACTTGTTTCATGCGTAATGAGCAGATGCAAACCCAGGATACATAGATTAGATTTTGAAACAAGTGAGGTTTATTTATGCATATTGTGTTCACTTACACTGATGAATGAATAAGGCAGTGATTGTCATAGTTTTCTAGCCTTTCACTCAGTTTCTTCTTCTCTCCAATGAAACCATTTTCCTGCCTTTTATTCTTACAAGGTGGGAGTTGTTCCTGATTTAAAGGCAATTCAGGCTAATTGTTTCTTAAAGCTATTCTTTTTACGTAACTTCTTAAAGTTGCATCACTATCTCAGGTACAGAGCTCTCAACATCCTAGAGCTTGCATATCGTCCTTCTCTCACTGTTATACATTTCTCCAACAGTAAAGAAAACGGGGACCTGTACCATTTCTGTCATAAGGCATGATACCAGAGAGGGCATCCACATTACCTGTGTGCCAACTCAGCTCTGTGCTCATCTGTAAAAACATGTTTGGAGGAACAAAAATCAATGTGCACTCTTTCCCTTATTTGTCCACTTTTAAAATTTGTTTAAAAACTCATTCATGAGATGTGGACAATTCTGGCCAGCATTTATTGTCCATCCCTAGTTGCCCTTGAGAAGGTGGTGGTGAGCTGCCTTCTTGAACCTCTGCAGTCCATGTGGTGTAGGTACACCCACAGTGCTGTTATGAAGGGAGTTCCAGGATTTTGATCCAGTGACAATGAAGGAACGGCGATGTATTTCCAAGTCAGGATAGTGAGTGGCTTAGAGGGGGAACACAGGTGGTGGTGTTCCCGTCTATCTGCTGCCCTTGTCCTTCCACATAAGAGAGGCATGATCAGTTACCAGTTAGAACATTCTCCCTAATAAATGGTATTTTAATGTGTTTACTTCCCATTTGATCACTGACCAATCCTCCTTGCAATCTCGTTGTGGAATACTCAGCTTCTTCGATAACCTGGGATGGTACTATGCTGATCCCATCATCCAACATGTCCCTCCTGGAAGAAATCCAAAGCGATCAGTTCTAAGTCATAACATAATGCATTCCATGGGCCCTCGAATATTGTTTCCCCTCCAGGCAGCCATTGGGCTGTAATCAGCTCCTGTGACTTGATTAGATCTGTTAAAGGGGCTGTCATGGTGTTAAAATCTGGGACAAATTGTCAGTGTCTGACAAAGTCCAGATAAGTTCTTTTGTCATGGTTCTGGGCCACTTCCTTTGTGAAGTAGGAAAAAACTAGTCTACCCCGGAGACTATGTACCCGAAGTAACATGCCTTTGACAAACCCAAATGACATTTTCCTAAGAAATGTCAAATATGCCGTTGTTAGGTTGTGCAGCACTGTTTCTGATTTTAGTGTATGGGACTCCCAGATTAGTATTGTCTGTATATTCAATGGTGTCCTGAAAACAAGGCCTCAGAATCCAATCCACTAGTTACTGAGAAGTGGCAGGAACCCTGCACCCCAAATGGCATCATTCAGTACAGGTATAGAGCTCCAGGTGTTACAAAGGCCAATTTTTCTTAGGCAGGATCAGTAAACAGTATCTGACAATGCCCTTTTGCCCTTTTATAAGATCTAGGGTGGAGAAGTTGTGATTTTTTTTAAATTTATTCATTCATGGGATGTGTGCATCACTGACTAAGCCAGCATTCATTGCCCATCCCTAATTGCCCTTGAGAAAGTGGTGGTGAGCTGCCTTTTTGAACTGCTGCAGTTCATGTGTTGTAGGTACCCCCACAGAATATTATAGGGTTTCACCATTCATTGAGAGACTATTCTGTTATTCCTATCTCTAATGTTGTCCTGATCTCTTGGAAGACCTTGTGCTTCTTTGCTTCACAGACATACTTGTCCATAGAAAGGTTACAATATCACATCTAATAACAGTTTCTCCTGGATTAAGAGGTAAAATCATCTCTATTTCCTTTGACTCATTTTAGCAGTTTTAAACTAGTGGGTATGTAGTTCAGTGGTAGAGCACATGCCCTGTATGTGTGAGACCCTTGAGTTCATGCCCTGGTTTTTCTAAGCACTATTTACAGTCAGAATGGCTTAGTAGTCTAAGAAGCTCTGTTCAGGTTGTAGTTTCCTCTGAGTTTGAATGCCAGTTCTGAAATATGGTATTTCCTGCCCTGACTCAATGGGGTAAATGGCCTCTTCCTCTGTTGCTTTGACTCTATAATAACTCTAATTGCTGCTTTACTGTCAGTTCTTGGATCTGGTGATCTTCACCAATATTTTTGGTCTTAGTTTTCAAAACACGTCCCTGCTCAAACCTAAGGGTCTCTTATTCTCTCCATGGCTTTCGCGGATTAATATGATCGAGCTGCTCTTTTTGTCATCTTCCAGGCTGACTCACTTTGTAGTTTACCAGCCCTTCTTGTTCCTCAAACTTTTATAAGTCCTGCTATTGAGCCAATGGTTTGGTCACAGGTATGGGAAGCAGAAGCAAATGTTGCCGTGACTAAACCACCTCATCCTGGCCTGCTTATTGTAGCACTCCTTTTGCTTTTTTGGCCCTATTTCCAGCTGTTTGATTACCACACGAGTGACTGTCTCGTCCCTCTCCTTCATTTCCAGGATGTGTTCTAGCACATTCTGTGAAGGGCTTTTCTGTTCCTCCCATTCCTCTTTAATAACATCTACAAATCCATGCGATTGTCCCTCACAGAGAAGTTTGAAAGGCGAAAACCCCATGGAGACTTAAGGAACTTCTTGAATTGCAAATGCTACACAGGGTAACTATCTTTCCTAGTCTACTGCATTCACTGCTCCCAATGCGGTCTCCTCTACATTAGAGAGACCAAACGCAGACTGGGTGATCACTTTGCAGAACACCTTCGGTCTGTCCGCAAGCATGACCCAGACCTCCCTGTCGCTTGCCATTTCAACACACCACCCTGCTCTCATGCCCATATGCCCGTCCTTGGCCTGCTGCAATGTTCCAGTGAAGCTCAATGCATACTGGAGGAACAGCACCTCATCTTCCAACTAGGCACTTTACAGTCTTCTGGACTTAATGTTGAGTTCAACTATTTCAGATCATGAACTCTCTCCTCCATCCCCACCCCCTTTCTGATCCCCCTTTTTCCAATAATTTATAATTTTTTTACAACTATATTTTTTCTTTTCCCTCCTATTTTAAAATTTATTTCAGTCTATTGTTTCATCTCCATCTTTTAGCCCATTTCAATCCCTTCCCCTCACCCTACCCTACCAGGGCCATCTGCCACTAACTTGTCCTGCTTGCTTCCCTTAATTTCCCCATTAGCATATCCTTTAGATAATATCGCCGTCAACACCCCTTTGTCCTTTTGTCTATGACATCTTTGGCATTCTCTTCTTGGCCTCCACCTGTCACTGACCCCTGATCGAGCTCTCCTGTCCCACCCCCTTCTATTAGCTTATATTTCATCTCATTTCTATATGTCTTAGTTCTGATGAAGGATCATACGGACTCGAAACGTCAACTGTATCCCTCTCCGCAGATGCTGTCTGACCTGCTGAGTTTTTCCAGGTATTTTTGTTTTTGTTCTATCTTTCCTAGTCTTTGCCTTTACCTGTCTACTATTTTCTTTAGCATACTTCTCTATGTTTTATTTAAACAGTCTGTCAACCCAACAGTCTGGGGATGATGTATCAAGGTTCATGGAGCTTGAATCTTTAGCAATGCACTTGTGTCTCCCATTAGTCTGGATATAAATGGAGTTCTGAGATGTCTGCCCAACAGGTGTTAAAGGACCAGATTTAATACTAAACCGACAAACCAATAGTTGTTCTGCCTCTATCCCATGCTCACTGTCACCCTGTGTAAAAAACATTCTTAATTGTACAGTAAGGCCCAGCCCTTTTTAATTTCCCTTCTCCCGGGTGTGCATTAACCAATGCCATTTTGGTTTGCATGTTGTGGAAGGCTGGATCATTGGTCTATTCCTATTTCAAATCTGTTCTACTCATGTTAAATTACTGTAAGGAGTCTTCTAAGACTCAACTAGTGGAAGGAGTTAAGTTGATCCCCTACTAATAATTGGGATCTTGTTCTCTAGATCCTCGTGCCTTATTCCATCTATGCTCCTCTTTACATTTCTGTTTCTTCCCAACACCCTGAAATAAATCAGGGTCTGCAAAGGGATTTTTTTGAGCTATATCTTCAGTATCTGGGTCCAACAATGCCTATTCTGGATGTCGATTTTATCAAGGGCTTCAAATTCCAGGATATTCCTTTGCCGAATTACTGGCTGAAGGAGGCCTGGAACTACCCCTATGATCATTTCCTGACTCCTTCCTGTTATATTCAAGTCACCATAGTACTGGGGTTATATTACACATCCCCATGCACATACCATGCCCCTATTTTGTACTCCTGAAGTAACTCAGGAGGTCAGACCAAATTATCAGATACCGGGGTCATGCCGCTACTGAAAACAGTCACTGCAGTGACTTCCTTACCATTTCGTTTTCTGGGATTTTTATTTGTTAAAAATGCAGCGGCCTCCCAATTTCTCACAAGTTGAACTAGGCCAATTAAGTCATCCTCCCCTGAAAGTGGTTTGGGTTAAACTTAAAGAAATGCAATTACAAGGATATGAGGCTAAATTAGGAAAATAGGTTAATAGGTAGGACAGTAGAGAAACAATGGCAGACATTTAAGGAGCTATTCATGACTCTCAGCAAAGATATATTCCGTTGAGAAAGACTCTATGAGAAGGATGCACCATGCATGGTTAACTACGCAAGTTAAAGATAGTATCGAATTGAAAGAAAAAGTAGACAATACTTTGCAGGGTTAATGGCAGGCCAGAAGATTGTTCAGATTTTAGAAACCAGCAAAGGGTGACTTTTAAAAAAAAAATGAGGAATTAGAATATGAGAGAAAGCTAGCTAGAAATATGAAAACAGTAAAAATTTCTACAAGTGTTTAAGAAGAAGAAGGGTAACTAAACTGAGCATTGGTCCCTTAGAGAATGAGACTGGGGAATTAATATTGCAAAACATGGAAATGGTGGAAGCATTGTCTTTCTTCATTGTAGAAGACACAAAAACATTCTAAGAATACTTGAAAATCAAGAGGTAAAAGGGAGAAAGGAACTTAAAATGATCACAATCAATAGAAAAGACACTGGGAGAACTATTGGAACTAATGGCTGACAAATTCCCTGGGGATCTGATTTCTTTCATTCTAGGGTCTTAATAGAAGTGGCTGCAGAGATAATAGATGCATTGTTTGTGATCTTCCAAAATTTCCTAGATTCCGGAAAAGTCCCAGCAGATTCTAAAACTGCTAATATAACACCTCTGTTCAAAAAAGGAAGGAAACAGAAAGTAGTAAACTATAGACATCTTTTATAGGGAAAATGCTAGAATCCATTATCAAGCAGTAATAGCAGGACATTTAGAAAATCATAATACAATCAGGCAGAGTCAGTGTGGTTTTGTGAAAGGGCAATCATGTTTGACTAATTGATCAGAGTTCTTTGAGCAAGTAACAAGCAAGGCAGATAAAGAGGAACCTGTAGTTGTGGTGGATTTGGATTTTCAAAAGGCATTCGATAAGGTACCACATCAAGGGTTACTACACATAATAAATGCTCATGGTATAAGGATAACTTAGCATGGATAGAGGATTGGCTTGCTAACAGGAAGCAGAGAGGAGGGATAAATGAGTCATTTTCAGGTTGGCAGGCTGTTTTTTGTGGAGTGCCATGGGGGATCAGCGCTGGGGCTTCAACTATTTGCAGTCTTTTAACTTGGTTGAAGGGACCAAATGTATGGTAACTAAACTTGCTGGTGACACAAAGATAGGTAGGAAAGTAAATTTTCAAGAGGATGTAAGGAGTCTACAAAGGGATTTAGATAGGTTAAGGGAGTGGGCAAAAACTTGGCAGATGGAGAATACTGTGGGAAAATATAAACTTGTCTACTTTGGTAGAAAGAATAGAAAAGCAGTATATTATTTGCATGTAGAGAAACTGCAGAACATTAGTGTACAGAGGGATTTGGGTATCCTTGTACACGAAGGCATATTGAATGTTGGTGTTTATTGCAAGGGATGTTGAGTATAAAAGTAGAGAAGTCTTGCTACAACTGTACAGGATCTAGATTAGATTGCATCTGTAGTACTGTGTACAGTTTTGGTCATCTTAAGAAAGATATAATTATACTAGAAGCAGCTCAGAGAGGGTTCAGACAACTGATTCTTGGGATGAGGGGGTTATCTTATGAGGAAGAATGGGAGGCGATCTTATTGAACATATAAGATCCTGAGGGGACTTGACAGGATGGATACTGAGTGGAGGTTTCCCGTGTATGGAAATCTAGAACCAAAGGACACAGTTTAAAAATTAGGGTTCTCCCATTTAGGACTGAGATAAAGAGAATTTTTTTCTCTGAGGGCCCTTAGTCAGTGGAGACCAGATCATTGCATATATTCAAGACGGAGTTAGATTTTTGATCGAGAATCGAGGGTTATGGGGGGCAGACTGGAAAGTGGAGTTGAGGCCACAATCAGATCGGCCATAATCTTATTGAACGACAGAGCAGACTTGAGGGGGTGAATAGCCTACTCTTCCTAATGCTTTTGTTCTCGTGTTCCCAGACTTTAGCTTCCCAATGTTAGCACATTATTTGTAATATGCCCTAGCCCATCTCAATAAAAGTTATGATGTCCCTTCATAGCTTCTTGCTGCAGTTCGGTGCCCCTCTTTCCCATACACTGTTACCAGGATCTCCATATTTCTTTTGGCCTGAAGGCACCATGGGGTCCTGAAGCGGATGTTTCTTCAATCAAAAGACAGTTTCTCCTCTACTATGGCCACCAGCTCTCTTTGCCCTTTGGGGGTAGAGCTCAGATGAACCAGCCCATGACAACCAACTCCATTATCTTTGCCTACCTTGTTACCCATGTTTAAAACCTGTTTTCATCCCTGTGGAAACTGTAAACCAAAATAACCAAATTTACTGACTGAGTAAAGGAAACTGAACCCAAAAGGAAGAAATTACTAACACGATTTCAATTTTTTGTAACTTTTAATTTAACACCAATGCAAATTAAACATGAATTAACAGGCAAATAATACTTCAAATAAAAAGGTAAATTTCCTTTTCATTGTCAACAAAACAATGATATGCCTTACACAACATCAAGCATCTCCCTTCACCATGTATGGCATTACCTAGCTACACATCTACAATATGCTATTCTTCATTCATGCAGGGTAGGTCAAGAGTTCTAACTGACAACAGCTTTCACTTCAGAGATTCACAAGTACAGTTGTCATTATCAAGGCACACTTCTACAAACCCTCTGTCCCTCAAGTCACGACAACCCTGATGTAGCTTTCCAGAGTTCCTTTTCAACTGACCAACCAATAACACGGTTTGGCTACTTCTGGGTAAACACCCAGCTCTTTAGTGTCTCTGACCTAGTCACAGCTTTCCAGGTTTTAGCCTTTCTTTAGCCAGCTTTCATTTTTCCTCCAAGAGCTCCTGTCTCTTTTTCTGCCAAACATAACTGACCTCTTCCTGAGAGTAATTTGATTCTTCTCCTCACAAGTTTAGTGTGCTCCCCTTTCTGTCTCTGTCTTCTTTCTCTTTGTGTCTACATCTGGGCCTCCACGCTCCAGCTTCTCTGCTTGTAGCTATCCTTTATGTCTGACCACATGGCTTCTGTACCTTACCTTCCTTCCTGTTGGTACTGCTTCCAGGTCAAGGGTCTCCAGATCACATGGACTGATATTTCTTATTATCCAAGAAATCGATCCCTTTACAATTGTTGTGGACCCTTAAAAGTCCTTTTCAAACAAACATTCTTAAAAGCAATTACAGATTCCACAGACATTTTAAAGAAATTACAAATTTTCCTTACTGTACTGCTTCAGGGTCAAACGTCATCAAAATCATATTGCTGTCACCATGGGGCTTACACTAGTACAGGCCAAAATTTTCTCCTTCAGCATCTGGAAATCAGCTGCATCCATGATACAATTTGTTTCTTGCTGAAATTCCAGAATTTTGTTGGTCTGCTCCTCTTGTGCCAATGTGGCTTATATGAATGCTGTCAGCATTTCCTCCTTTCCTCAGAATGCCAAAATCCCACTTCTAACACATGTGTAATAAGCTGAAGCAGGCCTAGTACCCAATGGTCAATTAGACACATAGTCTAGATCTTAAAGAGTGAGGCTTGTTGACAAGACTATGATCAATATTATTTTCCAGCCTACGGCTTCTCCACCTCAGTTCTTTCCTTTCCCCAACTGAATAATTTCCCTGCATTTTATTTTTTACATTACATATTCCCCATTAAAAGAAATTAAGATCAATGATTTCTTAAAACAGTATCACCTTTTATAACTTCTTAAAGTTATATTCCTGTCTCTGATACAAAGTTCCTAGAATCTTATGGCTTACATATTGTGCCTCTATCAATCAGATGTGATTCATTCAAACATATGAATTTTAAAATTTATTTGTATTTTAGAGTTTTTTCAGAATTGTGCTATCTGAAAAGTACCAGACAATGGAGAAGAATACCTGCAGTACAACAACTGATGGGCCTCCAGCTACTCAAAGTAATCAGAGGGTGACAGCAACAGTGGAAAGAAATTACTCTGCATCTGACTGGTAAGTGTGAGCTTAGGAAACACTGTAGAGGTAATTTTGCCTTTGTTCAAAAGTGATCACAGATGATGTTGAACTGGCAGCCCTTTTACATCTCAATTATAGCAGTGTTTAACATTTCAAGTTGAATATGACTCTTCAGAACTTCTTCAGTTCTGAAGAAGAGTCATGTTCGACTCGAAACGTTAACTTTGTTTCTCCTTCCACAGATGCTGCCAGGGCTGCTGAGTATTTCCAGCACTTCCTGTTTTTATTTCAGATTTTCCAGCCTCCACAGTATTTTACTTTTATTCTAAGTTATATTTACAATAGTTGTTATGCTATACTAGCTCCTTAATATAAAGAAAATAAATGGTTCACAACCTCTAATGTTATATTATATTTTGTCATTAACTTTTTATGTTCTTACCAACTCATTCATTCATGTGTGCTTTGCCCGAAGGCAGGTCCTTGGCTCATTGTCTGCTGATGCTTCATCCTGAGCCGCTTTCTTGGCCGTTTCTTCTTAAATGGTGGTTTAACATTGCCTTCCACTCTGAGGCTGGTGCCAACTCCACCTCGGCCAGAACAGGAATTACATCTGTGCTGTTGGTATTCCAAACCACACGCTAGCCAACTGAGCTAGCCACCACTACCACTCCCGCCCCCAACCCTTCCCAGCTTACCAACTGTATGAGCCTTTTTTGAGGCATCCCCAATTTCACTCGTTCCACCTTTGATAGCAATGCATCAGCTGCCAAGGCCTTGAGCTCTGGAATTAGCACCCCAAACCTCTCCACCCCTCTACCATGCTTTCTTCTTTAAAAATACAGTTTAAAGTCCACCTCTTTGACCAAGCTTTTGGTCATCTGTCCTAATATTTGCTTAGGTGGCTTGTATCTTATTTTGTTTGATAACGCTCCTATGAAGTGTCTTTGGATTTTTTATTAAGATAAAGATGCTATATGAATTCTAGTTGTTGAAGAGATAACATATCTTCTTAGTCTGTCTAAAAATTCCTTACTGGCCTTCGCCAATTCGAACAGTCCAAGCTAATTAAAGCAGTTACCAAAGATTTTGTGCATTTAAACAATTGTCAGCTGAGTGTAAAAGGATAGGCCAGTTATACACTTAACTGAACAATACATTTGTCTCTATTCGAATTGTTTGCTTTAGCTCCTGACTTAGCTTTCATTGAGAGATAAAACTGACCAGTAATCTTCATTGAGACAGACTAGGGATATAAGTTTTAAAGGCAGGTGTTTTTTAACTCCTTATGCACTGTGTTTGGATTAAGACAGCTAATACCAAGATAAAACACTGCAGGCTTGACAGCATCTGGATAGGTTCTGCCAAGGTCCTTTATCAGAATTTGATCCGATAGGAACATAGGACGTAGGAGCAGGAATAGACCATTTGACCTTTTGAGCCTGTTTCGATAAGATCATGATTGATCTGGCTCTAGTCTCAGCTCTACTTTCCTATCTGCCCCTCGTAGTCCTTGACTCCCTTGTCGATCAAAAATCTATCTAACTCAGCCTTGAATAAATTCAATCACCCTGCTTCCACTGCTTTCTGGGGAAGAGAATTTCACATACTACTGATCCTCTGAGAGAGAAAAATTCTCATCTCCATCTTGAAAAAGAGACCCCTAATTCTTAAATCCATGATGTTTCTAATCCTCTTTAGCTCTGAAGAAGATTCACATGGACTTGAAACATTAACTCTGTTTCTCTCTCTACAGATGCTGCCAGACCTGCTGAGTTTTTCCAGCACATTGTCTTTATTTCAGATTTTCAGCATCCGCAGCATTTTGCTTTTACTCTTATTCTTAAACTGTGTCCCCTAGATCTAGTCTCCCCCACAAGAAGAAACATCTTCCTGGTATCCACCCTATCAAGTCCTCTCAGGATCTTATATGTTTTCCCATCTTAATACCCTCTCTGGGGCTGGTTAGCTCAGTTGGCTGGAGAGCTAGCGTGTGCTTCAGAATAATGCCAACAACACGGGTTTGATTCCTGTTCTGGCTGAAGTACACTTGAGACATGTCTCCTCACCCTGTCTGCTGAGAGTATGGCAAACTACCATTGACAACAATTGCCAAGAAAATGGCTCAGGGTGAAGCATCAGCAGACATTGAGCCAAGGACCTGCTTTCAGGCAGAGCATGCATGAATGATTGAATGCTCTTTCTGTAGTCCTCCATTCAATTTCTGCCTCCTAAGCTTGAGATCTGTCCATTGTGAAATTTATGCTTTATGACTACCGGGGGCAGTGGATATGGCTCTGAATATATTCCTAATGGGAATTGATTTGAGTCTCTATACACTTTTCTCACAAGGGCTATTTATAGGTATCGGGGGAAAAAATTTCTACCTGTACAGTCTGGGCTAGTTTGAGACCCAGACCCCAGGATGAAAGCACAGAGTACTAACCCATTAAATAATCATAGAATGGTTATAGCACAGGAGACCATTCGACCCATCACATCTGTGCCAGCTCTTGCAAGAGCAACTCAGGTAGTCCCACTCCTCTGCTTTTCCCTGTAGCCTGCTTTTTTTTTCTTCAGATAATTATGCAATTCCCTTTGGAAAGCCACGATTGAATCTGCCTTCAATCTCAGGCAGTGCATTCCAGATCCTAACCACTCACTGCATAAAATAGTTTTTCCTCGTTGACCCCTGATACTTTCACTAATCACCGGTATCTTCTTCCACCAATGTATTTTAATATAATTCATTTAAGTTAAATTAATCCACGTTCCATCATCCTGAGAAAGAGGAGACCTTCATCTCCTCACTGCGGAATAGATTTGCATCCAGGTTATGGAGGTAAACGGAAGCCGCCAAAACCATTGCTTCAACTCTACCACCTCAACCTATAATTTTCCCTTCATAGTGACATATCTTGGATTTGATCAGTCATTAATTTTAGCCACCCAGTGAGGGTTGGGGCCTGCGTTTTGTCGGAAAGGAGAATAGCAATTGGATTTAAAATAATACCTTGTGTTTGAAACAGCATTTACATGGATTACAATGCAACGACGCCTGTGGACACCGAGGTAATCCAGACTGTTACCGAAGCCATGCAAGAGGCCTGGGGAAACCCTAGCAGTTCATACACTCCAGGTGTGTGGTGAGTAGGGACACAGGTGTGTGACTTTTAACAGCCCCTCCCTCTTCCCACCTCCCTACTATAGAAATTCTACACCTTAACTTTTAACTGCAGGGAAGGATCTCTGCGCATACATGAGTATTCATGCATAGTTCTTGCTGCACATAACTCCTAAATAGGAGCAACATATACTGCCTGGCTGGACCCCATACTTCAGCTACTGGCCTCAAACTCGTAGCAACAGTACAAGTACACCCATAAAGCACAGAGCACACCAGCAATTATCACATGACCTGACATTTGTGTTGAAAGATTGCTGTAGCAGCGATTAGCTGCTCTTCTCATGTTGCTCGAGACTTGGATTACTTGCACCGAGGGTGATTTCTGGGAATTGTTTCACTTCTTGAGAAGACTATTGCTTTTCTTTGTCCCTGCATCAAATGCCCATTCCTCCTTTTCCCCAGTCACCTGTCAATATTAAAAGTGGAAAAGGACAGAACTGTTCTAGAGAGAATAAAGACAAATGCTGCTTTCCATTTTCCTTGTGTGTCTAATTGTGATTAGGTAGGAAAGCCAAAGAGTTGATAGATTGGTCAAGAGAAAATGTGGCTCAAATGGTTGGAGGTCGATCAGAAGATATCATTTTTACATCTGGCGGAACTGAGGTAAGAAGAATCCTACCTAAAGGTATATAATTTAAGTCCCAGTTTTGGTTACTGTCTACAGTATATACTCAAGTGTAAGGCAACACTCGCCATAAATTCCATCTAACTCTCCACCATCCAGCCCCCTGCCACCATTCCAAAATCCAAAGCTTTTATACAAGGCAAGGACCAACATCGCAAACCTGCATTGCGTTCAACTTTGATGGATGAATTGATGGTTTCCCTGAATGACTTACAATTGGGCCAAATTACAAACTCTTCCATGCAGTGGGCTCACGCCCTTTAAGAATTGGATTGATATTCATTTCACTTGGAGTGGGGCCTTCCGGTTAGGGTAGAGAGAGAGAGAAGGCGTATAGACTTTCAAATGCAAATATTTAATTAAACAGTGTAAAGAAAGATTATTATGTATCTCCCCCAATAAGTACTTAACATAGTGGGCAGAATTTTCTGCCTGTCAGACAAGCGGGCCCGACCCAATCTCCAGTGGGCGGAGATCCGATCCCTGCTGGAGAAGCGGTCCCTGTTGCCATTTTAAGTGGGCGGGCCAGTTAAGGCCCGCCCAGCGTGACGCCCGGCGAGAAGCACTATGCGCTTCCTGTGTGGACAGGGGTAAATTCCCCAAATGCGAGAGTGCACTCTTTCACGCAAGTACACAAAAGAGCGCACATCTCCCTGAGGCAAAGTGCTGCTTCAGGGTGATCACTTACACTTGTACAAACATTAAAAATAGAAAAATAAAAAAGTCCTTAACATGTCCCCCTCATGTGAGATGTGACATGTTAATAAATTTCACTCAAACTTTATTAAAATTTTTAAACCCTACATGAGACCTCATCCCACCGGTGGATGAGATTTCATGTTTTTTCATTGGCCATTGACAGGTCAGCAGGCCTGCAGCTGATTTTGCTGTGCCCCTGCCTTTCTGAAAATTTAAATAGGGCGTGGTGACATCGGCGAGCGGGCCCCGCCCCCTGCTCACCGACGGCAAAATTCAGCCCAGTGTGTTCAATGGTGACACTGAATTCAAAAAAGAGAATAAAGGCTCCTTTGTTATACATGACAAGCCTCCTTAAAGAATTTCTTAGAGTTTGGCATTGCTAGTCTCCCACACACGTAGCTACGCAGAATGTGGGTGTCTCAACTTAAATTCAAAAGGTTCCATGTTTTCCAGGCGAACAATCTAGTCTTTCACACTGCAGTCAAGTACTATTGGGACCATCAGCGCCAGCTGGCCCAGAACAGTGGGAGTAAGGAGATTGATTGGACAGCTAAGCCATTACCTCACATCATTACATCAAACGTCGAGCATGATTCAGTGCAACTGGTGATAGACAATCTGACCTTGGAGGAGAAAGCAAGTGAGACTTTGTTGATGGACTTACCTCTTGAAACGAAAAACAGTTCTGCCTCTCCTTCTAATTATACAATACTTAAAATGTAAATATATAATCAAGGTTCTACCAGTGTGTTATGAATATGCAAAGTATTTACATTAACAATAGTTTGCATCTTAGCTATAATTTTCAGTATGTCGTCATCTGTGATGAACAGCTGAAATTTAATTTAATTATGTTTGGAGGGTGGGAGCAGAGTATCAATCTCATTATTTTCTTCAAAAGAACACTGGTGGTAGGCCATGTACATTCTATACCTCCAAGCACTGGAGGAGCTTGCTGTCACTCTGACTTCTCTCTTCCACTAGGTATCATGTAACCTGTTTCAACCAGTGTAACAGAAACAATTTATCTTCTGCCGCTTATTAAGATGGGATTAAGGGCAGAATTTTACAGCCCTGTTATGGGAGCCAGGCGGTAAAATGTGGCGTGGCGTTCAAAAGTCCATTAACTTCAGAGGGACCAGAAAATCCAACCAGTGAGAGGGACTGTAAAATTCCACGTTAAGCCTTGGATCAATGGTAATGTTCTTGCCTGAGTCAGATTATGCATTCAAAGGTCATTGTGGACAGGCTTAGACTACAGAGCTGAGAGTCCCGGTTTTTGAACATTGGATTGATATCCAGCGGAGTACTATATCCAGTGATGACCTCTTTATCTCCCTCTCATCTCTTCTAGCTTGTGTCCCCTGGTCAGGTTTTGTGTATTTTCCAAGAAAGAAACGCCTCAACACAACTTCCAGCAGCAGGCAGAACAGCTAAACCTCCATCACTGGAATTTAGGCTTATAAACTAATATTCCCATACTTAAATTTCAGACCAAATATCAACTGTATGACCTGAATCTCAGTTGACTTCTAAATTACTGCTATGGTTGAATTTTTACCCATAATAGTGCATCTCCTGTGGAGTTGCTCATGGTAAATTTGATGACGTGCTGGACTGTTATACAATATAAGGCACAGTGTATCATTCTGCTACAGAGATGGAGCTGTGTTTAAAAGCCTTAGGACCATAGAGATGCATTCTGATGTCATGAGAGGGCATTTTTCACTCAATTTGTTTCCAGTTTTTAGCTGCTTGTACATCTCCAGTTTCTTCTTGAAGCCAAAGACATCAAGATCATATCTGGCTTTTTCATTTCTTTTTTTAAGTTGGTTGATTTATGAATGTAATTTGAACAAGCCAGGGGACTTCCTGTTACACAGATAAATATGTAACAGTTCCAATCCTGGCTGGTCTTTGACATCTTACTGGCTGAGAAGATGGGATTGAGAGCCTTGGCAGCGTGTGGAGTTCATGGTGCAGTGGCATTTTGATATTTATAAGCATGTTGTTAAGCATTGAGATATTGCTTGGGAGTCCTTGGCCTGTACAGGAAAATACACCCCACAGCAGGAGAAAAGGCAGCTACTAAAAGGTAGTGAAAAATCTCCCAATTGGTTAGAATTGGAGTGATTTTGTAGTTTATAAAAATTGCAAAGCATTAAGGTTACAGGAGCCTTTAAGTGAAGGGACTATTATTTTTCTCCATTTCAGAAGCTACAGTTTTGCCTGTTTCCAAGGTAACCGGCTGCATTGAAGCAGATGATGTAATGGCTGCTGTCAGGCCGACCACCTGTCTTGTTTCTGTCATGCTCGCTAACAATGAGACAGGAGTTCTGATGGTAATTATACTTTTATTTTGTTCTCAGGAAGTGGGTGTCACTGTCAAGGCCGCCATTTATTGCCTATAGTTGTCCAGAGAATGTGGTGGTGGGCTTATCCTTGTTCTGCTGGTAGAGGTTTGATACAACTGTGGCTTGCTCGGCTACTTCAGAGAGCAGTTAAGAGTCAACCACATTCGGCTGAAACTGAAGTCACACGTAAGCCAGACTGGGTAAGGATGGCAGGTTTCCTCCCCAGTCAGACATTAGTGAATCAGTTTGGCTTTATAATAATTTGACAGCTTCATGCAGGAAACATGCAGGAAGAAAGATTCCCCTGGCTGGGAGTCTAGAATCAGGGGACACAGTCTCAGAGTAAGAGGTAGACTATTTAGGACTGAGATGAGGAGGAATTTCTTCACTCAGAGGTTGATGAATCTTTGCAATTCTCTACCCCAGAGGGCTGTGGAGGCTCCGTCATTGAGTATGTTCAAGACAGAGATCAGGGAATATGGAGATAGTGCGAGAAAATGGCATTGAGGTGGAAGATCAGCCATGATCTCATTGAATGGCAAGTTCAAGGGGTCGAATGGCCTACTCCTGCTCCTGTTCCTATGCTCATGGTCACTAACTGATACCTGCTTCTTCGTTTCAGATTTTTTTAACTGAATTCAGAGTTTCTAACTGCCATGGTTGGATTTGAGTTCACTTTCTTTGGATTAAAAGCCCAGTAACATAACCACTACATTATTGTACCCAGGGTTAAAAATGTCCTTTTCTTCCTTTTTCTCACTCTATTCTTTAAGTGGAGTGTTTGAGCTTTTAGGGAGCTACTTAGCTTCTTACCATCATGGAGCCTCAAAGGCCACGTATAAAGCTTAAATCTATTTTTTGTTACCATCTTGTATATTTCAAGCTGACGATATAAACTTCCGAATTATTCACCAATGAACCAACAATGCTGGATAAACCAATGAGTAAGCAATGTAAATGCAAATTGATATGAGTTAACGGGGCTTCATTGGCCAGATTGCCTGCTTTTGCTGGCTGCCTAAAGCATTTATGCCATATTTTAAACATTCCATACTCTACTCTGAGTTGAACTGGGAACTGATCTAATTCCCTCTTCAGTGGTTAAATAGTATTTGTATTTACTGTACTGTGCAGCAGCCCTATTCCTGATATCATCGTTGGGAGAAATAATTTAAATCTGGCTCCATTTTATGTTCCATATTTTATATATTTTGTATTTGACCAACAACATAATAACAAGTTTCAGTGAAAATTGCTTGATTACAGCCAATTGCGGAGATTTGTCGGCGAGTGAAGGCTCTAAATCAGCAAAGCACAGGAACTCCCAGGATTTTGCTGCACACAGACGCAGCACAGGCAGTCGGCAAGCTGCGAGTCGACGTGCAGGATCTTGGCGTGGATTATCTTACAATCGTAGGACACAAGGTAAAATACCTCTCTGAGCCTAGCCGTATATACTAGGCTGGTGAATTAGACTTGTCAACAAGGACATAGGACCAGGAGTAGGCCATTCAGCCCCTTGAGCTTCTTCTGCCACTCAATCACTTCATGGCTGATCTGTATCTGACTCTACCCTGAACTCTCTTTAGGAACTCTTTCCCCCCCTCTGTCCTTTACACAATTACTATCCCAATCTATATTCCGATAATTAAAGTCCCCAATAATAACTACTCCATAATTCTTGCATTTGTTTGTAATTTCCTTGCAAACTCAATCCTGTACTTCTTTCCCACTGGTTGGTAGCCTATAGACTACATCAAACAATGTAATCGCACTTTTTTGTTCCTTGGATCCAGCCAAATAGATTCTGTCCTTGACCCCTCTGGAACATCCTCTCTCTCCAGCACTGCAATGTTCTCCGTAATATGGCCACTCCTCCTCCTCCCTTTCCTTTCTCAGTTTTCCTGAACACCTTGTATCCAGGAATATTTAATACCCAGTCCTGCCCTCCTTTGAGCCACATCTGTGTTATCACCACAACACCATATTTCCACATGGCTATCTGCTTTTGCAACTCATTAATCTTATTTCCCACAATCCACGTGTTCACAGACATGCACTGTAACCGTAATTTAGATTACTTTCTCTCTTACCCTGAAGCCACCTTACTATTTCCTACTCTTAAACTATCTGTCTTTCCTAATATTCTTCGAACCCTGATATCCCTCTCTAGTATTACCTCTTGCTTCCCACACCCCTGCCAAGTTAGTTTAAACCCTCCCCAATAGCACTAGCAAATTGCTCTGTGTAGGTGCAACTCATCCAGCCTGTACTGGTCCCATCTCTGTCAGAACTGATCCCAATGTCCCAAGAACCTAAAGCCCTCCTCAACCATCTGTCCAGCCATACATTCATCTGCTCTATCCTCCTATTTCTATACTCACTTTGGCATGGTACCAGGAGTAATCCAGAGATTACTACTTTTGAGGTCCTGCTTACTAATTTCCGACCTAGCTTCCTAAATTTTGAATGCAGGACCACATCTCTCTTTCCATCTATGTCATTGGTACAGATGTGAACCACAACTCCTTCCTCAATGCTGTTCAGTGACATCCTTGACCCTGGCACCAGGCAGGTAACATACTATCCTGGATTCACGTCTGTGGCCACAGAAACGCCTGTCCGTTCCCCTAACTATCAGATTGCTCTTCCAGTCTTCTTTGTGCCCCCCTGTACAGCTGAGCCAGCCATTGCGCCATGGGATAAAAATAGTAAATGCTGGAAAAACTCAGCAGGTCTGGCAGCACCTGTAGAGAGAGAAACAGAGTTAACGTTTCGAATCCGTATGACTTCTTCAGAGCTAAAGAGAAGTAGAAATGTGATGGATTTTATACTGTTTAAGAGGGAGTGGAGCAGGTGATGCAAGATCGAAGGTCAGGGATAGGTGGGAGCTAAGGCGAGATTGACAAAGATGTCATAGACACAAGACAAAGGGAGTGTTAATGGCAGTGGTAAAGACATAACAAGGTGCTGATAGTGGCATAAAGGTAAGATAACAGAATGCGTTAATAGCATAACAAAGGTCAGCGCTCTGAAAGCACAACATAGAAACAAGTGACAGGTGGCCTAGTTGGCGGGGGGGGGGGCGGTGGTTGGGGAGAAAGGATAAAAAAAGAATAAATAAATATTTTAAAAATTGGATTGAAACAGGGGTAAAGATGGGGGAGAGAGTTCATGGTTCCCGGTCTGCTTCACAGTGATCCCCATCTGCTGCATATTCCTCCTGGTCTGCTTCACAGTGATCCTGACCTGCTGCATGTTCCTCCTGGTCTGCATCACAGTGATCCTGACCTGCTTCATACTCCTCCCAGTCTACTTCACAGTGATCCTGACCTGCTGCATACTCCTCCCAGTCTGCTTCAGTGATCCTGACCTGCTGTACATATCTCCTGGTCTGTTTGACAGTGATCCTCACCTGCTACACACTCCTAAGGGTCTGCTTCACATTGACCCCGGCCTTTCCTCCAGATCTCTTGGTATCCTTACCTAACAAAATTCTTATTGACCTTGGTCTTGAAAAGCTCATTTGTCCCCCAGCGTACACAGACTTTTGGGAGAAAGAAGTCCAAATTTCCACGATCCTTTGTAGGAAAAAGTGATTCCTGACTTCAATCTTAAATGGCCAAGCATTCATTTATAGATTACGCCCCCTTGTGCTGGATTCCCCTACCAGATCAAATAGTTCTCTCTACCTAATGTATAAAATCCCTTTAGAATTTTAAACATTTCCATTAGGTCACCCTTCAACCTTCTAAATTAAGGGAATACAAACTAAATTTATGTTACCTGGCCCTGTACTGTCTCCAAGGCCAATATAATTCCTGAGATTTGATGTTCAATACTGAACACAGTATTCCAAATGGAGTCTGACCAAGTTTGTGTACAAATGAAGTTCCTCAGCTTTACCCTAACCCCCTTGTGAGGAAAACCAACATACCATTACTTTGTGTACCTGTCCAATAGCTGTTAGTTATTTGTGTACATTGACTCCCAATTTCCTTTGGTCCTACACAGCTCCTAGTCGCTCCATTAATACCCTAATATGTTTTTTTCCTAATGGACTAATTGGATCTACTCACTAATACCTTACAAGCACTTAACACTATAATTAATTTGCTTTACACACACAGTCACAGATTTTCTCAGTTATTAGATTATTCCTCAATAATCTTCCAGTTATTTTGTTCCAACTATTAAACTGATAGTTTGAGTTATAATGCACCCATGATAAAGAGCAGCATATTGATGGTTAGATGCTGGTACTGTGCAGTAGAGATTTAATATGGTGCACTTTAATGGACTCAAATTTATTGATATTTGAAAAAAAAATGTTAATGACCATGAAAATGAAGACTTTGTGCTACCAGATTTCAGAGCCTTTGTTTTGGCTGGGATTAAGTTTATTGTATTTCTATCACCCAAACAGTTCTACGGTCCACGGATCGGAGCCTTATATGTAAGAGGGCCAGGCACAAGCTCGCCTGTATATCCAATGTTCTTTGGTGGAGGCCAAGAAAGGAAATTCAGGCCAGGGTAAGTTATCTGGAAAAATGCAGAGGAATTAATTCCTAACCTTGGATTATTCTTGAGCGATGATTGCCGCTGATTCACAGCTAAGTTTAACGTTGCATTTCTGATAAAATCGGATTTATAGCTTGTTGGGAGTTATGGAGTGAAATCAAAAGACTGAGCATGATTGCGTTCTACGAAAGGTAATTGGGAGTCCATGTAAACAAATCACTAAAAGCTATTGGACAGGTACACAAAGTAATGGTATGTTGACTTCCCTCACAAAGGGGTTAGGGTAAAGCTGAGGAACTTCATTTGTTATCAGGCTTAGTCAAACTCCATCTAGAGTCCTGTGTTTAGTACTGAATGTCAAATGTCAGGAATTATATTGGCCTTGGGAACAGTACAGGACGGGTAACATAAATTTGGCTTGCATTCCCTTAATTTAGAAGGTTGAAGGGTGATCTAATAGAAATGTTTAAAATTCTAAAGGGATTTTATACATTAGGTAGAGAAAACTATTTGCTGGCTTTCCACCAGCAGGTCTACTTGAACAAGCTAAAGCTGCATCATAAGTTCCCTCAGTTTAATCCAAACTGCTTCCAACTCCTAGGTCACCATGAGCTTCAAACTTCTCTTGTTAATCACAAACCAGCAATGTAACGCTCCCTTTTCCAAGTAACCTTATTCTCATGCTGGACTCTAAATGTAAGGAGTTCTTTGCTTTTTAGGTGTTCAAAATTAAGGCCTTGCTCATAGTTGTCTCTATTCCTGTGATTGTCATTCAACTAACCCACCCCCTTAACTCCCAGCTCTCCTTCCTGCTCTTCAGTTAATCTAGGCCTCACACATCCTTATTATCCCATTCTTCCCTCAGTCCTGACCACAAGCATTCCATCTCCAGCAGCTGACCAAGTTCTCCTGGATCATCTCCCACCACAGCTCCTGACCATCCACCTTCTCCTCCGGTTCATGCTTGCTGATATTGTCAGCCTCTGGCACCATTTCCACATCGACCTCCTTCCAGGGTACCGTGATCTTCCCCCTCTTCAAGAAACCTATTCTTAGCTATTCATTTTTTTGCAATTGCCATCCTATTTCTAAACTTTAATTTCTCTCTAAAGTACGAAATATGCCGTTTCCTCTCAACTACTCTATATTTGAGACCTTCCAACATGGCTTCGATTTCACCTGCAGCACTGAGACCACACCAGATCAATAACAACTTCAATTTATATAGCTCCTTTAGCATAGTAGCCCAAGGCACTTCATGGAGGCAAGAATGAACAAAAAAAATGCTTGCCAAGAAAGAGTTATTTGGAGTGCTAACCAAAGGTTTGGTCAAAGAGGTGAGTTTTTTTTCTCTGCTACAGATATTTAAAAAGTGCTGCATAAGATACGAGAATACTGCCTTACCCCAAACAGCAGGCAGCTTGGCATGCATTCAATTTATGGCTGACTGTCCCAAAAGCCATCAAATACTTCCATTTCTATAGCACTCTTGTGTAAGAAGGAATTTCAAATGCTCACTTCTTGATTGACTATCAACTGTTTTTGCCCCAAGATTTTAAAAAATTATTACCTGACCCCCTCACCATCTTTTTTCCTTTAGCTTGTTGATTGGCACCCAGACTTTTTTCCTTTTTCAGTGTAAAGCATTTGAGATGTCTTCTATTTTTTTGCTGATCCAGGAGAGACCATTTAACATCCCTTTATTCAACCTGTCGCATCTGGGAGGAGCCTCAAAGACCTTGAAGCAGCAACATAATGCAGTATACCCATCCCCTTTCCCAGAGCTGGCTTAGTCAGCTGAAGGCCCAAGGATTGTCATATAATATTCCCATTGTTGAGTTTGCCACTATGATGTCATATTAACAATGTCAGACCTGCACTTACCTAGAATCCAGCAACGTAATGACTGTGACCCTGTCAGTAAGGATGGCATGGCCACAGTGATTGATTTGGTTCTAATTCTACATTCAGTTCTAGGCATCACACTTTATAAGAGATACATTTGCCTTGGAGGCAGTGCAGCACAGATTTGCCAGAATGAGACAACGGCTAAAAGAGTTACTGCATGAGGGGACAGTTTGCACAAGCTAGGCTTGTATTCCCTTGAGTAGAGTAGATTAAGGGGTAATCTGAGTGATGTGTTTACAATTAAAAGGTATAATAGGGTAAACAGAAACTTGTGTATCTGGTGGGGACACGAGAACTTGCAGGCAAGTCCAGAACATGCAGGCAAAATGGTAAAACTAGAGCTGGGCAATTCAGGAGTGAAGTCCAGACACATTTTTCACATAAAGGGTCATGGAAATCTGGAACTCTGCTTCAAAAAGCTATTGAAACCAGGGGTCAATTAAAAATTTCAAAACAGAGATTAATAAATTTTTGTTAGGCAAGGGCATTAATGTGTGTGGAAGTATCATGGAAGTATAATAATTCTCATAATACTTCATGATTTATTGTAAATGTAGGTTAATAATGGGGGTTGGATAGTTTCTCTGTGTGTGGGGCAGTTAACTGAATTGGAGACAGCTGGTCTGGAGCTTTGACTCATCAAAAGAAACTAGGTTTGAAATGCTAAATATGTATGCATGGCTGAAGTCTTAGAATGTAAGGTGAGGAGAATTTGCATTTGTAAATAAATCAGGGTAATTTGAATTTCAAAGAGATTGTAGGATGTTACACCTAGCCAGAGAAGCTAGCCAAGTAGTGTGTTTATTTTTCCCAAAGGTTACTGATCGTATTAGCACCATGAAAAGATTTATATTATGAGAAAGGTAACGTTCCAAAGACATATGGGAACCCTGGAACTTACATTAAAAGGAGAAACATGTACAAAGGAGATTGAAGCTGTGGGTCAGGGAAAGTATTACAAGATCTACCAGAAATGTGAAAACCCTCCAGTATTTGTGCAATAAGCTGCTGTCTATAGAAACCGAAGCTGGCCATTTTGAATTGTATTGTAAGGGGTATAATGTTAACTGGCTGGAATCTATTTAAAATCTATTTTTTTTTGTTTACTGTTGTCTCAATGGGGGTGTAACTGGAAGCCAGATTAATTAGGGGTTTTAGGAGTTATTATAGTAGTAATTTGTGGACCTATCTTTTCTTTTGCTAATAAATGTTTAATTTACTTTTGTAAAAATCTCTAGAGTCTTGGTGGACTTATTACTACTGAATTCAGGCACGTACCTTGAAATAAAATACAAATTGCAAAATCGTTGTGACCACGTGATCAAGTTTCCCTTGTGGATTTGATCTGCCTGGCAAACATCATCTGCTGTGTCATAACTCCATTTACCTGCTTTGCTTCCTGTTAAGGTACTAATCAACTGTGGTCTAATTGAATTGGGGAACAGGCTTGAGGAGCTGAATTGACAACTTATGTGCCAAGGATCAAAGAGGATCAGATTTCAGTCTTCAACTGTGACAGACTCCTTTTAATCCTTATTATCATGGGGGAACATAATTTAAATTTTTATTATCAGACCAAAAACAGACAATAGTGAATCAACTACCCTGTTTTATACCTCACCCAGTTTTCTTCTCCATTTAAGTTAATTGAGTAGAAAGTCACATGAGGTCTAAATTGGACAGCCAATTTCAATTTCCTATTTTTCATCCAACGATTGAAGTTTAAAATTGCATCCACTGTATGGTCATGAATAGGTGTCTTTTTACCCAAGTTAGGCTAAATAAGGTTATCGGGACTGATTTTGAAGACTTTACAGGTTTTGGTGAACATATAAGATGTAAATCTAATATTTAACCTCTCTATTTCCAGCACAGAAAACACACCAATGATCGCAGGACTTGGGAAGGTAAACAACACTTTTTAAATCTCGTCCTGACCATATGATCTAGAACGGACATCCACTGCCTTAGCTCAGCAAGATTTTTCTGAAACAGCCCTCTACAGCTCCCATTTTCAGACTAAATCTTGCTTATGTCAAGATAAGCTAAATCCTTGCGATCATTGTAAAACTGGCAACAATTAAAATTTCTGGTTCGATATGTCTGTATTCACCTAGCCATTACTTTAGAGATACAGCAAGTTTCTCGCTCTCCTCTTCTAAATGCAATCATATATTTGAACCACTGACTGTGTTGCTGACCCTTTGGGAAGTATGGATGAGCTTTGTACAGTATTATGTAAAGTCCTGGCCACTTAAACAGAACAAGAAATATAAAGGATTGAGAGAGGATTGAAAGATTTTGCATCATGAGCACTGAGGAAACAAAATCTTTTTCCAACCAATAAAGAGAATGAATAATTCCAAGGTTTGAATTCATGAAAGGAATTGATAGGCTGCAGGAATATTATTGTGCAAAATCAGAATAGGAGGAAATAAAGTCATCTTAACCAAAGGAGCTGTGAGTTAACTCAAACTTGCATTTACCTGTTTGTGAATATGAACTAATGCCCCATAGACTGGAAGCTAGAAACTCGACTAAAGGGAATTAGATCCACTTCCGAATCAACGGAATAAAGGTACAAGTTTAAGATAAGAGAACGGTTAGGTCAACTTCTGACACACGATCTGAGTAACCGTGAGTTGGAGTGGTTGAACCGCTTTTCTCATTGAATCATAGAATTATACAACCCAGAAGGACACTATTCAGCCCATCATGCTTTTGCAACTTTTTGAAAGAGCCATCTGATTAGCCCCATTTCCCTGCTTTTTCCCCTTAGCTGCACAATTTCTTTAAATATTACTTCAGTTCTCTTTTAAAAGTTAGTATTGAATGTGCTTCCACCACCCTTTCAGGCAGTGCCTTTCAGATCATAACTTGTTGAACAATTTTCTTTTCAAAGCTTTTCGTCTTTCCCTCATCAGGATGCTTTGCATGAATACCAAGATAAGGGGAAAAACAACAATTTATACTGTATGAGAAGAGAATGCTGATTTGTTGGCAAATGGACTCTAATTGGTAGAGGCGTTGCCATGGAGAATGCATGGAGTGATGGTGACAGACAAGTTAACTGCCAAGCATTGTTTGAAATTTAAACCAGGCAGCTTGGTCCTGATTGTTCAAGGCGTTGCCCTGAGGCATGAGTCAGCGAATGGCTATCACTTATTTTGTTTAGCTGAAATAGGCGCAGTGTGTGTACATGTTCTTTTCGTCTGCAAAGAATAGGGCCCTGTGTATTAAGAATTATGCTCAAAGCCAATTTAAGATTGTCAGCCGGGCTTGCAGTGTGGCACATTTGCGTGTGTTAATACACAGTATTATATCATACTATAATATCACATATTATATCATACAGTATAAATTGTTGCTTTCCCTTATATTGGTATTCTTGCAAAGTGTCCTGATGAGTGCAAGACCAAAAGCTTTGACATGACTTTTCTTTCAGCAATACTCTAGTTCTGTACTACCAAACAACAATTTTCTTTTCCTCGTGTCACCTCTAGTTCTTTTGCCAATCAGCTTAAAATGAAATCCTCTGCTTACTTTTCCTTCTGCCTTTGGAACTAATTTTTCACTTATTATCAAAACCCTTCAAGATTTTGAAGACCTCTATCAAAACCTCTCTGTTCTACGGAGAACAACCCTACTTTATTTAGTCTTTCTCTACGTAACTGAAGTCTTTCACCCATGGCACCAGTCTGGTAAATCTCCCCTGTACCTATTGCAAGGCCTTGAGGGCCATCCTAAAATGTGGTGCTCAGAACTTGACACAATACTCCAGTTGGGACCTAGCAAGTGCTTTATAAATGTTTAGCATTACTTCCTTATTTTTGTACTCCGACCCTATTTATAAAGCTAAGGATCCCATATGTCTTTTAAACAGCCTTCTGAACTTGTCACGCCACTTTCGAAGACTTGTGTTCCTGTAGCCCCTTGAAAACTATATTATTTGGTTTATATTGTTTCTCCGCGATCTTCCTACTAAAATGTGTCACTCTTACTTCGCTGCATTAATGTCTTGTTTCTGCCCATTTTTCCAGCCTGTCTATGTCTTCCTGAAATCTGTTAATATCCTCCTCACTGTTTACTATAATTCCAAGTTTTGTATCATCTGCAAACTTTGAAATTATGTTCTGTATACCCAAGACCAGGGACAGAATTTTCAGGTCAGCCGGTGGGTGCGATGAGCAGGTCCAGGAGCGGCCGGGGCACAGACCACTGACTGCAATCAGCCCACGAGCCCGAGTTCACGCTGGCTGGCCAGTTAACGGCAAGCCAGCATGAAGCGCACACTGAAATGCTCAGTGTTGCCAAGGAGGGTGGAGGCTGACGTAAGTGTGGACGAGCACAGAATGAAAGCTCCCTGAAGGCAGGGAGCTGCCTGAAGGAGCTGAAGATTTCAAAAGCATTAAATAAAGATTTTAAAATCAGAACAAAAATGTCCAAGCACACAAACAGTCACCTGGACATAAACATTATAAAAATACAGTCCATAGATTTTTTTTTACCGTCCTTTGATGAGGTTTCATGAAAAATGCAAAGGCCGTCTGGCCGATTCGCCCATCTGCCAACCGTAAGGTTGGATGGATGATGAAAAATCGGGGACAATTACAACTTTAATGGGCTTAATTGCCCTCAATTGTCGGCAGGCGCGATTCCAACTTTTGTATGTGCCTGCTGGCGGAAATATCGTGCAAGCACGGGATGACGGGACACTCGCCCAACGTCATCACGTGCTATTTTAAGCTCAAGCAGGTTGGGTGCACGCCAAATTCTGCCCCAAGTCATTAAGGTATAATCAAAAAGAGTAGTTGTCCCAACACTGATCCCTGGGGGTACCATTATATACTGCCTTCGAGTCTGAATAATTTCACCACTACTGTTGACTTGTTGTGCCTTCTCTAATCTTGTATACACATAGACACTGTTCCTTTAGTCCCATGGATTTCAATTTTGCTAACAAGTCTATCATCTGTCTTTTTTAGTCAAACACCCATTCAAAGTCCATGTATAGATCAACCACACTACCCTCATCCATCTCCTCTGTTACTTAATCAAACAACATTATCTTAAATATACTGAATTCTGTATATTGCACGATGAGTAACCCTTCCTCTGTTGAGTAAGTGGGAACTCTGCATTGCATAGTGAGTTAGTTGAAACTGCTTATATGGTAAATAATCCTTACTCTGTAACTAGTTGCTGTTCATTTAGCATAATGAAATGACAGTTAATGGCTGATAGTCTTCAACTTAATTTTACTGACCTCTTTCCTCAGGCTGCTGAACTGGTGGTCAGGAAGCTGGAGGTATATGCCAGTCACATGCAAGAAGTGAGGGATTACTTAGAAGAGAAACTATTGGTATGTGTGAATCTTTAGAAGTAATGAAATAATATTTTAGGATACAGTATGGGAGCAATTTGGGATGAGTCATGTAGTATGTATAGTGTTAAAAACAAAAAACTGCGGATGCTGGAAATCCAAAACAAAACAAAAACAGAATTACCTGGAAAAACTCAGCAGGTGCGGCAGCATCGGCGGAGAAGAAAAGAGTTGACGTTTCGAGTCCTCATGACCCTTCAACAGAACTGATTTGTTCAAATCAGTTCTGTTGAAGGGTCATGAGGACTCGAAACGTCAACTCTTTTCTTCTCCGCCGATGCTGCCGCACCTGCTGAGTTTTTCCAGGTAATTCTGTTTTTGTTTTGTTGAGTATGTATAGTGTGTTGTGAGGGCCTGGTGACTTTGGACTTATGGTTCTCAATACTGGAGGCTTTCTTCTCCCCACCTCTGGGTCTGTTGTACTCTAATTGATAAAGGATTGATTGCAATAATTGGTCCACAGCTCCATTATTGCTTCATGCAACTACCAAGGCAGTGAAAGATGAACTAGACGAACCTTGGTCTTTTCTCATCTAGCAATTTCCACATTCCCATGAAATGCAGAGATCCACGAAAAATTTGTGGTGACGCTTTACATGTGAGTTGTACTGTCATGAAGTGACCGCACAAGATTGTAATGACTATGGTGAAATTGTAAAAATGTAGCACAGGTGCCCTGATGGTTTTGTGTGTAATGTACCACTCAATGCAGTACTAAACCATAACAGACTAGAGGTCCTGCTTTGAATCCTTTTCTCTGCTGAATGAACTGATCACAGCTGAAGTGCTGTATCTAGGTTAGAGAGGGGTTAATATTACACAGGGTTTCCGCCTTAATTGTTATCCAATGATTGCAAATAGAAAATTGCACTGAGTGAATGGATAAAAGTAGGTTTTGGCTGATTAAGTAGCCTGATGACATTGTGACTGGACTTGCAACTAGAAAGCATCCACTTAGGTGAAAATCAGAGCACTGCTATCACCCCTGGAATGTTAGCCTAGCTCAAGTTAGTACCAGTGGGAGAGGAGAAAACTTGCAAAATAACCTCAGTAGGTGAAATTACCTTAAAGTGTTAGGTTGTCCAATGCCATGTTCCAGAACTGAGAGTGTTAATGTTTAGAGAGACTTAGATGTATTCATACAAGGGATATGGAAAGTTAGCTACGATCAACCATGATCATATTGAATGGCGGAGCAGGCTCAAGGGGCCATATGGTCTACTCGTATTTCTTATGTTCTCTCATAGCAGCAGGTACAACAAGCAGTTAGGAAGGCGAATTGTATGTTTGCTTTTGTTCAAGGCAAAGGCAGCACAAAAACAAAGAAGTCTTGCTACAATTGTACAGGTCTTTGGTGAGACCGCACCTGGAGTCCTGTGCACAGATCTGGTCTCCATGTGTAGGGAAGAATATACTTGCATTGGAGGCGGTACAGCAAAAGTTCAGTAGCTTGGTTTGTGGGGTGAGAGCATTGGCATGTGGGGTGAGAGCATGGGATTAGAAGCTGAGTAAATTGGCTTTTAACTTAATGAGAGGTGGTCTCATTGAAACATTTGAGATTCTGAAGGAGTTTAACAGGATAGACACAGAAAGGTAGTTTCCCCAACTGAGGAAATCTAGAACACGGGACAGCCTTAGAGTAAGTAGGTCAACTATTTAAGATTGAGATGTGGAGAAATGTCTTCACTCAGAGGGTTGAGTGTCTTTGGAATTATCTATACCTGAGGATTGTGGATGCTCCATTGTTGAATATGTTTAAGGATGCGATAGACTGACTTTGATCTCTCAGGGAATCGGGGGCGGGCAAGAAAGTGAAGTTTAGGATAAGATCAACCATGATCATATTGAATGGCGGAGCAGGCTCAAGGGGCCGTATGTTCTACTCGTATTTCTTATGTTCTCTCATAGCAGCATTGCAGTATTATAATACCTGGATAGAGAGGCAAAAGTAGACAATGAAATTACAGTGAAAAGTTCAGGGCACACCAGCAGTGTTCGTACATAAACAGGTGGTCACACTTTGTCTTGGCCATTACTTCATTACTTTTCAGAGTTACCAGGGTATGCATACCACAATAGGATATAAGTTATAACAGGAAGAGTTTAGTCCACTAGACTGTGGATTGGAGGTTATTTACAAAGTGGTTTCATTAAAGAACGTTGACTACGAAATGGTTCGTGTATAAGAGTCAACATTGTTATTGAATCTATTATTTATGTAGTTGCTGGGTAATACATGATTAATGAGTAAATTTTATGCGTCTAAGAAACTGATTTGATCTTTTTCTATTCTTATTGCAGACCGCCTTTGGGAAGAACAGGCTCCATTTCAACAGCCACTTTAAGGGCTCAGACAGATTACCAAACACCTGCAACATGTCGATTCTAGGGCCTAACCTGCAAGGTACTGGCAAAACTATCATCATCTCAGTGAATCAAGCATATAGTGTTATTAATAAACACCTAGAGCACATGGTTAGGAATGTTTGAATCACCATTAAGAATGTGCTATTTCATTGTGTGCAGGTCGGAAGGTGCTGCTGCACTGTCGAAGGTTGCTGGCTAGTGTGGGAGCTGCCTGCCATTCAGACAAAGGCAGTAGGTAAGAGGGCTCAAGATGACTCTTGTGATCCTGGAATTAGTGTTCGAAATCATTACACCCATCCACTCTCCTAGGCCAAATGTGCTTGTAATTCTCTGGGGTGAAATTGAACCTTAAGTAGGAGAGTTACAATCGTGGGATCTTATATGTTTTCCAAATGGGAATGCTGCCAGTTAAAAATAAAAACAGCCAAGAAAGATCAGTGGTTTCTGATTCACTAATCCATTGCTTCCTATTTTGCATTTTATCTACTCGCTGCTTAATTTGAAGTAAATATTAAAGGGACTAATTTAATAACTATGGCAATTAGCTGTTTGGTAGTACAGAACTTGAGTTTTGCTGAAAAAAGAGTTTTTTTGTCAAAGCTTTTTGTCGATGAATAGCTTTGACAAAAAATGTCTCTTTTTTCAGCAAAACCATGGCAATGTTGCTATTTAATTAAAGGCTAATTTATATTTTCGGTACTGTGATGCATCGGCATTTTAATTATTAATGTACGGTGTCAGGATGCAGCCATGTAACTGAGCACTGCTGCCCACTGTCCATTCCACACTGGTGAAGGATGTTGCTACTTTCCCTTGGTTCCCACTCCAACCTGTCAAATGGGAGACTGAAGGGATAGTAATAGTTACAGCTTGAGCAGACCCCACTGAACTGATAATCAAAAGAGCCCTGTGCCAAATTATTTGGGAGCGCTGGTTTCAACCCATGCAGGACAAAGAATAAATTAAGTCTTTGAAAGTAGGTCAGATCATTCTTGGTCAATAAATAATTTGAAGTGAAAAACAAATGTCCATTTAAAAATCTTTATCCTCTCTCATATTTTGTTGTGTATTACCCACATCGCTCAGTGCAGTATCTCTGAAACGTGAAATGACAGTGACTTCACTATTCTCAAAATACATTGCAGTGATAGCCAACCCCAAGTAGCAAATGAAATATGAGGTTGAGGCACGTTCCAGAGAAGTGGGTAAATTAGTGACATTTGTAACTTTTTAGATGGGGTGGGTGGGGCCAAGGTTGGTTCCTTCATTTTTCCTAATTGCAGGAACCCTGGTCATCCAAGAATTGGGTGAAGGAGCTTCAGGAAAGTCTGGAGATAGCAGAATAAATTTGCACAGAGAAATGAAGATAGTTGCTAGACAAACAACAAGTACCATGGTGGTGAAACCTCTTCAAAGAACAGCTGGAATAATACTTGAAATAAAAATAGAAAATGCTGGAAAACCTCAGCAGGTCCTGGAAGCATCTGTGGATAGAGAAACAGGAGTTTCTCAACGTTTTGAGTCTTTAATACTCTTCAGAGTTAAAGAGAAGTAGCTCAGAAGTAGCACGGTCAGCACTCTGTGAAAGCACAACACAGAAACAAGTGACAAATGGTGGTGGTTTGGGGGAAAAGGATAAAATAAATTAAAAAATAATTTTAAAAATTTTAAAACAATAAATACATAAAAAATAAATAAATAATTTTTAAAATGGATTAAAAAAGGGGTAAAGATGTAGCAGAGAGTTCATGTTCTGAAGTTGTTGAACTCAATACTAAGTCCGCAAGGCTGCAAAGAACCTAATCAGAAGATGAGGTGCTATTCCTCCAGTCTGCGTTGGGAAATTAACTGCAAAATTGCAGCAGGCCAAGGACAGACAAGTAGGCACGAGAGCAAGATGGGGTGTCGAAATGGCAAGCTACAAGGAAAGTCTGGCTCATGCTTGCGGACTGAGTGAAAGTGCGCCGCAAAATGGTCACCCAGTCTGCGTTTAGTCCCCCCAATTTAGAGGAGACCATATTGGGAGCAACGACTACAGTAAACCAAATTGAAGGAGGTGTAAGTGAAGCACCGCTTCACCTGAAAGATATGTTTAGGGCCTTGGATGGTGAGGAGGGAGGAGATAAAGGGCCATGGGAAAGGATTGAGGAGTTCGGAGGAAGGGACCAGGGTATCACGGAGGGAACAGTCCCTAGGGAATGCTGACTGGGGGCACGGAGTGGTGGGGGTTGGTGGTGACGGGAAGATGTGTGGTCGTGGCATCATGTTGTGGTTGGCAGAAATATGGAGGATGATGCTTTGAATGCGGAGTCTGCTGAGGTGAAAAGTGAGGTCAAGGGGGACTCTATCATGGTTCAGGGAGGGAGGGAAAGGGGTGCGGACAGAGGTGTGGAGGTTGTTTGGACATGGTTGAGGGTCCTGACAAACACAGTCGGGGGCAACCCTCAGTTAAGGAAAATGGATGATATGTCAGAAGCGCCGTTTTGGAAGAAAGCATCATCTGAACAGATGTGACAGAGGTGGAGGAAATAAGAGAATGGGATGGAGTCCTTGCAGGAAGCAGAGTGTACTCAAGGAGCTGAAGCGGCACCAATACAGTCATTGATGTACCAAAAGAAGAGTTGTGGGAGGGGGCCTGAGTAGGACAGGAAGAAGGAATGTTCCACAGCCCTCAAAAAGACAGACATAACTGGGGTCCATGCGGGTACCCATATCCACACCTTTTATTTGGGGGAATTGAGATGAGTTAAAGGAGAAATTGCTCAGTGAGAGAACAAGTTCAGCCAGGCAGAGGAAGTGGTGGTGGATGGGGATTATTCGGGCCTCTGTTCAAGGAAAAAATGGAGAGCCCTCAGACCATCCTGGTGGGGGATGGAGGTATTATAAGACCATAAGACATAGGAGCAGAAATTAGGCCATTCGGCCCATCGAGTCTGCTCCGCCATTCAATCATGGCTGATAAATTTCTCAACCCCATTCTACCGCCTTCTCCCCATTGGTCCCCTTACCAATCAAGAACCTATCTATCTCAGCCTTAAATACACTCAATGACCTGGCCTCCACAGTGTTCTGTGGCAATGAATTCCATAGATTCACCACTCTCTGACTAAAGAAGTTTCTCCTCATCTCTGTTCTAAACGGTCTTCCCTTTACTCTGAGGATGTGCCCTTGGATCCTAGTCCCTCCTACTAATGGAAACATCTTCCCCACGTCCACTCTATCCAGGCCTTTCAATATTCTGTAAGTTTCAATCAGATCCCCCCTCATCCTTCTAAACTCCGAGTATAAACCCAGAGTCCTCAAATGTTCCTCATATGTTAAGCCTTTCATTCCTGGGATCATTCTCATGAACCTCCTCTGGACCCTCTCCAGGGCCAACACATCCTTCCTGAGATACGGGGCCCAAAATTGCTCACAATATTCTAAATGTGGTCTGACCAGAGCCTCAGCAGCACATCCCTGCTTTTATATGCTAATCCTCTCAAAATAAATGCCAACATTGCATTTGCCTTCCTAGCTACTGACTCAACCTGAAAATTAACCTTAAGAGAATCCTGGACTAGGATTCCCAAGTCCCTTTGCACTCCAGATTCCTGAATTCTCTCCCTATTTAGAAAATAGTCCATGCCTCTATTCTTCCTACCAAAGTGCATGACCTCACTCTTCCCCACATTGTATTCCATCTGCCACTTCCTAGCGCATTCACCTAACCTGTCCAAATCCTCCTGCAGCTTCCCCGCCTCCTCAATACTACCTGTCCCTCCACCTATCTTTGTATCATCTGCAAACTTAGCCAGGATGCCCTCAGTTCCTTCATCTAGATCATTAATGTATAAAATGAAAAGTTGTGGTCCCAACACTGACCCCTGCGGTACTCCACCGGCCGCCATCCATGGTGAAGAGGAGGCGGTAAGGGCCAGGAAACTAGAACTTGTTGATGTGATGTAGGCCATCAAAGGGATTGTAAATGTAGGGGAGAAGAGATTGGATAAGGGGAAAGAGAACAGAGTCAAGATAGGAAGAAATGAGTTCCGTGGGGCAGTAACAGGCTGACACGATGGGTCTACCAGGACAGTCCTGTTTGTGGATTTTGGGAAGGAGATAGAAGCAGGCTGTGTAGGGTTGGAAGACTGAGGTTGGAAGCTATAGAGGGAAGATTTCCAGAGGAGATGAGGCCAGTGACAGTCCTGAAAACAATGGCTTGATGTTCGGTGGTAGGGTCATGATTCAGGGGAGGTAGGAAGAAGTGTCTGAGAGTTGGTGCTCAGCCTCTAAAAGGTAGAGTTCAGCACGCCAAACAACAACAGCACCACCCTTGTCGACAGGTTTAATAACAAAGTTAGGGTTGGACTTGAGAGAACAGAGAGCAGCAAGTTCAGAAGGAGACAGGTTGGAGTGGGTGAGAGGAGCAGAGAATTTGATATGGCCGATGTCAAGCCAACAGTTCCGATGAAAAGATCATGAGCAGGTAAGAGGCCAGAGACAGGGATCCAGGTGGAGGGAGAATACTGAAGGTGGGTGAAAGGATCCGTTAAACTGGGGGAGGACTCCTGCCCAAAGAAATGAACATTGGGACGAAGGTGAAGGAAAAAGAGTTCATCATCGTGCCGAACCCAAAATTCATTGAGGTGAGGGCGTAAGAGGATGAAACTGCGTCCTTTGCTGAGCACTGAACGTTCCACATCAGAGAGGGGAAGGTCAGAGGGTATAGTGAATACACAACAAGGGCTGGGATTAAAAGAAGGGCTGGATTCAGAGGGATGAGAAGGGGTGGAGGGTCCTGGATGGGCATTGGTATCAATAAGTTGTTGGAACTTGCGCTCCTTAACACTTGAAAGGAAGAGAAAAAGTTTCTTGTTGAGATGTTGGATGAGATAAAGAATAAAATGAAACTGGGGACAAGTTTTGAGATAGGGTGAGTTGGTGCTACTGGAGAGAGGTTGAGTGTATACATGTGTCAGCACATGGCACTGAGTGTGGATCGCAGGATGCGGCAAGGATAATACCTGGTCTGGAATTGGGATTAGAGATTGCAGGGATAAATACAGACAGAATTAAATACCCAGCAGCTACCATGCTTCCTGGGGACTTTTGGAAAGCAAACAGCCTAGGCTGAAGATGAAGCTGTGAACATAAGTGCGTTGTAGTTTTGACTTAAATTTGGACAAGAGCAGGCCAGACTGAGCAGAGGTGGCAGGTTACCTTTGTAAGGCATTAGTGAACTGGTTAGCTTTCTTGGACAATCCAGCAGCTTTTTTCCCTTAACTTCCCAGATTTACTGAATTCGGTTCTGTGGAATTGAACTTAGGACCTCTGGGTTGCTGGTCTAGCACTGTGACTACTTATCATATCTGCAGTGTTGAGCCCATGCTCTGTTCATGGGGTAGATTTGGTGGCTGAATGCAGTTTATTTTCTCTCACCCTCTTGCATCCTCCTATAACGATCAATCTTGCTTTTCCAGGCCCTCGCATATTTTACTGAATAGTGGCATTCCATATGAGGTGGCAGAGAATGCACTTCGCTTGAGTGTGGGGCGTACAACATCGAAAAAGGATGTAGATGCCATTATAGAAGACCTGAAGCAAGCGGTTAATGAAATTGAAGAGTGTGCTGCTCAGGTTTTGCAGTAGCACAGCGCCAGGAACTGATTACTGCCAGCAGAAATCCAGAGCTACAAGATGGGAGCAATAAGGCCTTTCTCACCAAAGGATAGAGGCCTGAGTTTCCAATAGGTTGGGCAAGTTTTTTTTTCTAAAGTGGCCAGTTAAACCAATGCAAAAGATCAATGAGTTACAAGCACAAATTATGTCCAATGTAAATGAAATTTCCAGTAATTTGTACTGGTTTAAAAAGCATTGGGCTAGAAGACTGCTGTGTCCGCAAAACTGGTCATGCCTCCAGATCGAACTAATCACCATTACAGGTTTATTTGTGGAGGCATTTGAAATATTTAATTTTAGGTGCAAGGACATTAAAAACGTATCTTTTTAATTTGCTAACAGACTGACTACTATGCACCCATATAACTGTTAAATGATCATCCTTGTAGTTTCTTTGATTTTAATTAATTGAAAATAACAGATTACTCACAGGTGCTGGACTAGATACTGATTATAAACAAGTATTTGTCATCTGGACAGACTTTTTTAAAAAACTTTTTGAATTGAATGTGACAATAGCCTCAGTCAAGAGGCATCTCTCCTTATTTGTCCATTGCCCCACCCCCACCTCCATTACTCTCCAGTTCTTTTTAATCACAGACCCTCAGTCCAGTAATTCTGATGTGAGAGGTAAAAAGCAATAGTTTTAATATAAGTGGCTTAGCAGGTATCCAGTGTTCTATAGCATCTGAACCCTTCAATTAGATTCCAGCCAATAACTTATTCCTGGCTATTCATGATTACACACACATAATAAAGTACTGCTTGGTTTGTAAGTGATGGACAGTTGTGTTGCTACAGTACAAATTATTTATAGCAACCTACCCTCCTCGAGCCAAAGTGTCCCAGTGCAATCAACCTTTGAAATAAAATTATTTTTTAAACACAATCTTTCCTATGATTTTCCAACTAAGATCATTGCATTAATGAATACTGTCCTCTTCCTTGAGAGTGTTGATTAAATTCTTTGTTAAATGGATACAGGCCAGATGGTAAAGTACAAAACAAATCGCAGATCTATTCCTTCAGAGTAACTTTATTCACAGGACGCAATATCACAGATCTCTGCCTTCTAACAACCCACCCAGTATCCCAGCTAACTCTCTCTTTATATGTGCTCCCATATCTTAATCAAATAATATGCCCATCAGTTGTGTATTTTTTTTTAACATTCGACTACATTTTTGTTGTATTTGTGTCTTGGACACCTTTCATATTCATATGTATTCCCCTTTGACTCAAACATGCCAACCTAGAACACTCTTAAAAACCAACAAATAGCTTTAAAGAAACAGATACAACTCTAGTAAAGCTACAAGTTATCTAACGGGCCAACAGTTCAATACCAACCATGAACAAAAACCTCTGGCCAAGGCTGCTACTTTAAAGTAAGTTAAATTCTGTTCTATTGCATGATTTTCACCTTGGTAACAGGAATTACAATTCACAATGTAGATCCTTGCTAAGGGAATTGGAGGCTATTTTCTCTGGATACCTTGGGCACTCTGAAGAGCCTCCGAAGTGGTCAAAATGGAGTCAAGCTGAAATGCCCATTTGCAAGCACCTCAAGCCAAGCTGTACCAGTACAGCTACAACACTGATATCTACACAACAAAGTGGAAAATTGCACCAGTATGCCGAGACCACATAAAGCAGGACAAAACCAATTCAGCAGATTTGTGGCATCACTAAGACCACCTACTTTCATATCCATAACATTGCATGACTTTGCCCCTGTCTCAGACCATCTGTTGCTGAAACCCTCATCCTTGTATTTGTTACCTCTAGACTTGACTACTCCAACACACACCTGGTTGGTCTCCCACATTTATCACACCACCACGCCCCCACCGCCTTGACCCTGTAAAGTTGAGCTCATCCAAAACTCTGTCACCCATGTCTTAACGCACAGCAAACCCCATTCACCTATTAGCCCTGTGCTCACTGACTTGCATGGACTCCCATTTAAGCAAGGTCTTGATTTTAAAATTCTCATCCTTGTTTTCAAATGTCTCCATAGACTTGACCTGCCCTATCTCTGTGATCTCCTACATCCCTACGAGACACCTGCACTCCTTTAGTTCTGTTCTCTTAAGCATCCCAATTTGCTCCACTATTGGTGACAGCATCTTCAGGTGCCTGGGCCCTCAGCTTTGGAATTCTCTCCCGACATCTCTCACCTCTACCTCATTTTCCCACTTTAAGACACTCGTTAAGACCTACCTCTTTGACCAAGCTGCTGGTCATCTGACCTATTATCTGCTTATGTGGCTTGATGTCATATTTTATTTTAAAATGGCCCTGTGAAACACCTTGGGGTGTTTGGCGAGGAGGGTGTTGCATGCGCAGTCTCATGCAATCGTATATTAAGGTGGCTCACGGACTCCCAGGCTTTATACGAAGAAATGTTGATTTTAGCACAGTGATAATGTCACTGGAAGAGTGACCCAGAGACCATGGCTAATGTGGAAGCATGAGTTCAAATCCCACCACGGCAGCTGGTGGAATTAAAATTCAATTAATAAAACATGGTATTGAAAGCTAGTCTCAGTAATGGTAACCATGAAACTATCAGTGATTGCCACAAAACCCATCTGGTTCACTAATATTCTTTGGCTGGCAGAAGAGAGGGCCCAGGCCCTTGGGGATGTGCTGGCTGGCATAGGAGCAGGCTTGATGAAGTTGCAACAACTTGCATGTCATGCGTCTATTGATGTCCAACTCGCGACCAAAGCCATCCACAGCCTTAAAATTAGGGTGCTGGGTCATGACTGCATTCAAGGTGTCTAGGTGGCTCAGGCGCATGGTGGACTCTTGTCTGAACTGACCCCTGTTCGGATGGAATTTCACATTGTCCCGAAACTGCCTTCAGGAACCTCGGCCCCACAATTTGAGCCATCTCATGGAAATTCCCTCCAAGCCTTTCCAATCTGCACGGAGGGGTTCCCAGGCCAGAAGCTGCTGCAGACCCTTCATCTCCTCGCCCTCATTAACCGTTCAGACATGCCATGGTACTCCTTCCTGCCATCTAGAGGAAATGGGGGCCCCCGGTGGAGAACTCTTATGTAGGAGTCCTCCCCTTTACCATCGGGGATTTGGTGTGGAGGGTGTTGCATGCGCGCAATTGTAGATTAAAATGGGTCAGGGACTCCCAGGCCGCTTGTAGTTTCTGTGGCCTTGAGGAGTCTGTGTTCTATGTTTATATAGGTCGCCGGTGTGCAGTTCCTGTCTGATAATTGGAAGGGGCTGCAACCTTGTTTAGAAATCTCAAATATTGGAGGATGGATGGGGAAACAAGAGAGCAATTTATGGCTCCAATTTTATAATAATTTGATTGTGTAACTGATGACATGTCATTAGAGTTGCCAACTCTCCAGGTGAACTGGAGTCTCCAGGAATTAAAGATCAATCTCCAGGACAAAACTCTGTGCAACCCTGGAAAAAAATCATCAGGACATCAAAAAAGGATTGGGTTTTTTTTGGTCATTTTCTTTGTACACTTCTCTTTACCAGATATAAAAATATTAAAAATCAGGCGGGTTGGGGGGAGGGTGGGGGGGGGGGGGGGGGGTGGTGCAGTGGGGGAGGGTGGCGTGGGGAGAGACGGGGGATTCGGGGGAGGCTGTTTGATAGTCAAACATCATCCAATTGGGTAATGAGTCTTTTTGTTTTCCAACTGCTGTAGGAAGGCAGTACATCACAAGGATGGATGTGTTGGTTGACTATTGGCTAGAACATGGGGGCAAGTCACATGATGACCTCCAGGTATACATTTAATCACAGTTGGCAACCCTATCATTAATGTAGTGTTTGTGAAGTTTTACATACCAATTTAAAAATTCAAGAAAGAACAGCACTGAAATTAGTGTTTATTAAGTAAATACCCAAATATGATCTATTTAATTTCACTCTGTAATATATTGAATTGACACAATGCATAACAGTTATAATTAATACATTGAGGGCCTCCATCTTCACAATACCTCGATGTATCGGAGTATCCAAAAAGCAGGTTCTCCTGCTGTTTCAGTCAAATACCCACAGTGACTTCACTGGCCTGTCTGGATGGGTCAGGATTTGGATGCACTTCCCTTCCTTAAATTGTGTCACTGTAATAATCCATGATCCACAGCCCAGAGCCACCCCCTCTTCCTCTGACACCCAAACCTATTAGGGGACTATGCTAAATCTGAAGTAAAGGCAAAAGTGATTAATATCTTCAGTGTGCTTAAGTTTCCTAGGCCAAAAAGAGAATCAAGGTTAACGGTTGATGTTTGTAGTCTTCAAACAATATACCAGCCTCTCAAAACATTAATGTATCAAATTGGAACAGATTGAATTTAATGGTTCTCTTCACCATTAGTTCAACACCTCCTTTGGGATTCCATATGGTGATAGATACTGGGGACTAAATTAAGTGGCTAGCTTTTTGGGTTGTGTTTGGTAATTGCTAGGGTTTGGTACAGTTGGAAGTATGTTTTGTTTTATTATAACAAAGGCTAAAATAATGCAATGCTTGTTATTCAATCCAGCATTCGCTCAGTGCTTGCTTTTCTTGCAGTGCTTAAGGGCATCTTTCAAAGCTCCAAGCACAAGATCCGCGTTGGCTTTTGTGCAGTTGATGCCCATTAATCCAATCCGCAAAACCTAAAGACCAGGAAATAGATCTATTTAGTCATGGATAGTTTAGAAATATTAGCGTAAATCCATCAAACTCACATTTCAAGTGGATATACAAGGGTTGCACTTTGAGGGAGTATACCCTTTATCAAAGAGAGCTATAGCTCTATCTTCAACCTGCTGTTGGACATCCTGAAGAGTTGTATATGGGACATCTTTGGGAATTAAAGGTTAATAATTTAATTTTCTTGTATTTTGGAGCAATAGTCTTCCCAATATAAACAGAATGGCTTTGAAGTATTTTTACAAGAAGGCATAGCTTGTCTTCTGCTTTTAGAATATTCTGATTATTATGTACAAGAAATGAGTGTGAAAAAAAATAAGTGACAATAATGACATCAACCATAGGTGATTGAAGTATAACTTTGGTGGCTCCTTTACTAGTGATGGCCTGCTGGACTGACCTCCATGTGAAGTCTGCAGTCATTTCTCCACAGCTACTCAGCCAAGATTAGGAATTTGCCATGTGAGAAATCCAAGGTGAAGAGAATGGTTTAAGCAGTATACTAGCAATAGATAATTCTTTTTAGTTTGGGCAGAATAAATGTAAGTAATGCAGGTGAGTGTTTGGAAACAAATATGAAAGGTTCACCAAAGGATTACATCCTTTTAAGACCGCTTTGTAGTACCATGCCCTAAGAAGGCATTGACAACCATGGACTTCCATTGGATTGGTCCAAGATTATGCTTGGCAAAGTATTGCAGTGGTTTGCCATTGCCTTCTGCAGTATGGCTGAGCAGGAAACTCTCCTGCTCTTACCATCTGCCATCAAGTGTAATGGAAGGATTTACAGGCTGATAATCAACCTGTCTGGTCACGTTATGAACATATCTTTCTTGGCCATGAAATCCTGGAGTGGGGACTTGAACCAGGAGCTACTGGCCCAGAAGTAGGGATGCTTCTACTGCACCACAAGATCTCCTTCTCCTTTCAAGGCGGACCATCAAAAACCATCTCTTTTCCTATGCTTCATGCCTCCAGGTAAAGAAGATCTGACTACTCTATTAATGCTTTTTCTTAATTTACAACGGGTAATGTTCTTCAGACGCATGTGTATACAATCAGCTCCCTGTTGCAGTGAAATTGCTCCTGCAAAATGTACAGGTAAAATAATCACAGTAACATTGTTACACACTATCATTCAATATGTAAGGTCCACCCCCAATCCCAGTCCTACCTTTCCAATAGTGGGACCCAGTCCCCCAGTGATTTCAATCTGATAGTTCTTCATGATAAAATCAGTGATGTCTTTCCATTCATAACCTTCTGGTACCGCAACTGTTGTAACTGTGGGGAGTCTTATGGCCTGAAGGGTGAAAGACAAACTTTTTAAATGTTTTTCCTCACTGGTTGTCCCACCCCATTTACGTCAATGCACTGTTTTCCTTCAGGACCGGACATTCAGGGCTACAGGTTCATCTACGCCACGTTGCAGGTGAGATTTAGTTCATCAGTTTTGTTTTTCACCTCCATTCCCATAAATGGTGCCATAATAATCTCAGCATTTTACCTTATATCAGTGACTTGGATGAAGACTTGAAGTTGCATATTCAAGTTTATAAATGACACAAGTTCGCTAACACAGTAATTTGTGTAGATGGGGGCAAGGAAGTTACAAAAGCACGTAGATTAAGTGAGTGGACAGATGGAATTCAGTGTGGACAAGTGTGAGGTCATTTGCTTTGGACTGAAGAAAGTCAAATTGGAATATTAATGATGAGAGACAAGAAACTGTGGAGAACAGAGGTATTTGGGCCTCAAGGTATACAAATCACTAGAAGTTAGGATACAGATACAAAAAGTAATCAAAAAGGTTATATCACTACAAATGGAATGGTTGAGGTGGATTGCCGGCTTGCGTATAAATAGAAGCCAGATAAGTACATGCAGAAGAAAGAAATAGAAAGATATGTTATTCTATCATAGTCATAATTAGCCATAGACCCCAAGGGGCTGTAGGTATTTCCCTCTGCTCACTGCAATTCTGTGTGCCACTGTCATTCCTCCTTCCAACCAGTTTTTAATGTTGTCCAACCCATCTAGTCCTTCTCTGTTCTTTCCTGATGTTTCAGTTTCTGTTGTCCCCAACACCAGACTGTCACCCTACCTTTCCCAATGATTGTACTTTCTCAAATTCCACTACTTCACTTAAGCTATAAAACCATTCAATGCTGGGACTTGGATTTTCCTGCAGACAAATTCATTGGTTCTTTGCTCTGACCAGCTGATTCTAAGAACCCTTTGTCAGAGCCACATTTCAGAAATTGTAATCCTCTTCTCATTAGTTTTATTGAGGGTCCAGCTCTTGCACTCGTATAGCACAATGCTCTACACCAGGGATTTTGCAAGTTTTTATCAGCTGCTCCCAATTCAAAGGTCTTACCAGAGTTTAAGTACTTCAAAGAACACTGTTTGTCCAGTGATACTCACACATCCCTTCTCTCTCTTGCTCAACCACTCCATCCCTCTCCCACCCCATTACCCCTTCCATTTCACTACTTCTTCCCTCTCCCACCCACCTGTTCCTTGCCTCTTCCACCTAACCACTGGACAACTGCATTATCTCTTGAGAATATTTACTCCATGACCATCCCCCTCAAATCACAACATTTTCATACTGAATCACCCAGGAATATTACCACGTACACCTCCTCTATAGTCCTACCGCTATAAATCCTACCGCTACTACTGAGAGTGGTAGAGGAATGCGAGACCTTGGCATGCATGTGCACAGGTCCCTGAAGGTGGCAGGGCAAGTGGATAAGCTGGTAAAGAAAGCATATGGAATGATTTCCTTTACTGGATGAGGTATAGAATACAAAAGCAAAGATGTAATGATGGAAATGTATGAAATGTTGGTTAGGCCACAGCTGGAATTTTGTGTACAGTTCTGGTCACCATGTTACAGGAAGGAAATAATTGCTCTGGAGAGAGTACAGAGGAGATTTATAAGAATGTTGCCAGGGCTTGAAAATTGCAACCATGAGGAAAGATTGGATAGACTGGGATTGTTTTCCTTGGAACTGCAGGGGTGACCTGAGGTGTGCAAGATTATGAGGGGCCTAGATAGAGTAAACAGTAAACTTTCCCCTCGTGGAGAGGTCAGTTACCAGGGGCACATATTTAATTTGATTGTTAGAAGGATTAGAGGGGACATGAGGAAATATTTCTTCACCCAGAGGGTAATGTATGTCTGGAATTCACTTCCTGGTTTGGTGGTGGAGGCAGAAACCCTCAACATATTTAAAAGGTACCTGGACCTTCACCTAAAGTGCTTTAACCTGCAAGGCTATGGATCAGGTGCTGGAAGGTGGGGTGAGAATGGACAGCTAGTTTTTTATTGTTTCATTTTTGGCAGGCACAGACACAATGGGCTGAATGGCTTCTTTCTGTACCGTCATTTTTCTATGGTTTTATGGTTCTACTGAGGGCAGTTGTGCTTGAATGCTCAGCCACTCAATTCCTGCAATGAATAATGTGTAAGGTTTTACTGTGGCCTGTCACCAGCACAGCTGTTTTCAGACTGCAGCGCTGTTCCTTACCTTGTCCTTTACAAAGAGTTTTAATCCCAAGTCCTCTAAGCCTTTGTGTAGGTACTCAGCATTCTCCTGGTGAAGCTTCCAGTTTTTCTCAAGACCCTGTATACAAATAGCACCAACACATTACAAAACACCAAGCTGTAAAAACAAGAATAATTCCCAACCACTTTTTAAAACACGAAACCATCTACAGGCAGGACATATGGTAAAGGGCAGGGCTCAGATAAACAGGCAGGATACCGTGTAATAGGCAGCAGTTGACAAGGAGGCAAACATGAAACAAGTGTGGCATACTGTTGGCAATTAAGCAGGGATCCTGTAGCTGTTGAAGTTTTAAAGGCATGACCATTGAATGAGAAGAGTATTGGTCATGACTGGGATGTCCCGGGAGTTCAACAAAGTGAAATTAGGGTCACGGATGAGGTATATAAAGGTTATCTGCTGCACTTGCCCTGTGTTCCAGAAGTTAAGGTTTCTCAAGAGAAATGGGGAGAAATTTGGAGACCATAAAATGAGCGATTATGGAGATTAGATATTGTCCTGCGGAAGAGGTGCAGTTACATAGGTGCAATCCTGAGATTGTGTGGGTGGAGGTGTTGAGGGATTTGGGTTGGTGACCACGGAGACAGCAGTCTGATACTACACAGAGATTGGTGTGCAGTCTGTTAAACAGTGTCGTGAGTAGGGGGTGCAGTGAGTTAGATACTGTCGTGAGGAGGGTGCAGTGAGTTAGATACTGTCGTGAGGAGGGTGCAGTGAGTTAGATACTGTCGTGAGGAGGGTGCAGTGAGTTAGATACTGTCGTGAGGAGGGTGCAGTGAGGTAGATACTGTCGTGAGGGTGTAGTGAGTTAGATACTGTCATGTGGAGGGCGTAGTGAGTTAAACATTGTTATGAGGAGGGTTCAGTGAGTTAGATACTGTCGTGAGGAGGGTGCAGTGAGTTAGATACTGTCGTGAGGAGGGTGCAGTGAATTAGATACCGTCGTAAGGAGGGTGCAGTGAGTTAGATACTGTCGTGAGGAGGGTGCAGTGAGTTAGATACTGTCATGAGGAGGGTGCAGTGAGTTAGATACTGTCGTGAGGAGGGTGCAGTGAGGTAGATACTGTCGTGAGGGTGTAGTGAGTTAGATACTGTCATGTGGAGGGCGTAGTGAGTTAAACATTGTTATGAGGAGGGTGCAGTGAGTTAGATACTGTCGTGAGGAGGGTGCAGTGAGTTAGATACTGTCGTGAGGAGGGTGCAGTGAATTAGATACTGTCGTGAGGAGGGTGCAGTGAGTTCGATACTGTCGTGAGGAGGGTGCAGTGAGTTAGATACTGTCGTGAGGAGGGTGCAGTGAGTTAGATACTGTCCTGAGGAGGGTGCAGTGAGTTAGATACTGTCGTGAGGAGGGTACAGTGAGTTATATACTGTCGTGCGGAGGGTGCAGTAGGTTAGATACTGTCATGAGGAGGGTGCAGTGAGTTAAATACTGTCGTGAGGAGGGTGCAGTGAGTTAGATACTGTCGTGAGGAGGGTGCAGTGAATTAGATACTGTCGTGAGGAGGGTGCAGTGAGTTCGATACTGTCGTGAGGAGGGTGCAGTGAGTTAGATACTGTCGTGAGGAGGGTGCAGTGAGTTAGATACTGTCCTGAGGAGGGTGCAGTGAGTTAGATACTGTCATGAGGAGGGTGCAGTGAGTTAGATACTGTCCTGAGGAGGGTTAAATGAGTTAGATACTGTCGTGAGGAGGGTGCATTTAGTTAGATACTGTCCTGAGAAGAGTGCAGTGAATTAGATACTGTCATGACGAGGGTGCAGTGAGTTAGATACTGTCATGACGAGGGTGCAGTGAGTTAGATACTGTTGTGAGGAGGGTGCAATGAGATACTGTTGTGATGAGGGTGCAGTGAGTTAGATACTGTCATGACGAGGGTGCAATGAGTTAGATATTGTTGTGAGGAGGGTGCAGTGAGTTAGATACTGTCGTGAGGAGGGTGCAGTGAATTAGATACTGTGATGACGAGGGTGCAGTGAGTTAGATACTATCGTGACGAGGGTGCAATGAGTTAGATATTGTCATGAGGAGGGTGCAGTGAGTCAGATACTGTCGTGAGGAGTGTGCAGTGAGTTAGATACTGTCGTGAGGAGGGTGCAGTGAGTTATACACTGTCGTACGGAGGGTGCAGTAGGTTAGATACTGTTGTGAGGAGGGTGCAGTGAGTTAGATATTGTCATGAGGAGGGTGCAGTGAGTTAGATACTGTCGTGAGGAGGGTACAGTGAGTTATATACTGTCGTGCGGAGGGTGCAGTAGGTTAGATACTGTCGTGAGGAGGGTGCAGTGAGTTAGATACTGTCGTGAGGAGGGTTCAGTGAGTTACATACAGTCGTGAGGAGGGTGCAGTGAGTCAGATACTGTCGTGAGGAGGGTGCAGTGAGTTAGATACTGTCGTGCGGAGGGTGCAGTGAGTTAGAGACTGTCGTGAGGAGAGTGCAGTGAGTTAGATACTGTCGTTAGGAGGGTGCAGTGAGTTAGATACTGTCGTGAGGAGGTTGCAGTGAGTTAGATATTGTCATGAGGAGGGTGCAGTGCGTCAGATACTGTCATGAGGAGGGTGCAGTGAGTTAGATATTGTCATGAGGAGGGTGCAGTGAGTTAGATACTGTCGTGAGGAGGGTACAGTGAGTTATATACTGTCGTGCGGAGGGTGCAGTAGGTTAGATACTGTCATGAGGAGGGTGCAGTGAGTTAAATACTGTCGTGAGGAGGGTTCAGTGAGTTAGATACTGTCGTGAGGAGGGTGCAGTGAGTTAGATGCTGTCGTGAGGAGGGTGCAGTGAGTTAGATACTGTCGTGAGGAGTGTGCAGTGAGTTAGATACTGTCGTGAGGATGGTGCAGTGAGTTAGATACTGTCGTGCAGAGGGTGCAGTGAGTTAGATACTGTCGTGAGGAGAGTGCAGTGAATTAGATACTGACATGACTAGGGTGCAGTGAGTTAGATACTGTCATGACGAGGGTGCAGTGAGTTAGATACTGTTGTGAGGAGGGTGCAATGAGATACTGTTGTGATGAGGGTGCAGTGAGTTAGATACTGTCATGACGAGGGTGCAATGAGTTAGATATTGTTGTGAGGAGGGTGCAGTGAGTTAGATATTGTCGTGAGGAGGGTGCAGTGAATTAGATACTGTCATGACGAGGGTGCAGTAAGTTAGATACTGTCGTGACGAGGGTGCAATGACTTAGATATTGTCATGAGGAGGGTGCAGTGAGTCAGATACTGTCGTGAGGAGTGTGCAGTGAGTTAGATACTGTCGTGAGGAGGGTTCAGTGAGTCAGATACTGTCGTGAGGAGAGTGCAGTGAGTTAGATACTGTCGTGAGGATGGTGCAGTGAGTTAGATACTGTCGTGAGGAGGGTTCAATGAGTTAGATACTGTCGTAAGGAGGGTGCAGTGAGTTAGATACTGTCGTGAGGAGGGTGCAGTGAGTTAGATACTGTTGTGAGGAGGGTGCAGTGAGTTAGATACTGTCGTGATGAGGGTTCAATGAGTTAGATACTTTCGTGAGGAGGGTGCAGTGAGTTAGATACTGTCGTGAGGAGGGTGCAGTGAGTTAGATACTGTCGTGAGGAGGGTGCAGTGAGTTAGATATTGTCATGAGGACGGTGCAGTGAGTTAGATACTGTCGTGAGGAGGGTACAGTGAGTTATATACTGTCGTGCGGAGGGTACAGTAGGTTAGATACTGTCATGAGGAGGATGCAGTGAGTTAGATACTGTCGTGAGGAGGGTGCAGTGAGTTAGATACTGTCGTGAGGAGGGTGCAGTGAGTTAGATACTGTCGTGAGGAGGGTGCAGTCAGTTAGATACTGTCGTGAGGAGGGTGCAGTGAGTTAGATACTGTCGTGAGGAGGGTGCAGTGAGTTAGATACTGTCATGAGGAGGGTGCAGTGAGTTATATACTGTTGTGAGGAGGGTGCAGTGAGTTAGATACTGTCGTGAGGAGGGTGCAGTAGGTTAGAAACTGTCGTGAGGAGGGTGCAGTGAGTTAGATACTGTCGTGCGGAGGGTGCAGTGAGTTAGATACTATCGTGACGAGGGTGCAATGAGTTAGATATTGTCATGAGGAGGGTGCAGTGAGTCAGATACTGTCGTGAGGAGTGTGCAGTGAGTTAGATACTGTCGTGAGGAGGGTGCAGTGAGTTATACACTGTCGTACGGAGGGTGCAGTAGGTTAGATACTGTTGTGAGGAGGGTGCAGTGAGTTAGATATTGTCATGAGGAGGGTGCAGTGAGTTATATACTGTTGTGCGGAGGGTGCAGTAGGTTAGATACTGTCATGAGGAGGATGCAGTGAGTTAGATACTGTCGTGAGGAGGGTTCAGTGAGTTACAGTCGTGAGGAGGGTGCAGTGAGTCAGATACTGTCGTGAGGAGGGTGCAGTGAGTTAGATACTGTCGTGCGGAGGGTGCAGTGAGTTAGAGACTGTCGTGAGGAGAGTGCAGTGAGTTAGATACTGTCGTGAGGAGGTTGCAGTGAGTTAGATATTGTCATGAGGAGGGTGCAGTGCGTCAGATACTGTCATGAGGAGGGTGCAGTGAGTTAGATATTGTCATGAGGAGGGTGCAGTGAGTTAGATACTGTCGTGAGGAGGGTGCAGTGAGTTATACACTGTCGTACGGAGGGTGCAGTAGGTTAGATACTGTTGTGAGGAGGGTGCAGTGAGTTAGATATTGTCATGAGGAGGGTGCAGTGAGTTAGATACTGTCGTGAGGAGGGTACAGTGAGTTATATACTGTCGTGCGGAGGGTGCAGTAGGTTAGATACTGTCGTGAGGCGGGTGCAGTGAGTTAGATACTGTCGTGAGGAGGGTTCAGTGAGTTACATACAGTCGTGAGGAGGGTGCAGAGAGGTAGATACTGTCGTGAGGGTGTAGTGAGTTAGATACTGTCATGTGGAGGGCGTAGTGAGTTAAACATTGTTATGAGGAGGGTGCAGTGAGTTAGATACTGTCGTGAGGAGGGTGCAGTGAGTTAGATACTGTCGTGAGGAGGGTGCAGTGAGTTAGATACTGTCGTGAGGAGGGTGCAGTGAGTTCGATACTGTCGTGAGGAGGGTGCAGTGAGTTAGATACTGTCGTGAGGAGGGTGCAGTGAGTTAGATACTGTCCTGAGGAGGGTGCAGTGAGTTAGATACTGTCATGAGGAGGGTGCAGTGAGTTAGATACTGTCCTGAGGAGGGTTAAATGAGTTAGATACTGTCGTGAGGAGGGTGCATTTAGTTAGATACTGTCCTGAGAAGAGTGCAGTGAATTAGATACTGTCATGACGAGGGTGCAGTGAGTTAGATACTGTCATGACGAGGGTGCAGTGAGTTAGATACTGTTGTGAGGAGGGTGCAATGAGATACTGTTGTGATGAGGGTGCAGTGAGTTAGATACTGTCATGACGAGGGTGCAATGAGTTAGATATTGTTGTGAGGAGGGTGCAGTGAGTTAGATACTGTCGTGAGAAGGGTGCAGTGAATTAGATACTGTGATGACGAGGGTGCAGTGAGTTAGATACTATCGTGACGAGGGTGCAATGAGTTAGATATTGTCATGAGGAGGGTGCAGTGAGTCAGATACTGTCGTGAGGAGTGTGCAGTGAGTTAGATACTGTCGTGAGGAGGGTGCAGTGAGTTATACACTGTCGTACGGAGGGTGCAATAGGTTAGATACTGTTGTGAGGAGGGTGCAGTGAGTTAGATATTGTCAAGAGGAGGGTGCAGTGAGTTAGATACTGTCGTGAGGAGGGTACAGTGAGTTATATACTGTCGTGCGGAGGGTGTAGTAGGTTAGATACTGTCGTGAGGAGGGTGCAGTGAGTTAGATACTGTCGTGAGGAGGGTTCAGTGAGTTACATACAGTCGTGAGGAGGGTGCAGTGAGTCAGATACTGTCGTGAGGAGGGTGCAGTGAGTTAGATACTGTCGTGCGGAGGGTGCAGTGAGTTAGAGACTGTCGTGAGGAGAGTGCAGTGAGTTAGATACTGTCGTTAGGAGGGTGCAGTGAGTTAGATACTGTCGTGAGGAGGTTGCAGTGAGTTAGATATTGTCATGAGGAGGGTGCAGTGCGTCAGATACTGTCATGAGGAGGGTGCAGTGAGTTAGATATTGTCATGAGGAGGGTGCAGTGAGTTAGATACTGTCGTGAGGAGGGTACAGTGAGTTATATACTGTCGTGCGGAGGGTGCAGTAGGTTAGATACTGTCATGAGGAGGGTGCAGTGAGTTAAATACTGTCGTGAGGAGGGTGCAGTGAGTTAGATACTGTCGTGAGGAGGGTGCAGTGAATTAGATACTGTCGTGAGGAGGGTGCAGTGAGTTAGATACTGTCGTGAGGAGGGTGCAGTGAGTTAGATACTGTCGTGAGGAGGGTGCAGTGAGTTAGATACTGTCCTGAGGAGGGTGCAGTGAGTTAGATACTGTCATGAGGAGGGTGCAGTGAGTTAGATACTGTCCTGAGGAGGGTTAAATGAGTTAGATACTGTCGTGAGGAGGGTGCATTTAGTTAGATACTGTCCTGAGAAGAGTGCAGTGAATTAGATACTGCCATGACGAGGGTGCAGTGAGTTAGATACTGTCATGACGAGGGTGCAGTGAGTTAGATACTGTTGTGAGGAGGGTGCAATGAGATACTGTTGTGATGAGGGTGCAGTGAGTTAGATACTGTCATGACGAGGGTGCAATGAGTTAGATATTGTTGTGAGGAGGGTGCAGTGAGTTAGATACTGTCGTGAGGAGGGTGCAGTGAATTAGATACTGTGATGACGAGGGTGCAGTGAGTTAGATACTATCGTGACGAGGGTGCAATGAGTTAGATATTGTCATGAGGAGGGTGCAGTGAGTCAGATACTGTCGTGAGGAGTGTGCAGTGAGTTAGATACTGTCGTGAGGAGGGTGCAGTGAGTTATACACTGTCGTACGGAGGGTGCAGTAGGTTAGATACTGTTGTGAGGAGGGTGCAGTGAGTTAGATATTGTCATGAGGAGGGTGCAGTGAGTTAGATACTGTCGTGAGGAGGGTACAGTGAGTTATATACTGTCGTGCGGAGGGTGCAGTAGGTTAGATACTGTCGTGAGGAGGGTGCAGTGAGTTAGATACTGTCGTGAGGAGGGTTCAGTGAGTTACATACAGTCGTGAGGTGGGTGCAGTGAGTTAGATACTGTCGTGCGGAGGGTGCAGTGAGTTAGAGACTGTCGTGAGGAGAGTGCAGTGAGTTAGATACTGTCGTGAGGAGGTTGCAGTGAGTTAGATATTGTCATGAGGAGGGTGCAGTGCGTCAGATACTGTCATGAGGAGGGTGCAGTGAGTTAGATATTGTCATGAGGAGGGTGCAGTGAGTTAGATACTGTCGTGAGGAGGGTGCAGTGAGTTATACACTGTCGTACGAAGGGTGCAGTAGGTTAGATACTGTTGTGAGGAGGGTGCAGTGAGTTAGATATTGTCATGAGGAGGGTGCAGTGAGTTAGATACTGTCGTGAGGAGGGTACAGTGAGTTATATACTGTCGTGCGGAGGGTGCAGTAGGTTAGATACTGTCGTGAGGCGGGTGCAGTGAGTTAGATACTGTCGTGAGGAGGGTTCAGTGAGTTACATACAGTCGTGAGGAGGGTGCAGTGAGGTAGATACTGTCGTGAGGGTGTAGTGAGTTAGATACTGTCATGTGGAGGGCGTAGTGAGTTAAACATTGTTATGAGGAGGGTGCAGTGAGTTAGATACTGTCGTGAGGAGGGTGCAGTGAGTTAGATACTGTCGTGAGGAGGGTGCAGTGAATTAGATACTGTCGTGAGGAGGGTGCAGTGAGTTCGATACTGTCGTGAGGAGGGTGCAGTGAGTTAGATACTGTCGTGAGGAGGGTGCAGTGAGTTAGATACTGTCGTGAGGAGGGTGCAGTGAGTTAGATACTGTCATGAGGAGGGTGCAGTGAGTTAGATACTGTCCTGAGGAGGGTTAAATGAGTTAGATACTGTCGTGAGGAGGGTGCATTTAGTTAGATACTGTCCTGAGAAGAGTGCAGTGAATTAGATACTGTCATGACGAGGGTGCAGTGAGTTAGATACTGTCATGACGAGGGTGCAATGAGTTAGATATTGTTGTGAGGAGGGTGCAGTGAGTTAGATACTGTCGTGAGAAGGGTGCAGTGAATTAGATACTGTGATGACGAGGGTGCAGTGAGTTAGATACTATCGTGACGAGGGTGCAATGAGTTAGATATTGTCATGAGGAGGGTGCAGTGAGTCAGATACTGTCGTGAGGAGTGTGCAGTGAGTTAGATACTGTCGTGAGGAGGGTGCAGTGAGTTATACACTGTCGTACGGAGGGTGCAGTAGGTTAGATACTGTTGTGAGGAGGGTGCAGTGAGTTAGATATTGTAAAGAGGAGGGTGTAGTAGGTTAGATACTGTCGTGAGGAGGGTTCAGTGAGTTACATACAGTCGTGAGGAGGGTGCAGTGAGTCAGATACTGTCGTGAGGAGGGTGCAGTGAGTTAGATACTGTCGTGCGGAGGGTGCAGTGAGTTAGAGACTGTCGTGAGCAGAGTGCAGTGAGTTAGATACTGTCGTTAGGAGGGTGCAGTGAGTTAGATACTGTCGTGAGGAGGTTGCAGTGAGTTAGATATTGTCATGAGGAGGGTGCAGTGCGTCAGATACTGTCATGAGGAGGGTGCAGTGAGTTAGATATTGTCATGAGGAGGGTGCAGTGAGTTAGATACTGTCGTGAGGAGGGTACAGTGAGTTATATACTGTCGTGCGGAGGGTGCAGTAGGTTAGATACTGTCATGAGGAGGGTGCAGTGAGTGAGATACTGTCATGAGGAGGGTGCAGTGAGTTAGATACTGTCATGACGAGGGTGCAGTGAGTTAGATACTGTTGTGAGGAGGGTGCAATGAGATACTGTTGTGATGAGGGTGCAGTGAGTTAGATACTGTCATGACGAGGGTGCAATGAGTTAGATATTGTTGTGAGGAGGGTGCAGTGAGTTAGATACTGTCGTGAGGAGGGTGCAGTGAATTAGATACTGTGATGACGAGGGTGCAGTGAGTTAGATACTATCGTGACGAGGGTGCAATGAGTTAGATATTGTCATGAGGAGGGTGCAGTGAGTCAGATACTGTCGTGAGGAGTGTGCAGTGAGTTAGATACTGTCGTGAGGAGGGTGCAGTGAGTTATACACTGTCGTACGGAGGGTGCAGTAGGTTAGATACTGTTGTGAGGAGGGTGCAGTGAGTTAGATATTGTCATGAGGAGGGTGCAGTGAGTTAGATACAGTCGTGAGGAGGGTGCAGTGAGTTAGATACTGTCGTGCGGAGGGTGCAGTGAGTTAGAGACTGTCGTGAGGAGGGTGCAGTGAATTAGATACTGTGATGACGAGGGTGCAGTGAGTTAGATACTATCGTGACGAGGGTGCAATGAGTTAGATATTGTCATGAGGAGGGTGCAGTGAGTCAGATACTGTCGTGAGGAGTGTGCAGTGAGTTAGATACTGTCGTGAGGAGGGTGCAGTGAGTTATACACTGTCGTACGGAGGGTGCAGTAGGTTAGATACTGTCGTGAGGAGGGTGCAGTGAGTTAGATATTGTCATGAGGAGGGTGCAGTGAGTTAGATACTGTCGTGAGGAGGGTACAGTGAGTTATATACTGTCGTGCGGAGGGTGCAGTAGGTTAGATACTGTCGTGAGGAGGGTGCAGTGAGTTAGATACTGTCGTGAGGAGGGTTCAGTGAGTTACATACAGTCGTGAGGAGGGTGCAGTGAGTCAGATACTGTCGTGAGGAGGGTGCAGTGAGTTAGATACTGTCGTGCGGAGGGTGCAGTGAGTTAGAGACTGTCGTGAGGAGAGTGCAGTGAGTTAGATACTGTCGTTAGGAGGGTGCAGTGAGTTAGATACTGTCGTGAGGAGGTTGCAGTGAGTTAGATATTGTCATGAGGAGGGTGCAGTGCGTCAGATACTGTCATGAGGAGGGTGCAGTGAGTTAGATATTGTCATGAGGAGGGTGCAGTGAGTTAGATACTGTCGTGAGGAGGGTACAGTGAGTTATATACTGTCGTGCGGAGGGTGCAGTAGGTTAGATACTGTCATGAGGAGGGTGCAGTGAGTTAAATACTGTCGTGAGGAGGGTTCAGTGAGTTAGATACTGTCGTGAGGAGGGTGCAGTGAGTTAGATGCTGTCGTGAGGAGGGTGCAGTGAGTTAGATACTGTCGTGAGGAGGGTGCAGTGAGTTAGATACTGTCGTGAGGATGGTGCAGTGAGTTAGATACTGTCGTGCAGAGGGTGCAGTGAGTTAGATACTGTCGTGAGGAGAGTGCAGTGAATTAGATACTGACATGACGAGGGTGCAGTGAGTTAGATACTGTCATGACGAGGGTGCAGTGAGTTAGATACTGTTGTGAGGAGGGTGCAATGAGATACTGTTGTGATGAGGGTGCAGTGAGTTAGATACTGTCATGACGAGGGTGCAATGAGTTAGATATTGTTGTGAGGAGGGTGCAGTGAGTTAGATATTGTCGTGAGGAGGGTGCAGTGAATTAGATACTGTCATGACGAGGGTGCAGTAAGTTAGATACTGTCGTGACGAGGGTGCAATGAGTTAGATATTGTCATGAGGAGGGTGCAGTGAGTCAGATACTGTCGTGAGGAGTGTGCAGTGAGTTAGATACTGTCGTGAGGAGGGTTCAGTAAGTCAGATACTGTCGTGAGGAGAGTGCAGTGAGTTAGATACTGTCGTGAGGATGGTGCAGTGAGTTAGATACTGTCGTGAGGAGGGTTCAATGAGTTAGATACTGTCGTAAGGAGGGTGCAGTGAGTTAGATACTGTCGTGAGGAGGGTGCAGTGAGTTAGATACTGTTGTGAGGAGGGTGCAGTGAGTTAGATACTGTCGTGATGAGGGTTCAATGAGTTAGATACTTTCGTGAGGAGGGTGCAGTGAGTTAGATACTGTCGTGAGGAGGGTGCAGTGAGTTAGATACTGTCGTGAGGAGGGTGCAGTGAGTTAGATATTGTCATGAGGACGGTGCAGTGAGTTAGATACTGTCGTGAGGAGGGTACAGTGAGTTATATACTGTCGTGCGGAGGGTACAGTAGGTTAGATACTGTCATGAGGAGGATGCAGTGAGTTGGATACTGTCGTGAGGAGGGTGCAGTGAGTTAGATACTGTCGTGAGGAGGGTGCAGTGACTTAGATACTGTCGTGAGGAGGGTGCAGTCAGTTAGATACTGTCGTGAGGAGGGTGCAGTGAATTAGATACTGTCGTGAGGAGGGTGCAGTGAGTTCGATACTGTCGTGAGGAGGGTGCAGTGAGTTAGATACTGTCGTGAGGAGGGTGCAGTGAGTTAGATACTGTCCTGAGGAGGGTGCAGTGAGTTAGATACTGTCATGAGGAGGGTGCAGTGAGTTAGATACTGTCATGAGGAGGGTGCAGTGAGTTAGATACTGTCCTGAGGAGGGTTAAATGAGTTAGATACTGTCGTGAGGAGGGTGCATTTAGTTAGATACTGTCCTGAGAAGAGTGCAGTGAATTAGATACTGTCATGACGAGGGTGCAGTGAGTTAGATACTGTCATGAGGAGGGTGCAGTGAGTTAGATACTGTTGTGAGGAGGGTGCAATGAGATACTGTTGTGATGAGCGTGCAGTGAGTTAGATACTGTCATGACGAGGGTGCAATGAGTTAGATATTGTTGTGAGGATTGTGCAGTGAGTTAGATACTGTCGTGAGAAGGGTGCAGTGAATTAGATACTGTGATGACGAGGGTGCAGTGAGTTAGATACTATCGTGACGAGGGTGCAATGAGTTAGATATTGTCATGAGGAGGGTGCAGTGAGTCAGATACTGTCGTGAGGAGTGTGCAGTGAGTTAGATACTGTCGTGAGGAGGGTGCAGTGAGTTATACACTGTCGTACGGAGGGTGCAGTAGGTTAGATACTGTTGTGAGGAGGGTGCAGTGAGTTAGATATTGTCAAGAGGAGGGTGCAGTGAGTTAGATACTGTCGTGAGGAGGGTACAGTGAGTTATATACTGTCGTGCGGAGGGTGTAGTAGGTTAGATACTGTCGTGAGGAGGGTGCAGTGAGTTAGATACTGTCGTGAGGAGGGTTCAGTGAGTTACATACAGTCGTGAGGAGGGTGCAGTGAGTCAGATACTGTCGTGAGGAGGGTGCAGTGAGTTAGATACTGTCGTGCGGAGGGTGCAGTGAGTTAGAGACTGTCGTGATGAGAGTGCAGTGAGTTAGATACTGTCGTTAGGAGGGTGCAGTGAGTTAGATACTGTCATGAGGAGGTTGCAGTGAGTTAGATATTGTCATGAGGAGGGTGCAGTGCGTCAGATACTGTCATGAGGAGGGTGCAGTGAGTTAGATATTGTCATGAGGAGGGTGCAGTGAGTTAGATACTGTCGTGAGGAGGGTACAGTGAGTTATATACTGTCGTGCGGAGGGTGCAGTAGGTTAGATACTGTCATGAGGAGGGTGCAGTGAGTTAAATACTGTCGTGAGGAGGGTGCAGTGAGTTAGATACTGTCGTGAGGAGGGTGCAGTGAATTAGATACTGTCGTGAGGAGGGTGCAGTGAGTTCGATACTGTCGTGAGGAGGGTGCAGTGAGTTAGATACTGTCGTGAGGAGGGTGCAGTGAGTTAGATACTGTCCTGAGGAGGGTGCAGTGAGTTAGATACTGTCATGAGGAGGGTGCAGTGAGTTAGATACTGTCCTGAGGAGGGTTAAATGAGTTAGATACTGTCGTGAGGAGGGTGCATTTAGTTAGATACTGTCATGACGAGGGTGCAGTGAGTTAGATACTGTCATGACGAGGGTGCAGTGAGTTAGATACTGTTGTGAGGAGGGTGCAATGAGATACTGTTGTGATGAGGGAGCAGTGAGTTAGATACTGTCATGACGAGGGTGCAATGAGTTAGATATTGTTGTGAGGAGGGTGCAGTGAGTTAGATACTGTCGTGAGGAGGGTGCAGTGAATTAGATACTGTGATGACGAGGGTGCAGTGAGTTAGATACTATCGTGACGAGGGTGCAATGAGTTAGATATTGTCATGAGGAGGGTGCAGTGAGTCAGATACTGACGTGAGGAGTGTGCAGTGAGTTAGATACTGTCGTGAGGAGAGTGCAGTGAGTTATACACTGTCGTACGGAGGGTGCAGTAGGTTAGATACTGTTGTGAGGAGGGTGCAGTGAGTTAGATATTGTCATGAGGAGGGTGCAGTGAGTTAGATACTGTCGTGAGGAGGGTACAGTGAGTTATATACTGTCGTGCGGAGGGTACAGTAGGTTAGATACTGTCATGAGGAGGATGCAGTGAGTTGGATACTGTCGTGAGGAGGGTGCAGTGAGTTAGATACTGTCGTGAGGAGGGTGCAGTGACTTAGATACTGTCGTGAGGAGGGTGCAGTCAGTTAGATACTGTCGTGAGGAGGGTGCAGTGAATTAGATACTGTCGTGAGGAGGGTGCAGTGAGTTCGATACTGTCGTGAGGAGGGTGCAGTGAGTTAGATACTGTCGTGAGGAGGGTGCAGTGAGTTAGATACTGTCCTGAGGAGGGTGCAGTGAGTTAGATACTGTCATGAGGAGGGTGCAGTGAGTTAGATACTGTCATGAGGAGGGTGCAGTGAGTTAGATACTGTCCTGAGGAGGGTTAAATGAGTTAGATACTGTCGTGAGGAGGGTGCATTTAGTTAGATACTGTCCTGAGAAGAGTGCAGTGAATTAGATACTGTCATGACGAGGGTGCAGTGAGTTAGATACTGTCATGACGAGGGTGCAGTGAGTTAGATACTGTTGTGAGGAGGGTGCAATGAGATACTGTTGTGATGAGCGTGCAGTGAGTTAGATACTGTCATGACGAGGGTGCAATGAGTTAGATATTGTTGTGAGGATTGTGCAGTGAGTTAGATACTGTCGTGAGAAGGGTGCAGTGAATTAGATACTGTGATGACGAGGGTGCAGTGAGTTAGATACTATCGTGACGAGGGTGCAATGAGTTAGATATTGTCATGAGGAGGGTGCAGTGAGTCAGATACTGTCGTGAGGAGTGTGCAGTGAGTTAGATACTGTCGTGAGGAGGGTGCAGTGAGTTATACACTGTCGTACGGAGGGTGCAGTAGGTTAGATACTGTTGTGAGGAGGGTGCAGTGAGTTAGATATTGTCAAGAGGAGGGTGCAGTGAGTTAGATACTGTCGTGAGGAGGGTACAGTGAGTTATATACTGTCGTGCGGAGGGTGTAGTAGGTTAGATACTGTCGTGAGGAGGGTGCAGTGAGTTAGATACTGTCGTGAGGAGGGTTCAGTGAGTTACATACAGTCGTGAGGAGGGTGCAGTGAGTCAGATACTGTCGTGAGGAGGGTGCAGTGAGTTAGATACTGTCGTGCGGAGGGTGCAGTGAGTTAGAGACTGTCGTGAGGAGAGTGCAGTGAGTTAGATACTGTCGTTAGGAGGGTGCAGTGAGTTAGATACTGTCATGAGGAGGTTGCAGTGAGTTAGATATTGTCATGAGGAGGGTGCAGTGCGTCAGATACTGTCATGAGGAGGGTGCAGTGAGTTAGATATTGTCATGAGGAGGGTGCAGTGAGTTAGATACTGTCGTGAGGAGGGTACAGTGAGTTATATACTGTCGTGCGGAGGGTGCAGTAGGTTAGATACTGTCATGAGGAGGGTGCAGTGAGTTAAATACTGTCGTGAGGAGGGTGCAGTGAGTTAGATACTGTCGTGAGGAGGGTGCAGTGAATTAGATACTGTCGTGAGGAGGGTGCAGTGAGTTCGATACTGTCGTGAGGAGGGTGCAGTGAGTTAGATACTGTCGTGAGGAGGGTGCAGTGAGTTAGATACTGTCCTGAGGAGGGTGCAGTGAGTTAGATACTGTCATGAGGAGGGTGCAGTGAGTTAGATACTGTCCTGAGGAGGGTTAAATGAGTTAGATACTGTCGTGAGGAGGGTGCATTTAGTTAGATACTGTCATGACGAGGGTGCAGTGAGTTAGATACTGTCATGACGAGGGTGCAGTGAGTTAGATACTGTTGTGAGGAGGGTGCAATGAGATACTGTTGTGATGAGGGAGCAGTGAGTTAGATACTGTCATGACGAGGGTGCAATGAGTTAGATATTGTTGTGAGGAGGGTGCAGTGAGTTAGATACTGTCGTGAGGAGGGTGCAGTGAATTAGATACTGTGATGACGAGGGTGCAGTGAGTTAGATACTATCGTGACGAGGGTGCAATGAGTTAGATATTGTCATGAGGAGGGTGCAGTGAGTCAGATACTGACGTGAGGAGTGTGCAGTGAGTTAGATACTGTCGTGAGGAGAGTGCAGTGAGTTATACACTGTCGTACGGAGGGTGCAGTAGGTTAGATACTGTTGTGAGGAGGGTGCAGTGAGTTAGATATTGTCATGAGGAGGGTGCAGTGAGTTAGATACTGTCGTGAGGAGGGTACAGTGAGTTATATACTGTCGTGCGGAGGGTGCAGTAGGTTAGATACTGTCGTGAGGAGGGTGCAGTGAGTTAGATACTGTCGTGAGGAGGGTTCAGTGAGTTACATACAGTCGTGAGGAGGGTGCAGTGAGTTAGATACTGTCATGCGGAGGGTGCAGTGAGTTAGAGACTGTCGTGAGGAGAGTGCAGTGAGTTAGATACTGTCGTGAGGAGGTTGCAGTGAGTTAGATATTGTCATGAGGAGGGTGCAGTGCGTCAGATACTGTCATGAGGAGGGTGCAGTGAGTTAGATATTGTCATGAGGAGGGTGCAGTGAGTTAGATACTGTCGTGAGGAGGGTGCAGTGAGTTATACACTGTCGTACGGAGGGTGCAGTAGGTTAGATACTGTTGTGAGGAGGGTGCAGTGAGTTAGATATTGTCATGAGGAGGGTGCAGTGAGTTATATACTGTCGTGCGGAGGGTGCAGTAGGTTAGATACTGTCGTGAGGCGGGTGCAGTGAGTTAGATACTGTCGTGAGGAGGGTTCAGTGAGTTACATACAGTCGTGAGGAGGGTGCAGTGAGGTAGATACTGTCGTGAGGGTGTAGTGAGTTAGATACTGTCATGTGGAGGGCGTAGTGAGTTAAACATTGTTATGAGGAGGGTGCAGTGAGTTAGATACTGTCGTGAGGAGGGTGCAGTGAGTTAGATACTGTCGTGAGGAGGGTGCAGTGAATTAGATACTGTCGTGAGGAGGGTGCAGTGAGTTCGATACTGTCGTGAGGAGGGTGCAGTGAGTTAGATACTGTCGTGAGGAGGGTGCAGTGAGTTAGATACTGTCCTGAGGAGGGTGCAGTGAGTTAGATACTGTCATGAGGAGGGTGCAGTGAGTTAGATACTGTCCTGAGGAGGGTTAAATGAGTTAGATACTGTCGTGAGGAGGGTGCATTTAGTTAGATACTGTCCTGAGAAGAGTGCAGTGAATTAGATACTGTCATGACGAGGGTGCAGTGAGTTAGATACTGTCATGACGAGGGTGCAGTGAGTTAGATACTGTTGTGAGGAGGGTGCAATGAGATACTGTTGTGATGAGGGTGCAGTGAGTTAGATACTGTCATGACGAGGGTGCAATGAGTTAGATATTGTTGTGAGGAGGGTGCAGTGAGTTAGATACTGTCGTGAGAAGGGTGCAGTGAATTAGATACTGTGATGACGAGGGTGCAGTGAGTTAGATACTATCGTGACGAGGGTGCAATGAGTTAGATATTGTCATGAGGAGGGTGCAGTGAGTCAGATACTGTCGTGAGGAGTGTGCAGTGAGTTAGATACTGTCGTGAGGAGGGTGCAGTGAGTTATACACTGTCGTACGGAGGGTGCAGTAGGTTAGATACTGTTGTGAGGAGGGTGCAGTGAGTTAGATATTGTAAAGAGGAGGGTGTAGTAGGTTAGATACTGTCGTGAGGAGGGTTCAGTGAGTTACATACAGTCGTGAGGAGGGTGCAGTGAGTCAGATACTGTCGTGAGGAGGGTGCAGTGAGTTAGATACTGTCGTGCGGAGGGTGCAGTGAGTTAGAGACTGTCGTGAGGAGAGTGCAGTGAGTTAGATACTGTCGTTAGGAGGGTGCAGTGAGTTAGATACTGTCGTGAGGAGGTTGCAGTGAGTTAGATATTGTCATGAGGAGGGTGCAGTGCGTCAGATACTGTCATGAGGAGGGTGCAGTGAGTTAGATATTGTCATGAGGAGGGTGCAGTGAGTTAGATACTGTCGTGAGGAGGGTACAGTGAGTTATATACTGTCGTGCGGAGGGTGCAGTAGGTTAGATACTGTCATGAGGAGGGTGCAGTGAGTTAAATACTGTCGTGAGGAGGGTGCAGTGAGTTAGATACTGTCGTGAGGAGGGTGCAGTGATTTAGATACTGTCGTGAGGAGGGTGCAGTGAGTTCGATACTGTCGTGAGGAGGGTGCAGTGAGTTAGATACTGTCGTGAGGAGGGTGCAGTGAGTTAGATACTGTCCTGAGGAGGGTGCAGTGAGTTAGATACTGTCATGAGGAGGGTGCAGTGAGTTAGATACTGTCCTGAGGAGGGTTAAATGAGTTAGATACTGTCGTGAGGAGGGTGCATTTAGTTAGATACTGTCCTGAGAAGAGTGCAGTGAATTAGATACTGTCATGACGAGGGTGCAGTGAGTTAGATACTGTCATGACGAGGGTGCAGTGAGTTAGATACTGTTGTGAGGAGGGTGCAATGAGATACTGTTGTGATGAGGGTGCAGTGAGTTAGATACTGTCATGACGAGGGTGCAATGAGTTAGATATTGTTGTGAGGAGGGTGCAGTGAGTTAGATACTGTCGTGAGGAGGGTGCAGTGAATTAGATACTGTGATGACGAGGGTGCAGTGAGTTAGATACTATCGTGACGAGGGTGCAATGAGTTAGATATTGTCATGAGGAGGGTGCAGTGAGTCAGATACTGTCGTGAGGAGTGTGCAGTGAGTTAGATACTGTCGTGAGGAGGGTGCAGTGAGTTATACACTGTCGTACGGAGGGTGCAGTAGGTTAGATACTGTTGTGAGGAGGGTGCAGTGAGTTAAATACTGTCGTGAGGAGGATTCAGTGAGTTAGATACTGTCGTGAGGAGGGTGCAGTGAGTTAGATGCTGTCGTGAGGAGGGTGCAGTGAGTTAGATACTGTCGTGAGGAGGGTGCAGTGAGTTAGATACTGTCGTGAGGATGGTGCAGTGAGTTAGATACTGTCGTGCAGAGGGTGCAGTGAGTTAGATACTGTCGTGAGGAGAGTGCAGTGAATTAGATACTGACATGACGAGGGTGCAGTGAGTTAGATACTGTCATGACGAGGGTGCAGTGAGTTAGATACTGTTGTGAGGAGGGTGCAATGAGATACTGTTGTGATGAGGGTGCAGTGAGTTAGATACTGTCATGACGAGGGTGCAATGAGTTAGATATTGTTGTGAGGAGGATGCAGTGAGTTAGATATTGTCGTGAGGAGGGTGCAGTGAATTAGATACTGTCATGACGAGGGTGCAGTAAGTTAGATACTGTCGTGACGAGGGTGCAATGAGTTAGATATTGTCATGAGGAGGGTGCAGTGAGTCAGATACTGTCGTGAGGAGTGTGCAGTGAGTTAGATACTGTCGTGAGGAGGGTTCAGTGAGTCAGATACTGTCGTGAGGAGAGTGCAGTGAGTTAGATACTGTCGTGAGGATGGTGCAGTGAGTTAGATACTGTCGTGAGGAGGGTTCAATGAGATAGATACTGTCGTAAGGAGGGTGCAGTGAGTTAGATACTGTCGTGAGGAGGGTGCAGTGAGTTAGATACTGTTGTGAGGAGGGTGCAGTGAGTTAGATACTGTCGTGATGAGGGTTCAATGAGTTAGATACTTTCGTGAGGAGGGTGCAGTGAGTTAGATACTGTCGTGAGGAGGGTGCAGTGAGTTAGATACTGTCGTGAGGAGGGTGCAGTGAGTTAGATATTGTCATGAGGACGGTGCAGTGAGTTAGATACTGTCGTGAGGAGGGTACAGTGAGTTATATACTGTCGTGCGGAGGGTACAGTAGGTTAGATACTGTCATGAGGAGGATGCAGTGAGTTGGATACTGTCGTGAGGAGGGTGCAGTGAGTTAGATACTGTCGTGAGGAGGGTGCAGTGACTTAGATACTGTCGTGAGGAGGGTGCAGTCAGTTAGATACTGTCGTGAGGAGGGTGCAGTGAGTTAGATACTGTCGTGAGGAGGGTGCAGTGAGTTAGATACTGTCGTGAGGAGGGTGCAGTGAGTTAGATACTGTCATGAGGAGGGTGCAGTGAGTTATATACTGTTGTGAGGAGGGTGCAGTGTGTTAGATACTGTCGTGAGGAGGGTGCGGTAGGTTAGAAACTGTCGTGAGGAGGGTGCAGTGAGTTAGATACTGTCGTGCGGAGGGTGCAGTGAGTTAGATACTATCGTGACGAGGGTGCAATGAGTTAGATATTGTCATGAGGAGGGTGCAGTGAGTCAGATACTGTCGTGAGGAGTGTGCAGTGAGTTAGATACTGTCGTGAGGAGGGTGCAGTGAGTTATACACTGTCGTACGGAGGGTGCAGTAGGTTAGATACTGTTGTGAGGAGGGTGCAGTGAGTTAGATATTGTCATGAGGAGGGTGCAGTGAGTTATATACTGTTGTGCGGAGGGTGCAGTAGGTTAGATACTGTCGTGAGGAGGGTGCAGTGAGTTAGATACTGTCGTGAGGAGGGTTCAGTGAGTTACATACAGTCGTGCCGAGGGTGCAGTGAGTCAGATACTGTCGTGAGGAGGGTGCAGTGAGTTAGATACTGTCGTGCGGAGGGTGCAGTGAGTTAGAGACTGTCGTGAGGAGAGTGCAGTGAGTTAGATACTGTCGTGAGGAGGTTGCAGTGAGTTAGATATTGTCATGAGGAGGGTGCAGTGCGTCAGATACTGTCATGAGGAGGGTGCAGTGAGTTAGATATTGTCATGAGGAGGGTGCAGTGAGTTAGATACTGTCGTGAGGAGGGTGCAGTGAGTTATACACTGTCGTACGGAGGGTGCAGTAGGTTAGATACTGTTGTGAGGAGGGTGCAGTGAGTTAGATATTGTCATGAGGAGGGTGCAGTGAGTTAGATACAGTCGTGAGGAGGGTGCAGTGAGTCAGATACTGTCGTGAGGAGAGTGCAGTGAGTTAGATACTGTCCTGAGGAGGGTTAAATGAGTTAGATACTATCGTGAGGAGGGTGCATTTAGTTAGATACTGTCCTGAGAAGAGTGCAGTGAATTAGATACTGTCATGACGAGGGTGCAGTGAGTTAGATACTGTCATGACGAGGGTGCAGTGAGTTAGATACTGTTGTGAGGAGGGTGCAATGAGATACTGTTGTGATGAGGGTGCAGTGAGTTAGATACTGTCATGACGAGGGTGCAATGAGTTAGATATTGTTGTGAGGAGGGTGCAGTGAGTTAGATACTGTCGTGAGGAGGGTGCAGTGAATTAGATACTGTGATGACGAGGGTGCAGTGAGTTAGATACTATCGTGACGAGGGTGCAATGAGTTAGATATTGTCATGAGGAGGGTGCAGTGAGTCAGATACTGTCGTGAGGAGTGTGCAGTGAGTTAGATACTGTCGTGAGGAGGGTGCAGTGAGTTATACACTGTCGTACGGAGGGTGCAGTAGGTTAGATACTGTTGTGAGGAGGGTGCAGTGAGTTAGATATTGTCATGAGGAGGGTGCAGTGAGTTAGATACTGTCGTGAGGAGGGTACAGTGAGTTATATACTGTCGTGCGGAGGGTGCAGTAGGTTAGATACTGTCGTGAGGAGGGTGCAGTGAGTTAGATACTGTCGTGAGGAGGGTACAGTGAGTTATATACTGTCGTGCGGAGGGTGCAGTAGGTTAGATACTGTCATGAGGAGGGTGCAGTGAGTTAAATACTGTCGTGAGGAGGGTGCAGTGAGTTAGATACTGTCGTGAGGAGGGTGCAGTGAATTAGATACTGTCGTGAGGAGGGTGCAGTGAGTTCGATACTGTCGTGAGGAGGGTGCAGTGAGTTAGATACTGTCGTGAGGAGGGTGCAGTGAGTTAGATACTGTCCTGAGGAGGGTGCAGTGAGTTAGATACTGTCATGAGGAGGGTGCAGTGAGTTAGATACTGTCCTGAGGAGGGTTAAATGAGTTAGATACTGTCGTGAGGAGGGTGCATTTAGTTAGATACTGTCCTGAGAAGAGTGCAGTGAATTAGATACTGTCATGACGAGGGTGCAGTGAGTTAGATACTGTCATGACGAGGGTGCAGTGAGTTAGATACTGTTGTGAGGAGGGTGCAATGAGATACTGTTGTGATGAGGGTGCAGTGAGTTAGATACTGTCATGACGAGGGTGCAATGAGTTAGATATTGTTGTGAGGAGGGTGCAGTGAGTTAGATACTGTCGTGAGGAGGGTGCAGTGAATTAGATACTGTGATGACGAGGGTGCAGTGAGTTAGATACTATCGTGACGAGGGTGCAATGAGTTAGATATTGTCATGAGGAGGGTGCAGTGAGTCAGATACTGTCGTGAGGAGTGTGCAGTGAGTTAGATACTGTCGTGAGGAGGGTGCAGTGAGTTATACACTGTCGTACGGAGGGTGCAGTAGGTTAGATACTGTTGTGAGGAGGGTGCAGTGAGTTAAATACTGTCGTGAGGAGGATTCAGTGAGTTAGATACTGTCGTGAGGAGGGTGCAGTGAGTTAGATGCTGTCGTGAGGAGGGTGCAGTGAGTTAGATACTGTCGTGAGGAGGGTGCAGTGAGTTAGATACTGTCGTGAGGATGGTGCAGTGAGTTAGATACTGTCGTGCAGAGGGTGCAGTGAGTTAGATACTGTCGTGAGGAGAGTGCAGTGAATTAGATACTGACATGACGAGGGTGCAGTGAGTTAGATACTGTCATGACGAGGGTGCAGTGAGTTAGATACTGTTGTGAGGAGGGTGCAATGAGATACTGTTGTGATGAGGGTGCAGTGAGTTAGATACTGTCATGACGAGGGTGCAATGAGTTAGATATTGTTGTGAGGAGGGTGCAGTGAGTTAGATATTGTCGTGAGGAGGGTGCAGTGAATTAGATACTGTCATGACGAGGGTGCAGTAAGTTAGATACTGTCGTGACGAGGGTGCAATGAGTTAGATATTGTCATGAGGAGGGTGCAGTGAGTCAGATACTGTCGTGAGGAGTGTGCAGTGAGTTAGATACTGTCGTGAGGAGGGTTCAGTGAGTCAGATACTGTCGTGAGGAGAGTGCAGTGAGTTAGATACTGTCGTGAGGATGGTGCAGTGAGTTAGATACTGTCGTGAGGAGGGTTCAATGAGATAGATACTGTCGTAAGGAGGGTGCAGTGAGTTAGATACTGTCGTGAGGAGGGTGCAGTGAGTTAGATACTGTTGTGAGGAGGGTGCAGTGAGTTAGATACTGTCGTGATGAGGGTTCAATGAGTTAGATACTTTCGTGAGGAGGGTGCAGTGAGTTAGATACTGTCGTGAGGAGGGTGCAGTGAGTTAGATACTGTCGTGAGGAGGGTGCAGTGAGTTAGATATTGTCATGAGGACGGTGCAGTGAGTTAGATACTGTCGTGAGGAGGGTACAGTGAGTTATATACTGTCGTGCGGAGGGTACAGTAGGTTAGATACTGTCATGAGGAGGATGCAGTGAGTTGGATACTGTCGTGAGGAGGGTGCAGTGAGTTAGATACTGTCGTGAGGAGGGTGCAGTGACTTAGATACTGTCGTGAGGAGGGTGCAGTCAGTTAGATACTGTCGTGAGGAGGGTGCAGTGAGTTAGATACTGTCGTGAGGAGGGTGCAGTGAGTTAGATACTGTCGTGAGGAGGGTGCAGTGAGTTAGATACTGTCATGAGGAGGGTGCAGTGAGTTATATACTGTTGTGAGGAGGGTGCAGTGTGTTAGATACTGTCGTGAGGAGGGTGCGGTAGGTTAGAAACTGTCGTGAGGAGGGTGCAGTGAGTTAGATACTGTCGTGCGGAGGGTGCAGTGAGTTAGATACTATCGTGACGAGGGTGCAATGAGTTAGATATTGTCATGAGGAGGGTGCAGTGAGTCAGATACTGTCGTGAGGAGTGTGCAGTGAGTTAGATACTGTCGTGAGGAGGGGTGCAGTGAGTTATACACTGTCGTACGGAGGGTGCAGTAGGTTAGATACTGTTGTGAGGAGGGTGCAGTGAGTTAGATATTGTCATGAGGAGGGTGCAGTGAGTTATATACTGTTGTGCGGAGGGTGCAGTAGGTTAGATACTGTCGTGAGGAGGGTGCAGTGAGTTAGATACTGTCGTGAGGAGGGTTCAGTGAGTTACATACAGTCGTGCCGAGGGTGCAGTGAGTCAGATACTGTCGTGAGGAGGGTGCAGTGAGTTAGATACTGTCGTGCGGAGGGTGCAGTGAGTTAGAGACTGTCGTGAGGAGAGTGCAGTGAGTTAGATACTGTCGTGAGGAGGTTGCAGTGAGTTAGATATTGTCATGAGGAGGGTGCAGTGCGTCAGATACTGTCATGAGGAGGGTGCAGTGAGTTAGATATTGTCATGAGGAGGGTGCAGTGAGTTAGATACTGTCGTGAGGAGGGTGCAGTGAGTTATACACTGTCGTACGGAGGGTGCAGTAGGTTAGATACTGTTGTGAGGAGGGTGCAGTGAGTTAGATATTGTCATGAGGAGGGTGCAGTGAGTTAGATACAGTCGTGAGGAGGGTGCAGTGAGTCAGATACTGTCGTGAGGAGAGTGCAGTGAGTTAGATACTGTCCTGAGGAGGGTTAAATGAGTTAGATACTATCGTGAGGAGGGTGCATTTAGTTAGATACTGTCCTGAGAAGAGTGCAGTGAATTAGATACTGTCATGACGAGGGTGCAGTGAGTTAGATACTGTCATGACGAGGGTGCAGTGAGTTAGATACTGTTGTGAGGAGGGTGCAATGAGATACTGTTGTGATGAGGGTGCAGTGAGTTAGATACTGTCATGACGAGGGTGCAATGAGTTAGATATTGTTGTGAGGAGGGTGCAGTGAGTTAGATACTGTCGTGAGGAGGGTGCAGTGAATTAGATACTGTGATGACGAGGGTGCAGTGAGTTAGATACTATCGTGACGAGGGTGCAATGAGTTAGATATTGTCATGAGGAGGGTGCAGTGAGTCAGATACTGTCGTGAGGAGTGTGCAGTGAGTTAGATACTGTCGTGAGGAGGGTGCAGTGAGTTATACACTGTCGTACGGAGGGTGCAGTAGGTTAGATACTGTTGTGAGGAGGGTGCAGTGAGTTAGATATTGTCATGAGGAGGGTGCAGTGAGTTAGATACTGTCGTGAGGAGGGTACAGTGAGTTATATACTGTCGTGCGGAGGGTGCAGTAGGTTAGATACTGTCGTGAGGAGGGTGCAGTGAGTTAGATACTGTCGTGAGGAGGGTTCAGTGAGTTACATACAGTCGTGAGGAGGGTGCAGTGAGTCAGATACTGTCGTGAGGAGGGTGCAATGAGTTAGATACTGTCGTGCGGAGGGTGCAGTGAGTTAGAGACTGTCGTGAGGAGAGTGCAGTGAGTTAGATACTGTCGTTAGGAGGGTGCAGTGAGTTAGATACTGTCGTGAGGAGGTTGCAGTGAGTTAGATATTGTCATGAGGAGGGTGCAGTGCGTCAGATACTGTCATGAGGAGGGTGCAGTGAGTTAGATATTGTCATGAGGAGGGTGCAGTGAGTTAGATACTGTCGTGAGGAGGGTACAGTGAGTTATATACTGTCGTGCGGAGGGTGCAGTAGGTTAGATACTGTCATGAGGAGGGTGCAGTGAGTTAAATACTGTCGTGAGGAGGGTTCAGTGAGTTAGATACTGTCGTGAGGAGGGTGCAGTGAGTTAGATGCTGTCGTGAGGAGGGTGCAGTGAGTTAGATACTGTCGTGAGGAGGGTGCAGTGAGTTAGATACTGTCGTGAGGATGGTGCAGTGAGTTAGATACTGTCGTGCAGAGGGTGCAGTGAGTTAGATACTGTCGTGAGGAGAGTGCAGTGAATTAGATACTGACATGACGAGGGTGCAGTGAGTTAGATACTGTCATGACGAGGGTGCAGTGAGTTAGATACTGTTGTGAGGAGGGTGCAATGAGATACTGTTGTGATGAGGGTGCAGTGAGTTAGATACTGTCATGACGAGGGTGCAATGAGTTAGATATTGTTGTGAGGAGGGTGCAGTGAGTTAGATATTGTCGTGAGGAGGGTGCAGTGAATTAGATACTGTCATGACGAGGGTGCAGTAAGTTAGATACTGTCGTGACGAGGCTGCAATGAGTTAGATATTGTCATGAGGAGGGTGCAGTGAGTCAGATACTGTCGTGAGGAGTGTGCAGTGAGTTAGATACTGTCGTGAGGAGGGTTCAGTGAGTCAGATACTGTCGTGAGGAGAGTGCAGTGAGTTAGATACTGTCGTGAGGATGGTGCAGTGAGTTAGATACTGTCGTGAGGAGGGTTCAATGAGTTAGATACTGTCGTAAGGAGGGTGCAGTGAGTTAGATACTGTCGTGAGGAGGGTGCAGTGAGTTAGATACTGTTGTGAGGAGGGTGCAGTGAGTTAGATACTGTCGTGATGAGGGTTCAATGAGTTAGATACTTTCGTGAGGAGGGTGCAGTGAGTTAGATACTGTCGTGAGGAGGGTGCAGTGAGTTAGATACTGTCGTGAGGAGGGTGCAGTGAGTTAGATATTGTCATGAGGACGGTGCAGTGAGTTAGATACTGTCGTGAGGAGGGTACAGTGAGTTATATACTGTCGTGCGGAGGGTACAGTAGGTTAGATACTGTCATGAGGAGGATGCAGTGAGTTGGATACTGTCGTGAGGAGGGTGCAGTGAGTTAGATACTGTCGTGAGGAGGGTGCAGTGACTTAGATACTGTCGTGAGGAGGGTGCAGTCAGTTAGATACTGTCGTGAGGAGGGTGCAGTGAGTTAGATACTGTCGTGAGGAGGGTGCAGTGAGTTAGATACTGTCATGAGGAGGGTGCAGTGAGTTATATACTGTTGTGAGGAGGGTGCAGTGTGTTAGATACTGTCGTGAGGAGGGTGCAGTAGGTTAGAAACTGTCGTGAGGAGGGTGCAGTGAGTTAGATACTGTCGTGCGGAGGGTGCAGTGAGTTAGATACTATCGTGACGAGGGTGCAATGAGTTAGATATTGTCATGAGGAGGGTGCAGTGAGTCAGATACTGTCGTGAGGAGTGTGCAGTGAGTTAGATACTGTCGTGAGGAGGGTGCAGTGAGTTATACACTGTCGTACGGAGGGTGCAGTAGGTTAGATACTGTTGTGAGGAGGGTGCAGTGAGTTAGATATTGTCATGAGGAGGGTGCAGTGAGTTATATACTGTTGTGCGGAGGGTGCAGTAGGTTAGATACTGTCGTGAGGAGGGTGCAGTGAGTTAGATACTGTCGTGAGGAGGGTTCAGTGAGTTACATACAGTCGTGCCGAGGGTGCAGTGAGTCAGATACTGTCGTGAGGAGGGTGCAGTGAGTTAGATACTGTCGTGCGGAGGGTGCAGTGAGTTAGAGACTGTCGTGAGGAGAGTGCAGTGAGTTAGATACTGTCGTGAGGAGGTTGCAGTGAGTTAGATATTGTCATGAGGAGGGTGCAGTGCGTCAGATACTGACATGAGGAAGGTGCAGTGAGTTAGATATTGTCATGAGGAGGGTGCAGTGAGTTAGATACTGTCGTGAGGAGGGTGCAGTGAGTTATACACTGTCGTACGGAGGGTGCAGTAGGTTAGATACTGTTGTGAGGAGGGTGCAGTGAGTTAGATATTGTCATGAGGAGGGTGCAGTGAGTTAGATACTGTCGTGAGGAGGGTACAGTGAGTTATATACTGTCGTGCGGAGGGTGCAGTAGGTTAGATACTGTCGTGTGGCGGGTGCAGTGAGTTAGATACTGTCGTGAGGAGGGTTCAGTGAGTTACATACAGTCGTGAGGAGGGTGCAGTGAGTCAGATACTGTCGTGAGGAGAGTGCAGTGAGTTAGATACTGTCCTGAGGAGGGTTAAATGAGTTAGATACTGTCGTGAGGAGGGTGCATTTAGTTAGATACTGTCCTGAGAAGAGTGCAGTGAATTAGATACTGTCATGACGAGGGTGCAGTGAGTTAGATACTGTCATGACGAGGGTGCAGTGAGTTAGATACTGTCGTGAGGAGGGTTCAGTGAGTTACATACAGTCGTGAGGAGGGTGCAGTGAGTCAGATACTGTCGTGAGGAGGGTGCAGTGAGTTAGATACTGTCGTGCGGAGGGTGCAGTGAGTTAGAGACTGTCGTGAGGAGAGTGCAGTGAGTTAAATACTGTCGTTAGGAGGGTGCAGTGAGTTAGATACTGTCGTGAGGAGGTTGCAGTGAGTTAGATATTGTCATGAGGAGGGTGCAGTGAGTCAGATACTGTCATGAGGAGGGTGCAGTGAGTTAGATATTGTCATGAGGAGGGTGCAGTGAGTTAGATACTGTCGTGAGGAGGGTACAGTGAGTTATATACTGTCGTGCGGAGGGTGCAGTGGGTTAGATACTGTCATGAGGAGGGTGCAGTGAGTTAGATACTGTCGTGAGGAGGGTTCAGTGAGTTAGATACTGTCGTGAGGAGGGTGCAGTGAGTTAGATGCTGTCTTGAGGAGGGTGCAGTGAGTTAGATACTGTCGTGAGGAGGGTGCAGTGAGTTAGATACTGTCGTGAGGATGGTGCAGTGAGTTAGATACTGTCGTGCAGAGGGTGCAGTGAGTTAGATACTGTCGTGAGGAGAGTGCAGTGAAGTTAGATACTGACATGACGAGGGTGCAGTGAGTTAGATACTGTCAGTGACGGAGGGTGCAGTGAGTTATATACTGTTCGTGCGGAGGGTGCAGTAGGTTAGATACTGTCGTGAGGAGGGTGCAGTGAGTTAAATACTGTCGTGAGGAGGGTTCAGTGAGTTAGATACTGTCGTGAGGAGGGTGCAGTGAGTTAGATCTGTCGTGAGGAGGGTGCAGTGAGTTAGATACTGTCGTGAGGAGGGTGCAGTGAGTTAGATACTGTCGTGAGGATGGTGCAGTGAGTTAGATACTGTCGTGCAGAGGGTGCAGTGAGTTAGATACTGTCGTGAGGAGAGTGCAGTGAATTAGATACTGACATGACGAGGGTGCAGTGAGTTAGATACTGTCATGACGAGGGTGCAGTGAGTTAGATACTGTTGTGAGGAGGGTGCAATGAGATACTGTTGTGATGAGGGTGCAGTGAGTTAGATACTGTCATGACGAGGGTGCAATGAGTTAGATATTGTTGTGAGGAGGGTGCAGTGAGTTAGATACTGTCGTGAGGAGGGTGCAGTGAGTTAGATACTGTCGTGAGGAGGGTGCAGTGAGTTAGATACTGTCGTGAGGAGGGTGCAGTGAGTTAGATATTGTCAGTGAGGAGGGTGCAGTGAGTCAGATACTGTCGTGAGGAGGTGTGCAGTGAGTTAGATACTGTCGTGAGGAGGTGCAGTGAGTCAGATACTGTCGTGAGGAGGAGTGCAGTGAGTTAGATACTGTCGTGAGGATGGTTGCAGTGAGTTAGATACTGTCCTGAGGAGGTTGCAGTGAGTTAGATACTGTCATGAGGAGGGTGCAGTGAGTCAGATACTGTCATGAGGAGGGTGCAGTGAGTTAGGATACTTGTCAGTGAGGAGGTGCAGTGAGTTAGATACTGTCGTGAGGAGGGTACAGTGAGTTATATACTGTCGTGAGGAGGGTGCAGTAGTTAGATACTGTCTTGAGGAGGGTGCAGTGAGTTTAGATACTGTCGTGAGGAGGGTTGCAGTGAGTTAGATACTGTCGGAGGAGGGTGCAGTAGGTTAGATACTGTTGTGAGGAGGGTGCAGTGAGTTAGATATTGTCATGAGGATGGTGCAGTGAGTTAGATACTGTCGTGAGGAGGGTACAGTGAGTTATATACTGTCGTGCGGAGGGTGCAGTAGGTTAGATACTGTCGTGAGGCGGGTGCAGTGAGTTAGATATTGTCGTGAGGAGGGTTCAGTGAGTTACATACAGTCGTGAGGAGGGTGCAGTGAGTAAGATACTGTCGTGAGGAGGGTGCAGTGAGTTAGATACTGTCGTGAGGAGGGTGCAGTGAGTTAGAGACTGTCGTGAGGAGAGTGCAGTGAGTTAGATACTGTCGTTAGGAGGGTGCAGTGAGTTAGATACTGTCGTGAGGAGGTTGCAGTGAGTTAGATATTGTCATGAGGAGGGTGCAGTGAGTCAGATACTGTCATGAGGAGGGTGCAGTGAGTTAGATATTGTCATGAGGAGGGTGCAGTGAGTTAGATACTGTCGTGAGGAGGGTACAGTGAGTTATATACTGTCGTGCCGGAGGGTGCAGTAGGTTAGATACTGTCATGAGGAGGGTGCAGTGAGTTAAATACTGTCGTGAGGAGGGTTCAGTGAGTTAGATACTGTCGTGAGGAGGGTGCAGTGAGTTAGATGCTGTCGTGAGGAGGGTGCAGTGAGTTAGATACTGTCGTGAGGAGGGTGCAGTGAGTTAGATACTGTCGTGAGGATGGTGCAGTGAGTTAGATACTGTCGTGCAGAGGGTGCAGTGAGTTAGATACTGTCGTGAGGAGAGTGCAGTGAATTAGATACTGACATGACGAGGGTGCAGTGAGTTAGATACTGTCATGACGAGGGTGCAGTGAGTTAGATACTGTTGTGAGGAGGGTGCAATGAGATACTGTTGTGATGAGGGTGCAGTGAGTTAGATACTGTCATGACGAGGGTGCAATGAGTTAGATATTGTTGTGAGGAGGGTGCAGTGAGTTAGATACTGTCGTGAGGAGGGTGCAGTGAATTAGATACTGTCATGACGAGGGTGCAGTGAGTTAGATACTGTCGTGACGAGGGTGCAATGAGTTAGATATTGTCATGAGGAGGGTGCAGTGAGTCAGATACTGTCGTGAGGAGTGTGCAGTGAGTTAGATACTGTCGTGAGGAGGGTTCAGTGAGTCAGATACTGTCGTGAGGAGAGTGCAGTGAGTTAGATACTGTCGTGTGGATGGTGCAGTGAGTTAGATACTGTCGTGAGGAGGTTGCAGTGAGTTAGATATTGTCATGAGGAGGGTGCAGTGAGTCAGATACTGTCATGAGGAGGGTGCAGTGAGTTAGATATTGTCATGAGGACGGTGCAGTGAGTTAGATACTGTCGTGAGGAGGGTACAGTGAGTTATATACTGTCGTGCGGAGGGTACAGTAGGTTAGATACTGTCATGAGGAGGGTGCAGTGAGTTAGATACTGTCGTGAGGAGGGTTCAGTGAGTTAGATACTGTCGTGAGGAGGGTGCAGTGAGTTAGATACTGTCGTGAGGAGGGTGCAGTGAGTTAGATACTGTCGTGAGGAGGGTGCAGTGAGTTAGATATTGTCATGAGGACGGTGCAGTGAGTTAGATACTGTCGTGAGGAGGGTACAGTGAGTTATATACTGTCGTGCGGAGGGTACAGTAGGTTAGATACTGTCATGAGGAGGGTGCAGTGAGTTAGATACTGTCGTGAGGAGGGTGCAGTGAGTTAGATACTGTCGTGAGGAGGGTGCAGTGAGTTAGATACTGTCGTGAGGAGGGTGCAGTGAGTTAGATACTGTCGTGAGGAGGGTGCAGTGAGTTAGATACTGTCATGAGGAGGGTGCAGTGAGTTAGATACTGTCATGAGGAGGGTGCAGTGAGTTAGATACTGTCGTGAGGAGGGTGCATTAGGTTAGAAACTGTCGTGAGGAGGGTGCAGTGAGTTAGATACTGTCGTGAGGAGTGTGCAGTGAGTTAGATACTGTCGTGAGGAGGGTGCAGTGAGTTATACACTGTCGTACGGAGGGTGCAGTAGGTTAGATACTGTTGTGAGGAGGGTGCAGTGAGTTAGATATTGTCATGAGGAGGGTGCAGTGAGTTATATACTGTTGTGCGGAGGGTGCAGTAGGTTAGATACTGTCGTGAGGAGGGTGCAGTGAGTTAGATACTGTCGTGAGGAGGGTTCAGTGAGTTACATACAGTCGTGAGGAGGGTGCAGTGAGTCAGATACTGTCGTGAGGAGGGTGCAGTGAGTTAGATACTGTCGTGCGGAGGGTGCAGTGATTTAGAGACTGTCGTGAGGAGAGTGCAGTGAGTTAGATACTGTCGTGAGGAGGTTGCAGTGAGTTAGATATTGTCATGAGGAGGGTGCAGTGCGTCAGATACTGTCATGAGGAGGGTGCAGTGAGTTAGATATTGTCATGAGGAGGGTGCAGTGAGTTAGATACTGTCGTGAGGAGGGTGCAGTGAGTTATACACTGTCGTACGGAGGGTGCAGTAGGTTAGATACTGTTGTGAGGAGGGTGCAGTGAGTTAGATATTGTCATGAGGATGGTGCAGTGAGTTAGATACTGTCGTGAGGAGGGTACAGTGAGTTATATACTGTCGTGCGGAGGGTGCAGTAGGTTAGATACTGTCGTGAGGCGGGTGCAGTGAGTTAGATATTGTCGTGAGGAGGGTTCAGTGAGTTACATACAGTCGTGAGGAGGGTGCAGTGAGTCAGATACTGTCGTGAGGAGGGTGCAGTGAGTTAGATACTGTCGTGCGGAGGGTGCAGTGAGTTAGAGACTGTCGTGAGGAGAGTGCAGTGAGTTAGATACTGTCGTTAGGAGGGTGCAGTGAGTTAGATACTGTCGTGAGGAGGTTGCAGTGAGTTAGATATTGTCATGAGGAGGGTGCAGTGAGTCAGATACTGTCATGAGGAGGGTGCAGTGAGTTAGATATTGTCATGAGGAGGGTGCAGTGAGTTAGATACTGTCGTGAGGAGGGTACAGTGAGTTATATACTGTCGTGCGGAGGGTGCAGTAGGTTAGATACTGTCATGAGGAGGGTGCAGTGAGTTAAATACTGTCGTGAGGAGGGTTCAGTGAGTTAGATACTGTCGTGAGGAGGGTGCAGTGAGTTAGATGCTGTCGTGAGGAGGGTGCAGTGAGTTAGATACTGTCGTGAGGAGGGTGCAGTGAGTTAGATACTGTCGTGAGGATGGTGCAGTGAGTTAGATACTGTTGTGCAGAGGGTGCAGTGAGTTAGATACTGTCGTGAGGAGAGTGCAGTGAATTAGATACTGACATGACGAGGGTGCAGTGAGTTAGATACTGTCATGACGAGGGTGCAGTGAGTTAGATACTGTTGTGCGGAGGGTGCAGTAGGTTAGATACTGTCGTGAGGAGGGTGCAGTGAGTTAGATACTGTCGTGACGAGGGTGCAGTGAGTTACATACAGTCGTGAGGAGGGTGCAGTGAGTCAGATACTGTCGTGAGGAGGGTGCAGTGAGTTAGATACTGTCGTGCGGAGGGTGCAGTGAGTTAGAGACTGTCGTGAGGAGAGTGCAGTGAGTTAGATACTGTCGTTAGGAGGGTGCAGTGAGTTAGATACTGTCGTGAGGAGGTTGCAGTGAGTTAGATATTGTCATGAGGAGGGTGCAGTGCGTCAGATACTGTCATGAGGAGGGTGCAGTGAGTTAGATATTATCATGAGGAGGGTGCAGTGAGTCAGATACTGTCGTGAGGAGTGTGCAGTGAGTTAGATACTGTCGTGAGGAGGGTGCAGTGAGTTATACACTGTCGTATGGAGGGTGCAGTAGGTTAGATACTGTTGTGAGGAGGGTGCAGTGAGTTAGATATTGTCATGAGGAGGGTGCAGTGAGTTAGATACTGTCGTGAGGAGGGTACAGTGAGTTATATACTGTCGTGCGGAGGGTGCAGTAGGTTAGATACTGTCGTGAGGAGGGTGCAGTGAGTTAGATACTGTCGTGAGGAGGGTTCAGTGAGTTACATACAGTCGTGAGGAGGGTGCAGTGAGTCAGATACTGTCGTGAGGAGGGTGCAGTGAGTTAGATACTGTCGTGCGGAGGGTGCAGTGAGTTAGAGACTGTCGTGAGGAGAGTGCAGTGAGTTAGATACTGTCGTTAGGAGGGTGCAGTGAGTTAGATACTGTCGTGAGGAGGTTGCAGTGAGTTAGATATTGTCATGAGGAGGGTGCAGTGAGTCAGATACTGTCATGAGGAGGGTGCAGTGAGTTAGATATTGTCATGAGGAGGGTGCAGTGAGTTAGATACTGTCGTGAGGAGGGTACAGTGAGTTATATACTGTCGTGCGGAGGGTGCAGTAGGTTAGATACTGTCGTGAAGCGGGTGCAGTGAGTTAGATACTGTCGTGAGGAGGGTTCAGTGAGTTACATACAGTCGTGAGGAGGGTGCAGTGAGTCAGATACTGTCGTGAGGAGGGTGCAGTGAGTTAGATACTGTCGTGCGGAGGGTGCAGTGAGTTAGAGACTGTCGTGAGGAGAGTGCAGTGAGTTAGATACTGTCGTTAGGAGGGTGCAGTGAGTTAGATACTGTCGTGAGGAGGTTGCAGTGAGTCAGATACTGTCATGAGGAGGGTGCAGTGAGTTAGATATTGTCATGAGGAGGGTGCAGTGAGTTAGATACTGTCGTGAGGAGGGTACAGTGAGTTATATACTGTCGTGCGGAGGGTGCAGTAGGTTAGATACTGTCATGAGGAGGGTGCAGTGAGTTAAATACTGTCGTGAGGAGGGTTCAGTGAGTTAGATACTGTCGTGAGGAGGGTGCAGTGAGTTAGATGCTGTCGTGAGGAGGGTGCAGTGAGTTAGATACTGTCGTGAGGAGGGTGCAGTGAGTTAGATACTGTCGTGAGGATGGTGCAGTGAGTTAGATACTGTCGTGCAGAGGGTGCAGTGAGTTAGATACTGTCGTGAGGAGAGTGCAGTGAATTAGATACTGACATGACGAGGGTGCAGTGAGTTAGATACTGTCATGACGAGGGTGCAGTGAGTTAGATACTGTTGTGCGGAGGGTGCAGTAGGTTAGATACTGTCGTGACGAGGGTGCAGTGAGTTACATACAGTCGTGAGGAGGGTGCAGTGAGTCAGATACTGTCGTGAGGAGGGTGCAGTGAGTTAGATACTGTCGTGCGGAGGGTGCAGTGAGTTAGAGACTGTCGTGAGGAGAGTGCAGTGAGTTAGATACTGTCGTTAGGAGGGTGCAGTGAGTTAGATACTGTCGTGAGGAGGTTGCAGTGAGTTAGATATTGTCATGAGGAGGGTGCAGTGCGTCAGATACTGTCATGAGGAGGGTGCAGTGAGTTAGATATTATCATGAGGAGGGTGCAGTGAGTCAGATACTGTCGTGAGGAGTGTGCAGTGAGTTAGATACTGTCGTGAGGAGGGTGCAGTGAGTTATACACTGTCGTATGGAGGGTGCAGTAGGTTAGATACTGTTGTGAGGAGGGTGCAGTGAGTTAGATATTATCCTGAGGAGGGTGCAGTGAGTTAGATACTGTCGTGAGGAGGGTACAGTGAGTTATATACTGTCGTGCGGAGGGTGCAGTAGGTTAGATACTGTCGTGAGGAGGGTGCAGTGAGTTAGATACTGTCGTGAGGAGGGTTCAGTGAGTTACATACAGTCGTGAGGAGGGTGCAGTGAGTCAGATACTGTCGTGAGGAGGGTGCAGTGAGTTAGATACTGTCGTGCGGAGGGTGCAGTGAGTTAGAGACTGTCGTGAGGAGAGTGCAGTGAGTTAGATACTGTCGTTAGGAGGGTGCAGTGAGTTAGATACTGTCGTGAGGAGGTTGCAGTGAGTTAGATATTGTCATGAGGAGGGTGCAGTGAGTCAGATACTGTCATGAGGAGGGTGCAGTGAGTTAGATATTGTCATGAGGAGGGTGCAGTGAGTTAGATACTGTCGTGAGGAGGGTACAGTGAGTTATATACTGTCGTGCGGAGTGTGCAGTAGGTTAGATACTGTCATGAGGAGGGTGCAGTGAGTTAAATACTGTCGTGAGGAGGGTTCAGTGAGTTAGATACTGTCGTGAGGAGGGTGCAGTGAGTTAGATGCTGTCGTGAGGAGGGTGCAGTGAGTTAGATACTGTCGTGAGGAGGGTGCAGTGAGTTAGATACTGTCGTGAGGAGGGTGCAGTGAGTTAGATACTGTCGTGCAGAGGGTGCAGTGAGTTAGATACTGTCGTGAGGAGAGTGCAGTGAATTAGATACTGACATGACGAGGGTGCAGTGAGTTAGATACTGTCATGACGAGGGTGCAGTGAGTTAGATACTGTTGTGAGGAGGGTGCAATGAGATACTGTTGTGATGAGGGTGCAGTGAGTTAGATACTGTCATGACGAGGGTGCAATGAGTTAGATATTGTTGTGAGGAGGGTGCAGTGAGTTAGATACTGTCGTGAGGAGGGTGCAGTGAATTAGATACTGTCATGACGAGGGTGCAGTGAGTTAGATACTGTCGTGACGAGGGTGCAATGAGTTAGATATTGTCATGAGGAGGGTGCAGTGAGTCAGATACTGTCGTGAGGAGTGTGCAGTGAGTTAGATACTGTCGTGAGGAGGGTTCAGTGAGTCAGATACTGTCGTGAGGAGAGTGCAGTGAGTTAGATACTGTCGTGAGGATGGTGCAGTGAGTTAGATACTGTCGTGAGGAGGTTGCAGTGAGTTAGATATTGTCATGAGGAGGGTGCAGTGAGTCAGATACTGTCATGAGGAGGGTGCAGTGAGTTAGATATTGTCATGAGGACGGTGCAGTGAGTTAGATACTGTCGTGAGGAGGGTACAGTGAGTTATATACTGTCGTGCGGAAGGTACAGTAGGTTAGATACTGTCATGAGGAGGGTGCAGTGAGTTAGATACTGTCGTGAGGAGGGTTCAGTGAGTTAGATACTGTCGTGAGGAGGGTGCAGTGAGTTAGATACTGTCGTGAGGAGGGTGCAGTGAGTTAGATACTGTCGTGAGGAGGGTGCAGTGAGTTAGATATTGTCATGAGGACGGTGCAGTGAGTTAGATACTGTCGTGAGTAGGGTACAGTGAGTTATATACTGTCGTGCGGAGGTTACAGTAGGTTACATATTGTCATGAGGAGGGTGCAGTGAGTTAGATACTGTCGTGAGGAGGGTGCAGTGAGTTAGATACTGTCGTGAGGAGGGTGCAGTGAGTTAGATACTGTCGTTAGGAGGGTGCAGTGAGTTAGATACTGTCGTGAGGAGGGTGCAGTGAGTTAGATACTGTCGTGAGGAGGGTGCAGTGAGTTAGATACTGTCATGAGGAGGGTGCAGTGAGTTAGATACTGTCATGAGGAGGGTGCAGTGAGTTAGATACTGTCGTGAGGAGGGTGCATTAGGTTAGAAACTGTCGTGAGGAGGGTGCAGTGAGTTAGATACTGTTGTGAGGAGGGTGCAGTGAGTTAGGTACTGTTGTGAGGAGGGTGCAGTGAGTTAGGTACTGTCGTGCGGAGGGTGCAGTGAGTTAGATACTGTCGTGAGGAGGTTGCAATGAGATACTGTCATGACAAGGGTGCAGTGCGTTAGATACTGTCGTGAGGATGGTGCAGTGAATTAGATACTGTCGTGAGGAGTGTGCAATGAGATACTGTCATGACGAGGGTGGAGTGAGTTAGATACTGTCGTGAGGAGGGTGCAGTGAGTTTGATACTGTCATGCGGAGGGTGCAGTGTGTTAAATACTGTCGTGAGGAGGATGCAGTGAGTTAGATACTGTCATGAGGAGGGGGTGCAGTGAATTAGATACTGTCGTGAGGAGGGTGCAGTGAGTTAGATACTGTCGTGTGGAGGATGAAGTAGGTTAGATACTGTCGTGTGGAGGGTGCAGTAGGTTAGATACTGTCGTGAGGAGGGTGCAGTTAGTTAGATACTGTCGTGTGGAGGGTGCAATGAGTTAGATACTGTCGCGAGGAGGGTGCAGTTAGATACTGTTGTGCGGAGGGGGCAGTGAGTTGGATACTGTCATGAGGAGGATGTAATAGGTTAGATACTGTCCTGAGGAGGGTGCAGTGAGTTAGATATTGTCATGAGGAGGGTGCAGTGAGTTAGATACTGTCGTGAGGAGGGTACAGTGAGTTATATACTGTCGTGCGGAGGGTGCAGTAGGTTAGATACTGTCATGAGGAGGGTGCAGTGAGTTAAATACTGTCGTGAGGAGGGTTCAGTGAGTTAGATACTGTCGTGAGGAGGGTGCAGTGAGTTAGATGCTGTCGTGAGGAGGGTGCAGTGAGTTAGATACTGTCGTGAGGAGGGTGCAGTGAGTTAGATACTGTCGTGAGGATGGTGCAGTGAGTTAGATACTGTCGTGCTGAGGGTGCAGTGAGTTAGATACTGTCGTGAGGAGAGTGCAGTGAATTAGATACTGACATGACGAGGGTGCAGTGAGTTAGATACTGTCATGACGAGGGTGCAGTGAGTTAGATACTGTTGTGAGGAGGGTGCAATGAGATACTGTTGTGATGAGGGTGCAGTGAGTTAGATACTGTCATGACGAGGGTGCAATGAGTTAGATATTGTTGTGAGGAGGGTGCAGTGAGTTAGATACTGTCGTGAGGAGGGTGCAGTGAATTAGATACTGTCATGACGAGGGTGCAGTGAGTTAGATACTGTCGTGACGAGGGTGCAATGAGTTAGATATTGTCATGAGGAGGGTGCAGTGAGTCAGATACTGTCGTGAGGAGTGTGCAGTGAGTTAGATACTGTCGTGAGGAGGGTTCAGTGAGTCAGATACTGTCGTGAGGAGAGTGCAGTGAGTTAGATACTGTCGTGTGGATGGTGCAGTGAGTTAGATACTGTCGTGAGGAGGTTGCAGTGAGTTAGATATTGTCATGAGGAGGGTGCAGTGAGTCAGATACTGTCATGAGGAGGGTGCAGTGAGTTAGATATTGTCATGAGGACGGTGCAGTGAGTTAGATACTGTCGTGAGGAGGGTACAGTGAGTTATATACTGTCGTGCGGAGGGTACAGTAGGTTAGATACTGTCATGAGGAGGGTGCAGTGAGTTAGATACTGTCGTGAGGAGGGTTCAGTGAGTTAGATACTGTCGTGAGGAGGGTGCAGTGAGTTAGATACTGTCGTGAGGAGGGTGCAGTGAGTTAGATACTGTCGTGAGGAGGGTGCAGTGAGTTAGATATTGTCATGAGGACGGTGCAGTGAGTTAGATACTGTCGTGAGGAGGGTACAGTGAGTTATATACTGTCGTGCGGAGGGTACAGTAGGTTAGATACTGTCATGAGGAGGGTGCAGTGAGTTAGATACTGTCGTGAGGAGGGTGCAGTGAGTTAGATACTGTCGTGAGGAGGGTGCAGTGAGTTAGATACTGTCGTGAGGAGGGTGCAGTGAGTTAGATACTGTCGTGAGGAGGGTGCAGTGAGTTAGATACTGTCATGAGGAGGGTGCAGTGAGTTAGATACTGTCATGAGGAGGGTGCAGTGAGTTAGATACTGTCGTGAGGAGGGTGCATTAGGTTAGAAACTGTCGTGAGGAGGGTGCAGTGAGTTAGATACTGTCGTGAGGAGTGTGCAGTGAGTTAGATACTGTCGTGAGGAGGGTGCAGTGAGTTATACACTGTCGTACGGAGGGTGCAGTAGGTTAGATACTGTTGTGAGGAGGGTGCAGTGAGTTAGATATTGTCATGAGGAGGGTGCAGTGAGTTATATACTGTTGTGCGGAGGGTGCAGTAGGTTAGATACTGTCGTGAGGAGGGTGCAGTGAGTTAGATACTGTCGTGAGGAGGGTTCAGTGAGTTACATACAGTCGTGAGGAGGGTGCAGTGAGTCAGATACTGTCGTGAGGAGGGTGCAGTGAGTTAGATACTGTCGTGCGGAGGGTGCAGTGATTTAGAGACTGTCGTGAGGAGAGTGCAGTGAGTTAGATACTGTCGTGAGGAGGTTGCAGTGAGTTAGATATTGTCATGAGGAGGGTGCAGTGCGTCAGATACTGTCATGAGGAGGGTGCAGTGAGTTAGATATTGTCATGAGGAGGGTGCAGTGAGTTAGATACTGTCGTGAGGAGGGTGCAGTGAGTTATACACTGTCGTACGGAGGGTGCAGTAGGTTAGATACTGTTGTGAGGAGGGTGCAGTGAGTTAGATATTGTCATGAGGATGGTGCAGTGAGTTAGATACTGTCGTGAGGAGGGTACAGTGAGTTATATACTGTCGTGCGGAGGGTGCAGTAGGTTAGATACTGTCGTGAGGCGGGTGCAGTGAGTTAGATATTGTCGTGAGGAGGGTTCAGTGAGTTACATACAGTCGTGAGGAGGGTGCAGTGAGTCAGATACTGTCGTGAGGAGGGTGCAGTGAGTTAGATACTGTCGTGCGGAGGGTGCAGTGAGTTAGAGACTGTCGTGAGGAGAGTGCAGTGAGTTAGATACTGTCGTTAGGAGGGTGCAGTGAGTTAGATACTGTCGTGAGGAGGTTGCAGTGAGTTAGATATTGTCATGAGGAGGGTGCAGTGAGTCAGATACTGTCATGAGGAGGGTGCAGTGAGTTAGATATTGTCATGAGGAGGGTGCAGTGAGTTAGATACTGTCGTGAGGAGGGTACAGTGAGTTATATACTGTCGTGCGGAGGGTGCAGTAGGTTAGATACTGTCATGAGGAGGGTGCAGTGAGTTAAATACTGTCGTGAGGAGGGTTCAGTGAGTTAGATACTGTCGTGAGGAGGGTGCAGTGAGTTAGATGCTGTCGTGAGGAGGGTGCAGTGAGTTAGATACTGTCGTGAGGAGGGTGCAGTGAGTTAGATACTGTCGTGAGGATGGTGCAGTGAGTTAGATACTGTTGTGCAGAGGGTGCAGTGAGTTAGATACTGTCGTGAGGAGAGTGCAGTGAATTAGATACTGACATGACGAGGGTGCAGTGAGTTAGATACTGTCATGACGAGGGTGCAGTGAGTTAGATACTGTTGTGCGGAGGGTGCAGTAGGTTAGATACTGTCGTGAGGAGGGTGCAGTGAGTTAGATACTGTCGTGACGAGGGTGCAGTGAGTTACATACAGTCGTGAGGAGGGTGCAGTGAGTCAGATACTGTCGTGAGGAGGGTGCAGTGAGTTAGATACTGTCGTGCGGAGGGTGCAGTGAGTTAGAGACTGTCGTGAGGAGAGTGCAGTGAGTTAGATACTGTCGTTAGGAGGGTGCAGTGAGTTAGATACTGTCGTGAGGAGGTTGCAGTGAGTTAGATATTGTCATGAGGAGGGTGCAGTGCGTCAGATATTGTCATGAGGAGGGTGCAGTGAGTTAGATATTATCATGAGGAGGGTGCAGTGAGTCAGATACTGTCGTGAGGAGTGTGCAGTGAGTTAGATACTGTCGTGAGGAGGGTGCAGTGAGTTATACACTGTCGTATGGAGGGTGCAGTAGGTTAGATACTGTTGTGAGGAGGGTGCAGTGAGTTAGATATTGTCATGAGGAGGGTGCAGTGAGTTAGATACTGTCGTGAGGAGGGTACAGTGAGTTATATACTGTCGTGCGGAGGGTGCAGTAGGTTAGATACTGTCGTGAGGAGGGTGCAGTGAGTTAGATACTGTCGTGAGGAGGGTTCAGTGAGTTACATACAGTCGTGAGGAGGGTGCAGTGAGTCAGATACTGTCGTGAGGAGGGTGCAGTGAGTTAGATACTGTCGTGCGGAGGGTGCAGTGAGTTAGAGACTGTCGTGAGGAGAGTGCAGTGAGTTAGATACTGTCGTTAGGAGGGTGCAGTGAGTTAGATACTGTCGTGAGGAGGTTGCAGTGAGTTAGATATTGTCATGAGGAGGGTGCAGTGAGTCAGATACTGTCATGAGGAGGGTGCAGTGAGTTAGATATTGTCATGAGGAGGGTGCAGTGAGTTAGATACTGTCGTGAGGAGGGTGCAGTGAGTTAGATACTGTCGTGAGGAGGGTTCAGTGAGTTACATACAGTCGTGAGGAGGGTGCAGTGAGTCAGATACTGTCGTGAGGAGGGTGCAGTGAGTTAGATACTGTCGTGCGGAGGGTGCAGTGATTTAGAGACTGTCGTGAGGAGAGTGCAGTGAGTTAGATACTGTCGTGAGGAGGTTGCAGTGAGTTAGATATTGTCATGAGGAGGGTGCAGTGCGTCAGATACTGTCATGAGGAGGGTGCAGTGAGTTAGATATTGTCATGAGGAGGGTGCAGTGAGTTAGATACTGTCGTGAGGAGGGTGCAGTGAGTTATACACTGTCGTACGGAGGGTGCAGTAGGTTAGATACTGTTGTGAGGAGGGTGCAGTGAGTTAGATACTGTCGTGCGGAGGGTGCAGTGAGTTAGAGACTGTCGTGAGGAGAGTGCAGTGAGTTAGATACTGTCGTTAGGAGGGTGCAGTGAGTTAGATACTGTCGTGAGGAGGTTGCAGTGAGTTAGATATTGTCATGAGGAGGGTGCAGTGAGTCAGATACTGTCATGAGGAGGGTGCAGTGAGTTAGATATTGTCATGAGGAGGGTGCAGTGAGTTAGATACTGTCGTGAGGAGGGTACAGTGAGTTATATACTGTCGTGCGGAGGGTGCAGTAGGTTAGATACTGTCATGAGGAGGGTGCAGTGAGTTAAATACTGTCGTGAGGAGGGTTCAGTGAGTTAGATACTGTCGTGAGGAGGGTGCAGTGAGTTAGATGCTGTCGTGAGGAGGGTGCAGTGAGTTAGATACTGTCGTGAGGAGGGTGCAGTGAGTTAGATACTGTCGTGAGGATGGTGCAGTGAGTTAGATACTGTTGTGCAGAGGGTGCAGTGAGTTAGATACTGTCGTGAGGAGAGTGCAGTGAATTAGATACTGACATGACGAGGGTGCAGTGAGTTAGATACTGTCATGACGAGGGTGCAGTGAGTTAGATACTGTTGTGCGGAGGGTGCAGTAGGTTAGATACTGTCGTGAGGAGGGTGCAGTGAGTTAGATACTGTCGTGACGAGGGTGCAGTGAGTTACATACAGTCGTGAGGAGGGTGCAGTGAGTCAGATACTGTCGTGAGGAGGGTGCAGTGAGTTAGATACTGTCGTGCGGAGGGTGCAGTGAGTTAGAGACTGTCGTGAGGAGAGTGCAGTGAGTTAGATACTGTCGTTAGGAGGGTGCAGTGAGTTAGATACTGTCGTGAGGAGGTTGCAGTGAGTTAGATATTGTCATGAGGAGGGTGCAGTGCGTCAGATACTGTCATGAGGAGGGTGCAGTGAGTTAGATATTATCATGAGGAGGGTGCAGTGAGTCAGATACTGTCGTGAGGAGTGTGCAGTGAGTTAGATACTGTCGTGAGGAGGGTGCAGTGAGTTATACACTGTCGTATGGAGGGTGCAGTAGGTTAGATACTGTTGTGAGGAGGGTGCAGTGAGTTAGATATTGTCATGAGGAGGGTGCAGTGAGTTAGATACTGTCGTGAGGAGGGTACAGTGAGTTATATACTGTCGTGCGGAGGGTGCAGTAGGTTAGATACTGTCGTGAGGAGGGTGCAGTGAGTTAGATACTGTCGTGAGGAGGGTTCAGTGAGTTACATACAGTCGTGAGGAGGGTGCAGTGAGTCAGATACTGTCGTGAGGAGGGTGCAGTGAGTTAGATACTGTCGTGCGGAGGGTGCAGTGAGTTAGAGACTGTCGTGAGGAGAGTGCAGTGAGTTAGATACTGTCGTTAGGAGGGTGCAGTGAGTTAGATACTGTCGTGAGGAGGTTGCAGTGAGTTAGATATTGTCATGAGGAGGGTGCAGTGAGTCAGATACTGTCATGAGGAGGGTGCAGTGAGTTAGATATTGTCATGAGGAGGGTGCAGTGAGTTAGATACTGTCGTGAGGAGGGTACAGTGAGTTATATACTGTCGTGCGGAGGGTGCAGTAGGTTAGATACTGTCGTGAAGCGGGTGCAGTGAGTTAGATACTGTCGTGAGGAGGGTTCAGTGAGTTACATACAGTCGTGAGGAGGGTGCAGTGAGTCAGATACTGTCGTGAGGAGGGTGCAGTGAGTTAGATACTGTCGTGCGGAGGGTGCAGTGAGTTAGAGACTGTCGTGAGGAGAGTGCAGTGAGTTAGATACTGTCGTTAGGAGGGTGCAGTGAGTTAGATACTGTCGTGAGGAGGTTGCAGTGAGTCAGATACTGTCATGAGGAGGGTGCAGTGAGTTAGATATTGTCATGAGGAGGGTGCAGTGAGTTAGATACTGTCGTGAGGAGGGTACAGTGAGTTATATACTGTCGTGCGGAGGGTGCAGTAGGTTAGATACTGTCATGAGGAGGGTGCAGTGAGTTAAATACTGTCGTGAGGAGGGTTCAGTGAGTTAGATACTGTCGTGAGGAGGGTGCAGTGAGTTAGATGCTGTCGTGAGGAGGGTGCAGTGAGTTAGATACTGTCGTGAGGAGGGTGCAGTGAGTTAGATACTGTCGTGAGGATGGTGCAGTGAGTTAGATACTGTTGTGCAGAGGGTGCAGTGAGTTAGATACTGTCGTGAGGAGAGTGCAGTGAATTAGATACTGACATGACGAGGGTGCAGTGAGTTAGATACTGTCATGACGAGGGTGCAGTGAGTTAGATACTGTTGTGCGGAGGGTGCAGTAGGTTAGATACTGTCGTGAGGAGGGTGCAGTGAGTTAGATACTGTCGTGACGAGGGTGCAGTGAGTTACATACAGTCGTGAGGAGGGTGCAGTGAGTCAGATACTGTCGTGAGGAGGGTGCAGTGAGTTAGATACTGTCGTGCGGAGGGTGCAGTGAGTTAGAGACTGTCGTGAGGAGAGTGCAGTGAGTTAGATACTGTCGTTAGGAGGGTGCAGTGAGTTAGATACTGTCGTGAGGAGGTTGCAGTGAGTTAGATATTGTCATGAGGAGGGTGCAGTGCGTCAGATATTGTCATGAGGAGGGTGCAGTGAGTTAGATATTATCATGAGGAGGGTGCAGTGAGTCAGATACTGTCGTGAGGAGTGTGCAGTGAGTTAGATACTGTCGTGAGGAGGGTGCAGTGAGTTATACACTGTCGTATGGAGGGTGCAGTAGGTTAGATACTGTTGTGAGGAGGGTGCAGTGAGTTAGATATTGTCATGAGGAGGGTGCAGTGAGTTAGATACTGTCGTGAGGAGGGTACAGTGAGTTATATACTGTCGTGCGGAGGGTGCAGTAGGTTAGATACTGTCGTGAGGAGGGTGCAGTGAGTTAGATACTGTCGTGAGGAGGGTTCAGTGAGTTACATACAGTCGTGAGGAGGGTGCAGTGAGTCAGATACTGTCGTGAGGAGGGTGCAGTGAGTTAGATACTGTCGTGCGGAGGGTGCAGTGAGTTAGAGACTGTCGTGAGGAGAGTGCAGTGAGTTAGATACTGTCGTTAGGAGGGTGCAGTGAGTTAGATACTGTCGTGAGGAGGTTGCAGTGAGTTAGATATTGTCATGAGGAGGGTGCAGTGAGTCAGATACTGTCATGAGGAGGGTGCAGTGAGTTAGATATTGTCATGAGGAGGGTGCAGTGAGTTAGATACTGTCGTGAGGAGGGTGCAGTGAGTTAGATACTGTCGTGAGGAGGGTTCAGTGAGTTACATACAGTCGTGAGGAGGGTGCAGTGAGTCAGATACTGTCGTGAGGAGGGTGCAGTGAGTTAGATACTGTCGTGCGGAGGGTGCAGTGATTTAGAGACTGTCGTGAGGAGAGTGCAGTGAGTTAGATACTGTCGTGAGGAGGTTGCAGTGAGTTAGATATTGTCATGAGGAGGGTGCAGTGCGTCAGATACTGTCATGAGGAGGGTGCAGTGAGTTAGATATTGTCATGAGGAGGGTGCAGTGAGTTAGATACTGTCGTGAGGAGGGTGCAGTGAGTTATACACTGTCGTACGGAGGGTGCAGTAGGTTAGATACTGTTGTGAGGAGGGTGCAGTGAGTTAGATACTGTCGTGCGGAGGGTGCAGTGAGTTAGAGACTGTCGTGAGGAGAGTGCAGTGAGTTAGATACTGTCGTTAGGAGGGTGCAGTGAGTTAGATACTGTCGTGAGGAGGTTGCAGTGAGTTAGATATTGTCATGAGGAGGGTGCAGTGAGTCAGATACTGTCATGAGGAGGGTGCAGTGAGTTAGATATTGTCATGAGGAGGGTGCAGTGAGTTAGATACTGTCGTGAGGAGGGTACAGTGAGTTATATACTGTCGTGCGGAGGGTGCAGTAGGTTAGATACTGTCATGAGGAGGGTGCAGTGAGTTAAATACTGTCGTGAGGAGGGTTCAGTGAGTTAGATACTGTCGTGAGGAGGGTGCAGTGAGTTAGATGCTGTCGTGAGGAGGGTGCAGTGAGTTAGATACTGTCGTGAGGAGGGTGCAGTGAGTTAGATACTGTCGTGAGGATGGTGCAGTGAGTTAGATACTGTTGTGCAGAGGGTGCAGTGAGTTAGATACTGTCGTGAGGAGAGTGCAGTGAATTAGATACTGACATGACGAGGGTGCAGTGAGTTAGATACTGTCATGACGAGGGTGCAGTGAGTTAGATACTGTTGTGCGGAGGGTGCAGTAGGTTAGATACTGTCGTGAGGAGGGTGCAGTGAGTTAGATACTGTCGTGACGAGGGTGCAGTGAGTTACATACAGTCGTGAGGAGGGTGCAGTGAGTCAGATACTGTCGTGAGGAGGGTGCAGTGAGTTAGATACTGTCGTGCGGAGGGTGCAGTGAGTTAGAGACTGTCGTGAGGAGAGTGCAGTGAGTTAGATACTGTCGTTAGGAGGGTGCAGTGAGTTAGATACTGTCGTGAGGAGGTTGCAGTGAGTTAGATATTGTCATGAGGAGGGTGCAGTGCGTCAGATACTGTCATGAGGAGGGTGCAGTGAGTTAGATATTATCATGAGGAGGGTGCAGTGAGTCAGATACTGTCGTGAGGAGTGTGCAGTGAGTTAGATACTGTCGTGAGGAGGGTGCAGTGAGTTATACACTGTCGTATGGAGGGTGCAGTAGGTTAGATACTGTTGTGAGGAGGGTGCAGTGAGTTAGATATTGTCATGAGGAGGGTGCAGTGAGTTAGATACTGTCGTGAGGAGGGTACAGTGAGTTATATACTGTCGTGCGGAGGGTGCAGTAGGTTAGATACTGTCGTGAGGAGGGTGCAGTGAGTTAGATACTGTCGTGAGGAGGGTTCAGTGAGTTACATACAGTCGTGAGGAGGGTGCAGTGAGTCAGATACTGTCGTGAGGAGGGTGCAGTGAGTTAGATACTGTCGTGCGGAGGGTGCAGTGAGTTAGAGACTGTCGTGAGGAGAGTGCAGTGAGTTAGATACTGTCGTTAGGAGGGTGCAGTGAGTTAGATACTGTCGTGAGGAGGTTGCAGTGAGTTAGATATTGTCATGAGGAGGGTGCAGTGAGTCAGATACTGTCATGAGGAGGGTGCAGTGAGTTAGATATTGTCATGAGGAGGGTGCAGTGAGTTAGATACTGTCGTGAGGAGGGTACAGTGAGTTATATACTGTCGTGCGGAGGGTGCAGTAGGTTAGATACTGTCGTGAAGCGGGTGCAGTGAGTTAGATACTGTCGTGAGGAGGGTTCAGTGAGTTACATACAGTCGTGAGGAGGGTGCAGTGAGTCAGATACTGTCGTGAGGAGGGTGCAGTGAGTTAGATACTGTCGTGCGGAGGGTGCAGTGAGTTAGAGACTGTCGTGAGGAGAGTGCAGTGAGTTAGATACTGTCGTTAGGAGGGTGCAGTGAGTTAGATACTGTCGTGAGGAGGTTGCAGTGAGTCAGATACTGTCATGAGGAGGGTGCAGTGAGTTAGATATTGTCATGAGGAGGGTGCAGTGAGTTAGATACTGTCGTGAGGAGGGTACAGTGAGTTATATACTGTCGTGCGGAGGGTGCAGTAGGTTAGATACTGTCATGAGGAGGGTGCAGTGAGTTAAATACTGTCGTGAGGAGGGTTCAGTGAGTTAGATACTGTCGTGAGGAGGGTGCAGTGAGTTAGATGCTGTCGTGAGGAGGGTGCAGTGAGTTAGATACTGTCGTGAGGAGGGTGCAGTGAGTTAGATACTGTCGTGAGGATGGTGCAGTGAGTTAGATACTGTAGTGCAGAGGGTGCAGTGAGTTAGATACTGTCGTGAGGAGAGTGCAGTGAATTAGATACTGACATGACGAGGGTGCAGTGAGTTAGATACTGTCATGACGAGGGTGCAGTGAGTTAGATACTGTTGTGCGGAGGGTGCAGTAGGTTAGATACTGTCGTGACGAGGGTGCAGTGAGTTACATACAGTCGTGAGGAGGGTGCAGTGAGTCAGATACTGTCGTGAGGAGGGTGCAGTGAGTTAGATACTGTCGTGCGGAGGGTGCAGTGAGTTAGAGACTGTCGTGAGGAGAGTGCAGTGAGTTAGATACTGTCGTTAGGAGGGTGCAGTGAGTTAGATACTGTCGTGAGGAGGTTGCAGTGAGTTAGATATTGTCATGAGGAGGGTGCAGTGCGTCAGATACTGTCATGAGGAGGGTGCAGTGAGTTAGATATTATCATGAGGAGGGTGCAGTGAGTCAGATACTGTCGTGAGGAGTGTGCAGTGAGTTAGATACTGTCGTGAGGAGGGTGCAGTGAGTTATACACTGTCGTATGGAGGGTGCAGTAGGTTAGATACTGTTGTGAGGAGGGTGCAGTGAGTTAGATATTGTCCTGAGGAGGGTGCAGTGAGTTAGATACTGTCGTGAGGAGGGTACAGTGAGTTATATACTGTCGTGCGGAGGGTGCAGTAGGTTAGATACTGTCGTGAGGAGGGTGCAGTGAGTTAGATACTGTCGTGAGGAGGGTTCAGTGAGTTACATACAGTCGTGAGGAGGGTGCAGTGAGTCAGATACTGTCGTGAGGAGGGTGCAGTGAGTTAGATACTGTCGTGCGGAGGGTGCAGTGAGTTAGAGACTGTCGTGAGGAGAGTGCAGTGAGTTAGATACTGTCGTTAGGAGGGTGCAGTGAGTTAGATACTGTCGTGAGGAGGTTGCAGTGAGTTAGATATTGTCATGAGGAGGGTGCAGTGAGTCAGATACTGTCATGAGGAGGGTGCAGTGAGTTAGATATTGTCATGAGGAGGGTGCAGTGAGTTAGATACTGTCGTGAGGAGGGTACAGTGAGTTATATACTGTCGTGCGGAGTGTGCAGTAGGTTAGATACTGTCATGAGGAGGGTGCAGTGAGTTAAATACTGTCGTGAGGAGGGTTCAGTGAGTTAGATACTGTCGTGAGGAGGGTGCAGTGAGTTAGATGCTGTCGTGAGGAGGGTGCAGTGAGTTAGATACTGTCGTGAGGAGGGTGCAGTGAGTTAGATACTGTCGTGAGGAGGGTGCAGTGAGTTAGATACTGTCGTGCAGAGGGTGCAGTGAGTTAGATACTGTCGTGAGGAGAGTGCAGTGAATTAGATACTGACATGACGAGGGTGCAGTGAGTTAGATACTGTCATGACGAGGGTGCAGTGAGTTAGATACTGTTGTGAGGAGGGTGCAATGAGATACTGTTGTGATGAGGGTGCAGTGAGTTAGATACTGTCATGACGAGGGTGCAATGAGTTAGATATTGTTGTGAGGAGGGTGCAGTGAGTTAGATACTGTCGTGAGGAGGGTGCAGTGAATTAGATACTGTCATGACGAGGGTGCAGTGAGTTAGATACTGTCGTGACGAGGGTGCAATGAGTTAGATATTGTCATGAGGAGGGTGCAGTGAGTCAGATACTGTCGTGAGGAGTGTGCAGTGAGTTAGATACTGTCGTGAGGAGGGTTCAGTGAGTCAGATACTGTCGTGAGGAGAGTGCAGTGAGTTAGATACTGTCGTGAGGATGGTGCAGTGAGTTAGATACTGTCGTGAGGAGGTTGCAGTGAGTTAGATATTGTCATGAGGAGGGTGCAGTGAGTAAGATACTGTCATGAGGAGGGTGCAGTGAGTTAGATAGTGTCATGAGGACGGTGCAGTGAGTTAGATACTGTCGTGAGGAGGGTACAGTGAGTTATATACTGTCGTGCGGAAGGTACAGTAGGTTAGATACTGTCATGAGGAGGGTGCAGTGAGTTAGATACTGTCGTGAGGAGGGTTCAGTGAGTTAGATACTGTCGTGAGGAGGGTGCAGTGAGTTAGATACTGTCGTGAGGAGGGTGCAGTGAGTTAGATACTGTCGTGAGGAGGGTGCAGTGAGTTAGATATTGTCATGAGGACGGTGCAGTGAGTTAGATACTGTCGTGAGTAGGGTACAGTGAGTTATATACTGTCGTGCGGAGGTTACAGTAGGTTAGATATTGTCATGAGGAGGGTGCAGTGAGTTAGATACTGTCGTGAGGAGGGTGCAGTGAGTTAGATACTGTCGTGAGGAGGGTGCAGTGAGTTAGATACTGTCGTTAGGAGGGTGCAGTGAGTTAGATACTGTCGTGAGGAGGGTGCAGTGAGTTAGATACTGTCGTGAGGAGGGTGCAGTGAGTTAGATACTGTCATGAGGAGGGTGCAGTGAGTTAGATACTGTCATGAGGAGGGTGCAGTGAGTTAGATACTGTCGTGAGGAGGGTGCATTAGGTTAGAAACTGTCGTGAGGAGGGTGCAGTGAGTTAGATACTGTTGTGAGGAGGGTGCAGTGAGTTAGGTACTGTTGTGAGGAGGGTGCAGTGAGTTAGGTACTGTCGTGCGGAGGGTGCAGTGAGTTAGATACTGTCGTGAGGAGGTTGCAATGAGATACTGTCATGACAAGGGTGCAGTGCGTTAGATACTGTCGTGAGGATGGTGCAGTGAATTAGATACTGTCGTGAGGAGTGTGCAATGAGATACTGTCATGACGAGGGTGGAGTGAGTTAGATACTGTCGTGAGGAGGGTGCAGTGAGTTTGATACTGTCATGCGGAGGGTGCAGTGTGTTAAATACTGTCGTGAGGAGGATGCAGTGAGTTAGATACTGTCATGAGGAGGGGGTGCAGTGAATTAGATACTGTCGTGAGGAGGGTGCAGTGAGTTAGATACTGTCGTGTGGAGGATGAAGTAGGTTAGATACTGTCGTGTGGAGGGTGCAGTAGGTTAGATACTGTCGTGAGGAGGGTGCAGTTAGTTAGATACTGTCGTGTGGAGGGTGCAATGAGTTAGATACTGTCGCGAGGAGGGTGCAGTTAGATACTGTTGTGCGGAGGGGGCAGTGAGTTGGATACTGTCATGAGGAGGATGTAATAGGTTAGATACTGTCCTGAGGAGGGTGCAGTGAGTTAGATACTGTCATGAGGAGGGTGCAATGGGTTAGATACTGTCCTGAGGAGGGTGCAGTGAATTAGATACTGTCGTAAGGAGGGTGCAGTAGGTTATATACTGTCGTGAGGAGGCTGAAGTGAGTTAGATACTGTCGTGAGGAGGTTTCAGTGAGTTAGATACTGTCATGAGGAGGGTGCAGTGAGTCAGATACTGTTGGGAGGAGGGTGCAGTGAGTTAGATACTGTCCTGAGGAAGGTGCAGTGAATTAGATACTACGTGAGAAGGGTGCAGTGAGTTAGATACTGTCGTGAGAAGGGTGCAGTGAGTTAGATACTACGTGAGAAGGGTGCAGTGTGTACTGATTGCTTTATGGGTTATTATCCTGGAAACCAAGTCCTGGTGATTTGGGACTACTTGTTTACACTAGCACATGCATATTAAGGAAAATCTATGCATTTTATGAAAGTAACATTCAGAAACTAAACAGTACTCACTTCTTCTGCAAGAATTGCAAGCGCCTCTCTCAATGCGAAAAGACCAGTGATGGGTGTTGTATGGTGGTATCTGTAAAAACAGCAACTTTGTTCAATTTTCATTTCGGGGTGGAGTGGTTTCATGATCCTCATTGGCTATTTTGGCCGCAAAATCTATTCTCTACCATCAATCTTCCCGATTGTTTTTGGTAATATTTGTCCATCTGTTAATCTTCTGTCTCAAGGAAAATGAATAGATTCAAACTTCCACAGTACAGAAAGTGCTGGAAAAGTCACTCAGTCACACACATGCTTTAAGGGGCTTTTAAGACAGTGACTCTTGAATATCGATTTAAAAATTAATTTGAAACTAATAGAAACTGATCGAGTTAGGATACCATCACATTACAACTGTACTGTTCAAGATACAAGCCAGTGCATAACTGCGTGAGTGCCACTCAGGATCTTCCTCCCTTTCCCAACTAACAAACTCCTTCCCTCTCCCACCCGCTTCTTCTCACCAACCCACCCACCTTCTCCTTTCCCCCACCAAAGTGTTTATTGCCCCAACACCCGCTCCTTCCCCTCACCCACCCACCACTCCTTCCCCAATATCACCCACTCCTTCCTTCCCACCACTCCCTGCTTCCTCCCACCCTATCGCTCCTTCCCCCGCCCCACCACCTGGCCTCTCCTTGTCCTCACCCAATTGCTCCTGCTCTCTCCCACCCTCTCCCTCCTAACCCTCCAACCATCCTCTCCATCCCTCTCTCACCCATCCCCTCCTTCCTCCCACCCACCAAACTGCTCCTTTCTCCCCACCCAACACCTCTTTTACCCCACCACCCCCCCACTCCCCTTCCAAACCCACCACCCAAATGCACCTTAAAACTGCTCCTTTCCCAACCACCCAGGCATTTCCTGACTCTTGAATATTTTCTACAATGAATGAGCAGAACTCTATCTTACTTTCTTGGGCTCCCGTCACAGCCCCAGACGTTTGAGAGCCAACCCATGTCAAGGTACAGTGAAGTTGGCTTCTTCTTTCGATTAAATATTTTCTGGCTGTAAAATAAACACACAAACCCCACATTTGAAAATGGACTTTTAAAAACTGATGTAAAATTTTGTAAAAAGCTGCGGTTCCACGCTCTGTGAGTTTTATGGACATCCTGATGATTGGAATCGCTTGCAGACTGCTGGGCATTTTTACACATTTACATGGTGCCAAACCATCAAGATGTCTTTTATACAGATAGGGTGGGGAGGAGAGGTTGACTGATCAAAGGAAGAAGTAAAATGATAAATGCTATGTGGAAACAAACTGGAATGTTCACTTCCTGCCATCTTCCTCAATCTCTGACTGAGGATTCAGTAAACTGTTGGATTCATGTTATTTATTGGGAACACTGAATTGTTATGGGAGAATATTACATGATGATGTGAATCTAACTATTTTATTGGAACACAAACAGGGACTCAAAACACCCAGAAGAGCCTGCACACAATTAGGGGCAAGGATAATGCTGGGTAATCAGCTGTCGCACTCTCCACTGGTATCCCTGATCCCTGCTGCTTTAACTCAGAATGAGTTTAAAAATATAGAATTGTGTAGGAGGAATGAAACACAAATGCAAAGTGATGAAAATTGTATCATTTCTGGTTTATGTAACACCTGGATTTTATTCGAATTAGCTTTAGGTCTGTTTGGACAAAATAAACTTTTCTGTTATATGAAAAAAGGAACTTGCATTTATATAGCACCTTTCAGAACCTCAGGAAGTCCCAACATGCTTTATGGTACTTTGAAATGTAGTCACTGGTGTAAGGTAGGAAACACAACAGCCAATTTGCAGACATCAAGGTCCTGCAAACAACAATCTGATCAGAAAATCTGTTTTATTGACGTTGATTGAGAGATAAGTATTGTTACAGCGACGGGAAAGACTCTCATGCTTTTCTTCATAATAATGCCATAGGACTTTTTCTGTCTACCTGAGATGGCAGATGGAGCCTCCACGAACATTTCATCAGAAAAATTGTACTTCCAACACCACAGTGCTCCCTCAATACTGTACTGAAATGTCAGCCCAGATTATATACTCAAGTCACCAGAGTGGGACTTGAACCCACAATCTTCTGACTGGCAGATGAGGAAGCTGCCAACTGAGCCACACCCAACATTACACGATTTAAGCACAAGGTCATAAGGACAATAAAAGAAAATAAGAAATGAAGGAGGAACTTTTTCCTAGAAGGATCATAAGTATGAGGAACAGATTACCAACAGGCATGTTGGAACAAGAAATCATGAAGGAGATAAAACAAGTTCTTACCAACAAATGGGATCCAAAGTTATTCGAAATGTACCAAGGAAATTCTAGATGAACCAACTGGAAAATCTTCTCCTGCCTAAATCTATCACTACGTAGATAATTTAAAACAATCCTTTACCATAGACCACCCCTTGGGTCAGTGTATTACTGAGATTCACAGACCATGAATATTCTAGATTCTATTCCTGATCTGCACTATGTTTTCTGATCTCTACATCTGGTCCCAACTCCTGAGCTAAGGAGTGAGATAAAAGATCTGCCTGGATTTCCATTCCTCATCATATAACCAGTGAACCTTCCTGGAAAGTCAGTTTATGTCTATATGTTGGTGGGGTGGCATGTTTGTATGAATGTGTATGTGTAGATTCTGTTTGTATCTTTGCATATGTCTGTGTACAGAGGACAAGATTGGGCATGGTTGTAATGTCTTTCATGAGTGAATAGCATGCCAGCCCTCACCTCTGGTCAATTTGTACTCTTCCCCTTGTCTTCAAAGTCTTAAATGTGCTGTTGTCACCCAACGCAATGCTCCTACAATTTCCAGGCTGAGCTCTTCCAGCCTGGATTCTGTCCAGCCTATCCTCAACCACCACAAGGTATACAGCACAGTTGACCCCACCCTCTTTTATTTCTTCTCCTTTGTGTTTATCCTCAACACAGATGTCCTTGCTTAGTTCCACTCCTATCCATCCCAAAATAGCCAGCACATCTCAAGCAATGGTTTCGCCTTCAGTCCTGCACAGTCCTCTCCAGCCTACCATGAGGTTTCAGCCTTGGCCTCCTCCCTGTCTTCATTTATAGGCTGTCCTTTGATGATGTAATCTGCAGGTGGAGGGCCAGTTTCAAACTCATGCTGACAACATCCAGCTCTCGTTCTGTTCCATCGTACTGGACTTCACAACTTCTGTACTTCTTATCCAGTATCAAATAATGGATAAGTCAGACTCTCCTTCAGCTGATCACCTGGAAGACCAAAGCTTGTGCCAAAAACTCTGCACCAGATTCCATTTCCTTTGCCAGCCTCTTGCTCAGGCTGAGGCCGAAAGTTTGTAACCTTTGTGTCCGATTCAATCCTTAGCAAAGCTTTAAGCTGCCACATGCTGCCCATCACCAAGACCATTTACCTCTATCTCTGCAACTTTGTCCACCTCCTCCTTTACCTCCTGCACCACAGCTGAGACCAAATTTCACACTCTCATTACTTGCAGGCTCTACTCCCCAACTCCCTCCTTAGTTCTGGCTTACACAAGTTGGAACTAATCTAATATTTTGCCATCAGCACTGGTATGAATTCAATTCATTGTGTCTCTGGGTGATAAATCAGCAGTCGGTAGAGATTGTAACATTTAAGATATAGGATGTTCCAATGCTTGTTACACTGGTTCCTGCCTAGTAACAAGGGTGGGACCCTCTGAGAGTGATTTTATAGTTCCCCAGATCAATTCAAGAGTCGGTGAACAGCTCTTCTTCAAGCCTGTTGAAAAGAGGGCTCAGGGGAACTCCTGGTAATTGAAGAGGGCTTGGGGAAGCCCAGGTAATCGAACAGAAGAAGCCCAGAAGATCCAAGGAGGCAGCCAACAGTTGGTGACTCCTTACTGTGGGCATTTGGAGCAGTGCTGCTCTGCTTGGCAAGGCCATAGATCTGAAAGTAGCTTGTAAGCTAGTGTTGAGTGTACTCAGGAAGCAAGGAAGGAATCTCGGAAGGTGAGATTGAAACCCTGTGAGGTGGGCCATTGCTAAAGCCGTCCAAATGGGAGCAACATTTGAAGAAAATTCCCAGGAGAGACCTTTGAAGGTGAAACTGGGAATCTCTCATGGGAAAGACGAAGTTTCAGTGAGATTGGGTTGACTCGCATTGGGACTAACATCTGAGTGGGTTTTGAGAAATCCATGGACTCTATCTTGGTTTCACCTGTCATTTCTTTGCTAACATTCTTTGGCTCCCTATTCCTCAATGCAAAATCTTAATCCTCATTTATAAATCTCTTCAAGGTCTCACCCTGATATAAGACTGCAGCTTCCCCAAGCCCTACCTTCCATTTGCACCTTTTGGTTCTTGGACTTCAGTTTTCTTTTCTGCCTTCATCTGCTCCACCATGATTAGCTTTCAGCAGCCTTGGCCTATCTTCCTGGAAATCTGTCCCTACTTCTCCCACACTGCCTTCAATGAAAAGCCTCCTCAAAATGCATCTTTTCAACCATCCTTTCATCCAACATCACCTCTTTCAATGCTCAGTGTTGGTTTCTCCTTTAAGAAGTGCCATGGTACATTTGATTCAGTGAAAGGCATTTTTTAAATATTACTGTTGCATATTCAAACGTGAAGATGTAAGGGAGGGAAATGAGAAGCCTGTGGAACTGAACCTGGGGTGAATGCTTGCTATCTGAGGGAATAAACAGGGAAAGAGAAAACATTAAATGTAGGAGTTCAGAAAGCATTATTTCTTGGTAGTGACTTGTGGTGTAGCATGAGTCAGAAAGGGATGGCAAATCTGTGAACGGTCTGCAGTTGTGCACACATATATGTTCAATGGTCATCCAGCAGGACACAGCTTCTTGCTTATGCTTAGGATCACTGAAGTAGCAGAGTCGGTGTGAGAATTAATAAACAATTGCGTACCAGGCTTTGTCATTGAAGGAGAGCGGCGCTGTTCCAGGAGGGCAGTTGAGGACTTTCTGGGATCCCGAGTAAAGGATGTCAATACCTGAATGGAGAAAAATGGCTGCATCAGTCTGGCACAGAGAAGTAGATACTCAACCAAGCATTGAAATTGGCCTTGGCTGTTACAAATAATTTATTTGGGGCTGGGGAGTTGTCAACATTGGACTTCATACACTTGAGTAAGCTTTCCAATCCAGTTATTGATGGTACCATGCATTAGACTAGTAGTTGCAAATGCACATAAAATGGTGGATGTACAAGTGGAACTATAGAACTTATATCTAATGAAAACATATCCAGTGGTTAAAATTAGATGCTGTAGAATGGCTTTAAAGTTCTTAAGCAAAAAATGATGCTATAATGCAGTTTTGAAACTCAAATTCGTAGCTTTGTTTCCACCCAATGCTCCTTTTAAGCACAGCTGACTCAGATGCAGGAATTTCTCCTGTAGGCTACTGACCTGCCTTACTTTAAACATTGGAGCACTTTTGGCTACATTACAAGTAGTGGTGATGTTGGCAACACTTGTGGCCTTCAAATTTAAGAAACATTTCTGAGTCAGTCGAAGGAATTCAGGAAAAGAAAATGATGTGATAACCAGGTTAAAACAGGTTGAGAGGGTTAAATTCTGCTCTCCCAGGAGAAGTGCGATGAAGCAGAACTCCAATCTGCCTGTAACCATCATTATAGGCCCTGTTCCAAATTGTGGGAACAGGGTCAGTCAGATAAACAGTACTCTGGACACAGGTATGGAAGCAACAGAGGTGCCCATCCCAACATCCAGCAGGAAAATCAGAGCAGCACCCGCACCATACCATTCCAAGGAGGCCTGAGAAAGGCCAAAGCAAAAAAGAGTGTAGATATTTTGAAATACTTCGAAGAGAGGGAACAGCCATTTTTTAAAAAGGCAATCAATCTCCTCTGGAATGAATTATACACAAGATCCAATTTCCACCCCATAGTCTCAAAACAGGAATCAAAGGATCAAGGGAGGCAGAAGGGTTGGATGGCCCACTCTTATTAAGAATGTTAGGTATAATACATACCCTGCTTATCCATATAGAGAGGGACCCCTCCCAGAGAGGCAACAGAATCAACCAGCAGCAAACAGTTATGCCTGGAAGAGAAGTGGAACAACATTAGAAATGTGTAGAAAGGAGGTGTTTAAGCACCACTGGATCAGTTAATCGATACATTAATGGATAATCTCCAACATTTAGTGGATCTAATGTTATTGGTTTATTCAAAAAGGAACAATTGCAGGGAATGGAGATAGGAAGTGGAGGAGTTCCAGAAAATACCTAAAAATCAGAGTGGGTTGAATGGTACTTTCATTTTGTGGCATTCTTCTATTCTCCATCCCTGAGCATGGTGAATTATTTGCTATTGCATCAACAGTTTTACTTCCCATACAAATTGAGTACGGTAGCTGAATGGTTATGGTACTGGACTAACAGCTCAGAGGTTGAGTTTAAATCCCACCATAACAAATTTGACAATTCCAGTTATTTATGGGCTGGTATTAGACATGGAAACAACTGGATTGTCAAAAGCCCAGCTAGTTCACTAAGATCCCTACCTGTCTGGTCTCCATGTTACTCCAATCCCACACAATGGACAGAGTTTATGGCGTGGTGGGAGCCTCGATGATGGTCTTAAGGATGGATGCCCGCCCCCAAGAGCTGCTAGCCAATCAATGGGCCAGCAGCTCAGCTATGCCCCTGGGAGTGGTGGCCACTTCCGGGATTGCATCTGGAAGAAGAGGATGCCATGGGCTACCAGGCCACCTTCAGAGTCAGGTAAATTGGGTCTGGGTGGGTGGCTTGGTGAAGGCAGAGGTATGGGGTCGCTGCTGGGGTTGTGTCCCCATATGGCAGAGGGCCCACCTACCAATGCCAGCTGTGGTGGGAAGAGGCCCTTAATTGGCCACTTTAGTAGCTCAGTTGGCCTCTGGGTGCAAGACACATTCCCCACCCTCCCTGCCACTGGAAAATGTCATGGCCAAGTGGCACTCCATTCTCCCTCCAACCCATTCCTTTCATCATATTTTTATGACCCCCTGCCCCCACACAACTCCCAATCTGACCTGATAATAAAATCCATCCCTATCTGTTGACCCTTATGTGGGTCTAGAAATGTGTTTACAAGAACACACAAGATAGGAGCAGGAGTAGATTATACAGCCCATTGAACCTGCTCCACCATCCAATATGATCATGGTAGATATTTGGCTTCAACCATACTTTCCTGCCTGCTCCCCGTATCCCTTGATTCCTTCAGAGACCAAAAATCTATCTTAGTCTTAAATATATTCAATAGTGTACCCTCTGGGGTAGCGAACACCAAAAAATCACAACCATTTGAGTGAAGAAATTTCTCCTTATCTCAGTCCTAAATGATAATTCCCTTATCCTAAGACCATGCCCCCATGTTTTAGATTCCCCAGCCAGAGGAAACAACCTCTCAGGTACTATACTGTCAAGCCTCTTCGGAATCTTGTAAGTTTCAATGAGATTGCCCCTTTTTCTTCTGAACTCCCAGAGAATATAGACCCAATTTACTCAGCCTCTCATTATAGGACAACGCTCTCATCCCAGGGACCATAAAACCTCTAAGTTGGATATGAAATTGGGCCACGGCTCTACATGAGCAAACAATTAGTGATAAAGCTGGATTTTCATAGATAGTCTCTTGAGTTTTCACTGTAGGGTAGATTTTCCTTTGAGACATTGCCCACACTGATATACTTCATTCGTCAAAAACCAACTTTGGAAAATGGTGTTCACTTCAAAAATTGGAATATCCACTCTATATTTCAAACTTAGTTTGCTCTACCTTCTGTATTGTTGCTGTAGGAGATGGTGATGTTTCATTTATTGCAGGGTCTTCGTTTTACTCTTTTTTAAATTGATTTTGGTAATATTTTTGTGCCCATCAAGGTAGAAAAGTGCCAGTGGTTGTGAATAGACAGGCCAAAGATGGCAAGGATTGGATGAAAGGAAAAGCTCCTCACTTTGCTTACAAGAATTCCCAGGTCGAGCATAACACAAGCCAAATGCAGAGTAAAGCCCCCTCTTCACTGCTCTAACTATACACCTGAACCCCACCAGCACCAGTGTAACGGTCCAACTTTCCACATCTCTTTACGGTGCCTCTAAGGTGAGTTTGCCAATTCATTATCAATCTGTGATGAGCTACAGCCATTTTTTGTGTTGTAGACCCTGCAGGAACTAGAGGATAGATTTTATATATTCATACCCTTAGTGTTTATCTCCTTAAACCGTAAAATTGCCCACCCATTTGACATAGCAAATTTCTCAGGCAACTTCAGCAGTGGAGCAGTTATTGGAATTCAATTTTCAATCAGAGGAGATAGTGAAATTAAGTATACCAATAGATGGATAAAGGGTTCAAGCCATTGAAGATGAGATGAGAAGCAGTTGTTTGAACTCATGAAAGACAAAATCTGTGCCTTTGAAGAACTGAAAAAAGAAACAAGGGTCTTCATTTCTCCATTGAATGACGTAGGCATCAAAGTGTTGCGATGCAACCATACAGCATGAGGAGTGAAGATCATACACACTGATGAGAGAGAGGGATCAAGAGCAAATGTGTGGCTGATAGTGGATGCTGAATAAGGCAGACTCTTGATCAAGAGTCGATCTTGAGTAAATGGAAAGAAAGACAGCAAGTTCTTTGGTGCCCCTGAATCAATCAACAACAAGTGGAAGATGAGCCATCAACTAAAGCATAGATTGTAGGATAAATTAGATAACCTTGGACAAGATAATTGTAACAAATCCCAAAGCAATGCCAAAATTACTCAAGATATATGAATATTACTGTTACGTGGAAAATCTATAGGTTCTATAGGTTACCAGAATATTCAAGGTAGGGAGCTAACAGCAGGCTCGATAATTAGAAAGTGGTGATGGATAATGGGGAGGGGGAATCATTAGAAAGTAAAAGTTATCAGGTGAACAGAAGCAAATTTCCAATGAGAATAGAAAGTGAAATAGAAGAAGCAGATTCTGAAGAGATGGCATGGGACAAGGTTAAGCTTTGAGGCACACGGATTGTGGGCAATGGGACCAGAAGTCTGATTGGAACTCCGGCAGTGAAGAATTGAACTGTTTTAATAGAAATAAAAATTGCTCTGTCATAATATAGGGGATAATGAAACATTATTAATTTTTATCAAAATTTTTATCACGATTACTGAGTTGAAGCTAGTGAAGAGAAAGGTGATCTAACAGCTTTAGAGTTTCAGGGTAGAAGAGGAATGGAGATGAGGACTCACAGTGGGATTTATTTTCAGAAAATACCAGTGTTAATTAATAGCAAGGAAACAACGACGGGGGTGGGGTGGCAACAAAAGTTGAAAATTATAGATCTCCTGTGGCAGAGTTGAGCTTGCATTGGGTGAGTGGCATATACTCACTTGTGACAGAGAGGTCCTATCCCGTCCATCTTCTGAACCACGCCCGAGGAGGATTCCCCATGTGTGATGAAGAACAGAATGGGCTTGTGCTGCACTAGAGCCTGCGAAGCAAAGCAAAGCAATGCAAATCTTTTTCATGGCATCTGCTGTACAGCCAAAAGCAATGCCAATCAGTAAAACAAGCAACAAGCCAACTTTCAGAACCACACATGGCCATTGCAGTTGCCTGTGCCTCCTGTCCACCTTGTGAAGTTTAACATGTAATGCACACCCATGCGTGGCACTGGTCACCTTGAATCAGAAACAGAGTTTTTAACCATGTGAGTAAACTGGATCTTTCCTTCTCAGCCTCACTTCTACCCATCGATTGCTGATCTTGCTAACATCACAAAGCCATTTCACTCTGCTATTCAAAAGGTATTATAATCATTTCCCCATCAATGGCCTCATGTCATTCCCTAACCAAGTGAGCAGTGTCAAATCAGGCTTAAGATATTAGTGAAACCTGGGAGCTAAAGAGGGTAAGGGTTCAGGGTCTTCCCCAATATCAGAGCTGAACTCTGGGACACAAATCTTGTTATCACCCTGCAAGGGAAGCTTGAAGGGAAGAGTCTATGAATGGTTCCATGAGAACTCTGGCATATCTCTGCTTCTGTCCCTTCCAATAACTCACAAGTGATAGAATGCTAAAATTTCTCTACTCATGGATCAATATTTGAGGGTGACAAGATGGGTTATCTCAGCCCTGATGAGTGTGAAATATTATCTAAGTTTCCTTTGCTTTGAGTTTGAATTGAACAGTCATAATTATACATTATACATGTATAACCTGCAGGTGAGTTCTGGTAGACTCAGCCGTTGTGCCTATCCATCATTTGAGCAGCCAGTCCTCAGATGCAAACCCTCATATTTGCTCACCATTCTTGAATCCCTGGGGAAGGGGCTAAAAGCTGGCTAATCACTTCAGAATACAAATGCTTTGTTGAGCCAGAAATTCTAAGTTAAGGCCACAATGTAAAGTGAGGAGCCAGTTGCTTTGGTCTGGGTGCACTAACATATTGACCAGTGGGTGGCGCTGGAGCATGTCTATCCAACCCCACTGCACGGTCTTTTCAGTCAGTCAGTAAACTAATGGAGATCTCAATTTATTCCAATCAAGGTTATAAACCTTAAAAATAACAGTCTCTATGATTTAGGAGACTAAACAGTCTTTCTGTACCATTGTGTCTATGTAACTGTCACTAAATTTCCACTTACATTTGGAGAAGAGGCCCAAACTCAGACACAAACGCACACACACAAACACACATCCAGACAGACACATGCACTCAAATACACTTCTGCACACAAGCAGGCAGACACAGACACAAACCTGCTCGATTTCTTGCAAGGTGAAATTTTCCCCGGGAGGTTTTACAAATCTCCTGACATCTCCGCCTTAAATACAAAGTGAAAAGGTACAGCGTCAGTGTTGTCTCAATAGCCTTCTGCTGGCCCTATCTATTACAATATAATGCTCTGGCTACTGTCAAGCTAACAGAAATCTCAAGATTTTGAAAGCTGAATGTCTTATTTATTTGCTGTCTGATTTCAATTATATTCAGACTGCACATGTCTACTTTGGGTATGTACAGTACCAGACTGTGGGCTTGTTCAGTCAATAACATGGCCAACAGGGCTTTAATGAGGGAGATCTGTGCCATGGTACAGCAACAGTAGCTTGTAATAAGAACAGAAAATACTGGAAATACTCAGCAGGTCAGGCAACATCTGTGGCGAGAGAAACAGAGTTAACGTTTGAGGTCAAGGACTTTTCATCAGAACCGAAGAAAGATGGGAATGTAAAAGTTTTTAAGCCAGTGGAAGAGGGGAGGGAGCAGGAAGAACCAAGGAGAATGTCTGTGTATTTACATAGCACCTTAGAATAGCAAAATGTGCCAAAGTGCTTAACAGGAATGTTATCAAATGAAGTTTGACGAGTTTCGTAAGGAGATATTAGGGCAGGTGACCAAGAGGAAGGCTTTAAGGAAAATCTTAAAAGAGCAGAGAGAGAGGCAGATTGTGATTTGTAATTAAATGTATTCCTAGAGGTTTCATCACATGACCTGCCCCCATGCTCCAGCCATTCGTCAACCAACACATCCATCCTTGTGACACACTGCCTTCCCACACCAGTTAAAAAGCAAAGAGGCTCATGACCCAATTGGATGTTGCCTTACTGTCAACCAAACAACCTTTTTACCCATTTTTGATATTTTTATACCTTGTGAAGAGAAATGTTCAAAGAAATTTTGTTTTAAAATAAACTTTTTAAATATTCCAATGATTCTTCTCCAGGGTTGCTCACAGCAGTGTCCTGGAGATTGATCTTCAATTCCTGGAGACTCCAGGCCAATCCTGCAGGGTTGGCAACCCTAAGATAGGTAAACAGGTTTAAATTCCAGTTGTCAATAACTTCACAATACAAGACCCTCCAACCTCAGAAGTACTTTTGAGGGATGTGTAAAAGCCTAAGAGTGATTTAGCAGTAATTGCTGATCAAGGACCAGGAAATCTGGGCTAAGACAGCTTAATTCTGGGTATGCACACTCAACTAAAAAAGCAGGAGGAAAATGTGAGAGTTTAGATGCATTTGCTTTAGTCATTATATTATATCCATTGTAATATGAATAATTCCAAGTTTCAAGTAATCTTCCTCACTGTAGCCCCACAACTGAAGCTGTAACCACCTCCTTGCTTCCCACACCCCTTGCCAGCAGAAGCCCCAGGCCCCTTGTGCGCTCTGTCCATGCCCCAAATTCCAATCTCCTCATTTCTCTCCCATCCCTAGTCTGCTAATGCTAAGCCATCTGTGTCTGCTACCCCCCAGGCCAGTTCTCACTGCTGTTCAAACCAGCTTTATAAAAATATATTTTATAGAATGTTAAGATTTTCATATACAGAATACCTTATGCATTTTTTGCATACTTCCTCCTAACACAAGCCCACTCTCTAGCTCTCTTCCACCTCACTTCCTCACAACAAACATTATGCTGACTTCAAATCCATAATCCCATCCGACCTTGGCCTCAGTTTCTTTCTCAGCTGCACAGATTGCAGAAGCTCCCAAAGGTGCCAGTCAAGCCAAGGCTCCTTTATGAGTCTGGCAACAACAGTAAGACCAGCAGAAATGGACAGCCATCTCCTCACTGTAAAAATGTATGATCTACAAAAGGGGAAAACTGCCAACTAGTATGTGAGGTAAACAGAGAAGTCAGTAGGCAAGAGACAGAGATCATACAGGAGGAAAATCAGGCTTACTGGAGGAGGGAGAGAGAAAGGCACGGGCTGGGATTTTCTGGCCCTGTTGTGGGTGGGACCCGCCTTGGGCAAGACGGCGCCCCAGCCAGAAGTCCGTTGGCTTGTCGGGGGACAGGAAGATCCCAGCGGCGGGCGGGCATGGAAAATCCCACCCCTGGAGACAAAGGAGAGAAAAAGAGACAACAAACGTGTGTGAGAGCCAGACTGATAGAGGGAAAGTGGAATAAAGAGTGAATAGATGACAAAAATAAAGTGATGAAAACAGGAAGAATCAGAATGGGAGATAAGCAGAGAATCAGTTAAAGAAAAAGGACTTGTATTTATGTAGTGCCCTTCATGATCACTGGATGTCCCAAAGCATTTTACAGCCAATTATGTCCTTTTGAAGTATAGTCATTCCCCTAAAGTAGGAATTTCTACAGCCAATTTGCACACAACAAACTCCCAAAAGACAGAACTCCGATTATAACCAGATAATCCATTTTGTGATGTTGATTGAGGGATAAATGTTGGCCAGGACACTGGGGATAGCTCCTCTGCTCTTCTTCAAACTAGTGCCATGGGCCCTGGGAGTAAAGAGGGATCGTCAGTTTAATATTTTATCCAAAAGGTATCACCTCCAAGTGCCAACAGTGCAGCACACCCTCAGCACTGCACTTGAATGCCAGCCTTGATTAAAAGCAAAATACTGCGGAGGCTGGAAATCTGAAACAAAAACAGAAAATGCTGGAAAAACTCAGCAGGTCTAACAGCATCTGTGGAGAGAAAAAAATCTGTTTCAAGTCCGTATGACTCTTCTTCAGAGCTAAAGAGAAGTAGAACTGTTATGAAATTAATACAGTTTAAGGGGGGTAGAGCAGGTGAAGCTGAATAGAAGGCCAATGATAAGTGGGGGTAAAGGAGAGATTGCCAAAGATGTCATGAACAAAAGGACAAAGGGATGTTAATGGCAGTGGTCCTGGCTAAAGGAGGTGCTGATAGTGGCATTAAGGTTAGAAAGCAGAATGTGACAATAGCAGGATTAGGGTAAGCACTCTGGAAAGAACAACATGAACCAGTACCAGATGGTCCTTGTGGGGAGGGGACGATGGTGAGAAAAAAGATCGAAAATAGGATAAAAGGTGGGGGCAAAACAACGAATAAAAATGAAAACAAAAATAAAAATAAGTGGACAAAAAGTAAAAATTAAAAAATTAAAATAAATATTGAAAAAAGGGGATAAAAAAGGGGTCAGGATGGAGGACAGAGTTCATGGTCTGAGAACATTGACTGGGTCCCTGGTTGCAATGTGAAGAGTGATCAGACTCTGGCATGAGACCACAGCAGAATATTGTTTCACAGTGTGACTGTAACCCAAAGGTTCATACTCACTATTACTAGATGAGTACTCAGTCTCAGATTTGTCATTTCAGGGAGAGGTCAAGCACAATACAATGAAGGAATCAAAGGGGGAATCACGAGAACACAAGATATTTTTGGATGTGAGCCATCTTAATTTATCCATACAGAAAGACCCTGCGCTGAATTTTACGTGTCCCTGGTGAGTGTGTTTCCGGGTGGGGGGGGGGGGGGGGGGGGGGGGGGGGAGGGGGGTGGCAGCCCACACGCCAGATTTAAATGAATAATTAATGGTCAATTAAGCTTGTTTTCAGGCCACTTGACCCTGCTAATATGCTGGCCATGCCATAAAACATTAGGCGGGAAGCCTAATTTTTAACTTAAATGTTTAAAGGGGAGTGAGTGGTGGGTGGTGGGGGGGATGGGTTCAGAGGCTGCCCTTTGCTGACAACAGGGTGTCCCGCACCCTCCACCCCACTCCCCAGCCCCTTAGGTTGAACACCCTCTTCCTTCCTATCTGCTCTCTCACTTTAACCCACCCACTGCCCCCTGCCTACTCCTCTCCCTAACCTACCCAAACCCTCCCAGCCCAAGACCCCGGACTTAACTGATCCGGGAATCCATGGGCCTTGATCTTCTTTTCCTTCTGCGGTCCCAGCTGCAGCCAGCGACGCCATCCTGGCGCTGCCGGAAATGATAGAGCTGCCAGTCAATCTGATGGCTGGGTAGCTCCAGAGAGGCAGAATTGCTCATTAGTCCACCCCGCAGCCCTTTATGGCTGTTGCAATAACATGTAAATGATATTACTTATTTTTCTAAATAGGGAGGAAAATCAAGGTCTGATGCCCACAATATATATAATTTATCAAAGAATGAAGATATAAAACTCATACCAATTCTCTCAGCGATGTCTGCTGCCCTTTCACCCCACACACCATGAATTCCGATTAACACCACATCTCCTGGCTCCACCACATTAACTAAGGCTGCTTCCATAGCTGCGTGCCCAGAGCCACTGATTGCCAGCGTCAAATTGTTTGTGGTTTGAAAGGCATACTGTATTCCAGCCTTTATCTCATTCATAATCTGCACCAAGAGAAGGAAATAGTGACACAGTCAATTGGAGCACGAAAGAGTTTCAGTAATAGTTCAGAAACTACTCAAGCTGTACTTAAGGTAAAAAGTAAACTGGAAATTGGAAAATCTAAGAAAGTAGAAAATTCTCAAATACCCTTGGAAAGAAAAGAGGAGTTCTGACATTCATAGAATGAACAGTCATGGATATAAGTAATAGATTTAGCTCAGGAGAGATTCCTTTAGCTCCAGTTGTACAAAGCCCTGGTTAGACGATACCTGGTGTGCTCTAAGCAGTTCTGGGCATCACACCTTAGAAAGGATATATTGGCCTTAGAGAGAGTACAAGGTCGATTTACTAGAATAATACCTGGGGGAGAACCTTCGGCTCGGCCGAGGTGTAAAATGACACGGGGTGATGTCATTTAGATTTTCAATTCGGCGGGCACACAGCCAACTTGGCTCCATGCCCGCCGAACTGTGAAAGGCCTATTAAGGCCATTTAACTAACAATGAAAATAATTAACAGAGCTGCCCGTCCAACCTTAAGGTTGATGGGCAGGCAAGGAGCCCAGGCTGCCTTTGCATTTTTCACAGACCCTCATCCATGGACGGGATGAGGTTTCATGAATGATTTTAAATTTTCTCAAAAATTTCTATTGAAATTAATGCACATATCCCAGCTCATGTGACAGTTTCACGAGGGGACATGTCATAAAGATTTTTTTAACACTTTATTGAACTGTTAAAACTAATCTCCCTGAGGCAACAAAGAGTTAAATTAGAGGTTGCAAAGAATAGTAGTAAGTCTGAGAATCGGGAATGTTTCAGAAACCAGCAAAGGACAACCAAAAAGTTGGTAAAAGGGGAAAAAAAAGAAAATGAGAGCAAACTATCCACGAGTATAAAAACAGCTCTAAGAGCTTTTACAGGTATATAAAAAAGGAGTAGCTAAAGTAAATCGCAGTCCTTTAGAAGCAGAGGCAGAAGAAATTACTATAGGGAATGAGGGAATAGCAGAGATGTTAAACAAATATTTTGTGTCTGTCTTCACAGTCGAAGACACAAGTTGCATACCACAAAGAGGGGGTAACCTAGGGGCTAATAAGAGTAAGGAAATTAAGGAAATTAATATTAGCAGAGGAAAAGCACTTGAGGAACTTAAGGGACTAAAATCCAACAAATCCCCAGGACCTGATGGTCTACATCCCTGGGTTCTAAAAGAGATAACTCTGGGGATAGTGGATTCTCAGGCTATGATTTTCCAAAATTCCCTAGATTCTGGAATGATCACAAAAATTCGCAAATGTGACACCACTATTCCAGGAAGAGAGGAAAGAGAAAACAGGGAACTTCAGGCCAGTTAGCTTGACATCAATCATCAGGAAAGTGCTGGAATCTATCATTAAGAAAGTCAACAATGCACTTAGAAAATCATAGTACAATCAGACAAAGTCAACATGGTTTTACAAAAGGGACATCGTGTTTGACAAATTTATTAGAGGTTTCTGAGGATGTAACTATTAGGGTAAATAAACAATAGATGTAGTATAAAACAAAAACAGAATTACCTGGAAAAACTCAGCAGGTCTGGCAGCATCGGCGGAGAAGTAAAGAGTTGACGTTTCGAGTCCTCATGACCCTTCGACAGAACTTGAGTTCGAGTCCAAGAAAGAGTTGAAATATAAGCTGGTTTAAGGTGTGTGTGGGGGGGAGAGAGAGAGAGAGAGAGAAGTGGAGGGGGGTGGTGTGGTTGTAGGGACAAACAAGCAGTGATAGAAGCAGATCATCAAAAGATGTCACCAACATTAGAACAAAAGAACACATAAGTGTTAAAGTTGGTGATATTATCTAAACGAATGTGCTAATTAAGAATGGATGGTAGGGCACTCAAGGTATAGCTCTAGTGGGGGTGGGGAGAGCATGAAAGATTTTAAAATACTTAAAAATAATGGAAATAGGTGGGAAAAGAAAAATCTATTTAATTTATTGGAAAAAAAAAACAAAAGGAAGGGGGAAACAGAAAGGGGGTGGGGATGGAGGAGGGAACTCAAGACCTAAAGTTGTTGAATTCAATATTCAGTCCGGAAGGCTGTAAATTGCCTAGTCGGAAGATGAGGTGTTGTTCCTCCAGTTTGCGTTGGGCTTCACTGGAACAATGCAGCAAGCCAAGGACAGACATGTGGGCAAGAGAGCAGGGTGGAGTGTTAAAATGGCAAGCGACAGGGAAGTTTGGGTCATTCTTGCGGACAGACCGCAGGTGTTCTGCAAAGCGGTCGCCCAGTTTACGTTTGGTCTCTCCAAAGTAGAGGAGACCACATTGGGAGCAAGGAATGCAGTAGACTAAGTTGGGGGAAATGCAAGTGAAATGCTGCTTCACTTGAAAGGAGTGTTTGGGCCCTTGGACGGTGAGGAGAGAGGAAGTGAAGGGGCAGGTGTTGCATCTTTTGCGTGGGCATGGGGTGGTGGCATAGGAGGGGGTTGAGGAGTAGGGGGTGATGGAGGAGTGGACCAGGGTGTCCCGGAGTGAGCGATCCCTATGGAATGCCGATAGGGGTGGTGAAGGGTAGATGTGTTTGGTGGTGGCATCATGCTGGAGTTGGCGGAAATGGCGGAGGATGATCCTTTGAATGCGGAGGCTGGTGGGGTGATAAGTGAGGACAAGGGAGACCCTATCATGTTTCTGGGAGGGAGGAGAAGGCGTAAGGGCGGATGCGCGGGAGATGGGCCGGACACGGTTGAGGGCCCTGTCAACGACCGTGGGTGGAAAACCTCGGTTAAGGAAGAAGGAGGACATGTCAGAGGAACTGTTTTTGAAGGTAGCATCATCGGAACAGATGCGACAGAGGCGAAGGAACTGAGAGAATGGGATGGAGTCCTTACAGGAAGCGGGGTGTGAGGAGCTGTAGTCGAGGTAGCTAAAGAGACAGGCATAGCTGGGGCCCATGCGGGTACCCATAGCCACACCTTTTATTTGGAGGAAGTGAGAGGAGTTGAAGGAGAAATTGTTCAGTATGAGAACATGTTCAGCCAGACGGAGGAGAGTAATGGTGGATGGGGATTGTTCGGGCCTCTGTTCGAGGAAGAAGCTAAGGGCCCTCAGACCATCCTGGTGGGGGATGGAGGTGTAGAGGGATTGGACGTCCATGGTGAAGGGGAAGCAGTTGGGGCCAGGGAACTGGAAATTGTTGATGTGACGTAAGGTGTCAGAGGAATCATGGATGTAGGTGGGAAGGACTGGACAAGGGGAGAGAGAAGGGAGTCTCTGTGTTTAATTGACTGCCACTGCTCTTCAAGAAATGCCTACCTCCTTGAAGAAGTTCTGTTCTTCTCTGCGACAAGATTTCCGTACCTCTCTTTTGCCTTGCTCACCTTCACTGCTTTCCATTTCCCTCCTGGTGTTTGACAAGGTGTTTACTAAAACCCGCTTTCACAGACATATCTCCTTTCTCAGTGACTGTCTCCATCTCCGACTTACCCCACGTGGATTTCAACTGAAATTCCACCCCTCATGTTTCGAACCCACCCAGGATTACAGGTATCTCTGGGACATAAAACGTTTCTCGGACTGCTGTGCCCGTCACATTCTGAAATCCACACTCAGTGCCATGCGCCGCCATATGAACACACTCGACCTCTCCCTCCAGCAGCACCGCCGTACCCTTTTTCAAAGCTGCGCGTGCCCCCAGTTTCATTTTATTCTTTGGCTCATCCGACGCCTCAACAAGAAACTTTTTCTCTTTCTCTCAAGTGCTAAGGAATGCAAGCTCCAACAACTCATTGACAACAACACCCATCTAGGACCCTCCACCCCTGCCTGTCCCTCCATCCCCACCCCATCTTCACTATACCCCCTGACCTTCCCCTCTCCGATGCTGAACGTTCAGTGCTCAGCAAAGGACTTATACCCTTACGCCCTCACCTCAATGAACTTCGGGCTCGGCATGATGCTGAACTCTTCTTCCGCCGTCTTTGTCTCCGGGCTCACTCCTTTGGGCAGGAGTCCTCTCCCCATTCAACGGATCCTTTCACCCACCTCCAATATTCTCCTTCCACCTGGACCCCTCCCTCTGGATTCTTACCTTCTCTTGATCTTTTCATTGAGAACTTTCGGCGCGACGTTAGTCGTCTCAATTTCTCTGCTCCTCTCACCCATTCTAATCTGTCTCTCTCTGAACTTACTGCACTCCATTCTTTCAGGTCCAACCCTGACATTGTCATCAAACCCGCTGACAAGGGTGGTGCTGTTGTTGTCTGGCGCACTGACCTCTACCTCGCGGAGGCTGAGCGTCAACTCGCAGACACTTCCTCCTACCTTTCCCTGGACCATGACCCCACCACTGAACATCAAGCCATTGTCTCCAGGACTGTCACTGACCTCATCTCCTCTGGGGATCTTCCTCCCACAGCTTCCAACCTGATAGTCGCCCAACCTCGGATGGCCTGCTTCTATCTCCTACCCAAAATCCACAAACAGAACTGCCCCGGTAGACCGATCGTCTCAGCTTGCTCCTGCCCCACAGAACTCATTTCTCGTTATCTTGACTCCCTTCTCTCTCCCCTTGTCCAGTCCCTTCCCACCTACATCCGTGATTCCTCTGACACCTTACGTCACATCAACAATTTCCAGTTCCCTGGCCCCAACCGCTTCCTCTTCACCATGGACGTCCAATCCCTCTACACCTCCATCCCCCACCAGGATGGTCTGAGGGCCCTTAGCTTCTTCCTCGAACAGAGGCCCGAACAATCCCCATCCACCACTACTCTCCTCCGTCTGGCTGAACATGTTCTCACACTGAACAATTTCTCCTTCAACTCCTCTCACTTCCTCCAAATAAAAGGTGTGGCTATGGGTACCCGCATGGGCCCCAGCTATGTCTGTCTCTTTATGGGGTATGTGGAACATTCCTTGTTCCAGTCCTACACCGGCCCCCTTCCACAACTCTTTCTCTGGTACATCGATGATTACTTCGGTGCTGCTTCATGCTCTCGTCGGGACTTGGAAAAATTGATTAATTTTGCTTCCAATCTCCACCCCTCCATCATTTTCACGTGGTCCATCTCTGACACTTCCCTTCCCTTCCTTGACCTCTCTGTCTCAATCTCTGGTGATAGACTGTCCACCAATATCCATTACAAACCCACCGACTCCCACAGCTACCTCGACTACAGCTCCTCACACCCCACTTCCTGTAAGGACTCCATCCCATTCTCTCAGTTCCTTCGCCTCCGTCGCATCTGTTCCGATGATGCTACCTTCAAAAACAGTTCCTCTGACATGTCCTCCTTCTTCCTTAACCGAGGTTTTCCACCCACGGTCGTTGACAGGGCCCTCAACCGTGTCCGGCCCATCTCCCGCGCATCCGCCCTTACGCCTTCTCCTCCCTCCCAGAAACATGATAGGGTCTCCCTTGTCCTCACTTATCACCCCACCAGCCTCCGCATTCAAAGGATCATCCTCCGCCATTTCCGCCAACTCCAGCACGATGCCACCACCAAACACATCTTCCCTTCACCCCCCCTATCGGCATTCCGTAGGGATCGCTCACTCCGGGACACCCTGGTCCACTCCTCCATCACCCCCTACTCCTCAACCCCCTCCTGTGCCACCACCCCATGCCCACGCAAAAGATGCAACACCTGCCCCTTCACTTCCTCTCTCCTCACCGTCCAAGGGCCCAAACACTCCTTTCAAGTGAAGCAGCATTTCACTTGCATTTCCCCCAACTTAGTCTACTGCATTCCTTGCTCCCAATGTGGTCTCCTCTACTTTGGAGAGACCAAACGTAAACTGGGCGACCGCTTTGCAGAACACCTGCGGTCTGTCCGCAAGAATGACCCAAATCTCCCTGTCACTTGCCATTTTAACACTCCACCATGCTCTCTTGCCCACATGTCTGTCCTTGGCTTGCTGCATTGTTCCAGTGAAGCCCAACGCAAACTGGAGGAACAACACCTCATCTTCCGACTAGGCACTTTACAGCCTTCCGGACTGAATATTAAATTCAACAACTTTAGGTCTTGAGTTCCCTCCTCCATCCCCACCCCCTTTCTGTTTCCCCCTTCCTTTTGTTTTTTTTTTCCAATAAATTATATAGATTTTTCTTTTCCCACCTATTTCCATTATTTTTAAGTATTTTAAAATATTTTATGCTCTCCCCACCCCCACTAGAGCTATACCTTGAGTGCCCTATCATCCATTCTTAACTAGCACATTCATTTAGATAATATCACCAACTTTAACACCTATGTGTTCTTTTGTTCTATTGTTGGTGACATCTTTTGATGATCTGCTTCTATCACTGCTTGTTTGTCCCTACAACCACACCACCCCCCTCCACTTCTCCCTCTCCCTCTCTCTCTCTCCCCCCCCACCACACACCTTAAACCAGCTTATATTTCAACTCTTTCTTGGACTCAAACTCAAGTTCTGTCGAAGGGTCATGAGGACTCGAAACGTCAACTCTTTTCTTCTCCGCCGATGCTGCCAGACCTGCTGAGTTTTTCCAGGTAATTCTCTTTTTGTTTTGGATTTCCAGCATCCGCAGTTTTTTTGTTTTTAAATAGATGTACTATACCTTGTTTCCAAAATGCATTCAATAATTTACCACACAAAATGTTAATAGGTAACATAAGGGATCATGGAGTTGGGGTAATATATTAGCATGGGCAGAAAGAAAAGAGTAGGGATAAATGGAGCATTTTCAAGTTCCAGGCAATGACTAGCAGACTGCCGCAAGGTGTTTGCTGGGTCCTCAGCTATTTCTAATCTTATATTAATGACTTAGACAAAGACAGAGAGTAATGTTTCTAAGATTGCTGACGATACAAAGCTAAGTGGGACTCTAATTTGTGAGGAGGACATGGAGATGCTGCTAAAGGTTTGTACAGGGTAAGTGAGGAGCAACAAGATGGCAAATGGAGTATAATGTGAGGAATGTGAGGTAGAATAGAATAGAAAAGCAGAATAATTTTTCAAAGGCATGAAACTTGTGAATATTGATGTTCAGAGAAACTTGACTGTGCTCATACAAGGAACTCAGTAAGTTAGCATGTAGAGACAACAAGCAATTCGGAAGGCAAATGACATGTTCCCTTTTACTACAAGAGGATTGGAGTACAAGAATAAGGAAGTTTTGCTACAATTAATCATGGCTTTGATGAGACCACACCTGGAGCACCGTGTGCAGTTTTGGTCTCCATAGTCAAGGAAAAATATATTTGCATTGGAGACAGTACAGCAAAAGTTCATAAGATTGGCATAAGATCACTGTTCAGTGATGAAAGGATGAGTAAATTGGGCCCATACTCTCTGGAGTTTAGAAGAATGAGAGGTGATCTAATTGAAACATACAAGTTTCTGAAGGCGCTTGACAGGTAGACACTGAGAGATTGTTTCCACTGGCTAGGTAATCTAAAACTTGGGGGCACAGTCTCATGATAAGAGGCCAATCCTTAGGATTGAGATTAGGAGAAATTTCTTCACTAGAAGGGTTGTGAATCTTTAGAATTCTCTACCCCAGAGGATTGTGGATGTTCTGTCATTGACTATATTTAAGGATGGGATGGACAATTTTTTTGTCTCTCAGGAAATCAAGGAATATTGGAGTTGAATCCAAGATCAGTCATGATCATATTGAATAGAAGTGCAGGCCCAAGGAGCCATATGGTTTACTCCTGCTCTTATCTCTTGTGTTCTTGTGCTGAGTTGCAATGAAGTCTTTCTGAGGTGTCTAGTGGCTGGCACTAGATGCTATTTCTATGTTTGTTGGGTCTACACTTCTACCTCTGGGATGCAGTGAGTCAGAATGCAGACATCACTCTATAAAGATCACAAACATCAAGCAGCATTGCCTGGTGGTAGTGTGTATTAGATTGAGATATCACACAGTGTGCACCCCGTGAATTTTTTTCCACCAGAATCTTGGGAAGTGTGCATACAATTTGCTGGTACGCTCTCACCATAAGACTAAATTGAGCCCTAGGAAGTGGAAAAGGAACCAAAATTTAGTGCACTTCGCTCTAGACCTCATAGACACCAGAGACCCATCAAAGAAACCAACCTGCCAAATTAAATTTGTTTCTGCAGTCAAGGGAAACAACTTAAATAGCTACTTTGCTGTCTATGAATTTCCTAGCAGATGTTGCAACAGCATAAGGGTTAAGGCAAAGATCACACACAAAGACATTCCAACTTCAAAGGATTCTTATCTGTAGGATAGTCATATCTGCTTTGACGTTTGTTTCGCCAAACACAAGCCCGTAAACAAGGGGCAGTTTAAACCGCTGTGCAATTAAGGTGTTCGAAACAGCAAGGAACCTACAACCCGGTACCACCTCAATTCAAACTACTGCAACAATATTCAGCTTTGTACCATCTCAATACAAACTATTGCATCAACATACAGCCCTGTACTATCTCAATACAAACTACTGCATCAACCTACAGACACTAGGCCACCTGAATACAAACTACTATATTGACCGACAGACACTGTGCCACCTCAATACAAACTACAATATCACCTATAGGCACTGTGCCACCTCAATAAAAACAACAGTATCAACACATGGGCACTGTACCACCTCAATACAAACTATTGCATCAACCTACAGGCATTGGGCTGCCTGAATACAAACTGCTGCATCAACCTACAGACACTGTACCACCACAATACAAATCACTATTTCAATCTACAAACACTCTGAACACAAACTATTGCATCAACCTACAGGCACTGTGCCATCTCAATACAAACTACTGCATCAATCTACAGGCACCGCATGAGCTCATTAAAAACTATTGCGTCAACCTAGAGCCCTGTACCATCTCAATATAAACTACTCCATCAACCTAAAGGCACTGCATCATCTCAACACAAACCACTGCATCAACCTACAGGCACTGTACAATTTCAATACAAACTAGTGCAGCAACTTACAGGCAGTGCACCATCTGAACACAAACTACTGCATCAGCTTACAGGCACATTACCATCTCAATACAAACTAATATATGAACCTACAGGCACTTTACTATCTCAATACAAACTACTGCATCAACCTAAAAGCACTGTACCATCCCTGTACAAACTACTGTACCAAACTACAGGCACTGTAGCATCTCAGTGCAAGTTACTGCATCAACCTACAGGCACTGCGACATTTCAATATAAACTGCTGCATGAACCTACACCCTGTATCATCTCAATAAATTCATGTGTCAACCTACAGCCTTGTTCCATCTCACTGCAAACTACTGCATCAACCTACTGACACTGCTTTATCTCATTACAAACTACTGCAATAACCTACATGCACTGTATCATCTCAGTGCAAGCTACTGCATCAACCTTCAGGCACTTCAATATCTGAATACAAACTACTGTATCAAGCTACACACACTGTACCATCTCAGTGCAAGTTACTCAATCAACCTTCAGGAACTGCACCATTTCAATACAAACTACTGCATTAACGTATGGGCACTGTACATTTCAATTCAAACTACTGCATCAGCCCACACCCATATATCATCTCAATACAAACTCATGCATAAACCTACTGCCCTTTTCCATCTCAATACAAACTACTGCATCAACCTATAGGCTCTGTGCCATCTCAATATGAACCACTGTATCAGCGTTCAGGCACTGCACATCTCCATACAAAACACTGTATCAACATTCAGGCACTGTACCATCTCAGTGCAAACTACTGCATCAACCTACAGGCATTGCACCGTATCAATATAAACTACTGCATCAATCTACAGGCACAGCACCATCTCAATACAAACTACTGTATCAACTTACAGGCACTGCATCATCTCAATACAAACTGCGGCATCAACATACAAGCACAGTATCATCTCAATACAAACTATTGCATCGACCTACACGCACTGTACCATCTCAATACAAACTACTGCATTGACTTATAAGCTGTGTACCATTCCAGACAAACTACTGCATCAACCTACAGGCACAGCACCATCTCAATATAAACTACTGTATCAACCTACAGGCATTTCACCATCTCAGTACAAACTACTGCATCGACCTACAGGCACTGTACTATCTCAATACAAACTGCTGCATCGGCATATAGGCTGTGTACCATCCCAGGGCAAGCTACTGTTTCAACCTACAGGCACTGTAACATCTCAATACAAACTACGGCATCAACATACAAGCACAGTATCATCTCAATACAAACTATTGCATCGACCTACACGCACTGTACCATCTCAATACAAACTAATGCATCAACCTACAGGCTACATACCATCTCAGGACAAACTACTGTATCAAACTACAGGCACTGTATCATCTCAGTACAAACAGTTGCATAAACCTACAGGCACTGCACCATCTCAATAAAAACTACTGCATCAACATAGAAGCACTGTACCATCTCAATACAAACTGCTACATCGGCATATAAGCTGTGTACCATCCCAGGGCAAGCTACTGTTTCAACCTACAGGCACTGTAACATCTCAGTGCAAACTACTGCATCAACTACAGGCACTGTACCACCTCAATATAAACTACTTTATCAATTACAGGCACTGTACCATTTCAGTGCAAACAGTTGCATCAACCTACAGGCACTGCAGCATCTCAAAAAAACTACCGCATCAACATACAAGCACTATCATCTCAATACAAACTAATGCATCAACCTACAGGCTACATACCATCTCAGGACAAACTACTGTATCAAACTACAGGCACTGTAGCATCTCAGTGCAAACAGCTGCATCAACCTATAGACACTGCACCAACTCAATAAAAACTACTGCATCAACCCACAGGCATGGCACCATCTCAATACAAACTACTGCATCAACATAGAAGCACTGTATCATCTCAATACAAACTACTGCATTGACCTACAGGCTGTGTACCATCCAAGGACAAACAACTGAATGAACCTACAGGCACTGCACCATCTCAATATAAACCACTGCATCAACTACAGGCACTGCTCCATCTCAATACAAACAACTGCATCAACCTACAGGTACCATCTCAATACAAACTACTGCATCGACCTATAGGCTATGTACCATCCCAGGATAAACTACTGTATCAACCTACAGCCACTCTAACATTTCAGTGCAAAATACTGCATCAACTTACAGGCACTGTACCATCTCAATACAAACTACTTTATCAACTACAGCACTGTACCATCTCAGTGCAAACAACTGCATCAGCCTACAGGCACAGCATCATCTCAATACAAACTACTGCATCAACCTACAGGCACTATATCATCTCAATATAAATTGCTGCATTGACCTATAGGCTGTGTACCATCCCAGGATAAACTACTGTATCAACTTACAGGCACTGTAACATTTCAGTGCAAACTACTGCATCAACCTACAGGCACTGTACCATCTCAATGCAAACTACTTTATCAACTACAGGCACTGTACCATCTCAGTGCAAACAGTTGCATCAGCCTACACGCACTGCACCATCTCAATAAAAACTACTGCTCAACCTACAGGCACTGCACCATCTCAGTGCAAACTACTGCATCAACCTTCAGGCACTGCAACATCTCAATACAAACTACTGTATCAACCAACAGGCATTTAACCATCTCAATACAACTACTGCATCAACCTACAGGTACTGTACTATCTCATTGCTGCGCCACTGTCACAACCTTGTTGTAATGTTGAATGTACATACAGCTCAGTCTCACAGTTGATCTCATTCATGGCTTGCCCATCAAGTCAACTGACAATGGGGCAAACAGGTGGCAAAAATGACTGTGAAAGCTGATGTAAGAGTGGGAACCCTAAATTAATCTCTGCATTATTTGCTAATCTTGGTGTTGATCAAAACCAGCCAAATTAGAGCACTATTTTGCCATGCTGCAGAACCTTTTTCTCCTAAATTGAATCCAGTCAAAAGATCATTGTATTGGATGAGGATGACCCCCCCTCTCCCCGAGAGCCTGTGAAATGAAATGCATGGCTATGAGCTGGAAATTGCCAAATATGACAGGCAAAGCTCCATATAAGAAGCCAGCAATTGAAATATTTACCCTCACATTTTCAAACAGCTCCCACTCTTCTACATAAAAACAACTTTACTTCAATAACGAACTGCAACTGAAAGGTATGTTACTCTGGTATATGTCTGTTGGCTTATAAAGGTTGGGATTTGCAAACAGAGTGGTATCTCAATATTAACAAAATTGCATTGTGCAATGTCAGAGCTTATTCAAGGTTGTGAAGGGCAAGTTTCGGATAGATGTGAGGAAGTATCTCTTTATACGGGCAGTGATTCCCAACAGAATGGACAGAAGATATAATATGGCAACGACATTGAAGTCACTTGAGAAATAGCCAATGTTTTATGGATATTCTTGCAGTATCAGTTCAAAGGGAACTGAAAGAACTTCTTCGTCTGAATTTTATCACCTGACCCTTTGAATTTAGGATTGAGGTTTCAATAACACTGGGCATCAAAGAGACACATCATATAGGTTAAACGAAGAAAGCTTGTGCTTGCTGGAAAACAGAAAACAATGGAGATACACAAAGAGTCAACAATTATCTCTAAGAGAAAAGACAGGCTATTGTTTTGGACAGGGCGCTTCAGCTGACCTGCAGGTAAGATTTCTTCCCTGAGTTGAAACAAGGGGTCAGTGGTGGAGGAGGGTGGGGAAGGGGTGGGTGGTGGGGGTTGGTGTAATTTTAACCTAATTCGCTGAGAAGAAAACCTGCACGATTGGATAGAATACTAATTTTACATCCCACCTAATACTTGAAACCACTGATTCCAGTGGAGAGTAAAACCAGCATAGCATCCAATCCATCAGTTTACCTGTAATAGGTGGGGGTTTGGAGGTTATTAGTGGAGGTTACTACCAAAATTTCCACCCTCCCCCCACCCCATTCACTAAATAGCAAGGGGCAAATGCGTAATTCACTGGGGGCAAATGCGTAATTCACTGAAGTGATGGCGAGGGAGAAATAAGTGGACAAGGATTGAAACAGTTATCAAGGAAAAAATTGGTCTCAAATGGAAATGAAATAAGGGGGTTATGCCCCCTTCTGACATCCAATTCCATTAATTTTAATGGAATAAAATACAGGCAGAGTATACAACAGGAGTTCCTGTTTTGTACTTACTGTCGAGGCAAAGTCCTTTGTGGAGTTGATAGACAACTTAGATATTTTTCGATGCCTGATTTCAAAAAGGTTTTATCAAAAACTCTGGCCCTCATTAACTGCAACACAAACTTTAGCTCTTTTGTTTCAATATACTTATATATATTTTTGAAATAACCCAACTTGTTAGACATTGCATTTCCTGCATGTTAACCCCCCACGTACCCTGATATTCACAAAGATTTACATATATTTAGCAATTTATCACATTCTCAGGAACACCATAAGCCTTGCATTGCATCAAGCGCAAATGTCTCTGAGAAAGAAAAGTGGAGTAGTACATAAAAATAGAATTATAGATGCTTACCTCAAACATTTCGGTATGCATATGTCCAATCACCTGCTTGCCCCCTGCCTCTTGGACCCGGGAGGAGATATTTGAGGGGCCTGGTCCCAGCAGTAGTTTTTTTGGGACAACGAGAGGTTGCAGGAGGGTCTGGGGTGGAGGAACCGTGAGCTCAGTGTTAGCTGACATGCTGCGGCTAAAGGCCCTGCACTGGGAGCCCAACTGTGCAGAGCCTCGTTCAACCTGTGCCAGGAGACCACAACTTGTCAGACGGGCCAGGAGAGACCTTTGAAGCACGACCCCTGACATTGTTAAATTTTCCACTGCAGCACACTCAGCAATCACCCATACAATTGAGTATTTGATGATCTTATGGAGGCTTTTTTTTGTTTGGAAAGGAAAGGTCCACAATCCCTCGAGCACTGACCAGCACACCCTGACCTTCCAATCCCAACACACACGCAAAGTTTTAAAAATGTTCAAATCTGCTCTGACCCCCAAACCCTACAACCTCTGTTCACTCAAAGAGAGATCTAAGGAAATGGAGCTAGTCAGATCTCCAAGAAAAAGAATCAGCTGCGGTCCTTGTCAATAAATAGCCAGAATTGTAAAAAAACATTTGTATTAATGGTTAATTATTCAAACAAATCCAGTTATACATTGTTAACCAGTAAATTAGACAGGCTTCTTAGAGAGTCATGGTCTGTGACCCCATTCTGAAGATTACTGTTACAAAGTCAGGGATGGGTTAATTTGTCAAAGCTATTGGTATTTTTACAGAATAAATTCAAAGATAACTTGCATGTTTTTCTGCAAGTCAAGTGGTCAGGTATTTGCTTGTCATGCCGGTCACCAACTGGTAGAAAGAGGCGGTGAGCTGGAGATTGCAACTGACTGGCTACTGAGCACAGGAGGGGAGTAGGGTCAATGTTACTACAGCCAGTTTCAGAGCGTATACCATCAGCTCAGCAATGCCATAGCAAGTTAATGCTGAAGCCAGAGCAATGAATTGAGTCAATCTTTGGTTTTGCCACTTTTGTAAAGAGTTCACTTTGGAGGCATCTCACCCCTTTAAAACAAAGTTTCTCCTCATGCTATGTGATAAGAGCACATCATTCGTGTCATAATGCCGCCACATCACTTGACTGTGTGATCATCATTCACCAAACCAAAACAAGCCAGTGAAGTGTAAAAGGCTATTAAAAGGGGAAATGCTGTCCTGGGTTGTATGTATAGGAGCACTGATTATAAAAGACTATTGAATATAATTAGCATCTTGTATTTCAGCCGGCCCTTCCTGCCCTGGACTTAATCGGAACAGATGTGGGAAGGCAGCGGGATCCCCAACCGGCACCCTCTCACCCGATTAAATGTCCTCCCCCGCCTCCAAACTCGCATCAGGGGAAGGCATTACATTCTGCCCAATGTGATTATAAATACTTGTCTTTGTAAAAGTTTCCCAGTTATTTCAGTGGCCCATGTTTGTATCTAAGACTTCGTCAGATAGTTAGAAAGCAGAGATAAATAATCATACTGATGAAACCTGTAATCACACATTTTACCAGTAAACACACTTAAGCTCAAGGCTAGGGATAGCATTGCAGCAACACATGAGCTTGCTGCAGTAGGTATTTGATATCTAATCTATAAGGCAATTGCCACACATTTTCAAAACAATCCATCATTGACTCCTTATTACATTACATGCATTAGATATCTAACAAAGCTTAGGTAGAATATGAATGTTCAAAATTGTTCTAAGGAATATCATCCTATTCCTACCTACCTAGTTGTAGCCAATCATCTGCAATAGTCTCTCTTCTTGTTCCTACATCATTACCTCCAGAACTACCAAGAAACCAAGATTAGTTCCTTCTAATCTACTTGCTAACCTTCGACAACATCATTTGAAAACACCTCGCCAGATTCCACATCTATGCTTGTCAACAAGTAGTACTGTCTCGCCACTACCTCTTTCAGCCCCTTCACTGTTCCTGATTTGTTACAATGCGTGTCCGATGTCCAGTACACGATAAATTATAGAAACTTCCTCCAACTAAATATTGGGAAGTTCGAAGCCATCGTCTTCAGTACTTGCCACAAACTCCGTTCCCTAGCCACAGACTTCATGTTGTATTTGACCCTGGTATGTCCGTCCACAGAGCTGTTTCCACAGCAAGACTTTCACCTCCATAACACTGCCTATCTTCCTTAGCTCATCTGCTGCTGAAACCCTCATCCATGCCGTCCTTATCCATATACCTGACTGTTCCAATTCCCTCCTGACCGGCCACCCATGTTAACTTTCAATAACCATGAGCCCATCCAAAATTCTGTTGCTCATACCATACATAGACCAAGCATCCATCAGCATGGTGCTTGCTAATTTATATTAGCTCCCAGCTCAGCAACACCTCAATTTTAAAATGCTTATCCTTGTTTTCAAATCCCTCCGTGGCCTCGCCCTTTGCTATTTCTGAGACGTTCACCAGCCTTGCAACCATCCAAGATCTCTGTGTTCCTCAAGTTTTGTTCCTTTGTGCATTCCTGATTTTGATTGCTGCTTAGGCCCTCTGCTCTACAACTTCTTCCCTAAACCTATCTACCCCTTTCATCGTCTTCATGCTGCTTCTTAAAAAAACCTAACTCATTGATAAAGCTTTTGGTTATCTGCCCAAATATCTCCTTATGTGGGTCAGTGTCAAACTTTATTTGATAACTTTCCTGTGAAGTGCCTTGGGATTGTTTTATTACATTAAGGGTGCTTTATAAATGCAAATTGTTGTTGTTGTGAAGTTGTGTTGAATTATCCATTAGTCTGCCAACGGGCAACTCTTTTTGTGCTTCCTGAGGGCCCTCACTGGGTAAGAAATAGTCATCTCTGGGTAAGCTGGCAAACATTGACCTTTTGTTCTTTCATAGCATGAAACAGGTGCTGCAATAGTCTGTGAATCCAACTTTAATGTTTACAGTGACTGTTGTATGCCAGTATGGGGCTGGCAGATGCTCTCATGGCTCTGATGACGATCAAACATGTCGTTTTCCTCGTTACAAGTGCCAAAAGCCCAGCTCCACATTTGCAGCATTTACTTTTAGCCTCCCAGCACTCACACTTCTTCTATTTCTCCCTCATGGATTGATGGAAGCACTCATACTGTGCAAAGTGAAACAACCGACCCTAGATGCTATGAATCTTGTACAATTGTTTGTTCATAGAATCGTACAGCACAGAAAGAGGCCATTCAGCCCATCATCTTTATTTGAAAGAGTTATCCAATTAGGTCCACTCCCCTGTTCTTTCCTCATAGCCCTGCAAATGTTTTCTCTTCAAGTCTACATCCAATTTTGTTCTGAAAGTTACTATTGAATCTGTTTCCAAAATCCTTTCAGGCAGTGCATTCCAGATCACAATAACTCACTGCATTAAAAAATCTAATTTTCCTCCTAGACTTTTTGCCAATTAACTGAAATCTGTGGTCTCTGATTACCAAGTCTCCTGCTGATGGAAAAAAGTTTCTCCCTATCTATTAGGAATATAGGAAAGAGAAGCAGAAGTAGGCCATTGAGCCCCTCAAGCCTGCTCCACCATTCAACTAGATCATGGCTGATTTACCTCAATGTCATTTTCCTGGAATATCCCTGTATCCCTGCTGTCTTTACTATCTGGAAATCTATTGATCTCTGTCTTGAACATACTCAGTGCCTGAGTCTCCACAGCCCTCTGGGGTGGAGAATTTCAAAGATTCACCACCCTCTGAGTGAAGAAACTCCTCCTCATTTCAGTCCTAAATGGCCTGACCCTTATCCTGAGACTATGTTCCCTGGTTCTGGAACCCCTAGCCAGCAGAAACATCCTGCCTGCCTCTCGAGGCCTGTAAGTATTTTGTACGATTCAATGAGATCAGCTCTTCTAAACTCTACAGAATACAGGCCCTGTCTCCTCAATTTCTCCTCATGGGATAATCCTGCCATTCTATTCCATTAGAATCCCTCATAAATTTGAACACCTCTCTGAAATCTCCCTTAACCTTCTCTGGTGTAAGGAGAAAATTCCTAAATTCTCTTGTTACTTCACATAAAATTGAAGTGCTTCATCGCAGGTATCATCCCAGTAAATCTGACCTGCACTCTGTCAAGGCTTTGATATCCTTTCTAAAGTTGGGTGCTCAGAAATGCGCAAAATGTTCCAGCAGAATTCTAACTTATTCTAACCTAGTGACTTATAAAGATTCATCATAACTTCCTTTCTTTGTACTTTCTGCCTCTTCTAAAGCCTTTTCATCTGCAATTCAAAGTTCCAGTTTTCATGCAATCACATCCAGTCATAAATAAATTCTGCTGGACTGGGTTTTATCAGGGATATTTGGCATCAGGTTGAAGCTCAGTCTGCCAATTCCCCTCTGCCTGCAATTTTAGTTAAATATTTAAATGCCCATTCAACCCTGAGTAGGTACTAACTCCTGTATTCCATTCCTTTAATCCGTTTTTCAAATCCTAATTGTTGTTCAGAAGACTGTTTACCAACTATTTGGTTTATGCATTCCCAGTGTTATCTGTGTAAATAAGGAAGATAAGAGTTCATGTGATGAGTAACTGGGATCTTACACACTGTACTGAAATGCAGAGTGAAGTGTTTAAACATGAAGGGTCATTTGTGTACATACTTCAAGCTACAATCTCCCTATTTTAAAAATCTTAAGAGGTGGGCTAGCTTTAACCTCACTCCATTGAGGTAGGTATGGGGTGTTTGAGGTGTAAAAATTCAGTTAGCTGTACTTACCAACTCAATGCTGCTCCAGCCCAACATTATTTTAACATCACAGACTTTCCAGCCAGTTAGGACAGGCGGGAGTCTTGTGAAACAAAAACAAAAACAGAATTACCTGGAAAAACTCAGCAGGTCTGGCAGCATCGGCGGAGAAGAGAAGAGTTGACGTTTCGAGTCCTCATGACCCTTCGACAGAACTTGAGCTCGAGTCCAAGAAAGAGTTGAAATATAAGCTGGTTTAAGGTGTGTGTGTGCGGGGCGGAGAGAGAGAGAGAGAGCTAATCTCATTCAAATTGGATGTCACAGACACTTAAAAAAGCATTGAAAGACTAATCACATGAGCCCTTGTCAGCCATGACCTTTCACCTGGGAGAATGGAAGTTTGGAGTCACAAGTTGGCTGCCCTCCACCAGCCGTGCCCCTTGGAGGCATCCACGTCCCTCAGTCCCTTCATCTTTGCCTCTGACTGCAGCCGATGGCAAATGGCACAGAATGAATGGCAGCTCCATACCTTGCTGGGATCTCGATGTTATGAACAAGCGGAACAGAGGAATAAGCCTGCCGCAATGCAGGATTCACTATAGAGAGGATAACACAAGTCAGCATCTTTGACATCCGGTTGCTTCATAATTATTAGGGTGTCCTTTTAGTCGGCCACATGTGCTGACCTTGAACTCCACCCACCCCTCCTCCCACCTTGAGGGACCTCACTGACTAACTGTGTGGTCAAGGTCAGTTTGGAAAAAAGATACATGTCACCTCAAACTCACTCCACCATCTTCTACCCTCCCCCTGCCACCCACCAACACCCCTCCCCCCCACCCCCGATCACTATAGACCCACCCAATAGCACCATTCCTCTCCCCACTGTAACCCTTAAAGCTCCCCGTTACCCAGGACCCTATCATGATCCACCTCTATATGCCTTCCCTTCCCTCAGAGCTGACGCCTGTACCCTTCCCATGCCCATTCTGACCCTGCTCCCCCCACCTCCCATTATCCGAGCCACCAGTCTTGACCCCTCCATACCCATCCGATGAGACCTTCAACTACAGACTCTCACCCTGGACCTGCCACCCTACCACATCCCACTCCCCCGTGACTGGTCACACCTATCATTAGTACCCTGAGTGCTACCCCCACGGCCCCGCCATTGACACCACCAACCCTGCCTCCCCTTCCTTGGACACTCTCACATACCCCCCTTCCCCAGACATTCTTCCCCCTCCTTCCCCTGATATTGCCTCCCATTTCCCCAGGTACTCTCCCATCATTCTCCTGTAAGCCTGCAACCCCCATTTGCCTTCACTCCACCCTTCCACCCTCCCCCACCCACCACTTCCAGCCTTCGCCTGCCTCCCAAGTCAAACCTTGATGCAGTGTTCTCTAACAGCACTCGATACAAGTGAAGTTATGCGAGGTACCCAAGAAGGAGAAAGCAACATCTACAGACCTCAAATTCATGGAATAGGTGAGGCTCACCAGGTGCACACCACTTATATACATAAAGCTGAACATTCTAAATTCCCGTTGGTGGGGAGCTTGATTTGGAGAGGGAGCTTATATCATAACTGCGCACATTAACACAGGTCTTATGATCTAACTAGGGTTTGATTTTAACTATGAGAAATGGGAGTACCAGCTTGCTGAGTGAACTCTTGTCAGATTAATTGGTTCAGAGTCAACCAACTGTGGAATTTGAGGAGTTCAGAGACTGCAGGTACTCAGATCTCTGGCATTTGTGTGTTACATTTTGTGCTGTCAGAATGAACTGTGACTTTGGAACTTGCTTATTTGTGATATTTCAGCCCATTACTTCCAGTGTATCTAAGGGGTAATCCAAAATTGTGCAGGGAAAAGTCCCCACTCCCAGGAGTCCCCAGGTAAGGATTGCACGGCAATTGCCTGGGAAATTCAAGCTTCTGACGGGTATTTGTCTGGCACTGGGAACCATCTGATAATGTGATTTAAATCACAAACTTCAGAAGGTTCCAACAGTTATAGTGGTAGTTACCCAGAAAAAGTTAGAGGTAAAACCATTTCTAGCTTCTGGGTAACAATAGCACTGACTCACTCCAAACCCCCATGGGACCATCCCCACCCCCAGACCCCTCATAGGTCACATGACTACCCACCCTCCAACTTCTACCCCTCCACTATACCCTCCTCACCACCCCAGGCACCCACAGGGCCCCCAACTGCACCCCACTACCCGATTGCATTACCCACACCCCAACTACATCCCACTACCAGCTGCCCTCCCCACCCCCCAACTACACCCCCACCCTCCAACTGCCCTGCCCATACCCCGACCTCCCCACTGACCACTTCCCCAATGAAATACTCCCTCACTCATGACCCAACCCTCATTTACTGAACACCACCCCACCCCCCCACTACTGACACCACCCCCCCCATTGTCCACCAGTGCCTCTACTGTCCACCATCCCCCCACAGACCCCTTCCCCACTGACCACCTGACCCACCCACGGACTATCAATGACCACTAACCACCCAACCCACCCCAACTGACCACCCCCACACTGACCACCCCCTACTGTCCACCAGCCCCCACCACTCCCCTCTCCAATCCTGCCCACTTACCTTATAAACTTCTCTTCCCACTGGCTGCTCAAAGCGGCTGGACCTTTAAACTTACAGCAATTCCTCCTTACCTCCAACACCGCAGCCTTGGACAGATTCATGGGAATCCACTGCGCTACACAGATCTCCCCTGACCTGAGTCGATAGGTCAGGTGAGATAGGAGCGAGTGGATTTTCAGGTAAGGAACTACAAGCAGAGTGGCAATCCAATTCAATTACCACTGCACCGGAAGTTATGGTCCTTCATTTTGGTCAGTTGCACTCAATAAACAGGGAAACCTTACGATAGGTGACACTCTTGCTGCACTATACTCAGTGGAGGAGGAGGAAAAGGCAACAACAATAGCAGCAGCTGAACCTTGAGCGGTATTATCACAACTGTGACTTCTCCTGCATGTTTAAGGGCTTACCCCACCCTATAGGCTCAAGGTGGCCTTTCTAGAAATGTCTGGGAAGTAGTGCTTGAGGAGGCTGTGCTTCTGAAGGCATACTGTTTCTGACCTTTACTTGAAGGCCTTCCATGTCAAAGGACATGCTGTGCCAATGGCTCAAAAAGTGATAATGGCTCTGACCTTTTTATGGCTCAGGATCATTTCAGGATGCTACTGCGCACATCTCCACATCTCACAGCTGGAAGTATTTAAAAGAAACTTTACATTTTTATAGCACCTTTCACAATCTCAGGGCATCCCAAAGTGTTTTACAGCAAATTAAATCCTTTTGAAGTGTAATATCGTAATGTAGAAATCACGGCAGTCAATTTGCACACAGCAAACTCTCACAAATGTGACAATGACCTGATAATATATTTCTCAGTTATGTTAAGTAATGGATAAATATTGGATAAGACAACACCATCTTCTCTGAAATAGCACCATGGGATCTTATACTTCCACTCGCGAGTGCTGATGGGTCCTTGCTTTAACATCTCATCTGAAAGATGACACTTCCAACAGTGCTGCACTATTAGTACTGCACTGGACTGTAAACCTGTAAATTTTTTGTGCTGAGGTCTCTGGAGTGGGACTTGAAGCCAGAACTTCCTGGCTCAGAGGTGAGAGTGTTTCCAACTGAGTCATGCCTGACATCAAGGAATTGACCACTGCCTTATTTGCGAGGGCATACCCATTGATTTCCCATTGATGACAATAGTCAAAAGGAAACAGCATTGTAGTTCGGAGCAATGGCTGACTTCCCCTGATTGCAAGGTGTTATTCACAGTATTCATGTTACCATTAGGGCTTCCTAGGAGCAGCCAGGCACTTTGTCACCAACAAGGTGTTTCAATCTCTCAATGTGCAGCTTGGTGTGATCGCCACTAACAAGATCCTGCAAGACTGTGCCTGATCCCAAGGGGCCGTGACACATTTATCTCCCAACAATCAAACATCGAACCATCTTTCCAACCTGCCAGGGATGTTCAAGATGAATTAATTTAACAGGAAGTGGACACCAGGCTGAAAGATTAAGGAGGAGAAACATGGTGCACAGAGGGCTGAGAAAGACAAAGCACCAGAGTAAAGAATAGTTCAAAATGTGAGGGAATAGACAGTGAGTAAAAGCAAGACAGTCATATTGAGTTTGGAGAGCAAGTGCAGCATGTAAATGAGGCTGGTGAACTGCATGTACAAATTGCCACAGAGGATTAGAATATAGTGGCAATAGCAGGGACCTAGCTCGAAGAAGGGGAGGATTGGGAGCTTAACTAATGGTTATAGCCATTAATCTATTCTTGTACTCTAGTTTTGCCCCTCATTCTTTTATTTTAGATTTTCTCAGAAGTTGCTATATTCAGCTTGGTTCTATACTGTATTACCTTACATTCATTACAAACCTCCTTTCTCTATCTTATTTTAGTCTCTATGTCTTTTGTCATCCAGGATGGTCAAACTTTGGATGCTCTTCCTTTCTTCCTCATGGGGATGTGTCTACTCTGTACCCGAACTATCTCCTCCCATTGTTCAATTACTGTTTTGTCTATCAATTTTTAATTCCAGTCAACCTGGGCCAGACCCTTTTTCAACTCACTTAAAGTTAACCCTCTTTCAGTTGTGTTTTTTTGCTTGATTATTCCTAGTACTTTTCGTAACTATTCTAAACCTGATGATTTAATCAGTTCTCCAAATGTTCCCCCACTGAAACATGCTGATGAGAAAGAGTTAGATGAAGGTGAGAAGCAGAGGAAGGAGAGTCACTTCAGTACCTTGCTGCCAGACAGGCAAGACTTACTTTAATACCCCAGTAGCTCAGCTGAACACCTCAATTCTCTCCTTTCAGATCTTCATCATTCCTCTTTGCAGTCAGTTTGCAGATAATATAAATATAAAGAATTGTGTGTTAGGACTGTGGAAGAAAGTATACTACACCAAGCATATCTTGATGTGCTGGGGGAATGGGTCAATGAAGCAAATGATTTTACTTAAACAAGTACAGTGCTATGCAAGCAGATAAGGTCAGCGCTAAGTAAACTAGCCTTACAGGCAAAGGACCCAAGTCTGTAGAGAAATAAAAATATCTTGCTGATGTAGTTCATCACTAAACATTGCGCCACAGGTTAGCAAGACTACAAATAAAAGCAAACCAAAAGCACTAGGTTTTATTTCTAGAGGGTTAGAATTGAAAAGTAAGGAAGTTATATCAAACCCATATTGAACACTGGTTAGCCCACACTCAGAGTACTGCATGCAGTTCTGGTCACCATATTATATATATAAAGAGGCATTGCAGAGGGTACAAAGAAAATTTAGAAGGAAGATACCAGAAATGGTAGGTATACGTCTTGGGAAAAGATTGACAGGCTGGGTCTTGTTTCTGTTGAAAAAAGAATGCTGAGGGATGACCTGACAGAGGTCTATAAAATTCTGAAAGGTTTTGATAGAGTGATTAGAGAAATAATGTTTCCTTTTGTGGGTGTCTCAGTTGCATCATATGTTTGTAAAACTTATTAGTAAGACAAATGCTTCACTTTTAAAACGCAACCTGGAATAATGGACAATTACCTTGACGAAATGGACTCGAGGGTCAGGTGACTTCTTTTGTAGTTTCTGTACAGACAAGGACAGACACGTCTGAGCAAGCCTTTGGAATGTCATTAAAATGTAAACGTCCTTTTAGAAGACCTTCCATTGAAGAGACTTAAAGTAACAATGACGGTTAGACTTGTTGACCCCCAAGAAGTTGGAATTACAAATAAAGACATTTCGAAGGCTATTCATGGCTGGAGTATTGATGGCTTGTCAAACATCTCTCATTGTGTGGCATATCATTTAGCCATCAACCCACTGTGTAGACAATGGAGAACATTGATACTGCTGTCACTTAACAGAAACTGGCTTGTGATAGAAACTATCTGGAAGTACCTTCTTAATCCACAAGGACACCCAGTGGGTAAGTCTGGGACCAATAACCACAGAGGAAGAGATCTAGTCCAGAAAAAGGAATGAACCCTGTCTTGAAAAGAAAGTCATCTCATGCATTGAAGTGAGACTAAATTGTTTCAGCTACTGAAATATCTCTTCACTTCAGGATTTAGACCACAACTTCAGCTGGAAAAACCAGAAACTTCCAACCTCCATTGTCTTCAATGAACTAAGAGAGAATCCTTCAGGCCTGTAATGTTTCAATCACCATCTTGAGTACTGATAATTAAAGTGGCCTTTTGTTTTTACCCTTTAAGTAATCTAGGTGCATGTTAAATCTTTAGAAATGATCCTTTAATTTGTGTGTGTGTGTCTTTGTGAATGATGAATGGATGTTTGTTGCATGCTTTTGAGTGTTGTGAAAAACAAATGTTTATCCTTTCTTTTGATGTAAACTTATAGGAAAGCCCATTTTGTGTCTGTTCTTTAAGTCACAACACCGAAGGGGTTAAATCACTCCTTCTCTAAAATGCAGGTACGTCTTGTTGCAGTTAATTAAGAGGTGGGAAAAATGAAATATTATCTCACATCTCGCCCCTGACCATAACATGGAGAAGAGCACAACTAGAGGCATCAATATAAGATAGTTACCAAGAAATCCAAAATGGAATTCAAAAGAAACTTCTTTACCCAAAGGGTGGTGATAATGTGGAATTCACTGCCACAGAGAGTGGTTGAAGTGAATAGTATAGATGCATTTAAGGGGAAGTTAGATAGGCATTTGAGGGAGAAGGAAATACAGGGTTATAATAAAAGATTTAGATGCGGAGATGGAAGGAGGCTCAAGTGGAGCATAAACAACAGCATGGACTGTTTGGGCCAAATGGCCTGTTTCTGCACTGCATATTCTACATAATGCTCTAAAGGCTCACAACCAAAGCCATGAAGCTATATCAAAAGCAGATAGGATACTAGCTTGCATTCACAGGACTATTCAAAAAAAGGCAAACTAACAATTGTGTTCCTCTACAAGTTCATGTCTAGGGCTCCATTTAGAATACTACATCCAATTTTGTTCCCTTCACATGGTGGATGATATTTAATTTAAGCTTGGAGGAAAAACTCAGGGTGGGGGGGGGGGTGCACAAAATCAATGCCTCATTTAAGTTATCTCAGCTACCCAGATAAGCTTAAAAAGCCATCTGCATTTGGATCTGCATAGATTCAAGACTTGATTGAAGCGTATGAAAAAAAATGAAGTGACTTAAGCAATTTATTTAAATTAGATAGGTTGTGAAGTATCACAGGTTAATGCTTATAAGTTATTCAAGGGTAGGACTAAATTAAATGTCAAGAAAATTATTATTTTCCCTTAGAACAGTAGAGCTTTGGAACAAGTTATCAAATAATACAATGAGTTTTGATTTGCTCAAAATAGAATGGCACCAGTTCCTGACCATTGAAGGGATCAAGTGATAAAAGAGATAAGTGCTAATATCATCTAGTCATGAAAATGTGATCTCCTGGACTAGATGTAATCACCATTTAAACTCTGGGGGTTGAAGAAGAATATTATTTCCCTAATTGGCCATGGGTGTTTGTTTTTTTCACTTTTCACTGAAGATTACAAAGCTCCTAGTGGGTAGGGAGTGTCTAATTGTGATGCATAATGCATTGGACAGTATGGTACAGGCTTGGTGGACCAGCTGGTCTTTTTCTGCCTGCTGGTGTGTTTTGCAACCCAAATACATTTCTGGTTAAATTAATAGGTTTTGCCTTTAAGTGAATTGTTGTCAGATTGGCTGCTTTTTATGATAGCTCACTTCCTGGGATTGCTGGACACGTGCACTCCCAAATTAGTATAGTATGTTGCTAGTGCTAATTCCTGCTACAATGTATGTTCCATCAGTATGATTTTATTAGCATTATATTTTTATGTTAAATTAGCAAACTGATACCTAATTCATTTGTGGGACATTACTGTCAGTTTGTATAAGGTGTCAACTTGTTTTAGTAGTACTTGCTTCTGAGTCAGGTTCTCAGTTAAAGCCCAACTCTAGGCTGACATCTCAAACCATGAAGGGCTGAACTGTTGGAGATGCTACCTTCCAATGATGGAAGTGCTTCTCCACAGTAGGGGATAGCCTGCTTATTTAAATAGAATAATGAATATTTCCTTGGAGGTAAAAAGGGATGAATAATTACCCGCTAACCAATAATATTGCCAATGGTGTTTTTATCCCCATGTGGAGTTACAGAGGGGCATGAGGCCATTCAGCTACATTGGGTCTTTTCCACTAATCAATCAGATTATGGTAGGTATGTATCTTAAATCCTTTAATCCACCTTGGCCACCATAACCCTTAATATCTTTGTTGAAAATTTCAATTGATAACCAGTGTCGACAACTCTTTGGAGAAGAGAGTTCCAAATTTCCAATAACACATTGTGCAATTGGTTCCTGACATCAACCTGAAAGGCCGAGCTTAAAGTTTAAAAGTTATGCCCTTTGTTTGGGAATGTCCCACCAGAGGAAATAGTTTCTCCCCATCTACTCTTTAATCGCCTTAAACATCTAAATTAGATCACCATTTAAACTTCTACCCTCAATAGAATACAAGCCGAGTCTATGCAACCTGCCCTCACAATTTAATCCTTTTAGGTTCAGTATCATTTTGGTGTAAGTTCACCATGCCCCATCCAAGGCCAATCTATCTTCCTTGAGGTGCAGTGCCAGAACTGAATCCAGATGGGGTTCAGCAAAGACCACTGTACAACTGTAACATAATTTCCACCCCATTGTATTCCAGCCCTCCTGAGATGATTGTCAACATTTCATTAGTGTTTTCAATTAATTGTTTGTACCTGACGACTATGTTTTAGAGATTTGTGTACATGAATATTTAAATATTTGCACAGTTCCAACCTTCTCGTCATTTAGAAAATACTCATAATTTTTAGGACCAAAGCGGATGACCTCACTCTTCCATATTAAACTCCACTGTGATAGCTTTGCCACTCACTTGATCTATCTGTTTACTTTTGCAACTTTCTACTCCTATCTACAATATTTACAATGCCACCTAACTTAGGCCCAGATTTTCAGCACGATGGAGAGCCTCTCTGTTATGGCGAATATCCCAGAAATGGCCAAATTTTCTAATACCTTCTCCAAACCTCGCATTTCCCATCTTCGCAGGGGGGGGACTGGAGTTGGGCCGAGGTTCACACATGCGAGAGTTGTGGAGGCAGCTGCACATTTAAATCACCAGCTGTCTCCACTGATTTCCGATTTTTGAACCCTAGCTGCGTGAATCCCAGAGTGCGCAGAGACCAAGTAAGGGGAAGTATGAATTTGGTGGATTCTTTTGGATAGTTAGTGTACCCCTTTGGAGATGTACAGTGTTCCTTTAGAAAGGGTCCCCGCACACATTTGGGAGAAGTAAGGCACCCTTTGGGAGAAGTTAAGGGTCCCTTTGGAAGAGGTAAGGCACCCTTTGGGATTGTTGGAATTAAACATGATGATGCATTTTTTACACACAAACTCATTGGAACTGTCCAGCTGTCAAGGAACTGTCCAGTTATTCAAGTGTCAAAGCTGTTCAGGGAGTGTCTAAGGATACTGGGTGAGTTGGCATGAAGGGGGTAAGGTCAAAGGGTGGTATGTGGAGGGCATGAGTTGACATGAGTTGGCAGTAAGTTGGAATGAGTGTATAAGGGGCCATGGGGGTGGCTAGAGAGGCATGGGTTGGCATTGGGTATGAATGCCATGGGGGTTTGAGGGGCATGAGTTGTCATAGGTTGGCATGGGTGGGCCAGAGGTGTGAGGGCTGGAGTGGTGTTTTTGTTTATTTTTTTTTATTTAAACACAGTGCCAGAGTATAGAGGCAGGCCTTGCACCCAGCAAACTGTGGATTTGTTCTGGATTCACCCTCCCCGACTCCTATTTTAACCCACCACCCCCAACTGAAAATCTGAGCCATGGGCAGACACTTTTAAAGGTCAGCTTCATCGAGGCACAAAATCTCCTGACACTGCGCACCCGACGGTTGGGATGAAAATCTGGACCTTTCTGTCATCAGCACACTTAAGATATTTGCTTTTCCATTCCTTCATCCAAGTCTTTTGTGACTATAGTTTAAAACTGAAGTCTCAGTACAGGTCATCGGAAGACAACTGCTAATATGAGTACATACCTGCGTTCTCTACTCTGTCTCTTACCTCCTAACCAATTTACTATCTAAGCCAATAAGTTGCCTTCAATTCCATTTCCTCAGGCTCTTGCAAGGGTCTTTACGTAAGTCCTTATAAACGGCATCCATTGATACTCCGTTATGTACCATACTTGTGACCTGCTCAAAAAATTCAACTATATTTGTTAGATGTGACTTGCATTTTACACATCCAAGTTGGCACTCCCTTGACAGCTCATGTTGTGTCTAATAACAGATCCTAGTAACTTCCCCATAACTGACATTAGACCAATCGGCCTATAATTCCTAGTTCCTAAAGCTTTGACAAAACAAAAATGTCTCTTTTTCAGCAATACTCAAATTGCTAGTTTCTATTTGCTGCTACTCTTGAATAATGGAGTGGCATTAGCAGCAGACAGTCTAGGACAGGTGGGAGGGTGCGAATTGACCAGGCACAAAAAAGTTAGAACCGTGATTCAAAAATCATTTGTTCTTCAGTGAAGATATCACTTAATTCTTAATAGCTGGAAAACCAGTGGAGCTATCATCATCCATCTAATTCTCCCAGAGCCTGCATCATCTTTCACTATCAGCCAGAACCTTTTCTCATTCATTCCAACATCCCCTAGGCTTCACCTCTGGCCCTCATTTACCCTTCACACTAGAACTCACTGATGTCACACTGAATCTAACTGTGGTCACACTGGATCTCACTGCCTTGGTTCAAACATGGACAAGGGAGCTGAACTCCAGAGGTGAGGTGACATCAAGGCAGCATTTGACCGAGTGCGGCATCTAAGAGTCCTAGCAAAACTGGAGTCAATGGGAATCAGGGGAAAAACTCTCTGCTGGTTGGAGTCATACCTAGCACAAAGGAAGATGGTTGTGGTTGTTGGGGGTCAATCATCTCAGTTCCAGGGCATCAATGCAGGAGTTTCTCAGGGTAATGTCCTCAGCTCAACCATCTTCAGCTGTTTCATCAATGATCTTCCTCCCATCATAAAGTCAGAAGTGATGACTGCACAATGTTCAGCACCATTTGCAACTCCTCAGATACTGAAGCAGCCCATGTTCAAATGCAGCAAGACCTGGACAAAATCCAGGCTTGGCCTGACAAGTGGCAGGTAACATTTGTGCCATACAATGACCATCTCCAACAAGAGAGAATCTAACTATTGCCCCTTAACATTCAATGGCATTACTGTCACTGTATCTCCCACTATCAACATCCTGGGGGTTACCATTGACCAGAAACTGAACTGGACTAGCCATATAAATACTTTGGTTACAAAAGCGAGTCAAAGGCTAGGAATCCTGTGACGAGTAACTCACATCCTGACTCCCCAAAGCCTGTCCATCATCTACAAGGCACAAGTCAAGAGTGTGATGGAATACTCCACACTTGCCTGGATGAGTGCACAACACTCAAGAAGCTGGACACCGTCCAGGACAAAGCAGCCCGCTTGTTTGGCACCCCATCCACAAACATCCACTCCCTCCATCACCAATGCACAGTAGTTGCAGTGTGGACAATCTACAAGATGCACTGCAGGAATTCACCAAGGCTCCTTCAACAGCATCTTCCAGACCCACGAACAAGACCATCTCTGAGGACAAGGGTAGCAAATAGATGGGAACACCACCACCTGGAAATTCCCCTCCAAGTCACTCACTATCCTGACTTAGAAATATATCGCCGTTCCTTCACTGTCATTGGGTCAAACTCCAGGAACTCCCTTCCTAACAGCACTGCAGATGTACCTACACCACATGGACTGCAGCGTTTCAAAAAGGCAGCTCAGCACCACTTTCTCAAAGGCAACTAGGGATGGGCTATAAATGCTGGCCCAGCCAGTGAAGCCCACATCCCATGAATGAATAAAAAAGAACTGTGGTAACCAGGATCTCACTGGCGTGGCACTGGGTTGGGAGGGGGGGTGGGGGGTCACAATGCATATCACTGAGGGTCACAGTGGATCTCACTGAGTTCGACCCCCTCCCCAGCGGAAAGGTGGCGGCGTGATGACGCCAATACGTGCCGGTGATGTCAGTACGTCTAGTGCGCAGGGGGAGGGAAGGAAACCCTGGAGCCGGAGCCGGGCGGCGGTGTGTCCGGGAGAGGAAGCGGGACGAGAGCACAGTCTGCGGTATGCGTGTGGAAAGTGACTGGGCTCCGGATCAGCAAGTGAACGTCACCCAGTGTAGGGCAGAGTCCCGGGTGTTTAACTCTGGTGTGGGAGCCGGGAGGACTTGGCTCCCCCAGCAACGGGGGCGTTGCAGGAGGGGCTAGAGGTTGGGTCGGGGGTGGGACTACTGGTCGGGAGGGAGAGAGGGTGAAGGGTCACGGCGGGATCGGGGTGGGGCTCCAGGGGGGAGGGGCTACAGGGTAGGGGTTGGTGAGGGGCTACAGGGGGAGGGGCTACAGGAGGGAGGGGGAGGGGCTACAGTCTTGGAGGGGTCGGGGAGGGGCTACAGTCTTGGAGGGGTCGGGGAGGGGCTACAGGCTTGGGGGAGGTCGGGGGAAGGGCTACAGGCTGCGGGGGAGGGGCTACAGGTGGGGGGGCTTGTAGGTGGGTCTACTGGTCAGGGGAGGGGCTAAAGTCTGGGGGGTGTCAGGGACCAGGCTACTGGTTGGGGGAGGGTGTGGTTATACGGCAGGGCTACCAATCAGGGGAGTGTTTAGGGATGGGAGGAACTACTGCTAGTTTGTGGGGTGTGTGCTGGGGAAATATTTAGGGCGAGATGGGGAATGGGGTCTAGGGAAGGGAGGGCATACCTGGTGGTGGGATCTGTTTTCAAGAGATTTGGGAGTGGTGAGGTTGGTTGGGGGGAGGCAGGATAGGGTTTGTAGTTTGTGGAGGGCTGGGTGAATGTTCTGATCCCAGGACCCCCTATGTGGTCAGTTTTTGATATCAACGTGGAATGTGGTTAGTAGGATTCCAGTTGGATGCTCTACATGAATCTCTTCAGTGGGCTGTGCAATCCTAGGCCAACAATTCAAAGGGCCATTTTCTCTGTGTGGATTAAATACTTTAGTTTACAGACCCTTGATGTTGCCTTGCCTCTCCTTTCAGATATGGATTTGTTTTCTTCTTTATTTTTTTGAGGAGCCCTGGCATTACAGTGGAATTACCTACCAGAACAAATCAATGAACATGGGAATAAGAGTAGGCCTTTCAGCCCTTGAATTTGTTGTGCTACTCAGTTTAGATCATAGATGCTCTACCTCAGTTCCATTTGGCTGCTTTTGCATCAAACACATTTATGAAAATTTCAATTAATCTACTATCCCCAGTCTTTTGGAATAGTGAGTTTCAGTACCTTTTGTGTGAAAATGGGATTCCTGATTTCACTCCTTAAATGGCCTAGGCTTAATTTTAAGATTGTGCTCCCCTTGTTCTGCATGGGGTTGTTATCCATATTATTGGAAGGTAGCCATGGAAGATGCAACTAGGAATATAATACCTGGATGATATACGACTAAGATCCATTTAGTTTGCCTTCTGCCATCCTGGTAGTCACCTCATGCACAACAATATCTAATCAATCGAAAATATGAATTAGGAGCAGGAGTAGGCAACTCAGCCCCTCAAGCCTGCTCATGAGCTCATGGCTGATCTGATTGTAACCTCAACTCCACATTCCCACCTACCCCCAATAACCTTTCACCCCCTTGCTTATAAAGAATCTATCTACCTCTGCCTTAAAAATATTCAAAGACTCTGCATCCACCACCTTTTGAGGAAGAGAGTTCCAAAGATTCATGACCTCCGAGAGCGAACATTTCTCCTCATCTCTTTTTTCATTGGGTGACCCCTTATTTTTAAACAGTGATTGCTAGATTCTTCTGCAAAAAAAGGGAACATCCTTTCCACATCCACCCTGTCAAGACCCTGCAGGAGCTTAGTCATCGCTCAATCTTCAATCTTCTGCAGATACGAGGCTATCCAATAAATCATGGCTGTCAATCTCTATCAATTAGTATACAAGAGACCCAGACATGATGTGAGAAACCCCCCCCCCCCCCCCCGGCAACGATGGTGGAGAGCTTTGGGAACTATAGGTCCAATGTGACCTATTCTTCCCAAGCATGTTGTAACATGCATCATCAGCATAGAATTCAGAAGAAACCCCTTTACCCATAAAGTGATTAGAATGTGGAATTAACTAGCACAGAAATTAGCTGAGGTGAATAACATGGATGCCTTTAAGGGGAAGCTAGATAAGCACATGAAAAAGAAAGGAATAGAAGGATATGTTGATAGGGTTACATGAATGCCATACTACGAGGGCCCACAAACAACCCAGGTAGGGTTTACGTACATGGAGTCCCCCACTGCTGCTGGGTGAATACCAGCAGTGGTAGCACGAAGCCCTTTAGTGGGCATTAATTTCCCACTTAAGGGTCTCAGTTGGCATGGTAGGAAGGGTGCCTTCCTGCCCTGGACTTAATCGGGTCAGAAGTAGGAAGGCAGTGACATCTGACATCCACCGATTAAATGCCCCCCACCACCAAACTCGCCACAGGGGATGGCATTAAATTTTTCCCACAGTCTTCCCATAGAATTAAACTGAGATATAGACTTTGTCATGGTGAGATAAAGTCTTTTTCATCGAATTAATTGTGGGCTATCAGTTTGGATATGAAGTTCCCTCTATTAGAATAATGGATCTAAGTTTGAATTTTCAACTCTTGACTTGGTGGAATATAAGTTCAAAAATGCATATCTTCACATCAGGAATAATAGTTCCTGTCCAAAGTGCTGAGTGTAAGATTGAAGTGTGAGCCACTCTGCTGAAAGATTTTGTACTTATCTTTTTTCTGGTTTGGGCTTTACAGATTTCCCAGAATGCTGTGCTGCCAGGCATTGAAACTGGTGAAGACATTGGCATTGTCACATGGTGGAGCACGTGTGTTGAAGCGATGCCCATGGGAGAGAACCCAAGGATTATCCTGTTCAGCTGCTCATGGAATCATTCAAAAAGGCCGACGGATAGACTATAACAGACAGTCGTCCTCATTGTTAGCAGCAACGATGGGCAATGGAGTGTTTCAAAGCCCCACATTTTGTCACAGGAGGACACTGTCATTGGCCTCATGCTTGTCTGCTCCAGCAGTTACAACTCCTCACCATGGTTGGTACGAAAGCTTTGCTGACTCAATGCCTGTTCACCTAACGCAAGATCTCCTGACTCATCTGCAGCATGCCACAGGATTGCCATGGTGGGCAAGCATAATTTGCACTACTATGACCTTACGAGTGACTGTGACGCTCCCATTAGCTGTTTACCAGATGTACATTATTGCCAAGGTGAGTGGGGAGCTTCATGTCATCTTGTCAGTCAGGCGTCATTGGTAACTTCAGAAAGAGATGTTGGTCCTGTCATGCCCTGTGGTGATTACGCTTAGCACTAGATCACTGACAGAGACCCAGTGGACCAGTAAGGGTATGCTACTAGGCTTAATTACTTCAATTAGTGAACAAGCTGTTGAGATTAGTAAAGACTTTGTTCTGGCCTAAATAGCCAAGTGGTTATGGTACTGGGTTTGTAACCCCAAGATCAAGAGTTCAAATCTCACAATGGCAAACTGTGAAACATGTAACTTCATCTGAAACAGATGGAAACAGGTTTGTACTCGAAAGAGTATCAAGAGTTCAAATCTCACAATGGCAAAGTATGAAACAATGTAACTTCATCTGAACAGGAACAGATGGAAAAATGTGTTTGCCTCAGCAACATAGCTTGGCCTAAATAGCCAAGTGGTTATGGTACTGGGTTTGTAACCCAAAGATCAAGAGTTCAAATCTCACAATGGCAAACTATGAAACAATGTAACTTTATCTGAATAGGAACAGATGGAAACGTGTTTGTACTCGAAAGAGTTACTGATACATGGACACCCAGGTCCTGATGGCTGACATCCTATGGTCCTAAAAGGAATAGCTGCCTCAGCAACATAACAGCCAATGGCCTTGGCCTAAATAGCCAAGTGGTTATGGTACTGGGTTTGTAACCCCAAGATCAAGAGTTCAAATCTCACAATGGCAAACTATGGAACAATGTGACTTCATCTGAAACAGATGGAAACAGGTTTGTACTCGAAAGAGTATCAAGAGTTCATTCCTTTAAAAGATTATCAAATTTAAATTTAAAAGATTATCAAGAGTTCAAATTTCACAATGGCAAACTATGAAACAATGTAACTTCATCTGAATAGGAACAGATGGAAACGTGTTTGTCCTCAAAAGAGTTACAGATCAGCTGTGATCTTACAGCTGATCGCCGCCATGTTGTGGTATCGACTGGTCACTTTGACCCCTCCCCCGGACTTTGTCACAAGAATCCAGAAATTGTTAGTCGACTTCTTCTGGGTCAAAAGATTGCACTGGGTCGCTGCTGAGGTTCTGAGTCTCCCGCTTAGGGAGGGTGGTCAGGCGCTAGTGTGCCTACGCACACAGGTGGCGACTTTCTGCCTTCAGACCCTGCAGCGATACCTCTACGTCGAGCCTCCTCCTAGATGGTGTGCCCTGATGACGTATTTCTTCCGTCAGGTGCATGGCCTGAATTATGACGTGCAGCTCCTGTTTATAGAACAGATGGGCCTCGGTGGCTCCTTGCAGGCATTGCCCGTCTTTTACCAGGACCTGATCAAAGTCTGGAAAGTGGTCGCCTCGCGACGCAGCTCTCCCCCGGCAGGAGTAGCGGCTATCGTCAGAGAGCCGCTGCTCAGGAATCCGCCCCTCCGTCCCTTTCAGTGGTTGGCGGAGAGGAGGGCTGTGGCCGCAGGGGTGACCAGGATCGGGGACGTGCTGGAAGGCGGAGGACTGGGCTGGATGCTCCCGCAGGAGTTGGCGCGTCGCGCGTCTGTGAGTGTCCAGGTCGCAGCCGATGCCATCCAAGACCTGAGAACGGTCGTGCTCGGACCCGACGTTATTTTGGGTCTTGAGGTGGCCCAGGTGCGCGGTGGTCTTCCGTCTGAACGTTCCCCTGTTCGGACAGAATTCCACATTGGCCCCAAGCCCCGAACCCTCCCTCGGGTGCTGGTGCCCTGCAATATGAGCCGCCTCGGGGACATGTCCTCCATGCCTTTTGGCACGGCAAAGAGGGGCTTTTTGTATGGACTGCTGCTGCACACCTTCCATTTTCTCGCCCTTGTCCATCGCCCAGACACGCCCTGGCGTGCCTTGTTGCCGTCCGGCGGCGGAGGCCCCCGATGGGAGGCCCTCTACGGAGGTGTCCTCCCCCTTTCTATCAGGGACCTGGGTTGGAGAGCGTTGCATGCAGCAGTCTCGTATAATAAGAGGATGCATAGGTTCACGGACTCTCAGGACACGTGCCCTTTTTGCGGTCTTGTGGAGTCCGTGGACCATGCATATATAGGGTGTTGTAGGCTGCACTCCCTTTTTAGTTATTTGAAAAACCTTTTATTGATGTTTTGTTTGCACTTCAGCCCCACGCTCCTGATCTATGGGCACCCGGTGCGGAAGGGGGTCGGGAAGGAGGAGGACCTCCTAGTCAACCTGCTCCTGGGCCTGGCCAAGTTGGCCATTAACAGGTCCAGGCAGCGGGCGATCGATGGGGGAGTCCTGCCCGATTGTTTGTCCCTCTTCCGCGGCTACGTTCGCTGCCGGATGTCCCTGGAGAGGGAGCACGCGGTGTCTGCTGACACGCTCGAGGCCTTCCGTGCTCGGTGGGCACCACGGGGACTGGGATGTTTTGTTGACCCCTTTAATCACATTTTGATTTAAAGTTTGTAAGGTTCCTTTAAATTTTGTCCTTGGTTTTACAGCTGACCTGAATTAGGGGCTGTGCCTGATTTATCCCAATTTTGTTGATTTGGTTTAATTGGTTTCACTTAAAAGATTATCAAGAGTTCAAATCTCACAACGGCAAACTATGAAACAATGTAACGTCATCTGAATAGGAACAGATGGAAACGTGTTTGTACTCGATAGAGTTACATCAGAATGCATCCATTAAAAAAAAATGTCCCTAGTTTTCTTTCCTTACAATCTGTCATCTAAAGGGACTAGCTATTGTTGGGGTGTGGTTCACCAAAGTGACTATTCTTCATAAGTATAATGTTCCAACATCCTGTTGTTGCTCGTAGCGGTTGCCAGATGTTAAGGTGTGCACTGCACATGATTTTCTGATCAGTTAACAGGGAATTCCAACTTCTGAATAATGGAATTCCAGTCTTTAATTTTTTTTTTCCTCTGCCTCCCCTTGGCTACCGCTGCCTCCAGCGTTGCCAAAGCTGGGAGAACAGCATCTCAGAAAGCTTGCAAATACTCTGTCATTAACGAGAGCAGGAGCAGGCTTGGGGAGGCTTCACTCATCCCAATGGAAGGATGCACTCTGCTGCTGGTAATTTGGTGGAGCGGTGGGGGGGAGCAGTAGAGTAGCGGAGTTGAGGTTTGGAAGCTGCGGATGCGGGAGAGAAGCAGTGGAGCCAAGTCTACACCCAGTTCCGCAAGTCCTGGGTGGGGTAGGAAGAGAGCAAGACCAGCGGAACCCAAGCCTGATGCAGAAGATTTTTTTTCACTCCGGAAAATTTGGAACCAGTGGCTTTAGAGGATGTAAATGAAGGTGTGCCAAAACTGGAGATTCCCAAAGTTAATGAGATAGATTTGGCATCGTGCATTATTTATTTAATGATGCAAGACCAAAGAGAGATGTTTAAAACTTGTGCATTTGATGACTTCTGATCTCCAGTGAAAAAGGAATTACAGAATTCTTTGTTGTATTAAAAAAGCTCACAGGACACAAAATCTTTTTCTTATTTAGTGAAATGCTACTTTGTTATTAGCTTTAAAATGTCAGATGTTACAGACTTGTCCATTGCAAAGAAAGAAAAAGCTCAAGATGTAAGAATCTTTCTTACACAATGCAACATCAGCATATTGAGAGTCAAACACAATTCTTGTGTTCATTCATTACTCAAAATACTTTTAGGAAATAGACTCAGAACAGTCTTGTTTAGATTAATTAGTATTCTAAAATTAATTTGACAATGTGCCCCTGCTGCTAATTCAAACTGGTACGATTTTTGTTTATAAGGTCTTCATTGAATCAAGTGCAAAATAGGATGAAACTGACAGATTGATTGACATGCTTTGACATAGTACAATTAGCTACCCAGTAGAGTGCAGCGAAACCCATGTCTCGACTGATTACAGTGAATCAGTGGCAATTTTCAGTCACGGTGGCCTGGCCGTGAAGGGACTTGTGGGGGCCCAGAGCAGCTTGGTGTTGCTGTAAGACTGTTAGAAAGGCCAGACTCTTGAGTATGTCAGTTGGCGGGGGGGAGTGGTGGGAAGAGGGTCATGTGTGAGAGTCTGTGGTAGGGGAAGGAGAGTGTGGGATGGGGACAGGGTGGCGGAGAGGAGAGGGGCTTCACTCTGTCTTCTCTGACTTGGGAATATGGAAAGATTGACTGAAAACTACATGAGTAACATAAGCCCTTGTTTAATTTTGCCCATTTAATGTTGTTTCACTTTAATGTCAGTAAGTTAACAGAGCCTGTAATCTTGTTAAGGATTGCGAAATTCGTTTTAATGCCATTGCTGTGAAACCCAATTGGCAACATTTTGGAGTATTCGCTCCCTCTCCCCACCTCCCCGCTCCCTCTCCCCCCCTCCCCGCTCCCTCTCCCCACCTCCCCGCTCCCTCTCCCCCCCTCCCCGCTACCTCTCCCCGCTCCCGAGTTGCTCCCTCTCCCCCTCCCCACTGCCCAAGTTGCTCCCTCTCCCCCCTCCCCACTGCCCGATTTGCTCCTTCTCCCCCCTCCCCACTGCCCGAGTTGCGCCCTCTTCCCCCACCCCACTGCCCGAGTTGCTCCCTCTCCCCCCTCCCCACTGGCTGAGTTGCTCCCTCTCCCCCCTCCCCACTGGCTGAGTTGCTCCCTCTTCCCCCTCCCCACTGGCCGAGTTGTGGCCTCTTCCCCCTCCCCACTGGCTGAATTGCGGCCTCTTCCCCCTCCCCACTGGCCGAGTTGCTCCCTCTCCCCCCTCCCCACTGGCCGAGTTGCTCCCTCTCCCCCCTCCCCACTGGCCGAGTTGCTCCCTCTCCCCCTTCCTCACTGGCCGAGTTGCTCCCTCTCCCCCCTCCCCACTGCCCGAGTTGCAGCCTCTTCCCCCTCTCCACTGTCTGAGTTGTGGCCTCTCCCCACTGGCCGGGTTGTGGCCTCACCCCCCTCCCCACTGCCTAAGTTGCTCCCTCTCTCCCCCTCCCCACTGCCCGAGTTGCTCCCTCTCCCCCTCCCCACTGCCCGAGTTGCTCCCTCTCCCCCTCCCCACCGCCCGGGTTGCTCCCTCTCCCCCTCCCCACTGCCCGAGTTGCTCCCTCTCCCCCCTTCCTGCTCCCGAGTTGCTCTGTCTCCCCCCTCCCCACTGCCCGAGTTGCTCCCTCTCCCCCCTCCCCACTGCCGAGTTGCCTCCTTCTCCCCCCTCCCCACTGCCCTAGTTGTGGCCTCTTCCCCCTCCCCGCTCCCGGGTTGCTCCCTCTTCCCCATCCCCGCTCCAGAGTTGAGGCCTTTCCCCCCTCCCCAAAGGCCGAGTTGCGCCCTCTTCCCCCAGCCCACTGTCCGAGTTGCTCCCTCTCACCCCCTCCCCACTGCCTGAGTTGCTCCCTCTCCCCCTCCCCACTGCTCGAGTTGCGGCCTCTTCCCCCTCCCCACTGCCCGAGTTGCTCCCTCTCCCCCCTTCCCACTGCCCGAGTTGCTCCCTCTTCCCCTTCCCATTGCCTGTGGTGCTCCCTCTCCCCCTCCCCACAGGCCGAGTTGCTCCCTCTCCCCCTCCCCACTGCCCGAGTTGCGGCCTCTTCCCCCTCCCCACTGCCCGAGTTGCTCCCTCTCCCCCCTCCCCACTGCCCGAGTTGCTCCCTCTCCCCCCTCCCCACTGCCCGAGTTGCTCCCTCTCCCCCCTCCCCACTGCCCGAGTTGCTCCCTCTCCCCCCTCCCCACTGCCCGAGTGGCTCCCTCTCCCCCCTCCCCACTGCCCGAGTTGCTCCCTCTCCCCCCTCCCACTGCCCAAGTTGCTCCCTCTCCCCCCTCCCCACTGCCCAAGTTGCTCCCTCTCCCCCCTCCCCACTGCTCAAGTTGCTCCCTCTCCCCCCTCCCCACTGCCAGAGTTGCTCCCTCTTCTCTCTCCCCGCTCCCGAGTTGCGGCCTCTTCCCCCTCCCCACTGCCCAAGTTGCTCCCTCTCCCCCCTCCCACTGCCCAAATTGCTCCCTCTCCCCCCTCCCCACTGCTCAAGTTGCTCCCTCTCCCCCCTCCCCACTGCCAGAGTTGCTCCCTCTTCTCTCTCCCCGCTCCCGAGTTGCGGCCTCTTCCCCCTCCCCACTGCCCGAATTGGGTCCTCTTTCCCTTACTCACTGCCTGAGTTGCTCCGTCTTCCCCCTCCCCGCTTCTAGTTGCTGCCTCTTCCCCCTCCCCACTTCCCAACTTGCAGCCTCTTCCCCCTCCCTGCTCCCGTCTTGCGGCCTCTCCCCTCTCCCCACTGCCCGAATTGGGGCTCATTCCCCTCCCCACTGCCCAGTTGCAGCCTCTTCCCCCTCCCCACTGCCCGAATTGGGTCCTCTTCCCCCTCCTCACTGCCCAGTTGCAGCCTCTTCCCTCTCCCCACTGGCCGAGTTGCGCCCTCTTCCCCCTCCCCACTGGCCGAGTTGCTCCCTCTCCCCCCTCCCCACTGGCCGAGTTGCTCCCTCTCCCCCCTCCCCACTGGCCAAGTTGCTGCCTCTCCCCCTTCCTCACTGGCCGAGTTGCTCCCTCTCCCCCCTCCCCACTGTCCAAGTTGCAGCCTCTTCCCCCTCCCCACTGCCCGAGTTGCAGCCTCTTCCCCCTCTCCACTGCCCGAGTTGCAGCCTCTTCCCCCTCTCCACTGTCTGAGTTGTGGCCTCTCCCCACTGGCCGGGTTGTGGCCTCACCCCCCTCCCCACTGTCTAAGTTGCTCCCTCTCTCCCCCTCCCCACTGCCCGAGTTGCTCCCTCTCCCCCTCCCCACTGCCCGAGTCGCTCCCTCTCCCCCTCCCCACCGCCCGGGTTGCTCCCTCTCCCCCTCCCTACTGCCCGAGTTGCTCCCTCTCCCCCCTTCCTGCTCCCGAGTTGCTCCGTCTCCCCCCTCCCCACTGCCCGAGTTGCTCCCTCTCCCCCCTCCCCACTGCCCGAGTTGCTCCCTCTCCCCCCTCCCCACTGCCCGAGTTGCTCCTTCTCCCCCCTCCCCACTGCCCAAGTTGTGGCCTCTTCCCCCTCCACGCTCCCGGGTTGCTCCGTCTTCCCCATCCCCGCTCCAGAGTTGAGGCCTTTCCCCCCTCCCCACTGCCCGAGTTGCGCCCTCTTCCCCCACCCCACTGTCCGAGTTGCTCCCTCTCCCCCCCCTCCCCACTGCCTGAGTTGCTCCCTCTCCCCCTCCCCACAGGCCGAGTTGCTCCCTCTCCCCCTCCCCACAGGCCGAGTGCTCCCTCTCCCCCTCCCCACTGCCCGATTTGCTCTCTCTCCCCGTCCCCACCGCCCGAGTTGCTCCCTCTCCCCCTCCCTACTGCCCGAGTTGCTCCCTCTTCCCCCTTCCTGCTCCCGAGTTGCTCCGTCTCCCCCCTCCACACTGCCCGAGTTGCTCCCTCTCCCCTCTCCCCACTGCCCGAGTTGCTCCTTCTCCCCCCTCCCCACTGCCCAAGATGTGGCCTCTTCCCCCTCCCCGCTCCCGGGTTGCTCCCTCTTCCCCATCCCCGCTCCAGAGTTGAGGCCTTTCCCCCCTCCCCAAAGGCCGAGTTGCGCCCTTTTCCCCCACCCCACTGTCCGAGTTGCTCCCTCTCCCCCCCTCCCCACTGCCTGAGTTGCTCCCTCTCCCCCTCCCCACAGGCCGAGTTGCTCCCTCTCCCCCTCCGCACAGGCCGAGTGCTCCCTCTCCCCCTCCCCACTGCTCGAGTTGCGGCCTCTTTCCCCTCCTCACTGCCCAGTTGCAGCCTCTTCCCCCTCCTCACTGCCCAGTTGCAGCCTCTTCCCTCTCCCCACTGCCCGAGTTGCGGCCTCTTCCCTCTCCCCACTGCCCGAGTTGCGGCCTCTTCCCCCTCCTCACTGCCCAGTTGCAGCCTCTTCCCCCTCCCCACTGCCCGAGTTGCAGACTCTTCCCCTTCCCCACTGCCCGAGTTGCAGCCTTTTTCCCCTCCCTGACTCACCCTCTCACTGTTTCCCTTCCCTGGACCTACATTTCCATTGAAGATCCCGATCTGAAGCCGGAACTCCAATGTTGTGGAAGTCCCCAAAGGTGCAGAATTGCTCAGGCTGCTGCAATCCATGTTTTTTTAAAATACTTCTGATTTACTGCTCTTCTCCCGAACCCTTGCTTGCTGTGTCATTAGCTGACACTTGCGTAGCACAAATGTTATTTGCCACTTATGAGCCTAATTGGCGAGTAACATTCATGCAATCTAAGTGCCACCTACTGGCTTACTGCATATAAAATAACATTTTTACAAAATATTTGAAAACACATATTTATAGATCAACAGAAAATACATCGTATAATATGTGAACTTTAATTATGTGCTGAATGTTATTATGCTGCTTTGTTTTTGCTGGTGTCTGGGCTCGTTAATTTTCAAAAGCTGTAACTGGATGGGGCAAAGCAGCCCACTTGATTGGCACCACATTCACAAACATTCACTCCCTCCACCATCAATGCACAGTGTCAGCACTGCGAGAACTCACCAAGGCTCCTTAGGCAGCACCTTCCAATTCCACAACAGACAGCATCTAGAAGGACAAGGGCAGCAGACTCATGGGAACACCATCACCTGAAAGTCTCCCTGCAAGTCACTCACCATTCTGACTTGGAAATATATCGCCGTTCCATCACTGTCGCTGGGTCAGTATCCTGGAACTCCCTCCCTAACAGCACTGTGGGTGTACCCCACTACATCACATGGACTGCCGCGGTTCAAGAAAGCACCATCTTCTGAAAGGCAGTCACAGGATGGGCAATAAATGCTGGCTTAGCCAGTAACACCTGCATCCCATGAATGAATAAAAAAAACATTTGTTCATGGGATGTGGGCATCGTCGGCAAGGCCAGCTCTTGTTGCCCATCCCTAATTGCCCTTTAGAAGTTGGTGGTGAGTTAAAATGGGGTCACATTGGAAAATGGTTTGGGAAGTACTGCCATAGTCCTTTGTTTCACTTCACAGATACATAACTCAGCAAGGTCATGTTCTGTTGTTAGTGTGGACTTCATCCTGTATTACATGCACTAACAAAAACTGAATTACCTGGAAAAACTCAGCAGGTCTGGCAGCATCGGCGGAGAAGAAAAGAGTCATGAGGACTCGAAACGTCAACTCTTTTCTCCGCCGATGCTGCCAGACCTGCTGACTTTTTCCAGGTAATTCTGTTTTTATTTTGGATTTCCAGCATCCGCAGCTTTTTGTTTTTATTACATGCACTAACTCCATTAAAGGCTGAATTGCTACAGTCACTTTGCCGATTTGATACAAATGCATTAGTCCATTGTCTTGACGGTAATAGAAGGTAAACAAAGGGAAAGCTAATGTTTCTAGCCACTTTAAAACTAATAATCTGACCTATTTGAAGTAACGTACAAGTACTTGCTTTCACTATAGATTGTAAAAAGTGCTATAATTACATGATTCCTTGTCACAAAAGATTTTCAGACCTTTTTGTATTCTGCCACTAATTTTCAGACCTTTTTGTCTTCAGCCACTCTCGTCCCTGCATTTAAGTAACGTGTGCAGTGCAGGCCTGCATTATCATTATGCGCTCCTTATAGACGAGGAAACCCATCTGCAGTGTGAAGTTGAAAACTACTCTTAATGTGTAAATCTAGACAGTGAGTATCAACAGACTATTGAACTGTGCACCACCTGAATCTCTTCAAACCTGAACTGCACTGTCTAACAGGGGTGGGTTGATCGCAACTAGCAATAGGAACTCCTTGACAGATTTCTTTTCCCTAAGCCAGAGGTAGGAAGCCAATTTTAGGAGTCCTACCATTCCAACATTATCAAGTAATTTCTCCTGATGTTAATACATCTTGTGGGCTAAGTAACCTCTACCAACCAGCACCCAGTGTTAACTGACTGAACCTCAACTGAGTTTTTTTTAAATTTGTTCATGGGACATGGGCGTCACTGACAAGTTCAGCATTTATTGTTCATTCCCAACAACTCTTGAGCAGATGGTGGTGGGCCACCTTTCTTGAGCGGCTGCAGTCTGTGTGGTGTAGGTATACCCACAGTGTTGTTAGGGGGTTCTAGGATTTTGACCAGTGGTGATGAAAGAATGGTCATATATTTCCAAATCAGGAGGATGTGTGACTAGAACAGGACCTTCAGATGTTGATGGTCCCATAAGCTTTTGCTTTGTTTTTTAGGTGATAGAAGTCATGGGTTGGATGGTATGCTTGAAGAAGCATTGATAAGTTGGTTGCAGTGCATTTTACACATGACAGTTACTGCATTGGTAGTGGAAGGTGTGGCTGTTTAAGGGGACTACTTTGTTCTGGATGATGTTGTGCTTGAAGGAGCTGCACTCGTTTAGACAAATGAGGAGTATTCCATCATACATGTGACTTGAGTCTTGTAGCTGTTGGAAAGGTTTTTGTGAGTCAGGAAGTGAACTGCTTGCCATAAAATACCCAGCCTCTGACTTGCTTTTCTAGCCATATCATTTATGTGACTGGTCCAGTTAAGTTTCCAGTAAATGGTGATCTCTAGGATGTTGGTGTGCAATTCAATGATGGTAATGTTGAATGCCAAAGACAGGTAGTTGGATTCTCTCTCATTGGAGATGGTCATTACCTAGCACTAATGTGGCGCAAATGCTACTTGTAACATATCAACCCAAGCCTAAATATCATCCAGGCCTTTGCTGCATGCGATCACAGACTGCTTCAGTATCTGAGGACCTGCTCACTTCTTTTACTTCATGTGGGTTAGTAACCGTCTTGTGTTGGAATGACAGATGTCATCCATGCTCGTGCTTTTAAACAAAGCATTGTCTAAATATAAAATAATGTAAATCAGCTTTCCTCACTAGGAATGCCTATGAGAAGAAAAAGCCTTTGGGGTTCAATTGGCTGATCCCAGAGTCAAAGAAATATCATATCCATATCATGTCTTTCTTCCAGTTAAACATTAAGACTGACTGTCTTCAGGGTGGAGGGGGAGTTCCATGCCCATGCCACTGATTTTCACCCCCCTGCTGCACATCCATCCCCAGCCGCTCAGGCTGAACCAGACTAATTGTAGCCTCTGTGTACTATTTGACCCCAAGCTAAGGTACAGATCCATAGTCGTTCCATCACATACTATGTCCATCCATCTCAGTAACATCTCTCGTCTCCAGAACTGACTGTTCCAATACTATTTGGTCTTGTTGGCTTCAGCTCTTCTAAAATTCTGCTGCCCACATCCTAACCTGTACCTAGGCTTGCTCTTCTGTTTCCCCCCTCCACTCACTCACAGTGATTCCCAGTTTCCAAATACCTCCAATTTAAAATTCTCATTCTCCTCCAGCTCAAATTATTTTTATGACCCCTTCCAATCTCAGTAACCTTTAGTCCTGCACCCTGCTTCCCTGAATTCTGTTCCTCTGAGTCTTCCCTTTAGTGCATCCTCCCTCCTTTCACCCCATTATTGGCAGCCAGGCTTTCAGCTGACTGGGCCCCCACCCTCTGGAATTCCTGATTAATAGCAAATAATTTAATAACTATGCTAAGCCCCTCCATCTCACCCCCCCTCCTTACCACGCACGCCCCCCAGCACCCCCCCCCACCCCCCAAAACACACACACACACACACATACACACACGCACACATTGGATACTGAATGCCAGACAAGAAGTCCCACAACTCAGAGCCAGTAGATGAATACGGAGAGATAGTGGAGAGGGAGAGCTGGGTGTCATCGTTTATGTATAGTAGATGATCCTATGTCTGCAAATGATGTTACAAATGGACAACATGTTTGAGGAACAGAAACAGCGGCTGGTCATGGGTAGATCATTGGAGGAGACATTTAGGAGGCAGAAAGAGATACTGTGGCTAGGCTATGAACTGATTAATGTAATTTGTCTCCTATTCATTCTTTAGATAAGCCTAGGCAGTTGAGTCTATGTAATAAAAATAGAAAATGCTGGAATTATGCAGCAGCTCTTTGAGCATCTGTGGAGAGGTGAGCAGAGCCAATGTTTTAGGTCGTAACCTTTCATCAGAACTGGGAAGAGCTTAGATATGTAATAGGTCTATATGTAGGTGAAGTGGGGGACAGTGAATAAAGAACAAGAGGGAAGGTCTGTGATAGGAAGGAAGACAGGAGGCATTAAATGTTACGAGTTGGTGGGGCAGAGTCTGAGAGAGTAGTAATGGGACAAGAAAAGAAACAGTAGATGGATCACGACCTGGGACATTAACTCTGTTTCTCTTCCCATAGGTGCTGTCCGACCTGCTGAATGTTTCCAACATTTCCTGCTATTATTTTAGATTTCCAGCATCTGCAGTATTTTGCTTTTGGACTAGTGAGCCTATGTAGATGTCGCAAACCCCCAGAGGTATGAAAGCTAATACTTGGCCCTGTCCTCGGCACACATTTCTGTAGGAGTGCTAGTGATTAAAAGCCACAACTTACACCCCAGTTCCCCAAAGCCTGGGTACATGAAAGCCAGTTTCCATATCACTAAGTGTGATCCTGCTGAGAGCTACTGTTTGAAAAGAAACCAAGGTACTTCCTGAGCTGTATCTTTACAATAGAAAACATGTGTGCATATTTGTTGAAGATGTGAAGAGGAATGGATAGAACTATTAATTGGAAATGCGCTTTCTTTTGCCATGCACTTTCTAAACAGGATTTCATTCTTGTTAGCTAGGTTGAAAATTTACAGCCGGAGATTGCAGAACTAGCCAAGCGACTACGTTATGAAGTATCCATGCGCGCAAAGCAAGTTGGATGGTCTGAAAAGGTGGCTCGGTATGTGTACCTATATTTATTTCCTATAAAAGTATGAAAGACTATGTAGTTGATCAGATTATGTTTGTAGCCTTGGAACAAACCATCATTTTCAGGGGGAACAGTAAGAGTGAGACTAGCCTGATATTTTTATTGTTGTGAAACCAATGCAAGGTACATGGGGAGATGGAATAAATCAAGGACTAGTGATCAGGACATGACAAATAAAGGTTTAAAAGCCTATGGATTGTAGCAAGAAGGAAAGACTGGAGGAAGTAAGGAGTTCCACAGAAATCACGTGACATATTGGGTATTGGCAGGAAACTCATTGCAGTTTCACAATAGGGATGCATAAGAGCATGTAGGATGGTGTATTTGCTGCTTAGGCAGAACAAAAGAGGAACACATGTTAGACTGGTGTTGGGTAGAGGAAGGGACTCTGGGCTGTGTTGTGTCTGACTGGGGAGCAGAATTGCCTGTTGTGATGGTTGTTCTATGTAGTGGTGAGCTCTGGTGGGGGGGAAACCTGGCTTAAACTTGGAAATTTCTATGTATTAGCACCAACGAAGGCCGGTTCCATACTCTGTTATGTTATAAATAGTGACTTCTACATTTTGCAACCTTAAAATCAAGACTACAGTTAATTTGAAATTCATACAATACCTTTTGTCATAATGAACATTCCAGTGCCCATCACAGATAGAATAGATGAAATGGGTGCTGAGCTAGGAAAAGAGATGAGCAGCGGTGATCAAAAGCTTAGTTGAAAAGATGGGTTTTAAAATGATTCCTCAAGGAGGAGAAAGAAATGTAGGGAGCGATTTCTAGAGCTTAGTACATCCTTAATCATCTGGGTCCTATCAATGATGGATAGGAGCAGGAGGATGCACAGGATACAGTGTCAGGGAAACTAAGTACTGGAGTAGGGGAAGTGGAGCTGGGGGATATAAGGGTGGAGACAGATCTGGAGCAGGGTTATGGAGGAATTTGAGGACAAGTATTTTAATTTTGAGGTACTGGATTGGGACTCTGTTGGAATGCTTATTCAACAGCATGAAGTCAGTGGAAGGTTTGAAAGAGGTGATGAAGAAAAGAGCTAGATGTTGGCCATGTACATGTGGAAGCTGACTCTTGTGTCTTTAGGTGATGTTGTCAAGGAGCAATATTTAAATGAAGAAGGGTGGGAGGTCAAGAATAGATTCTCGGAACACCTGAGATCATGGTGTAGGAGTAGAATGATGAGCCTTTTCTGCAGGTGTCAGGAATAGATATTACATTGCATTGCAAGGGCAGTCTCTTGGAATTGGACAACAAAGAGGCATTAGAAGAGGATGGTGTGATCAACCATGTTGAGTGCCTTGGAGAGGTCAAGGAATGATATTGCAGCAAGGCTGCAATTACAGTGGAAGTTACTTGCAACTGAATAAAGCTGTTTAGGTGCTGAAAGGTGTGAAGACCACAAGGGATGAATTGAATGTAAGAACGTGTAAAGTTACCATTATAAATGCAGAAATTCACTGAATAAATGGCCTTTCCCATATGCCAAAAGAAAATTAGTTTACATGCTTATGTTGCCATGCGGTTAATTTCCCCTAACCCAGCACCTGAGTCAGTAACTCTGTGCATCACATGACTGTGATGTACACTGGTAAAAATGTGATCCTTTTTATAATTTAAAAAAGTTAGAACTGATCATGACTAATTGTATTAATTTTGATCTGATCAGCATAGTATTGAGATCATAAAATAAACTGCAAATAATGATGGCCCCCCCACACTCGATAAGCCTGTGTGCATGTGTGTTTTAAGCAGACATTTATTTATTTATGATGTTTTAATCCATTATTTTGTCTCTGGGGTCAGTTTTCACTTCAAGAAGAATCTGCAAAGAATCATCTCTGAGTTGTATGTTCGTGACAACTGTCATCCTTTTAAAGCCAGCCTGCTCATCTGGGTCCAGCTACCACTGTGGATTTTCATCTCCATTGCCTTGCGGAATCTGAGCCTAGCAGCGTCTGATGCTGCAGCAGGTACTTTGCGTTACCAGCACGGCCAGATGTATGGTATTTATTTTATTTGGTGCCCGATTGTCACTGAAAAGTGCAGGAAAATGTCATGGGGTGGTGATATTAACTCTCTTTAAAATGAAATGGAAACTGGTGAAAATAAAAACTGGGAGAATCTTATAGGAAAATGGCAGATAGTTAAAGTCTGAAATTGCTTAATTAGGGTTGAGCTCTGTTTCAAGTCTCACAGGTTTGCACAGGGTGTTTTCTTGGTTTCACTCTTACCAGTCATATCCACCAATTGATCTTAGATTCCTTTCAATATTTGGTTTATTTTTACTGTGACTTGGGACCCACAACCAAACTCTTCTATCCTGTATTGCCTATTGCAGTCTTGCATGTGACATCGCTTGTGCTCTTTGGATTTTTCAGGAAGGTGAACTGAAAAGTAATTGTTGTCCATCCCTAATTACCCTTGAGAAGGTGGTTGTGAGCCCTGCCTTGAACTGCTCAATCCATCTGGTGCAGGTACACCCACAATGCTGTTATGAAGGGAGTTCTAGGATTTTGACCCAGCGACAGTGAAGGAATGATGATATATTTCCAAGTCAGGATGGTGTGTGGCTTAGAGGGGAACTTGCAGGTGGTGTTCCCATACATCTGCTGCCCTTGTGCTCCTAGGTGGTAGGCGTCGCAGGTTTGGAAGCGCTATCAAAGGAGCCTTGGTGAGTTGCTGTAGTGCATCTTGTAGATTGTGCACACTGCTGCCACTGTGGGTCGGATGTGCAGACAGTGAATGTTTAAGTTGGTGGATGGGGTGCCGAGCAAGCGGGCCGCTTTGTACTGGATGGTGCTGAGCTTCTTGAGTGTCGTCGAAACCGCATTCGTCCAGGCAAACGGAGAATATTCTGTCTTACTCCTGACTTGCGCCTTGTAGTTGGTGGTCAGACTTTGGGGAGTCAGGAGGTGTGTTACTCACCGCAGGATTCCTAGCCTCTGACCTACTTTTGTAGCTACATTATTTATGCAGCTGTTCCAGTTCAGTTTCTGGTTAATGGTAACCCCCAGAATGTTGATAGTGGGGGGAATTTAGCGATAGAAATGCTGTTGAATGTGAAGGACGATGGTTAGACTATATCTTGTTGTCATTGCCTGGCACTTGTATGGCAAGAGTGTTATTTGTCAGTTATCAGCCCAAGCCGAGATATTGTAGAGGTCTTGCTGCCTATGGACATGGACTGCTTCAGTATCTGAGGAGTTACAAATGGGCCTGAACAATGTGCAATCATTAGCAAATATCACCACTAATGACCTTATGATGGATGGAAGGTCATTGAAGAAGCAGCTGAAGATTGTTGTGCCCAGTACACTACCCTCAGGAACACCTGCCATAATGTCCTGAAATTGAGATGATTGACCTCCGACAACCACAACCATCTTCCTGTATGCTAGGTGTGACTCCAAACAGTGGAGAGTTTTCACCCTTATTTCCATTGACTTCAAATTTAGCAAAATGAGGCACAATTGTAAACAGCAAACTCTCATTTTAACTGAAATTATTACTGCTAAGAGTTTTTTAGAGGATGTAACTAGCAGGTAGATAAAGATCAACCAGTGGATCTAGTATATTTGGTTTTTCAGAAAGCATTTGATGAGGCACTACCTGAAAGGTTGTTGAACGAGATGAGTGCTCATGGGGTTGGGGATAATATATTAGCATGTTTAGAGTATAGTTTAAAGGACAGAATACAGAGAGTAGGAACAAACAAATCATTTTTTGTTTGAGCAGGCTGTTACCAGTGGAATGCCACAAGAATCTGGAACCTCAGCTATTTACAACCTATATTTGTGATTTAAGATGAAGGAACCAAGTTTAATGTATCCAAATTTGCTGGTGGTACAAAGCTAGGTGGGAATTTAAGCTGTGAGGAGTACATAAAGACTCTGCACAGAGGTATAGATATTTTAAGTGAGTGGGCAAAGAGGTGACAGATGCAGTATAATGTGGGGAAAAGTGAGGAAGAATAGAAAAACAATATTTTAAATGGTGATAAATTATTAGTAAAAATAAAGTGCTGGAAATACTCAGCATGTCTGGAAGCATCGGCGGAGAGAGAGAGAAAACAGAGTTAGCATTTTGAGTCGACTGTGACCCTTCAAATTATTAAATGGTGGCATTCAGAGGGATTGGGTGTCCTTGCACACTAAATACATAAAGTTAATATGCAAGTACAGCAGTTAACAATGGCAAATGGTATTTTACCCTTTATTGTAAAAGTATTAGGATACAAGAGTAAGGAGGTCTGCTGCAATTGTACAGTGCTTTGGTGAAAACACCTGGAGCACTGTATGGTTTTGGTCTCCTTACCTAAAGAAGGATATACTTGCCTTAGGGGTTGTGCAACGAAGGTTTACTAGACTGCAAAATACAAAGGAGAAGATTGAGCTACTGGTCTGGAAGTTTTTGATTGAGCCTGGCTGGAACAATGTAGGAGGCCAAAGATTAAAAGCTTGGATTAATAGTGAGGGGTAAAGTTCAAGCAGAGCAAAGAGAGGTTATCTCATTGAAGCAATCAAAGTTATGAAGGAGCTGACAGGGTGGATACTGAGATGTTGTTTCTGCTGGCAGGGGAATCTAATACAAGGGGCACACTTTCAGGATGAAAGGCCAATCACTGCATATATTTAAGGCTGAGATAGACAGATTTTTGATCTTTCAGGGAGTTGAGGGATATGGGTAGTAGGCAGGAAGATGGAGTTGAAGCCCAAGTTCACCTTTGATCGTATTGATTGGCAGAGCAGGCTTGATGGTCCATGTGATTTTTTTGCTCCTATCTCTTGTGTTCTTGTATAGTAAGCAAGAGACTGAATATGATTTTAAACCATCTCTTCCATCTGAATGCACCTAACAGCACTGTAGGTGTACCTACACCACATGGCTCCTCACCACCTCCTTGAGGACAATTATGGAAGGGCAATAAATGCTGGCCTAGCCAGTGATGCTTACATCCATGAGCAATTTTTTTTAAAAAAACTGTTGTCTTTTCAGATTGCTTATATAATCTTATTTTTATTTCCAACACTTTTTTAAAGAAAAAAAATCAACAAATAATCTCTCGGCTTGCAGTGTTTTTAACTTCCACGGTTTGCCTTTTAATTTGGCTCCTCAGTGCGTTTATCTCTTTTTATCTTTACCCTCATTACCATTGTCCTTGCCTCTCTGATCCTTTAGGAAATAAGAGGCCTGATGGAGAGATGGATGAGCATATAGGTGGCAAATGGAACATTGCTGAGGATTGTAAATGAGGTATTGTGACTGGGTGGGTTAACAGTGAAGGAATTATCATGGGAGTAGATAAGGAAGGGTTGTGATAGTGGATGATGAGTTGATTTGTTTACAAGTTTGTGGAGATGCTTGATGGTTAGAGAATTATTGCAGTGGGTAGTGGATAGTTGGAGGGTTTTGTATTTGGCGGTATGTCGATGGGCCATTGGGAGCATGCGATAACCTTTTTATCTCATTTCTTGCTGTAGCGTCTGCTGTTCAGGACCTAGCAATGGGAGGAGTATTCTGGTTTCCTGACCTGACTTTGCCTGATTCCACCTGGATCCTGCCCATCTCATTAGGACTTGTAAACCTTTTAATAGTTGAGGTAAGGAGATTGTTTTGGACCCATGCTGGCTGTGAAAGAGAATGTTTTCATTTACATGACTGCACATTTAAATAGCTGTGATTTTTGCTTCTGCATAATGTACCTTGGAGCAATAAAGGTCAAATGTTATGTGTTACAGAAGAGTAGATTTTGACTAATTATCTTGTAACACCCACATGATTCCAACCAGTACCACCCTCTGGAATACTATATCATGGAATGATGGGACACGGATCCATGCCAATGATTCTCTCAAGTACTGAAATCCTTTATTGATCATAATATTTGACAATTGCCAAGTGGATGTCGAGCACTTCCTCAAAGGAAAAAAAATCTGAAATAATAGTTGTATTTTAATTAGTCTTCCAAATAGTACTTTTGCTGGGCGAAGAAGAAAAGCGAAGGAACTGTGTACCATCTCATCCCCCTCAATATCCCACAGCCAAAAGGGCTGTGAATTAATCTCCACATGTACCAGAACAAATGGTCTTCAATGGTACAGGTAAATTGCAGTTGACTGCAGGTCACATTTTGAAGAACACTGCTTTACGTAATCTATTACTAGCATCAACATTCACTCAGTTGGTAGAGGAGCACACAGTGCAGTTGTAACTTGTGCAAACAATGTTAATGTAGCTTTCTGCATTCTTGAAGTTTCCATGTGACTTTCTTCAAACTGTGGCTAGTGAGCTGGTTGTGTAGAGAACATTAGGGGAAGTGAGTGATGTTTTAATTTTTGTTTTAACAAGTGCAGTATCTGTACAGTGCTCTGTGGCATGGGGTGTCCTTGCACATACCTATACTCCTGGATGTCAAAAGAAACCAATTACATTCTTATTGAATAAACCAAGCTAAAGATCTTATTTGAATACCATGTGTAGATTTATTTATTTGAATTAATGCTCAGACCATGTCTTCTGATCAACTGATCAAAAATATCAATTGTAAAGAATTTTATAGAGTAAATGAGAAACTGTTTCCTCTGCTAGGAGTGTCAGTAACGAGATGATGCAGACTTAAGGTAATTGACAAAAGAACTAGAGGAGGGATGAGAATTTTCATTTTTGCACAGCAAAATATGATGATGTGGAATGCATTGCTTGAAACGGTGACTGCATATAGTGCCACCATTATTCCCAGCCTAAATAGATATGATTGGGTAATTTTCCTGCCAATCACGCCTGAAGACTATAATGTTAGAAGTGACTGACTTTACTCACATAATACAAATTATGGAACTGTCTGCCACTCACTGCATTTTACTGGACTAATAATCCTGCTTTTATTGGCAAGTGGTGCTGTTGTTTAAGTATGAGATCTCTTCAAGCAGATTGAAATTGTTTTGCGTAGTGCGCTGAGTAAATAGACTTTGGCAAGCGTGGATGTTTGTCACTTAGGTAGCGATGAAACCAGGAAGCCGGTCACAAGGTTAGACTTTGTTTGCCATGGGTTCTACCATAAGCACACCACAAACTGATTGGCAGATGCAGTGTAAGTCATTGGTTGACATGGTGCTGTCAGTATGGACACTCTGTAGAAGATGGAAACAAATTCAGTAGGGAATGCAATTTATAGTTAAACATTTGCAGGGCGATGAGGAAAGAGCAGGAGATTGGAACTAATTGGATAGTCTTTCAAAGGGCTGGCACAGGCACAATGGGCTGAATGACTTCCTGTGCCAGGTGATTGTTTCCTTTATCTGAATGTGCAGCAGCGATCAGATTGATTTTCTGGTTTATATTGCTAATGGCAATACCAGTATAAATAATAGAGGCTTCCTCTAATTGAGAACATTATGAATATCTGGTTTCCGACCCGTTTATCTGCAAACTTGTGAACTGAATGAATTCTCAGACAGTGACATGACGGCCTCTGATTCATTTCTATTAGTTTGGTAATATAGCCTGACAATCTGCTTGCTTTGTTAACTTTCGCAATGCAAAGGCTGGACATGGTAACTGTAAACTCTTAGTATCACGCACTCCACTATTTCAGAGAAGAATGGAGTTGTCCTAGGTGTCACGGAAACCATTATCCCTCAGTCAACTTCTGGTGTGACAGTTACCTGTTAACTTCCTGATTGACTCATTATTTGACGGGGCTTCCCCAAAGAAGGCAATGTGGGTGAGACTCCTGTCACCTCCATAAAAGTCCACTCGAAGTGTGAGGTGTTGCTAACAATGCATGAGCTGCTGTTTTCCATTTCTGATATGTGAATTGTTTACCATTAAAAGCTTGGGAATGTTTAAATACCCAGGAATTTAATCATTTTACTAGTTTTTGTTGTGTGATTGAACTTCTTAAGGGCTGTTAAGTGACAAGTAACATTCACCCCACACAAATGCCAGGCAGTGGATCTGACTGTCTCTCTCCTGACATTCAGTGGCGTTACCATTGCTGAATTCCCCACCATCAACATCCTGGAAGTTACCAATGACCAGAAACTTAACTGGACCCAACCATATAAATACTGTGTCTACAAGAGCAGGTCAGATGCTGGGAATTCTGTGCCGCATAACTCACCTCCTGACTCCACAAAGCTTGTCCAACACCTACAAGGCACAAGTCAGGAGTGTGTTGTAATATTCTCCACTTGCCTGGATGAATGCAGCTCCAACAACACTCATAAGACACAATACCCTCCAGGACAAAGCAACCTGCTTGATCTGTACTTCAGCACCTCATCCCCTATCTTAAACAGACGCTCCCTCCACCGCCAGTGCACTGTAGCAGCAGTGTGTGCCATCTACATGATGCACTGCAGCAACTCACAAAGGCTCCCTTGAGAGCACCTTCCAAACCCGTGAGTTCTAGCACTTTGAAGGACAAGGGTAGCAGATGCATCGGAATGTTTAAATACCCTCTAAGCCACACACCATCCTAACTTGGAAATTGTCACTGTTCCTTCTTTGTCACTGGTTCGGAGTCCTGGGACTCCCTCCCTAACAGCACCTTGGGTGTACCTACACCACATGGACTGCAGCAGTTCAAGAAGGCAGCTCACCATCACCTTCTAAAGGGCAATTAAGGATGGGCAATAAATGCTGGCCTAGCCAGCGGTACTCATATCCCATGAAAAATATTTAGTATTAGATTCATTAGCAGAATTCAGTTCACAGTGTCACAGGACCTCCCAGTAATGTCTGTGTTCTTAAGCCTATTACAAATTGTTCTGTTAAATGGTACTAGATAGCATAGAGTCTCTTAGTGTGGATTTTGTGAAAGGACTGCAATGAAGCTGTTAGATTTTCAATTTTTTGTCATCAGAAACCATAAAACAGTCTTCAGTAAACAGATTATCTGGCTGGGCCTTGATAAACTGAGGTTCATGCTGCTGATGTTTTACTGTAATCTGAAATGGCTTCAAAATCAGAATGTTTGTCTTAAGTAATTTGATGGAGAAATACAATCTCATTTTAGTAATCATAGTATCTGATCACCATACCTGGCTCCTCTACTTCCAAACCTATAATGCTATTTTTGTTCCTGCTATTCAAATATAGATTTTTGCTCTCCGGAGAATCGAACTGTCAAAGTTTCAGAAATATGTCACCTCTGTGATCCGTGGAGTTTCAGTGCTCATGGTTCCGATTGCTGCAACGGTGCCCTCAGTAAGTGTTTTGCTAATCTGCTGGCCCCGTGACATTGCCTCCCATTTGAACTGTGTGGGTTCTGTCATGCTGTTCTGTCTTGCTGCTGCTGTAAAGTGGCTTTATTTAAAATGATTCCTGCAGCAGCATTACCATTTTCAAAAGCGGCTACTTGCATTGTGATGCACCACATAGCAAACCAAGGAGGTCGAGTGCCCATTAGAATCAAAGTATGTTTGTTTTCTCTATGTAAACCATTTAGCCTAACCCATTCCCATTTGCTTCCCTTTACCGATGATAAGTCCCTCAGTTTGAAGCAGAGTTTATTGACTCCTTTAACAATGGTTTGTGCCAGTCTAAACACTCTTTTGTGCACATTATTTTTCTATCCTCTCTTAGTGGTTTTGGTGATCACCTTAATTTTGTGCTTTCTCATTCCTGTTTCTTTGAATGATAGAAGCAATCTATTTCTGTTTGCCGTTTCAGAATCTTTCATATTTAGTCATCTCTTAACCATCTATCTCTACCAATAAAGCCATCAGTCTTTATTACTGTAACCGCCCCCCAGCACCTACCCCGTCACCATCTACTAGTGCCACCCCATAAGTACTGCAACATTGCAATCTTTTTCATGGGTCTGCTACTTATCCACTGAGTTAAACACACAATCATAGCAGGAGTCACTGGACATTGATTGCTGGGAAAACCAGCTGACTTCATCCTGCCTAAGAGTTCAATTATTGTGTTCCCCTCATCACCCAGCCAATTGAACCAGCCTGGGATCCTCTAGACTCTGTGCCTAAAATCATTGCCTGGACAAATCAGTGGAGCCCCATCAGTACAGTCATTTATTATCGGGACTGATCGTTGAGAGTTTCCGTCTCTGTACCACTTTTCACCTTATTGTAGAAATGTGGCATTTAAATCCTTATACCCAATCTGTGGCCCACCCTTTCCTCCCAGAGACCCGGATTAATGGAATAATAGATTTTCCATGAATCTTCAAGGATTAGGCTGCCTCATTTTGAAATACCTCCTTTATTTTGTGTGTGACTGACTCTGTGTGTGTGTGTGTGTGTGTGTGTGTGTGTGTGTGTGTGTGTGTGTGTGTATACAGCAATATGGATTGGATAAGCTTGTTCAATACCTTTCTTTTTTTCTATTCCAGTCTATGGCTCTCTATTGGTTGACCTCCAGCTGTGTGGGTCTTGGTCAGAATTTGCTGCTGCGTTCCCCCAGTTTTCGTACTCTCTGCCGCATTCCCAAGATGAAGTCAGATTCAGAGACTCCTTTCAGAGACTTGTCAGCGGGGTTCATTGCAAAATATTTTCCTAGGAAGTGATCAACAGTGCATTGTGTGTGTGAAATGCATGCCGTAACTGAACAGGCTGCACCAATGTTCTGTCACGTTGGGTTTTTATAAGCTGAAATTTCATAGGCAGAGTGAATCAAATGTGCCCAGCAGGCAACAGGCACACAACTTGTATTACAGATACCATGGTCTCCTGGTCATTGTAATGGTTTAATGGTTACAGATGTTTAATTTGATTTTCTCCCTCATCCAGATTATTGCTGATTAGAGGAGATCAAAAGGTGCCAAAGCTCTAGGTAATTGCAAACTGTTGCAACTCCCTATACAGTCGGGGAGACATTGGCGTAACAGTAATGCAACTCAGCTAGTAATCCAGGGGCGCAGGCTAATGCTCTGGAGACATGGGGTCAAATCCCACCATTTCTGCATTAATAAAACATGGAATTGAAAGCTAGTCTCAGATATGGTGACCATGAAACTATCATCAGTTGTCATTAAAAACCCACCTGGTTCACCAAGGTCCTTTAGGGAAGCAAATCTGCCAATCTTACCTGGCCTGGCCTACAAGTGACTTCAGACCTACAGCAATGTGTTTTACTCTTAACTGCCTGTGAAATTTCCTAGCAAGCCACTCTGTTCGAGGGCAATTAGGGGTAGACAACAAATGTTGGCCTTGCCAGCGATGCCCAGATCCCATGAAAAAATTAAAATTTGGAAGACAGTTGAAAGGCGTTTCCATTTGTTGGTGATTTCTTGGAAAAGTAAGCGAGTGCTTCTGGCTTGATTGTTTCCTAGTTTTGCTTCCTGGCTTTGGGGTAGAGCCTCATCGTTGTTTGCAGTCTCCAGGTAGACTGCCTGAGACTGGGCTGATGGTGTAATTTGCTATTTCACCTGCTTTAACAAACTGTTCCCATCTTTCTCCTCCTATTTGTTCTGATCACACTCCTACAGTTCATCATTATGTTACCCTACTGGGTAGGTGGATTCAAGTTTTTAACCCTATCAGAATTGCCAACATGTTTTGGTACTAAAACCTAAAGTAAAAGATTTTTTATATAAAAACAGACTTTACAAATGCTTGATTATTTGAACTTTACATCATAAATGTTCAGAATTTGCCAAGAACGATCTCTTCAACTTGTACATAAAAGTGCTTGAGATCAAAGGTTTTGAAGAAGAACTACCTGAGACTGCAACACTTTGTCAGCGCACTGTACTCTTTCCCAATGCCGGCTTGATTCAAATGTTCTCCAGACTGGTGAGATGAAAGGCTCTTCCACTTAAGTTACTTTTCAAGTTTCTTCGTATAATAATGGAGTTTGGACACTGGAAAGCCAAATCCTGGTGGACGAGTACTCTTACCACAAAACTGCTCAGTTTAACAGTTATGGATCTCCCACTAAAATGATGGGAGATCCTGGGGCATCTGTTTTTGAGGTCAATGTTTAGAAACGTGCTTGAGGCTATAGCCCTAAATGGGAGGTAGCATTCATGGCCATGTAAATCTGTTTAAGAATAACAGAAGTCCAGATCTGTGTTTTTCAAAGACAATATTGAAGAATGAGGCCATTTTAACACCTTACTATTGAACTGTTTCATTCAGTGTTCTTATGACTTTTATATGGTATGGCTTTATTCTCCATCTTCTTATATGTTGGCGATGCTGTTAAAAATCAAGGCTGCATACAGACTGCAGCCACACATAACTCAATCTCTTGTGAAAACAGATCTTCTAGGTTACTTGGCACTCATAACAGTTTATTGTTCTGGTCTATCCTTTATTATTCCCTCCTGTAGCCAATGCATTCCACACCGCAATCTGTCCTCGGACTGCAGATTTTAAAATGTATCGGAGTGTTAGAGATGGAAATTCACTGCAAAACTGGTTTGTGAACTGGACAATGGGTAGGGGAGAGCACTTCTACCCTTCGCTTCAGACTGTGTTTTCTCTTACCCAGTCAGATTCAGGATCCAACAGTAAGGAGCTATGCAGACAAACTGCCAATACAATGCTCAGATTACAAATTGACAGGTATCTGAACCTGAAAGTTTCAGTTAGCTGTGGGGAAATAATATTGCCAAGTTTGGATTCCTCACCTGCTTGTTGACTAAGTCTGGAACCGATCCCAGCTAGTTTGGAAGGCAGAAAGCATGGCTCAAATTCACCAATCAGCAGATTTCACTCAAAGGGTTTCTGAGGGGTCTATAACATGGAATTCTTATTCACAGATTTGTGGAGCCCACTAGTGAATTTACCTTTTTGGTCCACTTTGATGGAAGTTATTAGGTTCCAGTGGTAGTGTCTCTACCTCTGGGCCAGAAGCTCTGGGTTCAAGCCCTACTTCTTGACTTGACAATCATGGAAGATGTGTTCATGACATTACCTAACAGGTTATCATCCTGTAAATCCATCCAATATGTCTGATGGCAGGCGGTAAGAGTGGGAGAGTTTCCTGCTCAGCCATACTGCGGAAGGCAACAGCAAACCACTACAGTACTTTGCCAAAGATAATCATGGACCAATCCAATGGAAATCCATGGTCAACAATGTTGTCATAGAGCATCGTACTGGGAGGAGGAGGAGGTGTACTTGTAGGTAACGCTCAGTTCATAGTATCATCTACAAGGATGACTGTTTGCTTTTTTTGTATTGGGTGTGGGGTGAATATTTAAAAGTACATCTCCTGCACAATAAGTGGCAAGAAAGATGATAGGGAATTGTTATTCAGTTTTTGTTTCCCTGCCCCTGCCCAATAAACAGTATGTTAAATTTCTTATGCATGTCATGCACTCCTTATGTGGACATTATAATTCTGTGGCATAAAGTCATGCTTGCAGCTGTACATTGGTACCATTTTATAAGCTTCCAAAACCCTGGATGCTGCAGATACCTATAGAAATCATTTAAAAAAATTACAACACAAAGAGCCCATTTGGCCCATCATATCTGTGCCAGTCAATGAAGAGCCATACAGCCTAATCCCACCTTCCTGCATTAGGTCCATAGCCCTGCAGATCACAATTCTTCAAGCAGATATCCAAGTACTTTTGAAATGGGGTGAAAGGTTTCTCATTCCAGGACCCTACCAGGCTTTGGGTGAAAAATATGTTACCTCATCTCTCCTCTAATCCTCTATCAATTTTCTTACATCTATGTCCCCTGATTTTTGACCTGTCTGCAAAGGTAAATACAATACCTGTAGTATCACCAATGGCCTATGGGAAAAACTTGCTTTACCCTGCAAACCCATGGGAGCTCCAATAGTTTTTTGAGGTAGGAAGTTAAAATTTATAGCCTTTTTGTACAAAGGTTGTTTGATTAATGAACTGCAATAGTTGTAGGATATATTTGTAAGCCTAACACCTGAAAAATGGGCTGTGGTGAGAAGTGATTGTATGATGATTCTCTAAATAACAGAACATGATAGCAAGAGGAGAGTTAATGGATGTAATATTGGTCTCCACCGCTAGTGTGAAACGGGCTTTGGCAAATTGGCAGTCTGTTCTATGCTTTGATTTTCTATTCTATATAAAGATTAATCAACATGGTGTAAAGTGTGATGCCAATTCACAATGAGCCTGTTCTGTGCTACTGGTGGTCATGAATTTCACCCCAATTATGTTAAGACTGAGACTGCTCCCATTAAACAATGAGGACTAATTAGATTATTGATTTGTGCATCATATGAACTACAGTTTGTAGTAGGTACTTGACTATGACACAAGCAGTATCCTCATACACCTAGTGTACTTTCACTGCTGTGGTCCATCTGACGACCTCTGAGCTGCCACTCTCCAGCAGTTACCACTCAATGCCCAAGACTTTGCTTGCATCAACTCTGAAGTGAACTCTGTAGATTAGGAATTTCTGTTGCAAATAGTAATGTTTTTAATGTTGGATAGTAGATGTTGGTTTTTTTCCCAGAGAATAGTGGACCTGTGCGGCAGACTTCTACTCATGCGGTGAACGTTGATCCACTGACTTCATTCACGTGAGAGCTGGATCTGTTACTGACTCTGGTAGAGATTACCTTGTACATTAATTGGAGCTGGAATGGTTTCCCTCCCCTCCCCTCCCCCATAATCGGACTGAGTTTTTCATCTTTCTTGGGTCTCTCTCGAGATTATATAGCTTCCAGGTGGAGTTGGGATTATACAAGACATCACAGTTGCATGTGACAGGCTGACCGGACTTGTAGGACTTTTCCTGCTCTTCATTTATCACATGTTTGTGTATATAACATTCTTACATTGCAGTTGAGCAGTTAATCTACTTCCGGCATCCCATTTTAAAATAATGGATACAGAAATATCATGCAAATCACATTAAACATTCATCGACTTAACATGAGCAACAGGAATTTCTAGGTTTGTATTTGCTGGATGCAAATGTACTGAGAGATGATATAGGTTGGTTCTGATTAATGGGTCATTGGGGAAAGAGCAGAAAAGTGAATCTTGGTTCAGTTTATAACTGAGCCATATCAACCAGGATGTGTTTTCCTAGGGGTTTGTCGGAGAATTTTCCTTGTAGGTAAACTATCTTTCCACGAACAATAGTAGCAAAAACCTTTCCTTGCAGTCTGCATCCAAGATATGGTGTCAACTGGAAAGGAAACAAAAGTGGTGTCATTTCTTTTCAAATGCACTTTTTTGGATAATTTTCTCAGGGTGAGGGATTTCTATGCTTGTAAATTAAACTCTTTCCAATTTTTGGTATGCGGAGACAGCTTACGAGCTAGGAATTGGAGCATATAATCTTAAGAGGGCTTGACAGGGTAGAGGTTGAGTGGCTATTTTCCTGGTTGAAAGGTCTAGAACTAGGGATCCTAGTCTCAGAATAAGACAGCAGCCCTTTAGGACTGAGATGAAGAGCAATTTCTTTACTCACAGGGTTGTGCATCTTTGGAATCCTCTATCTGAGGATTGTGGATGCTCAGTCATTGAGTATATTCAAGATTGAGTTTGAGAATTTTGAACACTAAGGGAATTGAGGGATAGGGTAAGAATGTGAAGTTGAGGTAGATGACCGTTATGATCTTATTAAATAACGAAGCAGGCTTGAGTGGCTGTTTGACCTCCTCCTGTATTATGTACAGCCATAGTCAGAGGCTGAGTACTTTTACTCTACCCAATAATATGGCTTAACCTCAATCTCATAAGCATCCCTTAATGTACCAGTGTGACATTCCTGACAGCATAGAATAAAGCTTAGTTTTGTACCCACTGAAAACTGAACTTCAACTTGCCATATGCGACCCTTGCAACCAGCAGAGGAGAATATTATTCCACCAGTTAGGGCTGCATTTGAACCTAGAAATCTGTGGTGAAAGGGCCAGTACTAAATTTTCTGTGCCAAGTAGTCCCATGCTTATTGTCTTATTTCTGTGTTTCAGTTAAAGTGGGAGAAGTGGGGTTTGGTTGTGTTTTATTTTTGTATTTAAGCTATTTTCTGTTAACCATCCGTGAGTGAGAATGCCCAAGTGCAAAAAGTGCTCCTAATCTTCCTCCAGCGCTTTGTTGAAAACACCTAATGGAGAACAGCGATGAGCAGCCTGGGAGTCGAATTCATTCTGATGAGGTTCCCATTTCTGTAGATGATGGAAGGATGAGGCCTAGCTTCTACTCAGCAACACCTCACAGTAGGTGTTGTAGGAATGTGTAATACCCCTGTTGTTATTTGGGATCAGCAGCCTGTGTCTGAGTGTTTCCTTTGATTTTTTAAAATCGTTTAGATTGTCATGGCATCTGTCTCACATTCAATAGCCCAACTAGTACAATCCTATGACTGTCATACATTCAACATCGCAGCCAGTGCCAGTCCTGGGACAATCTGTCTCTGTTGTCTCCTCTGCTGAGTTTCAGACCCGCCTTCCCATCAGTGCTTGGATGATGTCTATCACACTGCACCAATCTCATCAGTTCTCTGAATAGCTATTGATGGAATTACTCATTTCTCCATGTGGAGAGGAGGTGGAGGGAGTGTTGAGGCAATAACTTAGTATACAGTGCTGATAGAGAATTGTCTGACCCTAAAGCCATTGTGTCCTCCAGCTAGAGAAATTCAATGGGAGAAAAGCTAACAGATTGCGACCAGGACACTTACTTTATTTTTGTGATGAATTAAGGTCTCTCTCACCTGCAAACAACAATATTCAGTTACTGAGCTTATAGTCAGACAGGGAAACAATCTTGGTGGTGAAGTTGATAACATGTTAGTAACCTACCTCAAACTCTACATCAGGATTCCATATCACAAGATCAGCATCCTTACCAGGAACGAGAGACCCTTTCCTGTTCTCAATACCACATAACTTGGCTGTGTTTTTACACATCAGGTTCACTGTGTCCTGTAGAGTGAATCCTCGCTGTCGGGCAGAGGTCCAGAACAGAGGAAGACCTTTTAAAAGAACAACATTTTAGAGACAGTGAGGGTGACAACAGCCATTGGCCATACCAATACTTGGACAGTAGGCAATGCTTGATCTTCCAAGTTCTAACTGCCAACACATTTTCAGCTGTATACCTTGAGGATAGCTAATGCCTTACCATCAACAAAGCCTGACAGTGGTAAATGGCTCCTGAACAACAATGAAGAATAGACTGCCCTATTACACTATTTAGTACCACCTAAGTAGGTTCTATATTAGTTTAGCTATAGAATTGGGAGGTGGCCTAAAAGGTGTATGATCATAGTCTCTATGCTAATAGTACATGGTCTTTGACTATATGCCAATGACAATGAGCATACAGCATTTGTTTATGTTGACAGTAAATTGCCTACATGCTAACCATGCAGCCTATTTCTTATTAGTACATGGTCTATGTGTTAACAGTAGGAAGAATTTGTTAGGAAGAATTTGCCCCGATAAAGGACCTTTTACATGCCCAGGATGTGCCATTGTTCACAACCAATTAATTACTTATGAAGTATAGTCACTGTTATATTGTCAAGCATGGATACATTTGGGCCAAAATTCCACATACAACAATAAGATAAATGATCAGTTAAGTTGTTTTGGTGGTGTTGGTTCAGAGATAAATGTCAGACAGGACATTAGATTGGATAGACAAAGTCAAAAAACAACACTCAACAATTCTTCTGCATTGAGGCATTAGGCTAGATTATGTGCTCAGAGTGGAATTTGAACTCACAACCTTCTGCCACAGAGGCAAGAGATTTACCAACTGAACCAATTGCTCAGCCAATCTAATGACAGTAGGTTGTCCATATACCAACAGTGCATGTGTTACCTGTGTTAACTGTTTGAATTTGGCTGACACAATCTGACTCACCAAATTGCAGAGAAGAAATCCCTCCCCATGCCTTAAGGAAGTCTCCAGATTGTAGCAGTTTGAGGTCCGCAGTGCATGGAGAATGATCAGAGACCACCATGTCTATCTTTCCAGCTTTCAGTGCAGACCACAGCTGTTCCTGTGTGGGGACAGACAGTGACTGATAAGCATCCAAATCAATTTGTAGGCCAAAATAGACTATGACACTATAGATCAAGGGTAACATAACATTATCTAGTGTCTTATAACATCAAGACATCTCAAGGGGGTTCACACAAATTATTTTTGGAGTGTAGTGACTACTGTTACATAGGCAAACAAGGTATGAACAATGAAAAGTGGGTATCTTGGTTAGTGCTCTGTTGGGCTATTTTCTGCTCAGTAACATTTTTTTAATTCATTCATGGGAATGTGAACTTCGCTGGCTGGGTCAGCACTTATTGCCGATCCCTAGCTGCCCTTGAGAAGCTGGTGGTGAGCTGCCTTCTTGAACTGCTGCAGTCCATGTGCTGTAGGTACACCCGCAGTACAGTTAGGAAGGGAGTTCCAGGATTTTGACCCAGCGACAGTGAAGGAACGGTGATATATTTCCCAAGTCAGGATGGTGAGTGGCTTGGAGGGGACCTTCCAGGTGGTGGTGTTCCCATCTATCTGCTGCCCTTGTCCTTCTAGATGGTAGTGGTTGTGGGTTTGGAAAATGCTGTCGAAGGAGCCTTGGTTAATTCCTAGTAACAGCAGGCTTAAACTTTGGAATGAAAATGAATATGGACAAAACCAAAGTGATGCATACCTAAAAATCACCAAGAAATATTAATATATTCATGGAAGGACTAGAAGAGGTGCAAGAATTCAAGTATTTAGGGAGCATAATATCTGCAGATGGAAGATACAATAAAGAAATAAGAACAAGGATAGTGATGGGAAAGGCCTTATTTGATAAAAAAAAAGAGATGGTTACTAACTGGAAAGCTGAACAAACAACTGAAAAAATGACTTATATAAAGATTTTGATTTGGAGTGTTGTTTTATATGAAAGTGAGACTTGGACCTTACAGGAGGAGGAGTTTAACTTGCTAAATAGCTTTGAAGTGCAGGATTGGAGGAGAATGGAAAGGATCGGCTGGACAGAAAAAGTAACAAATGGTGAGTGCTGTGGAGAGTGAAAGGGCAAAGAAATGCATTGAACATAACTAGGACAAGGCAAAGAAACTGAGTAGGACACATTCTAAGAGGAAACGGACTTGTAAAAGACGTTATGGAGGGAAGATTTCAAGGAAAAAGAGGAAGAAGAGAATGTTGGATGACTTGAAAATTGAAGGAAGTTATTGACAAATGAAAGAATAGCACAGGATAGAGAGCTATGGAAAGACTACTATATTTTATTTTATTCATTCACAGGTATGCGGGCTTCGCTAGTTGCCCTAGAGAAGGTGATGGTGAGCTGCCTTCTTGAACCGCTGCTGTCCATGTGATATAGGCACATCCACAATGTTGTTAGGAAGGGAGTTCCAGGATTTTGACCCAATGACAGTGAAGGAGCAGTGATATGTTTCCAAGTCAGGATGGTGAGTAACTTGGAGGGGAACTTCCAGATGGTGGTGTTCTCATCTATCTGCTGTCCCTGTTCTTCTATGTGGTAGTGGTAGTGGTCGTGGGTTTGGAAGGTGCTGTCTAAGGAATTCTTGCAGTGCATCTTGTAGATGGTACACACTGCTGCTACTGTGCATTGGTTGTGGAGGGAGTGAATGTTTGTGCATGTGGTGCCAATCAAGCGGGCTGCATTGTCCTGGACAGTGTCCAGCCTCTTCAGTGTTGTGGGAACTGCACTCATCCATCGCACTCCTGATTTATACCTTGTAGATGGTAGACAGGCTTTGGGGAGTCAGGAGGTGAGTTACTTTTTGCATGATTCCTAACCTCTGACCTGCTGTTGTAGCCACAGTATTTATGTGGCTAGTCCAGTTCAATTTCTGGTCAATGGTAACCCCCAGGATGTTGATAGTGGGGTATTCAGTGATGGTAATGCCATTGAACGTCAAAGGGCGATGGTTGGATTCTCTTTTGTTGGAGATGCTCATTGTCTGACACTTGTGTGACATGAATGCTACTTGCCACTTGTCAGGCCAAGCCTGGATATTGTCCTGGTCTTGCTGCATTTGTACATGGACTGCTTCAGTATCTGAGGAGTCGTAAATGGTGCTGAACATTGTGCAATCATCAGCAAACATCCCACTTCTGACCTTATGATGGAAGGAAGGTCATTGACGAAACAGCTGTTGATGGTTGGGCCTTGGACACTACCCTGAGGAACTCCTACAGTGAGGTCCTGGAACTGAGATGACTAACCTCCAACAACCATAACCATCTTCCTTTGTGTTCAATATGACTTCAAATAGCGGAGAGTTTGCCCCGAGTCCCATTGACTCCAGTTTTGCTAGGCCCCTTGATAACACACTTGGTCAAATTCTTCCTTGATGTCGAGGGCAGTCTCTCTCACCTCACCTCGGGAGTTCAGCTTTTTTGTCCATGTTTGAACCAAGGCTGTATTGAGGTCAGGAGCTGAATGGCTCTGGCAGAACCCAAACTGGGCATCAGTGAGCAGGTTAATGCTAAGCAAATGCCGCTTGTTAACAGTGTTAGTATCGCCTTCCATTACTTTACCGATGATGGAGAGTAGACTAATGACGCGGTAATTGGCTGGGTTGGATTTGTCCTGTATTTTGTGTACAGCACATACCTGGGCAATTTTCCACATAGCCGGCTAGATGCCAGTGTTATAACTGTACTGGAACAGCTGGGCTAGGGGTGCAGCAAGTCCTGGAGCACAAGGCTTCAATACAATTGCTGAAATATTGTCAGGGCCCATAGCCTTTGCAGTATCCAGTGCTTTCAGCCGTTTCTTGATGTCATGTGGATTGAATCAAATTGGCTGAAGATTGGCATCTGTGATGCTGGGGACCTCCGGAGGAGGCCGAGATGGATCATCCACACGGCACTTCTGACTGAAGATTGTTGCGAATGCTTCAGCCTTATCTTTTGCACTGCTGTGCTGGGCTCCTGAGGTTATAGATTGTGTTCGAGTATAATTCTGCTGTTGCTGTTGGCCCACAGCGCCTCTTGGATGCCCAGTCTTGAGTTGCTAGATCTGTTCAAAATCTATCCCATTCAACACAGCGGGACTTCATTTCCACATCGATTGAGGTAGTCACTCCTACCGATATTGTCATGACCAGATGCATCTGCAGCAGATACGTTGGTGAGGATGAGGTCAAGTATGTTTTTCCCTCTTGTTGGTTCCCTCACTACCTGCCGCAGACCCACTCTAGCAGCTATGTTACTTAGGGCTCGAGCAGCTCGCTCAGTAGTCGTGCTACCGAGCCACACTTGGTGATGAGCATTGAAGTCCCCCACCCAGAGTACATTCTGTGCCCTTGCTACCCGCAGTGCTTCCTCCAAGTGATGTTCAACATGGAGGAGCACTGATTCATCAGCTGAGGGAGGGCGGTATGTAGTAATCAGCAGGATGGTTCCTTGACCATGTTTGACCTGATGCCATTAGACTTCATGGGGTCCGGAGTCAATGTTGAGGACTCCCAGGGCAACTCCCTCCTGACTGTATACCACTGTGCCGCCACCTCTGCTGGGTCTGTCCTGCCAGTGGGACAGGACATACCCAGCAATGGTGATGGTGGTGCCTGGGACATTATCAGTTAGGTATGATTCTGTGAGGATGACTATGTCAGGCTGTTGCTTGACTAGTCTGTGAGACAGCTCTCCCAATTTTGACACTCGCCCCCAGATGTTTGTAAGAAGGACTTTGCAGGATTGACAGGGCCGAGTTTGCTGTTGTTGTTTCCAGGGCCAAGGTCGATGCCAGGTGGTTCATCCGGTTTCATTCCTTTTTTGTGACTTTGTAGCGGTTTGTTACAACTGAGTGGATTGCTAGGCAATTTCAGAGTCAACCACATTGCTGTGGGTCTGGAGTCACATGTAGGTCAGACCAGGTAAGGACGACAGATTTCCTTCCTGAAAGGACGTTAGTGAACCAGATGGGTTTTTAAAACAATTGACAGTTGTTTCATCATTAGTCTTTTAATTCCAGATTTTTATTGCATTCAAATTCCACCATCTGCTGCGACAGGATTTGAACCCGGGTTTCCTGAGCAATATCCTGGGTCTCTAGATTACTAGTTCAACAATACTACTATGCCATCGGTGTCCCCCAAGCCAAGGATGTGCTTTCTGGCAGAGCACACATGATGATGCTGTATCTTGTTCTTCATTGAGCCCTTTTATCAGTTCCACCATTTGACTTTTTCGGTTCCAGTGACATTAATCATCATCAGAAGGAAAATCTGGGTTTTCAAACCCTGCAGATTGTAGGAATATAAGAAATAGAAGCAAACGCAGGCCATGTGGCCCCTTGAACATGTTCCGTCATTGTATATGCTGATCTTCTATCTGAGCTCTACTTTCCCACCCGACACAATCTCCCTTGACTTCCTTAGTGCCCAAAAATCTAATGATCAATCTAAGCTGGCCATTGACTGAGTCCCTCCCCATCTATTCAAGAGATTCACAAACCTTTGAGTGAAGAAATTTCATCTCAGCCTGAAACAGCCAACTCCTTATCCTGAGACTGTGTCCCTAGTTCAAGACTCTCCAGCCAGGGGAAGATGCCTCTCAGCATTTTAGAGGTGATTTACCTCCATTATGGGGGTTGTGGAACATGATCAAGAATGAAAACTAGGACTTGGTCTGACCTTGAGGCTAAAGATAATCAGTGCAACCAACGTCTGAGATGGAGGAGGGTCTAGCGCTACAGGACATGACTTCAGCAACCAGGGCCTAGTAATTCCCCCTTAACGCCCCCCCCCAACTTTCAGTGCTATCGCTCCCAGCTGGTGGGAATCAGGTATTGTAGCAGTTGCGATTGGTGGGAATCAGTTACAAAAGCAGCTCCCTATTCGTGGGAATCAGGTACAGTAGCTGCTTCTATTGGTTGGAATCAGGTATTGCTGCAGCCCCCTTGTGGTGGGAATCAGATACAGCAATTGCTTCTGGCATGTGAATCTGGTACTGCTGTAATTCCTATTGGTGGGAATCAGGTACTGCTGATGCCCCCTAATTGTGGGAATCTAGTACAGCCACAGCACCCGATTGTGGGAACCAGGTACAACAGCTGCTCCTTCTTAGCAGAAATCAGGTACTGCAACAGGTCCCTGTTGATGGGAATCGGGTACAGCAGCAGCCCCCAATTGGTGGGAATCAGTTATTGCTGCGTTGTACAAAAGGGTCACATATTCTCCCCTGGGACTGGGTGTTGTGGTGATGTCCAGCAATAGATTAGCATGCCTGAACTAATAAGTACATCCATCCAACTCCCCTAATAATCGCAAAGACAGAGGGGACCATTAATGCTGAATTTCAGCATGCACATAGATGTATTGATTTGTGGACCACCAAGTCACATTGCCCAGGCTAATAGTATCACCCATCTTCCACTGCAAAAAAGATCCAACCCTGCCTGCCCTCAGTGACCAGATTAGCAGAAAACATGCAAGAAGCAACACTGGATCTCCCCTTTCTCTAGTCCAATCAGAATACTGCTGGTTTGATCCAGAAGTTCGAAGGGGAGGCTGAGCAAGGTAAGCACTTCTACACTTTGAGAATGGGTTATAATAGGATACAATACATTAAGACTGGATTTCAGGACAGAGAGAATCCAGACAAGACAAGGTATTTGAAACTTACAGGGGGAGAGTTCAGAGGAGCTACAGATAAACACAGACAGAAAAGGTTGCTACTAAGAGAGATGTTGGAAGTTAGATTTAAGCTGGAGATCACCTATCAGGTCAAAAACTCACTCTTATAGACTTACTGGAATGTGTTAAAAGCCACTCCTATATGGGAACAGCCTACAAGTTCTGTTTGAACTCAAATGAGTTGAGAGATGTACAGAAAAGTCAAGGTGATGTCAGCAGACACCATGTTTAATAGATGCTGATGCAAATCATCAATTCACAATTCGGATATTTGAAACTTTGGAAAAACATTCAGGTTGAAAAGAGAATCTTTCTATCAGGGCCCAATTTGGGCTGAGAGAGTTTGGCAATCAAGAGACCTTCCAGGATATTGTGGTTTGAATGACATATCATCCTCATTCTAAAATCAATTTAAAACTGGACTAATTAATAAAATGTTGAATCCATACCTGATTGTTTCTTGTCCTAATCGGAGGGCAGCACTTATACTGTGTGGCACCATCTGGTATATCTTCAGCAGCCAGTGAGAGGTAATGGTGAGTGGTCTCGACTGTCAGCATAGCCCCTGCTTTACGGGCTTCATTTATGATGGGTAAAGCTTCCGCAGTGGAAAGATGGACAATGTGACAGCGAACTCTGGAACAGAGAAGAGAAGAAAGTAAGTGTGACTTGACTACTACTACTGGACAACTGGACTATCCATCCAATGATGAACGAAATGAGCTCTGAAATGTATGGTCCATTTGTGACCTTTTGGATAGTTAAGAACTGACACTGACTGTTCAAAGAGCTCTGGGTGCTGAGGTGCATTCAGATGGAGTGGAGGATGCCTCTCTCTTTCACAGGGAATTGGATGATGGCTGTGTTTTAAGAAAGTGCTCAACACCAGAATTCAAATGCAGTGAGGATGATACAGTCAGGGCCATCTCTAACTTAAACCTGGATATTACTTCAAGTCTGGCAATGAGTTGGAGAAGTAGTATTGAAATCCCATAGCCCAGGATGTTCTTCAGCAAACTCTGTGTGTTTAAACTTCCTTACCTGTGCTGGACACAAAGTTTAATAACAGCTTGAACGGCTTCTACCTCCATCTCATCAGGTCGGGTCACCAGGAATGTTGTGTAATCACAGGGGTCTGAGGAACCAGAGGACAGAGTCACATGTAACACAGACACAGAGACAAATAAAGAGGGGGGAGAGAGAGAAAGAGACAGGCATGAGGAAAGAAAGACAGAGAGATGGGAAGATAGAGGCAGAGACACAGGGAGAAAGAGACATAGACACAGGAGAGAGATCACAGAATTGCAGAATGAGGCCATTTGGCCCATCATGTCTGCACCAGCTCTCCAAATGAACAACTCACTGTCGTTCCTCCACCTTCTCCTCATAACTGCATGTTCTTCCTTTTCAGGTAACAGTCTAATTCCCTTTTGAATGGTTCAGTTGAACCTGCCTCCAACACACTCTCAGGCAGTGCATTCCAGACCCTAACCACTCTCTGCAGAAAGAAGTTTCTCCTCATATCACTTTTGCTTCTTTTACTAACTTCTTTAAATCTGTGACCTCTCATTCTTGGTCCTTTAGTGAGTGGGAACAGGTTTCTTCTTATTTACTCTGTCCAGACCCCACATAATTTGGAATACCTCTATCAAATCTCCTATCAAGCTTCTTTTCTCTAACGAAAACTTCTCCAATCTACCTTCAAAACTGAAATTCCTCATCTCTTGAGCCTTTCTCATGAATCTTTTCTGCACCCTCTCTAATGCCTTCATATGCTTCCTAAAGTATGGTGCCCAGAACTGGACACAATACTCTAGCTGAGGCTGAACTAATTCAACATAACCTCCTTGCTTTTGTACAGTATGCTTTACCAACTGCTCTCTCCACCTCTCCTGCCATCTTCAATGATTTATGCACACATCCACCCAGTTGCCTCTGCTTCTGTACCCCCTTTAGAGTTGTACCCTTTATTCTATATTGTCTCTCCATGTTTTCCCTACCAAAATGAATCACTTCACATTTCTTTGCATTAAACTTCATCAGCTACCTGTCTGCCCATTCCACCAACTTGTCTATGTCCCTTTGAAGTTCCACACTGTCCTCCTCACAGTTCACAATGCTTCCAAGCTTTGTATCATCATGGAGAGAGAGAGGCAGTGAGATGGGGAGAGAGAGGCAGAAACATGGGAAGAGAGGCAGTGATATAGAGGATAGAAGCAGTGAAATGGAAAGAGAAAATGACAGACACAAAGAGGGAGATAGAAACAGAGCAGGGAATATGGAAAGAGAAAAGCAGAGAAATGGAGGGAGGCAGAAACAGACAAGCAAAGAAGGAGAGGTGAGATATAGAGAAAAAGGCACAGATTGAAAGAGGCAAGGGCTTTGAAGATGCAGTGATGGACAGAAGCAGAAACACAGAGAAAGAAACTGGCATCAGGCAACTTATAGCACAATGTGTTTACGAAAGGATAAAATCAAGAATTAACACTTACCACCTAAGTAATTTGTCAATTTATAATGAAATACTTCATGGTAAAAATGATTGGTGGATCAATGGGAGTGTCAATGGGATGCAGCTAGCCACAATTGGATGATTGTCAAAATAGGATGAGTATTCTTGAAGTTTTTCAACTTTGGCTTTCTAAAAGTTCCTCTTTTAATCAGTGTCCTCACTCAGGAGCCGTTTAGATACTCTAGACTAAGTCTGTGACAGTAAGAGTTTTATATGGCTCTTGATTGTGAACACTGTACACAGTTGGTGACTGTAAAAGTTGTACATGTCCCATGTTGGTACATGTTGTACATGCCCATGTTGGTGTAAAATGTGCATGACCCATGTCAGTGTACGTTGTATCTGCCTATCTTAGTGTGCATGGTACATGCCCATGTTGGTGTAATTTGTACTTGGCACTGTATCTGTATATCTTGTATGTGCTCATGTTGGTGTATATTGTACACAACCCATATTGTACATGGCCCATGTAGGTGTATATTGTACAAGACCCATTTTGGTGTATATTGTACATAACCCATGTTGGTGTATATTGTACACAACCCATATTGTACATGGCCCATGTTGGTGTATATTGTACAAGACCCATTTTGGTGTATATTGTACGTAACCCATGTTGGTGTATATTATACATGGCCCATGTTGGTGTATATTGTACATGATCCATGTTGGTGTATATTGTACAAGGCCCATGTTGGTGTATATTGTACATGAGCCATGTGGATGTATATTGTACATGGTCCATGTTGGTTGAGGGATAAGCCTTGGCCAGGACACCAGGAAGAACGCCTCTGCTCTTTTTATTGTAGTCAACTTGAAAGGACAGACAGGGCTTCATCCAAAATCTGATCCGAACATGGGACTTCTGACAATGCAGCAGAGGTGACTGTTGCTACCACTGAGCCAAACTGGCACTTACAGATATTATTCATTTCAGGTAATTGAGTGGAGGTAGCCCTCTTAAAATAATACAAGTTCAAAACAGCTATTGGAATCAGATATTTGCAGGGTACATTTGATAGCTTGATTTTTGCTTGGCTATTTTTCATTCCTCCTACATTTCTTATACTTACTGTTTAGTAAAGGGGTCACATGTTCCAGTTCTCTCTCTGCGTGGAACTGAAGAAGCAATACATATTCAGTTAGCTATTTCATGCTAATCGTGAAGTCTAATGTCATCATATGGAAGACTTTCCAGTTTGTTATCCCCAACCTTGCGGCAAGTCAGATAAAACGCAGAATACATGCAGAATAAAGCTCCCTCTAACTGTCCCATCAAACACCACCAGGTCCTGTACAACACGAGTTAGATACGGAGTAAAGCTTCCTACACTGTCCCATCAAACACTCCCAGATCAGGTACAGCACTGTTGGAATCCATGTTACATTGTAATGTAATTTTCTATAAGAATGTCCTTTCTAGAATGCTCAGACTTAGGTTTAGGAGCTGAATTTCAGTTTGCATTGAATAAAGTGATGGTTATTTCCTATAATCAGGGGAACTAAAGAACAGGGTGTGTTTGTGTGTGAGGGGGGCTTTACCATGTGTTGTATACTGAGTATTTCTTATGAATAATCTCCTTGAAGCACATTGGCCTGTATATAGGAAAATCTGGCAGTCAGTTTAAGCATTTTAAGATCCCAAACAGAGCACTGAAATGGGTGACTATTTAATCAGCTCTTGGTGATGTCGGCTGAGAGAAGAACATTGACCAAGGTAAGCATTGAAATAGACAGATAAAGCCAGCTTTAATAACTGAACCAAAAGCCTGAGTACTACACTGGAATGTTAGCCTGGATTATATGTTCAAATTCCTGAAGTTCCAACCTGCAACTTCTGATCCAAAGATAAGAGTGCTGTCTGAACCAATCTCAGATGATTACCCAATATACTACACAACTGAGGCTCAGAGAGCACAAGTTGGGAGCTTTTACTCGAATGGATTTTACAGTTGTGTGATTCAGAATACAGCAGCTGGCCACATTTTACACCTCTGTGCCTGATGTCTGTGGATTTCTGTCCATTAAAGTGAGTGAATAGGCATGGGGAAGCATAAACAGTATAACTTGGTTACTGTGTTCAACTGGCAGTACTCAGAGCCTGAGCTCTGTGGATGAAGACATTCTGGATCTCTGAATTTACAGAAGGGTTAGGGTTCTTCGCTTTGTGTTTCAGCACCGTCTCTCTATCCAGAGGGCTCACTGTAGATAGGACTGAGATTCAGCACTGGATCTGTCTATCCAGAGGGCTCACTGTAGGTAGAACTGAGCTTCACACTGGATCCACCTATCCAGGGGGCTCACTGTAAGTAGGACTCAGCTTCACACTGGATCTATCTATCCGGAGGATTCATTGTAGAAAGGACTGGATCTGCCTATCCAGAGGGCTCACTATAGGTAGGACTGAACTCCAGCACTGGGCCTATATGTCCAAAAGGTTTCTATATATAGGACTGTGTTTCACATTGGGTTTGTCTTTCCAGAGGATCTCTAATATATCGGACCATACTTCAACACTGGATCTGTCTATCCAGAGGTTCCCTGTATATTAGATTATCCATTTCAGTCCTGCACCTGCCTGTCTGGAAAGCTCACTCTGTGCAGACGTTATGCTTTAGTACCAGATTTGCCTATTTTGGAAGCTTCTCTGCTCCACGAGCATCATTGTAATGAGTTACCAATCAGCGAGTTTTATCACAAAAAGAACACTCGAACCTTGAACTTTACTGTTTTAAATTGAGATAGGGTACCAGTGAGTGTATGTTTAACTTTTATGACAGATAGTAGGAGGGAGAGATGGAGATAGAGATAGAGGGTTGCGTATTTACCAGTAACACCCGACCTGTACCCTGCAGTTGAGCCAGGGCTGGCCGCAGATCTGTCTCAGTAACATGAGGGAATTCATCCACTCCACTGTGAATGAGGAAGCACTTGAAACCTGGGACTCCAGCCTCAATCATGGGCCGCAGTGCAGACTAGGAATAAAGCAGAGGGATTAACTCTGTGCAACAGTGTGATTCTCCAGTTATCTGGCTGGTGCCAGACTTGACCCTCAGTTTAAACTTTATTCTTGAATAATTCCTGTTTCTTCATTTATTTTTAACCTATGTAGTTGAGCACATACCTTAAAGTTACAGTGGGGCTACTTAAAGGCCAGAATGCTAGATTGAATTCCTGACACTGATATTTCTCTCACCATGGTAGTGAACATCTATATTTAAATCAGAGTTAAAACAACAGTCAGGTGTTGGACCAGAGACTGTGGAAATTCTTGAAATGTGAAATTGGGCACTAAAGTCCTGAAACTATGGGATCTAAAACGACCACCTCACATCGAGCCCCCATCTCCCCCAACCCCAGTCCCCGAGCCTTGCTCAGAGTCTCACCCTCAGGCATGCAGATCGGGGAAGTGGGAGCAGGGATTCAAGTGTCCACTTTTGAACAGCTGGAAGATTGGGAATGGTGCACCTCTGGTGTGCAGTGCTCCAGATAGGCATCTGCAATCTGCACTCCAGTTGAGAGAGATCCCCAGAGTGGAAGAGACTTCTGGCAAGTTTGACACTTAAAAGTTCATTTTTTTCCCTTCAATTTCTGCTCCCCATGACATGCTTCATGACTGAGCATCTCATTGGCAGCAAACTAATGACAGTTCAAGCAAGAATCTGATACTTCTAAACCTGAGTGACCCATAGATAACTCAAACTAGTCAGTCTGATTAATCCACTTACAGTGAAGGTTCAATTATTTTTGACAGATTCACCTGGTTGCCTGGGATAACGCCTCCCCAAAATGCAGTATCAACAAAACACTTGTCTCTGGCGGCCTGCAGTTTAGTTTGGAAGTTTTCCAATGTAGTTGTCGGTGGAATACTGTTCCTGAAAACACAGAGAATGGGTGTTACACCTGTCAGTTACTCAGGAGGACAGTCACAGCACAATGAACAGACAGGAACTAGACATTACACAGCAGCTTATGTCAGGTTTGGAATGTAATGGCTGCATGACTGGCTTTGTAATCAGGAGGTCTAGGCTCATAATTTGAGATACGAGTTCAAATCCCACCATGACAGTTTGTGAATTTAAGTTCAATTTAAAAGAAACAATTCAACACAATCTGCAACAAAAAGCTATTATCAGTAATGGTGATGATTAAGTTATTGGGTTGTCATAAAAACCCAGTTGCTTCATTAATATTCTTTAGGGAAGGAAACCTACCATCTTTACCTGGTCTGACAGCGTTGACCACCAAATCCAATGATCTCAATTGCTTTCCAAAATGGCCTAGCAAGCCACCAGATTGTATCAAACCACTATAAAGGTTTAGTAATAGGAATAAAACTGGACAGACCCGCTGTGATTCGATCTAACCCGCTGTGATTCGATCTAGGCATCAGATTTGGATATAACGGAAGCTGCAATAAACTTGGTGTACCGGATAGGTTTCTTAATTGAAACAGTTAACTTTATTTACAGAGCTCTTGAAGAAGCTACATGCTTGAACCAGGCCCATGACTAGAAAGCTCTGCCTCTGAGATTCATCAGTACAATCACGTGATCCCTAGAACAGTAAGAAAGGTTTTACTTACAATTACTACAATCCTGCCCCTTCAATGTTTTTACATTTCTTATTTACAAGAATATCTTAATCCATAACATATACATATATACACAGGTCATGCGATTAGAGATTAAGGCCAGAATTTTTCCGTCGGCAAGTTGGGGGCGGGGCCCGCCCACTGACGTGGGATGATGTCGGGAGGAACCCCCAATGTCATCCCGCCCCATTTAAATATTCAGAAAGGCGGGCGGACTTTGAAATCAGCCAATTGAGGCCATTGACAGGATAATTAACCCAATTAAAGGCCCTGCCCGTCCAACCTTAAGGCTGGCGGGCAGGCCAGGAGCCCCAGCAGGCTTCTGAAAAAAATCAAACCTCGTCCATTGGCGGGATGAGGTTTCATGTCTGCTTTTAAAAAGTTTAATAAAGTTTCTGTTTTTTATTAACATATACCATCTCGTGTGACATTGTCACATGAGGGGACATGTTAATAATTTTTTTACTTTTCTATTTTTGATGTTTATAAAGCTTTCACCGATCCCGCTAGGCAAGCCTTAATTGGCCCGCCCACTCAAAATAGCGGCGGGGCCCGTTTCAGCGGTGGCGATTGACTGCCCGCCCGCCGCCAAGCCGGTTGGGCCCGCCTGCCCATCATGGGCAAAATTCTGCCCTACGTCTCTGAGCTGTTTTTCTAATTCGGTTAGAGCAAAGTAGCTCTACGACTTGAGATTCTCCCTCTGGATTGACATGATCAAGAACTCCAGGATGAGGGACATCCCTAGACAGTGGCAGTTCAGAATTATTTTATTCAACAGCGATATCGAGTATGTCTATTCTAGATCAATCAAACACCTCAGGGATTAAGGATTCAACATCAATTTCAGGTGGAATAGTTGGTTGTTGGAGTGCCTGTCTACTTCTTAGATGATCCACATGTTTTTCTAATAATCCGGTCTTCCATTTCCACTTAGTATGACAAAGGTCCAGTTTCAGGAACCCAACCAGGTCCATTTCCAAAATTTTGCACGTAAACTGTCTCTCCAACAGTAAATTTTCGAGCTTTGCTTTGAATATCATGATTCACTTTCTGACAACTCTGGTTCTTCTCTACCTTCCCCTCTAAGTTTGGAAACACCAGACTCAACCTTGTAGGAAGGCAGCATTTCACAGTAATTCAGATACTGTTGAACCCCTAGTTGCATGAGGAGTTATACGATAGTTGAGAAGAAAATGTGAGATTCGTGCTTCTAATGTTCCTTCAGCTAAATTCTTCATTCCTGATTTGAAAGTTTGCACTGCTCTTTCTGCTAACTCATTGGATGAGGGATGATATGGTGCTCTTTTAATATGTTTAATCCCATTTCAATTCATGAATCCTGGAATTCCATACTAGTGAAAACAATATCGTAATCCAAAACAATGACTTCTGGTAGGCCATGTACACTATAACATTGGCGCAGCTTTTCAATAGTTGCACATGATGTCAGTGATCTAACTTCATACACATCCAACCCTTAGTGTAATGATGTGGTAAATGATTTATGCCAGGCAGATCAAATACACAAGGGAAACTTGGTCATGCTTTCACAACAGTTTTGCAATTTGCATTTATTTCGAGCTGCGTGCCCTGAATTCAGAAGTAACAAGTCCACCAAAACTCTAGAATATTTTAAAAAACTAAATTAAAGTATTTGTTAACAAACAAAAAGACTTCAAGCACACATAAAGGTCTACCAATTACTACTAAAATCCCTAATTAATCTGATTCCCAGTTATAATCTCCCTTAAGGCAATGGTTAAAAAAATGATTTTAAATAGATCCAGCAAGTTAACACAATACCCTGGACAGTGGAATTCAAAGCAGCTTTTCCCAGCTTCGGTTTCTGTAGACAGCAGACTTAGTGCACAAATACCAAAGGCTTCTCACACTTCTGTTAGATCTTACAATGCCTTCCCTGACACATAGCCTCATTCTCCTTTATATATGTTTCTCCCTTTTAATGCATAAATTCCATTGTCCATATGTCTTTGGAACTTTACCTTTCTCATAATATAAATCTTTTCATGTTGCCACTATGTATGGTCAATAACCTTTGAGAAAAATAAACACTTTCTTCAGCTTGCTTGCCTGGCTGTTTGTAAATAGACTGAGATCTCTTTGAAAATTAAATCCCCCTTCATCTATCTACAAATGCAAATTCCCTTTACACCTTACGTGCTAACACTCCAACCATGTTTACTTATTAACATATTAAAGACACTTCTACAGCTTACTTCTTTTGATACTTCAACTTGCAGTCTGCTTGGCTACAAGATGTAATTAAATCACATACACAGACAGAACAACACAACCCCCCCCAAATAAACCTGCTTTATACTAAACAAAAAAAATTATAAAAGTTATTATACCTCATGATGCTTAGAATGCACGTTGATGATCAATATAAACATGGTACCTAAAAATGGACCTACACTGCCTATATGTAGTCTAACCCAGGGTCAACTAGGCCACTCCCACAGATGCAGTGGAGCTGAAATGGGCAACTTCTGCTGTTGCTGACACTGGAGACAGTGTTTAACCATTTTTTCTATCTCCATACCTGGCCACCAGATATAGCTTCATGCAAGCATTTTCATCTTCGAAGTGCACTGTGAAGCTTTGTCAAGAATGGTTCTGTTCATTGCAAAGGGACGACGCCTCTTGCTCCCCACAACAAAATTACATCTTGACAAATTAATTCAGTTTTACGGGCATAGAATGGTTTTATCTCTTCAGAGGCTGGTGCATTTAACCATCCTGGCAATACCTGGCCTTGGACTCTTGATAAAATTGGATCCTGGTTTATTGAATTCTTTACTTGCTTCAAACAGACTGGCGAGGAACCCAGGAAATTCAACACAAGTACAACGTCTTGTGGCACCGGAGCATGTGTAATGCTATCTGGCAATGGAAAATGACTGAGTGTGTCTGCATTTGCAATATGCACACCCGGACGGTGCATAAAGGTGTACTCATATGCCAATAAAATCAAGGCCCATTGTTCAATTCTGGCAGAGGCTATCAGCGGAATTGCTTTATCTTCACTAATTAAACCTATCAGTGGTTTATGGTCTGACACTATGGTGAAATGTCATCCATGCAGATACTGGTGGAATTTCTTCACTACAAACATTACTAATAAATCTACCTTTTCTAGTTGTGAATAACCCTTCTTGGCTGCAGAGAGGGTTCTAGAGACATAGTCTATTGGCCTTTCAGATTTGATTTCTGTCTTTTCTGTTTGCCACAGAGCTTTGCCTCGTCATTCATTTTGATTTCACAGCCGGCCAAACTTCTCGCTAGTGAAATCTTAACTTGGTTCAGTTCGGTGGTTGAGCTACCCCTGGCTTTGTTATCCACTTGCATCTCAGAAAATTCCATGACTTTTCCTTCTAATATCTCTTGTTTCAATCAGCTGATTCTTCAGCTCTTCTGTCTTTTTCTCGTATCTTTTAGTCTTCCTTCTGGAACATTGAGCATTGTTGAGTTTTTTTCTGCTAGCTGTTTCTTCAGTTTGTTCAGAGTGGCACCATATTCATTTTACGATTCTCCAGTGGAACCAACTCTGACCAGAGGGATCCTTGCAGCCTGTGAATGTCCTTTGATTCTCCTAACACATTCTGAAATACACTGTCATATTCCCTTAGCAACTTACCAACTCCTCCTGTCCTCACTTGAAACATTTCTGACCAGCTGAGTTTAATTTCTTTTAACCAATCACAGCCCAGCAGTCTAGGTCCTTCACCTGTTACAATGATCACTGGAAGCTGGGCTTCTTCTCCACTGTTATTTCATTCACTACAAAGTAGAAACCTAGATGCTCGATGTAACTCTTTCGAGTACAAACACGTTTCCATCTGTTCCTATTCAGATGAAGTTACATTGTTTTTCATAGTTTGCCATTGTGAGATTTGAACTCTTGATCTTGGGGTTACAAACCCAGTACCATAACCACTTGGCTATTTAGGCCAAGCACTAGATGCTCGATGTACTGGCTCCAGTCTTCCATAGACGAGTAATAGCTTTGATTCTGCTGAAGAGTGGCATGATTGGTGAATATACTTTTCTTTCTTTCCTTGAGAATTGATGTACTCAAATTGAGGAAGCGAGGTGCAGCGTTGGAGCTATTTATCCTCGTCTCCAATTGTAATAAACTTGTTGTTCTGGACAGGTTTCTTACTTGAAACAGTTCACTTATTTTTTTACAGAGCTCTTGTAGAAACTACACGCTTGAACCAGGTCCATGACTAGAAAGCTCTGCCCCTAAGATTACCCGCGCTTAGAGCTGATTCATCAGTACGGTCAGTACTGTTCCTAAAACTGTAGGAAAGGTTTTACCTACAATTACTACAGAAGCATACCCACCCATGTCGACCGTGTGAAATCCTTCTCATTAATATCTAGGAAAGTCAACACTGGGAGAGCTGCCCCACAGACTAGTCAAGGAACAGCCTGACGTGGATACACTCACTAAATCATACTTTACAGCCAATGCCCAGACTCCTCCATCACCATCCTTGAGCATGTCCTGAGTATATTGAAGGCTGTGACAGACTGATTTTTGATCTCTCAGGGATTCAAGGGATATGGGGAGTGGGCAGGAGAGTGGGGTTTATGCCCAAAATCAGCCACCTTCGTATTGAAACGAGGCCATTTAGTCTAATCTTGCTCCTATTCCTTATGTTCTTACATTCTTGTTTTCTCGCAAACACACAGCCTCTACCACCTAGACAAGGACAGCAGACACATAGAAACACCACCACCTGAAAGTTGTCCTCCAAGTCACCCATATTCCCAGTTTAGAAACATATCCATCATCATCGCTGGGTCAAAATCAGGGAAATCTCTACCTAACAGCACTCCAGAAGAACCTTCATCACGTGGACTGCAGCGGTTCATGACGGCGGCTCACCACCACCTTCTCAAGGGTAATTAGGGATGGGCAATAAATGCTGGCCCAGCCAGCGACACATAAATTTTTAAAAAGTTACTTTTTAATACAATCACACAGCACTGGACAGAGTGGGACTTAGTGTTCTTCTTACCAGTTAATCATTAATGTAGTTACAGATTACTGGGGCTGGGCATTATACACATCAGTTAATGATGGAAAAATATGGACTTTTTTAAGTTGAGAAACCTAAATGAACAGCCAGGCCGCAGATTGCAAACCATTACCAAGGTAGGGTACAGACAGCATTTTTAGTATTCTGCCCATGCCTGTGCAGATTATTGATGGAAGCATTAATCAGGACTGTATTAATTTGTGTCACTAGGTGGTACTGTTGGGACATCATTTGTACTGTAGCATTTCCTGAATCAAAACAGGTTGAAGCTCCATATGATAGAGGGAGATACTGTGTACCTATGCATATTTGATCACCTGGTGCAGCGAACACAGGAACATTGGCATTGGGATGGGAAAGGGCGGCAGTTAGCTAGGGGGGTAGTGGTGGTGGAAGTGCACCCAAATAGAGTGAACTTAGAAAGAAAACAGATTCAATTTTTAAATCTTTCATTTTAGGCAGTTAATTAATTTATTGGCCTATAAATATATTAAGAATTGTGCTTTTCTATTACAGATCTAACACATCATACATTATTAGGGTTACGACACAAATCTACACACTGACACACTATGGGAGTCTTTTTCATTCATTCACAGGGTACAGACTTCGCTGGTAACACCAGCATTTGTTGCCCATCCCTAATTGCCCTTAAGAAGGTGGTGGTGAGCCACCTTCTTGAACTGCTGCAGCCCATGTAGTGTAGGTACACTCACAGCATGATTAATCCTTCCATCAATAGCGAGAGAGTTCCAGGATTTTGACCCAGCGACAGTGAAGGAACGGCGATATATTTTCAAGTCAGGATGTTGAATGGCTTGGAGGGGAACTTCCAGGTAGTGGTGTTCCATGTGTCTGCTGCCCTCATCTTTCTAGGCAGTAATGGTCACAGATTTGGAAGGTGATGTCGAAGGAAGATTGGCAATTTGCTGCAGTGCATCTTGTAGATGGTACACACTGTTGCCATTGTGCATCGGTGGTGGAGGGAGCGGCTGTTTAAGGTGTAGTGGGGTGGCAATCAAGTAGGCTGCTTTGTCCTGGAAGGTGTCCAGCTTCATAAGTGTTGGAGCTGCACTCATCCAGTCAACTGGAGAGTATTTCTTCACACTCCTAATGTGTGCCTTGATGGAGGAAATTCTTTGGGGAGTCAGGAGGTGAGTTACTCGCTACAGAATTCCCAGCCTCTGACCTGCTTTTGAAGCTACAGCATTTTTATGATTGGTCCCATTAAATTTCTGGTCAATGGTAACCTCCAGGATGTTGATGGTGGGAAATCAGCGATTCCATTGAATGTCAATGTGATGTGGTTAGATTCTCTCTTGTTGGGGATGGTCATTGCCTGGCATTTGTGTGGTGCAAATGTTACTTGCCACTTGTCAGCCCAAGTCTGAATATTATCTAGGTCTTGTTGCACATAGACATGAACTACTTCAGTATCTGAGGAGTCACAAATGCTGAACATTGTCCAATCATCAGTGAAGATCCCCACTTCTGACCTTATGATGGAGGGAAGGTCATCAACGAAGCAGCTGAAGGTGGTTGGGCCGAGGACACTACCTCAGGAATTCTGCCATGATGACCTGTGACTGAGATGATTGACCTCTAGCACAAAAATAGCTGCAAAAACTCAGCAGGTCTGACAGCATCTGTGGAGAGGAAGACAGAGTTAATGTTTCGAGTCCATGTGACTCTTCATCAGAACTGAAGAGAAATAGAAATGAGGTGAAATATAAGCTGTTTAAGGGGGTGGGACAGGTAGAGCTAGATAGAGGGCCAGTGATATTTGGAAGCAAAGGAGAGATTGCCAAATATGTCATAGACAAAAGGACAAAGGGCTGCTGACGGTGGTGATATTAGCTAAAGGATGTGCTAATGGTGACATTAAGGGTAGAAAGCAGGATGAGTAAGTGACAGATAGCCCTAGTGGAGGTGGAGTGGGGGGGAAGGGATTGAAATAGGCTAAAAGTTGGAGAAAGAACAATGGATGGAAATAAATTTTAAAATAATAATAGAAATAGTTGAGAAAAGAAAAGTATATGTTTTAAAAATGTAATAATTATTAGAAAAAAGGGGATCGGAAAGGGGGTGGGGATGGAGGAGCGAGTTCATGATCTGAAGTTATTGAACTCAGTATTCAGTCCGGAAGGCTGTAAAGTCAGAAGATGAGGTGCTGTTCCTCCAGTTTGCGTTGAGCTTCACTGGAATATTGCAGCAGACCAAGGATGGACATGTGGGCATGAGAGCAGGGTGGTGTGTTGAAATGGCAAGCGACAGGGAGGTCTGCGTCATGATTGCGGACAGACTGAAGGTGTTCCCCAAAGCAGTCACCCAGCCTGTTTTTGGTCTCTTCAATATAGAGGAAACCGCATTGGGAGCAGCGAATGCAGTAGACTAAATTGAGGGAAGTGCAAGTGAAGTGCTGCTTCACTTGAAAGGAGTGTTTGGGCCCTTGGATGGTGAGAAGGGGGTAAGTAAAGGGGCAGGTGTTGCACCGCCTATGGTTGCATGGGAAGGTGCCGTGGGAGGGGGTTGAGGAGTAGGGGGTGATGGAGGAGTTGACCAGAGTGTTCCAGAGGGAATGATCCCTGTGGAATGCCTCTAGGGGGAGTGAAGGAAAGATGTGTTTGGTGGTGGCATCATGCTGGAGTTGGCAGAAATGGCGGAGGATGATCCTTTGAATGCGGAGTCTGGTGGGGTGATAAGTGAGGACAAGGGGGACCCTTTCATGGTTCTGGGAGGGAGATGAAGGTGTGAAGGCGGATGCACAGGAGATGGGCCGGACACAGTTGAGGGCCCTGTCAACCACCGTGGGTGGAGAACCTCCGTTAAGGAAGAAGGAAGACACGTCAGAGGAACTGTTTTGGAAAGTGGCATCGGAGGCGAAGGAACTGAGAGAATGGGTTGAAGTCCTTACAGGAAGCAGGGTGTGAGGAGCTGTAGTTGAGGTAGCTCTGGGAGTCGGTGAGCTTGTAATGAATATTGATGGACAGTCTATCACCAGAAATTGAGACAGAGAGGCCAAGGAAGGGAAGGGAAGTGTCGGTGTTGGACCATGTGAAAATTGGAAGCAAAATTAATAAATTTTTCCCGGTCCAGACGAGAGCATGAAGTGGCACCGAAGTAGTCATCAATGTACCAGAGAAAGAGTTGTGGGATGGGGCCTGAGCAGGACTGGAACAAGGAATGTTCCACATACTCTGTAAAAAGACAGGCATAAGGGCCCATGCGGGTACCAATAGCCACACCTTTTATTTGGAGGAAGTGAAACGAGTTTAAGGAGAAATTGTTCAGTGAGAGAACAAGTTCAGTCAGATGGAGGAGAGTGGTGGTGGATGGGGATTGTTCGGGCCTCTGTTTGAGGAAGAAGCGGAGAGCCCTCAGACCATCCCGGTGGGGGATGGAGGTGTAGAGGGATTGGACCACCATGTTGAAGAGGAGGCAGTTGGGCCAGGGAACTGGAAATTGTTGATATGATGTAGGGCGTGAGATGAATCACAGATGTAGGTGGGAAGTGACTGGACAATGGAGTCAAGATAGCAAGAAATGAATTCCGTGGGGCAGGAACAAGCTGACACGATCCGTCTGCCACGATTTTGGGTAGGAGGTAGAAGCAGGCCGTCCGAAGTTGGGAGACTATGAGGTTGGAAGCTACGGAGGGGAGTCTCCAGAGGAGATGAGGTCAGTGACAGTCCTGGAAACAATGGCTTGATGTTCAGTGGTGGGGTCATGGTCCAGGGGGAGGTAGGAGGAAGTGACTGCGAGTTGACGCTCAGCCTCTGCAAGGTAGAGGTCAGTGCACCAGACAACAACAGCACCACCCTTGTCAGCAGGTTTGATGACAAAGTCAGGGTTGGACTTGAGAGAACGGAGTGCGGCAAGTTCAGAAAGAGACAGGTTAGAATGGGTGAGCGGAGCAGAGAAATTGAGACGACTGATGTCTTGCTGACAATTCTCAATTGAAAGATCAAGAGCAGGTAAGAATCCAGAGGGAGGGAGGGTGGAGGGAGAACATTGGAGGTGGCTAAAAGGATCCGTTGAATGGGGGGAGGACTCCTGCCCAAAGAAGTGAGCACGGAGACGAAGGCGGAGGAAGAAGAGTTCAGCATCGTGCTGAACCCGAAATTCATTGAGATGAGGGCGTAAGGGTATGAAACTGAGTCCTTTGCTGAGCACTGAATGTTCAGCAACAGAGAGGGGAAGGTCAGATGTCAAACAAATAAAGGTATTTCCAGATCTTGCAGTTCTGAGTATTTAAACTGCAAAAATCACTGAAAGCTATGGGATCAGAGGGATGGGCAGGAGTGGAGGGTCCTGGATGGACGTTGGTGTCGATGAGTTGTTGGAGCTTGCGTTCCTTAGCACCTAAAAGAAAGAGACAAAGTTTCTTTTTGAGGCGTCGGATGAGACAAAGAATAAAATGAAACTGGGGGCAAGGACAGCTTAGAAATAGGGTGCATTGGTGCTACTGGAGGGAGAGGTCAAGTGTGTTCATATAGCGGCGCATGGCACTGAGTGTGGATCTCAGAATGTGACGAGAACAGCAGTCCGAGGAGCATTGTATGTCCCAGAGATACCTGTAATCCTGGGTGGGTTTGAAATTTGAGGGATGGAACTTCAGTTGGAATCCATGTGGGGTAAGCCGGAAATGGAGACAGTCACTGAGGAAGGAAATATGGTTGTGAAAGCGAGTTTTAATAAACACTTTGTCAAACACCAGGAGAGAAATGGAAAGCAATTAAGGTGAACAGGGCAAAAGAGACAAGCAGAAATCCTGTCAGACAGAAGAGCAGTACTTCTTCAAGGTAGTCCAGGCACTTGTCTGACACACTATAGGACACATTTGTGTCCTGGTTCCTTACAGGGGCATGTCGACAATAGTTGTTATTCCACCTGCTGCTGCTGCCCTCGTCGCTGTCCAATAGCCTTCCCAGTCAGTGCGTCCTGGTTCATTGACATGGACGTGACTGTCCACAATACCAGGCATTACCACAAGGTCTCCAACATCCAGAATCTGCAACAATCAATGATTAACAGAGATTAGAGCAGGCAAGCAGCACCATCGGACAATCAGTTATTAGCCACTGAGTCAGCCACTGAGCCACCTCTACACTTTTTAATGGTGCTTCGTCTGGCTGGCCTGGGCCCTAGGTAAAGGTCCAGGCCACTTAAATGTGGCAGGGCAACATTGTGCATATTCCTCTTACATCTAAATGACCGGAGCTGGAATCAAGTAAAGACTGGCAGGAGGAGAATATCTTAGCACTGTAGGGATTGTGTGTGAAGTGAGCAGTCCCTAAACACTTAACATATCTACAGCATGTGACAATAAATTGGAAATCTAACCCAGAAAACCCACAGGATGTCAGGAGCAGGAGTTGGCCAATGATACAGTCAAGGCCAGGTAGTGACCAAGGTATAGAATTGGGCCAGTGTTGTATATTTTATGAGGTCACACTCCCAGCAGTGGCTAGCTGGTCAGATCAGAAAATTAGCATAAGGGTCACAGTATCACAGTATCTTTACAGAAGGAGGCCATTCAGCGAATCAAGTCTGCACTGGCTCTCCAAAAGAGCATTCCGCCTAGTCCCACTCCCCTGTCTTATCCCCAAACCTTTCACATTCTTTCTTTTCAGGTAGTAATCCAATTCCCTTTTGAGTACCTCAGTCGAACCTGCCTCCACCATCCTTTTAGGAAGTTTGTTCCAAACTCCAACCACCCTCTGGGTGAAAAATTTTTTCCTGACATCACATTTACCTCTTTTGCCAGTTATTTTGAATCTGTGCCCTCTATTTCTTGATGTTCTGTTGAGTGGGAACAGTTTCTCACTATTTACCCTGTCCAAACCCCTCAGGATCTTGAATACCTCTATCAAGTCACCTCTCAGCCTTCTTTTCTCTAAGGAAAACAGTCCCAACCACTCCAATCTATCCTCATAGCTACAGTTCTTCATCCTGGGAATCATTCTTGTGAATCTCCTCTGTACTCTCTCCAATGCCTTCATATTCTTCCTCAAATATGGCACCCAGAACTGGACGCAGTACTCCAGACGAGGCCTAACTAGTATCTTATACAAGTTCAACATGATCTCCTTACTCTTGTACTCAATGCCTCTATTAATAAAGCCTAAGATACTATATGCTTTATTGACTGCTCTCTCAACATGCCCTGCCATCTTCAATGACCTATGCATGTAAACATCGAGGTCCCTCTGTTCCTGCACCTCCTTTAAAGGCTCCCCCTTTATTTAGTACTGTCTCACCATATCTTTTCTGCCAAAACGAATCACCCCACACTTCTCTGCATTGAACTCCATCTGTCACTTTCCTGCCCAATCCACCAATATGTCTTTGCCCTTTTGAAATTCAAAACTCCAAGGTCAGTATGTTAAATTTGCAACTCTCTCAATTTTTCTGATATTAGAATTAACATTGGGAAAATTTGGAAGGTCAGATATTGCATTACTGATGCCCATGACTGACTGTTCAATCCACCTGTCTGTCCAGCAAGGGGGAATGCTGCAAGAGCTTACTCATTAAACCTGGGAGCATTTGATGGGGACAGTGTAGAGGGAGATTTACTCTGTCCCTAATCCATGCCCTGGGAATATTTGATGGACATTGCAGAGGGGACTTTGCTACGTGCCTAACTTGTGCTGTATCATGCCCTAGGTGTGTTTGGTACATTAGAGAACCATCCTAGGTTTATCTTCCTATGCAAAAAAAATTCAATAAAACTGACTAAAATATTCAGTGGATTTGAAGTTCTCGCTGCTGATGTGAGTAGACAGTGGCTCATCATGCTCTTAATATATGCAGCATTGGCATTAACTTATTTTAGGGACCATTCAATTTTAAAATGAACGGGTTAGAGACTGTTAAAATAGCAGATGGGCAATGTGGCATTAACCCTGAAGCATTTGTCCAGTAAATACACCAACAGCAATTTGCAGGCTGCATAGAACCATTTTAACATTTGTAGCCCAGGTAGTATAAATTCAATGACATGCTTCTTTTTGGTATGAAAAGACTCCTCCTTCAATATGTTGTTTCCTCACAAAGATGGTTGCATCAACAACTGCATTTGGTGTCACTGGGAGCCATAATGTTTTCATTTTCCCTCTGGCTAACATCAGCTATTTAGCGCTATGTAACTGGCACTTGCAAAGCTAGATTTTGTGTACATCTGTTAAGAAGGTTAGGATAAAGTGGTGTTGCATGTCCTAGGTTGCTCTGTGTGAAAGACTGGAAATGGTCAGAAGATTGATGTAGGCCACTACATGATAAATAAAATGATGTAAACACCTTTCATTGTAATACACAAGAAGAGAAAATACTTCAGAAGGAAATATCATGGAGTCATGTTGTAATGGTGCACTGCCTTCATGGGAGAGAAGAGAAAGGGTTTGCTAGGTGCTTAATGTGAGAATTTAAGTCATGTCCAGATGAATCATCACATCAAGTGAAGTAATCTGGATAGGGATGATTCTTGGCTCTCCAAACAATCTTAGCAAAGGCTTTGAATAGAGACAATTCTTCTGCACAATGAACTGTCACTTGAAATTAATTCAAATCGGTGTCAGGAACCACAATAGAATGCAGAATATGGTCACAGTAGTGTTTGAGACTGTTATTTTCATTCCTTTTTATTCATTCTCAGGGCATGGATGGCATTTATTGCCCATTCCTAATTGGAGAAGGTGGTGGTGAGGCTTCTTTTTGAACTTCTGCTGTCTGTGTGGTAAGTGCTCCCATAATGCTGTTAGATAGGGAGTTCCAGGATTTCGACTCAATTATGATGAAGGACCAGCAATGTATGTCCAAGTCAGGACAGAGTGTGACTTGGAGATGGTGGTATCTCCATGAGTATGCTGCTTTTGTAATTCTGATGGCTTTGGGTTCAGGCCATGTTGCTAAAGAAGCCTTGGTCAGTGACTATAAACAGCCAGCCAGAGCTTCACGAAGGATGTTTGCTGCTGGCAAAGAGCCTGGGTACTCTGAGTTTCTAAAGGTATGGGGCCAATTATCTTTTCTCATTCTTATATATCCTTCTGGACTTAGTAGTTTAATTAGCATTAAAAATAACGAGTTTGCAATTACATGATCTTTCACATTCTCAGTACATTCCTGGGCAATTAGCAACTGGTGAATTAGTTATGATCAGATCAGGAAAATATCCTACATCCACAGCAAGGTCCTACAAACAGCAAATGACCAACTGATTTGTTTTTGGTGGTGCAGGATTGTGGAATGAATGTTGTCTGGGACGCGAGAACGATTTTCAGGCCTTCAAAAGCTGTCACAGGGACTTATACATTCAAACCGAAGATGCTAACAGGCCCTGGTTTAATGTCTCAGCTTTGTAACAAACACCATGACCTTATTCCTAGCATGGAGTCTTGGCCTGAATCAGAAGCTCAAGTTCTGGAATGGGTTTCAACCCAAGAACCATATGGCTCAGAGGTGAGAGTGCGGCCAGCTAAGCTAGCACTTGCTTAATCAGAATTGATTATGCTACATAGAATTAAAGAATCAAGGAATCTTGGAATGGTTAAAGCACAGAAGGAGGCCATTCAGCCCATTGTGTCCATGCCAGCTCCCCGCAAAAGCAATTCGGCTAGTTTCTCTTCCCTGCCTTTTCTCTGCAACTCTGCAAATATTTTCTCTTCAGGTAATTATCCAATTCCATTTCGAAAGCCATGATTGAATTACCTCTGCCACACTCTCAGGCAGTTCATGCCAGATCCTAACCACTCACTGTGTAATAAGTTTTTCCTCATGTTGCTTTTGGTTCTTCTACCAATTACCTTAAAATGACGTCATCTGGATCTTGACCCTTTTGCTAATGGGAACAGTGTCTCCCCATTTACTCTGGACAGATCCCTCATTATTTTAGACACCTCTATCGAGCCTCCTCTCAACCTTCTATTCACTAAGCTGAACAAACCCAGCTTCTCTAATCTATCCTCATAACTGAGGTTCCTAACCCCATTCTTGTAAATCTTTTCTGCAACTTCTCTAATGCCTTCACATCATTCCTAAAGTGTGGTGCCCAGAATTGGACAGAATACGCCAGTTGAGACCAAACCAGTTGATTATAAAGGTTTATCATAGCCTCCTCACTTTTGTACTCTATGCCACTATTAATAAAGTCTAGGATCCTGTGTGCCTTATTAACCATTTTCTCAACCTGTCCTGTTACCTTCAACAATTTGTGCAGGACCATCTGCTCCTGTACTCCTTATAGAATTGTACCCTTTATTTTATGTTGTCTCTTATCTTTCTTCCTACCAAAATGAATCATTTCATACTTCTGTGCATTAAATTTCATCTGCCATGTGTCCACCCATTCCACCAGCCCATCTACACCTGCTTGAAGTATATTGCTAGCCTCTTCACAGTTCACAATACTTCCAAGTTTTGTGCCATTTGCTAATTTTGAAATTGTGCCCTGCACACCCAATTAGGCCATTAATATTGCCATGACTACAGATCATAGCCCTGAATTACTTACGGACATATTGAACTTTTAAGTTAGACCCGTATTTTTTTTTTAAAAAAGGGCATGCAAGCAAAAGCTGGCTGAGACTGTAAAATAACTACTTGCTGGAAAATTCCTTTGTGGATTACACTTGATCAACTAGTCCAGAGAACAGAATATCACACCTAAAAAGCTGTCAAAGTCTACTTCAGACAGAGATGCTTCAAAGGAAAAGATCCAATACAAAAACTGAACTGTAATCTCCTGTAGTTGCAGAGATAATGAAGACTGATTGCCATTTTAGCACAAGCCATCTCCTGTGAGTTATATCCCAGATTGTGGACATGACCTGAGTTGAAAGAAAGCAGTTTCTGGACGAAAGACATGTTTGTTTTTTTTTCCCTCCAGGAATACACAAGAAAAGGGGCTAAAAGCCAACTGCAACCCTGGTCTGTGTGCTAGTTTTGGTGTTCCAGACCTGGTGTGTGAGGGTGTGCTATGAAGCTCACAGCTGAAGAACATCAACTAGGCATCCCTACGCTTGCAGGTAAAAAATTCTCTCTCCCTGATTGCTGGAGGCAAGTCACAAGTCATCAAAGCCACAGCCGAAAAGGAAACAGGACAACTCCTTTCAGCTAACCTGCAGAACGATGAATCTCCAAATCAACTGCTCAACTGCCCAAAGTCAGCTCCACCGGAATCATCCAACTTAACGGCCACAACATTTCACCATCTACTCCTCACGGACAAGCCACAGGACTGATTTGTTTACCTTTTTGACTTTTACTTTTGGACTGAATTTCCCATTTCTAATCTGTGTGAATGTGCGTTGCATTTTTATTATATTTCCTTGTGTTTAGTAACTAATAAACTCACTCTTTCTTTGACTCAAGAAAGCCTGGTTAAATTGGCTTCTTTTAAAACATAAATACATTTGGACTAGTTAAAGGTATCCACAAGGGAAGGGATTGCTTTTAAAATTAACCTTGTTGCAACCAACTGCATAATTTGAATAAAGGAGAACCAGTTCATCCCTACTCACCCAGCAGTACATCGTCTGGGATCATAGCAAATTGAGAGAACCTCACCTGGGGACCGGTGGTAGCAATACAGAGATCAAGAATAGCAGGGGTCCTTACATTGACCCCTGGGAAACTTCACTGTATACCTTCCTCAAAATACAACTGTTCCCCAGTAGTCTCTATTTCTTGTCACTCAGACAATTCCCTATCCAGGCTGCTACTGTCTCTTTTAATCCACGAGCTTTAAATTTGCTGAACAAGTCTGTTATTTGGTACTTTATCAAACGCCAAAAAGATCAATCATATTACCCTCATCAGCCCTCTACGTTGATGTAGGGCAGCTGTGAGGAAGAACATTTTTATGTAGCAAAAACTCACTGCCTACAAGTGAGCACTTGAGCGAAATAAGCTTACAGCTCTACGTGGATAGAATGGGGGAATGGGACTGATTGAATTGCTCTACAAAGAGCTGGCATGGACTCGATGGGCTGAAAGGCTTTCTTCTGTGATGTAATGGCTCCATGACTCTGATATTCCCCTTGGTCTCTTCATCTAAGTCATTAATTGTAGTAGTGATCTAATAGCAAGTCTTCTGCTCATATCTCCATGCCTTGCAGTCCTGCACTTCCTTTCTCAGTTGATCATATGAGTTTTCCATTTTCAAATGCAATGAGCAATTTGACTGGGGAAAATAATACTTGCGGTGGTTTCCTGTTGCCTTCCTCATGTGTGCCTGAAGTAAACATAAGTTTTTTTTCCGAATGAAAGCAGCTGTTGTCCCTCAAGTGCTAGCTCATCACCACCGAAAATTCACTGTTTCTGAAGTTGGCCACGGCTCATAACCCTGAGCAGGGGACCCTTTCCTGGGCCTGGGGTGACTCAAAACATGCAGGGAGGACTGCCCCCTGAGGTCTCAAATGATCCTGCTACCCTTAAGTTCTTAATATAGATTGTAAATAACTGAGGCCCGGCACTGGCCCTTGCTCCACTAGTTACAGCCTGCCAACTTGAATGCTCTGAAAATCCCTACTTAATATGACCCAGGCTCTCTAGGGCCAGCAGTAGGGTTGCGGGGGGTGGAAGGGGTGTGGTGTGAGATGTCAGTGGGAGTGATCAAATTGCACACAACCCACTCACCCTGAAGACACCCAAGTTAAAATTGATGTTATAATATGGATTCCATGTAGGCCAGGCCAGGGAGCCTTGCTTGTTCTCTGAAAGTCATTATTGAACCAGTAGGGTTGTTAAACAGCAATCCAGTAGCTGGTGCAGATAGGATTGTACAAAATATCGGAAAGGAGTGATCAGAATAGCAGGTGGGAGTGTGGAGAATACAGGGTGGGAATATGAAGTATTCCAAGCTGACAACAATGCGTGCTGTTTTCAAGAAGTGTATTTACATATTGCACAGTAAGTGCTGGGCCTACCTGTTGATTCAGTGTCCGTGGTGCTGTGATACCCTCAGGTTGAATGCCTACAATCTTGCCCCCTGCTATGATGATATCAGCTGGGCAGATTCCCGAATCCAACACCACTCTTCTGCTCCTCACCACAGACAGCTGAGATCCTACTTCCATTTTGAAGCAAAATTCTTCCAGATTGTTCTGAATCCTTGTACCATGTGACCAATCAACTCTGTGCCTAAGCCACCACATCAATCATTAACAAAAGAGACATGGGTGATTGACAGCAGATAAACACAAACTGATTCTTAAACGGCATGACAAGGTCCGTGAGGGGCAGGAACCTGAAGAGCAAAAGGCTTTGGAAATCAGTTTCTGTACCTGACATATAAGTGGCTTGATATGTCAGTGTAGTTGGACAACAGCCCCTAATCCAGCCTGTGCTGCCCCTGATTGGATGCCTAAAATGATATATGATCTTGGGTGTATCGTGTCATGAAAAATGTAATTTTCATAATGTTATTGCAATTTATTGTAAAAGTTGGTTAATAGTGGGGTTTGAATTAGTTTCTCTGTGTATGTGTGTGTGTGGAGAGGATTTAATTGAATTGGAGACAGCTGGTCTGAAGCTTTTGAGTTATCAAAAGAAGGTAGGTTTAAAATGCTAAATATGTAAACATGGCTCACGTTTTACAATGTGAGGTGTGAGGAACATTTGTATTTTTAGATAAATTAGGTTAGTTTGAATTTCAAAAAGATGGTAGAATGTTACACCTAGTCATAAGAAGCTAAGCCAAACAGTGTGTTTATTTTTCCCAAAGATTACTGACAATACGAGCACTATAAAAGATTTATGTTATGAGAAAAATAAAGTTGCAAAGACCTATTGGAACAATGGGATTTGCATTAAAAAGTGGAAAGCATGTATAAAGGAGATGAGGTTATGTGTAAGGGAGATTGCCTTCTAAGGTCTAACACAAGAAAAGCCTCCAGCCTCTAAGCCTAAAGCTGCTGTCTACAGGAACTGGAGCTAAGAAAACTCACTTTGAATTCTCTGATCAAGTGTATCGTGTTGCTCTGCTGGGTCTGTTTAAATCCATTAGTTTTTGCTGTTACCTTAATGGAGGTATAACTGGGAGTCAGACTAATTAGGGGAGTTAGCAGTTAGCATAGTAGTACTTTGTAGACCTAGAAATGTGCTTTTCTTTTCTATTAATAAATAGTTAATTTAGTTTTGTAAAAAAAAAAACTTTTATGTCTCAGCGGATTACTTCTGAATTATGACTGAATTCAAGGCACGCACCTTGAAACAAAACTCAATTTACAAGCAGTTGTGGCAGCTGTTTCAAGTTTCCCACTGGGATTTGAGCAGCTCAGCATTTACCATCCGCTGTGCCATAACAGTCATTACCTGTGTTCTGCTTGGAAGCGTGCTCAAGAAAGTGCATTGGCTCTCCCCTGCAGCACTGTCTTGGGCATGTCTAATAAGGTTAACACTTGCACTTCTACGCAAAGAAAATAAAATCTTACATTTATATTGTGCCATCCATGACCTCAGGACTTCCAAAGTGCATTATAACCAATCGTTAATGTTGAAATTGCGTTGCCAAAGAATACAAGCTTTAAGTTGCTAGTTAAGCACAGCTGTCTCCAATTGGGGTAGATTAGGGAATCATTATAAGAGTATATAAACCAGTTCACTCTGGGTGCCTGGGAGGAATCGGGAGAGTCTATAACTTTTACTTTGTTGTCTTGGAAAGAAACCTGTTTTAAGATACAGGCTAACTTCAGACTCATTCTTCCTCAACATTCAATTATTGGATTTAACACCATTGACATACTCTTGAAGTGTAGTCACTGTTCTGACAAAGGATATCATTCAAAACAGGTGTATGTCGGCTTGCGGAACCAGAGGACTGGTATCACAGGCTTTCAACTTGATATGTACTGTGAACACGCTGCATGGCACTAGGAGAGCAGGAAATTCAGCCTGTTCCAATGTGTCAGCTTGATCTATATTTATGTGTGTGGCTGTACTTTCCCCTTGGGCTTCAGGTCTCTGCTCTTGTCAGATGGGGGTCAGAAGCCCACACTGTATGCACTTTTAGATTAAGCCAATAACAAAGGGAGACAAATTAACAAAAGATCAAATGAATAAATAAAAGGGGCAGCCTCTTAAGGGGGACTGCAATCCAAAGGAAATTTACAAAGATCAAACCAAAATGTGATTCTAGCTTTCAAGAATACATACCAGTCCCTGCGGTCCCCGCCGGTCACGGAAGGCCACCACCATGCTGGCGAACACCACATGCTGCACCTTTAAGGACACCAGGCCATGAGCATAGCCACGGAAGAGGGGCAGACAGCCAGGGCAGATGACCCCCTCGACTGCCCGCTGCCTGGACCTGTTAAAGGCCATTTTGGCCAGGCCCAGGAGCAGGTTTATGAAGAGATCCTCCTCTCTCCCTGCCCCTTTCCACACTGGGTGTCCAAGGATTAGGAGCGTGGGACTGAAGTGCAACCAAAAATTAAGTAACAATTTTTTTAAGTAACTGAAAAGGGAGTGCAGCGCACAACAACCTATATACATGTGGTCCATAGACTCCATAAGGCTGCAAAAAGCACAGGTTTCTTGGGAGTCCATAAACCGGTGCAACCTACGGTTGTATGGGACTGCTGGACCCAACACCCTCCACCCCAGGTCCCTGAAGCTAAGTGGCAGCATCTCCACATAGAGTACCCTCCAGTGGGGACCTCCACCATCAGACGGCAACAGGCCAAGGCATGTCTGGACAGCGGGCAAAGGCGAGGAGGTGAAGTGTGTGCATAGCAACCCATACAGGAAATACCTCTGCGCTGTGCTAAAAGGCACGGAGGGCATTTCCATGATGCGGCTCACACTGTGGGGCTCCAGCTCCCGAGGGTGTGTTCAGGTCTTAGGGCTAATGTGGAATTCTGTCCGAGCAGGGGTTCGCTCAGATGGGAGTCCAGTGCTCACCTGAGCATCCTCAAGACCTTGGATGACATTGAGGCTGAACACAACCGTTCTAAGGTCATGGATGGCATTGGCCACAAGCTGGACTTCCACCGGCTCGCAACGCGCCAATTCCTGTGGAATCCTCCACCACCTAGCACGTCCCTGATTCTGGTCACACCAGTGGCCACAGCCCTCCCTTTCGCCTGCCACCTGAAGTGATATCAGTGGAGGTGCAGATTCCTGATCGGTGGCCCCTTGACAACAGCTACTACTCCTGAGGAGGGGGGAGAGCTGCGTCGCAGGGCGACCATGCTCCAGACTTTGATCAGGTCCTGGTAAAAGATGGGCAAGACCTGCAAGAAGTCACAAAGGCCCCTCCGGTCTACAAACAGGACTGCACATCATACTTCAGGCCTTGCACCTGGCGGAAGAAATACATCACCAGGGCACATCATTTTGGAGGGGGCTCAACATAAAGGTATCACTGCAGGGTCTGAAAGCCACCTGTGTATGAAGGCACACCATTGCGTAGACGTGGGCTACCATATGTACACTGATAAAACCCAGCTGTCCTCTCCAGAACCTCTCTTGATCCCTCCACTGTCTCCGTGTGGTCACACTCCTTGGCTGACATTCAGTCCTAGATTTTTTTTAGTATTCATTCATGGGATGTGGGTGTCACTGGCTAGGCCAGCATTTACTGCCTGCCCTTAATTGCCCTTGTTTAGAGGGCATTTAAGAGTCTACCACATTGCGGTGATTCTGGAGTCCCATGTAGACTAGACCAGGTAAGGAGAATAGATTTCCTTCCCTAAAGAGCATTGGTGAACCAAATGGGTTTTTATAACAACCAGTGATGGTTTTGTGATCATCATCATTTTATTTTTATTAAATTCAAATATCACAATCTTCCATGGTGTGATTTGAACCCGGGTCATCAGAGCATTACCCTGGGTGTTTGGAATACTAGTCTAGTGACCATGCCACTATGCCATCACTTCCCTTGCCCGCTTGTGTATGGGAAACAAGTAGTCAATTGTCCCCAAATGACTAGTTACAGACCAGAGGCCGGGCTCATCATCCAATTAAGGATGGTGGGCAGGTTCTTGAAGTTGGATAGTCAATGGAAGGCCATAAGACCATAAGACATAGGAGCAGAAATTAGGCGTTTCGGCCCATCGAGTCTGCTCCACCATTCAATTATGGCTGATAACTTTCTCAACCCCATTCTACCGCCTTCTCCCCGTAACTTTTGATTCCCTTACCAATCAAGAACCTATCTATCTCGGTCTTAAATACATTCAATGACCTGGTCTCCACTGCCTTCTGTGGCAATGAATTCCATAGATTCACCACTCTCTGGCTAAAGAGGTTTCTCCTCATCTCTGTTCTAAAAGATCTTCCCTTTACTCTGAGGCTGTGCCCTCGGGTCCTAGTCTCTCCTACTAATGGAAACATCTTCTCCACGTCCACTCTATCCAGGCCTTTCAGTATTCTGTAAGTTTCAATCAGATCCCCCCTCAACCTTCTAAACTCCATCATGTATAGACCCAGTTGCTCATATGTTAAGCCTTTCATTCCTGGGATCGTTCTCGTGAACCTCCTCTGGACCCTCTCCAGGGCCAGAACATGCTTCCTGAGATACGGGGCCCAAAATTGCTCACAATATTCTAAATGTGGTCTGACCAGAGCCTTATAAAGCCTCAGCAACACATCCTTGCTTTTATATTCTAGTCCTCTCGAAATAAATGCCAACATTGCATTTGCCTTCCTAACTACCGACTCAACCTGTAAGCTAACCTTAAGAGAATCCTGGAGTAGGACTCCCAAGTCCCTTTGCACTCCAGATTTCAGAATTCTCGCCCCATTTAGAAAATAGTCTATGCCTCTATTCTTCCTTCCAAAGTGCATGACCTCACACTTCCCCACGTTGTATTCCATCTGCCACTTCTTTGCCCATTCTCCTAACCTGTCCAAATCCTTCTGCAGCATCCCCACCTCCTCAATACTACCTGTCCCTCCACCTATCTTTGTATCATCTGCAAACTTAGCCAGGATGCCCTCAGTTCCTTCATCTAGGTCATTAATGTATAAAATGAAAAGTTGTGGTCCCAACACTGACCCCTGCGGAACTCCACTAGTCACTGGCCGCCATCCTGATAAGGACTCCCTTATCCTCACTCTCTGTCTCCTGCCAGACAGCCAATCTTCTATCCATGCTAGTACCTTGCCTCTAACACCATGGATTCTTATCTTACTAAGCAGCCTCCTGTGGGGCACCTTGTCAAAGGCCTCCTGGAAGTCCAAGTAGATAACATCCATTGGCTCTCCTTTGTCTAACCTACTTGTTACCTCCTCAAAGAATTCTAACAGATTTGTCAGGCATGACCTCCCCTTGATGAAACCATGCTGACTTTGCCCTATTTTACCATGCACTTCCAAGTATTCTGAAATCTCATCCTTAATAATGGACTCTAAAATCTTACCAATGACCGAGGTCAGGCTAATCGGCCTGTAATTTCCCGTCTTTTGCCTCGATGGTCATCCAGTACACAAGGAGAAGAAGCTTTTCTTTAAAGTGAGGAAAAGGGTCCCCCAAGATGGATGGTCCCTCTCTCCAACATTTAAAATTTAAAACAAAAAGACATTCAGCAGCCAAGTCACCATTTAAGCAGGGGAACCCTTCCACATGGTGGCCTGCAGCTGCATGAAGCCAGGCAGAGAGGGCCTCTAAGTCTGCCTGGAGTGCAGGCCTCTCGCTCTGTCACCAGGCAGGCCACCTCCAGACAACTAAACTGTCCCCCAACAATAAACCTTAATAGACCTTTAATAAGGTCAATCAGCTACCTATCGCTTTGGCCAACTAGCCCTCTGCTTCTCTCTAAGCCCTCCCCCATGCCCTGCCCCAATCCTGCTTCCAGGAAAATGGCCCAGGAGTGTGATGGAACTGGGGAACTAGCATGCCAGTTAGCGGCGTGAAATTCCGCACCCACCCAACTCCCTGCGCACCCCCATTGGAGCCTAAAAATTCAGCCCTTTGTGCTGGCTGTATAAAGGAGAAGTACTTAAAATCCTCCTGCTAGATTTACGATGCTGTAATTTCAAATTTGTCTTTTATGCCCATTTTTGGGTTAATTGGTTTGCATTTCTCCAGCAGCTCTTTTTTTCAGATTTCTCTTAAATTCATCGTTTTGTATATATTTGTTTGCCCCTTTTTAATCACCAACCATTCAAGGTGTTTGTGTTTGACAAGACTCCATAATGTTACTCCAGAATATTACAGTCCAGATGAAGGCTATTCAGCCCATCATGCCTGTGCTGGCATTTTGAAAGAGCAATCTAATGAGCCCTCCTCTCCTCTTCTTTCTCCATTGCCCTGCAACATAATCCTTTGTAAGTCAATATCCAATTCCGCTTTGAATCTGCTTCCAATACTCTTTCAGGAAGGACATTTCAAATTATAATAACTCACTGTGTATTAAAAAATGTTTTTCCTCATCTCCCCTCTGGTTCTTTTGACAATTATGTTAAATCTGCACCTTCTGGTTATTAACCTTCTTGCATGTGGAAGCAGTTTCTCTTTATATACCATAATCTCCAATCAATCATGAGCCCTGATACATTGTGTTGTTTCCCCAAAACTACACTTTATTCATAAAGTGTCTAAAAGTACATTCCAAAACATTTCAAATTGGACATTACAGAAAGTGCAATGATATTCAACTTTTCTCCACAGAACATGTTATGCCCCAATACAATTGGAACACGTGCTATTTACTCCATTTAATGTCAAGCATGCAGCCGGAGAGGTTCTACAAAGTTACCAGCTCCTCAGTTTACTGTGACTTAAAGGCCTTAGATACTGGCCTTTCCCCATTGTGCCTTTGCAGTGGCTACATCCCTCAGCACATAGGCAACACTTGGTCATGGACAACTCTTTGCATTGGAAGACCAACAATTTTCAGGCAGACATCAGAGCGTCTTCCCTCGAGTTGATAGTCTCCCGGCAGCAGTTGATGTTTGGCTCGGTGTGTGTCCCTGGAAACAGCCTGTAGGGCATAGAGTCATGTGTCACGGAGCTGTTCGGGATGAACCTCGACAAAAACCATTGCATCTGTCTCCATACTTTCCTTGCAAAGGCAGGGGGGCGGTGTCCCGAGGTCAAGGGGAGGGTGAGAAGAGATGGTGTCCCGAGGTTGGTGGTAGGGGTGTCCAGAGGTTGGCGGGGGGTGCTCTGGAGGTCAGCAGGGAGGTCTGAGGTCTGGGAGGTGGTCCGAGGTGGGTAGGGTCAGGGTCCGAAGTCGATGGGGAGGATGGGGGGTCCCATGGGCAGAGGGGGGTTGTGGGGGAGTCCTGTGGGGTAAGTTTGAGTCTTTATGATAGTTACCCAGAAGTTAGAAGAGATTTTAATTCTTCTAACTTTTTCTGGGTAGCCATTGGCATAAACCTGGCGGAAACATCGAAGTTTGCGATTTAAATCGCATTTTCGGTGGTTCCCAGTGCAACACAATTGTCCAGAGGAAGTTAGCACTTCTGGGCAATTGCCATGCAAGCTCTTGCCTGAGAATGGGCCAGAGGGATTTCCCAGCACATCATTAGGGTACCTCCCAAATCCAACGCTGGATGTGCGGAAGTTACAGGCCATTGTTTGAGATATCAGGAGTAGTATGGTGGCTTTACACCTGATGAAAGGCTTAATGACATCTTTAAAGGTTGTTGGCCTTAATGTGCACAGTAAGATGAGTGTCACTGCACATTAGCTCTGCATTAATTGAATGAAGCAATTCAATGAATGAACCCCTTCATTTCAACCCATGTAAAAGTTGCTTACCATCCAGTCTATGCCAAGGATTGAATGATTCTCAAGTTTGGTTTACCAAGCTACCTTTCATCAATCAGTTTGCATTGTATGAATAATTGGACTACCAAACCCTGAATTAAGATGTGGAGAAGCTGTCAGGTCAACAAGTTAACCTTTTCTTGCCAAATCCCAGAGATATCCAACCACAAAGTCATGACCTAACATTTCTCTGTTCAGACGTTATTATCGCTAGAGGATGTCATTCCTGTGGCGCTTGTTGCTGTGGCAACTGTTGCTGTTGTGCTGTTTCTATTGATGGCAACTGGTGGACTTCTGGGAGTGATGGTCGCCACTCCTGAAACCATGTTATGAGCTAGTTAGGGGGAATTAAATGTATTAAAAGAAAAGACAGTGAGAATTTACTGAAAATGCTTGAAATCACCTAGTGCTACTAAGCACATTGGCAGTCGAAGATTACCAGATGAACCTTGCACAGTCTTGGGAGTCAGACTAGAGACAAAGCATGACATCAAGAAAAGATTAAATGTGCTCTTCCATAGATAAGGAAGGGGCAGATAGTTTTAGCTTAGACATGGGAAGATGAACAAAGGACAAAGAGGGAGCTTTGATGAAACACAAACAATCTTGAGTTACAAACCCAATCTTGATTTTGATTGGGTAATACAACCATGGATATGTACCTGAATATGACTGGATAGTATAATCATGTATACGTATTTTGGAATGATTGGATAAACATAGTCACATGTAGGCGAAGTCAATAGGGTAGAGATGGTAGAATATCAGTGTGTTAGGCACTGATTTGATGTATTCAAATGTACTCAATTGTATTGTGATAAGAAAATAGTACAAAAGTTGTGGAATGTAATTAATCAGGAAGCTGTGTCATCATTTTATGGAATGGCTGCATCTCCCTCGCATATTCTCGAATAAAACCAGTTTAAAGAAGCCTGAGTCTCATATGGTCACTGCGGAATCGGAGAGTGTTTGAGCTCCATTACAGTGGTATAGTTGGCAGGATCCGCCCGGACCTCCGTGAAGGTGGAACAATGATCTGGTGAATATATTTCATTTGAAAGATATTACCTGGTTGTTCCCCTCAAACTAGAACAGAGATTTAATAGGGCAGATCTGAGCGTTCGACTGGAGACTAAGGTGGATGGGGGCAGTGTGTCCCGAGTGCACGAGTTGCATGTGGCACAAGTTGCATGCAGATAAAGTGGGACGATTGGGTCCTGGGGAACAACTGGATGCTCATTTGGCGCGCGAGTATGGCCGAGAAAACCGAGCTCGAGTTCATTGTGGAATGGGGAGGTGAAGGAACCATGTCTCTTCACCTCGCCAGGAAGCATAAAAGCTGATCAACAACTGAAGCAACATGGTTGGCAGCTGAGTGATTCACCACTATGCTCTAAGGAGTGGTGGAAAGCTCAGACAAGTGATAAAACTGTCAAAGTTACAGTACTCATTTTGAGTCTGTATCTACAACAAGCTAAACAAATACAAAAACATCTCTGTCAAGTTGCGCCAGTCGGAGCGGCAAATTGATTTCTCCCAGGGGCCATCAACAGAGAATGGGAATGTGTGGAAGGATGATTGGGACCCTAAAGGTCCCCTACTGAATTTTTTGTAACTTAAAGAAATGAATTGATCTAAGTTACAAGAGCTGTTTGTGCTGAAGAGAGAGAAAGAGAGAGAAAGGAGGGGGTTAATGACCAATGACAGGCAGCAGCTAAGAAGATGTGAGCTTCAGTCAGTTTGATTGTCCCTATAGCCTTCTGGATCCCTCTACTTCCCCCACTGCTACTTGAAGTTTTGTTTAGAGTATGAGAGTTTTAACTCATTAAGTTCAATTTTAAAGGAATATAAATACATACCTTTATGTATGTGCTTGTTTGTGTGCAAGGAAGCATTTGTATGTGAACTTTAATGTGTTTTCTTCCCTAAATTGTCATTAGTGTATGTGGTTCAACACTTTAGAGCCTCAAGCTGCATATTACATTAAAGGAAAAGTATACCCAAACATTTCAAAGTTTTGAGTATAAGGTTTGAGTTGAGATTTCTAGCAAAAATCACAATTTGAAGGTTTTGTAAAGATAAAACAAAGTTTGTTTGAGATGAACCAACCTTTGTACCACCCCCTTGCAGACTAGTAGAGGGTAACCCTTATCACCAGCTTCCAAGCTGATTGGCATTGATACATACGAGTTAATTAGCTCATACAAGTTAGTATTCTAAAATGCTGAGGGAAAAAAATTATCGGAAATTCAAAAGGATTTTAGGAAAACCAAAAGGCATAAGTCTGGGTGGTTCCACTGGATAAAAAGGGGTCTCTTTTGAAGAGATTAATTAAATAGGAAATGAAATCTGCATCTAACAGCACTGTTATTTGAATTTGGGACAATCTTGAGATATGAAAAGTGCAGTGTAATTTAGAAGGTTATTTATGAATAACTAGGATGCTATCCAAGATAAAGAATGTGTCAATAACCATATTTGACTTATAATCTGGATACAAATCAATACACATGAAAAAGAGGTAGTTTTAATTTTGATATTGTAAATTACAGTTCTTACAAAGTTTAAAAAAAACTTGTGGTTTGGTTCCCGATAAAATTCTCAAAAGGGAATTCTTATTTTAAAATGTTTACCAACAATTGGCACTAATTCAAATGCTGCAAGCTTTTTGTAATTGTCAGTCTGTTCCCAAAATATAAAGTTAAGCTCAAGACCTTGACAAAGTTTGGCAGAAATCCAATTTTTGGCCGAGTTACTGAATCTTGGATAATTCTAAAAAGAAGGGTTGACACAATTTAGTGGGTTGCTTTTGAGACAATAAAATGTTGTTTGAGAAGAAGATAAGGAAGCAAAACATGTCAATGCCTGATGTCTGTTTTAAAACTGTTATGAGAATACTTTATTGGACTGTGAAGTCTCTCCAGACAACCTGAACAAGATAAGATGGTAGCTATTGCATGTGTAAAATGGTATGATGAAAGGATTACGGGTGGGAGAAAGAGTTAGGGAAAGAGGACATAATATACAAACTGTTTTAAGGGAACTGAATTTGATAATCTGGCCATCAACTGAGATATTGGAACCGCACAGGGGGAGATAAGCAAAGATTTAGAGGCATAGATCCCCGTTGACATGGAATAGTTAATATGGCCTAAAGAGTAAGGAAACATTTTAAATGATCAAGACCATAGAGCAATTGACCTCAAGAGAATCTTAGGATGATCATGGTCAGAAAAAAAACTTAGAGGTAAAACTATATGGAATCTGCAGTTGAAGCAATTGAAGGGTAAGGAGAAATAATACTTAACAACAATTCACCACAAGGTGGATATAGGTAAAGGGAAAGCTGAAAAAAAGCTAAATAGATGTATTATTGACTGTATTAATGTGCCTGCGAGCTACAAAAAGTAAGACCACAGGATTAACACCCTAATAACAGCCAGAGTTAAGCAGCTCCCAGAGAGAACCGCCACTGGAAGTGGAGATAGTGAGCCATTGAAAGATAGGATAAGAAGGTGCATTGTAGAGTTGTGTAGACAGTCTAAGGAATTGAGCAGCAGGAGATAGTAGACTGAAAGGAGTGGGGGCGTTCCTACCCAGGTGGATTCAGATCAGTTAACTCATTTCACCAGAAGAGTCATTCAAGAAATGTGTAAACTTATGGAGATTAAACAGAAATTCCACATTTCCTACCACCCACAGAGCTCAGGGATGTGGAAAGGATGAAATGAACTTTAAAAACATCAAAAGCAAAAGCAATTCAAGAGACAGGGAGCAGCTGGGCAACAGTGTTGCCCAATATTCTGATGCGCCTTAGGGCTATCCCAGGCAGGACCGCTGGGTTCACCCCATTTGAACTAATGTCAGGGTCAGCAATGCAGATACCCAAGGGTTTCATAGTCGGGGTGGGTGGGGGGGGGGGCAGTGGGGAGATGTAGGACCACTGAAAGGAAGGGTGTGAGACTATGTGAGGGAAATGAGTAAGCAATTGCATGAATTAAGGAAGGAAGTCAGAGACCAACAGGTAATTAAAGATATGGAAACAGGCAAATCCAAAGAGCAACAGTGGACCCCCCCCGCCCCCGCACCCCCCTTATTGGGGGATAAGGTGATGGTCAAGATGAGCCCTGAGCAAACAGGGTTTGCCCCCAGGTGGCACGGACCATACGAGGTAATTATGACTGGTAACATGTGCGCACTTGTAGATATGAAAATGGGAAATAAATGGAGGCATTACACACAGTTAAAGATATATGACGAATCACCAGCGGTAGCCCAGACAATGGGAGCCGCTGTTAATGTCTCCACAGGTCTACGATCCTGGTCATGGGTGAGTCAGTACTGGCAGGGGAGGCACCGACAGTTAATGTCGACAACGACGACATCTGCCTCCACCCGGGACAGTACGTACGACTACCGACAGGGGGTTCAGGAGAATGGATAAAGAAACCAAATACTTGAATATCAGATAGAGTGACTCCCAATATCAGCAGACGCAGGCCTTTTTGTGTAAGGACACAAAAGAATGGAGGCGGTGAAAATGAAATTTAATAAGCCCGGGGCTCCCTTTCGGCTCCTGAATCCCGGATGTGATTGGGGAGATAGCTCCCTCCTGGGTATAACAGACCTTAAGGCATGAAATTGGGTAAACTGTGGTAACCCCGCATTATGAGGGGACTGTCAGACAGCAGAGGAACTAAACCTTACGACCCTAAAAGACTCAAGGGGTAATGTTGGCATCAGGGGTATATACAACGAGGTCACTGGAATAGGCCTCTGGAAATACATGTGTGATGGTACACCCCACCAACTGGTGGGGCCAAGTGTTAACTAGATTGCTGGCTGGATGGACCTGCCCCCATTCGTATGGGAGCCAGGACCGGATGGTCAGTATTGCCAAGAATCATGAAGATATGTTATCGAAAGAAATGGATGTAGGGATGTCCGATGTTATAATTTGACTACTTGTGGATATCAAAGACCCACCCAATGTCCAGATACAGTAGGTCTCCCGCCAGATGGGATAGTTAGAATAGGAAAGTCAAAACCACTACTACATGATGTAACTATGGTCTCCCTGAAAGTGACATATAATATCTCGGGACTACTGTCCATGTTACAAACTACTTGTCACAGCCACCAGAATTCCATAAAGTGGGCTAGAAGTCAACTGAAGCAGATAGTCAAAGATTATAAATTTCGAATCGTCCCGGGAGTTACAGCAAAGGCACAGGCTAGGCTAAAAAGAAGTACACTGGGAGATGTAGGAGGGCTATTTGGGAGTTCCAATTCCATTCTTAATTCAAGTCAGATCCACAACTTAAATGATTATGCCTCCTGAGATTGCCAGAGGGTTGCACTTTGGTGCGCATGGAACAAAGTATGCCCTGATGGCCGTGGAACTACAAGGAGAGAGTCTGCTACAGGATATCAGGCAGACCACCGACGGGATTGTAGATACAGCCAAATCGCAAGCTTTAGGAAGGGCGTGCGATATGCTAGCACAGGATCTGACTGATGGGTGAAATCTGGCAATGAAGGTATCAGGTTCGGGGCAATTCCCGAACACATGTTCGAGTCGATATACCAATTGAACCTCATAAATTTATGTAAGGAACGGCAGGAATTGGTGATTACCCAACCCCTAGGCGGAGGAGAGGATGGAGTCACAAAACTAATCATGACCGTTCCCCAAGAGCATCATCCAAACGGGGCCTACCTAGACAGCTATAGGTTTGAGTCCCTAGGAATAGATAAAGGGGGGCTGGTATACTGCGTAGGATCACACGGATATATCTCCTATGCGAAAGACACAATATTGATGAGCACTTGAGATTGTTGTACGGAGTCAAGAAATTACATTGTGTGCTCTTGCCAAACGCTAGAGGTATTTATGAACACCAGCAAAGTCACATTCACCACGTTGCCAATTCAGGAAGCATGTAAGGCCATTCAAGTGTCCTCGACCCAATGGTGCTTCATGACTAGTGAGGTGGAGTTCCTCTATGGAGACTTAATTTGTGCCACCAATTCGAGTGTCTGCCTACAGGTGACTGATTCTTTTACCATAGGGGACTTTCATCAGCCCGGCAGAACCACGGGATATTTGTTTAGCCCCTGGTGGGATGACATATTGTTCACCAGTGAAACCCCTGGTAAAATAGCACTCCTAGTCATGCAGGAGGCTACAAGGATAGCTTAATCATATGTAAGAGCTTCTAGAGAACAAATTATCCAGGGACGTGTGCAAGTGAACTTAGCCACCCAACTGGCCAGGAAATTAGCCCAGTCAGCTATGTCCTATGCTACGGCCAGAAGGTTAATGAATAGTTGGGAGATATTTAGGATGAGTATGACGATAGCAACAAGAATGATGCTCTAATGGGCTATCGGGCTTTGCTGCCACCAATGTAAAGCCTCGAGAGGGTCTCTCCAAGTGCAAACAGCAATAAGCCAGCGATGCGCATCAGTTCCCTGATCTATGCATCCACCAAGGGAGAAGATAGGGGAAGGGAAGGTTAAGTTATATAGCCGAGCAGCTTAGGATTCCTCTGGTGGCTTGGATGACTGGCTACCTAAAGGACCAGAAGAGGAATCCTCAACTGAAGGTGGCCAGCTTGGGCTTTGCCAAGGGCCAAAAGGGGGGACTGTTAGGGGGAATTAAATGTATTAAAAGAAAAGACAGTAAGAATTTACTGAAAATGCTTGAAATCTCCAGGCACCTAGTGCTACTAAGCACATTGGCAGTCGAAGATTACCAGATAAACCTTGCACAGTCTTGGGAGTCAGACTAGAGACAAAGCATGACACCAAGAAAAGATTAAATGTGCTCTTCCACAGATAAGGAAAGGGCAGATAGTTTTAGCTTAGACATGGGAAGATGAACAAAAGACAAAGAGGGAGCTTTGATGAAACACAAACAGTCTTGAGTTACAAAACCAATCTTGATTTTGATTGGGTAATACAATCATGGATATGTACCTGAATATGATTGGATAGTATAATCATGTATACATATTTTGGAATGATTGGATAAACATAGTCACATGTATATGAAGTCAATAGGGTAGAGATGATAGAACATCAGTGTGTTAGGCACTGATTTGATATATTCAAATGTACTCAACTGTATTGTGATAAGAAAATAGTACAAAAGTAGTGGAATGTAATTAATCAGCGAACTGTGTCATCATTTTATGGAATGGCTGCAGCACCCTTGCATATTCTGAAATAAAACCGGTTTAAAGAAGCCTGAGTCTCGTGTGGTCACTGCAGAATCGGAGAGTGTTTGAACTCCACTACAAGCTCAAAAACTCTTTCTATTGTAGTGTCTTTATTGAACTGAATATAAGACGGCTGACGGCAAGGACTCCCTCATGGCAGCAGTCACATGACTACAGCAAACCAGATAGCACATGTCGTAATGCATTTCAAAACCCAGACAAACATTTAAATTTTAAGTACTGTTAGGAAATAGAAATAGTTAAACTAAGTGATATTAGTATTAGTAGGCATTGGAATGAGTTTTAGCTTTAAAGTTTAAGTTTGATTTGTATTTCTATATTTGTGTGTTAAGAAAGGACAAATTAAGTTTCAGTTTCACTTTACAAGGAGCTTGCATTTCTAATGAGAGTTTTACGATTGTAAGCTAAGTTAAACAAACTAGAGTAGAAGAATTGGGCTTCTGCCTAGCAACAGGGGTCCAGGGAGGCAGGTCCCTCACACACACACACACACACACACACACACACACACAAAAGCTAGAACCAGCAGTTTGTTTTAGAAGCAATTGGAGTTCAACTGATTTTGAAGATAGCTGTCAGAGAAGCAGCCTAGAAGGGACAGATAACCAGCTCTAAGCTAAAGAAAAGACCCCAAAATCCAGGGGAATGGAACAGGAGGAAGTCCCAAGCAGACCTTCTAGTCAAAGGATGGATAGGAACCTGGAAAAGGACCTAAGTGAAGTTAAGAGGGGTAGAGAGAAAGGCTCCAAGTTTCAGATTTAAAGAGACAATAGCTGCAGGAGGCAGAGTTAAAGCAAGAATAGCTGTCAAAAGGCAAACAGATCTAAAAAGACAGCTGAAGATTTGTAACTCTTTGCTATGGGCATATGAAGCAGTGGTGTACTGTTAACACTGAATTGGTGAGAGAGAGTGTGTGGAAGACAGCTTGAATGCATGTGGTGAACCAGAGGAGAGAAACATCAGAAGGAGATTTCGAAACCCTGGAGGTGAACCCTTGGAGAAGACATCTGAGAGAAAGTGTCAGTTTGGGAGAAGATTCCAAGGCAAGTTTTTGGAAAGTGGAGTCTGGAAACCCTCATGTGAAAGATGGAGTGCAGTGAGACCGGTTGGTTGACCGACAGAGTTAAGAGATCCATAGCATGTGGTTGAGGTGGCATCTGTCACTTGAATTCAGTGAGTGATATATCTGACCACAGGTCACCATAGGTTTATATGGTCTATGTATTTACTGCAAACATTAAAGTATAAGATAGCATTTGTAACCTGTGTTATCCTTACAAATCTGTATGTATCTGTAAAGGTATAGTTGCGGGTGAAGGAGTATTGTAATAATCTTTTCTTGTTTAATAAATGTTTTATTCTTTTGTTAAAGGTTCATCAGCTGAAATCCTATGACTGTTCATTAGCTACTCTCCACGTTTCTAAACAAACAAATTAAAAGTTAGGATCTATCAAGCTGGGTTCCACTCTGGGATCAGGCTTGTCCAGGGGTAACCTCAGCTGGGATCATAACAGTACTAAGTATCAAATCATCAAGTGGATATGCCTAATTGACAAAATTAACAATGGAGGTTTCAAAGGCTGTCCGGCTCTGTCGCAGCAATTCATTATTAACTGAATTGCTGATTACATTGAGGTTGGTATCTGAGATCGACATCAGTTCATGAGATTAGTTTATGTTTAGACTTCTTATACAGTTAGCGAGCTGACAATTTTAGATAGCTGTCCAGTGGATGTATTAAAAGCTCAGTTAGTTCACCTCATTACTTTGTAACTTTAGCAATGATACCATCCTTGTGCTGAGCTACTAAAACTGGCTGTCTCGCTTTCCTTTGAGATGATACTGTTAGCCTCCTGAGCTGTCAGGGTGATGAACCTCCATGTGCAGGTGTGATACCCACTCTCTCCTGCATCCTATGCTCTTGACTGGTCTACCTTATATTACTGTTTTTATATCTGGACCAGCTGCCTCCTGTCTTGCTGCCTTTAACATCGGGGAAATTTCTCATTCATCTGTGTGGCAGATTTAATGTTTTTGGTTCTGTCCAGCTTGTAAATGGCTTGAAGTCTTTCAACTGAGATTTCTCTCTCTGCCACCAACACCTCCCACTGCACCAACTCTCCTCCCATCCCCCACCCCCCTCAACCCCATCCTCTATCTTAGAGTCCAGACTGTGTTGGTTCACCAGGATAATGCAAGGGATGGGAAACTATAGTTCTGAGGAGAAAGTTGTAATACCAGGGTTATTTCCACTGGTGGGAATAAGAGGAGATTTAGTAAAGGTTTATGAAGGGTTTTGATAGACTGAACAGGAAAAGGCTATTTCCTCTCACTGGGGAATCAGTGAGGATGGGTCGTCAATTTAAACTTATCCTTAAGAGTTAGATTTTTTTTCACAAAGTCGGTTGTTGGAATACTTTGCCACATGAAGTGGTTGAGGTGGAACTATTGCAGCTTATAAGGGAAATTTGGCTGAATATTTGTAGAAGAGGCAGATATAAGCCTACGGGGAGAGCGCAAGACAAGATAAATGTTGAGTTTTGCTGGCAAGAAACCGGCATAGGCTTAATGGGCCGAATGGCCTCCTTCTGTGCTGCAAAATTCTATTGTTCCGTGGTTGACGGTTCTCCCTTTTTCTCAGAGAATCAGAGCTAACTTTATGTGCAATGCTCTTTCTGTCTTTTTCCACTGATAGAGTCTTGCATAAAACTATCTGGAGAACATCTACATAACAACACTAAATCTAAGAGTTTTAATTTCAAACTTTATAAATTTTAACTTTCCTACTTAACTTTTTTTTAGTGTCAAACACCACCTTGCATTCCCTTGGTTCTGAAATAAGCTTCCTCAAGGTAATCATTAACCAATCTGACTGACACACAGATTACAAGAGTTTTTTGCTCCATTAATTGCAAACCACCTTAAACAGCCACATTAGGAATCATGCTGGGCTCAATCAGACTGTGAGATAAAGTATAAATGTCATGCAACAATTTCACTCCCATAACCTCTCAGACTTCCATTTAATAAGGCTCCCAACCTGCCACCCAACCGCCTTTGTGACTCCCCTACCAATTTAAGTTACGGTTCTTTGAGTGTCAAGTCTGCCCGGTGCAGGGCCTCATTAATATTTTAGTGTCAGAATAATATTAAACAATCCCCAAAGCTCCTTAACAGTGAGAGCTGCAGGCGGTAAGCAGGATGGACCCAGAAGAGGGTGAGGTGAGTTCATTTTTTTCCAGACGTACTCCCTGCAAGGAAGCCTTGATTCCCCTCTGTCCTGGGCTGCTCCCTCTCCTCCATTGGTGAACATCCTGGATACCTCCTCCTCCTATTGTCGGCAATCAATTCCTAGGTTCCCTAGCAGTGGCCGTGCGATTTCTTGGTCCCACTCTCAGGCCTTCCACATCATTCCAGCCAGGTTCGGATGGGAATCAACATGCAACCATTTAATTGAGGCCCAAAAGGCCCAAAATTGCCTGGGCCTCACACTGGCAGCATGGTGGCGCACGTCCTTCCCTGGCCTCCACAGGTCACTCTCATTTCGGCAGTGTCTCAGTGGTAGCACCCTCGCCTCCTAAACAAATGTTCCGCATTTCGTTGAGCACAAGATTGACACTCCGTGCAGTCCTGAGGGAGCATTGCACTGTCCGAGGTTCCGTTGTTCGGATGGGACCTTAAACCAAGGCCTGATCTTCCTGCCTGGGTAGATGTAAAAGATTCCATGGCACTATTTTGGAGGACAGCAAGGCGTCCCCAGTGCCCTGGCCAATATTTGTCCCTCAACCAACATCACACAAAACAGCTTATCTGGTCATTTTCACATTGCACAGCATTAGTTTCACAGGCTGGGATTTTCCACTCCGGGCCTAAGTCCCGTGGCAGGGACGGGAAGCGTGAGTGTTGTCCGCCGCCAAGACCTGTGAGAAATCACATGATGCTGGGGTCACTAATTATGCAACCTGGGGGTTTCCCGATATTGTCCGTGGTGGGGCAGACAGGAAGTCACATGCCCCACCACCATATCTGAGTGCTTTACAGACCAGGACAGGGAACACTGAACCCAAGTAGTACCGACACCAAGATTCAGCAATACTTCACTGGAAGTACGGCTGAATGCAGTCGAAGGGGGGATGGGGTGTGTCCTCTACTCAAAAGATGGAAGGAGGAGGCCCACCCGGCTCACCAATCCTGCATGGGATGCAGTCGCCAGGGTGGTGAGTGCCAACTGAGGACAGCCCTGCAGTGCGGGAAAAGAATAAATGACTATATCTGCGCCGCCAGGGTAAGTGAAGTCTCTACTCCCAGGTTCACCTCACTGAATGGGAACTAGGACACAGGCCTCAGTGGCAAGGCAACCATCTGTGCTGCCCATGCATAAAAGGGCATCTCAACATGATGCAGCGATGCCTCACAGCCCCACTGCAGTCCGTGCAGTCTGCAGGTTGAGAAGTGACTGGTGGGTGCTGCTGAAGAACCCTCCTGAACGAGCTGCAGTGCGTCTTTCACATGGCACACTGGCCTGTGGGTTGTTGGTGAAGACTGGCAGTATGCAAGACCACCTGTCCCCCAATTGCTGTCAAACCATCTTCACTCCTTGTGTAGGACAAGTTGACACACAAGCGCAAGCGAGAGAGAGAGAGAAAGGATGAGAGGGGGCGCAGCTGATCTCCAACACCTCACACCATTCAAAAATCAGGCGTTGGGCTGGCAGGGGAGGTTCAGGGCCGTTCATGGGCAGACGGTGAGGGCAGGATCCAGCTTCCATCCAGTAGGCCTTTACATAAAAACCAAAGGGTCTTGACCGATGCCATGCTGGAGCTAACCCATGCAACAACACACACTCTCCACTTTTGATTACAGGTGCCAGCAAGAAGAGGATGAGCCTTGGCCCTGAAATTGAGTGGTCCTGGACAAGATGCTGGCAATGCAGGAAGAGGCTGGGGAACATCAGGCAGAGGCGTCCGAGGTCCTGAACAGAGAGGAGTCTGCCCACCTGCTCTCTGATGAACTGGCACTGAAGTGTGTGCACATCGATGTTGCCAATGGGGAGGGTGGCAGACACCATGGAGAACTTGGTCCAGCAGAATGCCCAGTTCCTGCCAGAGATGCATGCAGATCTACACTCCATCGCTGTAGCCATGGGCGAGCTTTTGCAGTGGCTATGTGAGAGTGGACAGAGCACCTTGTCTTCCCTTAAGGTGCCCTTTTCCCTCAAGGAGTCAGGGAGGAGCCCTCGGGCACCCAAAGGGAGGAGAAGCGTCAGGCGGGCATCCTGGGACCTCCACTCAGGACTCTGACAGTGCCTGGCCATTCCAATTCCCCTTTGTCTGCCTGGGTCTATGACCCTCCAAACTCATGTGCGTGCAGCAGGGCATTGATCTTTGCCATGGCTCTTGCAAGCCGTGTGCGAGAAGCCACCCACACCCGCTGCTCCTTTGCCCTTCACAGCCTTTTCGATACAATCGCTTTTTCCTAGTCAGAACGACATGTTGGGGTTCCTCTTTTAGTTGTCCAGTTGACCTCCACCCACCCGATGACCCTACTCCCATCCAACATTTCCATATCTGGACGTGGAGGTACTGGATAGGTCTGGAGCAGCCATGGTGTGCGTGTCCTTCGAGGCTCACTCAAATACCTTTTACCCTCCCTCCGTTACCAACACCCACCCCACCCCCCGATCACCCGATCTCAGGACAGTGAGATGAGTGTGATAGATGAAGGCTCCACATGCATTGGTGAGTGCTTGCACGAGGTTCAGAAAGGCCTTGCCACACACACACAGTCCTCCCTCCAGAATCACTCGTGGTCCAGCTGCATGCAGCTAACCTGCTAGTGGGGGGCATTTGCAGGGGGTGGCGGGGTGGTTGACGGGGGGGGTGGGGTTGTAGGAGGAGGAGTCACGATGCCTGTAAATGAAGCTGAAAGACACCATTACACATTACACAGTGGAAGTGCATATATTTTCGAATTATAAAGTGACAAAATGCGTTCACCCGTGCAACCAATTATGATCAGAATTTCTTAATTTTTCTAGGCCTACCACTTCTTCTAGGTGCTGCACTGACATCCGCAGCAAGGGTGGAGACAGCCTGTGCAATGGTTTCCCCTGTTACCTCTGATGATTTTGGCATGCGTCCTCTGGAGAGCTGAGGCCTTGAGGGCACTGGCTTGCTTTGGCTGTCCTCCTGTGGGCCACCTGCTCCCTCTGCAGTGGTAGAGGATGAGGTTGAGGGGATCACAGGCAAAGGGGACTCGGAGGGAGAGGACAGTCTCTGAGATTCCTGAGTGGATGACCCAGCTGCTGCTCCTCCTCCCTTCGGATGCCCGAGGGCCCCAGCCTGACTCATGGACGGGAAGGAGAACCTGGAGGGATGTCGAGGTGCCCCTTTTCCCCCTTGCATTACCACTGTAGGAACTCACTCATGGCTCCCGCGATGGAGTACAGATCAGCGCACACCTCCACATTCGGCTGGAGCAGGGTCTCCATGACATCCACCATCCTTCACAAGGAGACTTCCACATGCATGTGGGCACCAATTCATCAGAGAACAGGCGGGCATACTCCTCCAACTTGTGTACCACTCTGATAACGGCTTCCAACAGCTCTGCATGATGTTCTCTCCAGGATGAGTTGGAAGGCCAAATGCAGCCCTCCGAGTGCTGGGACACGGCTGAACCTGCCTCTTCCTGTTGTGGACATGTGTCCATGCAGTGACCACCAGGTTGTGAACCCGAGCCTGCTCTAGATCTAGGTCCCACCGAGGTGTGTATCTCTGCACTGGTGGAGGGTAAGCGCTGTGACGGGTCTTCCAGACTGCTTATTCCCAGCTCTTCAATGGAGGAAGTATCCTCTTGGCTGGAAGTGAGGACATGGACGGAGCTGAGGAACTGGCTGGCTGAGGGGGTCAGTGCCTTGGCAGAGCTCCTTGTGAACCAAAGTAGAGATGATTAGTGTATGGCAGCAGAGTCAGAAACAGGAGAGACAGCACTCACATTTGCATTGAGAGAGGGATGATGTGGTGCAGGATCCTTACAAAGCTCTTCATCGCCGACCTCACTGTTGCCGCAGGCAGGGTCCACGTCCTCACCAATCAGTGTGATGGCACACTCCTCAAAGTGAATGAGGGGCCTAATTTAGTGGTGTTGTCCTTTGCCATGTGAGATCCCTGTGGATATGAGATGGGTTTGAGAATGATGAGGTGGTTGAATTACCTGGTGGAACAGATGAGATCATTCATCCTCTTCCTGCACTGGATGGCTGACCTCCTCTGTGCTCTGTTGGCACTGACCGCCACTGCGACTACCTCCTAGGCCAGATTGGTGACTCTGGTGGACCTCCTGCAGCCAGAGCGAGGGTAGAGGAGTTCACGGCGGCCTTTCACTGAGCCCAGCATGTGCCCCAGAGAGGCATCACTAAATCTGGGGGTTGCTGTCACCTTTGCTTTCAGGGCCATCTGTCACCTGGAGCAGTCCTGGTCTGTTGACATGAAGTAGGCTGTGCTTTAAATATAGCGCCCAGAGCGAGGAAGCATTGAGGTCATGATGTGGCGGGCAAATCTGCGATCTGGCATGTTTCCCATGAATGCATTATTAATGAGGCGGGATGAACCAGAAAGTGAGAGATACACACGAAAATCCATTGCAGCCAGCAGGTAAAACATTTGTTTTTCATGTCAGTTACCGCACTTCTGAGATGATTCCGCCCAATGACTATATTTGCTTTTTATGTTGTTGATTTATTTACTTCTTTCTTCACCAACCACAAGAAGTTGGCTGATTTCCCTTCTTCTCTTCATGTGACCTCTCCTTAAGGCTCCAGAATAAGATCATTGTTTTAGGACATGCAGTCTGGTAACTGAAACAGCAACCGGTGCTTTGTGAATTGAAATAACCACCTATTGGATCTTCAAAAAGCTGACAGTTAGACGCATACTTCTGACTGAATTACACAGTGTGTTTGTATTTGAACTGAGTGATTTGGCTCCTTGCTTACACAAACTCTTTAGTAACCATCCAGTCAATAGGCACAACACTGTACCAATTTAAGATGGAAAGAGAATTCTGTATGTGCAACTATTTCTTACCTCTTCTTCTTCCACTTCTTAAAGATGAAACAGGAATTACAAAAGTAATGGAAAATTTTTCTACTCTGGGACTGATCTAAAATTTAGACAACATAGTTTCATTTTAGTCACAATTATGCATTTTATAAGAAACAAAACTAATCTTTCTCCCTCAGCCTGAAAGTAATTAACTCTGTCAGTGGTACAGATCCATAGGTTGATGGCAGCTCTTCATTATCTCTCAAGCAGCTATTCTTAATATTCACTGGTGGGCTACATCACACTCAAGTCAATCCCCCACCCCTACCACCACCAACACAGCCACCTCCACGCCCCTGACTCACCTGACGCCCAGACATGCATGTCGATCAGCTGGTGGTGTAATGGGGGCAGAGAGGGGTGTCACCAGAGTGTGATCAAGAGTGGGATCTCTAGCCAATTTTGATTTCCGGTTTCTTAACACACGCCAGCAATGGAATTCCCTAGTGTTTAATTGGTTACTGAGAAGTTTGTTTGAGAGCGGAGCCACGTTAATCAATTCAAATACAAACACGTTGTGGAATTTATTCAGATTTGCATCTGGTTGTCACCTTTTTGAAAACTTAACTGACTTCATAGCTCAGTACTCAGCATTGTATTTACAGTTAGTGATTCAGCTAGTACTCCGCTTTTTAAAGATGAAACAGGAATTACAAAAGTAATGGAAATATTTCTAATCAAGATTGTTATTACAGTAAATAATCAGTAAAGGAAGATTCGTCAGATAAAATCTACACTGGCTGACTGTCTCCTTACTTTCAATATATTCAGCAGATTGAAGTACAGAAATGGGGCTGATCCTGATCCAACTCAAGATCTAACGGGCAATATAGACAAGCGACTGAAATGCCATGATTATAGACACAGATCATAAACAAATTACTATTATTAAGAATCACAAAGGAAGCACTAAAAGCACCGTTAATGTGACACAGGCCAAGAACAATAACTGTCTCACAAAGATTTTGCACAATATCCAATTTCAAGATTGATCCATTGTATTATTTAAGAGCATAGCTGAGAACATGCTCCTGAAGCACTGATGGACACTTCACCAAACACAGCCATTTCTACGTCCCCTATTCACTTCACACACCCAGGTTAAAGATGGTGACTTTTGGTGTTCTGGGACCAAGAAGATTTAGGTGAGATGCCAAATTGTGTGAATGCATGAACAGATTCTGGCTGAAGAGTACCATACATTTACAAACTAATAGACTCAATTACTGTGTTGAGATCTACTGTCACATATCCTATTTCACTCTGAAGGATTTGTTGAATTGGAAGAATTGAAAGCTTTGTTTTTGTTTTTCAGTTTTCTTGTCATCCCCTGGAAGGTATTTTAAGAAAGGTTAACCATTTATTTCTCTAAGCATTGTTTCTCTAAACCTCGAAACAACCTGAACTTTCTCCTTCCAAATCCAACAGAGTAGTAGATCCGGGTGTTAGATTGTTCCTTAGGTCATAGGCCCCTAAGCTGCTTGTGCAGGTGTTGGGGTGTAGGGATAGGCGGTTTAATATGTGCTTGAATACAATATAAAAGGAGTGGTCTTGATGGAAGGATGTGTAATGGTGCAGCAACATCTCAGTGGCTCATTAGTGACTCCAACTACTTTTCCTGGAGCTATGAAGTCACAGAAACCGTCAAATTTCTTGCAACCTGATCTTGTAAAACACTAGGGAAAGAGGATGGGGTTAATCTCTGCCATTAGACAATATATCCTATAGCATTCAATAGAAGACTGATTTAGTAATCTTGAGGATTTCTGCTCCCCATGGTTGATACAATGATAAGATCTTCATTCAGTACAGAGATAGTCTACAATGCTTAGAGTTAGATCCTCTGCGTCATAACATGACCTTTCATCCTCAGCAGGCCACCTATATCAGCTTGCTGGAGAGGGTCACAAACTGAAGATTAACTGGTGAGAACCAGACCACACCTATAGCCTAAAAACACAGCTGGCATCCCCATTATATCTCTGAGGAACACCAGCAGTACACGTGCACACCCAGGGCTGCTACGACTTGTTGAATCCTTACTTTCAAATCCCTCCACGGGCTGCACCCTTTCCAACTCTGTAATCTCCTCCAGCCCACAACCCTCCAAGATATTTGTGCTCATCTAATTCTGACCCCTTAAACATCTCCAATCTTAACCTCTTCACAATTATTCAGCATGCTTCTGAATACCTAAGCCATAGGCTCTGGGCTTCTCTCCCAAATCCTCTGCCTCTCTAACTCTCTTTCCTCCTTTCAGGTGTCCTTGAAACCTAACTCTTTGACCAAGATTTTGCTAACTGCCCTAATATTACCTTATGTAGTTCAGTGTCTAATTTTGCCTTGTAAAATTCCTGTGAGGTGCCTTAGGACATTTTATTACATTAAGGATACTATATAAATACAAGTTGTTGTTGTTGAACAATCTACCTCTGCTCAATTGAGATCAGATAACTGAGCTCAGACTTGGAATTAAATTGGAAGTTTCCTGCTTGGTATGACCCCACTGCACATTGTACTCTGTAGTAACGAATTGAAGCATTGGAAACACTCTGTAAAGGGAGAGTTTATCTTTGATTTAATACAGTGCTCCAGGAAATCAGCAATCATAATGCAATGTAACTACTGAACAGTAGAGGGACATCTGTCATTGACAGTGAGCAAGCATATGCGTGAGTCCTGGTTAAATAATTTTTTAATTTTCTATTTATTAGATCAACAAGAGTCACAGCAACAGCAAAATGCTGATCAATTATTGATAATGCCTCCTGGATGTCATTGAGTCACACCAGCTTCAGTCATCTTGCCTTCTACCCAGTGCTTCACACGACTATACCAGTAACATGACTTTACTCTTTGGTCAACATGCTAAATACACTGTGCAACATGTCTGTGGTAAATCCAAACCATCATAGTTAATCACGAAAACCCTAAGGATGTAACTACCACCTGTCTCTCTGACTAGCTTTGATCTTCAACTAGGGTCCCAGAGTTGAAAGGGTGTGAAGTTAAGCAATGGTCCAATGCAAAAGAACTCTATGTATTGAAAATGAATAATAAGTGCTTATCATACTTTTGTATCGGAAGTGAGGAGCTGGCTCCATTCACTTCTCCCGAGTAGAACAGGCAACGTTAAGCTATGCCCATAAAAGAAATCAGGCCAATAATCAGAAAAGCTGACCTTAAACTATAGTGTGTGTAAACATGAACCCAAACCCCTTCAGTTATAGTCCAATATTTCCATCTTACATAATCCAATGTGTGCAAAGTTCAAATGAAGATGATTTTTCATACATTGTGCTAAGGTCCACGCTAGTGAAGCCGACACCTGGTACGTGGATCTAGGATAGCTGGTTGCAGCCTGAAAGTAGATTTCACAAGACCAAAGCAACTTAAAAATAAGCAAGTCCCCATTCCCTGCATCATATTCATACCATTAACGAAACAATCATATCTGATATAGAAGTATGATAAGCAATTGCTATTCATTTTCACTATGTAGAATTCTGTTGGGTTGGGGCATTGTTCAACTTTGCTCTTTCAACTCTGGGACCTTAGCTGTTGACCAAAGCTAGTCAGAGAGACAAGTGGCAGGAATATCCTCAAGGGTTTTCCTGATCAACCACTCTAACTTTGATGGAAGTTCGGCAGAAATCCCATTTATGTGGCATATCTGGGATTGCCAGTCAGGATGACTGGGAGAACACCTGAGGAAAACCATGGTGTGCGTCTCTTTCACAGCACAGGTATTCATTATTTATATACAAAACCTATCACTAAATTGAAGTGTCACTCAGAAACGTCAGTGTGGAGAAATGATTGTAGAGCTTCTCTGTTAAGCATGGCTCTACTTATACTGTAGGGGCAGAGTTAAGGGACTTCTGCACCTAACTGCAAATGACATGGGATGTTCGAAGACAGCACTAGATTTGTGCAAAATCATTGTCATGTAACAGATAATAAATCTCCCTCTGGTTGCTGGCAGATGGACTGACTCATTTCCTCTGTAGAAAATATTTGCTTCAACCACTCAAAATAGTCTGTCCATTATCCAGATCTTTATTGTGCTCCTGGTTTAAACAGTAATGTAATGAAGAGCCCCTGGTCATGTATTATGGAACAATAAATACGTGTTATGGGCTGGAATCTAATTGAAAGGCTTGAATGGTTAATGTTTTAAATCGTGTATGTCCGGGAGTGAGTTACATGCTGGAATCCAACTGAGTGCTCTGGACAGCTTGTATATGGATAATGGATACCCAGAAGTGATTAAGTGCTGGAAATTTTCTGGGAGCTCTCCCATTCCGCCACTATAACTTTGCTGGAGGTGAGGTAGAAAGTCCATCCACATGGTTTCTGGCAAAGTTACAGTAGAGCAGTGGGGCCAGCTCTGAGGAAGTTACCTACAATGGACCAAAATCTAAGGGTGGAATTTAATGGCCACGGTGGTGGACCATCCACTAGCTGCAGAGTTGGCAGTAACACTGCCACAGCCATTTCTAGGACTGAATCCCAAACAGTCTGTCTGCTGGCTGTCATCAGGGTTCCTGACTCCTGGAGGGGCATTTTTCCACAGGAATTTCTCCTGTAGGCTGGATGTCCTGCCTCCAGGAGCTGCCAGTCAACCAGAGATTGGCAGTTGTCCAGTATCAGCAGCGCCACTGGGAGCCATGGCCACTGCCCATACTGCAGTAAGCCCGAGGATGAGGATCACCTCTAGAGCCCCAGAAAGCAGGTAAGTGGGATGGTATTTCAGTAGGGGGAACTCAGGGAGGTCTTGGTGAGGGGATCAGGGAGGGTCAGTGTAAAGAGCAGGGGTGCTGTCTTCCTTTGGGTCCAGTGGGTACCTCCATTGGATCAGAGTGCCTGAGAAAGAGGGACCGCCCTCCCCCTTCCAGACTGTAGGCATGCCCGGCAGGGTTTACTTGTGAGTTTTTCCACATGGGGTGGCCCTGGCCCACCACTGGATGAATACCAGTTGAGGCCTTTAAGTGGCCTTGCTATCAAGGGCAGTCACTCTCACCTCACCTCTGGAGTTCATCTCTTTTGACCATGTTTGAACCAAGGCTGTAATGAGGGCAGGAGCTGAGTGACACTGGCATACTGTGGTCACCCCATTATCTACTGCGATTCACTTCTTCTGCAACATTTCAATGCACAAGCAGGAAAGGTGAATCACGGTGGATTATGATTTTTTGACATTTATCCTCATGGAATGGGAATACTGGCAAGGTTCCATTTATTGTCCATCAGCGGTAGTGTGTGTCTGGGGTCTCAGTAGGGGTGCTGGGACCTACAATAATCCAACTGTTTATTTTCTGGAGCCAGATTTACAACATGCAATTTCCCAATGAGCCATGGTTGGATTTGAACTCAACCTCCAGCCCAGTACCTTAATCATTAATATCCCAATTTTCAGGGGATCCAAAAGCAACTTTTTCCTTTGAGCGTATGTAACTCAGCAGAGAGCCAGGTCAGTGGGCAGGAGCTGTTGTTTAGGAGTCACAAAAGAACTATCGTTCATAAGCAGATCTTTCATAGCACAGAAGTTTTGTAACGCGCTGCTTAATCTTTGAATGAGTTTATTGTTTAAAGTTTAAAATTGTAGTGTCCATATGAATTTGAGAAACTTGCACTTTTTTTTGAAGGAGCCAGGGGATGAATTCATCTTTAATGTCCTGGGATTTAATTTTGATTTAGTTAACAATAATGTTAAGGAAAGTCAAGACGAAAGATGTGTTATATTAGGTTAATTAGCCATTGGCGATGAGATTATGCTGCTTATCTTCTGTTACATCAAGCTGGAGGTAACAATGATCCTTGGCTGATAAAGATCCATTGATATTTCATTGTAAAAATGTGCAGAAGAAAAAATAAGAGAAGAAAGATTTGCATTTGCACAGCACTTTTCACAACCACAGGATGTCCCGAAATATTTTACAGCCAATAAAATGTAGTCACTGTTGTAATGTAGGAAATGCAGAAGCCAATAAATTATAATAACTGATGACCCTTTGCAATTTGCACCTTTAGGGCCAGAGGCTTGTTCATATTTGTGACGAGAATTTAAGCTCCTTGCTCTTTCTGTTGCTCTGCTCCTGTATTCAGTGGTGAAAATACTGAACAGATTCCATTTCAACTCTTTGCCCGCTCTGCCAATGATTGCCCCAGTTGTCATCTCTAAATAGTAGAGGTGTGAACCCTCCTCTATACGGAGGTGACAATTGAGGCCATTAATGCTGGAAGTACTTGGAGAGATGGAGTTGGGTTGTCTGACAAGTTAGCCACTGGACTTGGGTATGAGTGGGTAAAAAGGGAATAGGTGTGAAGGAAAGGGCTTAGCAGAAAGTGCATGGCAAAGGGAAAATTAACGGGGAAATAAGAGGAGATATAACTGCAAGAGAGGTTGGCAGAGTACTAAGTGATGGAATAAAATTTCTCTATAAGCTGGGCTTGGAGGAAGTAGATTATCATTGTGAACTGGGGAGTAGACGTAGAATGTTTGCCTGATGCTCTCCTACAATAACACATTTTAAATGCAATGAGACATCATCTTGCTATGGAAATACAAGTTGTTTTACATTTAAAATATTCTATTATTCACATCTGTTCCAATAATCTTAGGAAGCTGTGAGGTCTACAGACCATTATTATTATCAAATGCAATTAGGACACTCAAAAGGCCTGCTGTGTTATACACATTAAGTATTTGTTTTTAATAGTGCTGAAAATCATGAGTCACTTCTGATATGTGATAATTACTGGTACTTTAATATTTATAAATATATAAGTTTCAGGAAAAAATTATTTTAGCTCCAAATCCTGAATCACCGTGAAATGTGCCAAAATGTAAATGTCATGTTATTATATTGTGAAGGTTTATTGGCAATTACATTGTTAAATGGGTGATGAGTATTTGTACACCTTTAAATTAAGGGGCTGCTCCATTTATTTGTTCATTTGATCCTTTGTGTATTGATTTGTCCCATTTTTCAATTGGTTGTTTAATCAAAAGAGCACATAAATGGGGATAGCTGGGACACTGGGTGGGAGTGGGAGTGATGTTGACTGAACTAAGTCAATAAACTCGCTCCAGCAAAGAAAGCACAAAGTTTTAGTTTCACCAACTGGCGTGCATCCGATTAACACAAAAGTTGCCATGAGGGAGGGGGGAAAATAATTTGCACCATCAGAACTCACTCTTCTCTTCAAACATTTTTATGCCTACCCATTGTAAAAATGATTCTGACTGCTATTAACACCTACTCTGGACCAATGCTTTAACCTTTAATCTATCATTATCACTCCCTTAGCCTTGTGTTCCATGACATCTTTGACGTTTAATTTCTCCTGCCCTCTAAACTATCCCTGGCCTTCTATTTTGCTCCACCTACCACTCTGCTTTTTTCAACAGCATAAAACTCATCGCATTTCTACCTCTCTCCAGTTCTGAGCAAGGGTCATATTGGACTTGAAACATTGACTCTGTTTCTTTCTCCGCAGATGCTGCCAGACCTGCTGAGTTTTTCCAGCATTTTCTGTTTTCATTCAAGTTGCTTGATTCTTTTCATTTTTAGCTTTGGATCAGCGGAAGCTCTCTTACCTCGAGTCAGTAGGTTATAGATTCAAGGCCGATTCCTGACAAATGAGTGCATAATAGCTTATATTTCAGTGTAGCACTGTGTGGCACTGCTGGAGGTGCCACCTTTCAGATAAAATGCTTAGCTGACATCTGATTTTCCCCCTCAGGTGGAGCTAAAAGATTCCATAACACTTTACTGATGCTGGGTCAAAATCCTGGAACTCACTTCCTAACAGCGCTGTGGGTGTGCCTACACCACAAGGATTGCAGCGGTTCAAGAAGGCAGCTCACTAACACCTTCTCAAGAGCAACTAGGGATGGGCAATAAATGCTGGCCCAGCCAGCGAAGCCCACATCCCATAAATTAATTTTAAAAAGTTGTTCATGGAATTTCTCTTGTTGTTCTGGCCAATGCTTATTTCTCACCTTACAGAGATTATCCAGTCATTTAGCTCAGTGCTATTTGTGGCACAATGCTGGATGCTGCGTTTGCTACGTTAAATAGTGACTGTCCTTCACAAAGTACCTCATTGGCTGTGAAGTGCTTTGGGGTGTCCTGAAGTCATGAAAGGTGCGAGATCTGACACATGACAGATGAAATTTAATGCAAAGAAGGCACAAAATGATGCATTTTGGAAGGAAGAATGATGAGAGGCAATATAAATTAAATGTACAATTTTGATGGGGGTGCAGGAACATTGAAACATAGTGGATTACATAGAGAAGTCCTTAAAAGTGACTGGACAAATCAATAAGGAATGTAGGAGCCTTGGCTTTATAAATGGAGGCACAGGACATAAGAGCAAGGAAGTTCTACTAAACCTTTACAAATCACAAGGCAGGACTCATATTGTGTTCAATTATGGCCGTCACACTTTAGGATGTTAAGGCCTTGGGGAGGGTGCAAAAAGACTGACTAGAATGGTATTAAGGATGAGGGGCTTCAGTGGTAGAGAGGAGGGAAACTGGGATTATTCTCATTGGCCTTTATAACAAGAGGATTTGAGTATTGGAGTAAACATGTCTTACTGCAATCATATAGAACCTTGGTGAGACCACACCTGGAGTATTGTGTGCAGTTTTGGTCTCCCTACCTAAGGAAAGATATATTTGCCATAGAGGCTGTGCAATAATGATTCACCAAACTAATTCCTGGATGGAGGAATTGTCCTCTGAGGCACAATTAAATAGACAGAGCTTTTATTCTTTGGGATTTAGAAGAATGAGAGACGATCTCATTCAAACGTGCAAAATTCTTACAGGGCTCGACAGAGTAGGTGCAGGAAGGACGTTTCCCTTGACTGGGGTGTCTAGAACCAGGGGACACAGTCTCAGAATTACAACAGAGATGAGGAGGAATTTCTTCCATCAGAGGCTGGTAAGTCTTTGGAAATCTCTGCCCCCAGAGGGTTGTGGCGGCTCAGTCATTCAGTACGTTCAAGACTGAGATCGATAAATTTGTACATATTAAAAACACCAAGGGACATGGGGATAGTGCAGGGAAATGGTGTTGAAGTAGAAGATCAGCCATAATCTCATTGAATGGCAGAGCGGGCTCAAAGGGCTGAATAGCCTACTCCTGCTCCTATTTCTTGTGTTCTTAGAGCAGAGGAGGTTAAGGGGAGATTTAATAGAAGTAATTATGAAGGGTTTTGAATAAGGAGAAACTTTCCAGAGTCAGAATGGACGGTAACCAGAGGACACAGATTTATTGTAATCGGGGAAACAGCCAGGAGGGAAAGTAAGGAGAATTTTTTTTTACATAAGTTATAATGATCAGGCTGTAAGGGTATTGGAAGCAGATTCAATTGTAGCTTTCAAAAGGGAATTGGATATAAATACTTAAAGGGGAGAAAACTGCACATCTAGGTGATAAGAGTAGGGAAGTGGGACTATTAGGGTAGCTCTCTCAAAGAACTGCACAGGCATGATGCAGGGATGGTCTCCTTCTGTGCTATAAAATTCTATTATTCTATAAATCCTTCTTCTCAAAATCTTGGAGAAATAATCTTAATGGAGGCTTTCACCAGTTTTAAGAGTGCTGTAATGGATTTGCCCTATTGTTTCTGTTCATTCTCTCAAAGGAGAGCAGTCTACTAATGGCAATAGGCTATTAGGCCTAATAATGGGCCTGTTACACTGGCCGTACAGCCAGTTTAACAAGTGCGGCTTGAGCTTTTAAGTTTGAGGTATAACTTGATGCTTCATTGCATGGCTTACGTCAAGCATTTGTCTGAAGTTGACAGCTCTGCTTTAACACAGTAACCAATCATTCATCTTATGGCTGTTGTGGGGGGCCTTGCTGCACATGAAATAGGCTGCCACGTACATAACAATAGCATTTGAAAATTTGTAAGTAATTCACTTTAAGTGAAACAAATTGGGACATTGCTAAGAAACAAGATTAGATGTGATCTAAATGCAAATTTTTTATTTCTGTCTCTAAGGTGTTGTTTAGATCTGAATCACCCGGACCTACCTGCAGCTGTTCAATTCTCAAGCCCACTTAACCAAATGCACTCCTGCTCTATGCTGTGTTATTTAAATCAGGAGGGGCATTTTTCGTTGCTACCCCTTTGCAGCATCACAGCTGTGATTGTCTTTTCTTTTCATCTTGGGGTTATATTTTCTGGGCGCGCACATTTGAATGTGATAGACATCACAGAAAAAGCAGCTTTGGAAAAGGATTTTTTTTTGCTGTTGTTCTTGGAGAAACACTGCAGGCCAGGTCTTGCTAGCCATCTGCCCAGGTCAATTTAGCTAAATAGAGACCAGATTTTCCTGCATAAAACTCAACACAAACATACATATCTAACCCAACCTCTGCCCCTCACTGGTCAGCAGCAGCACTTCCAAACCGTTCCCATTTCCTCTTTGTGATTTAGGGACACCCTTCCCCACCCCTACCACCCAACCCCAGAAGAGGGGCACCTTTCTCCACCTACAGCCATGCTCACATCCCCCAACCCCATCCGCGACCAGAGCTTAGTGTCAGCAGAAAGGTCCGGCAATTTAAGCACAGCTGTAGTCCTCTCTAACTGTATGTCAGGTCTTTGAGATCAGAGTTCCCTGGCTGAAGATGGAGGTGAACAGCCAGAAAGTTTCACTCGCCTGAAAATGTCTCTTCTGTAGGTTAAAAATTAAACAATGTCCCTCAACTGATTGTCTGTAGTCTGCTGGTTGGAGGGTCCAGTCGGACATGGGGGAACAGCACAGTGCCCTGTTGCTATGGGTAGCTCTGTGTTGGAGTACCCAGTGCACATTTGTCCTGGAAAATTAAGTGGGAGGCTGACACCCCACACTGCCTTAACTCCCAAAATTTCCCCGTTTCAATGTCATTACCGTGATTAGACAGTGCAGACTCTGGGTATGGTAAGGCCTAGAAATCCTGGGGCAGTGAAACTTTGATCCGGGGAAACAGGCAATGCCCAAGCCAAAAAGCAGGGGGAGCAGGCAACGGGAAAATCAACCCTTTAATTTGAGCTGATTTGCCTGGTACTGAAGCATATAAAAAGGCAGAGCTTCCTTTGTATTTGTTCGTGGATGCTGACTAGATTTATTTATATTCTTTCACGGGATGTATTAAAATGCCCTTGAGAAGGTGGTGGTGAGCTGCCTTCTTGAGTTGCAGCAGTCCATGTGGTATAGGTACTCTCACAGAGCTCTTATGAAGGGAATTCCAGGATTTTGACCCAGTGACAGCGATATATTTCCAAGTCAGGGTGGTGTGTGGCTTGGAAGGACCCTTGGAGGTGGTGGTAATTCCATTCATCTGCAGCCCTCGTCCTTCTAGGTAATTGAGGTTGTGGGTTTGGAAGGCGCTGTCAAGGGAGCCTTAGAGAGTTATTGCAGTGCATCTTGTCGATGATACACACTGTTGCCACTATGCAATCATGGTGGAAGAAATGAATGTTTAAGGTAGCGGATGTGATACCAATTAAGGGGCTGCTTGTCCTCATGGCTCCCTATGCCATTATACCAGAGCTCAGGATTCAAATATAAATACATAGGTTTGAAATAAAAACAAAAAATGTTGGAAAAAACTCAGCAGATCTGGCAGCATCTGTGGAGAGAGAAACAGAATTAACGTTTTGAGTCTGTATGACAAGTCATCTGTACTTGAAATGTTAACTCTGTTTCTTTCTCCACAGATGCTGCCAGACCTGCTGAGTTTTTCCAACATTTTTTGTTTTTATTTCAGATTTCCAGCATCCGCAGTATTTTGCTTTCATCTAAATACATAGGTCAACAGATTGCTGCAGTGATCAGATCTAGGGGGCAGGTATTTGTGATCTGAAAATTAAGTGGTGCTACCTGCAATTATGAAATGAGCCTTACAACTATCTTGCTGAATTTTCAATTTGCAAACTACAGGGACTGGATGGTGCAATGAATCAGCAAGATGCCTTTATCTCTCTGAGATCTAGGTTTCAATACCGTGTGGGTGAATGTGATTAAGATCTCCTCTCCTTTCTCTCCAACAGGTTCCCTGAGTAGAAATGAAAGTAGTCCAGTTGACATTGCTTTTCTGGATTTTCAAAAGTCTTTAAGCAAGTTATCGCATAATAGGCTGATTTACAAGATAGAGTTCTTGAAAAGGTTGACCCAGAATGTTCCTCCTAATTACACAGGGTTATAATAATCTGGGTTAGATGAAAAAAATTGATTGCATTCTTGTATGCAGAAGGCAATGATTCCGTGTGTTGACCAATCACTTGTGGATTCTTGGTGTTGGAACCATGGCTCTTTATAACCATTGTTAATGAATTGGACAACAGTGTTCTGGAAACTGTGGATGATACAAAGAGTGATGGGAAAAAAAGATAACAACAATCAGAGGTGTCCCATATCTGGTAGATCTTAATTTAATATTAATAAATGTATTATGCGCATGGTTAGGGCTAATGTCAAGCAAGTGTATACCATGCATGGTTCAAAACTAAAGATTGTTGAATAGGAAAGGGACTAAGGTGCAATAGCCTATGTACCTAAAAAGGTTCAATTACTGGCACTGCAAGGCTATAGCAAAAACAAATAGAGTATTAGTAAGATATTAGAGTGCATTGTTAGGACAATCCAATGCAAAACAAAAAGCACTATACTGACCTTCTATAAATCTTTGGTTGGATATCTTCTAAAATACTATTCACAGCACTGGTTTCTAAAACGATGGCAGTTGATCAGAAAAGGCACTAGACTGAAGAAACAAGGCTCACAAAGGCGGGGGAGAAGCATGGTGCAAATAGAATTGGGGGATAGACAACCCTAGAGTAAGGAATAGCAAGGTATTACATGGTGCCAGACTAAAATGAAATATGGTGAGATCTAATTCAGGTTTACAGTGCATGTATGTCAACATACAAAGTGCGATAAATAAGGTTGGTGAGCTGCATGCACAGATAGCCATATGAGAATGCGATGTCATGGTGATAAAGGAGAATAAACGGGCAGAGCTAGGTACTGAATATTCCTGGATACAAAGTGTCCAGGAACGATAGGGAAGGGAAGAAAGAAGGAGGGGGCATCCAAATTGATTAAGGAGCATCTTATAGCACTGGAGAGAGAGGAGATTCTGGATGGGTCAAGGACAGAATCTACTTGGTGGGAATCAAGACACAACAGCGGCATCATTGCACAACTGGATGTTTTCTATAGGGGTCTAGACAGAGTAAATAGAGACAAATGGTTTCCATTGGCAGAAGGGTTAAGGAACAGAGGACATAGAATTAGAGTGATTGGCAAAAGAACCAAGGGTGACGTGAGTAAAACCTTTTTTATGCAGTGACTGTTTATGATCTGGTAGGCGTTGCCTGGCTTTCAAAGGGGAATTGGATAAGTACCTGAAGGAGAAAAAAAATTATAGGTTCACAGGGGAAGTGACAGGAAGTAGGACTATCTAAATTGCTCTTGTAAAGAACCAGCATAGATTTGACAGGCCAAGTAGCCTCATTTTGTGCTGTAAACATTCTATGATTCTATACTATGATACTTAGCTTAATGACTATTAGTTACCACAGTAGATTACAGGGCTGGGAATTTTTTACATCAGAAAAGCATAGATTGCAAGGATATTGATTGAAGTCTTTAATGAAGGGATTGGACTCTGCCCATATGGTTAGTCTATTTGAATTGGATAGATTAGAGATGACCAGAGGACAAGCATATAAATTACGTAAGGGTAGAAGTAGGTTAGATGTCATGAGGTTCTTCATTTCCCAGAGGGTTGTGGTAAACATTTGGAACAAGTTGTCAGCTTATGCAGTAAGTACAGACTTTTGCAAGTGTTAAAATGATAAGTTCTCAGTCTTGGTCGATATTGGAAGGTAGATGTAGCAGCAATGTGTCTCATGGACACTGGTTTCCTGAAACATTTTTTGATTTCTTTCAGGGATTCGAGAGAAACTTCCCAGATAATTTCCCATCCTAAACTGGCTTTCTTTCTCTGCCATTTGGCCTATTCCTCTGCCAATATTCTGTTCATATGTGGCGATTGGTATGTGGGGGCCTTAGACGATGGTGATGGTAGTGGTAGTGTGATGGAGGGTATGGTACTTGGTTGCACAAGGAAGATATGCATCAGGGCCAATAGGCCAAATGGTCTACAGCTGTCCACCATTTTCCTGCATTGATGTGAGGCAACTCATACTAAATTCAATGCAGGACAACACTTGAGAATCAATGTTCTTGTAATCAAATGAAGGAATCAATTCACAGGCTACAAACATGTAAATAAGATATGAAGAAGTACCAGGCACTGAAACTGATGTGACCAAAAGCCAGATACTGGATCAGATTTGGGGTGAATTTTGAAACAACCATGATGATTGGACCTTTATTCAGGTTATCAACTGTTACACACAGTGTATCGCACTTACGGAATAAAGCTGTCACACAAGGATTGTGGTCTCCCACTGGTCCATTCCCTGCAACAGGACTCAGCACTAAACTGCACAGTTGGCAATGACCTACCAGCAGGCTGCAGGCAGAAACAGGGAAATATTTCGCAAGGCAGTGCTGAGGCTCTTAGGAATCATGCACAGTTTTGTGACATAGCGTTAAGGTTCAGCCTATACAATAGTGAATATAGTGGGTCTGCTGTTTCTCAGCAGCCAGTTTATCTGCCATTCCCAATCAGCTTCTGCTGTTAGCTCCTGCTCCCTATCAGCTTCTTTCACCTAGGCCGGGATTTTCCAGCCCCGTTGCAGGCAGGACCCAGGAGGCGGCATCCCAGCCAGAAGTCCATTGACTTGTGGCGGGACCGGAAGATCACGTCAGCAGGTGGGTGCGGAAAATCCCGCCCCTATTCTCCAGAATTTGGTGCTGTGCCTTCTTCCCAAATGGCTGCAATTACCCCCTACTCTCCATCAGCTTGTGGAATCAGGCGGGTTTCAAGATTCCAATGGGAAATTTTCTGTCTGCTGTTGTTTTTAGACGGACATAGTAATGTGGGTTAGAAATTGGGTTTAGTTAGATGTAGCTGAAGTGTGAGGCTGAAATATGGCCTTTGGCTTTGTTGCACTCTTTGGTCCACAAGTGAAGTAACCCATTTGATCATGTGATGTCATCTCACTTGAATATTTAAATACTGTTCCCAGCACTTTGATCAGAACACGATGGGAGTGCCAAGTTTGCAGGGCAGGGTTTAGCAACAGTTTTGATAAATTCTCCCTTTATGCTTTCTTGCAAGCACAAAACTCCACATGATGGGGAGCAGGGCAACACGGTGGGGGTGTGTGGGGGAGGGGGGCCTTGATGAGCTGTATACACTATACTGCTAATTCTCTTGGAATTTTGCCCACCACATTACCTAGTGTGGAATAGGCTTAACGGTTCTGCACTTGATAATACCGGGCAAAGGAACAGGTTGCATTATCAGGCCCTATAACGTTTCCTTTCCTCTGTGACCTGAGGATAAACAATTTTCCATTGTTTCAGCTGCATTTTAATTGGATACCTGGCTTAATTGGTTTCCTTTGCCAACTATATACATATATTAATTGTGTCAGGAGTTGTCTAGGGATGATAATATCTGCAGGCTTACTGCCAGTGGCACCAGTCAGTTATGCTTGATGGTTAAACTTGTGGATTCAAATCCCTCCGTGGCTTATTGCTCCCTATCTCTGTAATGTCCTCAGCCTTACAACCTTTTGAGATCTCTATGGTCCCCCAGTTCTTGCATCTTGTGAACCCCTGATTTCCTTCATCCCACCATCGGTGACCATGCCTTCAGCTGACTGGACCCTGAGCCTCTCCACCTCTCTACCTCTCTACCTTTTTCCTACTTTAAGAGGGTCCTTAAAACCACCTGTCATAATATCTCCTTATGTGGTTCAGTGTCAAACTTCATCTGCTAATACTCCTGTGAAGCACCTTGGGACTTTCACTATGTTAAAGGCTCTATATAAATGCAGGTTGTTGGTGTCCATTATATCTAAATGCTGAGAGCATCCATGAGAACTAAAATAGGTTAGATTTCAGTTGTACAATTATTGAAAAGGATCTGTTTGATTTAAGGTGAGGAAACCTATCTTTGGAGTTCCAGAAAAGTGTGGAAGATTTGTGCGATTCTCTTGTGACTTTTACTTCTTTGATTTAACACACAAGGTGCCAAAGAGAGGTGCCACAAAGTCGTTGCCCATACAATAGTTCAGCAGACTTGGTATACAACTACATAAAATAACTAAAACAAAAACAGAATTACCTGGAAAAACTCAGCAGGTCTGGCAGCATCGGCAGAGAAGAAAAGAGTTGACGTTTCAAGTCCTCATGACCCTTCGACCGAACGTTCACCTTCATTGCTTTCCATTTCTCTCCTGGTGCTTGACAAGGTGTTTACTAAAACCCACTTTCAAGCCATATCTCCTTTCTCAGTGACTGTCTCCGTCTCCGAATTACCCCACGTGGATTTCAACTGAAATTCCACCCCTCATGTTTCGAACCCACCCAGGATTACAGGTATTTCCGGGACATAAAACGTTTCTCGGACTGCTGTTCCCGTCGCATCCTGAGATCCACACTCAGTGCCTTGCGCCACCATATGAAAAAAAATTCACTTAGTTCTGTCGAAGGGTCATGAGGACTTGAAACGTCAACTCTTTTCTTCTCTGCCAATGCTGCCAGACCTGCTGAGTTTTTCCAGGTAATTCTGTTTTTTTTTTGGATTTCCAGCATCCGCAGTTTTTTGTTTTTATTACATAAAATAACTGTTAAGATGTTGGGCCTTTTATTGTTTTAGAACATCTTGTACATTGCTCTATTCTTCTGTTAGATTGTAATTATCTTACATTTAATTAATCTGACTGTTATTTTTATCCTGAGAAGAATGGTCAGCCAGTGTGATATTTATCCGTTTTCAAGAGAACATGGTGAGCAGCAACTGGTCATTGTGCATGGGTTTTCAGTGAAGCCCAGATGTAACAACCTTTGAGCTGCTGCTGGTTTATGACCTCAATTAGCTTCTACTGGAAGTTGGTGCCCACTCAGCTGCTGTGAATCAACCCCATCAGCTGCTGTATCCCCACCCCTTTCAGTTTATGATCAAGTTAGCTTCTGCTGACTCCTGGACTTGTGCTGCCCCTGATCACATTGTAGTCTGTCTTCCAAATGGCTATTCTTTATCTGTGAGCTAGTAAATGTAGCTGTAATACAGACAAGCAGAGCATTGCACATGCATTCAGTCCTTTGTATAATTCAGCTGATTTCATTGACTCCAGGCTATTTGACTGTGGACCCATTCAATTTGAGTCCACTTCTATCCTCGTCCAAAGTCTATAAACCTTAATCTCTCCTGGGGGTTACAGCATCATGATCTGAACTCTGGGTGATTCTCCCATCTCTAAATTGGTGGCCACCAAGTCCAGTTGTAGCTGCCTCTACTGACCTTCTTGGGCTCTATATCAAGGAACTTCCCTGTCAATTTTTTATTCTTCATTCAGAGCTCTACCACAGAGCTCTGGTTCAAACGTGCTAATGTCTGGGTAAACCAAGCATCAGGTTTGCTTCTTGGTCAATTAAAAAAAGAACCAGTCGACTGGACATAGTGCCTTGTTCCTGTCGCAAAAAGCTCCTGCATTCTCGTACAGCAGAGATGATGCCAGAGCAGCAACTGGCTTTGATGGCGTCAGCCCACTCAGGGGCCCCTTTCCCATTAGCTGTTGGCATAGAGCATGGATTTCAGCCTCATGACTCAGCATACTGATTTAGTATTTTGATGACTCAGCAGAACGCCAAGATTTCAAATGCTGGCACTGGGCACAGCAGCTAAGAAAAATACCAATAAGGACTCAGCAGACAGCCATGCTGAGAATGCTCTCCAAGTTTCTATCACCATGCCCACCATCTCGATAACAGAAGACCTCCACTAGCAGGGGCTAACCTAACATTTCTTCTCACTCTCGCTCTGTTTCATATTATTTTCATTGTACTTCTGAGTACTGCTCGTGCATTTAGTCTTATGTATACTTTGTGCCTCACTGTTTTCAGCACAAACCTTAAACAAATCCAAAGCTCCCTTGAAGACAAATGAGATAAAACTTGGAAAAAAGGATGCTTATGACGGATGCCAAGTGGATAATACAGCAGAGAACCAGGTTGAATGTAGAAGGTTCAGAAAGGAAGTGAAAAAGCAAATAAGAGATGCAAAGTGAGAGGAGAAGAGACTGACAGCTAACATAAAATGGAATTCAAAAGTCTTCTATGGGCTTATAAATGGCAAAGGGGCACTAAAAGGAGCAGTTAGAGTCGATTATGTACCAAAAGGGGAATGTACACATGGAGGCAGGGTATTAAGCTGAGGTATTAAATGAACACTTTGCATCTGCTTTTACCAAGGAAGAAGATGCTGCCAAGATCACGGTGAAAGAGGAGATAGTTCAGACATTTTAAGGGTTTAAAATTGATAAGGAGGAGGTATTGGCTAGGTTGTCTGTACTTTCAGTTGATAAGGCACCAGGACCAGATGAAATGCATCCAGGACACTGAGGGAAGTGAAAGTGTAAATTGCAGAGGCACAGGCCATAATTTTCCAGCCTTAACCTTGGGTGGTGCCAGAGGACTGAAGAATTACACCCTTGTGGTTGTAATAAACCCAGCAACTACAGGCCAGTTAGTTTAATCCTAGCCATGGGGAAGCTTCTAGGAATTATAATTTGGGTTAAAATTAATAGTCAAATGGGCAAATATGGGTGAATTAAGGAAAATCTGCATACATCTGTTAGGGAAAATCATAATTAACTAATTTGCTTGTATTTTTTGATGTGGTAAGAGAGAGGGTTGATGAGGGTAATGCTGTTGACGTGGTGTACATGAAGTTCCAAAAGGCATTTGAAAAAGTGCCACAAAACAGTCTTGTGTGCAAAGATAGAGCTCATGGAATAAAAGGGATAGTAGCAATGTGGATATGAAATTTGCTGAGTGACAGGAAACAGATAGTAATGGTTAATGGATGTTTTTTGGACTGGAGGGAGATTTATGGTGGAGTTCCCCAGGGCAGGTCCCTTGCTTTTCCTGAAATACATTAATGACTTAGACATTGGTGTACAGGGCATAATTCAAAATTTGCAGATAATACAAAACTTGGGCGTATTATGGACTGTGAGAAGGAAAGTGTAGAACTTCAAAAGAACATGGACAGGTTAGTGGAATGGGTGGACAAATGGCAGATGAAATTTAATGCACAGTAGTGTGAATTGATTAATTTTAGTAGAAAGAATGAAGAGAGACAATATAAAATAAAGGGTGTGCAGGAGCAGAGGTTTTCAAAACCCAAGCTCAGCATGACCTGATGGATCTCACCCTCCACTTGACTTTAAAACGTAGGGTTGCCCAGCACAATAAAAGACAAGTACCATTATTACACCCACTGGAATTCCCAGCTCAGACACAAGCTGTAAAGCAGTAGTGCAATACTAATGATCAACTTAGTGTGCTTTTTTTATTCATTTACGGGATGTGAGCATCGCTGGCTAGTCCAGCATTTACTGCCCATCCCTGATTGCCATTGAGAAGGTGGTGGTGAGCTGCCTTCTTGAACTGCTGCAGTCAATATGGTACACCCAGAGTGCTGTTAGGGAGTTCCAGGATTTTGACCCAGCGACAGTGAAGGAACAGCGATATATTTCCAAGTCAGGATGGTGATTGACTTAAAGGGGAATTTCCAGGCAGTGGTGTTCCCATCTATCTGCTGCCCTTGTCCTTCGAGATGGTAGCGGTCGTGGGTTTGGAAGGTGCTGCCTAAGTAGCCTTGGCGACTTTCTACATGCATCTTGTAGATGGTACACATTGCTGCTACTGTTGGTCGGTGGTGGAGGGAGTGAATGTTTGTGGGCTGCTTTGTCCTGGATGGAGTCAAGCTTCTTGAGTGTTGTGGGAGCTGCACTTATCCAGGCAAGTGAGGAGTATTCCATCACAGTCCTGACTTGTGCCTTGTAAATGGTGGACAGGCTTTGGGGAGTCAGGAGGTGAGTTACTCACCACAGGATTGCTAGCCTCTGACCCGCTCTAATAGCCACAGTATTTATATGGCTAGTTCAGTTCAGTTTCTGGTCAATGGTAACTCCCAGGATGTTGATAATGGAGGGATTCAATGATGGTAATGCCATTGACTGTCAAGGAGCGAAGGTTAAATTCTCTCCTGTTGGGGATGGTCATTGTCTAGCACTTGTGTGGCATGAAGGTTATTTGTCACTTGTCAGCCTAAGCCTGGATATTGTCCAGGTCTTGCTGCATTTGGACGTGGACTGCTTCAGTATCTGAGGAGTTGTGAATGGTGCTGAACATTGTGCAATCATCAGCTAGCATCCCCACTTCTGACCTTATGGTCAGGATTTTCCAGTCGTTGGGTGAGCTCTGCGGGAGCAGGCGGGGCCGGTCACGTAGCCAACCATCGCCCGCAATCAGCTCCGCATGGAGCTGCCTCAGGGACATTGAAGCGCTTTTTAAAAAATATATCAGAACATTAAAATTTACTGAAACATGTCCCCTCATGTGACTGAGTTTTGATTTCATCAGTATTAGCTTTAGGAAACTTCATCCCACCCGTGGATGGGATTTCCCAAAAAATGTAATGGCTGCTTGGTCTTTTCGCCTATCTGCCAACCATAAGTGTGGGCAGGCAGCGTAAAATTCAACTTAATTACCTAGTTAACGGCCTTAATAGGCCTTTCAATTATCAGCATGCAGCCGATTCCAGGACCTGCCGGCCAAATAAAATATTGCGCAAGTCTGCGATGATGTCATTGCATGTCATTTTATGTTCCGGCGTATCAGGCACCCGCCTGCTCACCAAATGTAAAATTCTGCCCTATGCTGGAAGGAAGGTCATAGATGAAGCAGCTGAAGATGGTTGGGCCGAGGGCACTACCCTGAGGAACTCCTGCAGTGATGTCTGGAACTGAGATGATTGATCTCCAACAGCCAAAATTATCTTCCTTTGTGCTGGGCATGACTCCAACCGGTGAAGAGTTTGCCCCCTTATTCCCACTGACTACAGCTTTGCTAAAACTAAGCCCGCAAGTAAAGCCTCTTGATGCCACACTTGACAAAATGCTGTCTTGATATCAAGAGCGGTCATTCTGACCTCACATCACCTCAGTTGGTAGTACCCTTACCTGTCAGCCAGTGATTCAAGGCCCATTCCAGGCTGAGCACACAGTCTGGCATTCCAGTGTAGTACTGAGTGACTGTTGCATTGTCATATAGATTGCCTTTTAGGAAAGATAAGGATCTGCGTTTTTAAGACATAAAAGGGGGAATCTTAGCTCCATCCTCCTGGGTGAAACAGAGCAGAGTCAAAATTGAGCTTCTCTAGTTGCCACTACATTGCAGGTTTAACCCAGGTGTTTTGCTGGTGGCTGAGGTGTCCACCTGGCTCAAACAGGAATCTTATTAACATATACTAATCAGGGTTCTATGAAGGCATTTTAATGGTATACTCAGCATGGGTACCCACAAGAGTGGACCTACTCAGTTAAACCTAGTGGGGAAGAAACGGAGGCCCAATAAGGTAAGTTTTAATTGTTGTGGGGCCCAGTAAAACAGGATCACTCCTCCAAGCCCACAAGTAATGTCTAGACCTCAGATGCTCTGGGCATGCACCTTAGATCATGGTGAACCTCACCCAGCAGCGTACTTGAGAATACAATCCGTTATTGCAGTCCATCCCTGCTGCAACTTTTCTCTCTGGCTACAACAGCAATTTGCATTTATATAGCTCCTTTAATGTATTGGAACATTCCAAGGCACTTCATACAAGTGTTATCAAACAAAGGACAGCTGGTGACCAAAAGCTTGGTCAAATACATAGGTCCTAAAGAGCAACTTAAAGAGAGGTGGAGGTAATTAAAGAGGGAATTCTGGTTCTTTAGGTGTAGAAAGCTGAAGGCATGATCTCCAATAGTTGGGCAAAGGAAGTATGGAATGTGCAAGATGCCAGAATTGAAGGAGAGAACAATTCTCAGAGGTTGTAGGGCTAGAGGAGGTAAGGAGGGGCAAGTCCAAGAAGGGATACAAAGATTAGAGTAAGAATTTTAAAATTGAGGCATTGCTGGAATCAATCTGGATCATCAAGTTTAGCCTGATGGGTGAGCAGATCTTGATGAGATTCAGGGTACAGGAAGCAAGGTTTTGGAGGAATTTTCAAGTTCATGGAAGGTGGAGGATGTGAGGCCAGCCAGGAGAGCATCAGAATAGTTGACTTAGGAGGTAACGAAAACAGCAGCACATTAGCAACGATGGTGATGTTACCGAGATGGAAGGAGGCAGGCGATCTTGGTGATGGACAGAATGTGGGGCCAAAGGTTCAGTTCAGGGTTAGATAGGATGCCGAGGTTGTGAGCAGTCTGGTTTAGCCTCAGACATGGCCCAGCAAAGGGAATGAAATTTGTGAATGAATGGAGTTTGTCCTGGGGCCAAGGGTAATGGATTCGGACTCCACGATGTTTAAATGGAGGAAATTTTGTGTTCATCAAACTCTGGATATTGGACAAGTAACTTGACAAATCAGAGGCAATGGAGGCGTTAAGGGAGATGGTGGTGAGGTACAGCTGAGAATCATCACGTGGAATCTGATGGTGTCAGATGATGTTGCAAAGAGGCAACCTTCAGATGAGAAATAAGATGAGGGCCAAGCATAGATCCTTGGGCACCTCCAGAGATGGTGGTGCAGGAGTGAGAAGGGGAGCCACTTTTGAAGGATAGTCACTGTTGCAATGTAGGAAATGCAGCAGCTAATATACATACAGCAAGCACCCACAAACAACAAAGTGGTCATGACCAGATAATCTGTTTTTATGATTTTGATTGAGGGATGAATATTGGCCAGGGGTCCCAGGATAACTCCACTGCTCTTCTTCAAAATAGTACAATGGTTTCTTTCACATCCACCCCAAGCAGGCCGAGAGGGCGTTGGTTTAACGTCTCATCCAAAAGGTGGCACCTCCAACAGTGCAGTGCTCCATCAGCACTGCACTGGAGTGTCATCCTTAATTTTTGGTGCTCAAGCCCTGGAGTGGAACTTGAACCCAGAATCTTTTGTTTAGAGGTGAGAGTGCTACCAACTGAGCCACAGCTGGCACAGAGCAATGTTCAAGCATGGAATTGTGTGAAAGATGGGCATAGAGGAGAGAACACATGTTCAAGGACTTTGAATTGAATCAAGGGGTGAGTGACTGCAGGTCCTAAAGAGATGACTATCCAGCAATGTTCCTGTTTAGCTCCTGTGATCCTTTCATTTGGAGTTTGACTGAAGTTTGGGCAGCACCCAAATCAACAGCTCTGCTTTTTTTAGCTATCAAAAGTGAAATACTTTGAGGGTTCACACCATCCCCCACCAAAGCTGTGCTTGGTACACAGGCCTCTAGAGCTTGGGCTGATGAATGTATGCAAGAATTGCCATTTTTCCAAGCTCAGTTGATGACAGTCCCTGAGGACTGTTGCCAAGGTGACAGCTCACCTTTGATGTAGGCCTGTGACAGGGTTCTGTTTTAGCTGCCTTTAAAGAAAGGCTGAGATGGTTATCACAGTATTGTATCACCAGTCAGGAAGCCCATTATTGTCCCTTTCTGAGAAACCATGAGAATTTTCTACAGAAATAACATAGATCAAAACTACTAGAATTTTCTACAGCTCAGTTCAAATCACAATAGTCTTCTGTCACCTTTGTCTCTCCCTTGGGTTCGGTGTCTGTGCTACTCTATCTTGTCTGTCCTTCATGTTAATTTTCACTCTTTTTCTTTCTTGTGTTCTTTTCCCTGTCTATCAGATCCATTTCTGACATAAGATGCATGCGGAACCTATCCTTTTCCTTCATAGATTTCAAAGGGGTGCTGAGTATTTTCAGCATGTTTTATTTCCATTTCTCTCTTGTCCTATTTAAAAAAAAATATGTATTCTTCCATTCCCATCAGCTTATTACACCCTTTAGTTTTATCTTCATCTATTTAATCTCCCTTCTATTCTCTTCCCTCTCTCTTCCGATGGCCACTCTACCTGTGTCGCTTTCACACATGCTCCCGCCCTCTCTCTCTGCTGTTTGTATTACTCTCTCTCTCTCTCATTTTTTCCCTCTTTCTATCTGCTGTCTCTCCTGTTTGCTGGTTATTGTTAAGTAAGAAAACCACAAAAAGCAGGACAAATCCAATCCAGCCTGTTCTCAACCATCAGCAAAATAATGGAAGATGATGTTGCCAGTGCACCAAGTGACAATTATTCACCAATTACTTGCTCAGTTTTGGTTCCACCAGAAATACTTAGCTCTAGACCTCATTAGCCTTGCTCCAAACATGAATAAGGGAGCTGAATTTCTGAGGTGACTTGAGAGTGACTATCCTGGACACCAAGGCAGTACTTGACAGAGCGAGGCATCAAGGAGACCTGGTCAATAGCAATCAGGGAAAAAAATTCTCCATTGGCTGGATTATGCCTGACACTTGGAAAATTACTATGGTTGTTGATTGATTGATCTTAATCCCAGAACATCACTGCAGCAGTTCCTCAGGGTCGTGTCCTAGGCCCAAACATCTTCAGTTGTTTCATCAATGACCTCCCTTCCATCATAAGGTCAGCAGTGGCAGTGGGGGGGGTGGGGGGGGAGGTGTTAGCTAATGATTACATGGGCTGGATTTTACACTGCCCCCCTGGTGGATTTGAAGGTACAGAAGCACTAAAGTACAGTGGGTGACCTGCCTGGTGCCTACCCACCCGCCCCTCCCCCCACTGCAATTTTACCAGTGGCAGGGTTCGCAATGGGCAGCCCACCCACCCGTGGGCCAAGTTAAGCCTTCAAGTGGACAAGTAATACCCACTTAAGGGCCTTATCCCAGGAGAGCCCCATGCCAAGCTGCTAGCCTGGCAGGTATCCTTGTGCGGGTTGGTGGTGGACAGTGAGGTGTGTCTCCTTAAATTGCCGTTGGACCAATTGGAGGGCTCCCCCAAGGTGTACTGTCCTCCTCAGTTTGCCCTCCCTCCATGGCCTCTCAAACCCTGGCCCCCACCCACCTCGCCAGCCCCAAAACACCTAGAATGTTCCGATCCATCATGACTCGGCTCCTCACCAACCTAGTGCAATACCGGCAGTGCCCACCACTCTCCTGGTAGTGCAATCGGTACATTGGGAACTGCTAGCCTCTGAGTGGCCGACAGCTCTCTGGGGGTGGGACTTCCTGTCCCTGAGGGGCAGAAATCCCGCCTCCTACCTATCAACAGCCAGTTGACCATTAAACAATTGTGGGACGGCCATCCTTGCACTGGGTGGGCTCTCCAACAGCACCCACATGCGGCAAGACCTGCACAACATGCAGGTTTGGTTTGATAAATGTTAAATAACATGTACACCACACAAGTGTCGGGCAATAACCATCTCCAACTAGAGAAATCTCTAACCATCTCCCTTTGACATTCAACAAAATTACCATCACTGAATCCCCACCATCAACAACCTGGGAGTCACCATTGACCAGAAACTTAACTGGGCTAGTCATATAATTACTATGTCCACAGGATCAGGTCAAAGACTGGAAATTGTGCAGTGGGTAGGGTAACTCAACTCCTGGCTCCCCAAAGCCTGTCCACCATCTAAAAGGCACAAACCAGGAGTGTGATGGAATACTCCCCACTTGCCTGGATGAGTGCAATTCCAACAACACTCTTGACACCGTCCAGGACAAAGCAATCCGCTTGATCAGCACCAATCCACCACATTAAACATCCACTCCCTCCATGATCAGCGCACAGTGGCTTCAAGGTGTACCAACAACAACAGTCATTGCAGCAACTCACCCTGGCTCCTTTAACAGCACTGCTCCAAGTCACACAATATCCTGACTTGGAATTATATCACCAATTCTTCACTGCAGTTGAGTCACAATCATAGAATTCCCTCTCTATCAGCACTGTTGGAACACCTACAACACATGGATTACAACTGTTCAAGAATTCAGCTCATCACCATCTTTTCAAGGGCGATTAGTGATGGCAATAAATAATGGCCTTGCCAGCAATGCAGAAATCCATGAATGAATAGAAAAACACAACAGTCATTCTTCTGCCAGCAACATTCCCACAAACAGCAATGAGTTCAAGGAGATTGGACAGTGGAAGAACTCTGAGGAAGCAGCAGAAAATGCTAGATACAATCAGGTCTCATAGCACCCAAGGAGAAAGGAACAGAAATAATGTTTCAGGTCAGTAACCCTTTGTCAGAACCCGGCACAAGGTAAAAGAGAAAAAAATTGAAAATCCTGTTGGAGAGAAGAGCAGGACTTCTTCAGTTCCTGGAAGAGAATGGGAGTGAATTAAACACTGATACAAAATGCTGCGGTGGTTGGTCAGCATTGGAACAGTTGCATCAAAGAGCAACAAAGCATTGATGAAGTTTTGGCAACAGATGAGCTGAGCTGGGGACAGAGATGGGTGATTTGCAAAGATAGAAAAGATGGCCTTGGTGATGGAGAAGGTATGAGGTCTGAAGTGCAGTTCAGAGTCTAATATGATGCTAAGCCTGAAAACAGTTTGGTTCACCTCTGACAGGGACCAGGGAGAGGGATGGAGTCAGTAGCCTGGGAACAAAGTATGTGGCGGGGACCAAAGAGAATAGCTTCAGACTCCCCAATATTTAACTGGGGGCAATTTCGGCCCATCCAATACCGGACATCAGACAAGCAATGTTATAAATCAGATGCAGTGGACAAGCTGAGAAAGCTGGCCCCGAGGTGGAGCTGTGTGCCATCAGCATACATCATTTTCAGATGATGTTACTGTGGGCAGCCTGCTGATTGTTCCTGAAAGGTGTGACTGAGCAAGGGAATATTATGTTGTTCCTGTAATGAGGGACTAAGACCAAGAATGTTAATTGTCCCAGGAATGTGAGACTGAGGCTAGGAACGTTCATTGTCCCTGCAATATGGAACTGAGGAAGCAAATGTTCATTGTTCCTGGACTGAAACCAATTATGCTCATTATTTCTGGAATTTAGGTTAGAGGGAGAGAGTACTGTTCATTCCTGGAAGGTAAGGCTGAGGTGGGGATGCTGATTGTTTTTGGAATGCCAATCTGTGGCAGGAAACGTTTATTATTGCTGGAATGGCGTAAGAAGTAAATGTACGCATTTTGAGTGAAATGATTGACTCGGGGCTTCCAGTCAAATTGCAGTACTAGACTGGCATGCTTTGCTGTTTATGCATTCAGCTTAATTAACATGTGTCCCTCTCCAACATTGTTTGTCACTGCTGCTGGAGCCAGAGCACTGGACAAACTGTACAGCTGTGAAATTAAAACAGAAAATGCTGGAAATACTCAGCAGGTCTGGCAGCATCGTGGAGAGAGAAACAGAGTAAACAATAGAGTTTAATATAGGAAACGGGGTCTCGCTCACTGGCTGGAGAACCGGTCAGAGTCCCGTTTCGCCTCTTTTCGGGAAAACCCACTGTATTAAGTGCCAATCTGATGGGCTTTCTCTAGGATCAAGGATCCCGGGGGTGAGAATCCTACCCGCTGAGAGCTGCTGGCCAATCAAAGGCCGGTAGCTCTTCATTGTTCAACAGCGCCATCAGGGAGGTGGTGGCTGCAGCTATTAATTGACCTACCTGAGGTCCAGGATCACCAAGGGAACCAAGCCACAGGTGAATGATGGTGGGAAGGGGATCGCAGAGTGGGGTTGCTTGGGAGGGTGGAGAGGGGAAGCAGCCGATCCCCATCCTTCCCAATGTCGGGTCCTTCGATCAGGCACTGAGCGCCTTTGGCAGAGGGACCCCCAACTCCACCCAAAGGCTGCAAACAGCTTCGATAGGGTTTGCTTTCTGGACTTCCCGCATGGTGACTCCCCTGCCCACTGCTGGGTGAATATGACCCGCAGTGAGATGACGGCCTTAAGTGGGTGTTAATTGCCTTCCTGCCATGGACTTAATCGGGACAGAGATGGAAAGGCGACAGGATGCACACCCTTCACCTTCCCGTCTGATTAAATGCCGCCCCCCCCCTCACCCCCCAACTCTCACCAAACTTGCAGTGGGGGAGGGCATTAAATTCAACCCAACATTTCAAGTCAGGGACCTTTCTTCAACTCTGTTTCTCTCTCCACAGATGCTGCCTGGCCTGTTGAGTTTTTCCAGCATTTTCTGTTTTTAATTCGAATTTCCAGCATCAGCAGTATTTTGCTTTTGTTTTACTATGCAGCTGTGAATGCTGATTTTGTTAAATGTTGATATATGTTAAGTTGTCCAGTGTCTATTAGGTTTCCCGTGTGAGAGAATGGTACAAAAGTAAGTGTTAAATACTTCATGTGGATGTTATGGTTTGCAGGTTCATAAAGCTGTGCCTGATGGATGGGTTGTACAATGTGTTTCTGCCATTTCAAACTCTGATGTCCTGCCATTGCCAATGGGGCCATTACAGAGTCATCACATCGCTTGAAAGTCACAAACCTGGGTGAAGAGTTCCTATGGAAGGAAATCCTGTACTTCAGGGCAGGGCCAAGAGAGTGCTACATTGTCAGAGCTGCAGCCTTTAGATGAAACATTAAACCGAAGCCCTTGTCAGTCTGTTCAGCCTTTAAGAACATAATGGGAGTATTCCAAAAAGAGCAGCGAGTTCTCTCAAAGTCTGGGGCAACATTCCTCTCCTTAACCAACACCAGCGGTTTAACTGCTTCTCACCTGGTTGCTATTGGTAGGATCTTGCTGATTGTAAATGGCTGCCACATAACAACAGTCATTGTACTTGAAGGTCATTTATGTGATGTGCCTGAAAAGTGAAACAGTTTATTTTTCTCCCCCAAAGATTTCCCCTGATAACCCAGAACACAGACTGAGGTATAATCTGACTGTAACATGATGCTCCCCATTACTATCATAGACTTTTCATCCTCATCGCAGACTATGTTGCTCTCCCACCCATTTTCTTTTTTGAAATTTTTGTGCCTCTAATGAACAGCTAATCAAGGGCCTGCACTTCTCAAAAGAGAAGCATAAAAATTGGAGGGAAGGGCAGTGGAGGGGAAGGGTTATTCCAGGTTATACTTGTCCAGTGGTCAATGAGAGTGGCATTGGCAGAGATTCACAGACTTTTTACAGGATATGTGTGGTACAGATGAGCCAAAAAGAGGAAGGAAAGGGAAAATACCTTAAAAGAGAGAGTCTCACCCTTGCCAACCAAACAAACAACTAGTTAGTGCTCATCTCCTTACCTAGTTTTAATTTGCATTCTACATCTCATAGAGTCTTGCACAGATTGTAAAAACTCAATTCCCTGAACCCCTTTTGCTATTTCTTATTTCCAGTTTATTTGGGGTAGTAAAAATCTGCCTTGATTTTTTTTTTATTCCTTCATGGGATGTGGGCGTCCCTAGTTGCCCTTAAGAAGGTGGTGATGAGCTGTCTTCTTGAACTGCTGCAATCCATGTGGTGTAGGTGCACCCACAGTGCTGTTAGGGAGGGAGTTCCAGGAATTTGACCCAGCGGCAGTGAAGGAACAGTGATATGTTTCCAAGTCAGGATGGTGAGTGGCTTGGAGGGGAACTTGCAGGTGATGAATTATTTTATGTCCCTAACTCATTTCACATATTTTCATAAATATTTCTGGATATAGAAGCACCAAAATAGGTGCAAAAAAGATTTAGCACTATGGCACCAGAAATGTGAGGTTACATCTATCCGGAAAGGATGAATAGGCTGGATCTTCATTACCTTGAAAGAAGATTGAAGGGTGACCTACTAGATATTGCTAAAACTATGAGAGGTGTTGATACAGTATTCATATGGGGGTGGAAATTAATGGAGCCCGTGAGAATGGGCATGGTGGCGGCAGGTCCAGGAGAATCAGGCATTGAAGTCTTAGAGGTGGGAAAACTGTCCCGCCTTTAGTTGGGGGGGAGGGGGGTTTGGGGGAGTGGTGCATGAAAGATCCAATACAGGAATCCTGCTTGTTGGTGACTATATCATTAATGAGCATTTGAGACCAATTATCCCTGAGACCACTGGGATTTAATGGTGGCTCAGGGATTTATCTGGACTCTCACAGATTTCCTATGCCCCCCGAAAGCTGCCCAACAAAATGTGTCAGGTTTGCATGTGGCCTCACCGTATGGGGGTAGGGGGTCCCTCATTCACAGGCGCTCAGTGCTGATTGAGGGATCTGGCATCAGGAAGTGGGGGAGCTGCTGAAAGTCACCTCCCTCCCCCTTCCCCTCCCCTTTTGCTGGTGACTTCCTCTATATCATCCCATCCCACCCAACTGTTTCCAGAGATCCAGTGATGATCCTTGGTGAAGTCCTCAATCCATTACCAGCAGCAGCCACTGCTCCTGGTGGCATTGCCAGTAATGGAGAGCTACCAGCCTCTGATTGGCAGCTCTTGGGGTGGAATTCTGATTGAATTGGAGGTCTGATGCTGGCCAGATAAATGCCTGATTGCACTTAAATTGTGTTGGTTTTGTCCTGGAAAGGCAATGCAGGTTTGTCACTAGTTCTCCAACCTATGTGTGGGACTCCTCTCACCTCAACTAAACTCCACCCAGAGTGTGCTTCCACTTGTGGGATGAGCAAAAGTCAAGGCCATCAATATGAGAGTCATCAAGAGAACAAATCAGGAATTCAGAAGAAATATCTTTACCAGAGAATGGTGAGAATGTGGAACTTGCTACAGCATGTAAGGGTAAATAATATTGATGTATTTAAGGGGAGGTTAGATAAGCATATGAGGCAGATATGAATAGAAGGTTGTACTGTTAGAGCTAGATAAGGAAGAATGGGTTAGGTCTTGAGCGGAGCATAATGGTCAACATGGACTGTTGGGCTGAATGGCCACTTTCTGTACTGTATACTCTATGTAGTTCTAAGTGATTTCTTCCTCCATCTCCTTTCAGTTATTAGGGTTAGGTTTACTATACCCTATTAGTGTGATCAATCTAGTTTTATCTTTTATTTCAATCCATATGGATTTCAATTCTATTTCTAACCTCCTGTTAGTTATGTCTTTTTTTTCTACTGCCATTATGCCTAATTAGTACAGCTACCTGACTCTCTCCTTCCTTCTTTATCCTTTCTAGTTGTTATATTTAGTTTCCAGTCTTGTTTATGTAACCATATTTTAGCTACCCCCACTACACCTGGCTCCTTGCCATGGGTTATTGCCTTCAATGCCCCCATTTTATTCTGGATGCAGGGCACATTGCTGTACAGGCAGTTTAATTTATCATTTTACTTTACCTTTAACAGTCCTTTTATCCTTCTAACTCATAATTGTGTTTGTTCCCTGACTGTTTATGTTATTGTTGTCCTTTACCTTGGTCTGACCTTTACTCTGATCTCCTCATTCTTTTGTGTTCTGGCTCATGCATTTTCACCAGATACCTTACAAACAAACTATTCATCCTTTCCACGAGGACACTGCTCTCAGTCCGGTTCAGGTGCAACCCATCTCAGAAGTATGGCTCCTTCCTGTCCCTGTATTGGTGCCAGTGTCCAATGAAATGGAACCACTCCTTCTCACACCAGTCTTTTATGCACACATTCAGCTTCTTGATCTGCCTATCCCTATGTCAATTAACATGTGGTTCAGGTAGTGACTCAGAGATTACCACCCATGTGATCCTGTTTTTTAATTTTGTTCCTAACATCTGATATTCTCTTTGTTGGTGCTCCTCCCTTTCTCCCCTATGTCATCAGTCCCAACACGATCCATGCCAACTGGATCTACCCCTCCTTTTTCAAGTTCCTCTCCCATTGCTCTGAGATATCCTTTATGTTTCCACCAGGCAGGCAACACACAACTGAAATCTAGGTTGCAACCGTAGAGGATGCTATCTATCCCACTAATTATTGAATCTCCTGTGCCTTTTTGCCTATTCTGCCCTTTTTGCCCTTGGATTGCCTCCTGCTCCATGCTGCCAGGATTAGCATTCTCATGGTCCACCCACAGCCTTCACCCTTACCCTCACAGATAGAAAATTTATTGTACCTGTTGACAAGACTAGTTTCTGAGGAAACTCCTTCTCTATTTTCCCTTGGTTCCTCTAACCTTGCTAACTTATATTAGATCTAGTACTGTGAAATGGGAAAGGGTTAACTCATGGCTTTGAAGTAAAGCAGCCTCTAGGGAAGAGTAATCATAATATTTTAGAATTTTATATTAAGTTTGAAAGTGGTTTATGTAAGTCCAAAACTAGGATCTTAAATTTAAACAAAGCAAACCAGCTAAGTGTGAGGAATGAATTGGCTAAGATAGATTGGGAAACTATGTTAAAGAATATAATTGTAAGTAAGCAATGACTAGCATTAGAAGAATTAATAGATAATTTGCAACAAATATACATTCCTTTAAGGCACAAAAAACACTAAAAAGTGATCCACATGGCAAACAAGGAAGAGTTAAAGATAGTGTCAAATCAAAGGAAGAGGCTTATGATGTTGCTAAAAAATGTACATCTAAGGATTAGGAGTTTAGAATTCAGCAAAGGGGGGACCAAAAAATTGATAAGGAATAGACTAGCAAAAGACATAAGAACAGATTGTAAACATTTCCATAGGTATGTAAATAGGAATAGATTAATGAAAGTAAACGTAAGCCCATTAGAAGCAGAGGCAAGTGAAATTATAATGGGGAATAAGGAAATGGCAGATGCATTGAACAAATACTTTGTGGTGTATTTTTGTAGAGTTGGAAAGACTCCACAGGCCTTTAAAAATGGTGGGCAGGAGGCAGATGTGGAAGTCCCGCCACCATTTCTGACAGATCCCATTTTTGCTGCTAGGGAAAAGGGGTGAGGTGTGGATCACACAGAAAGGAAACCCAAACACAGCAGGGTGAATTGAATCTATTGCAGAGTACAAACAGATCCTATTTTGGTGACTGCAAGTGTTTTAAGCCACAGTTTGGGAGTCATGAATTGATGAAGCAGATGTAAACACTCATGAAGGGTAGATAAGATCTGTTTAACTGTCATGATCAAGTTTTATTTAAATCCACAGCTCATTAAACTGAGAAAAAAATTGGCTGCAAGTGTTTGTGATTGTTAAAAAAAAAACACTGTTGGATTGCTTTGATTGATAGGTCAGCTGATGTAGTATTTGTTCACACAGTTTCGATAGTTATTTGTTCACATTTCCCTAAGGTCTATTCCTTATGAATGAATGTTTTGCTGAATTTTAAAACCTACAATTATTTCAGTCTGAGGCTCTGAGTTCACAGTTTGATTGACATCTTAAAGAGGTTATTAAGTTTAGGGGTATGGACAAAAGTTTGTTTGCTTTTAGAAGAGCTTAACTACTTGAGGCTTAAAAGCTTTGATGCTTTCATCAATTAGAATTTTTCACTATCATGTCTGTATAGTGAGAGTTGTATTAGATTTTTAGAAGTTTATTTTTCTTCATCTCCACATAGCTCTTGAGATCTGCCCGTGGGGGATACTGGGTGAATTGGCATTTTGGTGGCATGGGGGAATGAGATGGGATGGGGGCATGGTTTGGCACTGAGATGTCATGAAGGGTATGACAGGCTATTAGTGAAGGGTGAAGGCTAGAGGACCTAAAATGTTCTAAGACAATTTGAACATAATCCCAGAGAACTAAGGCAGGTCTTCTGACTAGCCCACCTCAGAGTTCACCCACCCCCATGTCCTCCTAGCATCTGATTCTGGGGTTGCCAGGCCCAACTTCATTCCACACCCAATCCCTGGAGCAAAAATCTCAGGATTCATGGTGCTTTTTACCGAGACGGGTTAGGCACGTTGGGTAATTTTTTGCCTCTAACCACCCACCTTAGTATCCAAAGTCAGGCCCTTTGTATCCATCTTCATGGTAGAAAACACAAAAAAGTGTTCTGAAAATAATGCAGAACCAAAGGTCTAGCAAGAATGAGGAACTTAAAGAAATTAGTAGAAATAAAGAAGTAGCAGTCAAGAAATTAAGGAATCTAAATGGTAACACACCTCCTGGACCTGACAACCTACATCCCAGAGTTATAAAAGAGGTAGCTGCAGAGATAGTGAGTGCATTGGTTTTGATCTTCCAGAATTCCTTAGATTGTAGAACAGTTCCCAAAGTTTGGAAGGTAGCAAATGTAACAAATATGTTATTTGCAAAAGGAGGAAAAAATAAAATGGGGATCTATGGACCAATTAGTCTACCATCATCTGTAGGCAAAATGCTTGAATCTATTATTAGGGATGTGATTACAGGACACTGAGAAAATTGTAATATGATTAAGTAGAGTAACATAAATTTATGTAAAGGAAATCATTTTGACAAACCTGTTAAAAGTTTTTTGAGGATGCAATTAGTAAGATGGGTAAAGGGGAACCAATCGATGTAGTGTATTTAGATTTTCAGAAAGCATTTGATAAGGTGCAACACAAAATTAGAACTCACGAGATTGGAGGTAATATATTAACATGGGTTCAGGATTGATCAATTGACAGAAAACAGTAGGGATAAATATGATACTGTCAGGTGGCAAGTTGTAACTAATGGTGTACCACAAGGATCAGTACTTGGGCCTCAGCTATTTACAATCTATATTAATGACTTAGACGAGGGGACTGGGTGTAACATACCCATGTTTGCTAACAATACAAAATGAGGTGGCATGGTAAGGGTGAGGCAGTTGCAAAAAGGCTGCAGAAGGGTATAAAGAGATTGGGTGAGTGGGCACGAACATCATAGACAAAATACAGTGTAGTGAAGTGTGAAGTTATCCACTTTGGTAGGAACATGTAAATAGCAGGATATTTTTTGAATGGTAAGAGACTGAGAAATGTTTGCTTTCAGCTGTACTTGGGTGTCCTTGTACATGAATTGCAGAAAGTTAGCATGTAGATGTAGCAAGCAATTAGAAAGGCAAATGGTATGTTAGCTTTTGTTACAAAGGTATTGGCGTATAAAAGCAAAGTCTTACTGCAATCACACATCTGGACCACTGTGTGCAGTTTTGGTCTCCTTATCTAATGAAGGACATGGACATATTAGTAGGATATGGTGGTGTAGTGGTAATGTCACTGGACTAGTAACCTCGCAACCCAGGCTAATACTCTGGAGCCATGGGTTCAAATTCCACCATGGCAGCTGGTGGAACTTAAGATCAATTAATAAGTTGGGAATGTAAAGCTAGTCTCACTAATGGTGACCATGACAACCAGCATCCATCCATTGTTGTAAAAACATATCTGGTTCACTACTGCCCTTTAGGGGAGGAAATCTGCTGTCCTTACCTGGCCTACATGTGATTCTAGACCTGCTGAAATGGCCTAATAAGCCACTCAGTTCAAGGGCAATTAAGGATGGGCAACAAATGTTGGTCTTGCCAGTAATGCCCATATAACAGGAAAGAATAAAGAAAAAAAATAGCCCAGGCAACAAAGGTTCACAAGACTGGTTGAGGGAGTATCCTATGAGGAGAAATTGAGTGGACTAGGCATAAATGAGAAGAAAGAGAAGTGATCTGATTGAAGTGTATACAATTCATAAGGAGTTTGACAGGAGAGATGCTGAAAAAATGTTCCCCCTGTTGCTTCGAATCAGGCAAGTGGTTGGCTCTATTTTTCAAGTTAGCGACTGACTGGTTGTCTCTGAGTTGTTGGTTAGGCTGACCAAACCAGATGGCAGTGTGCCAAATTGTTGGATTGTTACCAGGGAGAGCTGGTTAACTTCAAGTTCTAAATTGTCACCAGGTCTCTGGCTATCCCTCAATCTCTGCTTTCCTGATTATGCCTGGATTTTTTTATCCTGGGTCAACATCTGGCTATCAGAGACCCCAGGCACAACCTTTTGATTGTTCCTCCAGTCTCTAGTTATCCAGGGTTTTCTCAGGTTATCCAGACCTTTCCTTGGATCCCCAGCTCTGTGTTTGGTTGTTGTGGGCCTGTCCCTAACCAATCCCGAGTTAGCCTGGTCATCTAAGCCCCTGGTCATCCCGATTGTCCCCGGGATACGGCGTCTAGTCAGGGCCGGGGCCGCTGCCGCAGTGAAGTATTCCGCAGCCGCACACGTGAGTGCGGACGGAGGGAGGGGAACGCAGTGAGGTCAGAGACATTGTGCTGTTCTGTCCCCGGCATCAGGAGCTGCCTCCCTCCCTCCCCCCGGCAGCAGTCAGTCAGTCAGTCAGCAACATCAGCACCACTAGGAGCAAGGGCGCAGCACTCGGCCATGGAGTGAGCGCTGGTTCCTGGCTGCCAGCCTCCAACAGCAGGTAAGGGTCCAGAGACTAATACCCTCACCCTGTTCGCCCACAGCCTTTGTTTAGTGGACAGCTCCCTTCAATGTCCTGGGTGCCAGGTTAGTTAATTCCAGCCCTTTATATGCCGCAGTCTTTCCCTTGTAATGCAATGTGTATGTGTGTGTATGTGTGTATTCTGGGGTCCTCATTTTTAAATTAATTCTGCTGAATTACTTCGGCCCGTTCCAGTTCATCGTCATCTTTGTTTCTGAGTTGTAATCTCCATCCCCATTTCAAGGGTTTGAATAAACCCTGATCTCCAGGCTGCACAGTGAGAGAGACGAGGCTGTTTTATATTTTATGAAGCGGCTGACGGGATTGGCTTTCGCTCGACAGTCTCCCCAGGCCAGCGGGGCTGGGTGCTGATTCTCTGCTCTTTGTTGCGGTAAATCATGAGGAGAAATTTCCTGCAAGGTCTCCACCCATATCAGTAGATGTAAGTGAGAGAGAGGTGGGCAGTCAGAAAGGAGTGACTGTGTTCCCCCTTCCCTCAAATCTTTTTCCCCCTTTTTTCTAGCACCCTTTCTGTTTGTATTTCTTGTGTGTCCTGTGTATCTGTCTGTATTTGTGTCTATGTATGTATCTGTCTGTGTGTGTGAGCGTGCATGTCTATGTGTGTGTTATGCATGTGTGTGTGTATATACTTGTGTGTAACTGTATGTGTGTATGTTTGTGTTTGTCTATATCTGTCTATCTCTGTCTCAGGAGATGCTCCCGGAGCAGGTGCAGGGTGTTTCAATTCACCTCCACTAATGTGCTGGTAACACCCGCCCAGACACAGCCGGGGACAAAGCCAGGAACGCTGGCCTTGAGCTGCATCCATCAGCAGACACATCCCAGCTGCAGGCAGTGAACAGATCTTACCCTATAATAATACCGGCTGTTCACAGTGCAGGTTGACAGATGATGAATGGTGCTAAATCACACCAAAGATGGCAATGGTTAGCATTTAAAGTTGGGTTACAATGGGAGCGAATTGCAATGGTGTAATGGCATTTTCCACCCAGATTAGTCAGTACTGATCCAAAGTCATCCATGATTGATGATTTTCTGGCTTATTTCTCCTCCAGAGAAGATATGTAGTTGTTACTGTAAAATCTGAAAAAAAATCATGGTGAGAGGAGTTTCCTTATTAAAATTCCTGCCCAGTTTCTTTATAGATGACCATTTTGAAGCTTATCTGTGCACAGGTATTCTGCTGGTATTGTGTTACATTTCACTGTGACTTTTTGAAAAAGAAAAACAAGTATCTAAAATGGCCGCCAGAGCGAGTTATCCTATTTCCGTATAACCTCTGCCAGCAGGTTCTGTCTTTATTCCCAGGGATGGAAGGCAATGCAGATCCATCTTGGGTTCGTCATGTGCTAATGGGTTACGGAGGCTGTTCTTAATGGAACATCATCAAGGGACCTCTTTCTAAGAGATGCTCACCCCTCCCTTTACGCATTGTTTTTTAAAAAAAAAAATTGGCTCTGTGATGCAGGGCTCCTGCCTCTCTCTCAGGGTTTTGCAATCTGCGCATTCTTACCTAGCAGAGGCAGGTAAGTTTAACGACAGATGGCCTAGATGCTTCAGGACACACCTGAACCAAATAACATGACTGTTATTAACAAACAGTTTATTCTACATTTGTGTGATCCCTCAACCTAATCGGTCTATCTAATTAAATGCTAATAGGACAGAGTGGTACAGGTGCCAGGGAAAATTAATGTGCAGACCCAAATACCTGGAGTGGATATGAAGCAGGTGGATTCATATCTCTGGGTATGCAACTTAGACTGGTCATCAGAATCCGCAGGCCAAGTAGGACTCTGCTTTCTAGAACATACCAAATGAATCCTAAATTGCCTGCATTCTTTCTGTCGAAATGGTAATTTGTATTTCTTATTTAACATGCAAGTAATGATTCATTTTTGTTGTCTGCATTGTACTCATACAGCATCACTTCAGAGAGAGTAATGGGTACTTAGTACAGAGTTACAAGGCAGTAACCTAATTGAGAGGCTGTGCTGGCGTCATCAGCTGAGAAAGCAGAGCTTGAATGGTGTCTAAATGTCTGAGTTTAGAGATTAATTTACAAGCCTTCAGCTGGTGTGTCTGTGTCTGTGTGTCTGTGTCTGTGTGTCTGTGTGTGTGTCTGTGTGTGTGTGTGTGTGTGTGTGTGTGTGTCTGTGTGTGTGTTTGTGTGTGTGTGTGTGTTACACTGGCATATACTGTTTCATTTTAGATAGGGGTTTGTTGGGATGTCTGTTAGCATTATCATTGGTACGTAATTGTGACATCATCACTCTAGCTTTGTACAAAAATAATAATCCACAGTTAATTTTGTCAAAATTCTCTGTCTGGTGTTTGGGACATGATATTTAGTCTAATAATAGGTGCCAAGGCTGTGAGTTGTAGGTTTTAGATGTGACAGCCTATGAACTTGGACTGCAGCCTTTAGCTCACTGCCATTTGTTTACCTTCTCATAAAGTAATTGCTAATGGATAATAACAGGGAAGGGAGACGTTAAATAGGCAAAGTCCCTGCTTCACGGATTTCCTGATCTTGGTAATGAGGGACCTAGTTTAATACTTGAAGTTTTTGATGTTGGTATTCTGCCATTTGCCTGTGCAGTAAATGAGGAATGCTGGGGTGGACAAGAGCCAACGTTAGCTCTGCCAACAAGATCTATGGCAACAAGATCAATCTCCCCCACCATGGGGGAGGCAGTGACATAGTGGTACAGTAGTGCTACTGGACTAGCAATCCCTAGGTTCAGGCCAATGCTCTGGGGAGACGGATTCAAATCCCACCACGACAGCTGGTGGAATTTCAATTCAATTAATAAGTCTGGAATTAAAAACTAGTCTCAGTAATGGTGACCATGAAACCATCATCAATTGTAAAAACCCACCTGGTTTACTAATCCCTCTGAGGAAAGGGAATCTGCCGTCCTTACCTGCTCTGGCCTGTATATGACATGAGACCTACAGCAATGTGCTTAACTAAAAATGCTCTCTGAAATGGCCTAGCAAGCCGCTCAGTTGTATCAAATCACTATGAAGTCTAAAATAAATAAAACCAGACGGGCTTCCTGGCATTAACCTAGGCACCAGAAATGACAACAACAAAACCAGACCAGTCGACCCTTCAAAGTCCTCCTTGTGCCAAAATTGGGAGAGCTGTCCCACAGACTAGTCAAGCACAGCCTGACATAGGCATACCTAGCAAATCAGGCCTTACAAACAATTTCCCAGATGCTACCATCACCATCCCTGGGTATATCCTGTCCCACCAGCAGGACAGACCCAACAAAGGTGGCAGCACAATGATATACAGTCAGGAGGTTGTTGCCCTGGGAGTCCTCAACATTGACTCCAGAACCTATGAAGTCTCATGGCCAAACATGGGCAAGAAAACCTCCTGCTGATTACCAACTACCTTATCCCACTCCCCCCAATAACAACTGATAATCAGCACTCCTCCATGTTGAACATTAAATGGGAGAAGCATTGAGGTAGCAAGGGTGCAGAATGTACTCTGGGTGGGGGACTTCAAATTCCATTGAAAGAGTGGCTCGGTAACACTACTACTGACCGAGCTGGCCAATTCCTAAAGGAGATAGCTGCTAGACTGGGTCTGCGGCAGGTGGTGAGGGAACTATTGAGGGAAAAACATACTTGACCTCATCCTCACCAACCTGCTTGCCGCAGATGCATCTGTCCATGACAGTATTGGTAGGAGTGACCACAACAGAGTCGTTGTGGAGACGAAGTCCCGTCTTCACATTGAGGATACCCTCCATCATGTTGTGTGGCACTACCACTGTGCTAAATGGGATAGGTTTAGGACAGATCTAGCAACAAAAAACTGTGCATCCATGAGGTGCTGTGGGCCACCAGCAGCAACAGAATTGTACACAACCACAATCTGTAACCTTATGGCCCGGCATACCCCACAATCTAACATTACCATCAAGAGGGGGAGTCAACTTTGGTTCAAAAAAGAGTGCAGGAGGGCATGCCAGGTGCAGCACCAGGCATACCTTAAAATGAGGTGTCAACTTGGTGAAGCTACAGCATGGGACTACTTGCTGCTAAACATCGAAAGCAACATGCGATAGACAGAACTAAGCGATCCCACATTCAAAGAACCAGATCAAAGCTCTGAAGTCCTGCCACATCTAGTCATGAATGGTGGTTTAAAGAACTAACAAGAGGAGGGGGCTCCACAAATATCCCCATCCTCAATGATGGGGGAGCCCAGCACATGGTGCAAAAGATAAGGCTGAAGCATTTGCAATCATCTTCAGCCAGAAGTGCCAATGGATGATCCATCTCAGCCTTTCCCTGAGGTCCCTAGCGCCACAATTTTGATTTGCTCCATGTGATATCAAGGAATGGCTAAAGGTTCTGAATACTGCAAAGGCTATGGGCCCTGACAATATTCCGGCAATAATACTGTCGACTTGTGCTCCAGAACTAGCTGCGCCCCTAGCCAAGCTGCTTCAGTACAGCTACAAAATGGCGATGTGGAAAATTGTCCAGGTATATTCTGTCAAAGCAGAACTAATCTAATCCAGCTGATTACTGCTCTATTAGTCTACTCTCGGTCAGCAATAAAGTGATGGATAGGGTCGTGGACAGTTCTACCAGACTGCAGTTACTCAGCAATACCCTATTCACTGATGTTCAGTTTGTGTTCTGGCAGGACTTCTCGGATCCTGGCCTCATTACAGCCTTGATCCAAACATGGATAAAAGAGCTAAACTCAAGGTGAGAGTGACTGCCCTTGGCATCAAGGAGGCATTTGTCAGAGTGTGGCATCAAGGAGCCCTAGCAAAACTGGAGTCAATGAGAATCAGGGGGCAAACTTTCTGTTGGTTGGAGTCATACCTAGCACAAAGGAAGATGGTTGTGGTTATTGGATATCAATCATCTCAGGTCCAGGGCATCACTGCAGGAGTTCCTCAGGGTAGTATCCTAGACCCAGCCATATTTAGCTGCTTCATCAATGACCTTCCCTCCATAATAAGGTCAGTAATAGGGATGTTTACTGATAATTGCACAATGCTCAGCACCATTCACGACTCCTCAGATACTGAAGCAGTCCATCTCCATATACAGCAAGACCTGGACAATATCCAGGCTTGGGCTGATAAATGGCAAGTAACATTCATGCCATACAAGTGCCAAGCAACTGTCATCTCCAACAAGAAAGAATCAAACATTCAATGGCATTACCATTGCTGAATCCCCACTATAAATATTTTGGAAGTTTCCATTGACTAGAAACTCAACTGGACTAGCCATATGAATACAGTGGATACAAGAGCAGGACAAAGGCTAGGAATTCTATGGTGAGTAACTCACCTTCTGACTCCTCAAAGCCTGTTCACCATCTACAAGGCACAAATCAGGAGTGTGATGGAATACTCCTCAATCACCTGAATGGGTGCAGCTCCAACAACACTCAAGAGACTCAACACAATCCAAGACAAAGCAGCCTACTTCATTGGCACCCCATCCACCACCTTAAACATTCACTCTCTTCACCACCGATGCACAATGGCAGCAGTGTGTACCATCTACAAGATGTACTGTAGCAACTCACCAAGGCTCCTTTGACAGCACCTTCAAACCCATGACTTCTACCATCCAAAAGGATAAGGGCAGCAGATACATGGGAACACCACCGCCCGGAAGTTCCCCTCCAAGCCACACACCATCCTGACTTGGAACTATATTGCCGTTCCTTCACTGTCACTGGGTCAAAATCCTGGAACTCCCTCCCTAAAAGCACTGTGGGTGTACCTACACATCATGGATTGCGGTGGTTCAAGAAGGCAGCTCACCACCACCTTCTCAAGTGCAATTGGGAGTGGTTGGTAAATCCTGGCCTAGCCAGCAATACTCACATCCTGTGAAGGAATACATTTAAAACTTGAGACAAGTGGGGGAGGGGTGCAGGATGGGTCTGCTTGGCTGAGGATATGAGCCCAGCTGTTTTGAGAAGGCTCGCACTTTCACTTGTGGCAACTTGGATGAGGGCAGCCTTGCTTTGGCTGTTGTCTTTGCAGCACTTTTGCACTTTATCCCCCCATCCCACCTCTGGAGACTAGTGATGAAGTCCAACTCCAAGAGCAGTGTCTGCTCTCAACCCTCACAGGTGACCATTCCTCATGTGAGAGTTGCTAGCCTATTGGACCATCAACACGAATCCTGTCTTCATCCAAATCAGCGCACATATGCTCTTTCCATCAGTAATCACAAGACTGCAATTAGCAACTTGGGGAGATGGCGGTGATGTCACTGGCCTAGTCATTCAGAAGCCCAGACTAAAGCTCTGGGGACAAAAACAGAATTACTGGAAAAACTCAGCAGGTCTGGCAGCATCAGCGGAGAAGCACCCGCAGTTTTTTGTTTTTAATGCTCTGGGGACATGAGTTCAAATCCCACCACAGCAGCAGAATTATTAAATTCAATTACTAAATCTGGAATATAAAGCTAGTATCATTAATAGTGATCATAACAATGTCATTGATTGTTATAGAAACCCTTCACATTTATTGACTATTCCTAATTGCCCTTGAGAAGGCGATGGTGAGTCCCTTTTTTGAACCACTTCATGGAATAGTACAATGGTTACAGCTCAGAAAGAGGCCATTCAGTCCATCTCCATTCAAGAAGATGCCTCATCACCACCTGCTTAAGTGAAATTCATGATGGGCAATACATGCCGGCCTCCCCATCCCATCAACAATAAAAGAAAAAATGAAATTTTGCTAGGAGAGTAGGCCACACATCTCTAATTTTTTAATGCTAACACTGATCTTGGTGTCTTCTCCAAACTTATTTACCATAGTCCTAATATCACCGTCCAGATCATTAATAAATGCTGTGAAGACTATTGGACCTAGGACCTATTCCTGGGAGATACAGCTAGGAACATATCTCCAGACTAAATCATATCCCTTATTTACAATTTTCTGAGAGATTGGAGCTAATTTCTAATCCAGCATTTCAAGACCCTACTGTTACAGCACGACTCTATTTTGTGAAATAATCTGGGGCAAGGTGTACTCGCAAAGATATTCTGAAAGTCCAGGTAGACATTATATACTCAATTTCATGTATCCACTGCCCTAGTGACTACCTCAAAAAAATCTATGAAATTTATAATGCACAATTTCTAATAGCCCCTCCCCTTCCCAAGGGAGATCCGAAAAGGCATCTCTTATGATTTCTTCTAGCATCTTCCCAATAATGGATGTCAGGCTGATAGGCCTGTCATTACCTGTCACTGATTTGTCACCATCTTTTTCTGTAAATTGTAATTACACGATTTAACTGCTAATTTAATGGCAGCCATCTCTGACTGTATTGAGCTACTGAAGTCTGGCTAAGGGTTTCACAGAGTACTTGTTTCCATTTCCGTAACCACTTTTGGCTGGATATGTTCGGGACCTGGAACTCCATTAATTTTGAGCTTCTCAAATTCATCCCAGATGACATTACTACCTATGTTAATATTAATAATGCTGTTCAATACTGAACACCCTCACCCTACCCTAAACTGGAACAGAAGCAACATTTACAGGAGTATAGACTGTTGCAAAATATCCATTTACTGGCTCTGCCATTACCTAAGAAATAGTTTGAAGCTGGATCACAGTATCCTGAGTGACCCTAAACAATCCTTGATAGCCTTATGATTTCTGACATGCCTTAAAAAAACTTTTGCGATTTTTGTTGCAGTTGCATGCCATCTTCTTTTCCAGAGATCGCTTGGTGAATCTTATGGCCATTTTTGTTACCTTCGCTTGTGTTCCTCTGTTTGGTGATAGATAATCCTCACAGTTGCCTCTTTCTCTCTCTCTCTCACCCTCTGTCTCCCTCTGCCTTAATTGATAACCTTCACTGATCTTCGTTATTAATGATCCTCACTGTTACACTTCTCTCTGTGCAATGGGCAATCGTTACTACTGCTGCCCCATTTGTAATGGTAGATGATCACTGCTTTGCCTCTTGTTTCAATGTGCTCATTCAAGAGCCGTCCCTGTTAAGTCCCATATTTATTGTACATCCCTAATTGCCTTTGAGAAGCTGTCTTGAGGCTTTGCCCTTTGTTCTTCTACATGGCAGAGGTCTTGGGTTTTGGAGGTGCAGTTTGAAGAAACCTTGGCAAGCTGCTGTAGTGAATCTTGTAGATCATAGACATTGAAGCCATAATAGTGGAGGAAGTGAATGTTTAAGGTGGTGCATGGGGTGCTGCAGGCAGCTTTGTCCTGGATGACGGTGAGCTGCCTGAGTATTGCTAGAGCTTCAGTCGTCCAGCTAAGTGAGGAGTATTTCATCCCACTCTTGATTTGTGCCTTGTGGATGGTGGACAGGCTTTAGGGAATAAAGAGGTGAGTCCCTCACCACAGAATTTGCAGCCTCTGACCTACTGTTGTAGCTACAGTATTTTTGTGGTTGATCCAGTTAGATTTCTGGTCAGTGGTGACTCCAGAGTGTTGATGGTGGGGGTTTCAACAATTTTAATGCCATTGAATGTCAAGGGGAGATGGACTCTCACTTGTTGGAGATGGTCATTGCCTGATACTTGTGTGGCACAAATGTTACTTGCCACATATTAGCCTAAGCTTGGATGTTTTCCAGGTCTTGCTGCATCCAGACGAGGACTCCTTTAGTATCTGAGCAGTTGCGTATGTAACTGAGTGCCCTGCAATCATTATCAAACAATCCTCCTTCTGACCTTATGATGAAGGGATGGTTATTGTTGAAGCACCGGAAGATGGTTGGGCCTCCTTGGCTCTCTAACCCACCCCATTCCCCCTCCAAAGCCCAACCATCTTCAGATGCTTCATCAATGAGGAACGCCTGAGGAACTCCAGCAGTGATGTGCTGGAGCTGAAATGAATGGCCTCAACAACAAAATCATCTTACTTTCATAGAATCATGGTATAGCACAGTACAGAAGGAGGCCATTTGATCCATTGAGTCTGTGCTGGCTCTTTGTAACAGCAATCCATTCTTTCCCGGTATTCCTGCAATTTTGTTCTCCTATTATTTATCCAGCTTCCTTTTGAAAGTTATCGCTGACCCTGTGTCAGCCACCCACCAGGCAGAACATTCCAAATTCCAATAAGTGTATTTCCTCATGTCACCTCTGGAGGTTCTTTGGTCAATCATCTTTAACCTGTGCTGTCTGGTTATTGACTCTTCAGTCATTGAAACCAGTTTCTTTTTATTTGCTCCATCTAACCACTTTATGAGTTTAAATCTCATTTTAGTCTTAGCGTCTGCAGTCTATCTATGTAGCTGTAATTCCCTTATCTCTGGACGTATCCTAATAAATCTCTTCTCCCACCCCAACCCCTGCTCCAAAGTCTTCATATCCTCTGTAAAGCGCCAGACAGCCCACCTGCCCTCCCTCAGGCCTATCAATAGCCTTAAGTGGACAATTAACTGCCACATAAGGGCCTCATTCTGCCTCCACCGCAATTCTTTGGTTTGCTGGGGAAGGCGGAGGTATGGCAAACTGCCCAGGAGCTTTCACTGCATGGATGCTAGCAGGCAGAAAGGAGGTACCTTCTGTGTCCATCAGGGGTACCCCCCCTTCCCCAAGATGGTAGCTCACTCTTTTGTCCCTCCCCCCCCTTCCCTCTCTAACCCACCCCATTCCCTCTCCCCACCCCAACCAGCATTTGTTGCCCATCCCAAGTTGCCCTTGAAATGAGTGGCTTGCTATGTCATTCAGAGGACAGTTTAGAGTCAATCACATTGCGGTTGGTTTGGATCACACGTAGGCCACACCAGGTAGGGGTGGCACTTTCCCTCCCTAAAGTACATTAGTGAACCAGATGGTTTTTACGACAATCTATAATGGTTTTGTGGCCAGCATTACTAAGTCTAGCTTTTAATTCCATATTTATTAATTGAATTCAGATTCCACCAGCTGCTATGGTGGGATTTGAGCATTAGCCTGGGACTCTGAACTACTAGTCCAGTGACATTACCACTGCACCACCATCTTCTCACTGGTTGTAGTCTCAACAGTGGCCACTACTCTCTTTTAGCACTGTTGTGACTATAGAGCTACTGGTCAATCAGATTGGTTGGCAGCTCTCCAGGGCAGGACATTCTGTCCCCTAGTTGCTGAAGTCCCACTCTATTCCAATTAAGGCCACCCCGAGTATATTATCACCGCTGGGCAGCCAGATTTCACATCGATGAGATGCTGACCAACTTTTAGCTCAGGGACAGGTAATTCGTTCCCTGTAAAATCCACTCCCTCCTGACTTTTGCACTGTATGCTTCGATTTATAAAGCCCAAGATCCCATATACTTTGTTAGCAGCTTTGTTAACCTGTCCTGGCATCTTCAAAGATTTGAGTACAAACTCACCCAGGTTTCTTTGGTTCTTGTATTCCTTTTAAAGTTGTACCCTTTATTGCCTCTCCTCATTTTCCTACCAAAAGGAATCACTTCACATTCTTCTGCATTGAATTTCATCTGCCATGTGTTGACCCATTCCACCAATCCATTACTTTCTTCCTCACTGATAACTACAATTCCAAATTTTATGTCATCTGCAAATTTCAAAATTGTGTCAAGTACCCGCAAGTCCTAGTCATGAATGTGTATCAAAAAGAGCAATATGAACCTTGGGGAACACCACCATACATCTCCCTCCAATCTGAGAAACAGCTATTCATCATAACTCTCTATTTTTTATCCCTTAAACAATTTTCTATACATGCTGCTACCTGTTCTTTTATTCCATGGGCCTTGATTTTGCTAACAAGCCGTATAAGTGGCACTGTATCAAATTTATTTTGAAAGTCCATATACAGAACATCAACTGCATTGCCCTCATCTACCCTCTCTGTTACCTCATCAGCAAACTCAATCATTTTTACCAAACATGATTTGCCCTTACCAAATCCATGCTGGCTCTCCTTTATTAGCCCATGCTTGTCCAAGTGGCTCTTAACGTTCTCCCAGGTTATTGTTTCCAAAAGCTTCCCTACCAATGATGTTAAACTGATTTGTTAATTGGCAAGCTTCTCCCCTAAATTTTGAATCAGGATGCAGCATTTGCAATCCTCCACTTCTCTCATATCGCCCCTGAACGTAAGAAAGATTGCAAAATTGTGGCCAGCACCTCTGCAACTTCTCAGCATCCAATCTGTATTAGGCGACTTATCCATTTTGAGGACTGACAGTCTTTCTAGTCTATTTTTATCATATCTAATTTCCTTGTTTAGTGTAGTTTTGACAAAGTCCCCTTCCTTGGGAAACACTGATGGAACGTATTAATTTAATACCTTAGCCATGACTTCTGCCTCCACCAATAGACCTCCATTTGGCCCCAGAGCTCCTCTGACTGCTTTTTTTGTTAAAATTTTTGTAGAAGACCTTTAGATTTGTTAGCTGCCAATCTATTCTCATACTTTATCTCTGGCTCTCTCATTTTCTTTCACTTCACTACTTTTTATATTAAACCTAATTCTCCCCATTATCATCAAGCTGGCATTTGTCATTCACCTCATTTTTCTGCTTCATTCTACTCTCTCAGTTCTTTGTCATCCACGGAGATCTGGCTTTGTTTTCCTTCCTTTTCCTCCTTGTGGGAATGTACCTAGGCTGTACCTGAAACAGCTCCTCTTTAAAAGCCACCCATTGCTCTGGTACATTTCTGAATGCCAGTCTTTGATTTCAGTTTGCCTGAGTCATATCCATCCTCAATTTGCTGAAACTAGCCCTCTTCCAGTTAAGCATTTTTATTCTAGATTGCTCCTTGTCCTTCTCCATAACTAAACTTTATGGTACTATGATGGCACTCCCAATTAATAATTCAGTTTCCTCTTGAAAGTTAACTACCTGTCAGGCAGAGCATTCCAAATCCCTATTCCCAAGGTGCTCCCTAACTGTGACATTCTCCACTTGATCCAATTCATTCCCCAGGACTAAATCCAGCAATGTCTCCTTCTTCCTTGTGCGCGAAACATACTGATCAACTGAACACACTTTAGAAATCCGTCCCCTTATTTAACCTTAATACAATTACTGTCCCAATTCAATTCTGGAGTAGTTAAAGTCTCCCATTATCACCACTCTAGTTTTTGCGCCTCTTAGGAATTACCGTGAAAATCTGTTCTGCTATGGTCTTCCGTCTATTTGGTGGTCTATAAAATACACAAAGGAGCACAGCTCCTTTATTATTTCATAATACCAACCAGATAGATTCTGTCTTTGACCCCTCAGGGACACCCTTTCTTTCAACACTTTGATTTTTTCTTTAATCAAAACTGCTACCCCTCCTCATCTTACCTTCTCAATCTTTCCTGAACAACTTGTGCCCAGAAATATTAATCAAATCCTCCCCTTCTTGAGACAGGGCCCAAATATTGCCACTACATCATATTCCCATGTTGTACTGTGTACAGTATTTATGCACGTGCACTGTAAACTTAACTTCAACCTCTTTGCATTTTTTGTGATCCCACTTAATTCTGTCTTGTTTCTAACACTATCTCTTAGCCCATTATGTTGTGCTTGACTCCAGTAAGTGGAGAATTTCCCTCCTGATTCCTAGTGACTTCAGTTTTACTAGGGCTCCTTGATGCATGCTCGGTCAAGTGCTGCCTTGATGTCAAGGGCAGTCACTCTCCAGAATTCAGCATTTTTATCTATGTTTGTACAAAGGCTGGAATAAGGCCTAGAGCTGAGTTGTCCTGACAGAACCCAAACTGAGCATGGTTGAGCAGGTTAAGTGCCTTTTGATAACATATTGACAACACTTTCCATCTTGTGGGTCTGTAATTGGTAAGATTGGATTGTCCTGATTTTTGTGGACAGGGCATACCTGAGAAATTTTTCGCTGTCCAATATTGTAGCTGTACTGGAACAGGTTGGCTAGAGGCATAGCTAACTCTGGAGCATGTCTTCAAAACCACAGCTGGAATGTTGTCAGGGTTTATAGCCATTGCTATATCCGCTGTGCTCAAACTTTTCTTGATATTAGTTGGAGTGAATAAAATTGGCTGAAGACTTGCATCTGTGATGGAAGAGGCCAAAATGGAGCATATGCTCGGTACTTCTAGCTGAAATTTGTTGCAAAGGCTTTAGCCTTGTCTTTTTCACTCACGAACTGGGCTCTGCCATCATTGAGGATGAGTATGTTCATGGAGCCATCTCCTCCTATTGAATTGTCCACTCACAATTGGATTCAGAGCTATTGGTATGGGATCACTTAGCTCTGTCTATAGCATGCTGCTCCTAATTTCTTAAGTTCTATTTTTGGGCATGCCAGGTGTTGCTCCTGGCATGCTCTCTGCACTTGTCATTGAGCCAGGGCCCTTGGTTTGATGGTAATGAGGGACATACTGGACCATGAGGTCACAGACTATGGTAGAAATTGTTCTGCTGCTGCTATCACCCAAGTGCTTCAGAGATACCCAATTTAGCACTACTGCATCTGTTTGGAATTCAATCCATTTATCATGGTAGTAGCGCCAGGCAACACAATGGAGAATGTAATAAAATCAGAAAATGCTGGAAAAACACAGCAGGTCTAGCAGCATCTGTGGAGAGAGAAACAGAATTAACATTTCAAGTCCGTGTAAAGAGTCATATGGACTCAAAACGTTAATTTTGTTTCTCTCTGCACAAATGCTACCAGACCTGCTGAGTTTTTCTAGCATTTTCTGTTTTTTATTTCTGATTTCCACTATTTTGCTTTTATAACAACGGAGGATGTCCTCAGTTTGAACCTGGGATTTTTAAAAGACTGCATGGTGGTCATTCCTCCCAATACTGTCATAGATGCACCTGCAATGTGTGGATTTGTGAGGACAAGGTCAGGTAGATTTTTCCCTCTTGTTGGTTCCCTCACCACCTGCCACAGGCCCAGTCCAGCAGCTATTTCTTTCAGGATTCACCCAGCTTGGTGAGTAGTGGTACTACCGAGCCATTCTTGGTGATGGACATTGAAGTCCCCCACCCAGGGTCTGTGCCCTTGCCCTGCAGTGCTTCTTCCATATGATGTCCAACATGGATGAGTACTGATGGAGTAGGTGGTAATCAGCAGGAGGTTTCCTTGCTTGTAATTGCTCTAATGCCGCAGGGCCTAGTGTAGTGCAGAGACAATGTTGAGGACTCCCAAAGTCACCCCCTCCTGACTTTGGTTGTGCTAATACCAATCAGATGGAAACTCTGGTTTATTGGAGTCTGATTTGGAAAGTGTAGTGCCTTTGGGTTAATAGAGAAGGCAGAAAAGTATAGTCCTCAGGGCTATTGATATGCGCATGAAAGCTGTGATGATATTGCCAAGAAGCAGTGTGTAAATGAGCAATTGAGGATGGAGATTAGAATTTTGAAGAATACCAGATGTAACTGTGCAGGTAGGGGAGGAGAAATCATTAGAGGCGATTTGTTGAGACAGGCGTGAATAGACCTAAGAGCAATAATATTAAGGATGACTGCAAAAGAGAGACAATGGGATAGGGATGAAGAGGTTGATGATGCCTAATTAGTTCAGTAGAATTTGTTTCCTCATTCAGCATGGTTCAGTATTTTCTTTCAGATCTTTCCCCAGAGGTGGTATCTATTCGCAGTGTGGTCCATGAAAATCTTTAGTCAATGTTCTATCCATATTGGAAAGCCATAATACACAAAGAAAATTCCAGAACATAGCGATGTCATTTTCTCTGCTTGAAGAGTAAAGAAATAAGTTTGTTAGGTTGGCACAAACAGTCATGGTATCTTATGCTTGGGGATCCTTCAATTTGTCACGGTGAGGTGGGATGCAGCGACACACCAGCACTCCTATGACATCTCCAATTGGTGCCAAGAAGTGGTCAGACTGAGTGTGTGCTTCTTATCTATTCAGCATGGAAAGGTAGTGCATTGAGAGAATGAAAGTGTCAAATAACCAAAGGTGGGAGTGTGGGTTGGGTGGTTGAAGACGATAGGTCATGTGATGAAACCACAAGGAAAGCATAAACCAGAGTTGGCAACCCTGAACAGGCTGCCCAACCTCTGTGACCAGGCATTATTAGAAAGTGAGGGAATGTTGAAAATCCATCAAAGTTAATCAGTTTGAGGACCATTTGAGGTTGCAGGAACTTGAGCAGCCATTTTGGAATTTGAGTAGAAAACAATGAGGATTGGTCAGTTTGTCCATTTTCTCACCTCTGTCCAACTCAAGTACGTTTTCCTGTTAAATCCAGAAGTCCTGAGAGACACAGGGCTCAGTCTGGTGAGTGGAGCGCTGTGACATTGTGCAATTTATTAATAAACCTGAAGGGCAGCAACAGTCTCAGTGCATGTGCCCAGGTCTTGGGAGGATTTCAATGCCTCCTCAGCAAACGCTACTACGCTCCGACCCTGCTTGTTGAAACAACAGCTCTACAGCAGCACTGATGACTGACAGAGTACAAATGATATGAGGTTGGATTATTCATACCTGTCTCCTCATTGACAGCTCCTTGAGGTTGGCAAGAGGAGGGAGCGTTCAGTGGATTCAGGACATAAGCTGGGATGTGGAGGGGTGGTTAAATAAAAATTGCTGCTGTTTCAACATTTAGCTGAGCCCATCTCCTGCAAAAGGCAGTGCACTGTCAAAATAAAAGACTGAGGCAATTTATTCAAGATGAGAATGGAGTACAGCAAACTATGTAAGACCTGGCTTCAATCCCCAATCTGTATTGTACAGTGATAGTTGAGGATGTTAGAATTGGCTTCAGTACCTGAGATAGGGAGAGAAGAATCAATTGGCATTCCAGTTCGTGATCACCATCGAGTAGCCCACCTTGTAAATGCTGCCTGGTGAGATTGGCTGTGAAACTGACCATAGTCAAACAGCCTGCCAGTATTCACTTCCTGGGCTCACAGGCAATGAATGGCAAAGTGCCTGACAATCCTGTCAGCAAGCATGAATCAGCACCGTCAGAGCAAGCAGGGGAAAAGGTGGGAAAGGAAGAGATAAAATGAGAGATGAATCAGCCTAAGTAATAAAGGGAGAGGCAGTTAGCTGTTTAAGACTTCAGTGACGACAGATACTTGTGTATTGCCTTGTTATGGTTATGCTGTGGTGCAGCATTAATTAACCACTGACAGTGAATTGAGGTACCAGTGGGGGCCATGAAGCATGAGAGTCTGAGTGAAGGGTCTGAATGCTCTGAACATGGAACGCCAGCAAGCCTAAACGGCTATCCTGAGAAAGGCTGAGAGTAGACACTACGCCAATATAAATTGTTGACCCCAGCAAGTCTGAGTCTTAAACTCCATTAAGTCTGAATGTAGTGGGGAACCCCTCAGTTTTGAATGGATTTTAGATCACTGTTCGCAGACCCAGGTGTGAAAGGACAATGTCTGACCCACTGTCCCACCCAGACACAGTGTGAAAAGACAGTGTCTGACCCACTGTCCCACCCAGTCCCAGAGTGTGAAAGGACAGTGTCTGACCCACTGTCCCACCCAGTCCCAAAATGTGAAAGGACAGTGTCTGACCCACTGTCCCACCCAGTCCCAAAGTGTGAAAGGCCAGTGTCTGACCCACTGTCCCACCCAGTCCCAGAGTGTGAAAGGCCAGTGTCTGACCCACTGTCCCACCCAGTCCCAAAGTGTGAAAGGACAGTGCCTGACCCACTATCCCACCCAGTCCCAGAGTGTGAAAGGATAGTGTCTGACCCACTGTCCTATGCAGTGCCAGAGTGTGAAAGGCCAGTGTCTGACCCACTGTCCCACCCAGTCCCAGAGTGTGAAAGGACAATGTCTGACCCACTGTCCCACCCAGACACAGTGTGAAAAGACAGTGTCTGACCCACTGTCCCACCCAGTCCCAGAATGTGAAAGGACAATGTCTGACCCACTGTCCCACCCAGTCCCAGAATGTGAAAGGCCAGTGTCTGACCCACTGTCCCACCCAGTCCCAAAGTGTGAAAGGCCAGTGTCTGACCCACTGTCCCACCCAGTCCCAGAGTGTGAAAGGCCAGTGTCTGACCCACTGTCCCATCCAGTGCCAGAATGTGAAAGGACAGTGTCTGACCCACTGTCCCACCCAGTCCCAGATTGTGAAAGGCCAGTGTCTGACCCACTGTCCCACTCAGTCCCAAAGTGTGAAAGGCCAGTGTCTGACCCATTGTCCCACCCAGTCCCAGAGTGTGAAAGGACAGTGCCTGACCCACTGTCCCACCCAGTCCCAGAGTGTGAAAGGATAATGTCTGACCCACTGTCCTATGCAGTCCCAGAGTGTGAAAGGCCAGTGTCTGACCCACTGTCCCACCCAGTCCCAGAGTGTGAAAGGCCAGTGTCTGACCCACTGTCCCACCCAGTCCTAGAGTGTGAAAGGCCAGTGTCTGACCCACTGTCCCTCCCAGTCCCAGAGTGTGAAAAGACAGTGTCTGAGCCATTGTACTCAGTACGGAATCCCCCTCCTGTCCTTGATATTGATGCTACCCTAAATCCAGAAGGCTGCAGCCATGTTAAATGACCGTTAGGTTTTGCTAGAACTTTCTGACAGCTGATTCTGCCATAGCCTGTTGTGCCTGTGTCGGCTCTTTGAAAAAGATATCTAAATAGTTCCACACCCAATTCCTCCCCATAACCCTGCAAATTAGTCCCCTTCAAATGCATGTCCAATTGTCTTTTGAAAATTGTTGTGGTATCTGCTAACACCACTCTTTCAGGTAACACATTCTAAATCTTAACAGCCCTTGGTGTGAAAAAGTTTCTCCCTACTTCCACTCCAGTTCTTTTGCCAATTATTTTAAATCAATGACCTCTGGTCACTACCCATTTTCTCCCTATCAAAAAACTCAGGTAGCTTTGAATACTTCTGTTGGGTCTCCCTTCAACCTCCTCTTCTCGAAAGAGAACAATCACAACTTCTCTAATCTCCCCACACAAATAAAGTCACTCATCTCTGGTTTAACCTTAGTAAACTGCCACTGCACCCTCTCCAAGGCCCTGATATCCTTCCTTAAATAAGGTGCCCAGAATTGTATATTATAATCTAGCCTTTGGAAAGCCACGTATCCCTACTTTCTGAACCGCCTTGTCTTATCAAATTATCCTGTCACCTTCAAGGATTTGTGAATGTGCATTCCCAGATCCCCTTTGCTCTTGCACCCGTCTCAAAATAGTACCATTTAGATTATACTGCATCTCAATGTTGTTCCTCATTAGGGTGCAGCATCTATCATCTGCTTGCCCATTTCACCATGTGGTCTCCTAAAATCTCCTCCTCAATGTTTACTACACATCTGAATTCCGTGTCATTTACAGACTTTTAAGTCATGCCCTGTATGCGCAAGTTCAGGTCTTTAATATATGTCAAAAAGTGCAGTGGTCCTAACAGTGTTTCCAGGGAACTTGCTGCATATTTCCCTCCAGTCAGAAAAACCATTACTCTCTGCCTCCTACCTCTTGGACAATGACTTGCTTAATTTACCACCATCCCATTAATCCCATGCACTTCTATTTCTGAATGCGTCTGTTATGTGATATTTTACCAAATCTTTTTTGAATGTCCATATTTACATAATCTACTACACTTCATAAACCCCTGTGTTACTTCATTAAAGGACTAAATCAGGTTAGTCAGACACAAATCATTTCTCAAATCCATGCTGTGCTTCTCTAACTGAGAATTAATTTTGTCTTTGACAGTGCTCTCTTGTAGTTTTCCTACCACTGAGATAAGACTGACTGGCCTATAGTTACTCGGATTCTTAAAATTTGTTCGTGGCATTTGGGTGTCACTGGAAAAGCCATTATTTATTACATGTCTAAAATTGCCCTGAGAGATGTTTTGGTGCAACAAACTCACTTGTTAGACCATTTCAGAGGGCAGTAAGAGTCCACCATGTTCCTGTGGGCCTGGTGTCATGTATGGGCCAGACTGGGTGAGGACAGCAGGTTTCCTCTTTTTAGAAAAGTTAATGAACCTGATGGGTTTTTACAACAACTCAATAGTTTCATGGTCACCATTACTGACACAGGCTTCTTCTATAGTTATTAATGAACTGAATTTAACTTCCCCATCAGGCCACTGGATGACTAGCCCATTAGAATGGGTACTAGGCTACAGTAGCTCACTTAACCCTCTCCCCTTTTTTGAACAGGGGTGAAATTTTGGCACTTCACCAGTCCTCTGGCACCATTCCCACATCCAAGGAGGATTGGGAGATTGTGAGCAGACTTCCATCCTTGTGGTCCTTCAGCAACCTAAGATGAATTCCAACAGGACTGGGGGGCTTGTTGACTTTGAGCACTGCCAGTCAATTTAGCACTTCTTTCCTATCCATATTCATCCTATCCAATATCTCTACTCCCCCATCCTTTACAGCAACATTAATTCAACCATCTTATTTTGTGAAGGCAGATGTGAAATACTTGTTCAGTACCCAGTCATGCCTTCTGTCACCAAGAGAATGTTTTCTTTTTTGTCCCCAATTAGCCCTACCATCCCGTTAACTTTCTTTTTCGACATGTTTGTAAAAGATTGTTGGGTTCAGTTTTACACTACACACTAATCATTTCTCATCTTCTCTCTTGGCCCTTCTTATACCACTTTACAATTTCCCCTTGTATGTTCTGTATTCTAACTGGCTTTCTATTTTATTCTGTGCCTATAATCTGTCATAAACTTTCTTTTCCTGTTTTATTTTAATCTCTTCTTTGTCATCAGGAGAGCTCTAAGTTTGGATGTTCCATTTTTCATCCTTATAGAGAAATCTCCGGTTTATCTCCATCTTGGTGGCCTGCCATATTGTTTTCTTGGCCAATCTTTATTTCCAGTACACTTGAGCTCGATCCCTCCTGTTAGCACTGAAATTGGCTGTCTTGTGGTTGGGCAGTTTCGCCTCTCATTTTCCTTTGTCCCATTCCATAACTACTTTAAACATAATATTATGATCAATATTACCAGATGTTGTCTCAATGAAACATGTCCCACTTGTCCTTCATTCTCCAAAACTACAGTAAGCATGGTTTCCTTCATCATTGGTTAGAAACAGACTGATTAAGAAAGTTCTGCTGTACATATTTTATGAATTCTTCACCCTCCTTGGCTTTTACACAGTTTCTTCCCTACCCTCAGATCATATTAGGGTAACTGAAGTCCCCTACTATTACTGCGTTATTTTTATGCATTTCTCTTAAGTTTACCTGTTAACTTACTTCTCTATCTCCTCACTATTTAGGGGATCTTTAGTAAATATCCAGTGATCAACCAACTTATTTTCTGTTTCTTGACTTCAGCCAAATAGATTCTGTGTTTGAATCCTTTATTATCTCATCCCTCTGTAGAACTGTAACATTTCCCTTGGACAATAATTGCCATCCTCTTCCTTTCTTTTTCCCTTCCTTATCCCTCGAGGTCAGTTCTCACCCTTGCACATGTTTAAGGCAGGTCTCCATTTAGGCACTATATCATAACTCCACGTTTCAACTTATGCTTGTAACTCATCAACCTTATTTGTAACACTCCTCACATTACATACATACATTCCAACACCATGCTAGGCGGCTTTGCTTTTTTGCCTTATTCCTAGTCTTTCTACGCAGTTCTTTGTCCTGTTGTTTAATGTCCCTCTTGGTTTTCCATGCTGTGTGTTTCTCCTCTCTGCTGTTGCTAGAAGCTACATATGTTCATGCACAGGGCCCTGTCCTCTCCCAGCAGAAAGAACGTGCCCAGGCATTGCGCCTTTTTCAATGAAACAAATTTGTTTTAACCCTCCACCACAGCATTAATTAACTTCCTGGTGAGGACATTGGTCCTATCCCTATTAATATGAATCCTGCCTGGCTTTTGTACACGTTTCTCTTGTGCCAGGACTGGTCTCAATGTCCCAACATTCCAAAGTCCTCTATTCTGCACCACTTCTCCAGCCATGCATTCACCCATGCCATCTTCCTGTTTTTATACTCATTCACACATCACATGGAGAGCAAATCTAGAGATTACTCTATGTTTATGAGGACTACGGTGATTTTCACCGACACCTCCCTCTCCTCTCCACACTGCCCCCACCCCGCCAACCCCAACCGCCTCATCGATAATTGATAACCATTGCCTTAGTTCAGACCTGACAATGAGCACTTGAGCAAGCTCCTGGATGGCATATAGTATCAGTGAAAAACATATTGGGTCAGTGGGGCAAAAATAAATGATAATAGCAAGGGTTTTCTCGGAGACTTGTCTGTAAATTCAATAAATGGATTACATAGAGATACAATCAGGATTAAAAAGCTCTACATTTTACTCTCTTGCCTTTCTCTCCCTCTCTCTAGGACTGTACTCCGACCAAGACAACAACAGTTCGACCCAGCCTCTCTGTTGAGAGCCTCCTAGAAACAAGATGGCTGGTGCCTCGGTAAAGGTGGCGGTGAGAGTCCGGCCTTTTAACTCCAGAGAGATCAGCCGGGAGAGCAAATGCATTATTCAGATGTCGGGGAACACAACGAGTGAGTATCTGCTTCTGTACCACACTGTTCAGTCTGCCCTCCCAGGGCCTGAGAGAACGCAGAGCCAATAGAAAGACAAAACCTGGTTATGCAACTTTAAAGGCATTAGAGCCAGGAATATTAATTGCTTCCTAGCGAGGCTGAGCAATCAACATCGTCCTGCTACTGGATGTTATCAGAATGTTCTCTAATGTTCACTAAACCTTCTTTGTGTGACTGTGATTTACTCTCTGTGGAAAATGGGCACTTCGTTGAGAGCAACTGCTGGGATTTCCTATCTTTCTGTTTAGATTAATTCTGACGTGGCCCAATGGCTGGACAGAGAGTATGTAGTCTTTTATACTGAACGGCTGTGTTTTTTTTCATATACGTGAAGAGGTTTGCAAAGGGTTTTGGAAGATGGCACACTCAGTGCACTGCCCTAAAGTGGGTAATTTATGAAATACCATGCTGCACCAACCAAGAAGCTCTCAGCTTTGGTTCCATCTCTTTGTCAGTATCGATGGGAATGGGGTTAGGGGGTGATTCAGTCAGCCTCTGTTACCCAAGGTATGGAAAGGATGCCTAGTGAGTCCTGCTGGGAAATGCAGCTTTGTGAATGCCAGAAGTGATTATGATGTCGCGGTAGTTGAATAGTCCATTCCATGAGGGTCGAGAAGCTGTTACTGGCGTTGCTGGGTCCCAGCGAGAATCAACGCCTCCAACAGGGGAGCAAAGGACAAATATAGATAATAGGAAGGAAATAAATAAGATGCGGAAATTGAGTTTGTGTTCAAACAAATGGTGCTCGGCCTTTGTTTTATTGTGGGAAAGACTCACTGAGGTGTGAAATGATGACACTAAAACTGAGGGAGCAATTGGTATTATCCACCACTTAGTGTTTACTTTCAGCATGAAAGGTGCATTATTTTTGTGAAACAGCTTCCCTGTTCATAAAGTTTATGACTCCAATTGAGTGGAAAATGTTAGCCCAAAATACCATCACACACAGCGTGGTATTGACCAAACTGAAACTACAGTGGACAGCGCAGTGTTCTTGTTAAATGTTTTTGCTGACTGGCTGTTCTGGCAAGACTTATTTAGGTTAAGGTGACTTTGAGGTGGAGCTTCTCTCTGTTATCCTGTGGGTATAACTGAACTCTCAGTGATTCTGATTCAGCCTATTCACAATTTATGTTAGGCTCAAGGAATCAAGCAGAGAATACCAAATATAGTGATGTGACGCGACCCTTACTGGAGAGATGTCTATGAGAAATATCTCGTTCATGGTTCATCTTAATATTTTAGAGGTAATGTTTAGTTCTGGGAAGAATGTTATGAAGGTAAGGTAACTTAAATGCTGAGCATTAGAGATTGCCAAAACCCATAAAAGAAAATGGCAGTTCAGAAGGTTACCCATGTATATTTAACAGATTCAGAATAGAAGAGATGGAGCCATAAAACAGTAGGTGGGCTTACTTAGCTGAAGAACTGGAGACATGATATCTACACTGCTTGCAAAAGTGCAGTCCAGAGAGATGTTTTGTTTTGGGAGTTAAAGCTAAATTAATTTAAAAGCATTCAGTGAACCCTGAAAGGCTACGTCATCTTGGATTTGGGTTGAATGTAAGAAGGTTCTCTGATTTTAATTTACCTGAGCATAGTGCAGCAGGGAAAGAAGTTCCATACTGAAAAGGTGCTGCTGTTAGGCTCTAGACATTTAGGACTCAGAGAAGCCCTTGGAGCTGCTTGGTGCAGTTAGGGCTCAGGAGAAGTGCTGAGGAGTTGAGAAGGTGGCATAAAGTTGTTGGTTCCATGCTAGAGTCCAGAGAAGCCCTGAGAGCCATTTATAGCTTGGTGCAGCCAGGAGATTGGAGTTCAGAGAAACCCAGGGGCATTGGCTGCTTAATGAAGCTAGTAGCTCTGAAAGAGCTGGTTTTGAGCTGGTAATTAGAGGTGGGAGTGCGGTTTTGTGAGCCACATGGAATTAAGTCTCAGGAGAAGAGATTGAACCATCGGGGGATGAACAGTTGTTGAGGCAGCTTGAGTAGGAGTTGCTTCTGACGAAATTCAGAGTCTAGATCTTTGAAAATAAAGAGTTTAAATCCCTCATGAGGGACACAGGGTTTTAACAAGATATTTTGATTTGCAGGGGTCACTGAGTGGGTTGCTGAGAAATCCATGGATCTGTCATGGTTGCATCTGTCATTTAATGTGCAGTGTGGTGTGTTGGACCACAGTTTGCCAGTTAATTCATATTGACCTCATGTTAATTCTGAATGTTAGAGTATAAGATAGATATTATAAATTATTATCCTTTTCTGACTTTGTATAGTAAAGTTTATTTTGTTTGTTTAAAGCCATGCAATCTTGTGGCTTTATTCTCCTTGTGGGTAACTGGGATTTCAAACTTTCTCTACTTTAAACAAAAGGTTACTGGTCCTTAACCGGACTGTAACATGTTCGATTGGACCATTGCTATACAGTGGATCATTGAATACATTATTCGATCTAAAACAGCTTCTGTCTTCAATACTATTGTACACCTATGTCTGGGGAGACATTCTCGGCTACATGTGCGTGGGATGAAGTGCAGGATTTTGTCTGTCTGGGGTGATGTATGGCTGTGTCTGTCTGGGATGATGTAAATGGCTGTGTCTGTTTGGGATGATGTACATGGCTGTGTCAGCCAGAGAAGATGTACATGGCTGTGTCTGTCTGGGATGATGTATATGGCTGTGTCTGTCTGAGATGACGTACGTGGCTGTGTCTGTCAGAGATGATGTACATGGCTGTGTCTGTCTGGGATGATGTACATGGCTGTGTCTGTCAGAGATGATGTACATGGCTGTGTCTGTCAGAGATGATGTACATGGCTGTGTCTGTCTGGGATGATGTATATGGCTGTGTCTGTCAGAGATGATGTACATGGCTGTGTCTGTCAGAGATGATGTACATGGCTGTGTCTGTCTGGGATGATGTACATGGCTGTGTCTGTCTGGGATGATGTACATGGCTGTGTCTGTCTGAGATGATGTACATGGCTGTGTCTGTCTGGGATGATGTCCATGGCTGTGTCTGACTGAGATGATGTACATGGCTGTGTCTGTCAGAGATGATATACATGGTTGTGTCTGTCTGGGATGACGTACGTGGCTATGTCTGTCAGAGATGATGTACATGGTTGTATCTGTCTGGGATGATGTACATGGCTGTGTCTGTCAGAGATGATGTACATGGCTGTGTCTGTCTGGGATGATGTACGTGGCTGTGTCTGTCTGGGATGAAATACATGGCTGTGTTTGTCAGAGATGATGTACATAGCTGTGTCTGTCTGGGATGATGTACATGGCTGTATCTGTCAGAGATTATGTACGTGGCTGTGTCTGTTTGGGATGATGTACATGGCTGTGTCTGTCAGAGATGATGTACATGGCTGTGTCTGTCTGGGATGATGTACATGGCTGTGTTTGTCAGAGATGATGTACAGGGCTGTGTCTGTCTGGGATGTCTGCTGTAAAGATATTCACTGGGAATTTCTTCAAGACGTCTCCCGTTCTGCAGCCATAAATTTACCAGAAACAGAGTTTCTGCCAACTTATCTGAGGAAATTCCCATGAGTGCACATGAATATACAGCTTCATTTGATAATCCCACACCTCCAATGAGATGCTGGGGCTTGTGTTGACAAATCCAGGCTACCCTATTGTGGTCCTGTCTCCCACGTGTGCTCCCATTGAATATGGATTTGCTACTGGGACCAAGGGATTGGAGAATTAGTACTTGGAAATATATCACTGTTCCTTCACTGTTGCTGGGTCAAAATCCTGGAACTCCTTTCCTCGAACAACTGTGGGTGTACCTAGATCAGATGAGCTGAAGCATTCAAGAAGGTGGCTCACCAGCACCTTCTCAAGGGTAGTTCAGGATGGGTGACAAATGTTGGCCTTGCCAGGGATGCTCACATCGCATGAAAAAAAAAAATGCATGGACTTCAGTGGGGAAGACATTACCCATTAAAAACTGAATGTGTCTCTTCCTGATTGGCAGGTCACTGAAGACATTTTGTGAGGAAGTGAGGACTTGACTGAGATTGGGGATATGTAGATGGAAGGCAATGTCAGGTGGACTCTGGAAATTCTATCACAGCCTTTGTTGTTTGTCTTGAGTGGACCTTTCCTCAAGAGTTGTCTTCAGTGACCTGCCAATCAGCAAGAGACACAATTAGCTTTTAATCCCACTGAAGTCCATGCATTTTTTTGTCTTTCATGGGATGTGGGCATCACTGGCAAGGCCAGCATTTGTTGCCCATCCCTAACTACCCTTGAGAAGCTGCTGGTGAGCCACCTTCTTGAATTGCTTCAGCTCATCTGGCCTAGGTACAGTAGCTCCTTTGTCAGGAGCTTTCGAAAGTAAACTATGAACTGGGCTTTTCCATAGTCCACTTGGGCTTTTTAAAAAATTTGCTCAGCATTTGTTGTTCATCCCAAATTGCCCTTGAGAAGGTGGTGGTGAGCCTCCTTTATGAACCACTGCAGTCTATGTGGTGTAGGTACACCCACAGTGCTGTTAAGTAGGGGGTTCCATGCTTTTGACCCAACGATGATGAAGGGATGGTGAAATAAGTCAGGATGGTGTGTAACGAGGAGGAGAGCTTGCACGTGGTGGTGCTACTATATGCCTGCTGCCCACTTCTAGGCAGCAGAGGCCATAGATTTGGGAAGTACTATCGAAGAAGTCTTAGCAAATTGCTGCAGTGCTTCTTGTAGATGGTACATGCTGGGGCGATAGAGGCTCGGTGCCAGAGGGAATGAATATTTAAGGTGGTGGATGGGGTGCTGATCAGGTGGGCTGCTTTGTCCTGAATAGTGTTGAGCTTCTTGAGTGTTATTGGAGCTGCATTCATCCATGCAAAGGATGTCCCTTCATTAATAACAACTTCATTTAATACAGTTTCTTTAACATAATGAAATGTTAGAAAAACAAGAAGTTGAGGAGGTTTGTGAGGTAGGATCATCCCCTTATGAATCCATATTGGTCTCTGTTTAGTTAATTGTTATTACAAAAAAGATACTCCTCAAATTTACTCCTTATAATGAGTGCCATTGTTTAACACAAAACGGCCATGAAGCTAATCAGTGTGTATTTGTCTGAATCTGATTTTTAAGATGGAAATCATGTTAGGGTACTTCCAATCTATCTGCACCTCCCCACGCCCAATGACTCTCTCCTCATGATTCCAGTGCCTCTTTCCTAGTCTCTCTCAAAACTCTAGAATCGATACTGCCCATCTCTGGTTTGTTAATTTTCAATCTTTTAAACTTGTCTAGGACGTTGATCTCTTTTTACATCAAAGGTCATTGATTTTACATTGTTTATCTCTGTTTGTCTTCCCTTGTGAATTCTTTCAAAACATGAGTTATATTTCACTCATCCTACATTTCAGTTCTGTTTGCATCTTATATAATTTTTGCTTCACTGACTGCTCTTTTTTCTCCAAAAATATACTTTATTCATAAAATTTGCAAAGGTATATTACTTAAGAGTTCAACTTTAACATTACATAAAGTGTAAAACATATCCATTTCTTTCAATCCCATAGGTAGCACTCTGAGTTGCCTCAATACATTTGCAATTACTGGTTATTTTACAATATTCATTTCATGTCAGACATACAGCCTGGGGAATTTACATGATTTCCAACCCCTCAGTGTTCAACAGCAGGAGGGCCTTAGACTGCGGTCTTTCTCCAGAGAGCCTTAGCGGCTGCTGCCCCAAGCTTTAGAACGTTCCTCAGCATGTTGTCCTAGACCTTGGAATGTGCCCTGCCAGTCTGCAACACTTGGTCGTCGACAACTGTTTGCACCGGAAGACCAGCAAGTTTCAGGCAGACCAAAGAGCATCTTTCACCAAGTTGATGGTCCTCCAGCAACAGTTGATGATTATCTTGGTGTGCGTCCCTGAGATCACAAATGGAGTCCTCTGTTATTGAGCTACTTGGGATAACCACTGAAAAAAAATCATTGCACCTTTTCCCAGACTTAATTTGCAAATGCACATTCCAGAAGGAGGTGTACAATGATATTTTCTCTATTGCAGCAATTCTGAGGGATTGCAGGAAGGATCTAATGGGAACGTCCCTTCTCACCACCAGCCAAGCTGTGTCTTGGTGTTTGTTTGAAAGTTTTGGGAATCAGGCATTCTTTCAAATGAATTGACAGTTTGCTCAAGGAACCATCCGCCGGGATCCACTATCTGCTTTCCCCAAAGGACTTAGAGGCTTTTATGTGCAGACCACCTTCTGAATGGTCATGTAGTCAAAGGTATTTTCTGCATAAACTTTTCCACAAAGACCAGGTGGTATGGCATGGTCTAACTGAATGGAGCGTTCTGTGGAAGTGTGGCCAGACCCATCCTTTGCAACACCAGGGACAGATACAATCTCAAGATTTGGTGATACTTTGGTACAAGGGTCTATGCACAGCTTGATGCAGCCACACACAAAGGTGGCTTTCAGGATGAGGACGATGTTGAGTATATTTTTCTCCCCTTTATCTAGAAGCTTGTACATTGTATCCCTGTGGACATGGTCCATATTCAATCTCCCAATAACGTGGAAGATGGCTCAGGTGATCACCACAACGCAGGAGTGAGGAAAGGGCCAGACCTGCACCATGTAGAAGAACACTATGAGCCCCTTGCTCTAGATGACCAGGTTCTTATCTGCATTGGAGATGAAGCGTTGCTCCCACATGAATAGTGCTTTACTATAGCTACACATTCCTTCTAGTTTTTGGTGCACACTCTGGCCCCTCCAAACCCACCCCCATCACCTTCAGGTAGAGTGACTTGACAATGAAGGGGACAGGATCAATTGGCCCAGTTCCCAAAGAACATGGCCTTGCTCTTGCTGCAATTTACTTTGGGTCCAAAGCAAGTTTGAACTGCTTGCAAATATTCATCAGTCTGTCCACTAGCAGTGGATCCAAGCAGAAGCGATGTCGTCACCCATGTACAGGGAAGCTTTGACCTCCATGTCTCTGTTGCCTGGATTATTACACCTCCTATGCCTGCATCCTCCCTGTTAGACATGGCAAAATGTTCAATACAGTACATGAACAAGACAGGGGACAGGGGCTCAGCCCTGTCTCACTCTGGATCTGATTAGAAAACATTCTGATTCACCCCATTGATTGAAACCACGCTGCTGATGTTAGTGGAGAGCACTTGGAGCCAATTGTGAATTCCCTCCAAAAGCCCAATTTTGGAGAGCACATCCATTATGTAGGTGTGCGATATTCGGACAAAGACCTTCTCCTGATCCAAGTTGAAGAGGCGAGCATCCACCCTACTGCTCCGCGCAAAGGTGATCATGTTGCTGAGAAGAGCAAGGCACTTACTGATGGTTATAGTTTTGGGGAACAAAATACAGTTATGTTTAGTTCAATCCCAATGCCTTTGTCCATGTCTCTCCATGCCCCCCGGATCTCCCTTTCTACTTGTTTCTGCTTTTACTCATTTATTTCAGTGAACTTGGTCTCTTTCCTTCAGAATTGGTAGAGGTCATTTTATGTTTTTACATCACCTTTAGCCTGTTAATCCATATTGGGTCATATTTGTTTAGTCTGAGCTTCTTGGATCATAATATGCATTTATCTTGCATTATATCATTAAAGGCATTCCACTTGTCCTCCACTAACAGTGAACCATGCGCATCAATTTGTTTCCAGCCGTCCCTTTTTAATTTAAATACCTGGATGCTATCTGCCCCTTAGACCTTGGTAAACATCCTGTGCTAAAGAAACCCTAAAGATGCTACTTTTACTATTAGGAATGGGCGGGTTGTCTTATGAGGAAAGGTTAGACAGGCTAGGCTTGTATCCACTTGAGTTTAGAAGACTAAGAGGTGACTTGATTGAAGCCTTTAAGATCCTCTGAGATATTGACAGAGTGGATGTGGAGAGGATGTTTCCTTTTGTGGAAGAATCTAGAACTAGGGGTCATTGGGATTTAAAAATAAGGGGTCGCCCATTTAAGACAGAGATGAGATTTTTTTTTTCTCAGAGGGTCACGAATCTTTGGAACTCTTCCTCAGAAGGCAGTGGAAGCAGAGTCTTTGAATATTTTTAAGACAGAGGTAGATTAGATTCTTGATAAACAGGGGGGTGATAGGTTGTTGGGTTAGGGAGAAGGGTTATAATCAGATCAGCCATGATCTTATTGAATGGCAGAGCAGGCTCGAGGGGCTGAGTGGCCTACTCCTTCCTGCTCCTAATTTGTATGTTCATACATTCATATATGTTCATTCTCTGCATGTTATCTTGACAGCAGGTCAAGAAGAGCTCTGCCTGTTGCATCCTTGAGTCATGACACAATCATGGGGAAGCAATAGTGTAGTGGTATTGTCACTAGACTAGCAATAAAGAGACCCAGGGTAAAGCTCTGGGGACCTGGATTCGAATCCTGTCATAGCAGATGGTGGAATTTGAATTCAATTAAAATCTGGAAGTAAAAATCTAATGATGACTGTAAAACCGTTGTTGACTGTTGTTAAAAACCCATCTGGTTCACTAATGTCCTTTAGGGGAGGAAGTCTGCTGTCTTTACTTGGTCTGGTGGGAGGGTGACTCCAGGCCCACAGCAACATGGTTGACTCTTAAATGGTCTCAGAACAAGGGCAATGAGAGATGGGTAATAAATGTTGGCCTAGCCAGTGATGCCCACATCCAATGAATACAAAAAAATCATGTATTTGTTATGTTTATTAATTCTGACTCTGAACATCCCAGTTTACAATTGCAACAACACCTTGAACTCTCCCATTAAACAAACTGTTTCCACATACCTAGGAATATGTAGAGATTATGGAAGCAGGTCATTCAGTCCAATCATTCCATGTTGCTGTTTTACCTCCACACTGGCAAACAGTCCCAATCACATTCACCTTCTTTCTCCACCGATTCAATCTAATCTCTAACGTTGACCTCAATTACTAACCTTGGAAGCCTCTAGACTCTCTGTGTGAAGATATTTCTCCTGCCCTCTGATCTAAATCTCTCTAATTCTTTTACGTTTAATCCTGTGTCTATGGCCCCTTGTTCCCGCCACTTCAACAATTGAAACAGTCTGATTCGATGTACCCTCTTCCACCCTTTCATAATTTGAAACACTTACTTTACCCTACAATTTGCATTGTTCAAACAGAAAGTCAGAAGGGGTGATTTTTGCTCAACAAAGGGTTCAATAAGATGGCCAAATAGGGTCTTAAGCTGCAACACCGATATAGCCACGTTTAGCACAAGACATCACCTTGGTAAAGGAGTTGAAACGAGCGCTAGGAATGGCCATCTGGAGGCTTGCTAAACAGTAGTAGATTGCTACTTCAAATTGCTTGTTGGTGGTAATTAAGGAAGCAACACAGCACTTTGGCAGCTAGCACTTCAACTATTGCCCTTTCCTAACAGTGCCCCAGCTGCAAACATGCCATAGATGCTGATTTCAAGTGCTAAGGGATAAGCGTGTGAGAAATAGAAGTAGGAAGCAGCCACACAGTTGCTCAAGTCTGCTCTACTAATTCAATAAGATCATGATTGATCTTCAACCTCACCTTCACTTTCCTGCCTGATCTCCTTATCTATTAATTCCCTTGGCATTCAAAAATCTTCTGATCTTGGCCTTGAAAATCCTCAATGACAGAGCATTCACAGCCCTTGGAAGCAGACCATCCCAAAGATTCACAACCCTCTGAGTGAACAAATTTCTCCTCATCCCAGTCCTGAATGAACAACACCTTATTCTGAGACTATGCCCCCTAGGTCTAAACTCTCTAGCCAGGGAAAACAGCCTCTCTCCATCTACCATGTCATGCCCCCTCACAATCTTCAATGTTTCAGCGAGATGACGTCTCATTCTTCTATATTCCAGAGAATAAAGGCTTATTCTACTTAATCTGTCCTCACAATCCCCTCATCCCAGGAATCAATCCGGCGAACCTTCATTGTGCTGCTTCTAAGTCAATTATAACCTTCCTGAGGTACGGAGACCAAAACTGTGCACACCATCCCAGGTGTGGTCTCATCAAAGCCCTTTACAATTGCAGTAAGCCTTTCTTACTCTTGTACTGCAATTGCCTTGCAATAAAGGCCAGCCTTAGTTTTTGCCTTCCTAATTGCTTACTGTACCTACATGTTAACTTTCTATGTTTCATGTTCAAGGACATCTAAGTCCTTCTGAACACCAAATTTAATAGTTTCCTGTCATTTAAAAAATATTTATTTTTCTATTCTTCCTCCTAAAGTGAATAATCTCATTTTTCACACATTATACCACATCTGTCACCTACCTACCCACTCATTTAACCAATCTATATCCCTTTGCAGACAATTTGTGTCCTCCTCACAGTTTACTTTCCCATTTTGCTTTATATCATCAGCAAGCTTGGATACATTGCACCCAGTTCCTTCATCTAAATCATTAATATAGCTTTTAAACAGCTTAGGGCTCAGCACTCCTTGTGACATCCCTGCCTGCCCAACCTGAAAATGACCAGTTTATTTCTACTCTCTGTTTTCTGTCTTTTTAAGCAACCCGCTATCTACGCTAATATATTACTCCCAACCCATTGATCACCAGTCTTTGTGTGGTACCTCATATAGATTTCCAAAAGGCGTTCAATATGTGACATTAACTGGTTCCTCTTTATCTACCCTGCTAGTTGTATCCCCATTAGGAGACTTAGCACTTAAAGAGATACTCATAGATTCATAGTCATTGCTGCTGTGGCTGTGAAGAGGGCCTCTGAAATACATTGGGTGACTTTCTGGGCCACTTTGTCAAGGCTTCTCCAACACTCAAGCAACATATATTGTGGAAATTCTCTGAAAACTTTACGTAGAAATATTAAGTGCTCTGCTATTCGACTGTATAGGAGTCACCAGAAGAAAGGGAGTGATTGGTTATCAACATCTTGCTGGTGGTCCCCGTTAGCCTGGATGATGAATGGGAGGAGGGCATGAGGTTAGGCAGAGCAGCACCAGCTGCTGCTGGAGAGAGGGACAGGAGGGTGGGGTGGACTCCTTCCCCCTGTGAGCACAGGGCATCTCTCCTTCTCTTGATTTCTTCACTAGGACCTCCAGTGCCACATCAAAAGACCAGTGCATCCTCATCCTTTTTCTCAGAGCCATCTTGCAACATGCTTCTAAATGCTAGCCAGAACACTCCACATATTCAGTGGAAATGGCCACGAGGAACCCAAATATAATGCTCAATGAAAGTTGCCCCTAATCAGTACTTTTGAGCATTAAACCTGTAATTTATAGTTTAGTACCTTCAGGCAAATTCAAATTATAGTAAACAGCAATTGTCTGCTGAATCCAGACTTTTAAACAGACAAATCTTATTAGTACTATGCACATTTGTCCAAAGTATCTCATAATAAAACCTAGAATTCCATTAGCTTTATTGATACCAAACCTGAGGTGCTGCCTTGAATGTCCTGTGAACCTGTATCCCAAAAATCCCTGTGCCCTTCCACAGCAGAGTATTATAACTGCTGAACAAAAACAGAATTACCTAGAAAAACTCAGCAGGTCTGGCAGCATCGGTGGAGAAGAAAAGAGTCGACGTTTCGAGTCCTCATGACCCTTCGACAGAACTTGAGTGAGTCCAAGAAAGGGGTGAAATATAAGCTGGTTTAAGGTGTGTTGTGGGGGGGGGAGTTTGGGTGGGGGGAGAGAGAGCGAAGTGGAGGGGGTTGGTGTGGTTGTAGGGACAAACAAGCCGTGATAGAAGCTGATCATCAAAAGATGTCACAAACAACAGAACAAAAGAACACAAAGGTGTTAAAGTTGGTGATATTATCTAAACGAATGTGCTAATTAAGAATGGATGGTAGGGCACTCAAGGTATAGCTCTAGTGGGGGTGGGGGGAGCATAAAAGATTTTAAAATATTTAAAAATAATGGAAATAGGTTGGAAAAGAAAAACCTATATAATTTATTGGAAAAAACAAAAGGAAGGAGGAAACAGAAAGGGGGTGGGGATGGAGGAGGGAGCTCAAGACCTAAAGTTGTTGAATTCAATATTCAGTCCGGAAGGCTTTAAAGTGCCTAGTCGGAAGATGAGGTGCTGTTCCTCCAGTTTGCGTTGGGCTTCACTGGAACAATGCAGCAAGCCAAGGACAGATATGTGGGCAAGAGAGCAGGGTGGAGTGTTAAAATGGCAAGTGACAGGGAGGTTTGGGTCATTCTTGCGGACAGACCGCATTATAACTGCTGTTTGTTTTTGCTTTCCTATCTCTTTGTAGGGCAACTAGTCTTCTTCCTTATGCCAACCTGAGGGCCTATGGCCTCCCCCTTCACCACCCCTGCCACCCTCAAAGAAAAGAACACATCTACTGACATAAAATGGGTACTATCAGATATTGAAGTACATGCCTGACTATAGGTTGAATACAGAGATAGTAGTTCCCCTTCCCCACACTTAGCTGATACGAATGTCACTACTATGATACCAAATACATCGAAGGGTTTAAGGCTGACGTGAGTCTGTCTTCTTTCTTATCCCCGCTGCCCCACCCCTGCATTCCCTTGTATTTCAACCCTCATATATAATTCCTATTTTTGATTTTTCACCCTCTATATACTGTATTGCAGGTTAGGTTCACAGACAGATGTAGCACGAGAGTGACTGGACATGTTGTCTCCCGATGTAAAACCCACAGCACTGGCTAGTTGGGGAAGGGTTGATTGCTCGGCCCATTAGTCAGCAGAGTGACAACGCCCATGATGCTAAGGCTAGTGGTACGGGCAAGGCTGATGCTTCTTCACACAAAGGGAAGTGGAAATCTGGAACTTTCTCCCCTACCAGGCTGTGGGTGCTGGGCCAATTGGAGCTTTTGTGTCTGAAATCATTCGATTTTTATTAGGTAAAGATGTCAAGGGATAGGGAACAAGACAGATAAATATGGTTAAGGTACAGGCCAGTCTTGATTTAATGTAATTGGTGGACTCAAGGGTCTAAATGGTTCATTGCTGTTACTTGCTCTCTGATCTAACTTGAAAATTCCCAAGTGAGGGTGGCAGGAGGGTAGGGGGCGCAGGCTAGGGGGAGGGAGGGAGCTGGGATCCATTAATCCTCACCCATAATAAACCCTGAAAAGCACCACTACTGACAGAGGGAGCTTTCTTTCTCTCAACTGGTGTCATTCTAATCCTCAGCCACCGCAGTGCCTGGCTGCCAAACACCAGGCTGTCTTCAACTTGACACCAACACATCTGAATAATTTACATCCTCAGTGAGTACGAAGGGAGCACTCCCAGCATGACAGGGAACAGCTCATTCCAGCTGCTATCCTGTGAATTTCCAGTGAATCCAATTCCCCTCCCTCACATCAAGTAGTCAACAAAAGCAGTGTCAGAATGAGTGCCTTTCCAGCAGAACAGAGTGCACTATAAAGGCAGCAAGGCTGGTGAATGATTGGGTGAGGACCTTTAGATGTAAGATGGCCAGCAGCACTTGAAGCTGTCCTGTTTATGTTTTAATGAAAGCTCCTTTAACAGCCTGACACATTAGCCCTCTTGATATCCACTCTGCTCTCATCTTATACAATATGCAAGAGAAGGACTGAGTTGGTGGGGAGAGGTGGGGGAAGTGAGATAAATCAGTTATTGTTTTCCTCTCTTTTTACTGCCACTATTTAAATATACTGTCATCATAGAAACATCTGTTTCATGCCTCAGCGCAGTTGACTGAGGTGTAGTTTTGTGTTTATGTGTGTGTGTGTGTGTGTGTGTGTGTGATCCCCTCCCAGTGCAGCAGCCACTACACACAGTGACACAAAGAAAGAGGCTCACTGGCTTGCTCTGTGAGCATCACTGGAACAATAGGGTCATTGCAGTTCAACATCAGAACAGTCCAGAATATTCTAAAGCATGACCTGGACACAACAGTTGGATATTTTTGGGCAGGAGTGCATTTTTCCAGATTCTTTATTGTTGTGGGATGTCAGATTGACATTGGTGAGAAGTTTTCAATGCATTTGCATCATCAGCAAACTCAACCATGATCCTGTATTCATACTTCTTCCAAGCCTGGCCTTTGTCTGAAGCTGGTGACTATATCTTGGTGATATCATTCCATTGCTGATTGTAGCTGCTTGGCTTTTATTATTTCAATCTTGTTTTTGTTTCGTTTTTTATAACTGGATCTTTTCGGAAATGGTGAAGGAGAAAGTATTGAAAAGATGCCTATTAGGCATAGGGCACAACCATATTCAGATGCTGGAAATCCACGGGTGGGACCCACAAGGTGGCATTACCATCACACTACTGGAGGATAAGGTACCACAGTGCTAAGACATCAACAGAACATCAACATCAAAAAGGTACAATGGTCTGGTGTTTTTAGTTGACAAATTCAGCTTGCTCCAATTAATCTCTAGTTGAGGACATGTCTGTCCAGCTGGCACAACTGATCACTGTGCCATTAAACACTGAGCTGGTTTACTGCCAATGTGGGCTGTTTAACAGACTGCTCAGTGTGTGTGTGTCTGTGTGTGTGCGTGTATGTGTGTGTTGTGTAATCCCAGTGGAATGTGCATTTTCCCTGACACAGTTGTTCCGTTTGTCCTGTGGTCACTTGTGGGATTAGATGCAGGCGAGGTTTTAGTAAAAAGCACAAACTGGAACAAAACAGCTGTTGGTTGGAGTGAGAATGAGGCACAGAGATGACATTTTACTGTTAATCCCTCAGGTTGGGGCGGGGGTACAGCGCTCGTATACATTCTGATGCAGGGGATTGTTTTACTGAACCCCATGCTCAACAAAGTGAGGGACGTTAGTGCTGAAGAATGGGCATTTCCATGTCAAGTATTCTATGATGGCATCAAACATTCCCAGGTCAGGTACAGCACCCTTTAGATACAGAGTAAAGCTGCCTCTATACTGTCCTATCAAACACTCCCAGATCTGGTACAGAATGGGTTAGATACAGTGTAAAACTCCCTCTGCACTGTTGCAATCAAACATTTCCAAGTCTAGTACAGTAAATGCTGCCAGGGCAGGTACAACATGGATTAAAAAATCTCCAGGATGGTTTGAGGGCTCTCAGCTTCTTCCTCGAACAGAGGCCTGAACAATCCCCATCCACCACTACTCTCCTCCGTCTGGCTGAACTTGTTCTCCCACTGAACAATTTCTCCTTTAACGCCTCTCACTTTCTCCAAATAAAAGGTGTGGCTATGGGTACCCGCATGGGCCTCAGCTATGCCTGTCTCTTTATGGGGTATGTGGAACATTCCTTGTTCCAGTCCTACTCAGGCCCCGTCCCACAACTCTTTCTCTGGTACATCGATGATTACTTCGGTGCTGCTTCATGCTCTCGTCGGGACCTGGAAAAATTTATTAATTTTGCTTCCAATCTCCACCCCTCCATCATTTTCACATGGTCCATCTCTGACACTTCCCTTCCCTTCCTTGAACTCTCTGTCTCAATTTCTGGTGATAGACTGTCCACCAATATCCATTACAAGCCTACCAACTCCCACAACTACCTCGACTACAGCTCCTCACACCCTGCTTCCTGTAAGGACTCCATCCCATTCTCTCAGTTCCTTTGCCTCCATTGTATCTGTTCTGATGATGCTACCTTCAAAAACAGTTCCTCTGACATGTCCTCCTTCTTCCTTAACCGAGGTTTTCCACCCACGGCCGTTGACAGGGCCCTCAACCATGTCCAGCCCATCTCCCGCGCATCCGCCCGCACGCCTTCTCCTCCCTCCCAGAAATATGATAGAGTCCCCCTTGTCCTCACTTATCACCCCACCAGCCTCCGCATTCAAAGGATCATCCTCCGCCATTTCCGCCAACTCCACGTGATGCCACCACCAAACACATCTTCCCTTCACCCCCCCGGCGGCATTCCATAGAGATCATTCCCTCCGGGACACCCTGGTCCACTCCTCCATCATCCCCTACTCCTCAACCCCCACCTGCGGCACCTCCCCATGCATACGCAAAATATGCAACACCTGCCCCTTCACTTCCTCTCTCCTCACCGTCCAAGGGCCCAAACACTCCTTTCAAGTGAAGCAGCATCTCACTTGCATTTCCCCCAACTTAGTCTACTGCATTCCTTGCTCCCAATGTGGTCTCTTCTCCATTGGAGAGACCAAACGCAGACTGGGTGACCGCTTTGCAGAACACCTTTGGTCTGTCCGCAAGAATGACCCAGACCTCCCTGTCGCTTGCCATTTTAACACTCCACCCTGCTCTCTTGCCCACATGTCTGTCCTTGGCTTGCTGCATTGTTCCAGTGAAGCTCAACGCAAACTGGAGGAACAGCACCTCATCTTTCGACTAGGCACTTTACAGCCTTCCGGACTGAATATTGAGTTCAACAACTTTAGATCTTGAACTCCCTCCTCCATCCCCACCCGCTTTCCGTTTCTTCCCCCTCCCTTTTGTTTTTTCCAATAATTTATATAGATTTTTCTTTTCCCACCTATTTCCATTATTTTTAAATCTATACCTTTTATGCCCTTTTAGTCTTATTTCACCCCACCCCCATTAGAGCTGTCTGTACCTTGCGTGTCCTGCCATCCATTCTTAATTAGCCCATTCTTTTAGATAATATCACCACCTTCAACACCTCTTTGTTCTTTTGTCTGTGACATCTTTTGATTATCTGCTTCTATCACTGCTTGCTTATCCCTACAACCAGCACCACCCCCCCAATTCTCTCCCCCAAAACACCCCACCTTGAACCAGCATATATTTCACCCCTCTCCTATTTTTACTTAGTTCTGTTGAAGGGTCATGAGGACTGGAAAAGTCAACATTGTTCTTCTCCGCCGATGCTGCCAGACCTGCTGAGTTTTTCCAGGTATTCTGTTTTTGTTTTGGATTTCCAGCATCCACAGTTTTTTGTTTTTATCATTGAAGCTGGATAGAAGGCCAGCAATAGGTGGAGGCAAAAGAGATTGACAAAGATGTCATGAACAAAAGGACAAAGGGATGTTAATGACAGTCGTCCTGCTAAAGGAAGTGCTGATGGTGGCATTAAGGTCAGAAAGCAGAATGTGATAATAGCAGGACAAGGGTAAGCACTCTGGAAAGAACAACATGAACCAGTAACAGATGGCCCTAAAAAGGATGGTGGAATTAAAGATCGAAAATAGGATTAAAGGTGGAGATAAAGCAATGAATAAAAATAAAAATGTGGGTAAAAAATAAAAATTAAAAAATAAAAATGAATATTGAAAAAGGGGATAAAAAAGGGGTGAGGATGGCGGAGAGAGTTCATGGTCTGACGTTGTTGAACTCAATGTTATAGAGTCAACGTTAAGTCCAGAAGGTTGTAAAGTGCCTAACTGGAAGATGAGGTGTTGTTCCTCCAGTTGGATTGGACTTCACTGGAACATTGCAGCAGGCCAAGGACGGACATGGATGAGAGCAGGGTGGAGTGTTGAAATGGCAAGCGATGGACATACTTGTGGACAGACCAAAGGTGTTCCGCAAAGCGGTCACCCAGTCTGCGTTTGGTCTCTCCAATGTGGAAGAGACAACATTGGGAGCAGCGAATGCAGTTAACAGCCAGCCAGCATGAAACGCGTGCTGAAAAGCTCAGCACTGTCGGGGTGGAGGCGTGAAGAGGGTAGGCGATGATGTCACTGCAGGCACGGGTGAGCGCTGCGAGAGAGCTCCCTGAAGGCAGAGAGCTGCCTCAGGGAGCTGCAGACCTTAAAATAATGAAACAGAGCTCTAAAGAGCTGCAAAAAAATGTCCATGTATCACAACCAAGCACTTGAAAGCATACTTCATAAAATGCTGTCCCCAGATATTTCTTTTTATTTTATTTCCTAGCGGAGATTTTATCCCACCCTTGGATGAGGTTTCATGAAAAATGTAAAGGCTGATTCGCCATCCGCCAACCATAAGGTTGGACGAGCCACGAAAAATCGTAGACGATTGTGCCATTAGCAGGCTTAATTGTCGGTGGGCCCACTTCTGACATTTGCATGCACCCGCTGAGCGAAATATCACATGAGTGCACGATCACATCTGGATGCTTGCCCGACGTCACTTTGCGCAATTTTACGCCCGATCGGGTCAGGCACGCACCCACCCGGGGACGTAAAATTCTTCCCGAAGGCTGCACACAGGTTGAGAAGGATGAAGAGGGGGTGTTTACCCTTGTCACAGCCACAATGGATGTCCTTTGTGATTTTGGTAACGGTTGTTTCAAAACTGTGTAAAGATTTTAATCATGGCATTCTGGGAAAGATGGACATTAATTTGGTAGTTGACAATATTTCTGGCACTTCGGAGAGGAAAGGCAGAAAAGAGATGGGGAGGTAGTTTGCAAGGACAACGGAGTCAAGAGTTGGTTTTTTTGAGGAGAGGGTGATGATGATCTCGCGTCATTCTTGCATTGGCAGGCTGTGACTAGTGGGGGTACCGCAAGGATCAGTACTTGAGCCCCAGTTATTCACAATGTATGTCAATGATTTGGTTGTGGGGACCAAATGTAATATTTCCAAGTTCATGGATGACACAAAGCTAGGTGGGAATGTGTGTTGTCAGGAAGATGTAAAGCAGCTGCAGGAGGATTTGGACAGACTTGGTGAGTGGACAGGAACATGGCAGATGGAATATAATGTGGAAAAATGTGAGGCTATCCATTTTGGTGAAAAGAACTGATGTGCAGAGCATTTCCTAAATGGTAAGAGATTAGAAAGTGTAGATGTACAAAGGGATCTGGATGTTCTTGTCGATAAGTAACTGAAAACTAACATGCAGCTCCAGCAAGCACTTAGGAAGGTTAATGGATTTAGCCTTTATCACAAGAGTATTTGAGTACAGGAGTAGTGAAGTCTTGCTTCAATTGTATAGAAGCTTGGTTAGGCCGCACCTGGAGTACTGTGTGCAGTTTTGGTCCCCTTACCTTAGGAAGGATATTATTGCCATAGAGAGAGTGCAATGAAAGCCCACCAGACTTGTTCCAGGGATGGCGGAACTGTCTTATGAAGAGGGATTGGGGAAACTGGGCCTGTATTCTCTGGAGTTTTGCAGAATGAGAGGTGATCTCACTGAAGCCTACAAAATACTTAAAAGAATAGACAGGGTAGATGCAGGTAAGATGTTTCCCCTGGTTGGGGAGTCTCGAATCATGGGACACAATTTCAAAATAAGGACCAAGATGAGGAGAAATTTCTTTACTCAGAGGGTTGTGAATCTTTGGAATTCTCCACTCCAGAGGGCTGTGGAAGCTCAGTCATTGAGTATGTTTAAGGTAAAAATTGATAGATTTCTGACTAACAATAATGTAAAAGGTTATGGGGACAGTGTGGGTAAAATGTATTGAAGTGTTCCATTTAGCCATGATCGTATTGAATGGCGGAGCAGGCTCGATGGACTGAACGGCCTTCTCCTGTTCCTATGTCCCTATGATGAGAGTTAAAGGGGGCAGTGGGAGCTAGTAGGGCAGGAGGGTGAGGGTTCGGAGATGACGGGTGAAGGGGCGCTGAGAGTAGTGGGAGGGGATACGGAAAGAGAAGCGGTTTCTGGGGGTCGGCAGGATGATGGGGGGAGCACATCTACAGTGACAGGTGTGGGTTCCTTGGGAAGGTAAGGGATGTAGACATTCACCTACATGGGGCAGAGGGTTGAAGGGTAACCAAGGGAAGGTCAAATGTTACACTTTATTTGGGGGATGCTGCGGTCAATGGCTATAGGGGAGAGGTTGTGAGTCACAGGTGGAGGGTAAAAGGTATTGGACTGCACATCAAAGGTAACAACAGCCATTGCTGCTCGCAGCTATGCAGAGCCTCTTGGTGGAGATCTCAAGATGCTGCATGGGAGTTGGGTCATCGGGGCTGGGTAGAGATGCAGGTTAGCTCAGCTGGACAACTGAAGGGAAACCATAGCATGTAGTATTTACAATGCTAGGGCCTTGGGGCAGAAGAGCATGTGAAGGGCAAAGGTTCAGCGTGCATGGGAGATATCTTGCACATGGCTCACAAGGGCCCTGGCAAAGACCTTTGCCTCCCTGAACATCCCTGATTCCAGGGGACTTGGACCCAGCCTGGGGTGTTCCTCGGAAGGTGGTTGGGGGGTGGGCATAGGTTTATGGACTGTGAATAGCAAATAAACCACATCAGACCCTCATCAAAGTGCAAGTGTACTCTATTAACTAACGTGTCATTATACGAAAAATCATTGTGCACCCGTGCAACCACGTGTGAAATCAAATCTTCTTAATCTTGTGTTCCCTATCACTTCATCTAATCACTCCCCCCAACATCCACAGCAGGGGTGGAGGCAGCCTGCTGCCCAGCTTACCCTGTTGCCTTGGATGACCTTGGCAGCCTTCCTCTGGAGGCCTGAGGCCTGGAGGGCCCTGATTTACTTTGGTTGTCCTGCTGTGGGGCATCTGCTCCCTCTGTGGTCAAGGCTGAAGGGGTCACAGCCAAGGGGGATTCCAAAGGGCCAGACACCCTCAGAGAATCCTGAGTGGTGGTCCCGGGGGTACCCAACAGCTGCTCCTCCTCGATTTGGGTGCCGGAGGGCCTCTGTCTGACTTCTTGAGGGCAAAGGGCACCTGGAGGGAGGTCAAAGTGCCAGTCCCCCTCTTGCGTAGCCACTGTGAAAGCCACTGTAGCCACTCACCCATGGCTACAGCGATGGAGTGTAGCCCTGTACACATCTCTGGCAGAAACTGGGCATTCTGCTGGGCCAGGGTCTCCATGGAGTCTGCCGCACTCCCCATGGAGACCTCGATGTGTACACGTTTCGGCACCACTTCATCAGCCAGCAGGCGGAAAGACTCCTCCCCCTCATGTGCCATTCTGCTGAGGGCCTCTGACACCTCTTTCTGATGTTTGCCCACCTCTTGCAGCTTCCCCAGCATCTCTTGCAGGGCCCATCCCAGAGGCTCAGCATCCGACTTGGACGTCGCAGATGCTTCTTCCCCAGCAGTCCTCAGAGTGCCGGTGAGCTTAGCTGACCCTGCCTCCTCCTGCAGTGGACACATGTCCGTGTGGTCACCACCAAGATGTGAGACCCTGCCTGAACTACATCTAGTACCCACTGAGGTGGTGTCCCTGCACTGGTGGAGGGGCAGGCGACTTCTGTGATGCCTCCACAGGTGCACTTCCTTTCTCCTCCCTAATGTCCTCTGTCCTCTGTGAGCTGGAGGACCTGCTGAACAGGGTTCCCTCTTCTTCCCTTGCCCTCTTCCTGCTGGGACCTGTAAGGGAGGGAGGAGAGAGTGAGTGACTGCATGAGCTGCCTCTAACATGGAGGAACGCATGACCCTTAGGTTTCTAAGTGACTACATTATGCATGGACCCTTCCTGGAAGGAGGCTGTCCGCCAGCCTCTCCATCTGCACAGGCTCGGTGCAGGTCCTCTCACAGCTGGGCTGCCAGCCCCTCGAAGTCTTGAGATCAGGCTGGCTCGTCCCATCTTCTCTCTCTCTCTCTCCTGTTGTGCCGTAACTTTTCCTGTGCAAAGAGAGAAGCTGGGGTTGAGAGCAATTGGGTTTCAGCTATCTTTCTCATGCTTCCAGCCTTATAAACAACCCATTGGATTGTGTGCCACCTGATTGATGCACTGTATGTTGTCCACATGGGTTCTGGGGCAGCACCATCTAGAGCAGTGAGCCCATGCAGATAGAAGGTTAAGGCTCGCAGAGATATGTCATTAGCGGTGCTTGCTGGTGCCCTCAATGCCTAACCTCCTTCCCCCACCCACCCCCTCCCAGACAGCATCTGAGCACTCTGTGTGGAAGGGTCAGGGACCCGCAGTGGCCTCTCCATTAGTAGACTAGCTGGACTGCAGTGGGGCTATGAGGCATCACCTTATCACGCTGAGTTGCTCTTTTATGCATGGGCTGCACGGATGGTGCCCTTGCCACTGAGGCCCATGTACCCTGTACCATTCAGTGAGGTGAGTGTGAGCAGCTGAGGGTTCACTTACCCAGGCAGCGTGGATGAGGTCATTCATCCATTTTCTGCACTGCAGGGCAGCCCACTGGTGGAGGCCCTGGGCACTGACCACCCTGGTCCTTGCCTCCTCCTTCCACCCTCTGTGTAGAAGACACCCCTCTTAGCCTCCTCTGCGTTGAGAAGGACTCCCAGGGATGCATCACTGAATCTGGGGGAAGGAGGTCCCTGTGATCAGTCGGCCATTTCTACCTTCAACACTGGGTAAGTTGATGTCCGGGTGCCTTTTAAAAATGGCACCCAGATATAATGGTAAGACACGTGTCATCCAGTCTGCCCCACCGTGCAAAATGTTGGGAAACCCCCGACTGCCAGCATTGTGCAATATAGCAGAAATTCCCACTGGCCTCCCAGGTGGGAAACACTTCCGGTTCTTGTCCTGCCAAGGTACTTAGTCCCAGAGTGGAAAACTCCACCCCGAGTTCCTGTTGTATCATGGTTAGTAGTTATAGTAATGGTTGAGTGGTGTGTATCATAATGTAACAGTGCTATGTGCCAGAGACGCTGCAGAGCAGGTGGAACAGTCTGTCCTCAAGAGAGATACACCTAATCTGTATCCTATCTTGTATATACTGTTAGCAAAGCAATTTGAAGTAACCTACCCGAGCCAGACTATCATTACTCAAGATGAGATAGGCCACATGACTAACATACAAATCAGCTTTGGGTTCAGAAGATGTTTTAAAAAAACAAAGGCCAGAATTTTACCAGCCGTCTGGAGACTGGCTGTGAGGTGGGAGGCTGTAAGATGGCGGCAGAAGGCACCAGAAAGGAAGTCCAATGCCTTCCCACCACTGTGGGATAGTCCCAGAAACAGGAACGGCTGTGGCCTAGCCACTCAGTGACTGGAGGTGGGTGGTCAGATAATACAATTCACATGCCAATTAGCAGCCACTTTATGTGCCAACCTGCATTAGATCAGCATCGACATGGCTTCCTGCCACATGGGAAGATGGCCAGGTACATTGAGGCAGCCTCCCATTGACTTCCCAGAGGCAGTGGGGGCATGGGAGTCCTTCACTTCTAGCCACTCTATAGCCTATGGAGGAGACCTCCGGTGTGCATGACCACCCCCACGGCTCCGACCTCACTGCTAAAGGGTTCACCCTTTTGATTACCAGGGCCTGTCCGCCGGGTGCCTGGCACATTGTGGCGCCCTCTCTTTTTCCCTGTAGCCTCAACACTGGCCACCTCTGTTGATGGCGCTGCCAAGCTGTAGGCCCTCTGATTGGGAAGGCAGCTCTGAGAGGCATGCTGCCATCCTCAACTGGACGGCAGCCCCGGTGATGACCTCTTAATGCGCTGCCGATGTTAAAATTGCAATAAAAGGAGAAAATGCTGGAAAATCTCAGCAGGTTTGGCAGCATCTGTGGAGAGAGAAACAGGGTTAACATGTTGAGCCCACATGACTCTTTGTCAGAGCTAAAGAGAAGTAGAAATGTGATCCCTCACATCTCAAGTAAATGGCACAATTTTAAGGGGCGCTGAAAAAAAGAGATCTGCAGATTTATATACACAAACCTTTGAAGGCTGTTAAAAGAGCTTTATTGATAGAGGAGTAGAGGACAAGAACGAGAGAGTTATGCTAAACCTTTATAAGATATTACCTCGGCCTCAGCTGGCGAATTGTGTTCAATTCTGGACACTGTGCTTTAGAAAAGGCTTTGAAGAGGGCGCAGAAGAGATTTATTAGAGTGAGATCAAGAATGAAGGGTTTGAGTTATGTGAAGGGACTTGGGAAGCTGTGGTGGTTGTTCTTAGATCAGAGAAGGCTAAGAGGGAATCTGATGGAGTTGTTCAAGGGTTTTGATAGACTAAATAAGGAAAAGTCATTTCCATGGAGGAAAGGACAGTAACCAGAAGACAGGTTTAAGGTGATAGGCAAAAGAACTGGAGGTTATGTGGGGGACTGTTTTTTATAAACACTGCGAATGGTTGTAATCTGGGATGTGCTACCTGAAAAGCAGGTGGAAGCAGTTTCAATAGTGACGTTGACATTCAAAAGATAATTGGATAAATATTTGAAGGGAAAAAATTTACAGGTCTATAGGGAGAAAGCAGGGAAGTGGGATTAATTGGAAAGCAAAGAGCCAGCACGGGGAAAATAGGGCAGTAGGCCTCCATCTGTGCTTTATCCCATGCTTCTGTCAATATAAGGTATTAGAAGGTGTAACTGAAAGCTTAGTCAGAGAGGTGGGTACAAGAGTCTCCTAAATGAGGAGGGGGAGGTGCCAAGATGAGAGAGGGAATCCCAGAGTGTGGGTCTTAGGCCATAGGGGGCTGGGCCCCCAGCACAGGGGTAAAAGGGGGGAGATACACAGGTGCCAGAGTTGGAGAAATGTGATACAGGTTTCATGCACAAGCAGCAAGTTCAGAATCTGTTTTACGTTTTTGATCATTCTTTCTCTCTTTCCTGCTTCCTTAATAAAAGCACAGGCCTTCATTTTCAAAGAAATCTATATGGCATTGCAGCAGTCTAGTTAGAGTTGCCATGGCAATGATTGTTAATGTTAAGAAACATGAACTTTAACCTATTTCAAATGACCACGAACTACCCTTAGCCCTTCCATCAGCTTCTGTCTTAGCTTGTTTCTGAATCGCAGAATGTCACACTTTGTTACTGTGGAAGAGGCACATTGGGGGTGAGCTTTCTGATGAATTGTACCAAACAATACAAATTTTAGTGATCCAGAAGCCTACCGGAACAGGAATCATGACAGAATGTGAAAAGCTGATAAATTTGATACTGGTAAAAGAGCAGAACACTGTAGCTGCTGGGAATCTGATATTCTGGTACACGCATGTGCACAAATTAATCTCGGGTGAAATTGAATGAAAGTGACCCTGACTTGAGGGATCATTGTTCATCTCATACCCCATGAGCCAAATCAACTGAAAATGACAGATGCACGACCGAAGTTTTTACCAATAAAGATGGGTGTATGAAGGTGGTTTTTTAAAAATCCCAGTGTAATCCCCAGCTTTGGGACGATGGTGACAAACCATTTGAGCTTTGCTATTTAAGTTTGTGATAAGGGCTCATCTATTCAATTGGCTCACTGCATCTCCTCAGTGTGTATTATTTGGCTGGAGAATTTAGTTGGCCCCCAATATTGAGTGTGGAGGCCCTTCCTAAATACTCATCGTTCTCTCTGTGTAACTCATTTCCTGAGCATTGATTACTTTCTATGCAATTTATTTTTTTTAATGGGTTACGGGATGTGGTAACCTCCATTGACTTCCCGATATCCAGTTCTCTGTATCACTCACTCCTGAATGTCTGTTGCAGTTTGTAACTCTTTCTCATTTAGTGTCCATTGACAGTATTTTCGCTACAATATTGGGGACGAGTACAGGGGCAGGTGGGCATGAAAATGATCAGGCTGGCTAGCTTGTCAGCACCACCCCACTCCCAGGTCATTTTCCTAGAGGGAAGATTAGTGGCAAATGGCAGGGTAGCCAATTGAGGATACTTAATGGCCTATTAAAGAAATTGACAAAGGCCGACTGGGAATCTCCAGTCTGTCTGTGGCAGCCCCGCCCGAGTCATCAGGGACTTGGCCATGTGCCTGGAGGCGGTGTCCAAGTGGCAGATCAGTGGCCAGTGCCTCCTGGCAGGCTTTGAGGCCCTCCTGTGAGTGCAGGCTGCCCTGTGGAGGGGTAGCCCTGAAACAACAGTGGCCCAGGTGCCGAGGCCAATTTTTTGATTTAAAAGTTTTAAGATGTTCAGAAAGGGCACCTTAAAATGGAGACTCTCTTTCTCTCTCTCTCTCTTTCTCTGTCTCTTTCTCTCTGACCTGAATTGCAGGCTTCACCTATTGACTTCCCAGCTTTGAGAGCCTGCCTGTCGTCCTTAATTGGATGGTGAGCCCGCCCTTTGGCTATTAATTGTCCAATTCAGGGAAGATCACTGCCAAGTGACTGCTTCTCACGCAGTGCGGCGTACTGACCCCATCTGAACCTGACATCCAGTCCCAACCCAATAGGCAGAATCCTGCCCCATGTCTCTGTGAAATTCACTCCTTGGTCTCCTTTATACCCACCCCCTCCCCCAATGTATTTGTCCTCATTGTGTAACTTACTCCTTGGCATTTGCTACTCTGTTGTAATTTACTCTTGGAGGCCCATCAATATGTGTAATTTACCCCCAGATGTCTGTCGCTCCCTCTGTAGCTTATTCCCAAATATACATTATGTTCTGCATAATACACTCCAGGGAATTTGTTATGCTGTGTAACTCACTCCTGGGTACCCATTACTCTCATCCAACTCTCCTAAAGACACACATCTCTGTATAGTTCACTCCCAAACACTCTGTTAATTGTGTCACTCACTGTAGAGTAAAGCGTTAATGGTTATGTTAGTCAGACATTGACGTTAATGATGATGTAATCAAGACATCAGGGTCAGATAACCAAGAGAGCAAGACACGGAACTGTCTGAGTCCAGAGAATATTGTACTTACCCCGAGTCTTTGTAAATAGTGTAAATAAATAGTATCAAGAAAAATTATATACCGACTCTCTCAAAGTCACTCACAGAGTAAGTGAAACCTTACCAAAACATGGTGGCAGCACTGGAGGCTGCAGTTTAAGAAACTGAGACCACAGCTTGGTAACCCATGGGTGAAGACCTTGGAAAAGCTCAACCTTGCAATGAAGAGCAGAAATAAAATGTGCCTGGGTAGGGGCCAGTGAACCACTCACAATGTCGGCAGCCATTGAACAGCCACTACCCTTCCACAGCTTTTCCAACAATTGAGGGTTTGCAGCAAGGACAATGATGGGAGCTTTGGAGGCGACATTTTGAAAAGTACAGAACAGCTTCAGACTTACAAGAAAAGGCACAGAAATGCCAAGTCAGTACCCTTATATATGTGATTGAGGCCATAGCTGACGATGTCCTGGCGAGACAAGGAGTCTAGGAGACCTCAGTGTCCTACATGAAGGCTCTGAGAGCCTTTCATAATTACATCAGCCATAAGAAGAACCTGATCATTGAACGGGTGAGATTCAACCAAAGGTAACTCCATTGATTCAGTCATTAACAACTTGTATCGAACAGTGGTTGCAGCTATGGAGCTTTAGAGCATGAGTTAATTCATGACTGCGCGGTCGTCAGTGTGTAATTCAAGGAGGATTTAACGTTAGAGAAGGATGAACAGCTTGCAAGGTAATGGGGGAGGCATCGAGGCTTGGGAGGTGTCAATCTGGGATGTAGGAATGAATTGAATTTTCAATGCATTGAAAGGCCTGCCAAAACTGCTGAAGGAGTGGGAAGAACCCTTCCACCTAGTTTAAAATGTTCTGGATGCAATGCCAAAAGGTCCGCAATGGAGAATGCCCAGCATAGGGGCTGAATGCTTTCTCTCTGTGGCAAGACCAAGCATTTTGAATAATTCTGCATATCCAAATCACAACTGAAGGAAGAGAGCAGGAACAAGTTTCTCAACATTCTAAAATGCAGCAAATTCGAAATAAAGACATTCAGGATAAAGATTTCCTGGGAGAAATAAAATCCCAGTCAGTATTTTTGGTTTGTAGAGCTGTAAGTCGAAGGATACAGAGCAGAATTTAAACTGGGGCTGGGATCACAGCCTTATCGGACAAATTGGATTGGCTTAATAACATTGATATCCAGCCATCAGAAATAAAGCTACGGGGACCAGGAGGCAAAGTGAAAAGCCCGATCACTACAACCCTTAGACATAAAGATAAAGAAATTAATGAAACTCTATATCCTTCAGAATCAGCAACTTTCTCTGCTCAGCATCACCCTATTCCTATTTATCCCTCGGAAGGTATCATACTCACTGATCGAGAAAGTCAAAGAGCGGGTTGACAGGATGCTGCATCAAAGAGCGATCTCTTCTGTTACAGTGTCTACAAAATGGTGCTCAGGGCTAGTGACAGCCCCTGAATCTAATGGCGAAATCAGGCTCTGTGTTGGCCTACTGCAGCTGAATAAAGCTGTTCAAAGAGAGAGACACTCAATGTCTTCTGTTGATGACAGTCTGGCGAAGATATCCAAAAGTGTTCTTTTTACGAAGCTGGATGCCAACAGCAGGTTTTCACAGAACCCCCTTGAGCAAGAAGCAAGACTGTTGACAATGTCTTCATTTCCTTCTTTCGCTTTTGTTTCAGTTGACTTCCCTATGGCATATCTTCCATGCCAGAAATCTTTCAATGCACTATGTCCAATATCCTCAAAGGCAAAGATGGAATTATTGGCACATGGATGATCTGCTTATCCATGGTGCTACCAAAGAAGAGTGAGATCATAGAGTTTGGGAGACTTTAAAAGTGCCTGAACAAGCAGTCCTCACTCTGAATGAAAAATGCGAAATTGGCAAAACCACCAACAAACTTTTAGCCACGTCATATAGCAAAACGGGATAACAGCAAAAGGCCAAGTTGATTGAAGAATTCCCATAGCTCCAGAATGGTGCTGACATACAATGATTTTTAGGCATGGTCAATCAGGTGAGGAAATTCATCCCAAATCTGTCTGCCATCAATGAACTCTCTCAATGAACAAGATCTGCTGAAAAAAGGTCAGCAGTGGTATTGTGGAGTCAAGCAGAAGAATGCCTTTGACAGGATCAAAGAGCTGCTCATCTCTTCGGACGTGCTTGCACATTATGACCCCAAACTGCTGACAATAGTGGCAACTGATGCATCAGCAATGGGGCTTGGAGCTGTTCTTCTACAGATCCAGGAGGATGGCAGGAAAAAAACAGTTTACTCTGCCTCTAGATCAGTGACAGAGAGTGAAAAATGGTATGTAAAGATTGAAACAGAAGCACTAGTAGCAACACAGTCCTGCAAAAAAATTTCCGGTTACTTAAATGGCTTACAATTCAGGATTGAGGCAGACCATAAACTTTTGGTTACTCTCCTGAACTCCAAGGAAATTGCTAAGATGCCACCAAAGGTACAGCATTTCTGGCTAAGACTCATGCACTATGACCCTACAACAGAGAATGTGCTAGGGTGAAGTCAGCCAACTGCCAACACACTATTGTGAGCTACCATCGACCAGGCTACAGAACATCACTTGACACTCATCTCTTGAGGTTTTCATCAATAACAAGTACCCTACCAGCCTCTGCAAATAAATTCAGATTAGAGAAACCCAGTTGAAGGATAGAGAATGCAGTCAGATCAGAATATATGCCACGCCGGCTGTTCTAAATATGTTCCAAACAATCAGGTGTTAAGACATGAGCAACAAAACGTCTGATGATTGTTGATGACCTTCTGATCTTCAATGACAGGCTAGTAATTCCAAGGTCGATGCCAGAAGGTATTTTCCAAAAGCTGCACAGTGGTCATTTGGGCATTACCAAATGCAGAGCATAGGTGCAACAATCGGTAGGGTGGCCGGGAATTTTGAAATCCATCAAGAACTTATTTTGACATAACATACTTGTGCTATCAATGGCCAAGAACCAACAGAGCCATTACTACCATCAGCATTCCTGTCCAGACCTTGACAAAGGCTAGGAATTAATCTGCTTGACTTCAGAGGAAAAATCTACCTCATAGTCATTGATTATTACTCTCACTGGCTGGAAATCAGAAACTGCGTACCAAAACCGCAGAAGCTGTGGTAAAATCTTTGAACCACATTTACTCTACATATGATATTCTGGTCAAAGCTGCCTCGAACGACTGTTTATGAATGAACGTTTCATTTGCAGCAGAATGTGGATTTCAACATGTGATCAGTTTGTCACAGCAGGTGAATGGAGAAGTGGAGAGAGGTATAAAAACCATCAAAATGTTGATGAAAAAGAACAATTATCTAGGGTTAGTCTTACTCAATTACAGAGCAACACCATTAAGTAGTCGCTTTTTGCCAAGCAGAACCGCTGATGGGAAGAAGGCTAAAGACCCAACTTCCTCCACTGCAACAAACTCAGACCCAACATCACCTTACAAGATCATGACTGAGTAAACACAAAGAGAAACAGTCCAGCTGGTATAATTGATGGTATAGAGCAAGAACACTTCCCACGTTATAACCTGGGCAAAAGGTGTGGATGAGACGGTCAGGCAGAAAGTACAGTCACAGACCAAACTCAGCAGCTGTGCTCATATCTCGTAAAAACACCATTTGGGGTTCTCTGAAGAGAACCTGATACCCATAGAAGTCGTAAGGAGCCAATCATTCCAGTATTATCATAACGGGACTGACAAGATGGACCCTACTGCAAACACACCAAGAAATGATGCTCAAGTCCAGGAACCGAACGTAAACCAGCACCCTCAACCCAGATTACTCAGGATGAGATCAGGGAGACTTGTAAAAGCAAAATACTGCGGCTGCTGGAAATCTGAAATAAAAACAGAAAATGCTGGAAAAACTCAGCAGGTCTGTCAGCATCTGTGAAGAGAGAAACAGAGTTAACGTTTCAAGTCTGTATGGCCCTTCTTCAGACTCGTAAAAGTACCAGACAGGCTCAACTTGTGAGGGAATATAAATAGTTTAACCAAATAATGTTATAATTTTGAGATTATACTGGGGGTGGGGGGAAGATGTAGAGTAAAGGGTTAATGGATATGTTAATCAGACAAGGATGTTAATGATGATGTAAGCATGACATTAGGGTCCGATGACCAAGGGGCTCCAAGAGAGCAAGACACAGAGCAGTCTGTGTCCAGGGGAAGAATCTTCTGTTCAGTGAGCGGGGACGGGGCCCACTCACTGACGGGTAAAATGATGCTGGATGATGTCGGGAGTGCATCCCAACGTCACCCCGCGTCATTTCAATTTTCAGGTTGGCAGGCGCACAGCCGATTCGGCCGCGCGCCCGCCGAACTGTCAACGGCCTATTAAGGCCATTAAAAAACTAATTGAAATCATTAATGGACCTGCCCGTCCAACCTTAAGGTTGGTGGGCAGGCCGGGAGCCTTGGTGGGCTTAAGGTTGGCGGGCGGGATGAGGTTTCATGAGTGATTTAAAAATCTCGGAATATTTCAAAATTAAAGTCATGGACGTGTCCCAATTCATGTGACGGTGTCACATGGGGGGAATATGGCAGCAAATTCTTTTCCTCATGTTTATTTGAAGTTTCAAACCTGAGCTGATCTCCCTGAAGCAGCACTTTGCCTCAGGGAGATCTGTGCGCTCTTTCACACGCATGCACGAAAGAGCGCACCCCTGGCTCAGGGAATCTCCCCCGCCCGCACAGGGAGCACATAGCACTTCCTGGCAGAAGTCACGCTGGGTGGGCCATAATTGGCCTGCCCACATAAAATGGCAGCGATCGGGAACCCGCCCGCGCCCAGTCCTGCACACCTCCCCCCCACAACGGGAGGAACATGTTGCCCCACAGAAGACTGTGCTTACCATGAGTTCTTTGTAAATAATGTAAATAAATAGCTTCAAGAAAACCTATAAATTGATTATCTGCAAATCACTCATTGAGTAAATGAAACCTCATCAAAGCTTTCACTCCTGAGTGTTTGCTATCCTTCGTGTATCTCAATAACAAGAGCTTACATTTATATAGCTTCTTTAATATATAAAATAAAAAGTCCTAAGGTGCTAAGCAATAGAAATAGATAGAGGAATGGACCACAGGAGAGAAATTAGGCTGGGCAGCTGGGTTGACTATATGGCTCTTGTGTAAGTGGGTAAAGGGAGAAGTGAAGAAGTAGAGGAGCTTTAATAGGGAATTCCAGAGAGCAGTGTCATGGTGGCTGAAATGTCTGGTACAAGTGGTAGGGTAAGGGGGATGCGGAATGATCAAAAGGCCAGAGTCAGAGGAATGAAGGTTGCTGGAAGAGGTATAAAGCTGCAGGAGTATGCAGAGATAGAATTGGGTGAAGCCATGGAGGAAATTGAAAATGAGGAGGATATTTGAATCAATTTAATTTGCTAGGGCACAGTGAACCATTGTAGATGAACAAGGATAGAAGGGAAAGTGGAGGTTAGAATGGGAGAGTTTCAGGACCATTGAATTTTGGAGTTTATGGAGGTTGAGGAATGTTCCTGGCAAGGCGGTGGCAGGGGCATTTTGAAATGGAGATTAGAGATGGCAAAAGTGTGCATCAGAGTTTCAGTGGGGAGAGACTGAGGCACGGGTGAAAGTGAACAGTGTTGCAGAGGTGATGGGATAAGTGTGGGATTTGAAACTCGGCTCCATGTCTAGTGGGACAGCAAGATTCCATGTGATCTAGTTCAGTCTGTATCCTGGAAGGAAGGTGAAGTCAGTAGCAAGAGAGTTTAAGGCATGTATAAGCGATCAAGAGAGGAAGTAGCTAAGGTAGGGTGGGAACTTGCTCCTGGGCATCTATTATTCTTCATGTAATTCATCCCTGAGTTGACTTTCATCACTGTATGACTCACTCCTAGTATGAGTCACACTCAAGTAGAAATTCTGATTAGTAAATTTTATGGATGAAGGTGATCATGGATGAAGTTGATCGCGTGTTATTTGCATGCTATTTTTGCACTTGCATTAATCCCTTTGTTAGAACATTACAGGAACTCAGTACAGCTATTTTAAAAGATTGTATATGACTTCAGCCAATGGAATATTTCCGCCATCTGTACCATTTACCCAGGTATCTGTTACATCGAATGTAAGTCATCCCAGGTAACTCACTCTAAACCACTCCCAGGTATGTCATTATAAATCACTCCCGGGTAACTCATTCTAAATCACGCCCGGGTAACACATTCTAAATCACTCCCAGATAATTCACTCTAAACCATAGAGTCATAGAGTCATAGAGGTCTATAGCACAGAAAAAGGCCCTCAATTCTGCACCAGTCAAACAAGTACCAAACTATTCTAATCCCATTTTCCAGCACTAGATCCATAGTCTTGTATGCCATGGCATCGCAAGTGCACATCCAAATACTTCTTAAATGTTATGAGGGTTTCTGCCTCTACCACCCTTCCAGATTCCCACCGTCCTTTGGGTGAAAAAATTCTTCCTCACATCCCCTCTAAACCTCCTGCCCCTTACCTTAAATCTATGTCCCCTGGTTATTGACCTCTCCACCAAGGGGAAAAGTTCCTTCCTGTCTACCCTATCTATGCCCGTCATAATTTTATACACCTCAATCATGTACCCCCTCAATTTCCTCTGCTCTAGGGAAAATAACCCCAGTCTATCCAATCTCCCCTCATAACTAAAACTCTCCAGCCCAGGCAACATCCTGGTAAATCTCCTTTGCACTCTGTCTAGTGCAATCACATCCTTCCTATAATGCGGATTCCAGAACTGCACGCAATACCCTAGCTGTGGCCTAACTTCCTCCAGCATAACTTCCTTGCTCTTATATTCTATGCCTCGGCTAATAAAGGCAAGTACCCCATATGCCTTCTTAACCATCTTATCAAGCTGTCCCGCTAACTTAAGGGACCGGTGGACATGCACACTAAGATCCCTCTGGTCCTCGGTACTTCCCAGTGTCCTACCAATTATCGTGTATTCCTGTGCCTTGTTTGTCCTGCCCAAGTGCATCACCTCACACTTATCCAGATTAAATTCCATTTGCCGCTGATCAGCCCATCTGACCAGCCCATCTATATCCTCCTGTAATCTAAGGCTATCCTCCTCACTATTTACCACCCCACCAATTTTCGTGTCATCCGCGAACTTACTGATCAACCCTCCTACATTCAAGTCTAAATCGTTTATATATACCACAAACAGCAAGTGATCCAACATCAATCCCTGTGGAACCCCACTGGTCTCAGGCATCAGGTCACAAAAACTCCCCTCAACCATCACCCTCTGCTTCCTGCCACTCAGCCAATTCTGGATCCAATTTGCCAAATTGCTTTGGATCCCATGGGCTTTTACCATCATTATCAGTCTCCCATGCAGGACCTTATCAAAAGCCTTGCAGAAGTCCAAGTAGATGACTAGTCAAATGAATTGCCCTCATCTACACACCTGGTCACCTCTTCGAAAAATTCAATCAAATTGGTCAGACATGACCTCCCCTTAACAAAACCATGCTGACTGTCTTTGATTAATCCCTGCATCTCCAAGTGTAGATTAATTCTGTCCCTCAGAATTGCTTCCAATTGTTGCCCCACCACTGAGGTTAGACTGACTGGCCTGTAGTTCTCTGGTTTATCCATTCCTCCCTTCTTGCATAATGGTACCACATTGGCTGTTCTCCAGTCCTCTGGCACCTCTCCTGCGGCCAGAAAATTATTTCCAACGCCCCTGCTATCTTCTCCCCTGCCTCACTCAACAACCTGGGATACGTTTCATCTGGGTCTGGAGATTTATCTACTTTTAAGCCTGCCAGACCACTTAGAACCTCCGCCCATTTTATGCTAATTTATTTAGTTATATCACAGTGCTTCTGCCTGATTTCCATACGCATGTCGTCCCTCTCACTTGTGAACAGCGACACAAAGTATTCATTTAGAACCATACCTGGCTCCACACACAAATGGCCACTATAGTCCTTAATGGGCCCTACTCTTTCCCTAGTTATCCTCTTACTCGTAATGTACTTAATCATTCCCAGGTAACTCAACCTAAATCACTCCAAGGCAATTCATTCTCAATTACTCCCTGGCAACTCACTCTAAATCACTCCCTGGTAACTCACTCTAAATCACTCCCTGGTAACTCACTCTAAACCACTCCCAGGTAACTCATTCTAAATCACTCCCAGGTAATTCATTCTAAATCACTCCCTGATAACTCATTCTAAATCACTCCCAGGTGATTCATTCTAAACCACTCCCAGGTAACTCACTCCAAATCACTCCCAGGTAACTCACTCTAAATCACTCCCAGGTAATTCATTCTAAATCACTCCCTGATAACTCATTCTAAATCACTCCCAGGTAAATTTCTGCTTGTAAGAACAAGAGGACAATAATAGTAGGAGACTTCAACTATCCTAATGTCAACTGGGATTCAAACAATATAAGGGCATTGAAAGATAAAAATTCATGCAGTGTATCCTGGGAAATTTTTTCAATCAATTAGTGACAAACCCAATGAGAGGAGATGCAATTCTAGACCTAGTCTTGGGGAACGAAGAAGGGCAAGTGGGTGATGTGAAAGTTGGCGACCATATCAGGAACAGAGATCACAATTCAGTTAGATTTAGCATTACCATGGAAAAGGAGAGAGATAAGTAAGGAATAAAAGTCTTGAACTGAAATGAGAAGGGACTTGGCTGATGTGGACTGGACAGCACTGCTGGAGGATAAAACAGTGGAAAACCAGTGAGAAACACTAAAAAGCGAAATCCTAATTGTACAAAGTAGACATGTCCCCTCCAAAAATAAGAGTGGCACTGCCAAATCTAGACCCCCCTGGTTGTCTAGAAGAATACAGGGGAAGATCAAACAGAAAAAGAAAGCGTACGATAGGCACAAAGAACCAAGCACTGCAATTAACCTAGACGAATATAGAAAGTGCAGGGATGAAGTAAAAAAGAAAATAAGGAAATCAAAGAGAGGGCATGAAAAAAGATTAGCAAGTAAAGTTAAAGATAACCCAAAGATGTTTTACCAATACATTGATGCTAAAAAGTTAGCTAAGGAAAAATTGGGACCTATCAGAGATGAAGATGGAAACTTGTGTGTAGATGCAGAGGCGGTGGAAAGGGTTTTGAATGAATATTTTGTCTCCGTGTTTACAAAGGAAAGGAAGGATGTAGATATAATAGTCCAGGAGGAACACTGCGAGAGATTTTGGACGGGATAGTCATAAAGAGAGAGAGGAAGTACTTGAAGCGTTGAAATCCTTGAAAGTTGATAAGTCACCAGGGCCAGATGGATTATTTCTGAGGCTGATGAAGGAAGTCAGGGAGGAGATAGCAGGTGCTCTGAGGATGATTTTCCAATCTTCACTGGATACAGGGGAGGTACCGGAGGACTGGAGAAATGCGAATGTAGTTGCATTGTTTAAAAAGGGATCAAAGGAAATGCCAAACAATTATAGGCCAGTTAGTCTTACATCAGTGGTGAGCAAATTAGTAGAATCAATCCTAAGCGATAGGATTAACTGTCATGTGGAAAGGCATGGACTAGTCAGGGATGGTCAGCATGGATTTGTTAAAGGAAGGCCTTGCCTCACAAATTTGATTGAATTCTTTGAGGAAGTGACAAAAAGGGTTGATGAAGGTAGTGCAGTGGATGTTGTGTACATGGATTTTAGCAAAGCATTTGACAAGGTCCCACATGGCAGATTGGTCGGGAAAGTAAAAGCACATGGGATTCAGGGTAATGTAGCAAACTGGATAAAAGGTTGGCTTTGTAACAGGAAACAAAGGGTAATGGTCGGTGGATGCCCTTGCGAATGGAATGTTGTCTCAAGTGCTGTTCCACAGGGCTCGGTGTTGGGACCCTTGCTGTTTGCATTATATATTAATGATTTGGACGTGAATGTCGGGGGCACAATTGGGAAATTTGCAGATGACACAAAGATTGGCTGAATAGTGGATAGTTTAGAGGAAAGCCATAATCTCCAAAACAATATAGATGGGTTGGTGAAGTGCATGGTAAAGTGGCAGATGGATTTTAACATAGAGAAGTGTGAGGTCATACATTTAGGGAGGTCAAACAGTTACAGGGATTACACAATAAATGGGAATATACTAAGAGGGGTAGATGAAGTGAGAGATCTTGGTGTACAAGTACACAGGTCCCTGAAGTCAGCAGTTCAAGTAGACAAGGTTGTAAAGAAGGCATGTGTAATGTTCTCCTTTATTGGCAGAGGTATAGAATATAAAAGGAAGGATATAATGTTGGAATTGTATAAAACACTGGTGAGGCCACAACTGGAGCATTGTGTGAAGTTTTGGTCACCACATTACAGGAAGGACGTAATAGCTCTGGAGAGAGTGCAGAGGAGGCTTACAAGAATGATGCCAGGGTTAGAAAAGTGTAGCTACGAGGAGAGGTTGGATAGGTTGGGGTATTTTCCTTAGAACAAAGAAGGCTTAGAGGTAACTTGATTGAGGTGTACAAAATTATGAGGGGAGTAGATAGAATGGACAGGATAAAATTGTTTCCCTTGATGGAGAATTCTAGAACCAAGGGACATAGATTCAAGACAAGTGTCAGAAGGTGTAGGGGGGACATGAGGAAGGACTTTTTTACGCAGAGGGTAGTGGGGTCTGGAATTTGCTGCCCAAGTTGGTGGTAGAGGCGGAAACTCTAAACTTTTTTAAAAAGTACCTGGATCTGGACCTTAAGCTGCAGGACTATGGGCCAGGTGCAGGAAGGCAGGATTAGAAAGGGCACCTGGGTGTCCTGGGGCTGGCATGGACAATATGGGCTGAATGGCCTCCTTCTGTGCTGCAACTTCTCTATGGTTCTATGGTTCTAACTCATTCTAAATCACTCCCTGGTAACTCACTCTAAGATACGTTTTATCCTCAGGGTAGTGGTAGGGATCTCTGAGGATGAACTTCCATGTGGATTCTCCCACTTGTCCACTATTTGTGCCAATTTTCCAGAGATTCTGAGGCTGTTCTGTCTGCTGTGTCTTATGCTGATACCTGCCGATGTGACCAATGTGAAATTAGCACAGTTTCAGGTCTCCATTTCTCAGGAAATCAAATGAAGTTATCATGGACTGACATTGTCTAAGAGTCTCTCTCTGCGTCTTTGTCTAATTCAATTCCTTCCTCCCTTTCTCTCTTTCTCTTGCCCTCTTTGACTCTCTCTGCCCCTATTACACTCCACCTTTATATTCCGTATCTTCCGCTGTCTGTCTCTTTTTCCCTTTCTTTTCCTCTTTCAATTGGCATGTTTGCCTCTGTTGCTCCTCCTCTGTCTTTCTGCATCTCTCTTAGTGTTTCTTTCTTCATTTTCTCATCCTAACTCCCTAACCAGTGAGTTAAGAGCCTCTCCCTCTCTTACTCTGTTGTCATGTGTTACTTTTTAATTAAAAAAATACTATATTCCATTGATGTAAGCAAGCCAACAAAACATAAATGGAATATAAATCTAAAGCTTTGCTGTGTTATAGAAGTCCTGGTTACATGAGCACCTGCTGGATAGGAACAATTGCTATAAATGTCATCGCAACAGAGAGGGGCTCAGAAATCAAATACAGTTTCAGTTTGAAATGCGATTCTGGCACTCGCATCTGATTTTGTGTCATAATTTCCCTCAGTCACTCTGCCATGATTGAAAGCATTGTTTAGTTTGATACTGAGGTTTACTGGTCTGTCATGTCCCAGATTCGATCCTCAATCTAGGCTGAGTTTGCTGGTCGCAGCTGGAGATGCAACTGAGATGCTGCTTGACCACAGAGTTGGTGGCTTGAGGAGGGGAGAATCACCCAGGCTTCTTGCTTCTGATATCTTGCTAAGAAAATAGGTGACCAGTGAAAATGTATTCAGATTTTCAGAGTCAGATGGTCTTCTAGCAAATTTGAGGTTCATGCAATTGAAAAATTGCTGTTTTAATAAAGTGGAGGCCATCCAATCTCTGCGGAACTGTACCTCAGTCAGCAAGTCAACATGAAAAAGAGAAGAGAGAAAATAGGAGGGGAAGAAAAGAGTAGCAAAATTAAACTATGGCAAATGACCCAGAATCGGTGTCACCTCAGTCTATGATAACGAGGGAGTTAATCTATATTGTGTCATCCTTTCAGGCTAAATTATTATTTGCTTTGGAAGATTTTCATTGCATGAGAAGCAAACTTGCTAAAAGCATATTGAAATTCTGTTGCAGTAATCTTGCTGCATTCCCAGTTAATTTAGAGACACTGTTGGACATAACAAGTGTTTAATTCTCTGCCTTTTCAAATTGTGAATCTCCCATTTGAGAAGTTACAATAGGCAAGAATAGTGAGACTGTTACCTGCAGCTGACCTAGAATGAAAGCTTTTAAAATATGCATTTTCTTTTTAATTGATAAACTATAGGTGAAGTCCTTCTGAACCACAAGGTTGTAAGTTCAAGGCCCACAACAGGACTTGAGCTCATGACCTCGGCTGACATGTCACTGTACTAAGTGACTCTGCATTCACAGTGAAATTATTACTTATTTGCTGTCATAATGCAAGTGAGGTAGGTGAAGGACTAGGACTCATACTCTGGACACCATGGCTGAACAGAATAGGTGGGAAGGTGAAGTTAATCAACAAGTTATAACTGGATGAAGTCAAGCTTAACATTTGAAAACGTATAGACTGCGAGCAGGAAAGATCTTTACTGAGCAACAGTGGAACACAGCAACATATTGTGCTTTCCGTTGTTGCACTAATGGGAAGATTATTGTTGAAAAAAAGGGCATTTTTGTTGAAGCTTTTCAACTTGTGCTCATCAGGACAATTCTCAAGAAAATGCCAATGTCCGGGGAAACAACAAATTTATACTGTACGAGAAGAGTGTGCTGTTTAGTTGGCAAGTAGACTATGATTGGTAGAGACATTGCCATGGAGAATGCACCAGTTGATAGAGGCTGACACTTAACTGACAAGCATTGTTTGAAATTTATACTAGGCAGCTTGATTCTGGTCAAGATATTGCCCTGGGGAACCAATGAATCGCTGTCACTTATTTTGTTTAGCTGAAACAGGTGCAATGTTCTTTCTGTCTACAAAGAGCAGGGCCCTGTGTATCAATATATGTAGCTTCCAGTACACATAAAACATAAATGCGCCACACTGCGAGCCCAGCTGATAACCTTAAATTGGTTGTCAACATAATTCTTAGCACACTGAGGGTTATTTAGCAAATGTTGTCCAATCGAGGAATCACATCTGATGTTGGACACTGTGTTTTGAGTTTTGCAAGCACGGGCTGGTTGGATACAGTCTGTACCTTGCCCATTGTGAATAGTGGAAAAGAACATGTACGCACATTGTGCCTGTTTCAGCTAAACAAAATAAGTGACAGCCATTTGCTGGTTCATTCTCTGGGGCAATGTCTTGACCAATCAGAGTCAAGTTGCTTGGTTTAAATTTCAAGCGCTGCTTGTCAGTTAACTGTCAGTCACCATCAGCTGGTGCATACTCCATGGCAGTGCCTCTATCAATGAGTCCACTTGCCAACCAATCAGCACTCTCTTCTCATACAGTATAAATTTGATTTTTCCCCTGACATTGACATTTTCTTGCAAATTGTCCTGATGAGTACAAGGCAAAAAGCTTTGACAAAACCTGTCTCTTTCTTCAGTAATATGCAAATTCTGTCCTACCAAACGACTAACGAGAAGAATGCAACAGCTCCCTGAAATGCAATTTTGCACATACGCAGCCATTAGTGATTAGTATTCAAATTGAGCTGGGGACTCTTGCAGGAATTTACCCAATCTCCAGAGACTGCCATAATGCTTTCAGAGATGGTTTCTGTGTACTATATTGCCACTCAATAGTAAAATATATGTGTAATAAGTGCAGAAGGGATATGGGATTAGAACATTAAGTATATAGCTTTCAAAAATAAATTGAACATGATGACTCATCCTGCAGCGGAGTTATTAAAATAAAATGAAATCAAACCTCTCTGGGTAAATAATTGTACATACCCCGCCCTGTATTAGTGTTTGCATCATTCCTGGTTAGAATCTTAGAATGATACGGCACAGCCAGAGGCCATTCAGCCAATCATGCCTGTACTGACTCTTTGGTAGAGCTAACCAATTAATCCCACTCCCGTGCTCTTTCCTCACAACCCTATAAATGAGTACAATAATGCATTATACACAGAGAGATTAAGGAAGAGAGGGGAAACTGGGAGAAAGATGGACGATTGGAAGGCAGTAAAAGGACCAGTGAGGAAATGGAGAAGGAAGGGAGGCAAAAGGTCCTATTGAATTACAGGGGAATCAGATCACATCTGTGCTAATGAGATGAATGCATTGTAAGCCAACCATAGAACATAACAGAATATCCTTAAAAGCTTTAGGATAACTAATTGGAATTGATGCGTGTGATAGTGTTTCCTCATGACTAAATAGCCTGCCAACATATGATGGGTATTTTGCCAATCCTGTGTCTCCAGTGAGGAGCTAGGCCACAGCTTAACTCTGGCCCCTGCTCCCTGCTTTCATGGGCTTGTGCTGAAAGCATGAGTCGCAGAATCACTCCTCTACCGACTGAGCTTACACATGAGGAATGGGCATGTGAAGCACTGGAGTGTCCCCATTGAATTGGAACCCAAGAAGGGGAATCGTTTTCCCAGGAGGGAAAACAAGTGGGAGAAGCTGTAATTGAAGAAAAGCTTTGCCTGTCTTGTGGGAAGTAAGCGGGGGCTGATTTAATGGAATGGAGAAGATCAGAGTCTCAGCTATCACTGGGAAGGAGTGACTAAAGAGGCTCAAATGCAGCCTCTGAATAGGTGATGGGAGAAGGGGCTGGGTTCTTGCCCTACATGATCAAGGCGTAAATGAACAAGGATTCAGGATGGTAATTTGGAATTGGAAAATCCAGTACATTTGGCAACCTTGAGAGCTCTGAATCCATATTCATATCCCATTAGGAATTCAGTTAAGTGCAAGAATAACTCTTCTATAGATCACTTGTCTTCTCAACTGCTGGTCACCCAAAGGATGATGGTATTTGGCCAATGGTGTAAGTGAGTGTTAAACTTATCCCTTTCAAGATAGCTGCATTTCCAACCCCACTCCACCCCAGCCCTGTATTCCCACCAATCAACTCCGTGCGTGCACGCACACACACATGTACGCACATGCACATACACACGCACGCACACATGCACGCACACATGCACACACACACACGCACGCACACACGCATGCACACACACATGCACTCACATACCCACGCACGCACACACACACACACGCATGCACACACATACACATGCACGCACACACACTAGCACACACACACACTAACTAGCACGCACAGACGCACGCACACACACACGAGCACGCACACGTACATACACACGTACACATACACATACATGCACAGACACACACAGACATACGCACACATGATTTCCCAGCAGCCTATTGAGGTGTAATTTTAATCCATAAAAATTGGTGAATTTGGGTTGGGTGAGAGGTTAAAATATTAAAAATTGCAAACCCACCTCATACACACAGACGTCTAGTTTTAATGGAGGTGTGGAGAGAATTGGGCAACCAATGCACCCTCAGGAGGCAGGTCAGTCAGTAACTGCCTTCTAGAAGGCTGTTTGCCTCCATTTTTAAATGATTTTTAACTAATGTCAGCTGGGTTTCCCTGGCCTTGGCAGGTAAAAGGAGACGGGATAAGCTAAGTACCTTTACAGCATTGCTTGCAATCTGAAAGGAGCAGGAATGCTTCCACCAAGCCCAATAAAGCTTACTTGCTTCCAGCTCTATGGTTGCCAACTGCCCCCACCACATTCCCAGCCCAAACCCCATGCTCCCAAACCACTTTCCCACCCATTGATTACCATTCACAACCCCTACAACTATTTTGCTCCCCATGATTGCAATCTCTCCACTCCCCCCACCAAAAGCCCCCCTGACCGTGATCTAGCCCATCTCTACCTGTTCTCTGCTTGGATGATGCCTTGTGCTGCAGACTTTTCTGCCTAGCAGGCAAGCAGATGGGTGGAAAATGCTCAGAAATAAGTCATAAAATGTCCCACATATTTGAAAACCGCAAGACGTCCAGGGAACCAGTACTCCCAGGTTTCTCGCCCATAAAGCCTCCACCACTCCCAAAGCACAGTCCCATAAATATTGGGACCATTATTTCAGGCTACTCCTGTGCACCAAAATTATTTGCTGTCAGCTGGATGTTATTCTTTAACCCTTTGCTCTCTCAATCTACTTTCAATGCTTACTCTTCTGATGCTTCCTTCTGCTTTGATGATTTCAGGTTGACCAGTTCCCTTCCTTTCACCATGGGCCATCCCTCTACATCTCTATCTTATCCAGGGTGGCCTCTGAGTCCTCTAGTTCTTCCTTGAATAACAGGTCAAACCGGCTCCTAAACACCCCCATCATCTTCCACCTGCCTGAACAGGTTCTCACTTTGAGCAACTCCCTTAATTCCACTCATTTCCCTCAGATATGTGGTTGCTAATCCATTTTATTTTCATATGGACATCAACATTTGGATCCCTATCTTCACTTAGCCCATAATCAACTAACAGGGCAAACTCCTCACCTCCTCCCCCATGAGTGTCAATCTCTAGAATATAAGGCCAATAATCTCTTCTTTTGGGAGGTCTTGTGGTGCAGTGGGTAGCATCCCTGCCTCTGAGCCAGAAGCTCCAGGTACAAGTCCTCACCCCAGAACCTGATGACCAAGGAAGGTGTGTTCATAATGTAGTCAAACAGTTGAGCATCAACTTGCAAATCCTTCCAACACAAGTTAATATCAGTCAGTAAAAGTGAGAAAGATTCTTGGTCAGCCACCTGATGGAAAGAAAGTTGGAGCCTGTACCATCCATAGCTCCAGACTACAACATGCATGTAAAAGTGCATATTGAGCAGCAACTTCAACTCCCCAAGTGAACTGTAACACACCAGCAATCCATGTCATTAGTATGTGCAAGGACAATGAACAGGGCATACCTGGAACATTAACCAATGTTTGAATATACATTCCTGAGACTTGTGCACATGATCTAGGCTGACACTTCAGTGCAGCCCTGAAGGAGCACTGCATTGTTGGGGGTGCCATCTTTCAGATGAGAAGTTAAACTGAGGTGCAGTGTGCCCTCTCAGTTGGTCATAAAGGATCTTTTCATACTATACAGTTCTCTCTGGCGTCCTAGTCAATAATTAACCTTAAAGAAACATTTGAATACTGATTATCTGGTCATTCATCTCATTGCTGTTCATGGGACCCTGCTGGGTGAAAATTAGCTGCTGTATATATTTGCCTACATTACAAATGTTTTGGGACATCCTGGGCTCATGAAGTGGTCTAGATCAGTTATTCTGTTAATGTTAATTCTGGCATATTAATTGTGGAATTATTAGCAAACTTGATTTGGATCAAATTAGTTTATTCTAGCACTGCTGGCTTGAGCTAGTCAGTCTGTTGGTTTAACTGCAATCATACACCATTCAGTGTTTGGTATGGCATCTATGCTTCCATCCCAGATTTGTTGAATTGCTGGATTTTTGATAGAGCAACATTGAGCTTTTGTAGATTGGAAATGTCTGTAAGATTCAGTGACAGTGCATGGATTAGTAAGAAATGGTGTTTGAATGATTTTGTATAATATAATAATCAGTGCAGGGTATTAGTTGGGTGCTAGCAAGGCAAAAAATCAATCAAGTGGCTCTGAGATTACACATTCCTGAGACTGAATTATTGTTTTGGGCTCCTGTTAGACATTTCCCATCTAATATACTCTGCTTAACCTTGTATACTCATTTTTTTTTAAGTCCTTGATGGGATGTGGGCATCGCTGGCAAGGCCTGCATTTGTTGCCCATCCCAAATTGCCCTTGAACTGAGTGGCTCGCTCAGCTATTTCAAGGGACAGTTAAGAGTCAAGCACATTATTGTGGGCCTGCATTCACATGTCGGCCAGACTGGGTAAGGATGGCAGATTTCCTTCCCTGAAGGACATTATTGAACCAGATGGGTTTTTACGACAATCGATGATAGTTTCATGGTCACTGTCGTAATTATGGTTATATTTAGCATGTAATGTACCTTTAAGAATAATATTTGTTAGGGTAGGTCACATGATCTATAGTAACCAATAGGAGAGTAGTATGGGCTACCTCAGAAGACAGTGTAGAGATAGAGTTGGAGTTGAAAGCCCACGTGTAGTTGCTGCTGAGTATATTGTAAATAAACGTAATGTTTCTGCTTAAGCAGTCTGCACTTTAACTTTATTACTAACAGTATAACTCAGCCACCCTTATCAACAGTCACCATCACTGAGAATAGCATTTAATTCCAGATTTTATTAACTGAATTTAAATTCCACCAGCTGCCACAGTAGGATTTGAACCCATGTCCCCAGAGAACTCACCTGGGTCTCTGAATTATCAGTCCAGTGACATTACCAAAACGCTACCATATATAACCTTATGCCAAAACAATGTACACTGTATAATCTCCCTTATCCTGTGACATATATACGTTTAATCTCCTTTATCCATAAATATAAGTTTAATTTTCTATGCCCCATACAGTCACCATACACTTTGTAATTTATGCTTAATTATAACATACATTTTCTACTATATGATAGCCTACATTAGTGTATAATGCATTGTACCTTTATATTAAAGCACTAGTCTATGGCTGAAAGAAAGAGAATACAAGAGGGATATAGGGAAGATTAGTAAGTAGGTGATAACATGAGAGATGGAATATAACCTGAAAAAATGCGAAGTTATTCACTTTGGGAGAAGAGAAAAGAAGCATATTTTTTAATGGTGTGAGTCTAGAAAATGCTGATGTTCAGAGGGACTTGGGTGTCATTGTAAACAGATCATAGAATGCAGGTACAACAAGCAGTTAGGAGAGAAGGTGATATGTTAGCCTTTGTTCAAAGAGATTGGAGTATAAAGGTTAAGGAGTCTTACTGCAATTCTACAGGGCATTGGTAACACAACTTAGAATACTCGGTAAAATGTTGGTCTTTTTACCTAAGGAAGAATATACATGCCTTAGAGGGAGTGCCACCAAAGTTCACTAGACTCATTTCCTGGGATGAATGAATGGTCACATGAGGCGGAATCAAGTTAACCATGTCTGTATTCCCACCAAGAGGTGACATCATTGAAACACGTAAGATTCTGAAGGGTCTTGAAAGCATTGATGCTGGAAGGATGTTTCACCTGGCTGGGAAATCTAGAACTCAGGGTTACAGTCTCAGAATAAGGGGTTAGCCACTTATAACTGGGAGTGGGAGAAAGATTTTCACTCAAATAATGAATCTTTGGAATTCTGTATTCTAGAAAACTGGATACTTAGGGTAGAATTTACATCTCCCACCTGGGAGCAAACCCAAGTAAGAAGGGCTAAAATGAAGGCATGAGGGGCCACACATTTGATTTCCCCTGATGATTCCTGCTGCCTGCCATTTTCATCAGGTCAGGGATCATGATGGGTCATGACCTGACGCTCTCTTAAAGTAACATTGGGTTTGAAATTTAAACCTCTGCTGGAAATATCAATTTTCTCCCTTTGGTATTTTTGAGCAGGCGGGTGGGCCCCTGAAGTCTGTGGGAATCCCATCAGTAAGTCAGTTTCTCAATCTTGGGGGAGCTTGCTGCAGATTTGGGAACAGTTTGACAAGTAAGTTTCAAATGCCCTCTTATATCTCGCACGCCCTCCATGCAACTGGATTGGCAGATGTATGGCCATCTGTTTGAAACACTTGTGTGAACACGGTTGCCTGTTGACTTCATTCTGAATGCTTGGCTGAGCTTCAAGATGGATAATGCACTCAACTCAGCAGGCAATGTTGACACAATTTGCAGGGGAGTGCAAGCTTTATTTGATTGACACCTTTATTACCTTGTGATAAGTTATTCTTTCTTTGTGGTGCTTGTGTGATTATTTATGCAAGATTAAGATGTATGAAATGGATGAAAGCTTGTGATACTGATGCTATGAATGGTTGTGTTTGACACTTTTAAGAGGTTGTAAGCTGAGCAGTTATTTTACAAAGTAGATTTTCAAAACCTCTGCTTATGTTGTCAGTTTCAGAATCATTTCAAAGGCTTCGTCAGATTTGCATTTTGGATACTGGGGGTGAAGGTATGGAGGATGCATGCAGGGGCATGTAAGGGAGAGTGGATTGATCAGGAAGGATAGGAGGAGGCATGGGGTTGGGTAGGGGGGCAGGGGGTGAGGGTTAGAGGGCCTAACAACCATCTAGAGATTGAGCCAAGGCACCAGAAAGCTGAGGTGGGCTTTCCAACCAGCCTGCCTTGGGCTCCCACGTGACTCCTTCGCTGCCTCAGACCTGCCTTGGGAGGTGGCAGAACTGAACTTCGCCTGCCCATGTCTCACAGAGACGAGAATTCTGTGGGAGTGGGAGGACCACATGGACTGCAGCGGTTCAAGAAGGCAGCTCCCCACCACCTTCTCAATGGGCAACAAATGCTGACTGAGCCAGTGATGCTGACTTTCTGTGAACAAATGAAAAAAAGAGAAAGTGATGAAAGGGCTGCTTCGTTCAGTTAAATTAGATAACAAGTAATATAGAAAAGCAAGTTATAAACACTGCATCCTTCTGTGAGATGTCACAGCTCAATGGTTGCTGATCTGAGGTTAGGAAGAAGGAACTTACTGAGGGAATGGATTGTACAATGGGTTGAGACAAATAAGGGACTGTGCTACTGAGAGAGGGCACGAGAATTGGCGTTTTTGGAACTGGAACATCACAATCATATAAAAACGTCACCTCCTACGGGCAGAGGAAAGTCATGAGAGAGCTTTAAACCTCCATTTGCTAATATTATTAACAGTAACCTCTAGCTGGCACACTCTAACTCTCAAGGACTATTTTTCACCAAAAATCTATCCATTTCCTTTTGGAGCTTCCAATAACAATTCCAGTCATTGTGTCGCTCCAGTCTGACGCACCCAGAGGCTTTATAAAGACTTTGTTTTCAATTTTCAAAGTGATAAATTATATTACATCTGAAAATTTTGCTCTTTATTAACCTGAATTTGTTTGTCTTGTATGACTCACATGGGCAACTTTTATTTTTTATTCATCTGCAGGATGTGGGTGTCACTGGCTAGGCCAGCATTCATGGCACATTTTAATTGCCTTTGAGCAGATGGTGGTGAGCCACCTTCTTGAACTATTGCAGTCCAAGTGGTGTAGGTACACCCACAGTGCTGTTCAGGGAGGGAGTTCTAGATTCTTGACCCAGCAACAGTGAAGTAATGGCGGGAGATACAGTTCCAAGTCAGGATGGTGTGTGTGACTTGGATGGAAACTTGCAGTTGGTGTTTACATGCATCTACTGCCCCTGCTCTTCTAGGTGGTAGAGGTCATGGTTTTGGAAGGTGCTGTTGAAGGAGTCTTGGTGAGTTGCTGCAGTACAGTTTGTAGATGGTACACACTGCTACCACAGTGCTTTGGTGGTAGAGGGAATGAATGTTTGATGTGGATGCAGTGCCAAACAAGTAGACTGCTTTGTTCTGGATGGTGTTAAGCTTCCAGAGTGTTGCAGCTGTGCTCATCCAGGCAAATGGAGTGCTTTGGGGAGCCAACAAATGAGTCACTGGCTGCAGAATTCCCAGTTTCTGACCAGCACTTGTATATTTTTTTTACATATATAAAGTTCCTTCCTAGGGAGGGGAGGGGGGAGAGAGGTAGAAATAACCTCCCCCCTTTTACAGCAGGAGACCAGCACTTGTAACTCTTTCGAGTACAAACCCGTTTCCATCTGTTTTTCAGATGAAGTTACATTGTTTCATAGTTTGCCATTGTGAGATTTGAACTCTTGATCTTGGGGTTACAAACCCAGTACCATAACCACTTGGCTATTTAGGCCAAGCGACCAGCACTTGTAGCCCCACTATTTAGTTGGCTGGCCCAATTAAGTTTCTGGTCAATGATGACCCCCAGATGCTAATGGTGGGGGAATTCAGCAATGGTAATGTCATTGAACGTAAAGGGGAGATAGTTAGATTCTCTCTTGTTAGAGATGTCCATTGCCTGGAATTTGAATGGTACACATGTTACTTGCCACTTAACAGCCCAAGCCTGAATATTGACCAGGTCTTGCTGCATTTAAACACGACTGCTTCAGTATCTGAGGAGTTGTGAATGCTGCTGAACATTGTGCAATCATCTGCGAACATCCCCACTTCTGACCTTATGATTGAGGGAAGGTCATTGATGAAGCAGCTGGAGACGTTTGTGACTAGGACACTACCTAGAGGAACTCCTGCAGTGAAGTCCTGGAGCTGAGTAATTGACCTCCAACAACCTCAACCACCTTCCCTTGTGCTAGGTATGACTCCAACCAGTGTAGAATTTACCCCAATTACCATTGACTCCAGTTTTACTAGGGCTCCCTGATCCACACTTGGTCAAATGCTGCGCTGATGTCACAATCAGTCACTTTCATCTAATCTCTAGGGTTCAGCTCTTTTGTCCATGTTTGGATCAAGGCTTTAATGAGGTCAGGAGCTGAGTGGCCCTGGGCATCAGTGAGCAGGTTATTCCTAAGTAAGTGCCGCTTGAAAGCACTGTTGATGCCCTCATCCATCACTTTGCTGATGATCGAGAGTAGACTGAGGGAGTGGTAATTAGATGGGTTGGATTTGTCCTGCTTTTTGTGGATGGGACATACCTAGGAAATTTTCTACGTTAAGGGTTAGATGCCACTGTTGTATCTGTGCTCAAACAGCTTGGCTAGAGGTGCAGCTAGTTCTGGAGTACATGATGTAGAGGTTGTAAAGGAGGGTGGAGGGTTGGGACATGCAAATATTTAACAGGCTGCACTTCCCACAACAAATTGGCTTGCAGCCTGAGACGAATGTGTGTGGCAACTGTACGGGCGTGGGGATGAGTGGAAGGAGGCAGCTCTCACATTGCCTTGGGACCTTGACATATCAACAGAAGTAAGATTGGTTATTAAGTAGTGTGGGGTGAATCGAACCTGTCACCCACCACTCCCCACCATTCTGCAGCCCATGTTGTAGCACTTCAGTATGCTGCATGTTGCTGACTTGCAACTCACTACATTCCATAAAGTCCAACCAGCAATGGAAATTGCGTTTTGTGACTTGGATCTAACTAATAGACACTTATTACTGAAGGAGCAAGGAATTTGCTCTTCATACTGAAATAGTTGTATACGTAGTTAATGATGCAGTCAGGAGGGAGAAGGCCCCATATATTTCAGTACACCTATTGCCACTACTAATTCCCCAGACTGAGTCAGGATTCAGGGTTATAATCTCCATACCAATCCCCTTTACTCCATTCCCCAGTAACTTTAGTCTACTTCAGAGTAAGTCAGCTCTATCAAAAATGAAAGGCCTGATTTTCTTGGCAGACACTGAAACGTTTAAGGTCAGGCACAGTCAGGAAATGCTGTGAGCTTGAAAGTGATGCAGTCTGAGGGAAGCAGAGAATTGAGACGATTACACTTGATAAGCGAATTGCTCTGGACTCTCAGTTACCATGTCCTCGGGTTAGTAATTCAGCCCTTGGTATCTAAGCATTTCTGTGTCAGCTGCAATGATTTGTATCTTTTTGTATCTGCAAATGGGTTTTATCCTCAGTGAAGTGATGGTTTGTTAATTCTGGTGTTATGGACAGGAAGGGGTTTAATTTAGAACAGCCCTGATTTCTCCACCCACTACCTGTCCATGAACATATGGGTGTTTTTGCTTTTTTTATTTCTTCCTAAATAAGTGGTGGTGTATTTTCCTCACCCTTCCAGATTTGGAGTAATCCAATCCTCTATTAATAATCCCACAGTAAACTCAAGACAGGGTAAAATCAGGGGGTTAGTTTAATTCAAATACACTTAAAACATGGGAAGGTGGTTCACAACATCCGTTCCTTTTTGCATTCATACTATAAAAGAGGGATAAGAGAAAGAAAGGCGTTCATGGCAAAGACCACAGACAAAAATATAAAAAATTATGGTTTCAGGTGAGTCCAGAGTCTAGAATGAAAAAGTTCAATGGTGTATTCCTTCAGAGGTTAGTAGGTTGAAACTGTTGCAGGGTGATCCACTTTTGCAGAAGCGATGACTTCCACGGTGGAAGAAGGCACATAGAGATGAATTAGTCTTGTAGGCACAGATACAGAAGTTTAAATGTTCCAGTAGAACACAGTGTAGATGAAGGCTAGGTAATTTAAACCCGGGAAGAGCTCTTTCTATTGCTACATGTTGGTGGTAAATGGTAGACAGGCAGGTTGTTAGCCTGGAGCCCTTCTTCTCTTCTGAGACAAAACAGTGACTGGAGATGGAATCCAAAAGTTGTATAATTAAAAGGATTCAAACAGCTCTAGTCTCATATGACAAGCTGGTTTTGGGTCGAGCCATTCAGCTACTTTGGGTCGAGCCATTGTATTTTGAGCAGGTAACTGTGGAACCATTAGCATGATGTTGGAGATGAGGAGTCACAAATAGCTCTGCCTTTGTCCAGAGCTGGCTGGTGCAGATGTCTCATCTACTAGCTCTTTGTGTTGGCTTGGCTGGAATGTTCATACAATACAAGTCACATTTCAGGAGGTTGATGAGCTCACCTTTATCCATTGGAACTGTTCAAAATTTTACAGAACTACCAAGATGTGACTAGCAGTGGCCATTTTATCAGCCCAGCAATTGTCCATTTAAAAAAAAGAATTTAAAGAAGAGAATATGGAAGAGAAACAAATTTCTTAGATTTCTTTCTTCATGCCTTCTTGGCATGACACGGAACAATGGGACACTTTCGCATAATGAGCACCCAGTGTCAGTACCAAGCACTCCTGGGTCGGGTACAGCATGGATTAGATCAAAAGGTTAGGTATGGTAGTGTCAAGGTTGTGTTACTAGAGTAATAATCCAGAGGACTGGATGAACAATCCAGGTGAACATGAGTTAAAATCCTTCAGGCCAGTTTGAGAATTATATTTCAGTATTAAGAAATGGAAATGAAAAGCTGCAATGAGCAGCAGATTATGGAAGGGGACGGTGGGCAGCGGATGGTTCACTCCCCAGAAGCAAATTGGAATGGCCGGCAGCTCCATCAGTCCTGGCAACACCAAGAGCACGTTAGCTGGCAATGCAGGGACTGCAAGCAGGCCCAGGAAGAAGGCCAGCTAGATCTGGCATTTTGGGCAGGAAGCGTTTGGGTAGCTTAGTGTGCGGGGTGGGGGTGCGGTGGAGATGGTGTGTTTTAAAGAGCAGGTGGGTAGGAAGAAATGGTGGGTACTATCTTGGGGGGGGTGGGGGGAGTGCGGTGGCATGGTGCTGGCCCTCCGAAGCACAAAGGACACCCTCCCCAAGATAGTAATCCCTTTCCTTCGAGCTGATTTTAGTGCCTGCTCGCCCCCCACCGCCCCCCCCCCCCCCCCTAATAATGAGGGGTGAGCTTGGGAGTATTTTAAATATTTTAAATGTACACCCATTGAAAACACACCCAGCGGGGCAAATAAAATGCAGCCCCATGAAACTGAAGAATTGTTGTTAAACCCAACTCTTACATTGTTGCCCTTTAGCAAAGAAAGCCTGTTGTCCTTACCTAGTCTGGCCGATATCCGACTCCAGTCCCAAGCCAACATGGTTGACTCTTTAATTGCCCCTGGAAGTGGCCTGTTACTGCCTTCCCACGGGGAAACGAGGAATTGGTAATAAATGCCGGCCTTGTCAATGATGCTCAAACCCTAAGAATAATTTTGGAAATAATAATGTTCCCCCGTGCCCTCTTTCCCACGTCAGTTACAATGCAGGTTAGATGCAGAGTATAGCTCTCTCTACACTCTACGATTAAACACTCCTAGTGCAGGTACAAACAGCTTAGATGCTGCGTGAAACGCCCTTTGCGCGACCGGGAATTCCCGCCCAAAGTCAATGGACCTTTGGCTCGTCTTTTAAATTTTCCGTCCCGCCCGTGACGATTCCCGCCATGGGGGGGACCGGAAAATCCAGGCTTGTGTGAAACTCCCGCTCCTCTGTCCCCTCAAATATTCCCAGGGAAGATGGAACATGGGTTAGATATGGGGGGTGGGGTAGCAAAAATAATTTCTGACCCTCCCACCAACCTCTCACAGTTTTTACAGCTCACCCAATTTTCCAAGATTTGATAAAGTTTTCATCTGAACCAGTCGGGCACCTCATGGCTATATTCTTGGTCGAGCAATGGCACTATAAAGTCAATGCCATTTTCTTACTTTATCGCCCATTGCCACACACTGGTCCTGCCCATCAGCCATGGGTCATACAAGTATTGAGGTAGCCATTTCAGATGCTATTTAAAGAGATGCTGGGCTGTTCTCAGGTAAAAGCTGTGTCAATCTTTCACCAACACTTTTCTAGTTCATTTGACCCTGAAGAGAATGGAAGTGCTTGTAATTGCTTTTGGGGGTTCTGAATCGTTGCGGCACGTTGCAGTTATTTCTTGGTGAGGGTCGTTTTAGGAATCCCATTCCTAGAGTAGGAGGAAGGACCAAGCTGCAGCCCCAGGGAGAACAAATAGATCTTGCCATGTTTGGAGGAGTGGTTCCCCTACCAACTATGTATATAGGTCCAGAACAACACACCCTATGGCTTTCTAAGGGACAGTGCATATGAAGGCTTTAGTGGTGACCAAATTATGCTGCATTCTGCAAGACGAATTACCGTCTCCTGTAAACAAGGTCACTGCAACCTTGAGGCTCCACTTCTTTTCACACTGTCATAGGAGATAGCAGCAAAATCAGCCAGTCTGCAGTCCAAGTTTGTACAGGTGCTTGATGCATTGCTCAAGCACATAATTTCATCACTTTCTCCACTGAAATTTGAAAACTGCAGGATAGGGATTGCAGGTTCACCCAGATTTGCTGAACTCCCTAAAATTCAGTAGGCGTGACACCGCAACCTTACACAATGCAACTGCCTTCATGAATCGGAAGGTCTGCCATTCTATTTATCAACAGCAGGAATGCCGTAATCGCAGGGCCTCACACAATTGTGTCTTCATGTCCCTGGCAGTTGCTATGGTGTTTTTATATTGCCTTAATTGTTGATTCCCTGCTCCATCTCCCTGAATATCAAGTTAAAAGCTGGCCATTAAAGACTTGGCATTTGACTTCTCCCAGAATTCCAGGGTTGGCAGTGAAACTCTGCTACTATCAAATAGAGCTCTCGCAGAGCAGGCTAATGGAGTCCTCAAGTGACTCAAATTCCTGGACATGTTTGGTGACTTCTTTCCACACAGCTAGCCCAGAAAGGGTGTTCACTGAATAGTTTTGCTCTGTCATAAAGCCAGCTTTGTAAGAGGGCCTTCAGCAATGAAGAGGAAGAGGACACTGAATACTTCGAGAACAGTGAAGAAACAGGAGGAATAGAACAGTTGTCTACAAGCCACAGTTACTTGGCAACAACTCAGTGAAGAGAATTTCAGATCAGCAACCTGGAGAGCAGGGCAGGGAAAAAAATCGTTGAGAAAAATAAATGTCCAGAAATTATCAAAGGCGGGATCATCCCAGAATTGCACTAAATGCGGTAGCACGCATGAAAAAAGATGCTTTACCCACTAGCCGCAATGGCAGGGTTTCATGCCATATTGTCTGCTTCCCTCCTCATTAATTATGCAGCCACAAGAAACATGCTGTCTTGCTGGCAATAGGCTCTGAATCGCCCACCATGCCTTCCGGGTTCCATATCTAAACTGCAGCCACACACTCAGTTCTCAATGGTTTGAGCCCAGAACTGCTCCAGTGAAGACATGGCCGTGAAAGCCAAGAAGAGTTCAGTGACCCGCCAGTGGAATGCCTTTCGGAGGCCCGCTGTGAAGCCCTCCACCCCCACTCTGGCTGCAGGGTGTCCAGCAATCTCACCACTCCAGCTTGGGTGGCAGTGGCAGTGGTGGTCAGTGCCAACACTGCACAGAAGAGTTTGGCTATCCAGTGCAGAAAGAGGATGAATGATCTCATCTGTGCTGCCACGATACGGCAATCGTTTCATCATTCTAAACTTACACATTCGCTGGCATCTCACTCACTGCCAGCTCAAGGGACATCACCACTCACTCTCTCACGCACACCCTCACATCTCCATCTAGCCTCATCTCCTCTGGAGACTGCCTCCTCAGCCCTTATTACCTTGGGGCCACTTGCACAAATCAACATGTGCCCCCACACACACCCTGAGATACCCACCTTCCCCAGTACAGCTCTGTCCCTGCAGCCCCTTCCCTTGCCTGAGACCCCTTTTCTCCCTTCCCCAAGCAAGCCATTGCAAAGTCACCCCTGCCTTACAGCTGGCCTGGTAGGTAGATACCTGTCTTAGAACCTCTCTAAAAGTGATGTGGTGCTGTCTGCGAGGCCTGGCGCTGATGATTACGAGTGTTGCCCTATGCAAGGTAGGCAAACAAGCCTTGAAGTGCCAGGTGAAGCACACCTGGCCAGGTGCACGTCACTTATATGTAGTTGTGAAACACATCAGCATGGTACCCGGATGATCCAGTTTGGAGGGGATGATTCCACTGAGCAGGGCTTATAATGAGATGCTAAAGGATTGAAATTAGGTTCCCGACGTGCAGTGGTGGGAAACGTGGCCTGCCCTTGACGGGTGGAGCGGATGATTGCAAACCGATTTCATGCCGGCATAAAACCGATTTTTGGCCTTCTTGCCATATTGTCCGCTCACGCCCACCATGAAACCCACCGCCAATAGGCATGGAAAATTCCAGCCCATGTAACAGCGGGCAACACTGGCAAAGCAATGACCCACTCATGTAATCAGGACACCACTCCTCTACTCCCACAGATCACCGCACTCCCCTTCACCCCGATAGCTCTGTCTTTTTTCAACCATAACACTAACGTGAGATGTTTCTGACTATTTTGAGACCTGTGTTGCACAGGCCTGGAGCAAGAAAATAATGTAATGTTATGTCAGGATTCAGCTACCTGGGATCTGGGGCCTCTGCCAGTATTTGTGTTAGAGAAGAGACATGTGTGGCCCATGGCTGATAAATGGGTTTGCAGTGCAGACTGTCAACAGGTCCAGGGATCAGATATCACACCATTGTACCTGGAAGTGAATTATTCACTGAAGCTGTGATGTTAGTACCAGGGATGTGTAATAAACCTTCTCTTCCTGGAACAGTGAAAGGCTGCCAGTCAACAGCTCAAGTCTAATCTCCTCACTAACTATATTGAATCAATCCATCAGCGTGCAGCTCATTAGATTCCGGGAAAGACCATGTTTTGTTTTATTCTTTCATGGGATGTGGGTCTCACTGGCTAGGCCAGCATTAATTGCCATTGCTCAGAGGGCATTTAAGAGTTAACATTGTTGTGGGTCTGGAGTCACATGTAGGCCAGATCAGGTAAGGATGGCAGGTTTCTGTCCCTAGAGGGCATTAGAGAACCAATGTGTGTGCCATTCTTATTCTAAAAATGATATTTTGCATGAGTTGATCTGGCCAGGTTATAGCCTGTTACTATTCATAATGATATAATCCAGCCCCCAGAACAATGCTGCAGGAGTTCCTCAGAGCAGTATTGGCACAACTATCTTTAGCTGCTTCATCAATTGACCTTCCCTTCATTTTAAGGTCAGGATGTTTGCTGATTTCATGATATTCAGTTTAATTTGCAACTCCGCAGATACTGAGGAGACCTGGACAACATTCAGGCTTGGGCTGATAAATCGCAAGTAATATTCATGCCACACAAGCACTAGGCAATTAATGACCAGCTCCAACAAGAGAGAATCTAATCTAATGTTCCCCCCTTGACATTCACATCACCATTGCTGCATCTCTCAGCATGAGCAATCTTGAGGTTGCAATTGACCAAAAACTTAACGGACAAACCGCATAAATATCCAGGTTATGAGGTCATGTCAGAGGCTGGGAATTCTGCAGCAGGTTAATCACCTGCTGACTCCCCAAAGCCTTTCCACCATCTACAAGGCACAAGTCAGAAATGTGATGCATTGCTCGCTATTCGCCTTGATGTGTATGTCTTCAGCAACATTCAAGAAGCTTGACACCATCCAGGGCAAAGCAGCCCACTTGATTGGAAACCCATCTATCACCTTAAACGTTCACTCCCTCCACTGCATTATATACCACCTACAAGATGCATTACAGCAACTTACCAAGACTTCTTCAACAGCACTTTCCAAATCCATGACCTCTACCACCTAGAAGAACAAGAAGCAGGTACATGTGAGCACCACTGTGTCTCCTGTCAACACAAAATGGCCATCTGCACATGCGCAATGGTCCATGGAGACATCACTCTGCTCAGTCGGAAAGCAGTTAGCGTCTTGATTGCTCACAGAATATAAATCTGGTACAAGATGGTGGACCATAATACATTTAGTATTGAGTAATTGGACAGATTGGTTCATAAATTAACATTTAAATATGAGTGTTCATATTATAATCGAATTCAATTTGAAATACGAAAAGGAGAAATGTTTTGAAAACTGTGTGCATCACAAACAACCTGTAGAGAATGACCTCAAATTGAACATCTAAGTTTATCAACACCACAGCTTTAAATCACTACCACCCAAATCCCTCTGCCCCCTCGCTGACTCCAGGTTCGGAAACTTTGTTCTATATGTGACGAGGCGGAAATGGGGAAAATTCCCATTAATCTCTGTACAGTGTGTCTCCTGATATTTTTTCTGCAAATCGAGAGGGATGTCCTCGTCTCTTCAGAACCGGGGATATGTCGAGGTGCAGTCAAAGTTTGTGTTGGTTTCCTTTTTCGCGCAGTCAGGGTGAGAGCCTGTGGAACAGTAAACATGGCAGAGAAACGCTCGAGCGGCACTGGCAGCAAGCACAGTCTTGCGATCTCACCACCTGCAATTTCCTCTCCAAGTCACACACCCATCCTGACTTAGAACTACATCGCCATTCCTTCATCATCGCTGGCTCAAACTCCCAGAACTCCTTCCTTAACAGCACTGTGGGTGTAACTACAACACATAGAATGCAGTGATTCAAGAAGGCAAATCTCCAACATCTTCTCAATGGCAATTAGATACAGGCAATAAATGCTGGCCTTGCTAGCGACACTCACATTTCAGGAATGGACATAAATATTTCCCCTTCCTATTGTATTGATGATGTTATCATAAGTTATCTTGTGTGTGTTTGTTGATGATATCATAATAAGCTCTCACTTGTTGGTGTTGAGATCATAGCACATCTTTTTGCAGGTTTGTTAATAATATCAATAAAGTTGGTACTTCCATGGACCTCCTGTTCTTGATATGGCTTATTATTGGAATGAATGATCGAAGTCAGGAAAATTAGACAGATGTTACAGGGGAATTGGAAATGATGTGCTGTCACTCAGTGCATGTTCCCCAAGGAGAGTCATCATAAGTGTGGAGTTGATGGACCAGCTGATCATTTCATGGCTATCAATATTATATGTTCATATGTTTGTATTTTTCATTCAGTTTGCAAAATTTTGTGTCACTTTGGCTCGATGATAACATTCTCACTTCTGAATCAGAAGATTTTCAATTCAAGTCCCCATTCCAGTCACTTGAGCACAAAATCTCATCTGACACTTTAGTGGAGTATGAGGGACTGCTACATTGTCAGAGGAGCCATCTCACATGAGATATTAAACTAAGGCCTCCTTGTCTTTTCAAGTAGATGTGAAAGATTCCGTGGCAGTATTCGACGAAGAGTAAGGAAATTCTCCCTGGCATCTTACCAATATTCACCCCTCAACTGATAGCTACAAACAGATTATCTGATCATTCAATTTCAAATTAGACACAGGAGTCAGAGTGCTGGTCCTGCCGGATGGGGAACCGCGGCTAGTGAAACAATGTCTGAAGCCACCTACAACACAATTATATGGATCATGAGGCATCAAGCTCCAGGCCAAAGGTAAGTTGCAAGCAAAGCTCCAACATCAAAAACAAACAAACAAATACGGGACACATTATATGTGCTGCATATTGAAGAATTTCCTCTCCTGAGCAGGAAAGCCTGTGTCAACCTCAACCTCATCCAAAAGATCAACAAGATTGATCAGCAAAGATCTGGCTCCAATTTTAAAAAGGATTTTCCAAACTTTTTCACTGGGCTGGGTCGACAGAGGACTGCATACAGCGTAATACTGAGAAACAATGTCAAATCCATGTGCTTGCTTGCACCATGGAAAACACTACACCCGCTTATGAAGCAAGTACAATAGCAACTTGATGAGATGACCAAGAATGAGCATCATCACCCCACTGCTGTCATTCAGCTGACAGAATGGTGTTCTGGGATGGTCCCAGTTCCGAAGCCAAATGGGTCCATTCGCATCGACTTGACATAACTCAACAAGGCAGTGGCAAGGGAAATCCACCCAATGTCCTCAGTAAATGACAGCTTGACCAAACTCTCCAAGAGCACAGTGTTCTTGGAACTTGATGCAACAATGGCTTCTGACAGGTTCAGTTAGACGAGAAATTTAAGGTACTGACAACTTTTATCGCCCCATTTGGCAGACACTACTTCAATCATTTGTCCTTCAGTATTACCTCAGCACCCGAGAATTTTCAGCACGCCATGTTGGCCCTCTTACAAGGCCTGAAGGGAGCCATCTGCCATATGGATGATGTCCTTGTCCACGGTATGACTGTCGAGGAACAGGACAGTACACTCATGGCTGTCTTGAAACACATGCAGGAAGCAGGATTGACGCTGAATGATAAGTGTGAGTTCTCTAAGACCCCCGTTTTGTTGTTAGGTCATATTGTGAGCAGCAAAGGCATCATGGCGGACCCACACAAAACAAAGGCAATTAGTGAGTTTCCAATTCCGTCATCCATTCCTGACCTCCGAAGATTCCTAGACACAGTGAACCAGTTGGTGAAATTTCTGACTAAACTGCGCTGGTCACAGATCCTCTGCGACACCCTCACAAAAGGGTCCCAAATGTGGTGTTGGGATGTACACCAAGAGCAAGCATTCCATTAGATCAAAGATATGCTGCTCTCACCAGATATCCTGGATCACCACAACCCATCCCTACCATCTACAATCATAATGGATACGTCATCAACAGGACGAGGAGCAGTTCTGTTCCAGGAGCTGCTGAATGGATGTCACTGACCTGTATATTACACATCTAGGGGACTGTCAGACACAGAGATGCAGTATGCAATTATTGAAAAATAGGCCCTCGCAGTAACATGGGCTTGTGAGAAGTTCTCTGACTATATTTCTGGGCTAAAAGTGACCATCGAGACAGATCGCAAACCTCTGGTCTCACGATTGAATGAGAAAGAAATCGCCAGAAAACCCCTCAGAATTCAGAAATTCCACTTGTGTCTCATGCACTTTGCATACGAGGCAGTATATGTCCAGGGGAAGCATCAAAAAACTGTGGAAACACCGTTCAGAGCCACAGTCGCCCGTCCTGCGACACACTTTGTCAATCTGGTTGACTATATCCACAGTTTGTGCCAATACAACTGCCGGCGAGTTCTAAAAAGCTTCAACAGACGCAGAGGGAGAAGATGCGAGATGAAGAGTGCATCCACATCTGTGAGTACTGCATACAAGGTTGGCCACTGCAGTGTCCAGGTGGCAGTGTTATGAAAATTTACTTTGAACAGCAGAAACTCTTCACTGTTATTGGTGATCTGCTAGTGTATGATGAGCTGTTGGTCCTTCCTGTCTCATTCCTGCCGGAGATTCTGCAATGAATCCACCAATGCCACTTGGGCATCACAGTGCAGAGCACAAGCCCAGTGTGCAGTGTGGTGGCTGGGAATATTGAGAGCAATTGAAGAGATGATTTTACACTGCCAGGTGTGCGCGAACCAGTCCAGAGGGCGTCGCTTATCCTCACACAGTTCCCTACCAGAGCATGGGAATGTTTGGGAATGGATCTATTTGTATACAGCGACAGGCCCTTCCTCTTCATTTTTGACTACTTTTCTCAGTGAATCGAAGTGAAGTGGTTACACACAAGGACCACAGAGTCTGTCATTAGATCATTGAAAGAGATGTTTGCAATCCATGGCAAGTGGTGTCTAACCACAGCCTGCAATTTGCTAATGAATACTGCAGTCACTTTGCCAGCAATTACGGATTTCAACACCTCCCTAGCTCCCTAAGCTACCCACAATCTAACCTGAGGCAGAAAGGGTCACCCGCAGTATGAACACCCTCTTGAAGAAAAATGATGACTTTCCAGTGGCATTTTTGACATGTTGATCCACCCCACTGCAATGGGGATCAGCCTCACCAGAGCTCCAATTTCCCGTGCTGCTGAAGAAATGAATCCGGGGGTTGGTCATCAGGGACTATCAGAAGGTTCAGGACCGAGGTCAGTCCTATAGACAGTGACAAGCTTCCACGTACAAAAAGTGGTACCATACTAGAAACCTGCCCAGGCTAAACAGAGGTGACACGGTGTGGATCAGGGACCTTGACAGAGAAGGCGTCATTGTCCTGAGGGATGAAGATCAACGATGGTCTTTCTTGAAACACACCCCAGAAGGCACAATCAGATGGAACAGAAGTCTTCTCCTCATTCCTCGTGGTGAACCTCCTTTCACACATTTGAGCAAATCAGATTTAGACACCCAAATGATTGAAGCACCAAGTCCTACAATTTCAACTCTGCAAAGGCTGTGGGCCCTGAGAATATTCCAGCAATAGTACTGAAGACTTTTGCTCCAGAACTTGTCACACCCCTAGCCAAGCTCTTCCAGTTCAGCTACAACACTGGCATCTACCCGGCTATGTGGAAAATTGCCCAGGTATTTCCTGTACACAAAAAGCAGGACAAATCCAACCAGGCCAATTACCACCCCATCCCATCAGTCTACTCTCAATCATCAGTAAAGTAATGGAAGTGGTTATCAACAGTGCTATCAAGCAGCACTTGCTTAGAAATAACCTGCTCACTGGCGCTCAGTTTGGGTTCCGCCAAGGCCACTCAGCTCCTGACCTCATTACAGCCTTGGTTCAAACATGGACAAAGGAGCTGAACTCCCGAGGTGAGAGTGACTGCCCTTGACATCAAGGCAGCATTTGACTGAGTGTGGCATCAAGGAGCCCTAGCAAAACTGGAGTCAATGGGATCAGGGGGAAAACTCTCCACCGGTTGGAGTTATACCTAGCACAAAGGAAGATAGTTGTGGTTGTCGCAGGTCATGCATCTCAGCTCCAGGACATTGCTGCAGGAGTTCCTCAGGATAGTGCACTCAGCCCAATCATCTTCAGCTGCTTCATCAATGACCTTCCTTCCATCATAAGGTCAGAAGAGGGGGGATGTTCACTGATGATTCCACAATGTTCAGCACCATTTGCAACTCTTCAGGTACTGAAGTAATCCATGTCCAAATGCAGCAAGATCTGGACAATACCCAGACCTGGGCTGACAAGTGCCAAGTAATATTCATGCCACACAAATGTCAGGCAATGACCGTCTCCAATAAGACAGAATCAAACCAGCGTACCTTGATCCAAAAACAAAAGATGCTGTTAAAACTCAGCAGGTCTAATAGCCTCTGTGGAGTGAAAGACAGAGTTAATGTTTCGAGTCCGTATGACTCTTCATCAGAGTTAAAGAATCATTGGGATTTGAAACGTTAACTCTGTCTTTCTCTCCACAGATGTTGTTAGACCTGTTTTTCCAGCATTTTTTGTTTTTGTTTCAGATTTCCTGCATCTGCATTATTTTGCCTTCATCATCTCTTGATGTTCAATGGCATTACTATCACGGACTCCCCATTATCAACATCCTGGGGGTTACCATTGACCAGAAACTGAACTGGACTGCCATATAAATACTGTGGCTACAAGGGCAGGTCAGAGGCTAGGAATCCTGCGATGAGTAACTCACCTCCTGACTGCCCAAAGCCTGTCCACCATCTACAAAGCACAAGCCTGGATGAGTACAGCTCCCACAACACTCAAGAAGCTGAACACCGTCCAGAACAGAGCAGTCCGCTTGATCGGCAACACATCCACAAACATTCAATCCCTCCACTGCTGACGCACAGTAGCAGCAGTGTGTACCATCTACAAGATGCCCTGCAGGAATTCACCAAGGCTCCTTCGACAGCACCTTCCAAGTCCACGACCACTACCATCTAGAAGGACAAGGGCAGTAGATAGATGGGAACATCACCAACTGGAAGTTCCCCCCAAGTCTCTCACCATCCTGACTTGGAAACATATCGCCGTTCCTTCACTGTCGTTGGATCAAAATCCTGGAATTCCCTTCCTAACAGTACTGTGGATATACCTCCACCACATGGACTGCAGCAGTTCAAGAAGGTAGCTCACCACCACCTTCTCAAGGGCAACTAGGGATGGGCAATAAATTCTGGCCCAGCCAGTGAAACCCACAACCCATGAATGAATTTTAAAAAATACCCCAGACCAACAAAGACAGCCAAAGCAGTTTAGAATAGAACCCCTCCAAACTTGAAAAGAATGAGTTCTGGAAGAGCCGTAAACTGTAAAGCCTCCAGACCTTCTGAATCTGTAAAGTTGGAGACTTGGAGGGGGGGGGGAGAAGAGATAACATGTAAATATTATTGGAAACACTTTTGGGTAAAGACTTGGGGGAGGTGTAGTATTAAGGTGCTTGCGACTGTAAGGACCGCCCACATTATGATGTAGGGAGTCACATGGGAGTATTATGGCCGGTTCAACGGCAAGGTCCATGATTTGTTATGATCCCCGATGAGATGCCCCAAATTGTTAACTTCCTGAATGGGGCCTCAATTTTGCTATGCTCCTGGTTAGTTGCAACAAGCTTAATTTAAAAAGAATCCCTTCCCTCGTGGATACCTTTTCCCCGTCCAAATGTATTTATATTTTAGAAGGAGCCAATTTAACCATGATTTCTTGAACCAAAGAAGGGATAAGTTTATTAGTCGCTAATAAACCCAACAAAAAGATTAATAAAAATGTAACACACGTACACACAGATCAGAAATGAGAAGTTAAGTCCAAACATATAAGTTTAAAAAAGATATACCAATCAGTCTTTGGTTTGTCTGTGATGAATAGATGGCGAACTGTTGCGGCTGTTAAGTTGGGTAATTCTGGTAGAACTGACTTTGGCTGTTGAGCAGTTGGTTTGGAGATTCTTGGTTCCGCAGGTAAGCTGAAAGGAGCTGTCCTATTTCTTTTTGACTGACTTGTGACTTGCCTCCAGCAACAGAGAGAGACGGGAGGCTTTTACCTGCAAGCTGTAGGGATGCCTAGTTGCTATTCTTCTTCTGGGACCCTCACAGCACAAACAAGCACACCAGAACTAGAACACACAGATCAGGTTTGCAGATAGCTTTTTAATCTCTTTTCTTGTGTATTCCTGGAAGGGAAAAAGATGTCTTTTGCCCAGAATCTGCTTTCTTTCAACTCATACCATTTCCACATTCTGAGGTATAACTCAACAGGTGATGGTTTCTGAGATGTGGTAATCAGTCTCCATTGTTTCCGCAACCACAGGAGATTAAAGTTCAATCTTTTGCATTATATTTCTTCCTTTCAAGTGTCTCTATCTGAAGTAGGCCTTGACCCCTTTTTAAGTTTGACATTCCATGTTCTCTTTGGACTAGTTGGTTCAGCATAATCCACATAGGAATTTTCCAGAAAGTGTTTACATTCTCAGCCAGCTCTTGCTTGTTTGTATTTTTTAGAAAAAACACATGTCTTCCTTTAAAAAGTTCAATATACCCGTAAGTAACTTGGGGCAGTGACCCGCTGTCATGCCAGGAGTAATAGAGTGCAGTGATAAGTCAGCATGAAGATAGCACCGAGTCAGAACTGTATATAGTTATTTGTTATTAATAAACAGTTATTGTTCAAACAGACAAGCCTCTAAACCTCTTCATGAGACAACATACAACCTTACAACAGTTACCTGCACCCTCTGTTCCTATTTATTGAGTTTATCTGTAAATTTAACAAGGGTGAAAATGGGTTCTATACTTAGGCCATTTTTGCAGATAAGAAGCGACAAGAACCAACTCTAAACATGTTCTTTGTAGCATGCTCATTAATGTTTTTGCATTAATCCCTTCTTTGTTCAATTGTAATGCAATTGTTTAAAATAAATGGGTTAATGATTGTACTTGGATAGCATTGACAGATGTTTAACTCAACATGTCAACACACAGACCTAATAAAACACTGGGGCATTCAAACCCTGGCCCCTGTGGTCATTCATTCAGCAGTTTTCCCACTTATACTGTACAGCCTTGAATTTCCTTGGAGCCACTCCTATTTTGCACTTCCTACCAAGTTCCAGTGATGGATGGAGCTCCCAGGAAATTCTTGGCCCATGCTGCATGTTTTATTTCTCTCAACTCCCACAGCTTATCACAAACTGTTTTTTTTTTGTTGTTGTTGTTTTATTGGATTACTTTAGTGTGCAACCTTCTGAGACCGCATTAGTTACTGTGCTGTACTTCTAAGTAATTAAACACTTAGAGCAGAACTGACCCGAACGGGAGTGAAATAGTGTGTGATGATGTTGGGCAAGTGTCCCACGTCATCGCGCACTCTTGAAATATTTCACTTGGCGGGTGCGTGCAAGAGGTGGCAGCATGCCCGCTGACAATTAAGAAGCCTATTAAGGCCCTTAATCAATTAATTAAGTTGAATTTTTCACTGCCCATCCAACCATTCGGTTGGCGGGTAGGCGAATAGGCCAGGTGGCCTTTGCATTGTTAACAAAACCTCATCAACGGGTAGGACGAGGTTTCGGAGAGCAAATAAAAAAAATTAAAATTTTTAAAATTCATTTTTCACTTGTCCCTTTTCATGTGAGAGTCACACGCGGGACATGATGACCTTATTTTTGAATTCTTTATTTTTCTGGTTAAAAATCTTCAGCTCCTTGAGGCAGCTCCGTGCCTTCAGGGAGCTTTCACTGAGCGCTCCTCTGCGAATGCACACACTTCAGCGCTCGCGCTCCTCCTGCCCCCACTCCGGCAGCGCTGAGGTTATCAGCGCACGTTTCACGCTGGCTGGCTTTTGATTGGTCAGCCAGCGTGAGGTCACGGTCGGGGCCCGATCCTGGGTGGCAGACTGTTATACGGCCACTCCTGGACCTGCCTGCCCACCCGACGAGGGGAAGATCCTCCCCTTAGAGTCTGAGAGATGCAGTAAAGCACTAAATAAATGCATGATCACTGGCTCTCCCCAACCTTTCTAATTGAAATAATTTCTCAGCATGCACCCTTGTTTTTTTCATGAGTGGAAGTTCCATCATCCATTTTAATTGCAGACAAAGAAGTCTACTAAATAATTAATCTGTTTATCCTAAAATATACCTGCACAATGGACGTAGCCCTTTCACCTCACATCTAGCACTATGTACCTGATATTTTCACTACAGCCTTCACCTGTCACCTGCTGTCCTGCAGTATGGCCCTTTGTTTTTGGTCTCGATATCTCAGGTTCAAACGGAATAAACCTTTTCCATACAGAGGGGAACTTTTCACTTCAACAGCTTTACCTCATAATCAGCCCCTTTCACAAACCTTGACACAAAAGCCCATTGGAGTGGAAATTGAACTTAGAGCAGAATCCTGTTGATGCCTACATGCCTGTCACATCATCAAAGAACACCAGGAGGTTCATGGTACAAAGAAAGGTCCTGGCACTGTGCCAGAACTGTGTAAGTACCCTGTTGTGAGTTGAGCAATTGTCTATTATTTCGAAGATGTGACGTATAACAAGCATCTGAACCAAGAAAATTACCATTTGCAAGTCGTTGCTAATAAAAAGCTGTAAATGCCAGAGGGAAATACAATGTTCTTTCTGTCTGTGTTAGCTGGCTCCTACTGGATAAGGAATAGCATCATACAATGGCAACCAGGCAACGAGTAAATCATTACCACACACTGATAAAAACAAAGTGGAGCAACAGAGCCAGTGTCAGCTCAGACACTCAGTGTGTGATCTGAATTCTGAAATCCAATTATTTCATGGCAAGTGTCTTTGGTTAAAAAAAGAACAGATTTAGCTGCAATTAATAGAGTAGATTTTTGTGAATTACAACTTTGAGCATTAATTCACTGTTTGTTACTTGGTATCTAACTTTTATACAAAATGATCTCTGCCTCAGCTAAGAACAGATCTCTTTTGAAAATGTACAGGGAATCAGCACTCAGTGGATTAGCTGGTAATTTATTCCAAAGATTTACCAATCTCTGGGAAAGGAACCATCCAACAGCTAACTAATTCTACCCTGGCATAATTTATAAGCGTGATCACTGGCTCTCCCCAACCTTTCTAATTGAAATAATTCTCAGTATGCACCCTTGTTTTTTTTTCATTTGTATATGAGAAGTGGTTGTCACTGGCTAAGGCCAGCATTATTCCCCTCCCTAATTTCCCTTGAGAAAGGTGGTGTTGAGCTACCTTCATGAACCACAGCCCATATGGTGCAGGAACATCCACAGTGCTGTTAGGGGGGTAGTTCCAGAATTTTGACCCAGTGACCGTGAATGAATGGTGACATTTCCAAGTCAGTATAAAGAGTTAATGTTTATGTTAATTAGACAATGATGTTAATGATGTAAGCATGACATCAGGGTCAGACGACCAAGAGGCTCAAAGAGAACAAGACACAGAACAGAGAATAATGCACTTACCATGAGGCCTTGAGTGTAAATAGTTCTAAACAAATAGCTTCAAGAAAAACTAAATGCTGGCTATCTTCAAGTCACTCCTAGAGTAAATGAATCCTCATCAAGCCAGAGTGGTGTGTGACTTGGAGGGGAACTTGCGGTTGGTGATGTTCCCATGCACCTGCTGCCCTTGTTCTTCTAGGTGGCAGAGTTCGCAGGTTTGGAAGGTGCTGTGGAAGGAGCCTTGCTGAGTTGCTGCAGTGCATCCTTGTAAATGGTGCACACTGTTGCCACTGTGCCCTGGTGGTAGGAGTGGACGTTTAAGATGGGGATAGAGTGCCAAATATGTGAGCTGCTTTGTCTTGGATGGCATCAAGTTCCTTGGGTGTTGTTGAAGCTTCACTCATCCAGGTAAGTGGAGGGTATTCCACCACACACCGGACTTGTGCCTTATAGATGGTGAACAGGCTTTAGGATGTCAGGAGGTGAGTTACTCACCACAGAATTCCCAACCCCTCACCTGGCCTTGCAAACACAGTATTTATATGGTTGGCCCAGTTAAGTTTCTGGTTGGTGGTAACCCCCAGAATGTTGATAGTGGGGGATTCAGTGATGGTAATGCCATTGAATGTCAAAGGGAGATTGTTAGATTCTCTCTTGTTGGAGATGGTCATTGCCTGACACTTGTGTGGCACGAATGTTACTTGTCATTTATCAGCCCAAGTCTGAATATTGCCCAGGCCTTGCTGCATGTGGACATGGACCGCTTTAGTATCTGAGGCATTGCGAATGGTGCTGAACATTGTGCAATCATCAGCGAACATCCCCACTCCTGACCTTATGATGGATGGAAGGTCATTGATGATACTACAGAAAATCAATAGTGCAGCAAGCTCAGAGGGAGGATAGAAAGTGCAGGGGCAAAATTAAAAAGGAAATTGGGAAAGCAAAGAGTGGTTATGAAAAAATATTACTCAGTAAAATCAAGGAAAACCGAAATATGTTTTATAAATACATAAAGAGCAAGAGGATAACTAAAGAAAGAGTAGGGCCAATTAAAGACCAAAAAGATAACCTGTGTGTGGAGGCGGAAGATGTGGGTATGGTTCTTAATGAATTCTTTGCATTTGTTTTCAAAAATGAGGTCACAATACAGATGTTCTAATTAGGGAGGAGTGAAAAATATTGGAATAAACATAGTGAGAGAAACAGGCAGCTCTAAAAAGTCGTGAACATTTTAATACTTCCAAGTTTGTGGAGCTAGGATGAATAGAAATGATTCTCCCATCTCCACAAAAATACCGCTGGGCTACCGCTGCCATAGGTTTGACCACTACCTCCCCACCCTCGCGAAACTTCACTTCCTTCTTCAGCCCACCCCAAAGACCTGCCTTGAGGCTGGAGATGGCTGGAATTCCTAAGGCTCCGAGCAGGGAAGTACATTGGGATCCCCTACTGCTATCAGCAGCCTCACCTGCTCAATTCAAATGGGACCCGATGCCAAGCTTGGCTCGGGCCTTTCGCCAACCCTTTAAGAGCCGTGTTCATATCCTGCCACGCATTCTATGCTGAAAACTGGTGTGAGTCAATTCTGTTGCTTTGACTTCTGCTGAACAGATTATGACTGGAGAAGTAGTTGTATGCATTATGAATAACAAGTCATACATTTTTTTATTGCAATCAAGTGACATTCTTTAAACTGTAGGAATAGAATTTGTTAGTTGAAAGCTGCTATTCGCCTCCACTTACCATCTGGTTTTTCCAAGATCGCTCTGCTCCTCTAATTCTGGCCTCTTGAATAGCCCTCATTTTAATTGTTCCAGAATTGGCAGCTGTGCCTTCAGCTGCCTTAGCTCTAAACTCTGGAGTTTCCTCACTAAACCACTCCACCTCCCTCTCTCTCTCTTCCGGTCAAATATTCCTTAAAATCTATCTCCGGTCAACTTTTTGGTCACCTGTCCTAAAATCACCCTATCAGTGTCAAATTTTAACATTCCTCTGAAACACCTTGGGGTGTTTTACAACATAAAAGACACTGTATAAGTCCAAATTGTTGTCGATGTCAACCCAACATCATGTAACTGATTAAGTGATTCCACATTCTAGCATCGGACAACTTTATTGATGCTGAATCTTAAATTGTATAGTCTTCATTCTCTATCCAACACTTACAGAAAGACGAGGGAGAAAGGCTGAGTGAAATCTTTATTGATTCTATCCTTATTTGTATATACCATGTCACTAAAAGCAGTTCCTAGAATGCAAGAATTACATTAGTGGGGGTAGTAACAGATTCTAGAACACAGTGCTGTCATTCAAAGTACAGCAAAATTAAACTCTGAAACATCGATGGCACACAATCTGCTCTAAGTACACAGTATTCTTTTCAGGGAGGAAGCTAAGTCTGTTCAAGTAAAGAGATGGTATTGCCCCAGATATCCTGCAATACTTCAGGGTATCATTAAGGGGCACCTGCAGGTTCCCTCATAATGTTAGTGGACATTAGTGAGAGGAATTGCTGCCAAGTGGACGAAGAGGAAAGTTGGACACTGAGTGAGGGACTGTGTTATCATTTGCTAACTATTGGTTGAGGGGATACCCAGGACTCTCCTGTTGATATTTCCTGGTTAACATTGGACTTAAGTCTTTACTAATGTCACTTTTATGCCAATTTTTGCTTCTTTAACTTAGGATGCACAAAGTAGTTTGTTTTTGAGTGTTTCACCGCCGTGAGCAAAATGGCTGCTGAATTCTAGAAGGTCCCCCTTCTCCAAATGGTCACATGAACCATGGTCCACTGGTGCTTGCGTGCTGTCTCCCGGATCAGGATGGGCTCATTCTTCTCGGCAAGAAGCTCAAAGTGTGGAGAGAAGATTTGCTTCATCGTTTCAAAGCCTAGCACCTCCTTGCCGGAGTCATCCTTGTACCCACCCAACCACAGTGACTGTGTGAAGAGAAAAAAGAAAAATGAACTGAGAACGGCCAAAGATCTAGAGTTAATCAGCCAGTCAGACTATTATTTCCACCTGCTCCTGTTGTGTAATAGTCACATGTTCACATTTGGGGTGGTTCCTGGCATGTTACAAATATAAGAAATAGGAGCAGGAATAAGTTATAAGGCTCCTCAATCCCTCACCGCCATACAATAAAATCATGGCTGATCTGATCTTGGCCTCAACTCCACGTTCCAGCCTGTTCCCCATAACCCTTGACTTCAAGAATCTGGTTATCTTTGTCTTGATTATCTTCAATGACTCAGCCTCCACAGCTCTCTGGAGTGAAGAATGATCCCTCTGATAGTTTACACAATGGTGCTGTATAGGGAGCTGATACTTTAAAGTAAGCACTGTAACAGCATACCGAGGGTACAGCTAGTTTATATCGCTGCTTCTGTTTCGCTCTCTGGCCAGGTAAGTGCCCGGCTTAATGAGGCCAAAAACTGCTTACCCTTTCTGTGAGCCAACAGGAACAGATGGCTCAAGCTGCAATGTTTAAATGGGGAACTAATTATAATGACATTATAAATATAGCTTTGATCTAACTCTCTCAGTTGCTATTAGTGACATTACCATTGTACACCCTCGATCTAACTCGAGCTGTATCTTACATGTGGCTTGATGGCCTCCAACACATCTGTTAAGGACAGGGAAAAGGAGGAACCATTCAATATTTCATTACAGTGTGAGTAGATGTTCTGTTTAATTAAGGCAACCAGTTAAATAAGTATAGTTCTGACACTTTCCAAGACAGCTGATCATACAGAATTACTCTGTGTCCATAGGAAACCCTGTGACCTGAAGGTTTCAAACTGGAAGCTGATAATTTTACCTTGGGTGTGAATTCCTCAAGCCAGGCGTATGGTGATGTAATGACAAGAATTCCACTGGGGGCTACCAGCTCTGGGAGTCTGTGGAAGAATGCAAAGGGGTCAGGGAGGCGGCAGATCAGGTTCCCTGCCAGGACACAGCCAAAGGATCCCAGGTCTACAGGCAGATTGCAGGCATCACCCTGCCTGAAGAAGCACCGACTCCGATTCTACAAAAGGAAGTAAAAATACAAGGTGACCAGGCTGGAGTGTTGTGCCTTTGTGTTGAAGATCAGTGACATCACTGCTTGGAATGGAATTTGTTTCGGATCATTAGTATCAGCATGGAGTACATCAAAGAAAATTCCCTCTCCATTACATCCCCCACTGCCTAACCACGCACCCCATCCCCCCACAGAGACCAGGGACAACAACACGATGAAGCTGTCTCTACACTGTCTCATCATGCAGCCAGAGCTCTGAGTGAAGTACAAGGGTAAAGTTTTCTCCCCGTCTGAGCTGGATTCAAATCAAGTCCTACAGATGAGAGAGTGTGTTCTTAGCTCACTGTTTCTTGCTATCTGCAGTGTTTAATTGACAGCTCTGATCTCCACTTTTTGTACTAATGAACTAGGATCCTATTACTCACTTCACTCACAGACATTATTCTACAAGCAGATTTTGCCCCAATGACATCTATAAACTGAAATACACCTCAAATCTTAGCTGTGAGAATAAGGAAACAAATTGCTAATCTGAAATGATAAAGTTCTGGAGATGCAGCAGGACATGTTTGGCATGTAAACCAAGTTTTGTGCAAACCTTTTTGGACCTTTTGCAGGTTTCTGGTGTGAACATTGGTTTCATTGAATGCAAAGTTTGGCCGTCTCCCACATTTTATTGTTAGTATTTTTTTTCCCATGACCTTGAAATGTGTTGACCCAGCCCATTCATTCATATGCAGCATCATAGTCTGGGAGATCTGGATTTGAATCTTGGCCTCATCTGGCACTGGTGAGTTCCTCCAGCAGCCAAGTTACTGACCTTGGCCTTGACTGTCAGACATTGGCACCAAATGGAGTCAACGTGGGTTCCAGGCAGCAAGGAAAGTAAAATTGCCACAGGTCTGATCCTGCCATGGAGCTTTGAGAGAGATTGTTGACCACCTGATGGCCCTCGCCAATCCAACAAGGAAAAAATTGGGAATTGGACACACAACAAAAGTGAATGGGGGTAATCCAGAATGGCAAATTGGCAAAGGGGCAGATTGGAAAGAGAGAGAGAGACAGAGAGAGAGCAGCATGATAAAAATAGAAATGTAATCGTAAAGGAATAACGGGAAAGCGGAGTAGAAAATGGGGGTAGAAACAAAGAAAACTAAGAACAAGAAAATTAATGGCTAAGTGTAGAATGGCAGGGCTGGGGAAATTCGTAAAACTTGGCTGAGTACTTACAATGTCCTTGGGTACCACAGCAGTGTGCTGGGTGCCCAGATCTCCTTCAGTCCAGACACAGTAAGGGAGCTGGCCTTTTTCTTTCAGTTGGTTGCAAGCACTCACAAATGAGAGGCTGAAGTCAATGCCCACCACCTCCTGAAATACCCTTGCCAGTTCAAACGAGGCTCTCCCCACAGCACAGCCGATGTCCAGGGCTCTACAGGGAACTCCACTCTACCAAAAGTGAATAGACAAGGTTACAAATGAAAGAAAGAAGAATCTTTACTCTTTACACCATCTTACAGTGGGTCATAGAGATGGGTTATGAATGGCGTGGTCATTTTTGTAAAGACAGACTTTCATTTACATAGCACCTTTCACAACATCAGAATGTCCAAACACCCCAGTGAAGTACTTTCGAAGTGTAGATTCTCTTGTAACAGCAGCCAATTTTGTACGCAGCAAGCTCCCACAAACAGCTGTGGAATAATGACCAGATAATCTGTTTTAGTGAAGTTGATTGAGGGATAAATATTAGCCAAGACACTTGGGGGAGAACTTCCTTACACTTCTTTGAAATGGGATCGTTTATGTCCACCCCAAGAGGACAGACAGGATCTTGGTTTAGAATCCCATCCAAAGAGAGCACCTTTGACTCTCCTTTCGTACTGCACTGGAGTGTCAGCCTCGATTACATGCTCAAGTATCTGTGATATGGGACTTGTATCCCAGGAACTTCTGATCAAGAAGCAGGCATACTATCACTGAGCCAAGGCTTTGGAGCAAGAACCTCAAGCAGCAGCAGGCAGAACATGCATAATCCATGACTAATCAATGGAAGAGACTGAGGGAGAGAATCAGGAGGGTTTACAATATATGGAGGAGATTAAGCAATTTCTAACTGGCTGCTAACCCCCAGAGATCAGATTTCTGCCAATCACTCCATGCTATCAGTTACTATTCGATCTATTTTAGATTCATTTCCTGATGGCGTAAGATTTCTTCTAGGGACATGATCTGCACTCAGCTGGCTGGAGGTTAACAGTTGTGATCCATTGCTGCAAGTGTATTGACAGTGTTAATGACAATGAAACACACAGCAGGACACACTGAGAAAAGGTGGGTTAATGTTTTGCAGTGTAAAGTGTTATTTGATCTAGCAAGGTTACACCTTCAGTCCAAATATATACTTTGCGCCGGCGACACAATCATTTGAAGATCCAAGGGTTTAGCAGCGACAGAAAATAAGTCCACTTATATTCGACACTTGACTAATATCGTAAGCTCCCTCCCCCATCCCCACCCCCTTTCTGTTTCCCCCTTCCCTTTTTTTTTCCAATAAATTATAAAGATTTTCCTTTTCCCACCTATTTCCATTATATATAAAAAAAAACCCCACTAGAGCTATACCTTGAGTGCCCTACCATCCATTCTTAATTAGCACATTCGTTTAGATAATATCACCAACTTTAATTTTAACACCTATGTGTTCTATTGTACTATTGTCGTTGACATCTTTTGATGATCTGCTTCTATCACTGCTTGTTTGTCCCTACAACCACACCCCCCCCCCCCCACCTCTTTGTCTCTCTATCTCTCCGCCCCCCACACACACACCTTAAACCAGCTTATATTTCAACTCTTTCTTGGACTCGAACGCAAGTTCTGTCGAAGAGTCATGAGGACTCGAAACGTCAACTCTTTTCTTCTCCGCCGATGCTGCCAGACCTGCTGAGTTTTTCCAGGTAATTCTGTTTTTGTTTTGGATTTCCAGCATCCGCAGTTTTTTTGTTTTTATAAAAATAATTCTTCTCTTCCCAGTGCACTATAGTGCTATGCAGCTGCCACCCATTGCACTGTGCCATCCATCACACTGCATCATGTGTGTAAACATGCTATCACATACATGCCATGGATCATACAAATAACATGGCAACGTAGAAGTTTATAACACACAAGTTGGCCATGCAGCCCATTGGACCTGTGCCAGCTCTTTGATAGAGCAATCAAACCCCAAGCTAACCCCAATGTCCCAAATTTACCTACAGCCTCCGTGAGCTCCTCTTGTTGGGGTGCTGGCTATAGCCCCAGCAATAGCCACAGCTCGAACCTGGCGCTGTTGGGACTACAGACCCACCGACTATTCGACTGCAGCTCCCTTAGGTGGGACTTCCTCCCCAGATCGGGGTGGAAATCTTGTCCTTAGTCAATTAATGCCCCTGCCAAATGTTAAATGTCTTAGGGGCAGCCAGTATCAGCAGGGATATGTTCCCCGCCGACTCTTCATGTGGCTGGCTGGGACACTCCCGATCTGAAATATCTTGCCCAAAATGTTGCTGGCCCTTTTCATGTCTTTAATTTGCTGCTCCCACTTTCAAGGTTTAACATGATTAAGTCCCTAGATCACTTCCCAAGTGTACATAACATTCAGCAGCTTTCCATTGAAAGTAAATTTCAATTCCTTGTCTTTCCTCTCATGCATTTTTAACAAATCAATATTTCCAATGTAATGCCAATTAATGTGAGTGCTGGGGAGTGAAACGCTTTTGCCAGTTTTCTCAGCAATATAAACATCAACAGGCCTAAGTTAGATATGACTCAGGTAGTTCTTGAACAAAGTTTCCTCTACCTTGTGTGCCTTAACCCTACTCAGAAAAATATTCACTTTTTGTATCCGTGCTGCAATTAAATATCCCAGTCTTTGTGGACTAGTAATCCAGAATACATGGCCAGGGTTTTACAACCCCTCCACCTGGCAGGATATTACGGTCATGCCAAACTGAATGGAGACTGAAATGGCTCGCTGCATCCACCAGGCGGAGACACGCTGCAGCGGGGCCATAAAATCCTGGCCCATGAATTTGAATCCCACCCTGGGATTTCAAATTTGAATCACAGTCTGACCCACTGACCCACCACCCATACCAGATTGTGAAAGGACAGTGTCTGACCCACTGTCCCACCCAGTCCCAGAGTGTGAAAGGCCAGTGTCTGACCCATTGACCCACCCAGTCCCAGAGTGTGAAAGGCCAGTGTCTGACCCATTGACCCACCCAGTCCCAGAGTGTGAAAGGACAGTGTCTGACCCACTGTCCCACCCAGTCCCAGAGTGTGAAAGGCCAGTGTCTGACCCATTGACCCACCCAGTCCCAGAGTGTGAAAGGCCAGTGTCTGACCCATTGACCCACCCAGTCCCAGAGTGTGAAAGGCCAGTGTCTGACCCATTGACCCACCCAGTCCCAGAGTGTGAAAGGCCAGTGTCTGACCCATTGACCCACCCAGTCCCAGAGTGTGAAAGGCCAGTGTCTGACCCATTGACCCACCCAGTCCCAGAGTGTGAAAGGACAGTGTCTGACCCACTGACCCACCCAGTCCCAGAGAGTGAAAGGCCAGTGTCTGACCCACTGTCCCACCCAGTCCCAGAGAGTGAAAGGCCAGTGTCTGACCCACTGTCCCTCAAAGTGCCATACTTTCCTTTTTCTACCTCTTCTGATTTCGACCACGCCCTTGCAATTCTTTATAATAATTATTTGCAAGAGGATTTAAATGGAGGTTCAGCATGAGCTGTGTCTGTTACCTGTTGAGCAAAGTATTTTATGCATTCCTGAACACATCTCTGTGGAAAATTCTGGAGAGCGACTGGGTCGGTGATGTACAACGACAGTTCCTGAGGTGAGCCGAAGTGGAAGAGAAGGTACTCATTCAGAGCTTTCTGTGTTTCATACACGTTCTCCTTTGACTCTCTCTTTCCTCTTGAAGCCATAAGGCGTCTCCAGAAATGGTAGAAGGTGTAGCCGCTGGCAAGCAGGACTGCAGACCCGACCAGCATGGGCTTCCCGCCCCTCAAAGCATGGATCACAGGCATTGTGAGGCAAACCAGGGCCGCACGGCAGCAGATGGGAACTGGAGGAGCAACAGATATGAAAGGAGGAATGTTAATGAAAGCACTCAGTCTCCGTAACACAAGGTCACTGGAATTTAGGCTGAAACAGTGTTTTTTTCAGCAGAAGGCTTTCAATTCACAGCACCCTAGGCCTTTCCATGAATCCTTCAACCTGCACGGGTGAAGTGCCAGTTCTCAATGCTGCAACTGGCTAAAGTTTTCCCTGCTTACTGGTCTGGCATGACCTTTGTCCTCAAAGTGCTGTGCTCCAATTGGGCAAAAAACGCAGTGCCGAGCTGAAGTTGCAAGCAAGAGGGGGAGGAGTCAGCATCAGGGGAAAATTTGCAGCTTGAATCATTGCCACTCACTGGATTCTTTTTCTCAAGTTCTGCCTCCATCTTCAGGACAGTCTTAATCCTTTCACTTTGTATTCTGGTTGTAGTAGATCAATGCTGTGTTTATATAATCCTCTCCTCTGGGTTTGTTAGATGCCACCACTAAAGAAGTGTACCTAATTGTCATAACACAGACAGATCAGCTTTCCCTTCTACGACTCCACCTCCAGACAGTGGACACGTCTTCAGTTAAAGGGTGGATTTGCCGGTCCTGTCAGTGGCGGGCATCGTCAAATAACTTTTGGGCGCTCTTCAAATTTTCCTGTACTGTTCGCGACAATGCCCGCTGTTGGGGAGGCCGGAAAATCCCACCCTGAGTCTTATGCACTGCACTAAGCGTGCTCGTGTTCAATTTTACATCCTGGCACTAGCATGCTGTTGCACTCACAAACAGGCTTGTGCAGCCACCACAGGTAGCCAATCAGGAGAAACTGAGAGTCCGCCACTCTTTGTTTTCTGGGGTGAATAAAGTTACACTTACAGCCATCAACAGTGCAGACCCTACGTGATCCAGGTGTTAGGCACAGAAACTCTGAGTGAGGTAAATTTGCTCTCCACACTATTCCTCCTGTGTTACAGTTAAGCAGTCCATGAGCAAGTCATGGAGAATTCAGTGAGATTATATTGCGTGCAGGGAGTTAACTTGGACAAGATTGGAACATTTATACCAGGGTTAAGTTCAGTCAGGTGTAGAACTGGACTGGACACAGAGCAGTTGTCGAAATTCCGGGATAACGGTTGAGACCATTTGTACCCTTGGGAACACTAGGAGAAAAACCATGATGTGAAATAGAAAAAAAAGGCTCAATTCAGGAGAGTACAAGATAGAAAGGCTTTTTTTTTAAATACCCCCTCCCACCTGCTTTCTCCCCATCTCTCCTGAACCGTGTAACTCTGGTTATGTCAATTCCTCAGATCCTCGACCCCCTCCCCCACCCTCCCCATACTTCTCACCTCACTCCAGGCCCTTTATGTGTGAGCCTCATTTTCTTATGTGAGAGTTAGAAGGGCTTGCTGTCATTGTGAGGTTAATTACTGGGAAAGGATCCTTCAGCTTCCTCTCATAAGGAGGTGGTGGGGGAGGGTGGGGTTTGGGTGGGGAGTTGGAGGAATGGTGGGGGGGGGTGTGTGGGGGGGATGAGGGTTGGCATTAAGGCGGAGGATGGTGGGGGTGGGGCAGGAGTGGGGCGCTGTCCTCAGGATCGCTTCCTCAGAAGTGGATATTGCTACCAGCAGCTTCTAGGTAAACACAAGTCTGTGGGATTATGGATTTAAACTGTTATCTGATTGGCCTTTTTTAGCAGTAAGAACAGGAAGGGCCAACAATGACTGAAAGTTTGGATACTGTTGCCTTAAAGGGGTAACGGTAAACTAGAATCTGACCGAAGCAGATCGCGAACCTCTAACCTGAGACACACAGAGCAGGGTTCAGTAAAAGTGGGATGTGTCAAAATAGGCACTGGGAGTAATTTTGACTTTAGCATAAAGCAAAGGACAAAAGAAGTGTTGTGACACCCCTACTGAGCTTTAACTCATCCTTTCTCTTTCTCCCTCCCCCACACCACACCGCACCCCCCCCCCCCCCACCCCATCCCATGCATCAAATACAGGTCTGCTGCTCCACCTGCTCCCCCCCCGCCCCAAAATCAATTAGTAGTCATTCTGATCCCACCCAAGGAGAAGCAAATTCACAGCCACTCGCCCATCTCCCTTTGAATGAGAAACAGGTTGTGTCTCTCAGCCCTTTGCCTGGTCGCAGCTAAGCACCTGTCCTCCATAGAGGTAAACACCTATTGTGGTGGAAATTCGTCTCAACTCATTCTTAGGCCCAAAACTGGATATTGTGCACCCCAATTGGGAGGCCCAAGAGCAGCCTAAAACTGGGCCTCGGCATTATTTCAATAACTTAGACTAGCTACCAGTGCCTGTCCTGCCTTGACCTCAGGTCACCCAGTTCATCACATGACTTTCGGGCCATTTGTTCCACCTGTAGGGACCCTCAGGTAACAACAGCAACTTGCAATATATAGCACTTTTATCATAGTAAAATGTGCCAATATGTTTCACAGGAGCTTATTAAAGCAAAATTTGACACTGAGCCACATAAGACAATATTAGAGCAGATGATCAAAAGCTTGGTCAAAGAAAAGATTTGAAGGAGCACCTTAAAACAGGAAAGAGAGGGGGGAGTTGGAGAGGTTTAGGAAGGGAAATCTAGAGCCTAGTACGTTGTCAGCTGAAGACATAGGCACAAATGTTGGAGAGATTAAAACCTGGGATGTGCAAGAGGCCAGAATTAGAGGAACGCAGAGATCTCAGAGTGTTGTGGAGCTGGAGGAGGTTACAGCGATGGAGAGGGGTGGGTGCATGGAGGGATTTGAAAATGAGGATGTGAATTTTAAAAATGTGGCATTGCCAGGCAGGGAGTCAATGTAGGTCAGTGAGCAGAGGGGTAATGAGTGCATGGGACTGAGTGCGAGTTTGGATATGGGCAGCTACATGCTCTGTGGGATGGGCAGGGTGGTGATTATGGATGGCAGTGGTTTCCAGGCCTGCTGTAGATCAGGACTGCTCCCCTCTGTCTCCATGTGAATGTTTGAAAAATAATTACACTCAACAGTTCTGATGCAGCCCATAGGCTGCATTCTGGCCAGGAAAATCTGAACAGGACAGGTTCACCTTCTGATTTCTTGGGGTGAGCCTGCTGAACTGCAAGGGACCTGAACCCCTGTATTAGGCGATTGTCCCATGTGCCCGAAGAAACTGCTCTACTTCCTGGATAACAGCTGCAACAGTTAACACTTTCTACCCCGCCCTCTGTAACTTTCCACCAAAGGGAAAGGAAAATTCAGTCCCCCCACCCTCACCTGTAAAGACATGGACATACAGCAGCCTGGCCCAGTACCAGCTCCCAACTTCCACCCCAAGGCAAATTGGCCCTCACACAATGGCACTCTGCCTTACCCCATCTGTCCTTTCTGCTCTCCTCCACCCTACAGCCCCTCCTCTTCTTCTGTTCTTCTCCCCACCCATTCCTTTCCGTGTCAACCTCCCTCCCCCTCCTAGTCCAGGATCCAAAAGGGTGACTGGCAAGTTGAGCGAACGACCAATTGTTTTCCAATCATCAAGAAATCATTCCCTCAGCGAGAGTCTGCATGGCCAGGAGATGGGGTGTGGGCGAGTGTTGGGGGGGGGGGGGCGGTGGGGTGGCGGTGGGAGGCGGGAGCGGGGGTGGGATGACGAATGAAAGCAAGTCGTGAAGAGAGTGCCTCCTGAAATCATTTAAGTTGAAAACAGAAATGAAAATGACACTGTGGAATATCCGTTTACTACTAATGAGCATTAAATGGCTGTGGAGAGCATTTTCATCACAATGTGATACAGACTGGACCAATTATTCCTTTTGTCTTCAAGGATTCATTAAGTGGGGTAGGATCAGCCAGAGAGCTCTCGAGTGTTGCAGGACACATAGACCACATAGCATGGTCTAGCACTACACAGCCCCATGGAGCACAGTAAACAAATGAAGAAAGCAGATCGGCATTAAACGAGAAATGATTATAGAACCAATTAAGATATGGGAGGGAACACTGATATAGCCAAGTGGTTATGGTACTGGGCTTGTAACCCCAAGATCAAGAGTTCAAATCTCACAATGGCAAACTATGAAACAATGTAACTTCATCTGAATAGGAACAGATGGAAATGTGTTTGTACTCGAAAGAGTTACCTTCCTTGTTAATGAGCCTCTTAAGAATGTTAACTCCAGTGTTAGAGCATTGCAGATTCCTCCTATATCAATAATCCAAAACAAAGATCTGTAACTGCTGCTATCTTAGGGCTGGCACCAGTCCTGGTTTAGGGCCGAGGTCCTGGTTTTGAGGCACATGGTTTGACTTCAGTAGGGACAGTTCAGGTTCAGCAGAGACAGAAAAACTAGTTAAAGATCAAGCAGTTTTGTTTTGAGGTCGACAACCTTGTTTCAGAGCAGATAGTCTGGCTTTGCAGCAGAGGGTCTCCATTATTAGCAGTCAAGGAAGTTCAAGGAAGTCTAACTGTAAGGCAGACTTTTCAGTTTTCAGTAGATAGTCCTGTTTCAGGATTGATAGTCAAGCCTTGTATGGTTCAATACCTCACCAAACAGTGCATTTACAGGCAGAAAGTTAGTCAATGTGAAGAATTACAGGTTTCCTGATGACGTAGTGTATAAAATTATTTATAATATGATTTTTGGGACTTCTTTCCTCTGCATGCCTCAAAAGTGCTTCACAATTGAGGTGCCATGCATTGTGCATTGCTTGTATTGGGTCCCTATGACATGAAAAGAAATCCAACACTGTATGTTCAAAAACTTTATTCTTATTGCTATTTTTTAAAAATGGCCTTTCTGCTGAGCCAAAAAAAATGGCTGCTACAAGTGAATGACCACAGGATTGGCCCTTTGTTCTGGAAGCTACCAACAGGAGTTACAAGAACAAAAGTATTTGTCTCTCAGCCTGTGGAATCTCACACCTCATTGTACAAACCCTTAATCAACACCAAAGCAGGGGAAGTGCAGACAACCTGGCTCCCCAACCTGAACTATCACAAAAGGAAGATATCAGACAACAGCATTGCAATCGTTTTAAACTGTAGGTCATGTATGCCCATGGTGGTCAGTTTAGTTTTGGCATGGAGGTGACTGAGGTTAAAGTGTTTTCCATCTAGGTAGTATTTAACACCGACACTAGAGGGCAGCTGATCATTGATGAAGCGAATAGCCACTGATTATAAATAGTATAGGGGCTATCACACAGCTTTGCTTGACTCCAGTCCGGATTTTGGAAGCGTTGGTTTCAGATCTCCCGCGCAGCACAGTTGCAGTTATATCATCATGAAATAATTGCAGGATTGCGCTGAAGTTTCTTGTTTTTCATCCTGTTATGACCAGTCCCCGGGCGATGGTCCCCCAATTTGTTAAGATCCCGGATGAGGTACCTCAAATGGTGCCTCCCAGGTGAGGGAGGATGAACTGGCTGTTCTTTATTCAACCCACTTGGTTAGTCGCAACAAGGTTAATTTTAAAAAGGATCCCTTCCCTCATGGATACCTTTACCCAGTCCAAATGTACTTATGTTTTAAAAAGAGCCAATCTAACCAGGCTTTCTTGAGTTGAAGGATGTGTGAGTTTATTAGTTACTAAAATGTGATAAAAAAATAATAAAAATGCAACATACTTAAACACAGATTAGAAATGAGAAGTGAGTCCAGAAATAAAAGTCTAAAAAGATATATGAATCAGTCTTTCGCTGGTCCATGAGTAGATGGTGAAATGTTGTGGCCGTTAAGTTGGATGATTCCGGTAGAGCCGACTTTGCCAGTTGAGCAGTGGGTTTGGAGATTCTTGGTTTTGCAGGTTAGCTGAAAGGAGTTGTCCTATTTCCTTTTTGACTGTGGCTTCGCTGACTTGCTTCCAACAATCAGAGAGAAACTTTTTTAATCTGCAAGTGCAGGGATGCCAAGTTGATGTTCTTCAGCCGTGACCTTCACAGCACATCCTCACACACCAGGCCCCTGGAACACCAAAACTAGCGCACAAGAGACCAGGGTTGCAGTTGGGTTTTTAACCCCTTTTTCTTGTGTATTCCCGGAAAGCAAAAAACAAACATGTCTTTCGTCCAGATCTGCTTTCTTTTCAACTCACATCATGTCCACAGTCTGGGATATAACTCACAGCAGATGGTTTCTGCTAAAATGGTAATCAGTCTTCATTATCTCCGCAACCACTGGAGATTACAGTTCAGTTTTTGCATTGTATCTTTTCCTTTGAAGTGTCTCTGTCTGAAGTAGATCATGACAGCTTTTTAGATGTGACATTCTGTTCTCTGGACTAGTTGGTCAAAAGAAATTTTCCAGCCAATGGTTACTTTACAGGCTCAGCCAGCTTTTGTTTATATGTCATTTTAAAAAAAAACACAACAGGTCTTTCTTAAAAATTCAAAATGTCCATAAATTTGAGCTATGGTCCCCTTCCATTTAATTGCTTGTTGCAGCTCTCCCATTGATGGTGATTCACCCTTGGATTCTACCACAGGGTAATGGGGGATAGCTTGGAAAATTCAGCTGCCATTGTGGATTCAACTGCCATTGTGACATTGAGTTGTTGAAAATGTTCTTTCTAGTGTTGAAGGATGGCATTGTCATCCTTAAGAAGAGAAACACCATCCTGTGAACGAAGGGGATTTTGTCCATTTGACCTTGCTCTATAAATGGCCCTGGTGGCTTCCAAAAAGCTTCATGTCATGATGGCCGGCATATTATTGGATGTTTCGAGCTTTCTGTTCCCACCACATGTCCTTTATCTTCCGGATTTGACTTTAGATGTCAGCCTTGAGCTGTTGGAATGCTGCCTTCTTGACATTCAACCTTGGGTTGTTCTGCCATGGCAATGATGGCTGCCCATTTAGGTTCTAGGAAGTCACAGTTTTCAGCATCATTTTGAACCAACCAGACCTGGTGACGACGATGCTCGAATCCAGCTGACCTTATTTGACCCTGCAGTGTTCTGGAATTGAGTTGGATGTGTGAAGATTTTCCAGATTTGTGTGAGCTGCACTTGGAATTCCTTCAGTGGCAAATGTAGGATATGTCAAGAACGTTGTAGTGAAGGGTGTAAGATATCATCCTTGTCACAGTGAGGAGTGTGAGATATATCAGAAAGAGTGAGAGGAAAGGCTATGGAGTATAATGGAGAACGCTTTCTGTTATACCCCACAGTGCTCATGCATTAGTGAGGAGCATGAGATATAACAGGCTACAAAAAGTAATTGAGACAGGAATGTTTTATGCATGTCATTCTTTATACTCAGTAATGTTCCCAAGATCTTTGTCTTTCATCCAGATCTCGAATCAGTAAGGTGCCACTTACATTGGTAGTCCATCTCTCAGTGTTTTATACCTGCAGGTAAAGGGAGGGTGTGATGAAATGCCATTCAGGTGACCAGCTGATACAGAGGGCATCAGCAGGCGAGCTGTCAGAACATCCCAGAGTCCTACTTTGACAAGCTGGCCAGTTAGATGTACTTCAATAGCCTTACAGTGTGGATTCACTGTGAGGTTCTGTAACAGCTACAATAAGTAATGACATTGTTGGTAACAAGTATTTACAATGCACTCATTCCAAAGACTCAAAGACCACCCCCTACCCCACCTCCATCACTCCCTCCACAAACACCGCCCCGCCCTGAGTACAGCAGAGTTTGGCAAAGAGATTAGATGATTCAATCTGAAGTAGAAAAATTGGAACTGGAAGTGTGGAATTGGATTAAAGGGAAACAGAAGAAACAGAGAACAGAAACAGAAATACCTGGAAAAACTCAGCAGATCTGGCAGCATCGGCGGAGAAGAGCACAGTTGACGTTTCGAGTCCTCATGACCCTTCAACAGAACTAAATAAAAATAGGAGAGGGGTGAAATATAAACTGGTTTAAGGTGGGTTTGGGGGGGGTGGGGAGGAGGGGGGGGTGGTAGCGGGCAGAAACAGAGAGCTGTACTACAGCTGCAGCCTATGTCCATGAGAAAACATCAAACTAGCAAAGATCTGATGGCACCATACAAATCATTTTACACACAATAGTTGTCTCTTTTCACACCAGGGAGACATCTGTCAGTGAGCAGATATCTTCCTGAGGGACAGGGACTGAGAGGCACCACTCAGTCTACAGTTAGCTCCCCAAGGGAGAGGGCCAGAGAGACACCAATCAGTGCATAGATAAAAACAAAAAAACTGCGGATGCTGGAAATTCAAAACAAAAACAGAATTACCTGGAAAAACTCAGCAGGTCTGGCAGCATCGGTGGAGAAGAAAAGAGTTGACATTTCGAGTCCTCATGACCCTTCGACAGAACTTGAGTTCGAGTCCAAGAGAGAGTTGAAATATAAGCTGGTTTAAGGTGTGTGTGGGGGGGGGGGGGTGCAGAGAGAGAGAGAGAGAGAAGTGGAGGGGGTTGGTGTGGTTGTAGGGACAAACAAGCAGTGATAGAATCAGATCATCAAAAGATGTCACAAACAACAGAACAAAAGAACACATAGGTGTTAAATTGGTGATATTATCTAAACAAATGTGCTAATTAAGAATGGATGGTAGGGCACTCAAGGTATAGCTCTAGTGGGGGTGGGGAGAGCATAAAAGATTTAAAAATATTTTAAAATAATGGAAATAGGTGGGAAAAGAAAAATCTATATAATTTATTGGAGAAAAACAAAAGGAAGGGGGAAACAGAAAGGGGGTGGGGATGGAGGAGGGAGCTCAAGATCTAAAGTTGTTGAATTCAATATTCAGTCCGGAAGGCTGTAAAGTGCCTAGTCGGAGTCTTATGGGCAGAATCTTCGGCTCGGCGAGCGGGGCCCGCTCGCCAAAGCGTAAAATGACACAGGGTGACATCAGGCATGCATCCCGATGTCACCGCATATTATTTAGATTTTCGGCTGGGCGCCCGCCAAACTGCCAAAGGCCTATTAAGGCTTGTTAAAAAGCAATTAAGCTAATTAACTGAGCCCAGGCGGCCTTCGCATTTTTCATGGAACCTCATCCATGAGCGGGATGAGGTTTCATGAATGATTTAAAATGTTCAGAAAACATTTTATTAAAATTAATGCACACGTCCCTGCTCATGTGACAGTTTCACATGAGGGGATATGTCATAAAAATTTTTACACTCTATTAGCCTGTTTAAACTTCAAACTAATGTCCCTAAGGCGCCTCTGTGCCTCAGAGATTTCTGTGGCTCTTTTGTGCACATCCGCGAGAAAGCGGACTCCCGACTCCAGCACCTTCCCCCACCCTGCCCGCACCGGGAACGCTCAGCCTTAATTGGCCCGCCCACATAAAACGGTTGTGCCCAGCTCTGCCCGCCCCCGCACAACCCTCCTCCCTCCCGACAGGGAGAAAGTTCTCCCCGACGTTTCTTATTTCCTTGAGGGAGAGAGATTGAGAGACACCAGTCAGTGTACAAACATCCCTCTCTGAGGGAAGAGTTTGGGCAGAGGTCTGTTCCCATGGTTGCGTCTTTAAGCTTTTATTTTAATCATTCTTGTTGGGGAGAGTGTAGCTGAACCCCATCGCTTCTTTGCTGTTTTTTGTTTTTCCCAGTTTGAAGCCTGATATCATTTCATCCCAAATGGGCACGTAACCAGGTCCTAGCACTGTAAATTATTGATCCGCTGGTGGAAGTTACTTCCATCTGTCGTCACCGTGGCAACTAGCCATCGTCTAACAGCTGGCACTGTGACACGGGCAGGCAGACTGCAGGGTTATCAGTTTCAGAGGGAAAAGGAGCAAAGGAAAGTATTGGAAACAGAGCGAGAGAGGTAGGCTGAGGCAGAGTTGGACGAGGGATTGAGAGAAGGGACACAAAGATGGTGGGGGAGAGAGAGGGACAGGCGGCAGAATGATGGCAACAGGGAGAGACAGGGAAGTGGGGGGGGAACAGAGAAAGGGAAAGTAGCATAGAAAGAAACTGAGAAAGGAATGAAGAGAAAGCAGGAGCGACGAGGACCGATTATAGAGGGACATCCGCCCAAATGGTCCTCTCACTGTTTGCAATCTATCAATCCAGCCAACCGTGTCAGTCATTCTCCACGCTTTACTTCAGCTCAAAGATTTAGGGAGAAGCCAATTAAGAATTCTTAGGGACCTGGTCACCAAGAACATCCTAAATCCTCCACAGAACCCACCCTCCCCCCACCTCACAATCGAAAAAAATCTTTATGATCAATTGAAGCACAGACCTTTTGTAAAATGCAGTATGAAATAGGCCCATAATTGCATTAATGATAAAACAAATCAGATTACAATATACCACACTTAAGTAGAATTGATCCAGTGGCTGTACAAATTTTTCAGCATTATGGTGAGTTTTACTAGGACCCTATATTTGGCTGGAACTCCTGGGAATGACCCCTCCATAGGCCCCATGTTAGTCTAGCCGCAAAACTCTGATTCCTCCCCAATTCTTTTCATTGCAACAATGTTTTTCGCCCCACCTCTCCCCCAGCAATGCTTTACTTTAAACAACATGCCTTCCCTCTCACCTCATGGCACATCAACCCTTCTGGACATTCCCTTTCCACTGGAGAGATCTCTGTATTCCCATTGGAGTACTTCAAGTGCCAGGAATTCCTGAAACCAGGAACGTGGTTGTCCAGGAAACTATTTATATCGGATCCATCAGGTACTATGAGTACATGAGGATAAGGACTTAGGTGCAGTCAGGAGGGGCAGTGACACAGGATCTTGTAAAATTAAGTAAACAGTGCGAATGATCTTTTGAAGACAGACAGACTGTTAAGATTTTAGACTCATGTTTGGAAATGTCTGTTTCATCAGGCTGTGAGTCCAAGTCCCACTCCAGAGACTTGAACATATAATCCTGGTAATACTCTCAGTGCAGTACTGAAGGAGTGCTGCGCTGTCAGAAATGTCGTATTTCAAGTGAGAAGCAAAATGAGACGCTGTCTGCCTTCTTGGGTGGATGTAAAAGCTCTTGTGGCAATATTTGAAGAGCAGAGGAATTCTTTCCAGTGACCTGGTTGTTGCTGTTTGTGGGAGCATGCTGTGCACAAATAGGCTGCCATGTTAACCACAAACCTGAACCCTTTCGGATATCCTGTGAAAGCTGCTATGTAAATGCCAGTTTGTTATCTTTGTCTTCCATGCCCTGTCTGCTTGGTAAAATTCTGTTCACAAATACTTTCAAACCCCATTCTGAAATCTTCCAGTTATGCCCACTAGGCACTGAATTAAAATATCAGATACCCAGAGCTGAGTTATTGGCTGGAACCTAAACAAGACCTTCAGATGGTTTAAGTATAGAATGACAGCTGTACAGGTTGAGTGACAGTCTGGAATCCATTTATGTATAAGATAATGGTGAGAGTCTCATCAAGGGTTCAGATAGTTTACATGTAGAATAACAGATAGCCATAAATGAGTTAAAGGATGGAATCAAATTGAGGATTTTGGATGGTTCATATATAGGTTAATAGATACTTAAGGTGAGGATCTAATCATTGGTTAATATGAAATAAGCTAGAACAACTGCATTTTCTAAGGTGTCTTTAACCCCTTGTTTAACCCCTTGTTGGGCTTCAGCCCTGAAGAGACTCCAGGCTAACCATATATACTTGATAATTTGTGCCGTGTAGTTTGTTCCTATTGTGTCTCTGTATTTTGCTGACAAAATGTCATGGTGGCAGGTGCAGGTCATAGTGTTGTGCGATGGCGTCACAACAATTTGGGATTGTGAGATGAGCACTGCATGTTTCATGTTTGGGTCGGATAGGTGAATGAAGGAAAAAGGGTTGAAGGGACTTGGGATCAAGAGGGGTAACTTTGATTGGAACTATTTGCCCATGGGGAGGGTAAATGCCAACAGGGAATGGTTGGGTCGATTGGTCTGTTTCTGTGCTCCTACACTACAACAGTGGCAAACTTCAAAAGTACATCATTGGCTGTAAAGCCTTTGGGACATCCTGAGGTCATGAGCGGTGCTATTAAAAATGCAGACCTTTCTTTCTTTTATATTTACCAGCTATTAACCAGCAGCTTTAACCAGGAGGTAATAGCAGAATTGATAAAGGATTGTTGTTATCATAAAAGATTATTATTTTACAAATCTAAAGAGCATTTCCTACCCTATATTCATCTGACAGTTATTTCCTGCTCTTCTCCTAAATGTGCTAACTCTTGTTGGAGTACAGGCTCCATGGAGACCCTGCTGTACCTCACCCGGGTGGTTCCCCTTCATGAATGAGCTTTAACAGCGAGTATAGACAAGCTGTGGGGAGTCAGAATGTAGAATTCCATCCTGACCTCGCCCAGCCTTTGCTGCAGGGGTCCTTGGATTAGGAACAGTAAACCAGAGGCCTTTACCCATCCACTGGGAGCACTGGAGTTCAGTTGGCTCTGCCCCTGAGAGTGAGGTGCCTCAATGCAGAGTGGGGAGTGATCACTCACAGCCTGAGAAATGAGGGGAGACCTCAGCTGTTGTCTGAATTATGCACATTATCTGGAATGTTAAGGTCATTAGACTGTCACATGAGAAATAGATGTTGTCAATTTGATAACATATCAGAGCAAAGATATGTTTGCAACTTTACCTTTGACTCCTGAGCTGACCTTTCCCATTCAGTACACTGACTTGCCCATTGTCTTCTCTGCATTGCATATATCTCTTTGTCCTTGACGAAAGAAGCATTAGTCTCTTGCCTAAGTCTGCACACCCTTCAGCTCGATCTCTCGGCAACTGCATCACTGAGTAGTGACTCATCACTAATTCATCTCCTGATTGTTGCAGATGGCCATGTGGTTGCAATATGGATGGATGTGATTTAGTTTAATTGATTTTATTAATGAGCTCAGGAAATACCCTTCCCGTAGCTATCCTGGATTAAACCCAGAAGGAACTTTTACACCGCGTCTAGCATCCGAACCTGAGGAACACCACCAGGATTCTTAAATAGGAATTATCATCATTGGGATCCATTAAACAGGAGAGCACTGTGACCAGGAGCAGTAACCCATCGAGCATCCTTCAGCAACCCAACAAACACTGTACAGAGCACGTGAGCTGTGGGACTTTGAACAGGGGAACATCATTACCACGAGTCCCTAAAGAGAGAGCATTACCATCAGCAATCCCTTAAAAGGAAACATAGCACTATTGGACCCTCCAAACTGGATGTTTTAACACCAGGACCCTTAAAGAGGTTGCACCAGCAGCTGCAGTGCATGCAGAGAGAAGTTGCACCCAGGTCCTCCAAAGTGGCTGCAATGAGATAAGGATAGGCCACAGATTCCTTGCACTGATCTGATACTGGGCAGCAGCATTACAGTTGATGTTGGTGCTGAGGAGAGGAGAAAGCCTCTAGGCTTCCTCCACTTGACCACTCATCATTGACTGCTTGGTCTTTTGTCAGAGGTAACACTCTGACCCCAAGATCAGCAGGTTGTGGATTCAAGCCCCACTCCAGAGGCTGTCACTTCACTTCAGAACTGAAGGAGTCTCCCTGAAGAGCAGTTTCACTTACCTAGTTAGCCACGTAGGTTTCATACCAGATCCAGGAATGTCAAATGGTAACCTGTTCTTTAGATTATCCTAGACAATGGTTCTGTCTCACCCTCCTCATGGGATATTTCTTGTTTTTGAAAGGCAACCAAATAACATTAGCATCATTAGCATCAGGCAAACTTTAAGCTTCAACTGAGAAACTAAGCTAAGGGGAGATGGTGGTGTAGTGGTCTTCTTTTGTATTGCATTAGGAGCAGAAGCTGTTGTCACATTTTTAATGTCAAGTTCCCTAACCAGTCTAATGCCCTGCTGGAGACCAAGTGTAATTCCAGGATGTCACCCTCAAACTTGAGTTAAAGGCACATTGGGTGGCCACTTTGGCAATGACCAGTCCGTATTCTATTGAGGGTTGTCCACTTGCTCTGGGGGTGGGGGATTGAAACCTGGTTGTTGAGATGTTGGGTCGGAGACAATATGTTTATTTGGGAGGGTATTCTCTGCCCAAGCTTTCCTCCAAGTTTCAGTGTTATGGAGTTGGAGATGTTTGATTCGTGTCTAGAGAGGGTTTTGTAAAGCCATGTAGCAAGTTGAGGCACTTGAAGGTCTCCCTGGATGAGGAGATCCAAGCTGCTGCTGATACACGTTATCTCTCTGCGTGTTGCTGCATCCTGTTGAATGGAGGAGCAATACTTAAGAGGACTGTTAATCACTAAACTGAATTTGATCTCTGTTCCAGAGATTATTCTCATTACTGAGTGTTGTGTGTCAATGAGTTTGGCCTGATGACCTGAGGCCCATATGGATGCAGAAGACCCAAGCTATGGCAAAAGTACGAAGAACAGTGCTTTTTGCACCCCAACTTGTGATGGGGAGTTGAGGATGGTGTTCACTCATTTCTTGGTCTTTTCAACTGTCTTTCAGAGGTGGTGATGGTAAGTTAGGGAGCGGTCAAGGGTCACTCCAAGATAGGTGGGTGTTAGATCATGCCGCATTTTTTCTCCACAGAAGGTGACATGTAAAGTGCTGTATGCCTTGCAATTTTCAGTGTGGAGTGCAGAGACAATGGATTTGGTTGGCTTTGATTGCTGTCTCCACTTCTAGAAATATTCAGCAATTTGACAGGTCAGAGTTTAGCATGGTTTTGTTTTATTCATTCATGGGATGTGGGCTTTGCTGGCTGGGCCAGCATTTATTGCCCATCCCTAGTTGCCCTTGAGAAGGTGATGGTGAGCTGCCTTCTTGAGCTACTGCAGTCCATGTGGTGCAGGTACACCCATGGTGCTGTTAGGTAGTTCCAGGATTTTGACCCATATTTAATAACCCATGGTTTTTGACCCATATATAACCCATGGTTTCTATATCGTTGTCAAGATGATATAATAATTCTCATAATGTTATTGGAATTTATTATAAAATAGAGTAAAAGCGGGATATGTGTGTGTGCTTTAATTGAATCAGCGGTAGCTAGTCTAGGTGCTTTGATCTAAGAAGAGGGGTTAGGTTTGAAATGTTAATTAGATAAACTTGGGGAAGTTTAGAAACATGGGTGTCAAGAGAACATTTGCATTTTGAAATAAACCAGGCTAGATTGTTGTCAAAGGAGGGGTGAAAAGTGTCACCTAGCCAGGTGAAGTTTAGGAACAGTATATTTATTTTTCCCAAAGATTACTGGTAAAACTGTGTGCTATGAGGGGGTTTTATTATCAGGGAGATAAAGTCCAAAGACATAATGAAACAATAGGTGTTTGCATTCAAAGAGTAGGATATTTATAAAGGAGTGAGGGCTGTTTGTAAGGGAAGCTTTGTTAAAACCTTACAAGTGTGTGAAAAAGCCTTTAGCATCTATGCCTCAAGCTGAAGTTAAGAAAACTCACTTGGAAGTTGACTTGTTTAGGGTAACATGTTTCTTTGCCTGGGTCTTTTAAAATCTTTGTGTCTTACTGTTGCCTTAACAAAAGTGTACCTGGGAGTTAGATTGATTTGGGGAATTAGAAGTTATCATCGTAGGAATTTGTAGACCTATGCATGTATTTACAGTTATTTCTTCTATTAATAAACTTTTAATCTAGTTTTGTAAAATCCTTGGTGGTTTTATTACTACTGAATTCAGGGAACGCATCTCAAAATTTATGCAAATTGCAAAACAAATGGTGGCAGTTATTTCAAGTTTCCCTTTGGGATTTGAACAGCTCAGCATTTACCATCGGCTGTGCCATAACAATTGTGGAAAGGTTTTACCTGAGTTGTCAAGGCAATATCATCGGTGTACATAAATTTTTGTGATAATGTGGTGGGCATGTCGCTTATGTCAATGTTAAAAAGTATCGGTACCAGGACACTGCCCTGTGGGAGACTGTTTTTGAGTGTTCATAGAGTGCTGACCTTGTCTCGCAGGTAGACTTTCATCCTTCTCTTGCTCAGAAATGTCCACAGCAGCCAGAGTAGTTTGGCACATGGCAGCAGCAGGGACAGTTTGAGCATCAGCCATGTTTTCAGACAGTATCATAGGCTGAGCAAAAATCTGTTAAAGTGGCTCCAGTCTTGAGCTTGCGATGAAAACCAGCCTCAATGTTTGTGGGGATAGCAAGGACTTGTTCACAGCAAACTGCGCTGGGGCATAAAGCCAGCCTGCTCTTAAAGGGATGAGTTGATAATAGAGCTCACTCATAAAAGAATGAGCCACTCCAGGGGCCTATTGGTCATACAAACTGGGCCTGTTGTTTCCAGGGTCATCTGACTTTCCTGGTTTTGTCAGGGCTATTGTCATGGCCTCACACCAGATTTGGGGAATGTGGCCATTTTTGAGAAGAGTGTCAGTAGCTAATGTTTTGCTGGTGGGGAAAGATAGTGCGGCAGGAAGTCTGGTGAGATACCACCCTTCCCGGCAGCTTTGCCCTTTTTTGTGGTTATTAGGCCAGCATCAATTCCATGAGGGTAAAGTCACCTGGCAGTGGGGAAGACTCTGGACAACTCATAAGACCATAAGACATACGAGTAGAAGTAGGCCATACAGCCCATTGAGACTGGTCTGCCATTCAATTAAATCATGGCTGATCTGATAATCCTCAATTCCACTTTCCTGCCTTTTCCCCAGAATCTTTGATTCCCTTACTGATTAAAAATCTGTCTATCTTGGCCTTGAATATAGTTAATGACTCAGCATCTACAGCCCTCTGCAGTAAAGAATTCCAGATTCACTACCCTCTGAGAAAAGAAATTCCTCCTCACCTGTGTCTTAAATGGATGACGCCTTACTCTGAGATTTTGCCCTCTGGTCCTAGACTCTCCCACAAGGGGAAACAACCTTTCAGCATCTACCCTGTCAAGCCTCCTAAGAATCTTATATGTTTCAATAAGGTCGCATATCATTCTTCTAAACTCCAATGAGCACAGGACCAACCTACTTAACCTCTCCTCATAAGAAAATCCCTCCATCCCTGGCATCAACCTAGCAAACCTTCTTTGGACTGCCCCCAATGCCAAATATGGGACGTGGGCATCACTGGCTAGATCAGCATTTATTGCCCATCCCTAATTGCCCTTGAAGGTGATGGTGAGCTGCCTTCTTGAACCACTGCAGTCTATGTGGTGTAGGTACACCTACAGTGCAGTTAGGAAGGGAGTTCCAGGATTTTGACCCAGCGACAGTGAAGAAACGGCAATATATTTCCAAGTCAGGATGGTGAGTTACTTGGAGGGGAACTTCCAGGTGGTGGTGTTCCCATCTATCTTCTGCTCTTGTCCTTCTAGGTGGTAGTGGCCGTGGGTTTGGAAGGTGCTGTCAGAGAGACTTGGTGAGTTCTTAGAGTGCATCTTGTAGATGGTACACACTGCTGCCACTGTGTGTCAGTGGTGTAGGGAGTGAATGTTTTTGGATGGGGTGTCATTAATCGGGCTGCTTTGACCTGGATGGTGTCAAGCTTCTTGAGTGTTGTTGGAGCTGCACTCATCCAAGCAAGTGGAGAGTATTCCATCAACTTCTAACTTGTGCCTTTTAAACGGAGGGCAGGCTTTGGGGAGTCAGGAGGCGAGTTATTGTCTGCAGGATTCCTGGCCTCTGACCTGCTCTTGTAGCCACAGTATTTATATGGCTCGTCCAGTTCAGTTTCTGGTCAATGGTAAACCCCAGGACGTTGATAGTGGGAAATTCAGCGGGGGTGGTGCCATTGAACATCAAGGGACAATGGCTGGATTCTCTCCTGTTGGAGATGATCATTGCCTGGCACTTGTGTGGTGCAAATGTTACTTGACACTTGTCAGCCCAAGCCTGGATATTGCCCAGGTCTTGGTACAGTTAGACATGTCTTCTTCAATTTCTGAGGAGTCGTGAATGGTGCTGGACATTGCTGCTGGATCTCCAGTTTGTTGGTATTGTTGAAAGGGGGCTTTGCATTCTGGACTCCAATGTACTGCTGACTGAAACCTCAAGGGATGTTCATCTTTGCTGCAGCTGTAAGCAAGGCCATGAAATGATTATACTATTCTGGTGTTGGTGAGGGAGGGGGGGGGATGCGGTGGATAGTTTTCTTCACCTGAGCAGTAAATCCAGGGCAGTTTGCCTCATGGACGTTCCATTTTGGCACTTGTTTTTTTGTTTGACATGACAGGGATTTCAACTCCCATGTGGCTGATAACCAGGGCTATATTCTCTCCTCCAACTTGCTGATCAGAAGGTTGCACTATGTCTGGCATCATACACAAGGTAAACAGCCAGTGCCAACATCTAAGCTGTCAGGGCTATCATTTGAATCATAGCCCCATTCCACATGGCAACTGTTGAAGTCTCCCACATATATGATAGGATGTTCAGGGGGTGCGAGAGTTGGATTAGGCCATTCTTCGCTGAGGGGCTTTATAAATAAGTGTCAGCTTGTCAATTTTGATAGCTGCTGTAGAGGTACCTTTCTGTTCTGTCCTAGGGATTGTAATGTAGTCAGTATTTTCACCTTTCACATAAATCGCCAGGCCATATTTTGAAGGTGTAAGTTGTGGCAGGATTATAACCATAAAACTTGTAATGACATGCTTGCTTATTGTTAGCAATGAGGACAGCAATGTTATTTGTTCTCAGCATCTTTTCCAGGTAGTCACATTTGGTCCATGAGAGACCTTCAGCATTCGTTGACAGATCCATGGACCAATATTCAAAAAGCTTGGCCTTGCGAGGGGTTGTCGTGATTGCTTCAATTTTTAGTTTTGCCCCATTGACCAGGAGGCCTGTAAGGGGTGCTTGGTCACCGTTTCGATTACACTGGTTACGGATTCAAGAGTTCAAGAATCAGCTTGTCAGGGTGGGCCATGGGAAGGCTGTCATCCTCACACCGGCGCAGTGGTAATGTCACTAGGCTAGTAATCCAGAGGCCCAGGTTAATGATCTGAGGACACAGTGTTCCTGGTGGAATTTAAATTTAATCAAATAAAGTCTGGAATTGAAAGCTGGCCTCAGTAGTGATGACCATGAAACTATCATTGATTGTTTTTATAACCCATCTGGTTCACTAACGTCCTGTAGGGAAGAAAATCTGCCATCCTTACCTGGTCTGGCCTATAGATGACTCCAGACCCACAGCAATGTGGTTGGCTCTTAACTGCCCTCTGAAATGGCCGAGCAAACCACTCAATTCAAGGGCAATTAGGGATTAGCAACAAATGCTGGCCTTGCCAGAGATGCCCACCTCCCATGAAAGAATGAATAAAAGTAGTCTCGGACAAAAACGCTTCATATCTGTCGCAGCTGTGACAGGTTCCTCACAAGTGCTATTTATCCAGTGCCTACTGTCCCACCAAGCTAGTTGCCTTTTATAATGAAGGGATCAGTGGTCTACATCTTGTCTTTGTGCATCCACATGAAGCGGGTGTCCATTTTACATCTCTCTTGATTTTTATTTCCATTTAAGTCGGTGTCTACATCAGTGTCTTTAAGCTGCATCATTTTTCGTGCTTGCAGTTTCCATGGTAACCCTTAGATTTCCTTTGCAGTGGGAGTGATTTTAATAAAGCTTCATTTGCATTCAGAACCCAAGATTATCATCATCCTCCAGACATACGTCAATCAGTAACCTTGCCCTATATCTATGAGCTAAGGTTAAATTAATATCTTGTGATAAATTGCCTCAAATTTCAAGATACGATGAGTAGCAACTGTAAAGCTATTGATGACGGATGTGATGCAAAGCCTTGGACCTCTGATGTGCATTCACTGTTGTTATAGAGCCAAACATGGCATACAACTAGATCAGACAGACAACCATGAGACTAATCATCAGTTAATTTTGCTCAGGAGCTGTTGGTTGAGGGATAATTGTTAGCTCGGGCACTAAGAGAATGCTCTGCTCTTCTTCAAAAAGTGCCAATGATATTTCACAAATACCTATCCGATGGTTTGATGTCTAAGCTGAAAATTGGAGATATATGTATAGACAGTTATTGGTAGTAAAAAACTTGAATATTTCTGAAAAGAGAGACAAATTGCAGACGCTTTTCACCTTGCACTCATCAGTACAAATGCAAGAGTGCCAGATTTCAAACAATCACAATAATTTATGATTTGCGGGAAAGGAATGCTGATTGTTGGCAAGTTGACCCTACTTGGCCAAGGCATTGTCATAGAGAAAGCAACAGGGAACTACAGGCTCCCCAGGCTCCCATTTTTTCCATCTTTGGGCAGCACTTGCTGAACAATCCTGAGTGCATTAATAGCTACATTAACAACCAACTTAATAATCAGTTGAGCTCGTAATGTAGCCCATTTACATTTTTTAGAAGTGACATGCATTCAGACGCAGAGACCTGTTCTCTGCAAAAAAAGAAATATTTTCAAGGAATATGTGTGAGGAAAATGTCCTCAGCCCAACCATCTTCAGCTGCTTCATCAATGACCTTCCTTCCATCATAAGGTCAGAAGTGGGGAGATTCGTTGATGATTGCACAATGTTCAGCACCATTCGCGACTCCTCAGATACTGAAGCAGTCCATTCCAAATGCAGCAAGACCTGGACAATATCCAGGCTTGGGCTGACAAGTGGCAAATAACATTTGTGCCACACAAGTGTCAGGCAATGACCATCTCCAACAAGACAGGATCCAAGTATCGCCCCTTGATTTTCAATGGCATCACCATCACTGAATCCCCCACTATCAACATCCTGGGGGTTACCATTGACCAGAAACTGAACTGGACAAGCCATATAAATACTGTGGCTACAGGAGCATGTCAGGGGCTAGGAATCGTGCGATGAGTAACCCACCTCCTGTCTCCCCAAAGTCTGTCCAACATCTACAAGGCACAAATCAGGAGTGTGATGGAATACTCCCCACTTGTTTGGATGAGTGCAGCTCCCACAATACTGAAGAAGCAGGACAAAGCAGCCCACTTGATTGGCACCATATCCACAAACATTCACTCCCTCCACCACCGATGCATGTAGCAGCAGTGTGTACCATCTACAAGATGCACTACAGGAATTCACCAAGGCTCCTTCGACAGCACCTTCCAAACCCACGACCACTACCATCTAGAAGGACAAGGGCAGCAAATGGATGGGAACACCACCACCTGGAAGTTCCCCTCCAAGTCACTCACCATCCTGACTTGGAAATATTTGGCCGTTCCTTCACTGTTGCTGGGTCAAAATTCTGGAACTCCCTTCCCAACAGCACTGTGGGTTTACCTACACCACGTGGACTGCAGCAGTTCAAGAAGGCAGCTCACCATCACCTTCTCAAGGGCAATTAGGGGTGGGCAATAAATGCTGGCCCAGCCAGTGAAGCCCATATCCCATGAATGAATAAAAAAAAATTTAAAAGCTTTGTGCATTTCTTGAATTACCTGGGAGCTTATGGAGCCAAATGTTCCCTGATGCCTTCTCCATGGCAAAGCCTCAGCCAATCAGAGTCGACTTGCCACCCAATCAGCACCCTTTTCTCCTGTGCTATAACTTGTTGGTTTTGTTTACAATTTGGCATTCTTGCATTTATCCTGATGAGTGCAAGACAAAAAGGCTTCGACAATTCTCTTTTCAGCTCTGTGTGTGAATGTATGTATATTATTATATATAATTATACATATATATATAAATATATAATTATATATTTATATATATTAAAATTTATATATAAATAGAATTATGGATCGCTAAGAATGAGGCACATGGGGGTCTAACAGAGATCAGCATGGTTTACAATAATGGGCGCATTGGACTGAGATACTGACTGAAATCGAGATAGTTTCTGAATTGAATTATGGATATCCATGACTAGGCTGGTGTGAGATCTTGTGGAGGCTTTCTGATAGAAGTGAAATCTATCTAGAACCTAGGGCACTTGATTGCTGTCTCTATACGAAGACAAATTATTATCAAATGTTGGCAGAGATCTGTGTGTTTGATTTTAATTACATTCACATTATACTGCTCACAGTTTGTACTTGACCAGGTAGCTGCACTGCCCATTTGTCTCAACCTTCTTGCCTGTAGCAGGTAGCTATCCCCATTGACCATTCCATGTGTCTCCGGAGATGGAATGTGGCTGATTAAATGAGGCACTGCCTGAGCTGAAATCCTCCACAGGCTTCCCACCTGACAGTTCAAGCATTTAAGTCTCGATCGTCTGCCCGGATTTCTTTCCCACCTGGCTGCAGCATTGTGAGGGGGTAGGTCTAGCCGGAAAAGTCCCAATCCCGCCCTTTCATTCAATTTTAACCAGTTGTTTTCATAGATTTTTAGTTGTGTGTTGTTTTGTGAAAGATCTAAAGGGTCAAAAGAAAACAGTGGCTGAGCAATGCAGCGAGAAAGAAATAGCACCCAGCACATATAATTGGTGATGGGATTCCACAGAAAGGACCCTGATTGCTTTTGTATTACACTGGCTTGGTTAGGCACGTGTCGACAACCACATACCACTGCTGGACACTGATGAAGGATGTCCCTGCCCTGAGCATCAAGCATCCAGCAGGTAGCTGAGGCCCCTCTCTCTCTGGAGCCCTCTCCTTGGGCCCCACTGCTTTCTTGATATCTTTGCAGAAGTCTCTCAGAATCCTAAAAAGACTCATATTTACATCCCAAAGCACCAATAAAATATATTTTTTTAAGTGTAGTCACTGTTGCAATGCAGAAAATGCATCAGCCAACATGTGCACAGCAAGATCCTACAGACAACACTGAGATAAATGACCAGATAATCTATTTTAGTGATGTAGGTTGAGGGATGAGCATTGACCAGGCCACCAGGGAAAACTCCACTGCTCTTCTCCCAATAGCACTGGGGGCTCCTTTATGCCCGTCTCAAAGGGCAGCCTCAGTTTAAGGTCTCATCTGAAAGATTGCACCTCTGCACTGGAGTGTGAGCCTGCATTAAGTGGGACTTGAACCATCAGCCTTCTGATTCCGAGACAAGAATACTAACCGAGCCATGGATGAAATCTTTTGCCCGAATACTTCTATCACTTCCTCTCACTGCTACCCAGTGCCCGCTTGCCACCGCATTTGTACAATGCTTTGCAGTATCTCACTACATTTAGTGTGATTATATAGGGTGGAAATTACTTGACTGGTGCACTGATACATTCTTCCTTTCTCATTGTCTTTCTGTTCTCTTGCAGCAATTATTAATCCGAAGCAGCCCAAGGAGGCCCCCAAGAGTTTCAACTTTGACTATTCCTACTGGTCTCACACCACGGTATGTAGCTCACCAGCACCTTACATAGAACAGAGGGAAATGAGCAGCTCCCAGTCCCCCACCTCTCCACTGCCCCATTCCCAGTAGAGGCCCAACCACCTTCAGCTGCTTCATCAATGAGCTTCCTTCCATCATAAGGTCAAAAGTGGGGATGTTCGCTGATGATTGCACAATGTTCAGCACCATTCATGACTCCTCAGATACTGAAGCAGTCCATGTCCAAATGCAGCAAGACCTGGACAATATTCAGGCTTGGGCTGACAAGTGGTAAATAACATTCGTGCCACATAAGTGCCAGGCAATGACCATCTCCAACAAGAACTCTAACCATTGCCCCTTGACATTCAATGGCATTACAATCACTGAAATACCACCATCAACATCCTGGGGGTTACCATTGACCAGAAACTGAACTGGACTAGCCATATAAATACTTTGGGTACAAGAGCAGGTCAGAGGCTAGGAATCCTGCAACGAGTAACTCACCTCCTGACTCCGCAAAGCCTGTCCACCATCTACAAGGCATAAGTTAGGAGTGTGATGGAATACTCCCCACTTGCCTGGATGAGTACAGCTCTAACAACATTCAAGAAGCTTGACACCATCCAGGCCAAAGCAATGCGCTTGATTAGCACCACATCCACAAATATTCATTCCCTCCACCACTGATGCACAGTGGCATCAGTGTGCACCATCTACAAGATACACTCTAACAACTCACCAAGTCTCCTTAAACAGCACCTTCCAAACCTGCGACCACTACCATCTAGAAGGACAAGGGCAGTACACATATGGGAACACCAGCACCTGGAAGTTCCCCTCCAGGCTACTCATCATCCTGACTTGGAAATATATCACCATTCCTTCACTGTCGCTGGGTCAAAATCCTGGAACTCCTTCCCTAACAGCACTGTGGGTGTACCTACACCATATGGACTACAGTGGTTCAAAAAGGCAGCTCACTACCACCTTCTCAAGGGCAGTTAGGGATGGGTAATAAATACTGGCCCAGCCACACCCCATGAAAGAATAAAACAAAGGCGAGTTACTCAGAATATAACCCATGGTTTTTCTGCCCTGAAAGTGTTAGACAGGACAGTGTAGAGGGAGCTTTACACTGTATTTCACCTATGTTTTATCTGCTCTGAGAGTGTTTGATGGGGCTGTGTGGATGGATCATTACTCTGCATCTAACATGTACTTATCTGATCTGGGAGTGATTGTTCTGTTGAGTTTATGCCCTCCTTCTTAGTGATTGATTTCCCTAAGGACTTTCTGTGCTCACTGTTACACAAAGTATGAATCAAACATGTCACAACAAATATGACTCCTGATATAGAAGAATATTGTCTTGGTGCATCAGTGTCTTAATGACAGTTGAGTTTATAAAGGAATACAGTATGTTTATGAGTGATGGATGGGAAGAGATTGGGATGGAGTTACTGAAGGAGGAGGCCAGGCCTGTTCTAACTATGACTACCTGATGCCTTAATTCCAGCCTGCCGACTTCAACTATGCCTCACAGCAGCAGGTATACCGGGACATTGGAGAGGAGATGCTGGAGCATGCCTTTGAGGGGTACAATGTCTGTATCTTTGCCTATGGACAGACTGGGGCAGGGAAATCCTACACCATGATGGGCAAACAGGAAAAGGAGCAGCAGGGGATCATCCCACAGGTAAAACCCATGAGTCTGCTAACTGAGGGTCTCAGGCTGAACTCCAGGTGGCATCATTATCCACTAGCATTACAGTCAATGGTCAATGATAAAGCAACAATGGAATCTTATCTCCACGGTACAGTCCGTGCACTCACCTTGTCCCCCAGTACAGTCCGTGCACTAACCGCGTCCCCAGTACAGTCCGTGCACTAACCGCGTCCCCCAGCACAGTCCGTGCACTCACCACGTCCTCCAGAACAGTCCGTTCACTCACCGCCTCCCCCAGTACAGTCCGTGCACTCACTGTGTCCCCCAGTACAGTCCATGCACTCACCACGTCCTCCAGAACAGTCTGTGCACTCACTGTATCCCCCAGTACAGTCTGTGCACTCACCTGGTCCCCCAGTACAGTCTGTGCACTCACCATGTCCCCAGTACAGTCCATACATTCACCGTGTCCCCCAGTACAGTCCGTGCACTGACCGTGTTTCCCATTACAGTCCGTGCACCCACCTGATCCCCCAGTACAGTCCGTGCACTCACCTGGTCCCCCAGTACAGTCCGTGCAATCACCTGGTCGCCCAGTACAGTCCGTGCACTCACCACGTTCCCCAGTACAGTCCGTGCACTCACCACGTTCCCCAGTACAGTCTGTGCACTCACCACGTCCCCCAGTACAGTCTGTGCACTCACCACATCCCCCAGTACGGTCCATGCACTCACTGTGTCGCCCAGTACAGTCTGCGCACTCACCACGTCCCCCAGTACAGTCCATGCACTGACCATGTTTCTCAGTACAGTCTGTGCACTCACCGTGTTTCCCAGTACAGTCCATGCACTCAACACGTCCCCCTGTACAGTCCATGCACTCATCGTGTCCCCCAGTACAGTCCGTGCACTGACCATGTTTCCCAGTACAGTCTGTGCACTCACCACGTCCCCCAGTACAGTCTGTGCACTCACCACGTCCCCCAGTACAGTCTGTGCACTCACCACGTCCCCCAGTACAGTCTGTGCACTCACCTGGTCCCCCAGTACAGTCTGTGCACTCACCATGTCCCCAGTACAGTCCATACATTCACCGTGTCCCCCAGTACAGTCCGTGCACTGACCGTGTTTCCCATTACAGTCCGTGCACCCACCTGATCCCCCAGTACAGTCCGTGCACTCACCTGGTCCCCCAGTACAGTCCGTGCAATCACCTGGTCGCCCAGTACAGTCCGTGCACTCACCACGTTCCCCAGTACAGTCTGTGCACTCACCACGTCCCCCAGTACAGTCTGTGCACTCACCACATCCCCCAGTACGGTCCATGCACTCACTGTGTCGCCCAGTACAGTCTGCGCACTCACCACGTCCCCCAGTACAGTCCATGCACTGACCATGTTTCTCAGTACAGTCTGTGCACTCACCGTGTCTCCCAGTACAGTCCATGCACTCAACACGTCCCCCTGTACAGTCCATGCACTCACCGTGTCCCCCAGTACAGTCCGTGCACTGACCATGTTTCCCAGTACAGTCTGTGCACTCACCACGTCCCCCAGTACAGTCTGTGCACTCACCACGTCCCCCAGTACAGTCTGTGCACTCACCAGGTCCACAGTACAGTCTGTGCACTCACCACGTCCCCCAGTACAGTCTGTGCACTCACCGTGTTTCCCAGTACAGTCCGTGCACTCACCTGGTCCCCTAGTACAGTCCGTGCACTCACCGTGTCCCCCAGTACTGTCTGTGCACTCACTGTGTCCCCCAGTACAGTCCATGCACTCACCGCCTCCCCCAGTACAGGCTATGTTCTCATGTGAATTCTGAATTCTTGATCATTTCTAGTCTCAGCTCCATTTACAGATATAATAAAACTGGTTGATCAGATGTTGCCTAGTTTCAAAGGTGTCTTCGAAATCTGATGCTAGTTTCACTTAATTTGATGAAGGATGTAATTGTGTGATCCTCTTTGTAAATGTAGACACTTGCTTCTTTGTGATGTAATGCTATTGTTAAAATTGATAATAAGTTTGGTCTGGTATTTAACACTATTTCCCTGGACCAGGCCACAGGACTTTCCCAGATGAATTTAGTGCTGGGAAGCTCTTGGACACCACCTGCTGTTGCTGCCGAGCGCTGTCACATTAAAATCTCCTCTCGCCTCAGGGCCCACTTCACCCCAACAGGATATAATAATCCCATGAAGGGCTGGATGGGTGGGTATTCAGGCCAGTTTAACAAGAAGAGCAGTGTCAATGTTAAATTGCAAACACCTTCCTGGAAGCCGCCACTTGAGGTTGGCCATATTGAAAATAATTCCACCCTTAAACGGCTACTTCAAATACAGGCACCGTCGCATCTCCCATAATAACATTCCCCTCTCACTCCATCCATTCCCATATGGAAGGCACATTGAGTGAGAACCCATGGGCTGGAATTTTTCGGAAGGCGGGATCTTGCTTCCCGCCGTCTGAAGAGTCGGTGGGGATTGTCCTGCAGCCATTTCACACTCAAACGTGCATTACGTGGCTGTAGGTGGGATCTGCCCCTCACTTGGGAGCAAGTCCCGCCTTAGAGAGCTGCCGGCCAATCTGAATGGCCGGAGGCTCTCCATCCCCTGCTGTGAGAGGAGCTGTAGTGGACAGAAGAGGAAGCGCATGAGGATGTCTGAGACTAAGTCTGGGTGTCGAAGGCCAAGGTAAGTTTGAAGGTAGGGAAGGCCTGGGGGTTGAGGGGCACAAAGGGGACAATCGGGGGATAGGCTGGGGTGGAGGTGAGGAGGTTAAGGAGCTCTGGAGGCCACTATATCTTAAGGAGAGGCGCCCAACTTCAGAAGGGAGCTTCTGATGGAGGAGCCTCCCCCGCCCTCCCCTTTCCTTGCTCAAGATCTAAGTCCGTTGATCTTCAGGCTTCCCCCACACAAGGTCAATCCTCCTGCTGGCCTAAAAATTGAGGCTGGGTGGGAAACGGCCCTTAAGTGACCAATAATTCCCCACTTAAAGGCCTCAATTGGGGCAAGGGCTGTGCCTGCCCCAGTGTAAAACTGCTGCATGGTCAGGGCGGGCAGGAACCCCGAGGAAATCCCATTCCTTCAAATTCATGCTCCCCCACCAACAGCCCAGAAACCCGCCGGTGGGAGAGCAGTGTAAAATCAGGCCATGATGTCTAGTTCAGGCACTGAATAGTTTGGTGAAATTGACAAAAGGTGAGTAATATCAGAACGTTGTAGCACAATGAAAGATCATGACTTTTACTGGGCCAATCACCAAGTCCATTTGCAACTGAAAACACTGGACATTTGGATAAGTGTGAGGTGGCAATGGGTGAAAGCAAAATGGATTTTAGATAATGGAGATTATTTTCACCAACATCCACAGTGGCAGAGACCTCCCAATATCTCTGGGATTGAATGCTTGCATAGCTCAATCTCAGGGATAGGGCATGTTCTCTGCTGCTATGGATTCTGGTTAAAGAGATCCCCATAGATCTGCACCAACCTGAACTGAAGTGGGATTCTGCCTCCAAGGCATTTAGGGTAAATTTCCCACTGCAGTGTACCCCTTCCTCACCCCCGCATGATGTCAGCCAAATCACTCACAGCAGAGAGCTGTGCCTGCCACCAGTTTAGTCGGGTGGGTGCCTGGAGAGTCAGGAATCCTGTCAGGAGTACTGACATACAGGAGGGGATCTCAAATTGTTGGGGTGGGTGGGGTGAGACTGGGGGCGGTGCTTGGGTGGTTTTGGTGTCAGCATTTTGCAGGGGAGTCTCTGAAATTGGGGGGTGTCTCAGCATTTAGAATGGTGTCTCTGAAGATGGAGATGAAGGCAATGGTTCACCACATGTCTCAAATATAAAAGGGTCTTTATGTACACGAGAGAGGAGCATGGGTGCAAAGCGTGAAAGTGGCCGAGCAGGAGAAATGCTGTGGTCAAACTGTGAGCAGCAGGCGTGACATGCAAACCAAGCAGTCAAAACCCAATTGAACACATGGAGAGAGTGGGGAACAGTCACTGTGTGGTGGGAGAGGCATCTCACTCCAGCTGTACAGATGAGCTGCTAACAGCCTCTTACTTATGGCCAAAATTAGCAGCAGTGGCACATGGAGAGAGAGGGTTCCTGACAGGGGTCTGAAGGATAATAATCCCTGCAATGTGGCTGGGATCCCTCAGGCACTTGGCCCTATAGCAGCTAGCTTCCAATGTAGCAGATTCCAGGGGCAGGCGATCATTCCATCAATGGAAAAGGACCTAGGATAGCAATAAGCTGGGAAACCCATCAAACAGAGAATGAGTTGGATGATCAGCCATGATCATAATGAATGGCAGAGCAGGCTTGAAGGGCCAAATGGCCTACACCTGCTCCTATTTTCTATGTTTCTATGAACTGAATTCACATCCTGCCGACAGGTCACCAGAATTAGGCACAATCCCAGGTGAGTAAAAGGAAGGAACTCTGCAGAGATGCAATCAATCCCAGGATATTTGACTCACCTGGTTTACTGTACACAGAATGATCATTTTGAAAATGAGGACACCTGCAAATAAAGGGCACTTGTGCAAGTCTCTTAGGTGCCCTGAATTTGCAGGGTTCACTGTAGTTACAAGTAATATGTTGTGATATTTTCTCTCATACGTTTCTCTTTCCCCAGCTATGTGAAGATCTTTTTGCCCGAATTAATGACAGTGCAAATGCCAATCTCTCGTACTCAGTGGAGGTAAGAATGAAACTTCCCGTTCCAAATTACTCCTCGTCCTGACACTTGGCTGTGATTATTTACAGTGTGCATTCAGGGGGAGGATGTCACATCTCACATCATAGAATTTATTTTTTTAAGAATCTTATAGGGAATGTTGGTGGCAAAATAGGTGTTCAGTCGCAGGGCCTACAATCAGGAGTGAGATGACTGCTGTGGAAAGGGCTCCTTTGCAAAATGTCTTTAGCCTTTTCAGTTCCTAATGGGTATGGCCTACAAACCAAAACAGCCCCATAATTGAATGGCAGACAGGCCTATAAATTATGTGGTAAGCAGGAAAGATATCACATTAGCAGCAAGTGCTCCACAGTAGTTGAAGCAGGGACATGTTGATGAGGGAGCTGTACTCTTCATTGAGCTCTACATGAACTGAGAGTACTTGAGTGGGTGCTGTCAACCTTGGGGGCCTGAATGAGGGAGTATTCCATTCCACTAACACCAACCATCTCAAACTGCACCAACAACTTTTGTTTACATAGCAACTTTAACATAGGAATGTGTCCCAAGGCGCTTCACAGAAACATGACCAAATAAAGATCAACTATGAGACAAAGAAACATTAGGAGGGAGTGGAGGTGTTTAGGGAGGGAGCTGCAGAGCTCAATGCCTCAGCAGTTGAAGGCACGGTGCCTGCGGTAGGGCAAAGGACATGAAGGACGTGCAAGAGGCCAGAATTAGAAGAAGACAGAGTCCTCCAAGGTCTGTGAAGCTAGAGCAGGTTTCAGAGATAGGGAGCAACTTGGCTGTGAAGGGATTTGAACGCAAGGATCAGAATTTTGAATTGCCATTGTTGTTGAATTGGGAACCAATGTAGGTCAGCAAACTGGGGGGTGGGGGGCAGTGATGATGGGTGAGTTTGCACACAGGCAGCAGTGTTTTGGATAAGCTGAAGTTTAAGGAATGGGGAGGATGGGAAGCCATCCAGGAGAGCGTTGGGGCAGTCGAGTGTGGAGGTGACAAAGGCTTGGAAGAGGGTTTCAGCTGCAGATGAGCTGAGGCAGGGCAAGGACAGGTGATATTACTGAAGTGGAAGTAGACAGGCTTTGTGATAGAGAGGATATGGGGTCAGAAGCTGAGCTCAGACTCCAAGGTTGCAAATAATCTGGTTCAACCTGAGTAATGGCTCAGGAGTGGGAGAAGGAATTTGTGATGAGTTTACGGAGTTAGTGGTGGGGGCTAAGCCAACAGCTTTATCCTTCCTAAGGTTTAATTGGAAGAAATTGTGGCTCATCCAGGTCTGGATGTTTGACAGCAGCTTGACAGCAAGGAGGTAGTGGAGGGTTGAGGGAGGTGATATTGAGATGGAGCTGGGTGTCGACATGGTAGCTGATTCTACACCTTTGAATTATGTCACCGAGGGGCAGCATATAGATGAGGAAGAGGAGGGATCCAAGGATAGATCTTCCAGGCACTCATAAAAAGCTTACATTTAAAATTAATCATGTATGTGCTATAGTAGAAATTCCACATACTTCACCAGTACTACTGATTCTCCAGCTCTCATCGTTTTTATTACACATTTCCTACGCAATGCCTTAGGTTTCCACCACATTCAGGGAACATCCTGAAAGACTGCTTTTGCAGTTATATGACCACAGTTATATCATACGACTGGTTATTTAAATGCTTATAAGTACACTAATGGCTGCAGGTCAGACAATGAGTTAACATACTGACCTTTCACCCCGCTGGTTCATGCTGCATATCTCCAGCAGACAGGGTGTTTCAGGTCTGAGTGTAGGCGTGGTTGTCGCTTGGTGCAGAGAAGGCAAACAGAGAAAAAAGTTTTCTTCTAAAAGAGGGAGTAGGGGCATCTCATCCTCCTAAAGCAAACATTACTTGAATTACGCACACTGAATAAGGGTGGTCGAGAGAATCCCATTTCTCCGGCTGACAACTATGAGTCTGGTGTTTCGTTCTTTCGTGTGACCTTCTTGCTGTGTTTCGCAGGTCAGTTACATGGAGATTTACTGTGAACGTGTGCGAGACCTCCTGAACCCCAAGACCAAAGGGAACCTTCGTGTTCGGGAACACCCCATCCTCGGCCCTTACGTGGAGGACCTCTCCAAACTCGCTGTCACCTCCTTCAATGACATTTCAGACCTCATGGACTCAGGCAACAAGGCCAGGTATGAGGAACTGGATACCTCCTGCCATGGGGAACATAGGAATCATCAGACAAATAAAGACCAAGGTCACCTTACATCATTCTGGTAGTTGCTTAATACACCAAAAATGGAACTACTGACTAATCATAGGAGTTGATCTCTATCAGTTGGTCTACAACAGACCCAGACATGAGGCAAGGAATCCGCCTACTGGCGGAGAGCTTTGGGAACCAGAGATCCAAAGCCACTGGTTCCTCCCAGCTTGCTGCACTTATCATCTCTTAAATTACTCGTCTACTTATCCTAAAATGCTATTTTCAAAAACAAATCTCTGACTTATATCTAAACATTTCAATATTGTTTCTGCCATCTCCCTAGGGAGCCTTTTCCATAGATTGACCACTTACTCTCTGAAAGATTGTGCCCTTATATCGGCTTAAACTGGAAGATGCTTAAGGTAATGGCAGCTATCAATGGAGCACCACTTTGGGCATCGTTTCCAGCAAGATTTATTCAAACTGCTGCCCCCAAAGTGACAGGCTGATGGAATAATCGACTGGCCACTGTGTGCTCAGTAAGAGTGGGGGGGTGTGCTAAATTTAACCTGATCTATTAAGCAGTCATTGGAATGTAAAATTGGATGTTGCAGGTTTGGGGAATTGTGGAACATGTGGCCACTCTGATCCTGGCACTCTTCCTTCGGGTAGGTTATGTTAAACTGTCTCACAGAGAATAATGGGACCCCAGGAATCAGTGTTACGTTTGCCCCCAGATCATCTATTGAATAGCATTTCCTTCATGTCACTAACTGATGAAAATGTTAACCTTGCTATCACTTATTAAAGGCTTTTGACCCCACTCACTGAGAGGTATAACCCTCCTTAACTCACGGACAAATATTGCCCCCACAGATATTGTTACTCACTGAAGTCTATTGGACCCGTTGACATTCACTAAATACTTTTGCACCTGTTGTTACATATTGATAATTATTAGCCCTAACTCACGCACTAATGAGTACAGCCCCTCCTGTCACTATTGCCGCTGCTGTCACTGACTGTTGACCCTGTTGTCATTAACTATTGCCCCCCACCACCAATGACTATTGTCCCTGCCATTACTGATTATTGCCCCCATCACCATTGACTATTGCCCCCACCATCATTGACTATTGCCCCCACCATCACAGACTATTGCCCCCACCATCACAGACTATTGCCCCCACTGTCACTGACTATTGCTTCTGTTGTCACAAATCCCAAACCATTTGCTCCTGAATGTGAGTGACAGGGAGAGCTGTTTTTTTTCACAGTCTTCATCGAAGATAAGGTTCCACTGTAACTCCAATGATGTCAGTGCCTGATTGGAAGGTAAGTATGGGACAGAGGAGACTTGGGCATGCTAATGAAAGTCAATAACAAGAGTATTAACCTTCAATCTGCTGAGAGATGCAAATGAAAGAATTGGCAATGCGGGGATGAGTGAAAGCAAGAGGCAGCCCTGTGAAGAAATGTGAAAGAGGAAGAGGTCAGACTCAGGTTCTTGTCTTTGTTTTCTCTCTCCTCAGAACGGTGGCTGCCACAAACATGAATGAGACGAGCAGTCGATCTCACGCTGTGTTCAACATCATCTTCACACAGAAAGCACATGACTTCACCCCAGATACATCCTCTGAAAAGGTAAAGGCAATGAGCAGACCGGGGTGGCAGGGGAATGTCAGCAGATTAACACTGTCCATTCCAATCCATCCCAGTGACAGTAAGGGATTGAGAGTATGCTTGCTCTGATTGAAGACCGAATGGTTCAGTGCCCTTCCACCTCCGAGAGTTGGGCTTTAAATCCAGCTCATTCAGATAGGACATAGGCCTTTTACTGTTTGATGGAGAACTGTCCTGTGTTTAAACCTGAGTTTAAATCCAGCTCAGACATATGGTTGAAAGCCAGTGATAACCTTTGAGTGAACTTGTTTCAGACAGACTGATCGGATTCCTGGTGGGCATGAGTCTTCAATAGAAACATAACTATGAGAAAAAGGAATATCTTCTATATACTTCATCCAAAGTTCAGCTCCCTGTACCTTAACATGTACCAAGTCCTATTCACCCACCACTCCTACACTTGCTGACTTATATTGGCACCCTGTCCATCAACACCTTGATTTTAAAATTCTTATCCACAAGTTCAAACCCCTCAATGACCTCATCCCTCCCTAGCTCTGTAACCTCCTCCAGCCTTATAACCCTTGCATGCCTTTCAACTCAGCTTCTTGTGCTTCCACACAAACGTAAGAGATAGGAGGAGTAGGCCATTTATTCCCCCACACCCGCAAGCCTGCTAGGCCATTGGATTGAGGCTGATCTGAGTGTTCACTGCCTGCGCTTCACAACCTTTGACTGCCCCGCGCGCCCCCCCTGTAGATCAAAAATCTGTCTTTCCTCTGCCTACTATTGGCAATCGTTCCTTCCTAAACCTCTCCATCTCTCTCTCTCTCCTGCTTTAAGAACCTCCTTGAAACCTACCTGTTTGACCAAACTTTTAATCACCTGCCCTAGTATCTCCTTCCATGACTTGGTGTCAATTTTTGTCTGATTTATGTCCCCATGAAGCATCTTGGGATATTTTGTGCCATTTTACTACCTCAGAGGCACAATATAAATGCAAGTTGTTAGCAAACTGAAGTGACTGTCAGGGTTTGTGACTATATGTCACCGCAGCAAAAGCTGTGCAGTCAGGTAACCGCAGATTAACGTGATAAAAGCAAAATACTGCGGATGCTGGAAATCTAGAACAGAAACAAAAATACCTGGAAAAACTCAGCAGGTCTAACAGCATCTGTGGAGAGGGATACAGTTGACGTTTCGAGTCCGTATGACCCTTCATCAGAATTAAGACATATAGAAATGAGATGAAATATAAGCTGGTAGAAGGGGATGGGACAGGTAGAACTCGATAGGAGCCTTTCCCCCCACCCCACCCCCACTAGTGCCATCTGCCACTAGCTTATCCTGCTTGCTACCCTTAATGTCCCCATTAGCATGTTCGTTAGATAATATCACCATTGTCAACACCCTTTGTCCTTTTGTCTATGACACCTTTGGCAATCTCTCCTTTGCCTCCAACTATCACTGGCCCCCTATTGAGCTCTACCTGTCCCATCCCCTTCTACCAGCTTATATTTCATCCCATTTCTATATGTCTTAGTTCTGATGAAGGGTCATATGGACTCGAAACGTCAACTGTATCCCTCTCCGCAGATGCTGCCTGACCTGCTGAGTTTTTCCAGGTATTTTTGTTTTTGTCCCAGATTAACATGTCTGGATTTGGCATGGAAATGGAGGAGCGGTATTCTCAGGAATGAGAGGCTATCGTTGTAAAGAAATGTTGGGAAAACTGATTCCTTCTTTCATTGTTGAGAAGGTTATAATCTAATAAACTTTTACAAAATCATGGCAGAAAATGAATTTTCAGTGTATGGTGAATTTATTCCAATTAAGGAAGGGTGCACACTGAGGGTACAGCTCAGGAATGAAGGAAGAGCTTAGAAGAAATGTTTTCAGATGGAGGGTTATTAGATCATGAAATTCTTTATGACACATGATTATGGAAGTGGATTCTATAACATCACGGGTGGCATTCAACCTTTTCCGAAATCCAGAGCTGGATGAGCAGAAATTTCCTCCAATTAAATATTGGGAAGATCGAAGCCATTGGTCACGATCCCCACCACAAATCCCACTCCCTTGCCACTGACTTCATCTCTCTCCTTGGCTACTGTCTGAGGTTGAACCAGACTGTTTGAACTTTGGTGCCATATTTGACCCCAAGATGAGCTTTCAACCACATCCACAGCATCACTAACACCAACTATTAACACCCATGTAACATAGCTCGACTCCACCCTGCCTCATCGCATCTGCTGCTGAACCCTTCCTGCCTTTGTTACCTCCAGACTTGACAATTTCAAAGCACGGCTGGCCTCCCACCCTCTGCAAACTTCAGGTCATCCAAAACTGTTGCCTGTGTCCTAACTCAAACTAAATTCCATTCAACCCATCGCTCCTGGGCTCAGTGACCTACACGAGCTCCTATTTCAGCAACACCTCCAGTCCCACAATCCTTTGTAATACTAGCACTCCTCTAATTCCTGAGCATCGTGATTTTAATCCCTCCAGCTGCCTAGGCCCTGTATTCTGGAATTCTTTCCCTAAACCGCTCTCCCTCCCTACCTCGTTTTTCTCCTTTAAGACACTCCTTAAAATCTACCTCTTTTCCCCTTCAAGCCACTCACCATTCTGGCTTGAAACTATATCGTTGTTCCTTCACTGTCATTGGGTCAAAAACCTGGAATTCCTTGCAAACAGCACTGTGGGTGTACCTACACCACATGGACTGCAGTTCAAGGACGCAGTTCACCACCACCTTCTCAAGGGCAATTAGAGACGGGAAACACATGCTGGCCTAGCCAGTCATGCCAATATCCCATGAATGAATAAAAAAAATGTTTCTGGTCATCTGCCTTAATGTTTCCTTATGTAACTCAGTGTTGTATTTTGTTTTATAATGTCTCTGTGAAGCACCTTGGGACATTCTACTATGTTAAAAGCACTATATGAATACAAGTTGTTAGTGTTGTTGGGGTGAACAAGAAAAGCCCTTAACATTATGGCTGCTCTTTGCACACCACTGTTCTGTTGAAGTGTCATGAGGACTCGAAACGTCAACTCTTTTCTTCTCCGCCGATGCTGCCAGACCTGCTGAGTTTTTCCAGGTAATTCTGTTTTTGTTTTGCCTGTCACACGCCCAGCCCTGATTCTGTGATTATGCAGCTTTTGTCACTGCTCGTTCTGTTCTTCATTGACAGTTACATCTTGCCTCTGGCTGCACCTTATGAAGCATCAAATCCAGCTCTGAGCCTTGGCACACAGTGACTGCCCTGATGCTGGGGTACATATCACCTAGGTTACAGATGGCCTAGGTTACAGGAATATTATACAGTGATGTATACAGAATTTGTATATACATTTACAGTGCATAGAGAACATGCCAGGGAGTTATAACGGGGTCCAAAATGGGGGAAGAGAATTAAAATTAACAATTATGTTATGACTCTTCATGAAATGCCCTGCTTTGTTTCTAATTTCTTCTATAGGTCAGTAAAATCAGTTTGGTCGATCTTGCTGGAAGTGAAAGAGCAGATTCCACAGGAGCAAAGGGAACACGATTAAAGGTGAGAATTTGTATCCATCCAGCCATTCATCCATTAATTTATCCACCCATCTGTACATTCATTTATCCACCCACCCAGCTGTCTATCAAACATATATCTGTCTACCCCACCCTTTCATCCATCCAGCCATCCAGACCCCATTCATCAACCTGTCTTTCCACAAACCCACCCATGAGTTCATTCATCCAGCTACCCATCCATCCAATCATCCAATCATCCATCAAGACCTTGACAGGTGACCTTTCTACCTGTCCATTTACTCCTTCATTCGTTTACCCCCTGTCCAGCCACCCAGACACTCACCTTGATGTGTTTATTAGTATATCTGTGTTGTAATCCAAACTCTCCAATGCCCTGTCCCTCTTATGTGGTGATACCACAGTCAGTTCTGTTATGAGTCTTGTCAATATTCCACATTCAGTTTTGAACAATAGGGTTTCAATGTGAATTTGGAAGTATGCCATTAAAGTATGTTGTTTGACAGCTGCAGTTAATTTGATATACATGTGAAAAGTACCCCACATCACATTAATGCCTTTTCATTTAGAATCATTTTGAGTTCCCAGGTGCGTCACTGTATTTCTTAAACTTGAGCTTCCATGTCGCACTTTGAAAAGTGTCATGTTTTGCACTGGTTTATTGGTGGTAGCCTGTGTGTGTGAGCAATTAGAATGAACACTCTTATTTGAAATCACACCATGTATAATCCGTAAGGCAATCAGCAAAACGTTTCAATTAAATTGTTATGTTGTGTTTGTTTTAATTAGAGAAACAATAATAAATTGAATTTATGTTCAGTTCTTTTTTGCCTGTGTAGTTTAATTGTTCTTTCCTTGTTGTCTGCAGGAAGGTGCAAATATCAACAAATCTCTAACAACCCTGGGCAAAGTCATCTCGGCATTGGCGGATGTGGTGAGTGCAACCTGTTGCTTTTATTGGATTGTTCTGGTATGGTGAGGATGTAGGCACTTCTCCACATTAAGCAAGATGCTGAAAGCAACTGAGGAATCTTGGCAGAATCAATGCCCAACGTTCCCAACCAATATAGAGTAGCAATTAACAAAGTCAATAGAATGACAAAACCTGTAGGCACAACAGTAGGATTAGAGTCAGAGGAAGTCAGGGTTCTAGAGTTCGACTGGTCCCCGGGCATGATTTGTTATGATCCTGGACGAGTACCCCAATTTGTTATGCTCCTGGATGACGAGGGGTGAACTGGCTCTCCTTTATTCAAACCCTTCGGTTGGTCGCAACAAGGTTAATTTAAAAAGGATCCCTTCCCTCATGGATACCTTTACCAGTCCAAATGTTTCAAAAGGTGCCAATTTAACCAGGTTTTCTTGAGTTAAAGAAAGAGTGAGTTTATGAATCACTAAAAGGCGAGAAAAAGTAACAAAAATGCAACGCACATACACACAGATTAGAAATGAGAAGTGAGTCCAGAAATAAAAGTTTAAAAAGATGTATATGAATCAGTTTTTTGGCTTGTCCATGAGGAGTAGATGGTGAAACATTGCAGCTGTTAAGTTGGAAGATTCCAGGAGAGCCGACTTTGGCAGTTGAGCAGCTGGTTTGTAGATTCTTTGTTTCGCAGGTTAGCTGAAAGGAGTTGTCCTGTTTCCTTTTTGGCTGTGGCTTTGCTAACTTGTGACTTGCTTCCAACAATCAGAGAGAGAACATTTTTCCTGCGAGCGCAGGGATGCCTAGTTGATGTTCTTCAGCTGTGACCTTCACAGCACACCCTCACACACCAGGTCTGGAACACCAAAACTAGCGCACAGACCAGGGTTGCAGATGGATTTTTAACCCCTTTTCTCATGTACTTCTGAAAGGGAAAAAAAAACAAATGTGTCTTGCCTAGATCTGCTTTCTTTTCAACTCAGATCATATCCACAGTCTGGGATATAATTCACAGGAGATAGTAATCAGCCTTCATTGTCTTCGCAATCACAGGAAGTTACAGTTCAGTTTTTGCATTGCATTCTTTCCTTTGAAGTGTCCCTGTCTGAAGCAGGCCCTGACACATTTTTAGGTGTAACATTCCATTCTCTGGATGAGTTGGTCAAGTGTAATCCACATACGAATTTCTCAGCAAGTGGTTACTTTGCAGTCTCACCCTGCTTTTGCTTGTATGTCCTTTTTAAAAAAAAACATATCTTACTTAAAAGTTCGATATGTCTATAAGTAATTCAGGGATATGATCCAAGATATTGACACTGGTCAGACCCTAATACAAATATTGTGTCAAGCCATGTTTGCCAAGATACAAGGGTTACTTTCTGGCACACGAAGCAGTGCACAAACCTGATCCCTCATGTCAAAGAAAAAATATTTTTAAAAGAAAGAGGTGCATTTTTATAGCGCCCTTTCATAATCTCAGGACATCCCAAAACACTTTGCATTAAGTACTTTTCTTCTGGAGTGTAGTCTGGAGAAAAGTGGCAGCTAATTTGCACATAGCAAGGTTGCATCAACAGCAATGGTCTTTTTTTAGCGATGTTGATTGAGGAAGAAATATTGGACAGGCCACTGAGAAGAACTTCCCTGCTCTTCTTCGAAATAGTGTCATGGGATCTTTTATATACAACAGAGAGAGCAGTTAGGTCCTCGGTTTAACTTTTCATCTGAAATACATCTCTGACAATGTAGCACTCTGTCCGAACTACACTGAAGTGTCAAACTAGATTTTTGTGCTCAAGTCTCTGGAGTGGGACTTGAAACCACAACTGAGTGAATCATGAACAAAGACTCAAAAACTTCAGCCTTTCAGCCTGAAAAGGAGGGGTCTGGCAGGTGATCTTACAAAGGTTATAGGAAGGTAAATTGATAAAAACAATACGAGAAAACATAAATTGCAAGAATAGGATGTTCTACTCTAGAAGGTCAGTTGGTGAAGGGTGGAACTGGAGACAACGCTTACACACTTCTTTATTTATTTTCAGAGTTTCTAATTACAAGCATGCATCTCTGAACCCAACCGCCACGGTTTTAGTGTGGTTCCATTGGGGGTGGGCATCATGGCGGGTGAGGGGGGGAGGGTATAATTCTGCATGAGGGACAGAAATTGGTTTCACATCAGCATGAAACCGCAGTGGGATCATCCACCATTGTCCACACGCTGGATCGTAAATCCTGGTGTGAACACAATTGACATCCCAAGGCCTGACTGGAATCGTCCCCCGGATGCCGGCCCAAAAACGTCTGGACAAGCATGACATGTGCTGACGTCGGGACTTACCATGAGGGCCTTGCTCAGATAGCAGACATCCAAGAAGAAGATGGTGCTGGAGCCCTACAGCTACCGGACCGTGGAGGAACACATACATCGCATGCTGGGTGGATCCTCATGCAAGTGGCTCCACCAGGAAACAGCTCACGGAAGGTGGGAGGTCTCCATTGATGTCTCAGGTCTGCTTCAGAACATCATGGTCTTGGCCACGGGCTGCTACAGATGACTGGTGAAGGGAGGGAAGAGGAAGGTCTAGGTGTGAGTGGGGGAGGAAGGTGTACTGGAGGTTGGAGTGAGGTTGGTGGGGGGGGGGATTGAAGGTGTTTGGGGGATGAGGTTGGGAATGGGGGGATGAAGGTGTCAGGGGAGGAGGGAGTACCGGGGGAGGAGGGTGTATCGGGGAGAATGCTGCAAGTGGGGAGGTAGGTGTAAGGGGGGAGGACGGTGTAAGCAGGGATGAAGGTGTAAGGAAGTGAGTTTGGAGAGGGGAAGGTGTCTGGGGGAAAGAAAGAGTTCAGAGAGGGGAAGGTGTCTGGGGGTGGAGGGAGTTCAAAGAGGGGAAGGTGTACAGGGGAAGGGTGGAGTTTGGAGGGGGGAAGGTGTCCGGGGAGGATGAGGGAGTAAGGGTGGAGGAGATTCTAAGGGTAACATGCAAGGGAGGGGTCTTTGGAGTCAATGACTGCCTCCTGGGGAGCGAACTGAGGGTGGGCATGGTAGGAGGGAATGGTGAGTGTGAGAGGGAGCAGAGGGAGCCGGTGGGGTGGGAGGGTGAGAGTGCGCCAGTAAGGTTAGAAGGGACAGTGAGGTTGATTGGTGGGGACATGGAGGCAAACATGGACCCTGAGGGTGGGAAGGAGGAGGTTATGGAGGTCAATGTGGATGGGGGTGGAGTTCTCTGGAAGGTAGGAAACTTGCAGGTTCACCTGGACATCCTGAAAAGACAAGGGTTTGGGTTGGAACGTGATGGTGGGGAGGTGGAAGTTGATGCTGGGGTTACACAATGAAGGGGGAAGGGACATGGGGAGGGGAAAGGATGGGGGAGCTTAGCAGCAACTTCACCCCAACCATGATATGCAAATCGAAAATGAGCGGAGCATCATGTTGAACGGGCACAGGTGCTCAGAGGCTGGACAGAGATACAGGTCAGCTCAGATGGAAAACTGAAAGAGAACCCAAACAGGCAGCATTGAAAGTGCTTGGGACAATGAGAAGAGTGTGATGGATGAAGGCTCCGTGTCTGTGGGAGAGTGCTTGCACAAGTCTCTGAAAGGCCCTGCCACACACACACTTCTTTCTCCAGAATCACTTGTGGTCCGGCTGCATACAGCTGAACTACTAGTGGGGAGATGCAGGGGTAGGACTTGTGAAGCCTGTCAGTGAAGCTGAAAGAATACGTTACACATTATTCAGTGAAAGTGAATTTATTTCCAGATTATAAAGTAGTAAAATGTGTTCACCCATGCAACCACTTGTGTTCTGAATTTTTTAACTTTTCTAGGCCTACCACTTCTAGGTGCTGCCCTGACATCAACAACGGGGTGGAGACAGCCTGTGCAATGGTTGACCCTGTTGCTTGATAACTTTGGCATGTGTCCCATGGAGAACTGAGGCCTTGAGGACCTTGGCTTATTTTGGTTGTCCTCCTGTGGGGCCAGCTGCTCCCTCTGTGGTGACAGAGGATGAGGTTGAGGGGATCACAGGCAGAGACTTGGAGAGAGCAGACAGCCTCTGAGATTCCTGAGTGGATGACTCAGAGGTTTCCAGCTGCTGCTCCTCCTCACTTCGGGTGCCCGAGGGCACCAGCCTGACTCCTTGAAGGAAAGGAGCACCTGGAGGGGCATTGAGGTGCCCCATTTCCCTCTCATGTTGCCACTGGAGAAACTCATCTATGGCTACTGCGATGGAGTGCAGGTCTGCACACATCTCCACATTCTGTTGGACTGGGTTCTCCATGATGTCCACCATCCTTCCCATGGAGACCTCCATGCGTGCACCTGTGGGCACCACTGCATCAGAGAGCAGGTGGACTCACTCCTCCAACTTGTGTGGCACTCTGTTGAGGTCTCCCAACAGCTTTGCAGGATGCTCCCCCGCCTTCTGCTAACTCTCCATGATGAGTTGGAAGGCCGAAACTAGAGGCTCATCATCTGACTCAAACCTCAGATGCCTGTTCCCCAGCAGTTCTGCAAGTGCCGGGGAGCTTGGCTGAAGCTGCCTCCTGCTGCTGCGGACATGTGTCTGTGCGGTAACCACCAGATTGTGAACCCGAGCATGCTCTACATCTAGGTCCCACTGAGGTGCATGTCTTTGCGCTGGTGGAGGGTGTGGGTAAGCGCTGTGATGGGTTTTCCAGGCTGCTTATTTCCAGCTTTTCAATGGTGAAGGTTTCCTCTTGGCTGGAGGTGAGCATTTGGATGGAGCTGAGGGACTGTCTGGCTGAGGGTGTCAGTCGCTTGGCAGAGCTCCCGTGAACCAAAGTAAAGATAATTAGTGCATGGCAGCAGAGTCACAAGCCATAGAGAGAGCACTCACTGTTCCGTTGAGAGAGGGACGATGTGGTGCAGGATCCTCACGTCGGTGTTCGCTGCTGACCTCACCGTCATCACAAGCAATATCCACTTCCTCACCAGTCCGTGCAATAGCACATGCCTCAAAGTGAGTGAAGGGTCTAATGTGGGCCACTTCACCCCTGGTCCAGGACTGCTTGCTCCTGCTGTGAGCCAGTTTCCGCTGCATGAAAACAGTTGGAGAGTGTGAGCAGGACACATGGCACTGTGTGGAATGTTTGTGTGGTGAGCAGCGCAATGGATGGGATGAGGACTTGAACTCGAGAGGATATGAGCCTAATGGAGATGCAAGGGTGTTTGTGAGAGTTAGCGGTGTTGTCCCTTGAGGTGTGAGATCCCTGTGGATGTGTGATGGGTTTGGGGGTGTGTGTTGAGAGTAATGAGTTGGTTGACTTACCCTGGCAGAACGGATGAAAGGATTCACCCTCTTCCTGAACTGGATGGCTGACTGGTGGTGCTGACTGCCACTGCCACTGACTCCCAGGCCAGATGGACTCTGATGGACCTCCTCTGGCCTGAGTGGGAGTACAGGATTTTGCAGCAGGCCTCAATGGTGTCCAAAGGTGTTCCAGTGAGGCATCACTACGTTTGAGGGCTGCTGTCTTCCTGGCTTTTGGGGCCATTTGTTGCCTGGAGCAGTCCTGGTCTGTAGACAAGAAGTAGGCTGCACTCTGGTGTGCTTTAAATGTGTTGCACTGAGTGAGGAAGCGCTGAGGTCATGTTGTGGGAAAATCCGAGCCAGCCCGCCAGCCATCCACTGTATTTCCTGTGAATGCATTATTAATGAGGTGGGACGCACCAGGATTGGAACACTATGGTATGAAAACCCACCATTGCAGCCAGTGGGTAAAACCTTTTTTTTCACCCTGCTACCACACTTTGTGCAAATCTGGGACGATTCCACCCTGTGTCTATTTTTATAGTAAATCCTCAGTTAATGCCTGTATTTGTTTAATTGTTAATTGTACTTCAATTGTATTTATGTACAAGTACAAGAGACAGATGCTGAAACGGGTAAAAGCCACATTTAGGACTGATATCAAGAACTGATATCATCGTATTAAAAATAGATTCTCTCTGTGATAGTAACATCCCTAATAAAAGGGATCCTGATTGAGATGACCGATTGTTATTCTGATATCCTTTAATGGTAGTCTCCTCACAGCTTCTTATGATATTAGTAATGTGTTCTAGGTGTTGTGGAGTAGTTGCAGTGATGTGCCACATGTCTGATCTACTCAGTGAGCTTCTTCCTTGTTCTGTTTTTTACAGGATTCTGGATCAAACAAGGTATGGATAATACTTGCTGACACTCACGTTAACAGGGTTCATCCTGTGCTATCTCTCAGTTCACATCAAGATCAGGCCCAGCTATGATATCCAGGCAGTGAAGTAATCTGCCAACACTCACAACCTGGGCTCCTCCATGAAGAATTCGGCGCTTTGGTGAGGTACAAGAGGGTAACCGATACCCGTGGAGTTGTACCTTAGCAAATTCAGGAGAGGTGGTGAAGAGGAGGGGAGGGAACATTGACTGCCATCAGTTTGAAAACCTTTGAAGTCAGCTTGAGCTTCACAGTTGGCAAACTGAGCCATGTTGCTTCAGTGTGGACATGTATACAATAATTCCAAACCTGTCTTGTACAGGGCAGAGACTGAGGGACAAAAGTGGATGGTTAATATATGGTGTAACTTCCTTGCTGGATGACACAGTAAAAGGAGTTCATGCATGTCTCTTGTGTGTCTTTCTTCCGAGAGAGTGGGGCATTTGGCTCTCTTTTTTTAATAAATAGCTATTATCTTGTGGTTCAGTATCTCAGGCCAATCTTTTAGGTGACCCCTCACGCCTTTTGTTCAAAACAAGTGCTTTAATTTGCCAGATATTAAGGTGAGTCAGTTTTGTGCTCAGGGATTAACCACAGAATATTGCCCACTTTGTTCTGACTTCACTGGTGTTAACTGGTGACCTCAGAAGATCTTCCTTTTCTTCGGAAGTTGGAAGAGTAACATTGCACTGGACTGAGTATAGAAGATGCTGGAAATACTCAGGCAGTTTCTTTTGGAGAGAAACAGCATTAATGGGCCATTAACTTACACAGTTAAAATCGGGCCCAATGTTTCAGGCCAATGACCTTTTATCAGAACTGGAAGATGAACACCTATTGAGCATGTACTTATACATTGGGCTATGACTTAGGCTTCATTTGAAACAAATTTATTAAGCAATAAAAGAAGAGTGAGCACTAACAAACTGTAGATTTTCCAGTCGTTTTTAAACTTAGCTAACTCAAGTAAATAGAAAAATAATATTGCAACCTCAGCATGAAACAATAGTGTGTGTAATACTGCATTCTTATGTCATGGTGCTTTTTCTTATCATCCACAGAAGGTGCTAACCCTGAACATCTCTCCAGAGACTTTAGACAGATTTTTCAAATTAAACCAGGCAGGCTGAGCAATAGTTTCCAAAGCACAAGTGTGGTCAGACCAATTTAAATTTAATTTAAACAACATAGAACACTCAATCAATTATATATTCAAACCAATTCCATAAGATGTCTGTGTTTGAATTGAAAGACATGGTTCTACACTCAGGCACCTGTCTCAGTCAAACCTTCATGCCAAATGCATTAAAATAAATTGGGAAATGTTCTTCTCACAATGTGAGTGTTGTAACACATTGGACTGGATTTTCAGATCCAGCAGGAACACCACGTCACTGGGGTCAGACGCACTTCCAGCTGTTCCAGCGAATGTTGACTTCAGCAGATTTTCTGGGGTCAGACTGGTTTCAGTCTATCTTTGTGCTTCATTTAGTAAAGAAAGGGAAATGGCTGCTGCAACTGCCACAATGTTGCTTGGCCTCCAACCCTAGCCCAAGTCATCTATTAAAAAATATTTTCGAATCACCAGCCTTACCTCGTGCATCCAGCTGCCCTGCAGTGTTACACTGGCATTGCTAAGACGCTGATGCTGAGAAATCCATTGGATGGTATATTCTCATCATTAGCATCTAATTTGAGTATGTTACCCAAAATGGGAGGTCGGATTCAATGTCCACCATCATTTCCAGAAAGATAATCAGGGAATGAAGGTGATCTTCAACGAGTCAGTAAAACAGCTCCTGACTCTCCTGTCTCCAACTGTTTCCTCAAATCAACCAGCAGTGTTTTGGAAAATGTAACATTGTTTCTTACTCTATCTTAGACAAGTGTATTTCATTTTGTATCACAGCACCTTTGTCCCTAAGTTAGGCAGGTTAGTGCCAGAGATACTTTTCACGTCAGCTAAAGTCCTGTCAGCCTGAGCTAGAGAGAGGAAGAGGACTCACCTGAGGTCACCGCTCCTGTCCAATGAGCCCTGCAGAAGCAGGCTGAGGTTAGACTGGGCTCCAGTTCTTCTCCATCCCTTGCCCACCATCTCCTGGCACTCACCATAGAAGGCTGCAGGAGTGGATCGGGCAGGGGCACTGGTGTGACCAAATCCCAGCAAGGAATCAGTGCCTATGGGGCAGGTGGGGAGGCAAAACAAACTCTGATTTGTCCAATGTTTTCTGTAATTAAATTGCTGTGTCCAATGTCAGTTTGTTATTGTGCTCTGTTTATGATTTTTTTCCTTGTTCAATGCTGAACAGAACAAGAAAAAGAAGAAAACTGATTTCATCCCATACAGAGACTCTGTGCTGACATGGTTACTGCGGGAAAACCTAGGTAAGAGTCCCTTCCTCCATACAGCAATTTAATGAGATTAGCAGCTAACTAGTGGTTTCTGCATTGTCTATGATAACCAATCATTAGCTTGGGCTGTTATTAATAATCTTAGAAATGGCAGTTGAGCGGGTCTGTATAACACTATAATATCATGGTCTTTTCACCCTGAGACCTGGAGTCCAATTATACAAAAAAACTTGTTATCTAGCACCTTTCATGACTTTAGGACACGGTGAAGCATTTTGCAACTACTGAATTACTTTTTGAAGTGTAGTGACTGTTGTAATGCAGGATAATCTGTTTTTTTGGTGGAGTGTGAATGGAGACTTGGTTTAATGTCTCATCAGAAAAAAGGCTGCTCCGACTGTGCAGAACTCCCTCAGTACTGCACAGGGGAGTCAGCTGAAATTTTCCGTTCTTACATCCTTCTGATTCAGAGGCAGGGGAGCTAACACTGAGCCATAACTGGTGAGATTCTCCTCTCACTAGATTTGGTCACAAACAAAATGCATTTGATTAATCTCAACATGTTTGTCAGATGATGGAGTTGTAGGGCTGCTTAACATTGCTCAATGGTCAGTATGGGGAGTGGGGCTATGGTAGGGAGTACAAGGTCTGATGTTGCACTGAGTGGGCAGTCACAATGGAGTTAGTGATCCAGACACGCATCTGTTTCAGGGGAAGAGAAGGAAAGGTCTTTACGATATATGTTGGAAAAAGTGTTTAAACAATGCAGTGTAGCAGCCTGTTTGTCATAAGTTCCTGATTACTGTTGCTGTTAGGGTGACTAGAAGTACTTCCCCCTACACTGGGGTTTGGCAAGCAGGTCAAACTGGGCCATTGTGACACCCACACCTCCCGCTGGCCAGCCTGGGACTGGCATTGCCATTGGTAGCGCGGTCAGAGCACGGAGGTATGGTGGCATGGCCAAATTAAAGAATCGAATTGTTAAAGATGAGAGAAGACATGAGGGAGCGGGTCAATGGCACTGGACCTAACGCTCTGCTTCTCTACAGGGGGCAATTCTCGGACAGCCATGGTGGCAGCCCTTAGTCCAGCTGACATCAACTACGATGAGACTCTCAGCACCCTGAGGTAAGGAACAGACAAGCTCCCCCCCCGCTGTGTCACTGATGTGTTGGAGGGAGGGAGCAGCTGGGTTTTGAGCAGGGGGGAGGGAATGTATTAAAGAAGGACTGGAGAGTGAGGGGGGACACTGGGCTAAGGGCTTAAGGGAGGAAGGAGCACGATTAAGGGCTTGGTCAGAGAGGAACTATGTTAAGGAAAGGGAAACAGGTGGGAATAGGGTTCCAGTGAGGAGAAGATAATGAAGCACTGATTGAGTTGAGGACTATTTACTGTTCCCTTTCTTTGCCTTTTCCCTAACCCTACACAACAAACACCATCTGGTTAATTCTGCTGCTTAGGTACGCTGATCGTGCTAAACAGATTCGCTGCAATGCAGTTATTAATGAGGATCCCAACAACAAGCTGATCCGAGAGCTGAAGGATGAAGTGTCCAGATTGAGAGACCTGCTCTGCACACAGGGACTGGGTGACATTATCGATCGTAAGCAACAGTGTATCATTGAGTCAGAGGAAATGTTAGACTTTGCCCCCAGCCCATCCTCCTTTCCCCTCCCCCACCCTAAAAACACATGTCTTAACACTTGTCAGTTCTCCTGTGCCATTGCTCACAAGTAATCTTGGATTGGGGATCTGACTGCTCACCTTGCCTGTGTTTTTGGGGCTACTCCCCAAAATGAGGAGATTTAGATAATCGTAGCTATGTATGAACTGCTCAGGTCACCCAAAAGGCAGCTGTAATTGCAGATTTCAGCTTGCAGCTCCCTGTCTGGCTTTCTTTCTCTTTTAAGATCAAGGTTGCTTTATATCTGTAATATGTGGCATGTAATACCTTAGGGTCAAATTTTCGCAGAGCTGGGTAGGTTGCTTTGGCTTTTCAAAATGGTGAGGGGCCCAGTTGCAGACATCCCACCCCTATTTTCTAACAGATCCCATTTTGCCATTAGGGGAAAGGGGGCGGGGCATGATTCACACAGGAGGGAAACCCAAACTCAGCACGGCCATTTGAACTCAGTGCTGAGTTCAAACAGACCTATTTTGGCTCCTGCAAGGGCCTTAACCTGCGGTGTAGGAATCACAAATTGATGAAGTAAATGTAAACACTGTTGCAGGGCAGACAACATCTGCATAACTGTCATGATATGAAGGTGTTTTAATCGTTTGCTCTTTAAACTTTAAAAAAAAGATGCAGTTGTCACTGAGATCTAAAAAGAACACTCTGCTGGGCTGCTTTGATTGACAGGCCATCCGCTGCTGGTTAAAAAAGAACGGGAGCAACCGTCCTTTTAGTTTCTATAGAATTCTTTGTTGAAATTTCCCCAAGGGCAATTGATATGCCATTATGAATGCTTGGCTAAGTTTTAGGAGCTACTATTATCTCAGTGGGGGTTCTGAGTTCACAGTTTAATTCACAGTTTAAAGAAGCTATTAAAGGATTAGCAGTTTTTGGTGTTGAATCTGAATGGATATTTGCTTTTATAAGAGATTTAAAGGCTTTGAATGTGCTCTATGAATAGGAATTTTCTTTCACTATCAAGTGTATAGAAGTAGAGCTGTATTAGATTGTTAGAAGCTTTAGACAGGAAGTGAGGGGGTGTCAGGGGTGAGTGCTAGAGGGCTTAACAGCTTCTGAAACAACTGGGACCAAGTCCCAAAGAACTGAGGCAGGCCTTTTGACCAGCCAGCCTCGGCACACGTCTATGCTTTGTTTACAAGGTCAGTGGGCCCAATTCCATCCCACCCCACCACACCCCTAGCCACCACCCCTGCCCACCTGCCCAGCTAACCCCAACCCCGGAGTGAAAATCACACAATGCATGACTCGGGGTACCTTCTACTGAGCGGAACCGGCAAGTGGGAAAATTTCTTGACTTGAGCTACCCACCTTGATAACCAAAATCTGGCCTTTAGCATAATAAAGATTAATATTAACGTTTTTAATCTGACATTTGATGCGTGATGGGCACAGGCTACATTCAATCTTGCATTGTGTGTAAACTAACAAATGCTCAGAGCATGGTCCTCAGATTGAAAATTACGGGGCACCACTAGTTTAAAGACAGGGTCCTGTGTACACTCCCAGTGTTTTCATATCAGAAGGAAACCCCAGAATCCCGCCTCTCACGTTCCCGGCTGATCCACATGAAGGACGGCACCCGTTGTACCTATAAACCCAACAGAACATGCAGCTGAAGAAAATCATATCCAAATGTTAATTTACCGGTGTTAACGGGGTAAAAGATATTAAATGAGAAACAACGGCTGGGATTTTCCTGCCCCGTCATGGCGGGACCTGCCGTGGGCGATTCGGCGGCCGAGCCATAAGTCCATTGACTTTCGGTGGTAGCAGATGATCCTGGCAGCGGGGGAGGTGGGGGGGGGTGGTGGGAAGTCCCGTTCAGTGTGTGAAGGATTGGTTGACAAATCGATACCTGACATCCAGCTGAATCACAATGAATTGAAAACCAGGGCATTGAGCATTCGTACCACTGGTTCCTCTGTGCAACTCATGTGTTTAAGATTTGTGGCAAACTTAACAAAGGAGTCTTTGCAAGCATATTTATGATATCATTGCACATAGCAACAAAATGAATCTTTACCATGCACATGCTTAAGACAATATTGAAGTGGGATGGGAGCGAATGGTTTTTACGGAGTTATGTTGCGTGTTGTCATGACCTCTTGTCCCATCCCCTGCCTCTTCCTGCAGTTCCTTCAAACCTTTTTCCATCTCTTTAATGTTTCATTGGAACCAGTTTCCTCTTTAAAGTCTGTTTTATGAAAGAAGTTGTTTCTTTCTTTCTGTGGATGTTGTGGTTGTCAAGCTGTTTTCTGTACTCTGACCTCTCACCCTTGTTTCTCTCCTTTCTCTGATCTCTCAGTGACACCGGTGCCTGATGACAAAAGAAGCGGAAGAAAATGTGTGTAAATAGTTGGTGTAGCACAGTAGCAGCTTGTAATGCTTTCCTTACGTGCACCTGCACACACCCACCTCCACCCCCCCTTACAAAACAGCATGAGATAAAGAGCATTTTCATCCTTTTGCCCTATATTCATTAGTCATCGTCAAAGGTGATCACAAAAAGACCCAAATGCAAATTATTTAATGGACTGTCAGAAACTTCTCTTCTCTCTGACTCTGTGGTGGGTTTACATCCATCCTGCCAAGTGGTCCCCATCACATCACCCAATAGCTGCTCTTCATGTACAAAGCAAGACTTGTATGCATTAAGCATCGCCAGATTATTTGGTCATCAAGGGGATCACAGACCAGCTTGGTCCTGCTACCAACCCAATTTCTCTATTTCCAGCAGGGCTCAGCTGATATAGCTCTGTTGAGAGCAAGGGAGGTGAAGGTGGCCTGCTGGATTGGGGGGTGGTGGGTAGGGGTGGCGGGGAGTGGGGGGTGTGTCCGTGTGTGTGTGTGTGTGTGTGTGTGTGTGTGTGTGGTATAGAATCATAGAATGGTTACAGAGCACAAGGAGGCCATTCAGCCCTTGATGCCTGTGCTGACTCTCTGCAATGCGCCTAGTCTGACCCTCCTCACAGTTGACAACACTTGACAGTTTTTTTGTTCTCTGCAAATTTTGAAACTGTGCCCCGTAAACCCAAGTCTAGGTCACTAATAAATGTCCTGGTACCAATCCCCAGGGAACCCCAATGTATGCCTTCCTCCAGTCTGAAAAACAATCATTCACCACTCCTGTGTTTCCTGTCACACAGTCATTTTCCGATCCATGCTGCCACTGACCCTTTTAATACATGGGGTTCAATTTAGGTGGCAATTATGTGGCATTTATCAAACGCCTTCTTGGAAATCCATGTGATCAATATCAATCACATTATCCTCATCAAGCCTCTCAGTTACTTCATCAAAAAACTCAAACAAGTTGTTTAAGCACAATTTGTTTATTACAAACCTGTGCTGATTTTCCTTAATTAATCCACATTTGTCCAAGCGATTGTTAATTTTGTCCTTTCTAAAAGCTTTCCCACTCCCCAGGTTAAACTGACAGCCTATATCTGCTGGATGTATCCTTCCACCCTTTTTTAAACAAGGGTGCATCATTTGCAATTCTGTAGTCCTCTGGGATCACCCCCCACCACCCCCCCGCCCCCATATCTAAGAAGGACTAGAAGATTATGCCCGTGGTGTCCCCGTAATTTGCTCCCTTTTTTCCCTCAGTATTCTCACATGCATCCCAAATGGATCAGTTGAATCATTTATTTTTAAGTACAGCCAACCTTTCAAATACCTGCACTTTAGCAATTGTTAGTCCATACAGTGTTTCGACTACCTCCTCTTTCAGCATTTTCTTCCTTGGTAATGGCAGATACAAAGTACTCATTTAGTACCTCAGCCATGCCCTCTGCCTCCATGTATAGATCCCTTTCTGTTCCTTAATCAGCCCCATCCCTCCTCTTACAACCCTTTTACTTTTTATATACTTATAGAAGACTTTTGGATTCCCTTTTATTACCTGCTGGTCTCTCTTCCTCTCTTACTTTCTATTTTCTGTTCCCTTTTGAACATTTTTATATTCAACCTGTTTCGGATTTATATTATCAGCCTAACATCTATCATACGTCCCCCTTTTCTACTACATCTTATACTCTATCTCTTTTGTCATCCAGGAAGCATTGGCTTTGGTTGCCCTACCTTTTCACCTCCTGGGAATATACCTCTACTGTGCCCAAACTACCTTCTCTTTAAGGGCAGCCTGTTGTTCTACTACAGCTTTGCCTGCCAACCTTTGATTCCAATTTACCTGGGTCAGATATGTTCTCACCCAATTGAAATTGACCCTCTCCAAATAAATATCTTTATTCTTGATTATACCTTGTTGCTTTTCATAGCTAACTTAAATCTTATTATACTATGATCACAGTTTCCTAAATGCTCCCCTACTGACACTTGATCCACTTGATCCATCTCATTCCCCAGAACAAGATCCAGCAATGTCTCCTTCCTTGTTGGGCCTAAAGCATAACGACCAAGAAAGTTCTCCTGAACACATTTCAGGAACATACTTTTTGTAACTCTGTAACTGCTGGGTGTGTGACTCGCTACATGGTCACTACGTTGTGTGTGTGTGTGGTGTGTGTGTGTGTGTGTGTGTGTGTGTGTGTACGTATGAAATAGGAGCAGAAGTAGGTCATTCAGCCCCTCGAGCTTGCTGTGCCATTCAGGAAGATCATAGCTGATCTGTCTGTGAATTGAATTCCACATTCCCATCTACCTCCAATAACCTTTGATTCCCTTGCCTAACAAGAATCTATCTACCTCTCTCTTGAAAATATTTAATGACCCCGCCTCCACTGCCTTCAGAGGTAGAGTTCCAAAGTCACACAACCCTTGGTGTGTGCATGTGTATGTCCCTGTACCTCGTGTGTATCGCATTTTTTATTGCCTGTCCCTAATTGCCCTTGAGAAGATGGTGGTGAGTTGCCTTCTTGTACTGCTGTTGTCCATGTGGTGTATAGGTACACCCACAGTGCTGTTAGGAGCCAGTGTGTCCCAGTACCCAGTTTCAGTGACTCATTTTCCTACCCTTTCCATAAAGATGCATCAGGGAAAATTTTTCTTATAAACTGAAACTTAGTTGGGATTTGAGTGGTGGAGTTGCCATTGCTGTGAATGTATGTGAGTAATGAGTGCAATTGATGCTGTGACAGAGACCTTCCTGGTACTCTTAGGAACATTTCAGTTCAATAGAACCAACCACGCCTGATAGCATTGCTCCCCCTGAGGAAGGTGATGGTATAATTTGGCTTTTTATTTCCTTTCTCTGTGGGTTTAGCTTGTTCCCCTGGTTTGACTCACTGTGGTTGAGAGGGTGCCTGTGCCCCCTTTACTAACTCCTGGCAAATGGCAGACGCTGCCCAGAAGTGACTTTCCTCAGTTCTGCTGAGTTAAGTGCTGCCCATTCTCTTTTACCACCCCCAATGCATTCCTCTCCTCCATTGCTGTAGCTCAGCTGCCCACACCCACATCCCCCCTTCCCAAAAAAATTGTTCCTGCCTCAGCACACTGAGTATTAGGTGGCATCCTGTGCCCTGAGGTTCCTCCCTCCCCCAATATCTAACAATTGTGGTTTTGGAGGAGGGTGGGGGTGTAATGTCCATCACATATAATCTCTAGACAGAATGTGGCATTATCTACCACCCAAAATAGCCGACAGTGGACCTGATAACATGACAGTGAATCTATGTGCAGTGTGACAACTTAGATTTAATAGACAACTCTCTCTCATGATGTGTGACCCCACAGTTGTAGGGGCCAGAATCGCAGCATAGAAATGATACATTTTCCAAAGATTTCAAAGGAAATATTTGCAGCTAGCAGGGGCTGGTTGGATTGCTGGCATAGGTGCAATGGGTTGAATGGCCTGCTTGCCTGCTGTACGATTCTATGATTTGATGCCTCCCCTTGCTGCTGTTGACCAGATAACCGCAGAGTTGCACTGGCTTCTTGGGATGCTTTCTCTCATGCTGTGACTAACAGGCTTCTGCACTGCTACCCCCGCTACAGGCTCGAACAATGGCCACTCCCCCACCGCAAAGCGTGCCTTGTGTCCTGTGACACTGACACCCTATATAATTCTGTTCGCATATGCCCATGTTAGTATGCTGTTAGACAAACAACATCAGGTTTGCATTTTTTAGATTTTTAACCCAAATACCAATTCACCCAATAAATGAAATTCACTGTTGTTCATTCCTCAGCCAGTTTGTGTGATTTGGGTTCCTGCCTTTTTCACTTACAATTTTCATTGCTCCTCTCCTGAGGCACTGACTCTTGCTGAGACAGAAAAGGGACATTTTAATGTTAATTCTAAATCTGGTCTTTAAAAGAAAACGACCCTGAAAGTAATATATACAGTGTACGCTAGTCAGTGTTCAAAGGATCTTGATCGACAAGCAGTTTGTTGTACTGAGGATGTAAATTGAAAAATAGTTGGAAAAGTATAGATGAAAATCACTGACATAAAATGACTGGGGCAACAACAACAACTTAAATTTATATAGCACCTTTAACATAGTAAAATGTCCCAAGGCTCTTCACCGAAACGTTATCAAACAAAATTTGATACCAAGCCAAGGTTTTAAAAAAATGACTTAAAGGGGGATTGAGGTAGAGAGGCAGAGAGGTTAAGGAAGGGAATTTCAGGATTTAGGGCTTCGGCAGCTGAAAGCATGGCCTCAAATGGCAGAGCTATGAAAATTAGAGAAGAATTGGAGGACAGAGATGTGGGAGGGGTGTAGAACACAAGACAAACAAACATTTACCCATGCTGTAAAACCCTAGGGGTAGAACACAGAAAGTCTGGTGTTGAGCCTTTTCCTGAGAAAGTTATCACACTGTTGCATCCCTCGTGCTACTGCAAACGCTTCTGCTGTGCATCACGCACCTGCTGTGTGTGTGTGTGTGTGTGTGCTCCATTTTTGTCTTTCTTGCTCTCTGTGTCTAATGTCAATGTTGTTTACATATAACGCAATGTATGTTTACTGAATCTCATTCGACCACAATTGACAAACAGCAGAATTACTTTGCTGTTGGTGGATTTTGATACTATGGGTTTTTTCAAGCAAGTTGGATAGGACATCTGGTTCACATCTAGAGATTCGTGCTGTACTCTGGCTATCTCTAACACTATGGGACTGCAGACACAGATGAAACACAGGGGAAACCCACAAATTTGCTGTTGGGTTGAGGGCACCTGTTCTTGCATAGTAAATGCAGAGAGCCAGCCCTTTGAGATTGGAACATAATTCTCTCAGGGGAGAGAATGCACCCCATGGAAATGTAACTGGAGAGTTGCATGGGGGGTTTGGGCAAGTGCGGTAGTATGAGACACAGGCTCAGTGTTCTCAAATCAAAACAACAAATTGATCAATAAGAAAGAACCTGTTCTGATATAGAGCACCTTACTGCATCCTCAGGGCATCCCAAAATACTTCCCAACTAATAATTCATGGTTGTTATTTAGGCACCTGTAGTTACCCATTTGTGTATTGCAAGATCCCACAAACAACAAATGAATGACAAGTTAGGTGGTGGCAGTTAAGAGAGGAGTATTGGTCAGGAGGATTTTTCAAGTTGATCTTTCACAGAATCAAAGAATTGCTACGGCACAGAAGGATGCCATTCGGCCCATCATGTCTGCACCAGCTCTCCAGAATGAGCATCATGACTTGGTTCTATTCTCCTGCTTTTTCCCCATACCCTTGTATATTGTTTTTATTCAATTAATCATATATTGCCCTCTTGAATGCCTCAATTGAATCTGCCTCCACCACACTTCCAGGCAGTGCATTCCAGATTCGAACCACTCGTTGTGTGAAGAAGTTTTTTTCTCATGTCATGTTTGCTTCTTTTGCAAATCACTTTAAATCTGTGCCCTCTCGTTCTCAATCCTTTACCAAGTGAACAGCTTCTCCCTATCTACTCTATACAGCCCCTTTATGATCTTGAACACCTCCATCAAATCTCCTCTTAGTCTTCTCCTCTCTAAGGAGAACAGTGCCAATCTCTTCAATCTATCTTCATAAGTGAAGTTTCTCATCCTAGAACCATTCTTGAAAACCACTTCTGCAGTCTCTCCAATGTGTTCTTATCTTTCCTATAGTGTGGCACCCAGAACTGTACATAATACACAATAATCCACGTCATGTGAACAGGCAGACAAAATCGTTGCTTAATGTCTCAAATGACACCTCTGATAATCTAGCACTCTCTCAGTATTACACTGAAGTATCATCCAACGTTTTGGCATTCAGTATTCTATATAGGGTTCCTGCTGGTCAGCAACCACACCCCACCCACACGCTCCCCACCACCCCACCCACCCCCCACCCCCACCCCCACAAACCCCTGGAGAAATGGCTTAAAAAGTTTTTTCCTGAGAGTTCTGCTGGAATTACATAGAGAGATAAGGAGGATTTAATTCCCATACAATTTCAGGAGGGGACGCCAGTTAACTCAGTTTGCTGGATGGCTAGCATGTGGCTCAGATTAACACCAAAAGCATGGGGTTCAGTCCCTTTCCAACTGAGGTAGACTCAGGGCCTGCCTCTTCACCCTAACCATAGTTAAAAATCATAGCACTGTGCTATGGCTCAGCAAATAATCACCAAGGGCCTGCCTTCGGGCACAGAACTCATGAAGAGAGAATTGCAGGACCAGTGTGCTCCTGGAATGGGACGTGAGTCCACAACCATCTGACTGTGAAGCAATAGTGCTACCAACTGAACAAATATGAGACTTAAATCTAAAAGTTACTCTCATCTGTGGGACCTGGTGAAGTACAGGGTTAGCCAGTTTAATGATATCTCAGGCAGAAAGCATGATTGTCTCCTTTCCTACTGGACCCAGTAGAGATGGAGCTGTATGTTGGGGTTATCTCATCTCTAGGACTTGGGCTAGACTTATGTAACGACAAAATATACTCATGCACAAGTCAGATATATGAAAACACACACAGGATATTGGCACACACAAAGAAAAACATATATATGGGAGACAAATATGCATGGGACATTTACATACTCAGCACATAGACTCAGGTTGCACACTCAAACATGGGGTACACACATTTACATGCGTTATAAATGCACATGCAACAGACAAGTGCATGGGCCATATATAGTTACAAAAAATGTACACATATATGGAACATAGGCACACACAAGGCACACATGAGGTATGTACACAAGAAACATGTTCACAGGGCATGGGCATATAAGGAACACACTTACATAGATGTTTATGAACATGGGGCAGACATATGAAGAACAAACAAGGGGGGGTTCACACATACATAGGAAAAACGCATACTTACATAATATATGGGACTTGGATCATACATAGCACATATATATAGGAACACAAGTCAGGCACACACACACACACACACACACACACACAAAGTTTGTTCATTTAAATGGAGGAGTACATTGATGCATGGAACATACACAAACCCAAGTGGGATATGCATTCATGAGTAACGTGCCTAAATATATATACATGGACACAGGACAGACATGTACATGAGGCACAAATATATACATGAAGCATAAACATATGGCACACACACACAGATGTAGCACACAAAAGGCAGACACAGATAAGTGTAGCACACAAAGGACAAACACACACAGGCACACGTGCACACACACACGCATGCACAAACATGCACACACACAGTGAGGCGCATACACAAGGCGCAGATGACATGGAATATACACAAATACAAAGAGCAGATACATGCATGGAGTGCATGCAGGCAAACATACAAACACACAGTGCACATATATACGCTGGCACAATTGGCACGTACCCATATACATGGGACATTCACAAATACAAGCATGCACACATATGTGGGATAGACATGTGTGGGGAGTGCCCATATATACATGGATCACTTACATGTAAAGAGCACAGATGCATACCATACAACACACAGGTTTTCACATTCACACATATGCGCAGAACAGACACATCCATAGGTGCACGTAGATAGGGCATGAACATATACATAGGGATAGGCATACATGAAGTACCTACAAACAAAGGTACTAGAAACATGTTCACACTCAGACGCAGGGCACGTAGAAATTTGTGGGGCACCGGAATGCAAGCAAATACTCATTTACACAGGATGGGCTCATATAGTGTAGCAAATAGTAATAAAGCTGTGAATTAGGCAAGGAAAAGAAGATTCTTATAATACTTTTAGAAAACTGGGAGGCAAAGGAAAAAGGAAGCCCTTGAATAGAGTGGGCTTATACTCTCTTAGGCTTAGGAGAATGAGAGGTGATTTCATTGAAACATGATTCGAGAGGGCTTGACATGGAGATGCTGAGAGGATATTTCCCCAGGCTAGTCAGTGTAGAACCAGGGCATAGTCTGAGGATGAGGGACTGGCCATTTCAGATTGAGAAATTTCTTCACTAAGAGGGTTGTGAATTTTTGGAATTCTCAAAGACTATGGAGGCTCAGTCATTAAGAATATTCAGCATAATCATTGTTAGATTTTTGGACTCTAAAGGATATGGGTTTGGGCGGGCGTTGAAGTTGAAGTTGAAGTTCACATTAAATGGCGGAGCAGATTCAAGGAGCATTATGGCCTACTCCTGCTGCTATTTCTTATGTTCTTATGTTCTCTGGGGAGTAGAATCCAAACTTCCCTGGCATTAGTGCTCCCAGTGCTTTGTTCGTACCAAGAGAAGGCTTCTCTCCCTATAATCTTTCAGAATATTTATGTTTTCATAAAGGAAGAAAAGTGAGGATCAGCAGCCACTGAGGACAACATGATTCATTGCGACAGTACGTGCAAGATTTTGTCACAACACCATCTTGCAGCTCCTGGTAAAAGACAATACTGTGTTTTTGGCCTGGGTTTGCAGCACTGATGTTTTGGGCCTCTCATGGGAATCGAACATGGGATCTTCCGGGTCCGTATGTCTCATTATCACCAGAACAGTGCAATCATTATCTGGAAACATTCATAAAGGGTTAATTATATATGAGGACCCAACCACATGTAGGGTTACTTTACAGGTGTTCCTTCATGTAGTTTCAGAAATAAAAAAATGCTTTTTGGTCATGACCTCAGGGCAACCCAAGATTATATGACAGCCCCTAAACCAATTCTCGTGAAATATCCTTCCCGTTGATGAATCCCTATTGATCCAGTCGGCCAGGTCCTGTTGCTTGCCTTGTGATTCCTTGAGAACTACTGCCACGTTCTTTGGAAGTTGGCGAGTCAAGTCTTAAGTGGGTGAGTTAGCATTGAAGCTCACTCTCTCCTCCAGGGTTGTCACCCCCATCATCTGCTGCCCCCACAATACACAATTGGTCTTATATTACTGCAGTTATGGTAACAGTGAGAGATCAGCTGGGAAGTGTACGGGGCACCCATACCTCACATGGTAGAGAATATCTGAATTACAACAGAGTTATAATTCAAACGGACAGCAAAGAGCACATGGGAAATGAACAAAGACAAAACAGCGGGCAGCGCCAAGTAAATGGACATCCGAACTTTTACAAGTTCATCTAGCCAATTACTATTGGAAATCAGCACTTCACTTGGCTCTTAGTATTTTTCTCTCACCAGGTAGATCAGCGGCTTTCCAAAAAAATTTATGCATTAATGAGTGACCATTCTAAGTTGTCAAAAAGCATCAAAACTCACCAACACATAAGCACGTCTTAAACGCTTGGGGTCACCAGCCTGACTCCCCCTCAAGCACTAATTCATTTTACACACGTTCATGGTGTCTGTCTGCTTTCTAACATATATTTCTCATCCCGTTTTAGTTCATTTTACCCGACTTTCATTTTTCTTTCTTTCCTTTTCTTTCTCTCTTTCTCCCCATCCCCTCCCTGCCTCCCGCTTCCTTCCGTAGACGTGAACGATTTAGAGAATAATAATCGTAACCGCAGAATAGCAGCTGTCAATCAACGAGCTGACAATTTCTCCACAGTGTCCGGAATGGTGGCTGGAGTGAGCCCCTCGCCATCGCTTTCTGCTCTGTCCAGCCGCGCGGGGTCCGTGTCCAGCCTGCACGACCGGCTCATGATCGCCCCTGGCAGTGAGGAAGCTATTGAACGATTGAAGGTAAATGCTTTCAAACTGTAACAATACAGTATGAAAAAAAATCTATGGAAATTGGAGGTGCCAAAGTTCATATTGAATGCATTAAATTATTAATTTGAATAGCTATAGGAGCTGGAAAGCTAGAAAGTATACTTAGTGAAGTTTTCTAATTCAGTCAGTAGGTGTAGTGATTGTAAGTAAAACCTTTCTTACTGTTTTAGGGATCATGTGACAGTACAGGTGAATCAGCCCTAAGTGCGGGTAATTTTAGGGGAGGAGCTTTCTAGTTGTGGACTTGGTTCAAGCATGTGGCTTCATCAGGGAGCTCTGTAAATAAAGTTTACTGTTTCTAACAAGAAACCTGTCTGGTATACCGAGTATATTATAGTAGGCCAAAGGCAAAAACAAAAGGCCTGCAAACAGTAGCCTGTCTGTTACATTGGCGACATGAAAAAAAAACGTGAGCTTCTCTTGATAGCCCCTGAGCCTCTGATAATGCCACAGCTATTATCAATTCCTGGGGCAGGAGTTTTAGGTCGGTGTGCAGGCATGATCGGTGGGTCCAGGATCGGCCAGAGAACAGACTGCCGCCCGCGATTGGCCCCCGATCACGATTTCATGCTGGCTGACCAATTAGCGACCAACCAGCGTGAAGTGAGCGCTGAAATGCTCAGCATTGCCAAGCTGGGGACAGGAGGAGGGTGGGCACTGACATAAGCACAGGCATGGGCGAGCACTGAATGAAAGCTCCCTGAAGGCAGGGAGCTGCCTCAGGGAGCTGAAGACTTCAAAACAATTAAATAAAGGCCAGGATTTCCTGGTCGGCGACCAGAGGTCTGGGGCCCGAACGCCGACGTGTAAAGTGATGTGCCCAATGTCATCACGTGTGATTTTGCGTCTGACCTAAAAATTCTGCTCCTGCTCACCTTTGAGCCTTCACCTTGTGACATCCTACGTAACAACTTCTGAAATGTTTTGCACTGTGTATTCAAACAGCCAGGACAAGGCACTCAAGTATCAGCCGGCCCAGTGCAGTGTGTCTTGATTGATACATTACCATACTGCACATAGGCCAATCTGCTGAGGGTAATGCCTTGACTGTTATGCTGCGACACATATAGGCTCTGAGGAGGCTGCCTCTTCAGCTGTCAGTGGAAATGCCAGAACTCCGTTGATGAAGTGGTCATTCCTTGAAAACCACTCAATGGGAAACCATCTCTAGACTTCATTTAGGCTATCCACTAGCTCACTGTAATGTAGGTATGTTTGAACATGAATCTCTCCCCCAAGTGAATCCAATATATCAATGAGTTTTACAGCAGCTGCTGTGCTAAGTATTAGTTCTACAGGGCTGTTATATGAGAAATGTTGCATGGTCACCTATCTTTCAGACAGCAGCTGGTTTCTGGCCCTCAATACACATCACCTCTTTCAGCTTAGTTTTTAAAAGGCGTACATTGATGTATATTAACATATCTGCACTATGTCAACAGGAGACAGAGAAGATAATTGCCGAGCTGAATGAAACATGGGAAGAGAAACTTCGCAGAACAGAAGCCATTAGGATGGAGAGGTAAAATACAACCTTAATCTCACCCTGAAATCTGTTATAACAAGGAGTATGAGTTCAAGACCATCAATATTTGAGTCAAACCTAGAGAGCTTCACTTGATTCCTTAGTTGGTATGGGCAGTGCACAATCAAACCCTGTTGACCAATAGCTCTGATTAGATTCCCATGTTTGTGCTGAATTTGTTGATTAAGCTCAGGGAATAGTTGTACCAAACTTGACAGTATTCTCTACCGGGGCCTTAAATTCAAAGTATTTCCCCAAGGCCTATTGCTATGGAGTTTAGGGCATCTACACTGCAGCACCATTATATTGGTAAAATACTGAAGTGCCGATAAATTGCTGTTAACAGCAGATCCCGAATGGAATAACTTCAGAAGCTGCTGCATTTGTCCAACCCTGCGACCTCTATGAGAACAACGAGCAGTGGAGGTTTCTCTTGGTCAAACACATTTCCAGCCGCTGTACCTTACAGATCACACTCCTTTAGAAGAGGGAGTTAATCATGGCTGTGAGACTGGTCTCCATATGAATTAGGCTTTTGAGTCTCAGGATCAACCCTGATCTAATTGAATGGTAGAACTGACTTGAGGGACTGAATGGCTTACTGCTCTCACTGTGTTCCTAAGTTCCTATGGCGGTCTTGAGGGGCTGAATGGCCTACTCCTACTCATGCTTTTATAGTACGTAAGGACATAGGAAATTGGAGCTGAAGTGGACCATTTGATCTTTTGAGCCTGCTTCATCATTCAACAAGATCATCGCTGACGTTCTACCTCAACTCCACCTGCCCTCACTATGCCCATATCCCTTAATTCCCTTAGTGCCCAAAAATTTATCAACCTCTGTCGTGAATATACACAATAACTGAGCATCCACAGCTCTCTTGGTTCGAGAATTCCAAAGATTCACAATCCTTTGAGTGTAGAAATTTCTCCTGATCTCAGTTCTAAATGGCTGACCCCTTATTCTGAACTGTGAACCCATGTTCTAGATTCCCCAGCTTGGGCACGCATTTTCTCTGCATTTACCCTGTCAAGCCCCTTAAGAATTTTATCCAATTCAATTAGTTCACTTCTCATTCCTTTTAACTCCAGGGAATATAGGCCTAGTCTACTCAAGTGATCTTGCGGAATGGCCAACTCATGTTCCTGTGAAATGAAAATTGAACCATTTCTACAACAGGCGGCCAATAACACATTAGTCTAAAACACTGATGGCACATTGAAAATTTAGCCCAATGTTGCTGTTAAAGCAGAGAATGGGTTCAATGTTTGCCACTAATATGGCAAGCAATGATTTGCCTTATTAGCCATACATGGCACACTATAATAATAGAAACCTATTATTTCTGGATTGGACATTTACTGCTCCAAACTTTTTGATGGAGCTCTGTCAGCTGGGGTTTCTTTAAAGTGGAGGCAGGTATCAGTGTCAGGACAGGATCATCTGGATGGCATTCATGGAAACCTTAAACCCTAATCTAATTTATGTGGGATGGGGGAGGGTCATTTGTATAATGCTCTGAATGGACTCCTCCTCCTCATACCATGCTGTAAGAGGGTGTTGGCAACCATGGACTTCCATTGGATTGAGGATTTATAGGCTGATAATCAACCTGTTTGACCACATTATGAACACACCTTCCATGGCCATCAAGTCCTGCAGTGGGACTTGAACCCAGAGGTAGGGACGCTACTACTGTGCCACAAGACCTCCCCTTGAATGGCCTAAAAAGGAAAGGGAGTAGCTGAGGCTGGGTGGAGCAGATACTGGAGTGCAGTCCTCTGTTTCCTCATTGATTTTAAATCTGAGGTCAGTCGAAGAGACCTATTATTTCTGGATTGGAACGAACCATGTTTGTATTAACCGTGAGGACACTGGACAGTAGGACACACGTCACTCTTCTTTTGGGATTTTATCACAGATGTTTTTCTCTGAACTCATGTTCCCTGTGCTGCCCCCACAGATAACTGTATCTACTTACAGTAATGGAATAAGCTCATATGTGGGGCATTCAGAATTGGCTATACTTGTGCAAAGTGCTCACAGGCACACCTCCAGGTAAGCATTGAATGGATAATGCTGGATGGTAACATTTTGGTAACGTTACTGAACTAGTAATCTAGTTGTCTGGACTAACACTCTGGAGGTACAAGTTCAAATCCCACCAAGGCAGCTGTGGGAATTTAAATTAAATTAATTAATTAAAAAAAACATTTGGACTAAAATGGTTGCCTCATTATAATAACCATGAAACAAGTGGATTGTTGTAGAAACCAATCTTGTTCACTCATGTCCTTCAAGGAGGAAATCTGCCATCCTTACTGGACTGACCTATGCATTAGCAATTTTTAAAAATTGTTCTTGAGATATAAGCGTCGCTGGCAAAACCAGCATTTAACGCCCAACCCTAATTGCCCTGCCTGCTTTATTCATGCCTTCCTCCACAGACCAAAGAAATTCCAGTATAGAAGGAATGAGACCCTTAAGTGGCAGTTAACTGTCCCCTTGAGGTCCTCAATAGGTATAAGGGCAGACAGGCTGCCTGATGCCTAACCCACCACCATGTGATTTGAACTTGTACCTCCAGAGTGTTAGTCCAGACAACTAGATTACTAGTTCAGTAACGTTACCAAAATGTTACCATCCAGCATTATCCATTCAATGCTTACCTGGAGGTGTGCCTGTGAGTACTTTGCACAAGTATAGCCAATTCTGAATGCCCCACATATGAGCTTATTCCATTACTGTAAGTAGATACAGTTATCTGTGGGGGCAGCACAGGGAACATGAGTTCAGAGAAAAACATTTGTGATAAAATCCCAATAGAAGAGTGACGTGTGTCCTACTGTCCAGGTCCTTCAGACTCACCATGAATGTCGTTGGCTCTTGACTGCCCACTCAGGGCAGTTAGAGGTGGGAAATAAATGCTGGCCTAGCCAGCGACACGCAAATGTCAAGAACAAATCAAAAAAATTGTCAGTGTATAGAATTCCAAAGCAGTCAACCACCCACCATTTATTCCCTCGTGTAAAATTCCAGCAGACCAGATATTTTCCTGTTCAGCTGTGAGGTAAATTCTTAACAACATTCCATTTATGTTACAGAGAGGCTCTCCTTGCAGAGATGGGTGTTGCCATGCGTGAAGATGGTGGTACATTGGGTGTCTTCTCCCCTAAAAAGGTAAATTAGGCTTGAAAGAAAAAAATGAAAGAGTAGTTTCTATTTTGTGTGTGCAGCAACACCAAAAGGTCACTGCTGCTTAATCGTTATGAATGCACATAGTTTTTTTGATGAGCCCATCGATGGTTGTAATCTAATGCCGCTGTATATACTTTGCAATATTTATTGAAATAATTGACCCAAGCTTTCACATGTGAATCAGGCCAGTGGGCTGGCCATTATGATTGTCAATGTTCTGCAACTTGAATGAAGAGAAATCCAGTAATTTACACAAATAAAAAGACATGTGGGTGAATTTTATGGTTTGCCCACTGGCATATTTGAAGGTGTTTGTTGCGGGGGGGGTGGTGGGGTGGAAGTAAAATAAAGTGGATGGCTAGCCATCCCACCCGCCCCTCATCTGTCGCCATATTACAGGAGGATTGGGGGGCTGGTGGGCAGAGTGTGTTATGGTGGTGGGTTAGGCATCAGGCAGCCTGTCTGCCCTTATACCTATTGAGGACCTCAAGGGGACAGTTAACTGCCACTTAAAGGTCTCATTCCTTCTATACTGGAATTTCTTTGGTCTGTGGAGGAAGGCATGAATAAAGCAGGCAGCCCAGCAGCTTTGACAGCACAGACTGCTGTTGGGCAGGAAGGCGGGGGTGGGGGTTGGGGGGGGTTGGTGGGGGAACGTGGGGTGGAGCGTACCTCCTATGGTGGGGATGGGAACACTCTGTGCCCATCAACCTGACAAACCCTGTTTGTCCCTCCCCTCCCCCAGCCTTTCAAACCCAACACCCCACCCCCCTCCCTCTCTGGGATGTCCAAGCTGTGCCCGCCCAAAATCCCCGGGCTTACCTGAAGTCCAGGTGACATTTTCACTTCTTTATGGGAACTGGTTGTAGTCCCAGCAGTGACCACAACTGGCTTCTGGTGCTGCTGGGACCAGATTGGCTGGGAGCTCTTTAGGGTAGGACTTCCTGTTCCTCAGGGGCAGAACTCTCAATGTGATCCAATTAAGGCTGCCCCCAAATGTATTATAACTGCCATGCACCAGATTTCAAGTCGGCAATGTGCCAGCTGACTTTCAGGTCTTAGAAGTGGGTAATCTGTACTCCCATCAAATCCACCCCCTTGTATTTATGTAGAACTTACTATGTCTTTTAGAAACATCCCAAAACGCCACACACCCAATGCATTCTTTTTGAATTTTAGTTGTTGCTCACCATGGAAGGGGTACAGAAGGGGCATGGGGAGTGGAAGGGACGTGAAGGGGTGCAGTGATATGCGAGAGCATGGAAGGGGTACGGGGGATATGAGGGAATGTGAAAAGGGCATGGGGTTTGGGTAGCGGTGGGGGGGGCGTGGGGGGGGGATCGTTGTGGGTGTGAGGTCTAGATGGCCTAAAAACAACGTACAGGACTGGGATGATGCCCCAGCAAACCAAAGCCGGCCTTCTAACCAGCCCGCCTCACCACCTGCGCTCCTTTGTTGCTGCCTGGGGCATGCTTCTGGAGGTGGCATTCCCAACACCAGCCTGCACCAGACTCCTGAAGACCAAAACCTCATGGGAGTTCCCCAATGTTTAGAAGCCGGGAATGCAAAGTCAGGAAGTGGCCTGACAAGTGATTCCAGACCCTAAGGGAAAATTCCACCCAGAACATCAATTTAACATCTGATTTTAAGGACAACACCGACGACTGTGCTGTACTTCTTCAATAAAATATCACTTAGTTTATGTGCTGAACTCTTGGAGGAGGGCTTGACCCATGAGCGTCTGCTTAAGAATTAGGAGTGCTACCAATTGAACCACACTAAACTTGAGAAAAATCCATTTGCAATTTGTGAGATTCCCTCATATACCAGCCTCACCAATTCTACCCAAAGGTTACAACATAATAAAGACGCTTTTAAATTGCTGTTGGGCATCCAGAGAAGGGTGGTCAGAAACTCTTAAACCTCCAAGAGATATTGTACCAATGTTGATAAATGTTTGTGGGAAAACATTCAAAATGCCAAGAGGAAGGAGGCATGTTTTTCACTGCCTCTGATACTTTGGGAATCCAAGTGAAGCAGAGACCACAGCGCCTGGAGAGATGAACAGTTTGGCTCCTAATGAGGGAGTGGATGTTGTGCTTTTACCACCAATGGTACCAAGTTAAAAAGCATCTCTTGTTACAAGAGATGCAGCAATAGATCCCCATGTCCAACCACAAAGAAGTTTGCCAGGAAATTTCAGTGTTAAGTGTAGTTTTCTAAAACTCAGTATAGCTGAGCACTGGCTCTGTATGTGTGTTTGAGTGTGTCTGTGTGTGCATATGTATGGGTGAGCATGAGTCCACATGTGTGTTTGCGTATGTGTAAAAAACATATTCTAATTGCTGTTGGCTGCTTTCCTGCACCTGGCTTCCAGTGGCTGCTGCTTTATAATTTGATAACCGATGTTATTTGTTCTTCTGGTTTTTGCCTTCCTGATTTTGGCCATCTCTCCCTTTTCCCACCGCTTTAACACCCCTTCCCCTCCCCCTCCCTTGCTCAACAGCTGCTAATATTTTATTCCTGTTAGATTGTCAACAGAAGAGCTGCTCAGATGTTGCTGGAATCCCTGAGGGCATTCTCTCCCAAGGAGGTTTGTTCTGGGTGACCACGTGTGTGTGAACAGTGTTGTGATTCTTCTGATGTGGTTTGTTCTGTCGCTTGTTAAACAGAATCCCTGATTCTTTTGGTTGTTTCTGATTAATTTTCCAACATTACACTCCTCCATTAATGGCTCTTAACCTCATGGACCATTCCAGCAATAAAAAACATAAATTTCAGGTCATATTTTGGGAAGGACTTTTCAACCTCACCCTCCCCTCCCCCTATCTTCTCTCCCCTTTTCTGCTCTCTTTCTACCTATCTCTGCCCCACCCCACTCTTCCACTTTGTCTTCCTTTCCTCTTTTTCCAGCTCTAGCATCTCCATCTATTCCATTCTCACTCCTTCCCTACTCCTCCTCCATTTTCTTCCTCCCTCCCCTTCTTTCATGGTCATCTATTCTCCCCCTCCATATTTCCCTCTCCCTTTTACCCTTCACCTCCTTCACCAACTCTCCCCTTTAAATGTAATTTAATTACGTTCATGAGAAATCCTGGGGTTTGAAAAGATTGCTTGGCCTTTCACCCTACCTCCAAAGTTCATGTACACTCAGTTAACTCTTGGGAGAAGATTCTCTAAGGTTTTTTCTCTGACTTCCCCAGAAGTAAATCAAGTAAAACTCCAGAATCTCTATTCTTCCATCCTACAATCTATATCCTTGACCAGTTGCATTCCTTAATATGATATCTGCATCATTCCAGCAGCTCACAGACCCCCCATGTTCTAAACACATTTACCCATCTCTACCTGTGCTTCCTGGGGTAGCCAATCTAAGCCAGAACAGGACCACTAACAATTGGGCTCCATGTCTGAACTAGGAAACCAATAAAATAAGCCAGCGGTCCTTACTTCTGATCGCTATCCACACCCGCCTGTTGGGGAGTGTGTAAGTGTGGATGCCAGGGGAGAGCACATCTGTGCCTGACTATGATACCCACACGCCATGGCCAAACGGCTGCCTAGGTTCTTGCATAAATAATGGTTAATTGAAAGAGCTCATGGCACCCATGGATGTAAAATTATTGAACTGAATCATAGAATTATACAGGAAAGAAAAGGGCCATTTGGCCCATTGTGCCTGTGCCACTGAAAGTGCTATCCAATTAGCCCCCCTGCTCTTTCTCCATAGCCCTGCAATTATCTCTTTTCAAGTTTTATTTAATTCCCGATTGAAAGTTACTATTGAATCTGCTCTCATCCCCCTCTCATGCATTCAGATCATCATAACTCACTGCGTAAAAAGCATTCTCTGCTCCACCTTTCAGGTTTTTTAGACATGCCTTCAAAGTGTGAGGGAGAATTAAATAGGGAATGGGATAGGCTCACATTGCTTGCACAGACATGCGTTCTTTAATTTAAGAAAAAGGTTGAAATTTGAGGGAGGAAAAGTACCTTGGTTATGGTCCCACATCCCTGGTAAAGTTGACACAATCCTTTGTGTACCATCATGTGTGCATGGCCACCTAGATGGCCATCAGTCTATCAGAAGGGACAGCAATACATTTCAATTGTAATAAATCCTTTATTTTGTAAGGGCTCTGATATAAGCACTAACATCACAGGGTCTGCTGTCCTCAAAATCCCATTTGAGTGTACTCCATGTATTATAATGTAAGGTATGAGAAAACCCTACTTCAACACATACTGAGATATGTAAAGATATGCTGTATCATTTCCCAGCTGCCTCATTTTTGTGTGTTTGTTTGAATCTCCAGTAATTAATTAGCTTTACACTGATTAATCGTTTGCTTTGGCTTGAATGAGGCTTTGTTATTATTTCTCTCACTTCGAATCACATCAAGGCCAGTGGAAGGTGGATGTATACTTTTCCTGCAAATATTCCAACTAATCCAGTGCTTGCCAAAAGCTAGAGGCCTGTCAAAGCTCCTCAATGCATGAGTCACTCAACATCAGGATCCCTCCACAACTGGGCCCTCATTTCCTTTCAATCAAAGGTCCTGATAATGAAGTAGGCCTTTAAAAGGATCCTGATGTTAGGTTTCCTCCTTAAAAGGGCTCCAGTGACCATGATTTTGATGTTTGTATCATGCATATAGAAGCAATTTACAACACATGAAACAACATACAATACAAATGTCCTTATCATAGCTCAAGTACAATGCACTGACTCATTGTTGGCCCTCCCACTGGCTGGTCCTTGGCTCAGACACTCTCGAAGTGTCACTCAGCTCATGGTGCAGATGTCCCCCTGACTGTTGCCTTTGTTTCTAACTTATCAAACATTATTTTTGCATTTTGTGAAAAATCTTATTGGATTGCATGCATTTTTCAACAAACAGCGCTTTGTTGTGGAATGCAATCCTTTAACCAATAAGGGATTGGTATCTGAAAGGATGCTATGGTTGGTCAATTCTTCCCAAGTGAGTACTCAATAATGGCTATATTTAGTGAAAGGAACCAATCCATGAATGGAATGGGCAGAGAGTAGAATGTTAACACAAGAGTCCATGACATGCAGAGAGGGATTCAATAAAAGGATGATCACAGGTAGATTTCTAAATACTAAGCAGAAACCAATCATAGGGCAGTGGAGCTAATTGTCATTATTTGCTAGCCAAAGAGTGAGGACTGTAATTGGCACAACTCACCATCTCAAGAGTGATCTCCAATGAGAACTACTTGCCAACTAATGGATTGCCAAATTGAGAGCTTGCTTATTGAGAATGGACAATCAGAAGGTTTGTATGGTTCTATTACCAATACTTGTGAGGCTCTGCTACAGCCTCTCAGACAGGTCTTTTTAGAGGTGGTTGTCATTTATTTCCCAAGTTGCTGAGCAACCCTTGCAGTGAAAGCAGCAAAGTAAATAAATGTGATCTGATCCCATCGCCCTAAGAAGTGGGAGGCCCCTGTTACAACAGCTTACATTTAGATAGCGCATTAACTTGGTAAAACCTCCAAAGGTGCTTAACAACAACAATATTGATTAAAACATTTTGACATCAAGCCATAAAGGGAGATATCAGAACAGATGACCAAAAGCTTGAGAAAAGAGGTACATTTTAAGGAGCATCTTAGAAATGGAGAGATAAGGAGAGCGGCAGGGAGCTATAGGGAAAGAATTCCAAAACTTGGGGCCAAGGCAGCTGAAAGCACAGCCACCTATGGTGGAATAATTAAAGTTAGAGATGCACAGAGGCCAGAATTGAAAGAGTGCAAATATCTCAAGGACTTGTAAGGCTGAAGGAGGTTATTGAAATATGGAAGGGAGATCCACTGAGAGATTTGAAAACAAGGATGTGACTTTTAAAATTATGGTGTTGGACCGGGAGCTCGTGAACGTTAGCAATCACAAAAGTGATGGGTAAATGAGATTCAGAGTGAGTGGAAGATGGGAGGCCATCCAGGAGAGTATTTGAATAGTTGGGTCTAGAGGTAACAAAGGCATGGATGAGGGTTTCAACAGCAGATGAGCTGTGGCAAGGATGGAGTTGAGTGATGTTCCAGAGATGGAAGTAGGCAGCCTTGATGATGGTGTGGGGATGTGGTTGGAAACTCATCTCAGGAGTCAAATGCAACATGAAGGATGCGAAAGGTCTTGTGGTGGAAACGGTGTTCAGGAAATGGAGTTTGTGGTGGGAAGCAAAGACAAAAACTTCAGTCTTTCCAATATTCCATTGGAAGAAATTCCTGCTCATCCAATATTGGATGTTGGATAAGCAGCATGACAAATCAGAGACAGTAAAGGGGTCCTGTAACAATTGCTTCCTGTAACTATGTATGATTTTTGCTTGTAGACTCCTCACCTGGTGAATTTGAATGAGGATCCACTGATGTCTGAGTGCCTCTTGTATTACATCAAGGATGGAACCACCAGGTACAACTCACTCCAGTTTGGTTCAGACTGTTCTAATACAGGCTTGCTCATTATTTTTTTTTCATAGGTGTCTAATCAAAGCCAAGCATTCAGGTTGTCTGATCAGTGAGCAACAAATTGCAGTAATGATTGACTCTAAGCTGACGATTTGCTTTACTCTAACAAATATTTAACAGTCAGTAGCATTTTTAAAAATCAAATTCAGAATTTCTAGCTATTCAAAGGAAACAGAAAAGGAACATTAATGATCAAAAAAATGGACCACATTATCTGTCGAGTTTAAGTGGGCATAATTATTTCCAATAATTGAGGGGTCTAGATAAAGGGGTATTGATATCAGATTAAATGTAAGAGATATAGTACAGAGAGCAGGTGAAACCTGTTCACACGGTGATGTTGCGAGGCTGTGGAAGAGTTAGTGACTGAAACAGCAACAATGTTGACGTTCAGAATTGATTAGAAAGAGGAGTAAAGAAACATGAAACCAGGGTGAGCATGCAGAATTGGGACTACTGCTCATATGGAGGATAAACACCAGCCTGGGCTCACTGAGTTAAACAGCCTATTTCCATGTTGTAATTTCTGTGTAGCTTTATGTAACCTTGGATTAAAAGGATTGTTACCTTTTTGGTCCTTTTCTAACTTTCTTGCTATAGATTATTTCAGCTCCATAATTGCCAAAGCTTCTGAGCCTCATTCCCACAGAGGCCTCCACTTTGAATTGCAAATGGTCTCTTCTAGGCAGTGCTGAAATACAGGCCATTTGCAGAAGTGATAACCTGCAATATATTTTGAGGCAATTTAAAATGCTCAGGAGTTTGAATGGTGCTCAAATACTGATGACTCAGTCTAAAAGCAGATGGTTGGCACCTACACCACTCTTATATGTTTGGATCATTGCCAATGCCTTCAAGAGTGTTTAACTTTGTCTTGAAATCTCGGTAAGCTTTTAGCAACATACCTGGGAAGAATCACCAAACCCTACCTCATAATTGATTTCAGGTGCTGGAAATGGCTGCATATTAGATCTCATTTTAAGTTTAAAACATCAAGTTCATTTATTTATGAAAGCTAACCAAGAAAATAAATAATTCATAAATATGATGAACTCTTTAGGGTTGACAATCTTCCCCCTAACTCAAAGTCGAGACAATAATATTGCAACAGCTCTTTGTAAATTACTTCTAAATAATGCAGTGTTTATTTTCTTAGTCTGTCAGCCTCGTCTAAATTGCTTCTTGGAAATTGAAACTGATTTTTCAATTTTTGGGAGTTTCAATCTGCATGGTTTACTTCTCAAAGTTTTCAAATAGACTTTTTATTTGAACAAAACAGCTTCTTTCTATGCCTCAGAAAAGAGTTACCAGGACATATTTGGATTTTGAAAATCTGACCACATAGATTTAAACAGGAACTTTAGTCATATACAAACTGAATTTTAAGTTTGAATTACTCCTCCCTTCAGTCATGTAATCGAAACGACTTACAATATTATTTTGGGATATGCTTTGATTTAGTTCAACTGTGCCTCTAATGTTCATTATTTTGATAATTTGCATTCGTATACTACCCTGTCATGTCCCAAAACTTTTCATTTACAATGAATTACTTTTGCACACAGTCATCATTTTGCACATAGTAATATGCAGGGGTTGCAAACTCTGCACACATTTCAGGAGGTTTTATAACATGGCCTCTTGTCTCCAACCGTCTTGGCCCCATGTTCCCATCATGGATCGCCTGACGCATCCATCCACTCAAAACACAGCCTTCCACTCCAATTAGGAAGCAGATAAACTCTTTATTAACTGGTTAGATGATTTTTGACTCCCGTCTCAAATGTTCGTATAATTATTAAACTGAAGTGCTCAAATAAACTGAGAAAAATATACAATTGCTTTTAATGCCCCTTGAATTATCCTTGAGGATTTCCACACAATGGTGTCCTGGACATTAAGCTTTGAAGAATCCAGGACTGTTATGAAATAGAGATAGCTTAAGTAAGTTATATTGGTATTTGTGGGTGTTAGGAATGAGTTTTAGCTTTAAAGTTTAAGTTTGATTTTATTTCTGTATCTGTGTGTTAAGAAAGATCAAATGGAGTTTTAGTTTCACTTTAGAAAAGTACTTGCATTTCTAATGAGGAGTTTTACAACACCTAAAGAGAAAGCAAACATACAAGGGTAGAAGGATTGGACTGTTGCCTTGCGACAGGGATTCAGAGAGTTACGTCCCTCCTACAGACACACACAGAGAAAAAGAGAAACAGCAGATTGCTATGGAAGCTGTTTGAGTGCAGTTGGTTCTGAAAGTTGCTGCCAGGAGAGACTGGAGCAAAGGGGACAGATAGCCAGTCCCAAGCTAAGGAAAACCCCACAAATCCAGGAGAGTCGAAGAAGAGAAAGTCCAAAGAAGACCTTCCAGTCAAAGGAAGGACAAGAACCTGGGAAAAGGTCCTGTTAAGTGAAGTTAAGGTTGAGGGCCAAAGAGAAAGGCTCCAAGCTTCAGAATTAAAGAGACAAAAGCTGCAGAAAGCAGATTTAAAGCAAGAACAGCTTGTAAGAGGCAAGAAGGTCCAGAGAGACAACTGAAGGTGTGTAACCCTTTGCTTTGGGCATGTGAAGCATTGGTGTACTGTTGACAGCTGAGCCAGAGAGACAGAATGTGTGGAAGACAGCTTGAATGCATGTGGTGACCCAAGGAAGAGGAACATCAGAAGGAGAGTTTGAAACCCTGGAGGTGAACCATTGCTGAAGACATCTGAGAAAAAGCGTCGATTTGGGAGAAGGTTCCAAGACGAGGCCTTGGAAATTGGAGATTGGAAAGCCTCACATGAAAGACAGAGTTCAGTGAGACTGATTGGCTCACAGTGTGACAAGCATCTGGGGGGAGTTGTGGAGAGATCCATAGCATCTGTTTGGGGTGGCATCTGTCACTTGATTTCAGAGTGTGGTGTGTCTGACCACAAGATGCCATAGGTTTACATGGACTTATTGTGGACGTTAGAGTATAAGTTAGTTTTGTAATTTGTGTTATCCTTACAAATCTGTATATACCAGTACAGGTATAGCTGTGGGAGAAGGAATATTGTAATATGGTTCATCTTTTCTTGTTGAATAAACGTTTTCTTCTTTTGTTAAAAGTTCATCAGCTGACTCATGAGCCTCTGTTCAGTAGCTACTCTCCACGTATCTAAACAAAAAATAAAAGTTAGAATCTATCAAGCTGGGTTCCACACTGGGATCAGGCTTGTCCAGGGGTAACCTCAGCTGGGATCAGAACAAGGACGCTCTTGCAGGGTTGGTAACATCCACAAATGGCCAATTAATCTGTTTTTGGTCGTGGTGGTGAAAGGGCAATTGTTAGTCAGGAAAAGAGATCTTCTCTGAAATTATGCAATCAAATCTTTAACATCTGCCTGCACCACAGGAACAGACCGTTAGTCCCTCCTACAATGCACCACTGCTTGAATATTGATGGAGCAGAAGCTTAGGTTATAGGGTAAATATTAGAAATGCGGACACTGGGAATGGGGCCTTGGCATCCTGGAATGCATATTGGAAAACTCAGAGTCACCTTCCATGAGTTTTTATATGTTAAGTCCTCAGTTTTCCATTGAACTCACAATCTATCTTCTGACTTTGTTGGAAGAATGCAGGCGATGCGTAAACAGTAATTTCTGTAAGGGTGCTAACGAACACCCTCCCCCTGCTCACTACAGTTTTGATGGAAACCCTAGAGAACAACAGAAATAGCTGCTGACACCATTTCTTTGAGGTTGCGACCAAAGTTACAGTGAAGGATCGGCAAAAACTCTTCAAAGAATCAACCCCATAATAGACTATTATTTTATATTTGGCTACAGCTCCAATGTAGAATCCTCTCAGCTAGGTGCTATTGCCTTTAAAGTAATTACTGACAGTAGATTGGTTTCCTCTTAACTAACTTCCTAATGTAACAACGGGACAATCGAGCATGGGAATCTCATGTTACAGTATGCTTTGTGATATTTTTATAGATTTAAAACTATTTACTCTGTTTCCTCAGAGTTGGACGTGAAGATGCAGAACGGCGGCAGGACATTGTACTGAGCGGACATTTCATTAAAGAAGAGCACTGCATCTTCCGCAGTGACATTAAATCTTTAGGTGAAGGTACAGCACTCTGATCATATCTGTAGGGTCTGAAGTTTCTGGTTAACAGAACCTCTAATCGACCAGCTGCACAATGATATGAAACAATCATCTGACACGACCCTTGGCTATCCTCCTCTTTCAGCTACCATGCCCTAACAGGGTATTGGCGACCATGGACTTCTATTGGATTGATCCATGATTATGCTTAGCAAAGTACTGCAATGGTTAGCCATTGCCTTCTGCAATATGGCTGACCAGGAAACTCTCCCGCTCTTACTCCCTGCCATCAGGCATATTGAAAGGATTTACAAGCTGATGATCAACCTGTTTGACCATGTTATGAACACACCTTTCATGGCCATCAAGTCCTGAAGTAAAACTCGAACCCAGAACTTCTCACCCAGAGGGATGGATGCTACCATTGATACCTCCCACCCCTAAGCAATTCCTGGTGTAAAACAAAGGTCTTGAAGTGGTTGTAACTTTTAATAGAAAGAAACTTTAACTTGGGCTAGAGATCTTCACTTTGAACCAAAGCTATACATGCAGCAGAATCTCTAGAGCACAGAATGAGCTCTTTTGGCTCAACATGCCTGTGCAGGCTATTTGAAAGAGCTATCCATTCATCCCACAACCCTGCTCTTTTCTCACTGTCCTGAAAATGTTCCTTTTTAAAAACATACCCGGTTGCCTTTTGAAAGTTACTATTCCCTAAAGGATATTAGTGAACCTGTTACATTTGTATGACAAACCAAAAGCTTCAAGGTCACTTACTGAATTTAAATTCTCAAACTGCTACTGTGGGATTTGAACTTCAGTTTTCTGCATTATTAGTCCAGTAACATAACTACTGTGGGGGCAGCAGGGTGGGGGGCTGGGGGGTGCAGCAGTTAGCTCAGTTGGCTAGGCAGCTAATATGGGGTTCAGATTAACAATGGGGTTTGAAACTTGTTCCAGCTGAGGTAGACTTGGGGCCTGTCTCCAAGCCCTACCTGTCATTTTAAAAAATCACAGCCTTTAGAGATGGATCAGTGAATAATTGCCAAGGACCTAGGCCTTTGGGCCAAGAACTCAAGATGAAGACTATGCTGCTGTTCCCAAGACCAACAGTACAAATTCACTTCAGAATTGAAGAAGAGTCATACGGACTCGAAACGTTAACTTTGTCTTTGCACAGGTGCTGTCAGACCTGCTGAATTTTTCCAGCAATTTTTGTTTTTGTTTCAGATTTCCAGCATCTGCAGTATTTTGCTTGTAGCACAAAATGGGATCTGTTCTAGCTGCAGGTTTTTGGAAACTGCATTGTGATGCCTATGGAAATCCAGCTGAACAAGGCCAGTATTCACTGCTCAAAGGTTCAATGATCAGTGCCACCTCAGGGGAGGTTCTTGCATGAAGTTCCACGGGGAGCAGTGAGACCTGTAGAAAGAGCCCAGTCAGCATAGCTCAGAACAGGGTGCTGTATAAAATGGTCTAAATACTGTTGATTAACAGCTCTGTTGTACGACTGTAAAATCATTTGAACATGTTTCTTTGCATTACAGTGATTGTCATTCTTGAACCATGTGAAGATGCAGACACATATGTCAATGGAAAGAAGGTGACTGAACCAACTGTACTTCGATCAGGTGTGTACTCTGGCTGCATCTTGCGTACATGCTCTGGCTTCAAACATACACTCTGTATTTCATCCTGCCCTGGTGTTAACATTCTCAGAATTTCCTTTTGTCTATTACAATTGATCGCAAGCCCCAAATTACTCATCAAGGGCTGTAGATTCCAATTCAAAGGGAACATTTATACCATTTGAAGGTTACAAGTCTATAACGAGTGATGATGTTCACATTTATGTTGCTACCTCAACTGTCAGTGGGTAATGAGCCTGTGAGACTGCATCTCAGACTTTCAAAAAGAGCCTCAACAGCTAGGGGGAAAAGAATCAGCTGGAATTCCCTTTTATGATACAACGAAGTTTTTTGAAAACTGCGTATGTTTAGAGATTGTGTGAGAAGATGATTGGTGGCCACCAGTTATGAAATGAAGGTGGAAATCTGTTCTTGCAGTATCTTTCACATCACCAGGAAATCCGAAAGCACATCACAACTAATGAATGAAAGTGCAATCACACTTGTTATGCAGGTAAACATTTCTGCAAATTTGAACATGGAGAGATTCTACAAGTGTCAAATGAGATGAATGACAGGTTGTTATGTTTTAAATGGTGTTGGTTAGAGAACGAACATGGGCTGACACATTGGGAAACTCCCTGTTCCCTGCATGGACTCATCATTTATGTCTATCTGCGGGGACAGACAGGTTTCCATTTTAACACCTTATCTGGATGACAGTACCTCCAACAATGCAACAAACCTTCAGTACTGTACTGAGGAGTCAGTCTGGATTTTGTGCTCAAGTCCTGAAGTGGAACTTAAACTCTTGTACAAACTTCTAACTCCGAGGCAAAAATGCTACCACAGCTCCAAACTGGTAATGGTCAGCTCAGCGAGAGGTAGTACCTTTGAAAGAGGAGAGGAGAAAAGAGATGGAAATGGAACTGTAGAATAACAGAAGCATTGTTATGTCCCTGCAGCTCTTTACTGTCAATACAAACACATTGACAGTGGAAATATAGGGCTAAATTTGAAAGTGACCTCACAAACTAGCCTCCAGAGATTATTCAAAGTTTTATTGTATAGTAGGACTTCCCGCATCACAAAATAGCAATTTCAGTGGAAATGTTCCCAAGATAATTGCAGGTGAAAAAGCTATTTGGCCCAACTGAATTCAGCCATCCTAAAGTCCTGCCATTTCAGCATTCAATTGTTTCCCAAAGAATACCAACATCTTCACTCACTCTATAGGTGTAATTTGTCTCTTGAATCTCATCTTCCTCCAAAGCCTTAGCTCAGAGGTAGTATGGTAGTCTCTGATTCAAAGGGTTGTAGGTTTAAGTCCCTGTCAAGAGACTTGGCTGACACTCCAGTGCAGTGCCAAGGGAGTCTTGCATTGCTGCAGGTGTTGTCTTTCGCATGAGTTGCTAAACCAAGGCCTTTTCAGGTGGACATAAAAGGTTCAAAGAAGAGTGGTGGTGTTCTTACCAGTGTCCTGGCCAATATTTATTTCTTAGCCAACATCACTAAGAACAGTTCATCTAGCTTTTGTCACATTGCTGTTTGCCAGAGTTTACTGTGCGTAAGTTGGCTGCCATGTTACTCAGATTACAACAGTAGCTACACTTCAAAAGCACTTCAATGGCTGTAAAGTACTTTGGGACATGAAGACTGCTATAGAAATGCATCTTTCTACCCTTTCCCATTCTTTCTTGATTAATCATTCTTTGAGTGAAGAACTTCTTGATATCTTCCCTGAAGTTATTGTTTGCTAACTTGTACCTAGGTCCCACTCTTGTAATTAAATTTGAAGTAATATTCCTGTTTATCTTCTCTATTCCCTTATCTACCTTATGTATCTCTGTAAGATAACCTCTCAGGTGCTCCCCTCGCATGCTGAAAAACCACAATTCTCTAGTCTCCTCTCAAAGCTCAATCTTTCGATCAACCTTAGAGCTGTTCCCTCCACTAGTTCTATTAGAAGAGTGTCATCCTTGTATCTGGGTGACCAGAACTGGGTGCAGTACTCAAGGTAGAGTGTGAACAGGCAGGTTCTGCTCAAAGGGAGCCACACTGTTTCATTCAAAATTTAGGTACAAATAGATTCTGAGTTTCCAATGCTGGGCATTCAGAAAGGACTAATTATACACAAAATGGCCAGAATTTTATAAGGAGGTAGAGGCCCCAATCCCCTAGCTTAAAAGTCTGAGGTGATCCTGCCTCCACTTGATCGGGACACCCCACAGTGATTAACGGCCATCGGGCTGTTAATTGGTTCAGGGTGAGTATTCCGTCCCCATCTGGGAGGAAGTTCTGCCTCCAACAGCTGCTGGCCAATTAATTGGCTGGCAACTCTCTAGTCCCTGCAGCACCACTGAGAGTAGTGGCCAGAACTGGGACTACAGGAAACCCACAAAAATGAGGAGGGATGAAATCGGATACCAAAGTAAGTCTGGGGTTTTGCTGGGGCCGGGCTGGCAGACCCTGGTGAGAGGAGTGGAGGACCACATTTAAGAGGGTGATAAGGGAACACACGAGGGTCTGGGGAATGCTGTGGTAGGTGGGGCCTAGGTTCAGTTCAGGGTGTGCAACCCATTCAGCCCACCAAAAGGCCACCAATTTCACCTGGCAGCCTTGCTATGGGGCGTGGACACCTTTCTCTGCTGGTAAAATCTTGGCAGCGGTGTGAGGAGGTCCTGGAGTGGCCATTATGATCTCAATTGGCCCAAGGATGGTCAGGCAGCCCTGCACTCCATGTCGCTGGTGGAGATTGGTAGGGGATGCCACCATAGCAGCCAATTTTACAGCAACTCCCCCTTACGACCCAGCCCATTCTTGTGGGGGCTGAAAAATTCCACTCAATGTTTCTCATCAGCTGAAGCACTTACCTTCCAAATTGAGACAACTTCTCCATTTCTTTTTCTTCAAAGGAAACCGTATCATTATGGGGAAGAGCCACGTCTTCCGTTTCAATCACCCTGAACAGGCCCGTCAAGAGCGTGACAAGACACCCTGCGCGGAGACACCAGTGGAGCCTGTGGACTGGGCCTTTGCTCAGCGGGAATTGCTAGAGAAGCAGGGCATCGACATGAAGCAAGAGATGGAACAAAGGTAAAAGGAAGAATACTGGAAGAATTTGGGTTAAAAGAGGGGATAAATGGCAGATAGCTGGTGAAATTCTTTGGTTTAAAGCAAAACAACCCATCAAATGGGCATGAGTTCATTTAGCCTAACCACAATGATCTAATTTTTATACAAACCACTAGCATTTAGAATCCTGGAAGTATTCAACGGATGCGTACTGATTCAGTACCTTTGATTTATCGGCCCAGCCCTTGTGGCACTGGCAAGTCTTCATAAAATCTTAATGAACCTCATTGCACAAACCTCTCAGTGAGACTGCTGATTTAGATCCAAATTAGGGATAGTTTTTTTCACTCAATGCCAATGCTTCTCCATTAATTTATGGTAACCAATTAAGTCAAATTCTGTTTCTGTTATTTTGGACCACATAGGTTTGACCATGCTTTGGAGTCATACTTGTGATGTGATTCAATTCATATTTTTGTGAAAATATATTGCTTTGAAAATTGATAATCCCATTGGCCCATGGAAGGCACGTGGCCAGGACACTGCAGAGGGAGCTTGGAGTCAGTCTGCAAGCTCTGTTGTGTTTGATGGGACTGTGTAGAGGGAGTTTCGTCTGCATCTAACCCATGTTATGCCTGACCGAGGAGGTTTTTTTATTCTTCCATAGGATGCGGGTATCACTGGCAAGGCCAGCATTTGTTCCCCATCCTAATTTGCCCTTAAGAAGGTAGTGATAAGCCATCTCTTGAACTGCTGCAGTCCATGTGGTACAGTGGCACCCACGGTGCTGCTGGGAAAGAAGTTCCAGGATTTTAACCCTGCACAGTAAAGGAACAATAATTGTAGTTCCAAGTCAGTATGGTGGAATTTGCAGTTGGTGGTGTTTCCATGTGTCTGTTGCCCTTGTCCTTCTAGGTAGTAGAGGTTGTGGGTTTGGAAGGTGCTGCTGAAGGAGCTTTGACAAGTTGCTGCAGTGCATCTTGTGATGGTGCACACTGCTGCCACTTTAAGTCGGTGGTGGAGGGAGTGAAAGTTTAAGATGGCCGATGGGGTAATGATCAAGCGGGCTGCTTTGTCCTGGATGGTATCGAGCTTCTTCAGTGTTATTGGAACTGTACTCATCAAGGCAAATGGAGTGTATTCCATCACACTCCTGAGTTGTGTTTTGTAGATGGTGGACAGGCTTTGAGGAGTCAGGAAGTGAGTAACACACCTCAAATTTCCAGCCTCTGACCTGCTCTTGTAGTCTTTGAAGGGACAGCATTGAGGAAACTTTGCTCTATATCTAACCAGTATGATACCTGACATAGGAATGTTTGGTGACACAGCTTTGAATGACCTTTGCCATAGGGGACACCCAACCTAGTTCCCTAAGGTTATTTCCACAAGTGGTTTAATTATATTCCCCATTGAAATGATTTGTAGTGTTCTGTGATGCCTTTTTTGAATCAGCCTGAGAAAGATATTTTACCTTGTTAAATTGCTTCTCAGGCTTCAGGAGCTAGAAACTCAATATCGGAGAGAAAAGGAAGAGGCTGATTTACTATTGGAGCAGCAGAGACTGGTATGTGCCAACACAGTTTCTTGAAATTCACTGAACCAACAGCAAAAGCTCTTAGTTACCTTATTTAGCTATTCCCATCTGCACCAGCTCTGTGTATGCACCATGATGCAGTGAAAGTGGACCCTGTGTAAAAACTCGTGGGTTAATTGGTGTGAGTTAGGAACAGGAACTGGTCAGAACCAACCTGTTCTGTTTATCTGACAGCCCCATCTTCTAATTCTTCTGTCTCTGCAGTTAATGTTTCTTGAACATGTTCCATCTCAACAGGCCTTCCACAAATCTAGTGCTTCATAAGATCTTAAGACATTCAGTGAAACCCTGACTGAAAGAAAGAGAAGCTCACCTAAGCCAAAGGAACAGTTAAAGTGCAGAAAGTCATAGATTACAATCAAAAGTTGGTGAAGAGGGATGAAGGGAAGAGCTTACAACAAGCGAGTTCTCTTTCCTGCTGTGAACTGGATTTAGAACCTGCTTGAGTGAAAGTTAATCATCCATTCTATTCTACTCAGGTTTCTGAAAGTGTTCCTTAATCTGTGATTCCAGCCTGGAATTTCAGATGCTTTGTCACCACAGGGCAATTATTTGATCCCAAAAAAACTGTTAATCCACGCATGAAATTATACAACACCCTTCCCATTCACTCCCATTGTATAGAATTCTAATGAACTAAACCACTTCATTTTTACTCTCATTGAGAGGTTCAGTAAATCAATCCCTTTCCTATTCCCTTTCCTATTCACCCCCATTAGATAGACTTCTAATGACCTAATCCTCTTCCCATTCACTCCTATTTTATAGAAGCCCAGTGGCCTGAACTCCTTTCCATTTTCTTCCACAGTAACGGACCAAATGTTTTTCCTTTCACTCCCATTGCACAGAATTCCAAAGGACCAAATTGTCTTCCATTCATTCCTGCAGTATGGAATTCTCGTGGACTAGACCTTTTCATATTTATTCTCATTGCACATAATTACAATGGACCAACCTTTCCTATTCGTTCCAGTGGGATAGAATCCCAATCATTGCTCACTGGCTGTCTTAGGTCAGCAGATTGACAAGTATGGAACACAGAAAAAAAGAATGGACTCTGGTTAGCCTGCACACTTCCCTTCATAGCATTTAAAATCCTGTGACTATTCAACAGCTACTTAAAAATCAGTACTTTAGATTTAAGGGAAAACAGTATTTACCAGGCCCAGCTTTTGTGGCATTGGCAAGTCTTCATAAAATCTTTACATACCTCACTGTATCAATGTCATGGCAGAAATGTCAGTGTACAGATGATGATATTTACTGAACAGAAGCATTCTCCTTTAGAAGACAACAAGTAGTGTACAGCTATGCTTTTTTTAACGATTTGTTTTAACCCTCCCTTACCAGGACTATGAAAGCAGGCTCGAGGCCTTACAAAGGCAGATGGATTCCTGCTTCTACCCAGAGAATGCACAGGAAGATGAAGAGCCAGAGGAGGAAGGTGAGGGATACAGTCCTCTCCATTTTTAATCTTAATCCTTTTCACTGATTTCTGACTCGGGTCCATGATCAGTGAAGCTGGTGGAGCAGTATAGGTGGCTTTTGCATTGTGTACAGGATTTATTAACACTTATAGAAAGGCCTGACACAGCATGGGTCTGCAACTGTGATCTCCCACAAACTGAGTAACTGGTCTCAGCTATGCTCCAACTAAACTATGAGTACTTTTCCAAGGGAAGGAAAGAGTCCACAAAAAGCTCCTTGAGCACACCACCTGCAGTTCTTTTTTTATTGGTTCATGGGATGTGGGCGTCGCTGGCTAGGCCAGCATTTCATGATCATTCCTAATTACCCTTGAGAAGGCAGAGGTGAGCTGCCTTCATGACCTGCTCTGGAAATGGATGGGATAGTGGGTCAGACACTGTCCTTTCACACTCTGGGACTGGGTGGGTTAGTGGGTCAGACACTGTCCTTTCACACTCTGGAGCTGGGTGGGACAGTGGGTCAGACACTGTCCTTTCACACTCTGGGACTGGGTGGAAAAGTGGGTCAGACACTGTCCTTTCACACCCTGGGACTGTGTGGGACAGTGGGTCAAGCACTGTCCTTTCACACTCTGGGACTGGGTGGGACAGTGGGTCAGACACTGTTCTTTCACACTCTGGGACTGAGTGGGACAGTGGGTGAGATACTGTCCTTTCACACTCTGGGACTGGGTGGTACAGTGGATCAGACACTGTCCTTTCACACTCTGGGACTGGGTGGTACAGTGGATCAGACACTGTCCTTTCACACTCTGGGACTGGGTGGGACAGTGGGTGAGTCACTGTCCTTTCACACTTTGGGACTGTGTGGGACAGTGGGCCAGACACTGTCCTTTCACACTCTAGGACTGGGTGGGAAAGTGGGTCAGACACTGTCCTTTCACACTCTGGGACTGGGTGGAAAAGTGGGTCAGACACTGTCCTTTCACACCCTGGGACTGTGTGGGACAGTGGGTCAAGCACTGTCCTTTCACACTCTGGGACTGGGTGGGACAATGGGTCAGACACTGTTCTTTCACACCCTGGGACTGGGTGGGACAGTGGGTGAGATACTGTCCTTTCACACTCTGGGACTGGGTGGGACAGTGGATCAGACACTGTCCTTTCACACTCTGGGACTGGGTGGGACAGTAGGTCAGAACTGTCCTTTCACACTCTGGGACTGGGTGGGACAGTGGGTGAGTCACTGTCCTTTCACACTTTGGGACTGTGTGGGACAGTGGGCCAGACACTGTCCTTTCACACTCTGGGACTGGGTGGGACAGTGGGTCAGACACTGTCCTTTCACACTCTGGAACTGGGGGCACAGTGGGTCAGACACTCCTTTCACTCTCTGGGACTAAATGGCGCAGTGGGTCAGACACTGTCCTTTCATACCCTGAGACAGTCTGCTCATTTAAGGAGCCTAAGTCATCTCAGTTTGTCTCATTGGAGAAAGTTCATAACACTGCTTATAACTTATCATCTACCTCTCACTCAGAGTGATATGTGGATAGGTATGGTAGGCCTTGAGAACTCTGGTGGAGTAAGCCATTGAGGCATAATGTTGATGTAGGAAGGGTCATCCTGTTGTGACATGTACCAGGCCTGATTCCTGAAATTTTTGTTGTAATATGTTTTCCATTGTTGCCTTTCTGCACAGTGCAATGGACAGAGCAGGAGTTTGAGTTGGCCCTATGGGCATTCCGTAAGTGGAAATGCTACCAATTTACCTCCTTGCGGGACCTGCTCTGGGGAAACGCCATCTTCCTGAAAGAGGCCAATGCGATCAGTGTAGAGTTGAAGAAAAAGGTAATCAGCAAGTAGTGCGATCTATTAATCTGCTGTGTGGTTATTAGCCAAATTCAATTGAGCAAAATCTGACCATGACCCTATTATGTCCTGTGAGCAGGAGGTCTGAGAAATCATGCACATTGCCTTTATGCATGTCATCAGACTTTTAAACTCAACACATGCTTTTAAAGTACCTCCAGATACGTGGACATAACTCTGACAGCCTCTGTATAAACCTTGTAAACATTTCAGTCAGGTCAGGTCTTGATGGCCTAGAGAGTGAGGAAGGACAGCACAATCAAGTCAGGCAAGAAGAGGTTACTAAGTTACTGTGAGGTGAGACCACAGAGAGACATAAGACCAGAAGTAGTTTGAAGTTGACATAGCACACATGGAGAGCCTGTGGAGCTGAGAGAATATGAAAGGGAAGGTGGGGGAAGGATAGCAAACAAATCCAGAGCTCTCTGGATGTTAAAAGAGATAGAGAGTAAGATAGAGCAGAAAAAGGGTAGACAGATGTCAGGTGGATAATACAATTGAGAACTAGATTGAATTATAGAAGGTTCAGAGATGAAGTTAAAAAACAAAGGAGAGGTAAGGAGAGATTATGAGAAGGGACTGGTAGTTAATATAACAGGGAGTCCAAAAGTCTTCTATAGTACATATAAATAGTAAAGGAGCAGTAAAAGGTGGAGTGAGGTTGATTTTGGACCTAAATGGGATTGTAGCATGGAGGCAGGAGGCATAGCTGAGGCGCTAAAAGAGTAATTTGCATTTACCAAGGAAGAAGATGCTGCCCAAGCCGTAGTGAAAGAGGAGGTAGTGGACACCCTGGGTGGGTTAAAAATTGTTAAAGAGGAGGTATTAGATAGGTGGCTGCACTTAAAAGTTGATCAGTCACCAAGGTCAGGTGAAATGAATCTGAGGAGGCCAGAAGGCCTCCTCCTGTTCCGTAACCATTTATTCTATAATTCCATACCTGTTGACTTTGTTGAAATGGTAACCAAGGAAATTGATGGAATTGAAAAAGAATTCACAGAGTATTGATGGGAGGAAGACCTCAGCTGGCGTAAATGTTAACTTATGTTCAATGCTAACTAGGTCCAGCTATTATAGAGGAAATTGCGAACCTGAATCAATGGAGGAGAAAATAAGATAGAGCTTGGTTCCCTCAGTTTAAAGTGGAAGCTTACCCTCTCATGAAAGGGTTACATGCAGATAATGAAAACAGAGATCCAAGAAGAGATCACTAGATCCAACTGTACGAGTGAAAGAGAAGCCATTGGCAGCAATATAGGGACTGTTGAGAAATTGGAGGAGGATGGAGTTATCAACTTGCCAAAGGCAAGAGAGGTCTAGCAGGACAATGGAGACAGTGAGCCATGGCCTCAGTCACACAGGATGTAATTTGTGACTTTGATATGTGATCTTTGTATTGTGGGCAGGGCAGAAACTGGATTAGATGGACTCGAATATAAGCATTGATGAGAGAGATGGGAGCATAGTTGTAGGGTAAAAATGCATTCCAGGACATGTGAGAGAGAGGGAAGGTGTGCATCATTGTTGGTGCTGAGAGAAGGCACCCCAGTAAAACTCCCCATGCCCCCAACTTTACAAATCAGATATGCCATTAAACACGTGGGCACCAGAAATATAGGTTCTGTAAAGGACCACAGAAACATGTTTCAAAATTTTGCCTTCTATTTAAACAGGTACAATTCCAATTCGTGCTCCTCACAGACACTTTGTACTCCCCTCTACCTCCTGACCTCATGCCTCCTGATGCAGTCAAGGACAGGGAGAAGCGACCATTTCCACGTACCATTGTGGCAGTAGAAGTCCAAGACCAGAAGAATGGAGCGACACATTACTGGACCCTAGAGAAACTCAGGTACGAGGAAATACAAGGTGTCAATTAACAGGAGAGAGCCAAGGTTAGATCATAAACAGTCCCAGAGTGTTTAACAACAGCTACTGGAAACAAGGCCTCCAGGAACTTTCAAACATATATTAAACATATACAACTATATGCAGGGATAGATAAGCCCAAGGCTCCTTCCAGAAGAATCTCTCTCTGAGTTCTAGGAACACGTGATCTGACATCACTAATGACGTTAGCTATTAGCATAATAGCTATTAACCTTTATACTGCATCTCCCTCCAAGTCTTTCATTCTCCTCATTAAATATTTACACACACTTCACCCCCCCCTCACCACCACCACTAGCACAACCACCACCCCCCACCCCAACCCACCCCAAGCCCACATCCCACAGCATCTCTTGTGGCAGTGGCATTGATCTCTGATTGTATTCTCAGTTCTGTTAGAGGATGTATGTTCTCCATATTCTTCTTGGAACTCACTTAAATCAGTAGACAGGGATTCCTGTTTCTAGGGTACAGTATAAAGGAGATAAACAGACATTCTCATTTATTTCTTCCTGTTTGTACCCCCTTTATAGTTGTGCTGCTGGCTACTCTTTCTTGAATGTATGAGACTTGGTCAGCTTCTGTTGAGGTGTGTATAGCTGTAGTGGGCCTGCAGATCTTCTGATACAGCAATTCCATTGCCTGGCAAAAGTGTCTATTGCATCAGTACATTCAATGATTCCTGTGCCGGGAATGAATGCTGTGCAATCCCAATGAATCCAATGGACAAACAGAAGAATGAAGATCATTCTCAAGTGGAGGTGATGATACTTTAGTTCATACTGTGGGGTTTTGTCTTTCTGCTTGTGGCTGGTCAGCATTCGCATGCTCTGCTTTCACGCAAGTGTGAGTTTGCTGTTCACTAGGATTGGCACTTCAAGAACTTCAGCAGGCAAGGCAACAAATCGAATAGAGCTGAATGTCACCTTGGGTTCTGTTACTATATGGTGTTTTATTAGATTAGGCTGTTGTACTGCTGCCTCCTCTAGATTCGAAGAGGTTACAATTCCTTGTACATTTGAAATGTGTGTGAGATCAGTAGCTAGTACATCAGCAGGAATTCACCAAGGCTCCTTAGACAGCGCCTTCCAGACTAACAACCACTACCATCTAGAAGGAAAAGGGCAGCAGATAATTAGGAACACCACCACCTGGAGGTTTTCCTCCAAGTCGCTCACCATCCTGACTTGGGAAATATATCACCGTTCCTTCACTGTCGCTGGGTCAAAATCCTGGAACTCCCTTCCTAACAACACTGTGGGTGTACCTACACCACATGGACTACAGCGGTTTAAGAAAGCAGCTCACCGCCACCTTCTCAAGGGCAACAAGGGATGGACAATAAATGCTGGCCCAGCCAGCTAAGCCCGCATCCCATGAATGAATAAAAAATAAATTCAGTCAGTTACTCTTCAGCTTTGACATCAGGGTTTGGGGGGTCAGCTTTGTGTTCTGCAATTGTCTCACTAACCATTTTAGGAGCTTCTGTTCCTGGTTTCTTTTGTGAGAGCCAGTGCCTGTACCAGGTTGTCCTCTGGTAAGGACATCATTGTCCTTACTAGAAAAGTGGATTGGCATCCTGGTCATATTCATCAGTAATGTTCTGGTCACACTCATCCGTGGTATCTTGGTTGTGGTCTTTACCTGCTCTCTCTTCAAAAAGTAATGCATGTTCCAGAATTTCCACCTCTGGCCATGGTGATCGGTGCTCCAGGCTCCATCTTCACTATTCTCTCCTCAAAGAAAATGCAATCTCCAGAACATCCTCCTGTGGCTGCAGGTTTGGAGCTTCCTCTATGGAGACTAATTCAAACCGTTCTGGGTCGCCTTTCTACAGAAACTGGTGAGTAAAGGATCTGCAACTTCATACCAGCTTTTCTGCTTAATAAAGGGCAATCTTGATTGTGAGCAACATACAAAGTGTCAGTAAGTTCTCTGGCATTACATCGAAGTGTAACTGCCCTTGCACCTTCAGTGAGATACCCCTGGACCGTAGGGTCAAGATGGCTGGAGAAACTCAGGCTTCAGCCACTGTGCTGTATCAGAAGAAACTGACACACCCACTCCCTTGACCTCTTTAAAATGGTTTTGTGGCCATTTACTATGATATCTGCACCATAAAAAGTTCCCCTTGGATTTTGCAACTTCACCCAAGAATGGCACTTCATGTTCCTCTGTGTCTTCTATTTCCAGGATACTGAATGATCTCCCTTTAAAGTTTGGAGTAGTAGGCTTTCTTTTGTGGCATACCACTTTAAAATGGCCCTGCCTCCTACAGAAATGGAAGGACAGTCTTCATGCCAATGGGGTTTACTTGTGCCACAACGGAAGCACTGGATAACGGCAGCAACTGCTTCCTCTTTGTTCTGTGTCTGCTTTTTAGTGGATGAGCTGGTATTGGTCACAAACTAGACTGAGTCAGTAGTCTGACTCCACAAAGGCAACTTGGTTCTGCTTTGTAGCTCAGCCTGTTTCACTGATTGCACTGCCTTGGACAATGTTAAATCCTCCTTCGAATGCAGAAAATCAGATAAGGCTTCATCAAGCACTTCCACCACAATGTCATCTCAAATGAGTTAATCCTGTAAAGCCCCATACTCGCAGCAATCAGCCAAACAATACAGGTTATTTATGAAAAAGTCAGCAATTTCTACGAATTCCTGAGTGCATCTGTTAATCCTATGAGACTGAAATATGAATCAAAGGCCTTAATAACCATTTCATAGGTCCTCATTAATACTTTGCCTTATTAAAATGTCATCTGCACTGTTGGATTGGAATAGAGGAGTATGCTGACCTGTTTTTTATCAGGCTTCTGTGCTGGCCCTGAAGTGGCCCTCTACCTGTTGAATCTGTGATATCCAGTTTTGCCAGTACGCTGCTTGGACAGGGTTTTCCATGTGGTCAAAGGATTTGGGCAGAGGTAGTCCTTTTTCCATGATGGTCTGTTACTTTTAGTCAACCGTCTTTGGACTCAATTGGCGCTTTTCCCTCTGATTCTCTGGCACAGTTGTTCCCTGTCTTCCTTGTATTTGATGGCTTTCACTTTTCTGCCACCGTCGGTTTCCTCTGGGATTTTTGCTATTCAATAAGTTTACCACTGCCACCATGAAGTATTATCATAAATGGTCCCAAGGTGTGCTTAACCCCAACTACTGGAAACAAGGCCTGTAGGGACTTTCAAACATTTATTAACTATATAAAATGATGTACAGGGATAGGTAAGCATGGGGCTCCTTCCAGAACCACCTCGCTGAGTTCCAGTGACATGTGATTTGACATCACCGTTGACATATATTAGCCAGTAGCATAATAGCTATTAACCCTTTATACTACAGTTGCCTGAAGCATTGGTCTAGGTGGGGATACTATGCATAGGAAGACAAATGAGGTAAGTTATCAACACAACATCAACCAAATGCTAGACTAGCGTAATCTATGTACCTGCGCATATAGATAGCAGCATCATTTTGAACCTGAAAAATGGTTCTGTTTCATATACAGTACAGAGCAAATGAAATAAGGTTGCACTTTCTGAGCGGACGAGAGTATGGGTCAAAGTATAGGATCAATACTTTGTGGTTATGTAAAAGATCTGTATTATTGCTCATACCCCTAGCTAGTGAGGCTCTGTCTATGAAAACTCCTCTTGCTCCTCAAGTTAGAAATGCAGGCCCACCAAGAACTTTGAGTTAAGGTTACCTGCTTGGAGGTATTCAAAATTCATCCCAGAACTCTGTTTAAAAACAGCCACTTGCAGACTGGTTACTTCCAATAAAAAAGAAATCTGCTCAGGAACAGAAGAAGGCCATTCATCCCCTTGAGCCTGTTCCACTATCTATCATGGCTGACCTTTGCCTCAATACCATACAGATAAACCCTCTACAGGCCCAAGGTCTGAGGTGATTCCAGGTACTAATCTCACCAGCCTCTTGGTAATCCACTAGAAATGGGTGCCTCTTGGATGAAATAAGTGTAAATTGAGGCTCATGGAGATTCCCTTCAACCTCATTTTGATGGGTACAATGCAGGCTCAGGTCCAAATTTGCCTCCTTTTTTACATCCTGGAAATCTCTAGACTGAGTAAAGAAGATAAAGACCTAGTGTAATGGTTCCCTGGAGCATTTTTCCTCCCTGCTAACATCTGGGAAATGAGAATTTCCCTAGGCACGAGGCAAAGCAATATCAGCACCCATATATTTGGGTAGTCCAATCACTTCTTGAATTTTAGTGGCATCTCCTCTTTAAGCAGCAGCAAAACCTCTCACATCATTCACTGGCCTACTTCATTACATCCACACATTTACTTTTACTCCTTCAATTGTCCTACAATTTTCCACAGTAAAATCTAACTGATTATCCCGGCTTCTCTCAGATGATAAATTTCCTTTTAACTTGTTAGTTGTCCACATAACATTACTGCATCAACAATTTTAGTACTGCTCACATATTCGAATTAGTGCTAAAAGGGAACACTTACAAAGAAATGCTTAATAACTGGGAAATGCCCAATCCTATAATTCTCCTGTTCATGCCTAATAGTGCCCATGCATCAAGTATGTTTGCTTTATAGCTGTCACATTGCTCAACGTGAAAATCCGTGTGCCATTCTTTATCCCTCTTTACTTGTTGGTCCTGGTTCTTTTAAACCCTGTCAACCTCTGCTAAAGTCACTGTCAAGTCACACCCCAGAACCAGTGTGAACAGCAAGGGGTGTAAATTGTGTGAAGTTGCATTTACCACTGCTGCCTGGATGGTTCCTCACCTTCTTGTGCCCAGCAGCTATGAGGATGCAGTTGTAATTGCTGTGTGTTGGATTCCTACCTCCTGCAGGCAGAGACTGGACTTGATGCGGGAGATGTATGACCGTGCTGCTGAAGTGCCTTCCAGTGTGGTTGATGACTGTGACAATGTTATGACGGGTGGGGATCCATTTTACGATCGCTTCCCATGGTTCCGGTTGGTTGGAAGGTAAGAGTGTTTTAAATTCCTTTTCTGGAATTGCTCATCCTAAGTCTAAACATTGTAACACTCTGTGGATATGAGCAGTGAAGCCAAACGGAAAGTTTGATTAATCTGAATTTGAAAGGCTCCAAATTGTTCCCATTCCAGTTTTGATCGATTTGGATTAAAATTAGAATTCCCATTTCTTTCAAGAAAGAGCCCAGAAGGAGTTAAATCTCATTGCTTAATGACTTGCACAGCACCCTAGTTCTCCTTCTGCCAGCAGGTAATGCTTCACACTAACGCAATTAGGATCTGGATTTTTTGTTCCAGTTGCCCAGATGTGAATGGACACTGCTCATTCCTAGCGTTGTCTCCATGGAAATAGCAACAGGAGGCGAGAGAGGGGCAACTGTACTCTCTCGACTCTGACTGCTGGTTTTCTCTGGAGTCCCAACCTGTTTTCACCTGAATGATACTGAGGCATTCTCTACAGTCCAGCCTGCAGTAAGGGTCTTTTCCTTAGTTTAGAGGTGCTTGACTAATCCAAGTGTAGCTATCCAACCAGTCCAATTGAGGTGGCACCAAACACAACTCGGCAGCAAGATGTGCCAATAGCAATTCCCACCCCCTTGCCCACAGTTCTTGTAGTTGTGCACCCAGGAAGGCAAACAGGTATATTACACATTCTCAGGGATTGGGTGGTATTCACAGTGAGAGCATGCCACTCACATATAATTCTCTGTTTTTTTTTATTTGTTTTCTGGGCGTGGTGACTCTGGCAAGGTCACATTTATTGCCCATAGTTATCAGGAGAAGTTGGTGCGAATTTTCTCTTTGAGCCATTGCAGCCCTTGTAACGCTGCAGCTCCTGCAAAGGAATTAGTTAGGGCATTCTAGAACATTGACCCAATGACAATGGAGGAATGGCCATTTGTTTAATTTATCCTGGGATTTAGCCAGTATTCACAAACAAGAATGTGATGCTCAACCACATTCCTTTGATTCTTTATGACCTTTGGTTTTCCTTTATTCAGCTGCTGCTTTTCAGTTTTTCTGCCTCATGTTAATGACACCAGTTTCTTTGACCCACTGACCTGTCCCTCACCACTGGGAGAGATGCTGTGCCATTTCACCTCTTGAGCAGCAGATTTGTTTCCCTCCAAAACTGTGACATCAAAAAGATAGATAACAGTATCAACCCACAGCAAGATCTGTAAGATGAATAGCTCATTGTTTTGCAGGCTCACAAGCTTCTATCTACACCTCAGGGGCAGGAAAACAGTAACTTTAAATCTCACTGAATAATATTCATTACAAAGACATGAATTTGATCATGTAAAGCTCCTTTTCCACTTTTTAAAGTAAATGTTAACCAGTTTTTATTTGTACTATACTCTTAGAGTTGAGCACATAATCTAGGCTGATAGTCTAGTGCAGTACTGAGGGCATGCTGCACTGTTGGACGTATCAACTTATAGATAAGATGTTAAACCAAGACCCCACTTGCCCTCTAAGGTAGATGTAAAAGATCCCACAGCACTATTCAAAGAAAAGCAAAGGAGTTCTCCCAGTATTTGTCCTTTAATCAACACCAATGAGATAGATAAACAGGTCACTCAACTCACTGCTGTTTATGTTACAGATGATCAGATCATTTAATTTTCGAAATGCACTGTATAAATACAAATCTTTCTACCTTTCGTACCTTCTCTGACTCATTACCTTTCTCCCTCCATCCCATCTCTTGCCAACCTTTTTTTTTCTTTCTTTTTCACTCACATACTTTCAATTGGCACTTCACTCTCTCCAATTTTCAGTATCACTCTGACAATCATCCTTTACTCTGTCCTCTCTCCCCATCTTGTTTCACAGATTCTGCTCTAATTGCATCTTTTGCAATTTCAAAAACCTCGGTCATGTAGCAAGGTGATAGCCAAACCTTTCAACACAGTGCTCATTCTTCTTCAGTTCTCTGCCTGAAGGCAGGTCTGATCCACAACGCCACGACCTCCACCATGGGTGGGGCAAGGAGGCAGGTCCTGAATCCACCCTAGGCAGAACAGGGATTGAACTCCATGCTGTTGGCACCAACCTGACCATCCAGCCAATTTAGCCAACCGGCCCCCCAAGGAGCCTAAGTTGCTACGGCAACGCACACTTTTACATGTGTGTCGTAGCCTGGAACTATGGATAGTAATGGTAGAGGCTCCAATTTCTTTCCATCACATGGCTGACCAGGAATCTCTCCCACTATTGCCCCCTGCCATTGGCGTGTGTTGGAAGGATCTACAAATTGAGTTTCAACCTGTTTGGACATGTTATGAATACACCTTCCTTAGTGATCAAGTCCTGGAGTGGGACTTGCACTCGGAGCTTCTGACTCAGATGCAGGAACTCTACCCACTCTGCCACAAGACCTCCAGTGCTCATTACCAAATGGCAATATTTCACAGGAACAATCCTGTATTGAGGAAGCCAGAGCTGAATTAACTCTGCCTCTTCTCATAGAGTATATCCCTACCTCTCACCAGGTATATTTTGTCCAGTAATGTGGGCAAGCACAAGAGAAATTAGGGGTTGTATCTTAGTCTGGGAGGGACCTGAGAACACTGGGATCTGACATTAGGAACAGCCTGTGTTCATGGGCCAGTGCAGGTTCCAGTGATTTTCCCCCTGCATCTCTGGCCAAATGATTCCCTGATAATACAGTGACAGATGCAGAACTACTGCCCAAGGTCTGCTCCAACCAGAAACTGGTGCAACACATGCAGCTGAGAGAAACGCAGGAGTTTTTGCCTCATTCAGAGACAGCAGGATGTCATGCTGAGTCGGAAAAGACTGTAATGGGTCCCAGTGCCTAATGCTGAAGCATGAGTGATCACAACAGAACTATTGACCAGACTTGGTATAGGGCAAAAGTACAGTGAGTTCCAAAGCTGGTACAGGGAAGAAGAGCAATGTGGATTGAGGTCCTAAAATGGAACAGGAAGGGTGTGTGCTGGGAATTGTGATCCTAAACTGGTTCAGGGAAGGAATGCGCTGAGAGTTGAGATCCTAAATTGAAGCAGGGAGGAAGTGTCTTTGGGACTGAGGTCCTCATGTGGAGTGAAGATGTGTTGGTGATTGAGGTTCTAAACTGGTGCAGGGAGGGGTCCTAATGTGAAGCAGGGAGGGAGTGTGCTGACGATTCAGACTATAATCTAGAATAGGGATGCAGTGTGGAGGGAATGAAGGCCCAAAACTGGAATGATTGAATCCAGAGGCTGACCATTGCAGAGAGGCTGGACTGTAAGAGAGAGTATCAATCTAAGGGATATCACAATATCACATCCGTGAGGAATGTTTCTTTGGTTATGTCTTTGGTTTTTAAACAGAGAGAGCTGTGGAAAACGTTACCAAAAAATCTCTATGGTGTATGAATTCTGACTCGTGTAGAACACTAGTAAAACTTTATTTATTCTGATATTTCAACACCACCAACAAAACAAGGCAAATAACTTGATACTATAGTACAAAATGAATGGGCCATAATGCAACTGGTCAGCGAATTAATTGAGTCAGTACGTCACCAGTGATGTAATCATTGGATCACTGTGAAAGCAGTCAAGGCTGATCTGCTAACTCCATACAGATTCTTTAATACCTTGGTAACAAAAATCTATCAATATCAGTGTTTAAATTAACAATTGATCTGGTATCAATTGATGTTTGTGGAAGAGATTTCCAAACTACTATCACCCTTTCTGTATAGAAGTGTTCCCTAATTTCATTTCTGAAAGTTTTAGCTGTAATTTTTAGATTCTGTCCCCAGACATAAACTCCCCAACCAGTGGAAATATTATCTCTCTACTTTATCTGTTCCCCTTAATATATTCAATCAAATCACCCCTTAACTTTCTAAATTCTTTGGAATACAGCCCCAGTTTATGTAATCTCTCCATGTAGAACCATAGAACCACAGAAAATCTAAGGCACAGAAAGAGGCCATTCAGCTCATCGTGTCAGTGCTAGCCAAAAAATAAAAAAATAAAAACTAGCTGCCCATTCTAATCCCACCTTCCAGCACCTGGTCTATAGCCTTGCAGGTTACAGCACTTCAGGTGCTGATCGAGATAGCTTTTAAATTAGTTGAGGGTTTCTACATCTACCACCAAACCAGGCAGTGAATTCCAGACACCCACCATCTTTTGGGTGAACTAATTTTTCCTCATGTCCCCTCTAACCCTTCCACCAATCACCTTAAATCTGTGCCCCCTGGTAATTGACCCCTCCTCTAGGGGAAACAGATCTTTCCTGCCTACTCTACCTAGGCCCCTCATAATCTTGTACACTTCAATTAAGTCACCCGTCAGCCTCCTTTATTCCCAAGAAAACAGCCCTAGCCTATCCAATTTTTCTTTATAGCTGTAATTTTCAAGCCCTGGCAACATGCAATCTAATCTTATGGTCCAGGTATGATTCTGGTAAACTTGTTCTTTCTCCAAGGCTAATATATTTTTCCTAGGGTGTGGTACCAGCTGTGGTCTAACCAAGACTTTGTATAGCTGCAGCATAAATTCTACCACCTTGTATTCTACTCCTCTAGATTTAAAGGCCAGCATTCTATTAGCCTTTCTGATTATTTTCTGTACCTATTTTTCACCCATTTGCAAAGTACCTTGTTCTGTTCTTTTGCTCCAAAGTGAATGGTCTACATTTGTCTAAATTGAAATCTGTCTGCCGCAGTTTCGCTCATTCTCTTAATTGATCAACATTTCCCTTTAATTTTACGCTTCTATCCACATTGCTTACAAGGATGCCTATCTTTGTATCATCTGAAAACATAGATATGTGGTTTTCTAGTCCATCATCCAGGTTTTTAATAAATATGGTAAATTGTTGAAACCCAAACACTGATTGGCCCTTGAAGGCCAACTGGACACATCCTGTCAATTGGAGTATTGCTGCATTATCCCTACACTTAGTCTCCTGTTACTCAAACAATTTCCTAACTCGGTCAATGATTTGCCTTCAATTCCACGAGCTTCAACTTTAACCAACAATCTATCGTGAGGGACTATATCAAATGCCTTCTAGAAGTCCATATAAACAACATGCATAGACATTACTCTGTTCCCGACTTCAATCACCTCTTCAAAAAAGTCAGTCAGGTTTGTCAGGCATGAACTACCCTTTGCAAATTCATGCTGGTTCTCTGTGATCAGCTGAACATTTTCAAGGTGTTCAGTCATACAATGTTTAATTATAGACTAGTATATATAGCTTATAGACTCATCTTTCTTAAATAGTGGGTTGATGTGCAGATTTTCAACCTAAAGGAATGATATCTGAATCAAGAGAACTTTTGAAGATTATACTTAGGCTAACTATAATGTTCTCACCTAATTCCTTTAAAACCATGGATGCAAAACATCTGGTCCTAGTGATTAGTCACTCTCGAAAGCCATTATTATCTTCATTACTGTTATCTTGCCTGTGTTAATTTTGGTGAGTCCTTGTCCCTGGTCCAGTATTAGTTTCCTTTGGATCTCTGTCGTGCTGACTCCTTCCTCCACTGCAAATACTGACGCAAAGTAATTTTTCAGCATGTCTGCCATTTCCTCATTTTCATTAACAATATCACTGTTGTCAGATTTAATTGCTCCTGATCACCTTTATCCTAATTTAATTGTAGTCATTTACTGTGTTGATTTTGATGGTCTTGCAAGTTCCCTTTTGTATTCACTTCTGCAGCTGTTACTGTTTTTTCACCTTTTTCTGTTTTTGGTATCTTTCCCATTTATCAGGATTGATGCAAATTTTTGCATTTTTGCGTGCTTTCGCTTTCAGTTGTTTTGTTGTCTCTTATTTTTTAGCCATTTATGGCATGGCTTTTTTTTAAACAAGTAGTGCCCTTGTCCATTAGGGGTATAAACTATTCCCATATCATACTACATTTTTTGAACACCTCCCACAGATTTTCTGTCGTTTTGCCCATTACCAGACTTTCTGCAGACAGTGTCTGTCTCAGTGGATTGATGTCAGCCTTGCCTAAATCTAGAATCATAGTAGTGGTTTCATGTTTCTCTCGTTCAAACACCACGTTAAATTCGAGCAAATTATGATTCCTATTAGATAAATGTTTACACACCATTAACTAAATTTGGCTCATGACTAAATCTAATATGACACCTCCTTTTGTTGGTTCAAGGACACATTACTGCAAAATACTGAGCTGAAGACACTCAAGAAATTCTCAACCTTTCTGACACCTTGTACTGATCATTCCTGTGCCCCATACCCTCCAGTGATCACTCCTGATGCTGCACACCCTATACTGGCACGTGCTAGTTTGCTTGTCCCAATCTATATGAAAGTTAAAATCCCCTTTCTGCCTTTGCAACATGCTTGTCAAATCTCTGCATTTATGCAATCTACCACTTCACAGCTGCTTCCACTTTGAACGTGGACAATTAATGCCCACTTAAGGACCTCTTCCCACCACTGATGGTATTCAACCAGCGGTGGGTGGGGCAGTTGCCACGCAGCGAGCCCACAAAGGATAACACTGTTGTGTTAGCTTATGGGCTCCCAGGATAGGCGAGATCCCTATTGTCAGGCAATCAGTGCCTGGTCGAGGGACTGGTATCAGGAAGGGGTGCCTGCTAAGATCAAAGCCCAGCCTTTTCCTCCAATGCCCCCTGTGCCATCCAACCAGTGACCTCCTCCCAAAGATCCCCATCCTCACTCACCTGTGACCTGGTTCCCTTGCTGATCTTGGCCTCTGATGGGTGCATTACCAGCACTTACCACTGCTCCCCAGTGAATGAGGAGCTGCTGACCTCTGATTGGCTCTTAAGGAGTGGAATTGTTGCCCCCCCCCCCCCCCCCCACCCCCCAGGGTCATTGAATCTGGAGAAGGCCTGCCACTGGCCACTTAAGTGCCTGACTGACATTTAATATGGCAGAACTACCCCAAAGGAGGTGATGCAGGGCTCTTACCAGCACTCCCACTGGTGCCAAGACCCCTGTCACCAGGATTAAATTTTGCCCCATGTGATTCCCTCGAAGTTGAGTTTGTGCCTGCAGTTAATTCAATTAGTTCCTCCACTCCGTGCATTTCTATAAAGAACTATTAATTGGGCCACACACACTAATCTGTCCTTCAGCTTCAATGGTGAAACATGTGAGTAAAACAATCAGCGCAATCATTGGATCAGCGTGAGTTCAGTCAGCGCAATAATTGAGTCAGTACAAGGCCAGTCAGTGCAATCATTGGGTCAGTGCGAGTCCAGTCAGTGCAGTCATTGGGTGAGTACAAGTCCAGTCAGTTCAGTCGTTGGAGCAGCACAAGTCCAGTCAGTTCAATCATTGGGAGAGTGCGAGTCCAGTCAGTGCAATCGCTGGGTCAGCACAAATCCAATCAGTTCAATCATTGAGTCAGTGCAAGTCCAGTCAGTGCAATCACTGGATCAGTGCGAGCCCAGTCAGTGCAATCATTGGGTCAGTACGAGCCCAGTCTGCGCAATGATTGGGTCAGTGTGAGTCCATTCAGTGCAATGATTGGGTCAGTGCAAATCCAGTCAGTGCAATCACTGGGTCAGTGCAAGTCCAGTTAGTGCAATCAGTGGGTCACTGCAAGCACTGTCAGTGCAATCATTGGATCAACACAAGCCAGTCAGTGCAATCATTGGGTCAGTGCGAATCCAGTCAGCGCAATCATTGTGTCAGTGCGAGTCCAGTCAGTGCAATCACTGCATCAGTGTGAGCCAGTCAGTGAAATCATTGGGTCAGTGCAAGTCCAGTCAGTGCAATCATTGGGTCAGTGCGAACACAGTCAGTGCAAAAATTGAGTCAGCGCGAGTACAATCAGTGCAATCATTGGGTCAATGCGAGACCAGTAAGTGAAATCATTGGGTCAGCGCAAGCCCAGTCAGTGAAATCCTTGGGACAGCTCAAGTGAGTCAGTTCAGTCATTGGGTCAGCACAAGCCCAGTCAGTGCAATCACTGGGTTAGTGCGAATCCAATCAGTGCAATTATCGGGTCAGTGCGAGCCCAGTCAGTGCAATCACTGAGTCAGTGCGAGCACAGTCAATGCAATCATTGGGTGAGTGCGAATCCAGTCAGCTCAATTATTGGGTCAGTGCGAGTCCAGTCAGTGCAATCACTGGGTCAGTGTGAGCCAGTCAGTGAAATCATTGGGTCAGTGCAAGTCCGGTCAGTGCAATCATTGGGTCAGTGCAAACCCAGTCAATGCAATCATTAGGTCAGTGCAAACCCAGTCAGTGCAATCATTAGGTCAGTGGGTTCAGCCAGCGCAATCATTCGGTCAGTGCGAGTCCAGTCTGTGCAATTATTGCGTCAGTGTGAGTCCAGTCAGCACAATCACTGTGTCAGCGCAAGCACAGTCAGTGCAATCACTGGGTCAATGCGAGCCAGTCAGTGCAATCATTGGGTCAGTGCGAACCCAGTCAGTGCAATCATTGGGTCAGCGCAAGCCCAGTCAGTGAAATCATTGGGTCAGTAGGCGTCCAGTCAGTGCAATCACTGGGTCAGTGCAAGCCCAGTCAGCGCAATCACTGGATCAGTGCCAGCCCAGTCTGTTCAATTATCGGGTCAGTCCGAGCCCATTCAGTGCAATCATTGGGTCAGTGTAAGCACAGTGAGCTCAACAACTGGGTCAGTGCGAGCACAGTCAGTGCTTTCATTGGGTCAATGTGAGCACAGTCAGTGCAACAACTGGGTCAGTGCGAGCACAGTCAGTGCAACAACTGGGTCAGTGCGAGCACAGTCAGTGCAATCATTGGGTCAGTGTGAGCACAGTCAGTGCATCAACTGCGTCAGTGCGAGCACAGTCAGTGCAATCATCGCATCAGTGGGAGCAGTCAGTGCAATTATTGGGTCAGTGTGAGCCCAGATAGCGCAATCACAGGGTCAGTGCCAGCCCAGCCCAGTCAGTGCAATTACTGGCTCAGTGCGAGTCTAGTCAGTGCAATCATTGGGTCAGCGCAAGCCCAGTCAGTGAAATCATTGGGTCAGCAGGCGTCCAGTCAGTGCAATCACTGGGTCAGTGCAAGCCCAGTCAGCGCAATCACTGGATCAGTGCCAGCCCAGTCTGTTCAATTATCGGGTCAGTCCGAGCCCATTCAATGCAATCATTGGGTCAATGTAAGCACAGTCAGCTCAACAACTGGGTCAGTGCGAGCACAGTCAGTGCTTTCATTGGGTCAATGTGAGCACAGTCAGTGCAACAACTGGGTCAGTGCGAGCACAGTCAGTGCAACAACTGGGTCAGTGCGAGCACAGTCAGTGCAATCATTGGGTCAGTGTGAGCACAGTCAGTGCATCAACTGCGTCAGTGCGAGCACAGTCAGTGCAATCATCGCATCAGTGGGAGCAGTCAGTGCAATTATTGGGTCAGTGTGAGCCCAGATAGCGCAATCACAGGGTCAGTGCCAGCCCAGCCCAGTCAGTGCAATTACTGGCTCAGTGCGAGTCTAGTCAGTGCAATCATTGGGTCAGCGCAAGCCCAGTCAGTGAAATCATTGGGTCAGCAGGCGTCCAGTCAGTGCAATCACTGGGTCAGTGCAAGCCCAGTCAGCGCAATCACTGGATCAGTGCCAGCCCAGTCTGTTCAATTATCGGGTCAGTCCGAGCCCATTCAATGCAATCATTGGGTCAATGTAAGCACAGTCAGCTCAACAACTGGGTCAGTGCGAGCACAGTCAGTGCTTTCATTGGGTCAATGTGAGCACAGTCAGTGCAACAACTGGGTCAGTGCGAGCACAGTCAGTGCTTTCATTGGGTCAATGTGAGCACAGTCAGTGCAACAACTGGGTCAGTGCGAGCACAGTCAGTGCAATCATTGGGTCAGTGTGAGCACAGTCAGTGCAACAACTGCGTCAGTGCGAGCACAGTCAGTGCAATCATCGCATCAGTGGGAGCAGTCAGTGCAATTATTGGGTCAGTGCGAGCCCAGATAGCGCAATCACAGGGTCAGTGCCAGCCCAGCCCAGTCAGTGCAATTACTGGTTCAGTGCGAGTCTAGTCAGTGCAATCATTGGGTCAGCGTGAGTCCAGTCAGCGCAATCACTGGGTCAGTGGGAGTCCCGTCAGCGCAATTATTGTGTCACTGCAAGTCCAGTCAGTGCAATCACTGGGTCAGTGTGAGCCAGTCAGTGAAATCATTGGGTTATTACAAGTCCAGTCAGTGCAATCATTGAGTCAGCGTGAGTCCAGTCACTGTAATCACTTGGTCAGTGTGAGCCAGTCAGTGAAATCATAGGGTCATTACAAGTCCAGTCAGTGCAATCATTGAATCAACGTGAGTCCAGTCAGCTCAATCACTGGGTCAGTGCGAGTCCAGTCAGTGCAATGATTGGCTGAGTGCGAGTCCTGTCAGTGCAATCATTGGGTCAGTACGAGCCCAGACAGTGCAATCACTGTGTCAGCGCAATGGTTGGGTCAGCACCAGCCCAGTCGGTGCAATGATTGGGTCAGTGCGAGTCCAGTCAGCGCAATCATTGGGTCAGTGCAAGCTCTGTCAGTGCAATCATTGGATCAACACAAGCCAGACAGTGCAATCATCGGGTCAGTGAGAATCCAGTCAGCACAATTATTGTGTCACTGCGAGCCCAGTCAGTGCAATCACTGGGTCAGTGCGAGCCCAGTCAGTGCAATCATTGGGTCAGTGCGAGCCCAGTCTGCGCAATGATTGGGTCAGTGTGAGTCCAGTCAGTGCAATGATTGGGTCAGTGCAAATCCAGTCAGTGCAATCACTGGGTCAGTGCAAGTCCAGTTAGTGCAATCAGTGGGTCACTGCAAGCACTGTCAGTGCAATCATTGGATCAACACAAGCCAGTCAGTGCAATCATTGGGTCAGTGCGAATCCAGTCAGCGCAATCATTGTGTCAGTGCGAGTCCAGTCAGTGCAATCACTGCATCAGTGTGAGCCAGTCAGTGAAATCATTGGGTCAGTGCGAACACAGTCAGTGCAATCATTGAGTCAGCGCGAGCACAATCAGTGCAATCATTGGGTCAATGCGAGACCAGTAAGTGAAATCATTGGGTCAGCGCAAGCCCAGTCAGTGAAATCCTTGGGACAGCTCAAGTGAGTCAGTTCAGTCATTGGGTCAGCACAAGCCCAGTCAGTGCAATCACTGGGTTAGTGCGAGTCCAATCAGTGCAATTATCGGGTCAGTGCGAGCCCAGTCAGTGCAATCACTGAGTCAGTGCGAGCACAGTCAATGCAATCATTGGGTGAGTGCGAATCCAGTCAGCTCAATTATTGGGTCAGTGCGAGTCCAGTCAGTGCAATCACTGGGTCAGTGTGAGCCAGTCAGTGAAATCATTGGGTCAGTGCAAGTCCAGTCAGTGCAATCATTGGGTCAGTGCAAACCCAGTCAATGCAATCATTGGGTCAGTGCAAACCCAGTCAGTGCAATCATTAGGTCAGTGGGTTCAGCCAGCGCAATCATTCGGTCAGTGCGAGTCCAGTCTGTGCAATTATTGCGTCAGTGTGAGTCCAGTCAGCACAATCACTGTGTCAGCGCAAGCACAGTCAGTGCAATCACTGGGTCAATGCGAACCCAGTCAGTGCAATCATTGGGTCAGTGCGAACCCAGTCAGTGCAATCATTGGGTCAGCGCAAGCCCAGTCAGTGAAATCATTGGGTCAGTAGGCGTCCAGTCAGTGCAATCACTGGGTCAGTGCAAGCCCAGTCAGCGCAATCACTGGATCAGTGCCAGCCCAGTCTGTTCAATTATCGGGTCAGTCCGAGCCCATTCAGTGCAATCATTGGGTCAGTGTAAGCACAGTGAGCTCAACAACTGGGTCAGTGCGAGCACAATCAGTGCTTTCATTGGGTCAATGTGAGCACAGTCAGTGCAACAACTGGGTCAGTGCGAGCACAGTCAGTGCAATCATTGGGTCAGTGTGAGCACAGTCAGTGCAACAATTGCGTCAGTGCGAGCACAGTCAGTGCAATCATCGCATCAGCGGGAGCAGTCAGTGCAATTATTGGGTCAGTGTGAGCCCAGATAGCGCAATCACAGGGTCAGTGCCAGCCCAGCCCAGTCAGTGCAATTACTGGCTCAGTGCGAGTCTAGTCAGTGCAATCATTGGGTCAGCGTGAGTCCAGTCAGCGCAATCACTGGGTCAGTGGGAGTCCCGTCAGCGCAATTATTGTGTCACTGCAAGTCCAGTCAGTGCAATCACTGGGTCAGTGTGAGCCAGTCAGTGAAATCATTGGGTTATTACAAGTCCAGTCAGTGCAATCACTGAGTCAGCGTGAGTCCAGTCACTGTAATCACTTGGTCAGTGTGAGCCAGTCAGTGAAATCATTGGGTCATTACAAGTCCAGTCAGTGCAATCATTGGGTCAGCGCGCATCTAGTCACCGTAATCACTGGGACAGCGCAAGCCCAGTCAGCGCAATCACTGGATCAATGCCAGGCCAGTCTGTTCAATTATCGGTTAGTCTGAGCCCATTCAATGCAATCATTGGGTCAGTGTGAGCACAGTCAGCGCAATCACTGGGTCAGTGTGAGCACAGTCAGTGCAATCATTGGGTCAGTGGGAGTCCAGTCAGTGCAATTACTGGGTCAGTGTGAGTCCAGTCAGTGCAATCACTGGGTCAGTGTGAGTCCAGTCAGTGCAATCATTGGATCATCACAAGCCAGTCAGTGCAATCATCGGGTGAGTGCGAATCCAGTCAGTGCAATCACTGGGTCAGTGCGAACCCCGTCGGTGCAATCATTGGGTCAGTGTGAACCCAGTCAATGCAATCATTGGGTCAGTGCGAACCCAGTCCATGCAATCATTAGGTCAGCGGGTTCAGCCAGTGCAATCATTCAGTCGGTGCGAGTCCAGTAAGTGCAATTATTGCGTCAGTGCGAGTCCAGTCAGTGCCATCACTGGGTCAGCATGACTCCAGTCAGTGCAATAACTGGGTCAGCGCCAGCCCAGTCAATGCAATCACTGGGTCAGTGCGAGCCAGTCAGTGCAGTGATTGGGTCAGTGCGAAACCAGTCAGTGCAATCATTGGGTCAGCGCAAGCCCAGTCAGTGAAATCATTGGGTCAGCGCGCGTCCAGTCACTGCAATCACTGGGTCAGCACAAGCACAGTCAGCGCAATCATTGGATCAGTGCCACCCCAGTCTGTTCAATTATCTGGTCAGTCCGAGCCCATTCAGTTCAATCATTGGGTCACTGTGAGCACAGTCAGTGCAATCACTGGGTCAGTGCGAGCACAGTCAGTGCAATCATTGTGTCAGCGCGAGCCAGTCAGTGCAATCATTGCGTCAGCGCGAGCCAGTTAGTGCAAAAATTGGGTCAGCATGAGCACAGTCAGTGCAATCACTGGGTCAGTGTGAGCCCAGTCAGCGCAATTATTGGGTGAGTGCGAGCCCAGTCAGTGCAATCATCGGGTAAGTGTGAATCCATTCAGCGCAATTATTGTGTCAGTGCAAGTCCAGTCAGTGCAATCATTGGGTCAGTGCAAACCCAGACAGTGCAATCATTAGGTCAGCGGGTTCAGCCAGTGCAATCACTGGGTCAGTGCCAGCCCAGTCAGTGCAATCACTGGCTCAGTGCGAGTCCAGTCAGTGCAATGATTGGGTCAGTGCCAGTCCAGTCAGTGCAATCACTGGGTTAGCGTGAGTCCAGTCAGTGCAATGATTGGGTCAGTGCAAGTCCAGTCAGTGCAATCACTGGGTCAGCGCGAGTCCAGTCAGTGCAATCACTGGGTCAGCGCGAGTCCAGTCAGTGCAATCACTGGCTCAGTGTGAGCCCAGTCAGTGCAATCATTGGGTCAGTGCAAGTCTAGTCAGCGCAATCACTGGGTCAGTGCCAGCCCAGTCGGTGCAATTACTGGCTCAGTGCGAGTCTAGTCAGTGCAATCATTGGGTCAGCGTGAGTCCAGTCAGCGCAATCACTGGGTCAGTGGGAGTCCCGTCAGCGCAATTATTGTGTCACTGCAAGTCCAGTCAGTGCAATCACTGGGTCAGTGTGAGCCAGTCAGTGAAATCATTGGGTTATTACAAGTCCAGTCAGTGCAATCATTGAGTCAGCGTGAGTCCAGTCACTGTAATCACTTGGTCAGTGTGAGCCAGTCAGTGAAATCATAGGGTCATTACAAGTCCAGTCAGTGCAATCATTGAATCAACGTGAGTCCAGTCAGCTCAATCACTGGGTCAGTGCGAGTCCAGTCAGTGCAATGATTGGCTGAGTGCGAGTCCTGTCAGTGCAATCATTGGGTCAGTACGAGCCCAGTCAGTGCAATCACTGTGTCAGCGCAATGGTTGGGTCAGCACCAGCCCAGTCGGTGCAATGATTGGGTCAGTGCGAGTCCAGTCAGCGCAATCATTGGGTCAGTGCGAATCCAGTCAGCACAATCATTGGGTCAGTGCGAGCACAGTCAGCATAATTATTAGGTCATTACAAGTCCAGTCAGTGCAATCTTTGAATAAGCGCAAGCCCAGTCAGTGAAATCATTGGGTCAGCGCGCGTCCAGTCACTGCAATTACTGGGTCAGCGTGAGCACAGTCAGTGCAATTACTGGGTCAGCGCAAGCCAGTCAGTGAAATTATTGGGTCAGCACAAGCCAGATAGTTCAATCACCGGTTCATCACAAGCACATTCAGTGCAATCACTGACTGGGTCAGCGCGAATCAAGTCAGTGTAATCACTGGGTCAGTGTGAGTCCAGTCATTGCAATCATTGAGTCAGTGCAAACCCAGTCAATGCAATCATTGGGTCAGTGCGAACCCAGTCCGTGCAATCATTAGGTCAGCGGGTTCAGCCAGTGCAATCATTCAGTCGGTGCGAGTCCAGTAAGTACAATTATTGCGTCAGTGCGAGTCCAGTCTGCGCAATCACTGGGTCAGCACAAGCACAGTCAGTGCCATCACTGGGTCAGCGTGACTCCAGTCAGTGCAATCACTGGGATAGCGCAAGCCCAGTCAATGCAATCATTGGGTCAGTGCGAGCCAGTCAGTGCAGTCATTGGGTCAGTGCAAAACCAGTCAGTGCAATCATTGGGTCAGTGCAAGCCCAGTCAGTGAAATCATTGGGTCAGCGCGCATCCAGTCACTGCAATCACTGGGTCAGCGCAAGCCCGGTCAGCGCAATCACTGGATCAGTGCCAGCCCAGTCTGTTCAATTATCAGGTCAGTCCGAGCCCATTCAGTGCAATCATTGGGTCAGTGTAAGCACAGTCAGCGTAATCACTGGGTCAGTGCGAGCACAGTCAATGCAATCATTGCGTCAGCGTGAGCCAGTCAGCGCAATCACTGGGACAGTGCGAGCCCAGTCAGTGCAATCATTGCGTCAGCGTGAGCCAGTCAGTGCAATCATTGGGTCAGCGTGAGCACAGTCAGTGCAATCACTGGGTCAGTGTGAGTCCAGTCAGTGCAATGACTGGGTCAGTGCGAGCCCAGTCAGCGCAATCATTGGGTGAGTGCGAGCCAAGTCAGTGCAATCATCGGGTTAGTGCGAATCCATTCTGCGCAATTATTGGGTCAGTGCAAGTCCAGTCAGTGCAATCATTGGGTCAGTGCGAGCCCAGACAGTGCAATCATTAGGTCAGCGGGTTCAGCCAGCGCAATCACTTGATCAGTGCCAGCCCAGTCAGTGAAATTATTGGATCAGCACAAGCCAGTCAGTTCAATCACTGGTTCAGCATAAGCGCATTCAGTGCAATCACTGACTAGGTCAGCGCGAATCAAGTCAGCGCAACCACTGGGTCAGTGCTAGCACAGTCAGTGCAATGATTGGGTCAGTGTGAGTCCAGTCAGTGCAATGATTGGGTCAGTGTGAGTCCAGTCATTGCAATCACTGGGTCAGTGTGAGTCCAGTCAGTGCAATGATTGGGTCAGTGCGAGTCCAGTCAATGCAATCACAGGGTCAGCGCGAGTCCAGTCAGTGCAATCACTGGCTCAGTGCGAGTCCAGTCAGTGCAATCATTGGGTCAGTGCTGGTCTAGTCAGCGCAATCACTGGGTCAGTCCCAGCCCAGTCAGTGCAATTACTGGCTCAGTGCGAGTCTAGTCAGTGCAATCATTGGGTCAGCGTGAGTCCAGTCAGCGCAATCACTGGATCAGTGGGAGTCCTTTCAGCGCAATTATTGTGTCACTGCAAGTCCAGTCAGCGCAATCACTGGGTCATTCCCAGCCCAGTCAATGCAATTACTGGCTCAGTGCGAGTCCAGTCAGCGCAATGGTTGTGTCAGTACGAGTCTAGTCAGTGCAATGATTGGGTCAGTGCGAGTCCAGTCAGCGCAATGATTGGGGCAGTGTGAGCCCAGTCAGTGCAATCACCGGGTCAGTGCGAATCCAGTCAGTGCAATCACTGGATCAACACAAGCCAATCAGTGCAATCATCGGGTCAGTGCGAATCCAGTCAGCACAATTATTGGGTCATTACAAGTCCAGTCAGTGCAATCTTTGGATCAGCGCAAGCCCAGTCAGTGAAATCATTGGGTCAGAGCGCATCCAGTCACTGCAATCACTGGGTCAATGCAAGCCTACTCAGTACAATCACTGTGTCAGTGCGAGCATAGTCAGTGCAATCATTGGGTCAGTATGAGCCCAGTCAGTGCAAACATTGGGTCAGTGCGAGTCAAGTCAGCGCAATCATTGGGTCAGTGCGAGCACAGTCAGTGCAATCACTGGGTCAGCGCAAGCCAGTCAGTGAAATTATTGGTTCAGCACAAGCCAGACAGTTCAATCACTGGTTCAGCGCAAGCACATTCAGTGCAATCACTGACTGGCTCAGCATGAATCAAGTCAGTGCAATTATTGGGTCAGTGCAAGCCCAGTCAGCCCAATCATCGGATCAGCACGTGTCCAGTCAGTGCAATCATTGGGACAGCGTGATGTCAGTTTGTTTAATCACTGTGTCAGCGCAATCCCAGTCAGTGCAATCAGTGCAAATCCAGTCAGTGTAATTATTGGGTCAGCGTAAGCCCAGTCAGTGCAATCACAGGGTCTGTGCGAGCACAGTCCATGCAAACATTGGGTCAGTGCGATTCCAGTCAGTTCAATCATTGAGTCAGCACAAGCCCAGTCAATGCAATCACTGGGCCATCGCGAATCCAGGCAGTGCAATTATCGGGTCAGTGCGAGCCCACTCAGTGCAATCATTGGGTCTGCTCTTGTCCAGTCAGTGAAATTATTGTGTCAGTGTGATTCTAGTAAGTGCAATCATGGGTCAGCGCAATCCCAGTCAGTGCAATCATTGGGTCTGTGTGAGTCCAATCAGTGCAATCATCCATTCAGCGTAAGCACAGTCAGTGCAATCACTGGGTCAGTGCCAGCCCAGTCAGTGCAATGATTGGGTCAGTGCGAGCCCATTCAGTGCAATCATTGGGTCAATGCAAACACAGTCAGTGCAATCATTGGATCAGTTCGAGCCCATTCAGTGCAATCATTGTGTCAGTGCGAGCACAGTCAGTGCAATCATTGGGGCAGCGCGACTCCAGTCAGTGCAATCATTAGCTCAGTGCAAGGCCAGTCAGTGTAATCATTGGGTCAGTGTGAGCCCAGTCAGCGCAATCACTGGGTCAGTGCGAGTCCAGTCAGCGCAATGGTTGGGTCAGTGCGAGTCCAGTCAGTGCAATGATTTAGTCAGTGCAAGTCCAGTCAGCGCTATCATTGGGTCTTTGCGAGCCCAATCAGTGCAACCACTGGGCCAGCGCAATCCCAGTCAGTGCAATCATTGGGTCAGTGTGAGTCCAATCAGTGCAATCATCGGGTCAGCGCGAGCACCGTCGGTGCAATCACTGGGTCAGTGCCAGCGCAGTCAGTGCTATCACTGGGTCAGTCCGAGCCCATTCATTGCAAGCATTGGGTCAGTGCGAGCACAGTCAGTGCAATCATTGAGTCAGCACGAGCCAGTCAGTGCAATTATCGGGTCAGTGCGAGCCATTCAGTGCAATCATTGTGTCAGTGTGAGCGCAGTCCATGCAATCATTGGGTCAGTGCGAGCCAGTCAGTGTAATCATTGTGTCAGCGTGAGCACAGTCAGTGCAATCATTGGGTCAGCACAAGCGCAGTCAGTGCAATTATCAGGTCAGTGCGAACCCATTCAGTGCAATCATTGAGTCAATGCGAGCACAGTCAATGCAATCATTGGATCAGTCCAAGCCCATTCAGTGCATTCATTGGGTCAGTGCGAGCACAGTCAGTGCAATCATTGGGTCAGCGCGAGCCCGTTCAGTGTAATCACTGGGTCAGTCCGAGCCCGTTCAGTGCAATCATTGGGTCAGCGCGAGCCATTCAGTGCAATCACTGGGTCAGTCCCAGCCCGTTCAGTGCATTCGTTGGGTCAGTGTGAGCACAGTCAGTGCAATCATTGGGTCAGCGCAAGCACAGTCAGTGCAATCATTGGGTCAGCACAAGGCCAGTCAGTGTAATCATTGGGTCAGTGTGAGCCCAGTCAGCGCAATCACAGGGTCAGTGCGAGTTCAGTCAGTACGATGATTTTGTCACTGCGAGTCCAGTCAGCGCAATCATTGGGTCAGTGCGACCCCAGTCAGTGCAATCACTGGGTCAGTGCGAGCCCAGTCAGTGCAATCACTGGGTCAGTGCGAGCCCAGTCAGTGCAATCACTGGGTCAGTGCAAGTCCAGCCAGCACAATCATTGGGTCTGTGCGAGCCCAATCAGTGCAACCACTGGGCCAGCACAATCCCAGTCAGTGCAATCATTGGGTCAGTGTGAATCCAATCAGTGCAATCATCGGGTCAGCGTGAGCACAGTCAGTGCAATCACTGGGTCAGTGCCAGCCCAATCAGTGCAATTATCGGGTCAGAGCAAGCCCATTCAGTGCAATCATTGGGTCAATGCGAGCACAGTCAGTGCAATCGTTGGATCAGTCCGAGCCCATTCAGTGCAATCATTGGGTCAGCGCGAGCCAGTCAGTGCAATCATTGTGTCAGCGTGAGCTCAGTCAGTGCAGTCACTGGGTCAGTCCGAGCCCATTCAGTGCAAGCATTGGGTCAGTGCGAGCACAGTCATTGCAATCATTGAGTCAGTGCGACTCCAGTCAGTGCAATCATTGGGTCAGCGCAAGGCCAGTCAGTGTAATCATTGGGTGAGCACAAGCACAGTCAGTGCAATCGCTGGGTCAGTGTGAGCTCAGTCAGTTCTATCATCAGTCAGCGCGACCCCAGTCAGTGCAATCATTGGGTCAGTGTTAGTCCAATCAGTGCAATCATTAGGTCAGCGCGAGCACAGTCAGTGCAATCACTTGATCAGTGCCAGCCCAGTCAGTGCAATCACTTGATCAGTGCCAGCCCAGTCAGTGCAATCACTGGGTCAGTGCGAGCCCAGTCAGCGCAATCACTGGGTCAGTGCCAGTCCAATCAGTGCAATTATCGGGTCAGAGCAAGCCCATTCAGTGCAATCATTGGGTCAATGCGAGCACAGTCAGTGCAATCGTTGGATCAGTCCGAGCCCATTCAGTGCAATCATTGGGTCAGCGCGAGCCAGTCAGTGCAATCATTGTGTCAGCGTGAGCTCAGTCAGTGCAGTCACTGGGTCAGTCCGAGCCCATTCAGTGCAAGCATTGGGTCAGTGCGAGCACAGTCATTGCAATCATTGAGTCAGTGCGACTCCAGTCAGTGCAATCATTGGGTCAGCGCAAGGCCAGTCAGTGTAATCATTGGGTGAGCACAAGCACAGTCAGTGCAATCGCTGGGTCAGTGTGAGCTCAGTCAGTTCTATCATCAGTCAGCGCGACCCCAGTCAGTGCAATCATTGGGTCAGTGTTAGTCCAATCAGTGCAATCATTAGGTCAGCGCGAGCACAGTCAGTGCAATCACTTGATCAGTGCCAGCCCAGTCAGTGCAATCACTTGATCAGTGCCAGCCCAGTCAGTGCAATCACTGGGTCAGTGCGAGCCCAGTCAGCGCAATCACTGGGTCAGTGCCAGTCCAGTCAGTGCAATGACTGGGTCAGTGCTAGCCTAGTCAGTGCAATCATTGGGTCAGCGCGAGCACAGTCAGTGCAATCACTTGATCAGTGCCAGCCCAGTCAGTGCAATTATCGGGTCAGTCCAAGCCCATTCAGTGCATTCATTGGGTTAGTGTGAGCACAGTCAGTGCAATCATTGCGTCAGCACAAGCCAGTCAGTGCAATCATTGGATCATCGTGAGCACAGTCAGTGCAATCACTGGGTCAGTGTGAGTCCAGTCATTGCAATCATTGGGTCAGTGCGAAACCAGTCAATGCAATCATTGGGTCAGTGCGAAACCAGTCAGTGCAATCATTAGGTCAGCGGGTTCAGCCAGTGCAATCATTCGGTCAGTGTGAGCCCAGTCAGTGTAATAATTGGGTCAGCGTGAGCACAGTCAGTACAATCATTGGGTCAGCGCAAGCCAGTCAGTTCAATCATTGGATCAGTGCGAGCTCAGTCAGCGCAATCACTGGGTCAGTGCCAGCCCAGTCAGTGCAATCATTGGGTCAGTGTGAGCACAGTCAATGCAATCATTAGCTCTGTGCGAGCCCAGTCAGTGCAATCATTGGGTCAGTGCAAGCCCAGTCAGCGCAATGATTGCGTGAGTGCGAGTCCAGTCAGTGCAATCATTGGGTCAGCGCCAGCCCAGCCAGCGCGATCACTGGGTCAGTGCAAGCCCAGTCAGTGCAATCATTGGCACGGTGCAAATCCAGTCAGTGCAATCATTGGGTCAGCGCAATCCCAGTCAGTGCAAGCATTGGGTCAGTGCGAGTCCAACAGTGCAATCATTGGATCAACGCGACTCCAATCAGTGCAATCATCGGGTCAGCGCACGCCCAATCTATGTATTCATTGGGTCAGCGTGAGTCCAGTCAGTGCAATTTTCAGATTAGTGCGAGCCAGTCAGTGCAATCATTGGGTCAGCATGAGTCCAGTCACTGCAATCACTGGGTCAGCGCAAGCCCAGTCAGTACAATCAGTGAGTCAGTGCGAGCACAGTCAGTGTAATGACTCTGTCAGTGCGACTCCAGTCAGTGCAATCATTGGGTCAATGCGAGTCCAGTCAGCGCAATCACTGGGTCAGTGGCAGCCCAGTCAGTGCAATGACTGGGTCAGTGCTAGCCTAGTCAGCGCAATGATTCTGTCAGCCCGAGCCCAGACAGCGCGATCACTGGGTCAGTGCAAGTCCAGTCAGCACAATGATTCTGTCAGTGCGAGTCCCGTCAGTGCAATCATTGGGTCAATGCTAGTCCGGTCAGCAGAATCATTGGATCAGTGCCAGCCCAGTCAGTGTAATGACTGGGTCAGTGCCAGCCTAGTCAGTGCAACCATTGGGTCCAGTCACTGCAATCACTGGGTCAGCACAAGCCCAGTCAGTGCAATCACTGAGTCAGTGCGAGCCTAGTCAGTGCAATCATTAGGTCAGCGCAAGACAGTCAGTGCAATCATTGAGTCAGCGTGAGTCCAGTCATTGCAATCACTGGGTCAGTGCGAGCCCAGTCAGTGAAATTATTGGGTCAGCACAAGCCAGTCAGTTCTATCACTGGGTCAGCACAAGCCCAGTCAGGGCAACCACTGACTGGGTCAGCACGAATCCACTCAGTGCAATTATTGGGTCAGTGCAAGCCCAGTCAGCTGAGTCATCGGGTCAGTGCGCATCCAGTCAGTGCAATCATTGGGTCAGCGCAATGTCAGTTAGTTTAATCACTGGGTCAGCGCAATCCCAGTCAGTGCATTCACTGGGTCAGTGCAAATCCAGTCAGTGCAATCATTGGTTCAGCACAAGCCCAGTCAGTACAATCACTGTGTCAGCGCGAGCCCAGTCAGTGCAATCACTGGGTCAGTGCGAGCTCAGTCAGTGCAAACATTGGGTCAGTGGGAGTCCAGTCAGTGCAATCATTGGATTAGTGAAAGCACAGTCGGTGCAATCACTAGGTCAGTGTTAGCCCAGTCATTGTAATCATTGGGTCAGCGTGAGCACAGTCAGTGCAATCATTGGGTCAACGCCTGCACAGTCAGTGCAATCATTGGGTCAGTGCCTGCACAGTCAGTGCAATCATTGGCTCAGTGCGAGCACTGTCAGTGCAATCATTGGGTCAGTATCAGCCCTGTCAGTGTAATCATTGGGTCAGCGCAATCCAAGTCAGTGCAATCAATGCGTCAGTGTGAGGCCAGTCAGTGCAATCATTCGGTCAGCGCAAGCACAGTCAGTGCAATCACTGGGTCAGTGTGAGCCCATTCAGTGCAATCATTGAGTCAGTGCGAGCACAATCAGTGCAATTATTGGTTCAGTGCAAGCACAGTCAGTGCAATCATTGCATCAGCGCAAGCACAGTCAGTGTAATAATTGGTCTGCATTGGCACAGTCAGTACAATCTTTGGGTCAGTGCGAGCACAGTCAGTGCAATCATTGGGTTAGTGCGAGCACAGTCAGTGCAATCATTGGGTCAGTGCGAGCACAGTCAGTGCAATCATTGCGTCAGCGCGTGCCAGTCAGTGTAATAATTGAGTCTGCGTGGGCACAGTCAGTGCAATCTTTGGGTCAGTGCGACACCAGTCAGTGCAATCATTGGGTCAGTGCGAGCACAATCAGTGAAATCATTGGGACAGCGCAAACCTGTCAGTTCAATCATTGGGTCAGCACAAGCCCAGTCAGTGCAATCACTGGTTTAGTGCGAATCCAGTCAGTGCAATCACTGGGTCAGTGCGAGGCAGTCAGTGTAATCATTGGGTCAGCATGAGCCCACTCGGTGCAATCATCGGGTCTGCGCTTGTCCAGTCAGTGCAATCATTGGATCAATGTGAGTCCATCAGTGCAATCACTGGATCAGTGCGAATCCAGTCAGTGCAAGCATTGGGTCAGTGCAAGCCCAGTCTGTGCAATCACTGGGTCAGTGTGAGCACAGTAAGTGCAAACATTGGAAAGTGCGAGCCAGTCAATGAAATCATTGGGTCAGTGCGAGCACTGTCAGTGCAATTATTGGATCAATACAATCCAGTCAGTGCAATCATTGGGTCAGTGCGAGTCCAGTCAGCGCAATTATTGGGTCAGTGCGAGTCCAGTCAGTGCTATCACTGGGTCAGTGTGAGCCAGTCAGTGAAATCATTGGGTCAGTACAAGTCCAGTCAGTACAATCATTGGGTCTGTGCGAACCCAGTCAGTGCAATCATTAAGTCAGCGGGTTCAGCCAGCGCAATCACTGGGTCACTGCGAGCCCAGTCAGTGAAATCATTGGGTCAGCGAGAGTCCAGTCAGTGCTATCACTGGGTCAGTGCAAGTCCACTCAGTGCAATCATTGGGTCAGCGTAAGCCCAGTCAGTGCAATCACTGGGTCAGCACAAGCCCAGTCAGTGCAATCACTGGGTCAGTGCGAGCACAGTCAGTGCAAACATTGGGTCAGTGCGATTCCAGTCAATTCAATCATTGGGTCAGCACAAGCCCAGTCAGTGCAATCACTGGGTCAGCACAAGCCCAGTCAGTGCAATCACTGGGTCAGTGCGAGCACAGTCAGTGCAAACATTGGGTCAGTGCGATTCCAGTCAATTCAATCATTGGGTCAGCATAAGCCCAGTCAGTGCAATCACTGGGTCAGCGCAAATCCAGTCAGTGCAAATATCTTGTTAGTGTGAGCCCAGTCAGTGCAATCATCGGTCAGCGCGCGTCCAGTCAGTGAAATCATTGAGTCAGTGCGAGTCCAGTCAGTGTAACCACTGGGTCAGCACAATCCCAGTCAGTGCAATCAAAGGGTCAGTGTGAGTCCAATCAGTGGAATCATTGGGTCAGCGCGAGCCCAGTCAGTGCAATCACTGGGTCAATGCCAGCCCAGTCAGTGCAATCACTGGGTCAGTGCGAGCTCATTCAGTGCAATAATTGGCTCAGCGTGAGCCAGTCAGTGCAATCATTGGGTTAGTGCGAGCCCAGTCAGTGCATTCATTGGGTCAGTGCGAGCACAGTCAGTGCAATCATTGGGTCAGCGCAAGCCCAGTCAGGGCAATCACTGGGTCAGTGCCAGCCCAGTCAGTGCAATCACTGTGTCAGTACAAGCCAGTCAGTTCAATCACTGGGTCAGCATAAGCCCAGTCAGTGCAATCATTGGGTCAGTGCAAGCCCTGTCAGTGTAATAATTGGGTCTGTGTGGGCACAGTTAGTGCAATCATTGGGTCAGTGTGACTCCAGTCAGTGAAACCATTGGGTCAGCACAAGCCAGTCAGTGGAATCATTGGGTCAGCACAAGCCAGTCAGTTCAATCACTGATCAGCATAAGCCCAGTCAGTGCAAACATTGGGTCAGTGCGATTCCAGTCAATTCAATCATTGGGTCAGCATAAGCCCAGTCAGTGCAATCACTGGGTCAGCGCAAATCCAGTCAGTGCAAATATCTTGTTAGTGTGAGCCCAGTCAGTGCAATCATCGGTCAGCGCGCGTCCAGTCAGTGAAATCATTGAGTCAGTGCGAGTCCAGTCAGTGTAACCACTGGGTCAGCACAATCCCAGTCAGTGCAATCAAAGGGTCAGTGTGAGTCCAATCAGTGGAATCATTGGGTCAGCGCGAGCCCAGTCAGTGCAATCACTGGGTCAATGCCAGCCCAGTCAGTGCAATCACTGGGTCAGTGCGAGCTCATTCAGTGCAATAATTGGCTCAGCGTGAGCCAGTCAGTGCAATCATTGGGTTAGTGCGAGCCCAGTCAGTGCATTCATTGGGTCAGTGCGAGCACAGTCAGTGCAATCATTGGGTCAGCGCAAGCCCAGTCAGGGCAATCACTGGGTCAGTGCCAGCCCAGTCAGTGCAATCACTGTGTCAGTACAAGCCAGTCAGTTCAATCACTGGGTCAGCATAAGCCCAGTCAGTGCAATCATTGGGTCAGTGCAAGCCCTGTCAGTGTAATAATTGGGTCTGTGTGGGCACAGTTAGTGCAATCATTGGGTCAGTGTGACTCCAGTCAGTGAAACCATTGGGTCAGCACAAGCCAGTCAGTGGAATCATTGGGTCAGCACAAGCCAGTCAGTTCAATCACTGATCAGCATAAGCCCAGTCAGTGCAATCATTGGGTCAGCACAAGCCCAGTCAGTGCAATCACTGGGTCAGCGCGTATCCAGTCAGTGCAATTATCGTGTCAGTGCGAGCCCAGTCAGTGCAATCATCGGTCAGCGCGCATCCAGTCAGTGAAATCATTGGGTCAGTGTGATTCCAGTCAGTTCAATCATTGGGTCAGCACAAGCCCAGTCAGTGCAATCACTGGGTCAGCACAATTCTAGTCAGTGCAATTATCTTGTTAGTGTAAGCCCAGTTAGTGCAATCATCAGTTAGCGCGTGTCCAGTCAGTGAAATCATTGATTCAGTGCGAGCACAGTCAGTGCAACCACTAGGTCAGCACAATCCCAGTCAGTGCAATCATAGGGTCAGCGCGAGCACAGTCAGTGCAATCATTGGGTTAGTGCGAGCACAGTCAGTGCAATCACTGAGTCAGTGCAAGCCCAGTCAACGCAATCACTGGGTCAGTGCGAGCCCAGTCAGTGCAATCATTGGGTCAGCGCAAGCCCGGTCAGGGCAATCACTGTGTCAGCACAATCCTAGTCAGTGCAATCATTGGGTCAGTGTGAGTCCAATCAGTGCAATTATTGGGTCAGCGCGAGCACAGTCAGTGCAATTATTGGATCAGTGCGAGCCCAGTCAGTGAAATCGTTGGGTCAGTGCGAGTCCAGTCAGTGCAATTATTGGATCAGTGCGAGCCCAGTCAGTGAAATCATTGGGTCAATGCGAGTCCAGTCAGTGCACCAACTGGGTCAGCGCAATCCCAGTCAGTGCAATCACTGGGTCAGTGCCGGCCCAGTCAGTGCAATCATTGGGTCCGTGTGAGCCCAGTCAGTGAAATCATTGGGTCAGTGCGAGTCCAGTCAGTGCAATTATTGGGTCAGTGCGAGTCCATTCAGTGCAATCATTGGGTCAGCGTGAGCACAGTCAGTGCAATCACTGGATCAGTGCCAGCCATGTCAGTGCAATTATCGGGTCAGTCCAAGCCCATCCAGTGCAAGCATTGGATCAGTGCGACTCCAGTCAGTGCAAACATTGCGTCATCGCGAGCCAGTCAGTGTAATAATTGGGTCTGCGTGGGCACAAGCAGTGCAATCTTTGGGTCAGAGCGACTCCAGTCAGTCAAATCATTGGGTCAGCGCAAGCCCAGTCAGTGTAATCAGTGGGTCAGCGCAAGCCAGTCAGTGAAATCATTGGGTCAGCACAAACCAATCAGTTCAATGATTGGGTCAGCACAAGCCCAGTCAGTGTAATCACTGGGTCAGTGCCAGCCAGTCAGTGAAATCATTGGGTCAGTGCGAGTCCAGTCTGTGAATTCATTGGGTCAGCTCGAATCCAGCCAATGCAATCATTGCATCAGCGCGAGCCAGTCAGTGTAATAATTGGGTCAGCGTGGGCACAAGTCAGTGCAATCATTGGGTCAGTGCGACTCCAGTCAGTGAAATCATTGGGTCAACGCAAGCCCAGTCAGTGTTATCATTGGGTAAGCGCAAGCCAGTCAGTGAAATCATTGGGTCAGCACAAGCCAATCAGTTCAATCACTGGGTCAGCACAAGCGCAGTCAGTGCAATCACTGGGTCAGTGCGAGCCCAGTCAGTGGAATCATTGGATCAGCACGAGCACAGTTAGTGCAATCATTGAGTCAGTGTGAGCACAGTCAGTGAAATCATTGGGTCAGCGCAAACCCGTCAGTTCAACCATTGGGTCAGTCCAAGCCCAGTCAGTGCAATCACTGGGTTAGCGCGAATCCAGTCATGCAATTATCGGTCAGTGCGAGCCCACTCAGTGCAATCATTGGGTCTGCGCTCATCCAATCAGTGCAATCACTGGGTCAGTGCGAGTCCAGTCAGTGGAAGCATTGGGTCAGCGCAAGCCCAGTCAGTGCATTCACTCGGTCAGTGCGAGCACAGATAGTGCAAACATTGGATCAGTGCGAGCCAGTCAGTGCAATCATTGGGTCAGTGCGAGTCCAGTCAGTGCAATCACTGGGTCAGTGCGAGCCAGTCGGTGCAAACATTGGGTCAGTGCGAGCACAGTCAGTGCAATCATTGGTCAGTGCAAGCCCAGTCAGCGCAATCAGTGGGTCAGTGCGAGCCCAGTCAGCGCAATCACTGGGTCAGTGCGAGCACAGTTAGTGCAATCATTGGGTCAGTGCAGGCACAGTCAGTGCAATCATTGGTTCAGTGTGAGCACAGTCAGTGCAATCATTGGTTCAGTGTGAGCACAGTCAGTGCAATCTTTGGTTCAGTGTGAGCACAGTCAGTGCAATCATTGGTTCAGTGCAATCCAGTCAGTGCAATGATGGGGTCAGTGTGAATCCAGTCAGTGCAATCAATTGTTCAGTGCGAGCACAGCCAGTGCAATCATTGGTTCAGTGCGAGCACAGTAAGTGCAATCATTGGGTCAGTGTGAGTCCAGTCAGTGCAATCACTGGGTCAGTGTGAGTCTGGTGAATGGAATCATTTGTTCAGTGCGAGTCCAGTCAGTGCAATGATTGGGTCAGTGTGAATCCAGTCAGTGCAATAATTGGTTCAGTGTGAGCACAGCCAGTGCAATCATTGGTTTAGTGCAAGCACAGTAAGTGCAATCATTGGTTCAGTGCGAGCACAGTAAGTGCAATCATTGGGTCAGTGTGAGTCCAGTCAGTGCAATCACTGGGTCAGTGTGAGTCTAGTCAATGGAATCATTTGTTCAGTGCGAGTCCAGTCAGTGCAATGATTGGGTCAGTGTGAATCCAGTCAGTGCAATCATTGGTTCAGTGCAAGCACAATAAGTGCAATCATTGGGTCAGTGTGAGTCCAGTCAGTGCAATCATTGCGTCTGTGCGAGTCCAGTCAGTGCTATGATCTACCCTAACAATACCATTCATTAACTTAAAGATCTCTATCCGGTCACCCCTCTGTGTTCTTTTTTTCTTCAGAGAAGTTCTACAGCCTATTCAATTTTTCCTTATAGATATAAACTCTCAGTCCTGGTGTCATTCTTGTAAATCTTTAGATCTGCTAAGCCTTTTTTATAATGAGACCAGAATTGTGCATAATGCTCCAAGTTGATCTCACCAATGTTCTATACAAGTTTATCATGACTTCTCTGCTTTTTCACTCTATCTACAAATATGTACTTTGTTTTCTTTATTTTTAAAATGGTCTTAATGTCACTACTATTTGTGATTTGTGTGTCTGTACCCCCTAGGTCCCCCAGTTCCTCAACTCCATTTAAACATTTATTTTCCAAGGCCTCCCTATTTCTTCCTACCAAAATGTATTATCCTACACTATGTTGAAGTCCATCGCTAATTACACAGCCATTATGCAAGTCATCCTCTGTATTAAGCAACTCCCATCCCCCTCTTTGCTGTCATGCACAAATTTTTAAATTTGGTCAAATCATGTATGTAAATAATGAAGATCAGTAGTCCCAGCACTAATCCTTGTGGAACATCACATCCGAATCTTTTAAGCCCTATTCTCTGATTTGTTAATATTGAGGAATAGTAACTAACTGAGTGGCAGGATAATGGATTCTCAGCACAGCTGCTTACTTGTTGAGGGGGGTGTTACGTCTTCCAGTGTCCGCTAGCAGTCCTCACTGCAAGTGTGTTGGTTAGTCCTTTACAGAAGCTTTCCCATAGCAGGCAGACATCCCAGCCTGCTGGAGATGTGCCCCATTGGAGGGGACTGGCAAATCCTAACCAAAGTGCCTATTCTCACTGTGGAGCATGTGGTCAATTCAGAAGTAGTGTGCTATGTTGTGTGATGAACATAATCTTGGTCTAGTGCTATGTGTTGCACCAGTACTTGGCCTTGGAAATTTAGGAGTACAAAGAAGATTACATTGAAGCCATTAGTCATTGGACTTGGTCAATTTGTGGGCAGAGAATGAGGTCTTTAAGTAACCGCATTGGCACAGGCACAATGGGCTGCATGAACTTTACAGCACAGAAGGCAGCCATTGAACAAGCTGCTTATGGTGCACTAGACCCATGCCCCACATCCTGTACTGGTTACCACCCTTGCTCCACAACTCCACACTGCACGCTGATCACTCCCCATTGCTTTACTCCAGAAAGCCAACTGGCGAAGGATAGAACTGGACCCAATCTTTTACACACTTTCATTTATTTACAGAATTACACATTACAACCAAGCACTTCCTAACTCACCAACCACAGTTTCTGTCTGTATCTATAGGGCTATGAATCAATCCCCAGTTAATTTCCACTGCCTGAACACAACCCAACACAATTAATATACAATTAACAGATTCCCTTCTCTCTTTAAAAAATAGTTTATATGTGCAACCAAAACTTCAAAACAAATTAAATCAAAAAACTTTATATTCTGTTCAAAGCATTTCATTGCATGATGTCCCTTCTACAAACATTCCTTCTGGTAAAAAAAATCAGCTGATAAATTGCATCTGCCCACTTAATTTGAGATTTCCTTTTTGCCCAGCGTTTATGACAAGTCAGAAAGGTCAATCTGTAATCCTGGTGGAGGTCCAGCAAGGTCTCCCTCTCCAAGAATCAAGCACCAGTTAGAACCTGTAGCTTGTCCATATGGGACATCTTAGCTCAACCCAGCAATGTAAATGCTAATATTGCTCCAGGGAGCCACAAATTGAATCTTGTCAATCTTTAATACAATCAGTTAAAGTCCATGAAGTTTTCTTCCATTGAATGACTGTCGGTTTCAAAGACCAATCACGCACCATATGGATCTGACTGTTCATTTTTCTTGTAAATATCATCCAAGAATTCATTATTATCAATCTTCGTCAATGTCCAATTGATGGGCATCCACCCACAAAGTACTTAACCTTTAATTTTATAAGAGCATCAGAGGGTTATCAGATTCTGATATTTATATTTGCTTTCTGACATTTTCCACAATGGTTTCTAGGATTGTAGTTTTCTGTCTTAAAGTGTTCTTAGCTTCCAACTTTCACCTTCAACCATCCTCTGCTACCATGTTATAATCAGAAAGCCAGTTGGTGAAGCATAGCACTGGAGCCAATCTTTACACACACTTCTCTAAGCATTTATTTACAAGAATTACACATTACAAGCATACAGCTCCAAACCCAACAACCAGACTTGGCACAAGAGAATCCTCAGTTAATGTCCACCACCTGCATACCATTAAAACACAATTAATACCCATGCTGCCCACCCTGTACTGATCACTCCCGTGTTCCACACCCTGCCATGATCACTCCCCATGATGCACACCCAGTACTGGTCACTCCCTTTCCTGTACTTTCCATTACCTCTGCTTTCCATCTGGTCTGGGAAGGACTCCATTGTGTGAGCTGTGATATTTGGATAAGTGAGTTACTTGTATGCAACACTTATGGGATTAAGGTCTTTCTTGCCCAGGTAACCAGATATTTCACTACTAACAAAGAGAGTGAGATCAATGCGGAGTGAATGTTGTTAGTGAGCATTGACTGTGAGTCATATTGTGATATCCCTAATAAATGATAAGTACTGTTTGAAAGATTTCTGCAATGTTCTGTTACACTTTTGATACAATTCACTGGAAAATGCTGAATTTTAAAAGTTTCTTTCTGAACTTGCATTCTGGGCATCCACTTCACCGATCAATCCATGTGCCTGCTGATTCTGATTTTGTCCACAAATACAGGCAGTCTTGACTGAAACCGTGAATGCATCAAAATATCAAGGCAGAGTTAAGTTCAGTGAGGGCTGAAAGGACTTGCTGACCTGCGCTTGTACCTTGGCCCTCTGAACATCTTCATATACTTCCCATCTTAGGTAAAGGACTGGATGCCAAATGATCATCCACTCATGATTCTGATAAAAACTTCCTATGTTTAAGAAAAAGGTTTAAAAAAAAGGTATTGAGCAAGGTGGGAATTATCTTGTGGGTGGGGTCTGCAATGGGGTCTCCAATTTTCCAGTCCCTGGACCTAGTCTTTGACTAACTTTCTAATTCCTTTGACTGACCACACCAGGGATAATCATTCACTGTTGATAGGGAAAATATTAGGTTCGTTGAATAGTGGGACCATCGTATCACACTATAGCTGCTGACTTGTTCATCTAGGCATTAACTTTGCCAGTTGCACTCAACAGTACTGGTAAAAGATCTGGATGGGGGATGAGGAGAATATTTTTTAGGCAGCGAGTTATTGTGGTCTGGAATGCACTGCCTGAAAGGATGGTGGAAGCAGATTCTCCAGTAACTTTCAAAAAGAAATTGTATATATGTATGCTTAAAAAGGAAGTCATTGCAGGGCTATGAGAAAGAGTAGGGGAGTGGGATTAATTGGATAGCTCTTTCAAAGAGCCAGTACAAGCACATTTGGCTGAATGGCCTACTTCTGTGCTGTATGATTCCATACTCATTGTAAGTGTTATCAGGGGAAAAAAACATGGTGGCAGCAAGGCCATGTGACTGTCCAGTGATGTGGATGCCAAGTGCAAAATTTGCTGTATGAAATACTCTGATAAGACAATGAGTCTGATTGAGGTATTCCAAAACTAAGCCTGGGATCTGTGAGATCAGCAAGAGATGTGTCAGAAGTGGTCAGCAGTCAGTGAGAAGTGTCTGGCTGAATTGGGTGCTTTTTTGTTTTTTTGCATCAGTGAGGCTGTCCTCAGCAGGTAAGATAGTGCTGCTAGAAAGGGGTTCTTCCCAACACCATTGTGGCCATTCAGCAACGATGTCACTTTACAACGTCATTTGTTCACGTGATCTTAATTTTTGACAGTTGTGTAATATTTTCACATTTTAAATCAGCTCCCCACAGTTATTCTTATTTTAGGAAATCTAACCATTGCATATCAGCTTTTCCCACTGAGTGATCCAAATGGATGGTACATTTTTCAGCTGGACTCTGTCCTTTATGTCCATTGGCACCTTGACAAAAATTCTCGTGTACACAGATATTTAATAGGTAACAGCTTCTGACCATAGCTTACTGACTTCAGATTGTAGTGGGGCCAACTTCATTCAATCTTGATTACAAATGTCATTCAGAGGGTTTCCTGCAGCTTGTTGGAATGATGAGTTTTTTTTTTAACATGTCTTTGTCTTGTACTAACCCTAGTTCCCCTGTCTCTGGCTGTACTAGTTCTCCCATTTTCAACACTTGCATGACTGAGCGCATGGCTGATCTCACCCCCTCCCCCACCTTCTCGAACCCTGACTCTGACATCACTGAGCTCGCAGATGAGCACCATGATGGGAAGGAGGAGGAGGAGGAGGAGGAGGAGGAGGAGGAGGAGCTGGACGATGAAACCTTTCTGGACGATCCCTTTTCTGACCTGGGGGGAGACGAAGGGTACCAGATCCACCATGATGGCCAGGACCCGTTTTACGACCGCTCACCCTGGTTCAGTTTAGTGGGAAGGTTGGTGAGGTCTCTAGAGCATGATGGAAAGGGACTAGCTCTTTCACGCCGAGAATGGCAAATGGCCACGACACATCTCGAGGCAGGAGCCATTAATCATTGCAAACCAAATGCCCCAAGCTCTACGTTTGGCCACAGGGCTGCTGGCTCACACTGAGGGAGGTCTCATACAAGATATGATCTGGAATACGCTGTACCAAAAAACTACAGAATTGATATAGCTTTCCTCAAAAAAATTGGAAAAGCCAAATGATACATTGATTTAAACATGACAACTATCATGTGTATAGACAGTTCCAAGATAAAATTAAGGTCACTTAAGCAGATAGAGTGGAATCCTACACTATGCAATAGAATGGTGAAATAAAAGCCCTGTACCAATGAGTGGTTATAACCCATCTGGATCTTTTTGTGGGGATAAGTATTCAGATTCACCCAGTGACCCTGTACTACCAGGGTACCATTTGAGCAAATAGATTTCAGAAGCTGCATATTTGACTGCAATGACTGTCTGTCCTGTGGCCTTCTTGGAAAGGGCGAGACCCATGCAAAGACTCCCATAAATGGGGTTCTGTCTGCAGAGTGAAAGTGAGCACTGCCAGTCTACATTATTAAGTGATAGTTGGCCACTATCTTGTAGAGCAAAGACAGGCTGAGCTGACAGGAAAAAGAACATACCCTTCTATGTTTGGGGATCTGGTGACAGAATTACAGCTTCCGCTCCCTGCTTATTCTGAAACAGGAAAGCACATAAAAAATGAGTTTTTTTTTCATTCATGGGGTGTGGACGTCACTGGCTGGGCCAGCATTTATTGCCCATCCCTAATTGCCCTTGAGAAGGTGGTGGTGAGCTGCCTTCTTGCACCATTGCAGTCCACGTGATGTAGGTACACCACATGTCACGATGTATGGTACCTTATCTCACAATTCCAGCCATTGTACTTGGCAACTTATATAGTTCAATAGAAGACTGTTTCAGTTAGATCTTGAACAAATACAATCGCAAGACTTGGCCCACCAAATTTAATGAGTGGTTAGTCAAACTGGATACCAGTGAGTAGACTAAATTTCTATCTCCTAACAGGTAAATCAGTAGTAAAAAATCTCTGTGGCCTTGCTTACATGATGGCTGCATATGTACGGATTCCATTGTATCTTTTAAAGAGGGACCAATTTCTCAGTGAGTTCCAGGATGGTTGATGATAGGACACTGCAGTGAGACCTGCAATAATACAGAATTTCTTCCCCCTTGGTAAACTGTCTTTAAGTATCGTATGCTCCTTTTTGAAAAAAAACTCTCACCTCCTCTCAGTAAAATATTTGATAATCTGCACATAAACAAATCATCGCCTTCAGCAAAACAGAGCTTCATTATAGCAGGTACTTGCTCCTCACGGCTTAATATTAGAGCCCCAAGATTCTGTAGCAACATGAAACAACAATTTGAATGTGTCCATTGTCTCCTAATTTAATAAATGGCCCAACTAGGAACTAATAAATGTTTTAATTAGGAGAGCATGGACTCCAAATAGCAATAGAGGTGTTAAGGGAGATAACCAAAAGCACCCTCAAAAAGACGGGTTAAAACAGCATTTAAAAGCGGGGAGCAAAAAAGTGATCAGATGCAATTTAGGGACAGAGCTGTAGGGAGAAGGGTTGAAGTGGATGAAGGCTCTTGCATTGACAAAGAATTGACAAAGGTAAAGCGGAAACAAAGTTACCAAGATAAATATAGGGTGAGGATTTCAAATTCAGGGTGTTGGAGTTGCAACTTTATACAGGGTCAAGATGTGGGAGGTGGATTTTTAAAGAAGTCTTAAGTTTTTGTGGGATTGAGTTTGGGAGGCTAACAAAGAAGGCCTTGGAGAACCAAATAGACAGCTGTGGAGGTGAGATGAGGTTGTGCAGAGGGCAGAACAATCTTGCAGGCAGATGGGAAAGGGGATTAGAAGTTCTGATCAGGGTTCAATGTGATGCCAAGGTGCATGATATGAGCAAGCATCAGGGAAGGAAATAAAATTAGCACAGTAACTACGGTTGAGGAAAAACTGATCTCCCTTTACTCAGTAGTAGCCCCTCCTGCCTCTGAGTCAGAAAGTAAAGCATTCAGCTGCTACTCCAGTGCAATATTAAGAAAATGTTATCTCTCCAACTCGATCTCTCTCTCTGGATCACTGAGCTACCCCAAAGATCTTTTACTCCTTACAATTCTGCAGTGTTTAGTCAGTCTCAGTCCACTCCTCACAATCCTCCGGTGTGATGATCAGTCTCAGTCCACTCCTCACAATCCTCCAGTGTGTTGGTCAGTCTCAGTCCACTCCTCACAATCCTCCGGTGTGATGATCAGTCTCAGTCCACGCCTCACAATCCTGCTGTGTGTTGGTCAGTCTCAGTCCGCTCCTCACAATTCGCCAGTTTGTTGGTCAGTCTCAGTCCACTCCTCACAATTTTCCAGTTTGTTGGTCAGTCTCAATCAACTCCTCACAATTTTCCAGTGTGTTAGTCAGTCTCAGTCCACTCCTCACAATTCTCCAGTGTGTTGGTCTGCCTCAGTTCATGACTCACAGTTTTCCAGGGTTAGTCAGTCTCAGTCCACCCCTTACAGCTGTCCAGTGTGTTAGTCAGGCTCAGTCCACTCCTCATCAATCCGATGAGAAGGATTATAAAGTTTTATCCTTTTCAAAATTACCACTGAATAGTTTGATCACATGAAGTGAAGGTAGAGAGTCCTCCAGAGTGCAACCATCATAAGGAGAGTATCATATGAAAAAAATGACTTGTTTCCTGAAGCATTTAATGAATTTGTTTAATGTGTTGCTTCTGATAATTTCAGAAGCTTTAAGAGCACTTTTTGGTTATAATACTGACCACATATACTTACTTGTGTATATTGAAGCATTTAAGGGTCAGCTCGGGTGTCACTGCAGTTGTCTTGTCGGTTTTAACAATTCATGCCATGTTGACATTTATTTATAGTTTAAACTCAGATCTTTTTTCACAGCTTGGAATCCTAATGATCTCCTGATGAAAGAGCTTGTCCCTTTGCCAGCTCATCTCAATAGGGCATGCCAGGCATTCTGAGTAGGGTGTGCCCAGGCATCTAACAAGGCATGCCAGGGCATCCAGTTTCCAAACATGTTACAATTTATCTGAATTGGCTACCCTAGCACAGCAGCTTTGAAAATTAATAAAATAATTTTCTTGAACATTGCACGCCATTTTGAAATCTGTTGTGCCACCATTTTGGAACTTGCTGCGCCGCGTGCTAGTTATATTCTGTTAATTGCATAGGCTCTATATTAGAAGCTGGCTCTACCATTTTTTAAAGTTTAGCCAATGTTTCCTTTCAACTGACGTTCTTCATTTCTTTGTTTCTTGTGTTGAAAGCTTTGTGTTCTGAGCATGCCACCTTTGCACCTCACCAATCTTGTTGCCAGCTCTGTTCCATTGGGCACCGTATATTCAGTCTGCTTCAAGTGTCTTGCCTGTGTCCAGGATATCTCTTTCTGATGGTTGTATGAGTCAGATGAATGTCATTATTCCTGTTTACCCAGATTTAGTGCAGACCCCTGCTGCGCTGAATCAATATAGTAATGGCACTGCCACTTCCTGCTGGAGTCGGTAGGGTAGGGAAGAGTAAATTTGTTAAAGCCTGTTCATTCAAATGTTATTTCTCTCATTAGAAATGTATTTAATGAAACATGCTTCCATAACAATTTCTGTAATAGCAAGATCATTGTCTTAGTTTGATTTCACTTCACTGTGTTTAGAAACACACCAATAAAGACAGTCACACTATCATGTTAAGATGTCAATTCATAATAAGTCCCAAAAAAGATTAATAATTAAAAATCAGAAAACGTGTTCCAGGTGCCTGAGGCTCACTTGATTCATCAGTTTATTCAGTGCAAGACTTGGGTCAACACCAACATTATGCTGGTGTGTACAGAGCAATACTCAGGTTGGCGCTGCTCACAGAGGTTTGATAGGATCTTGAAGATGGCATCTTTGAGTTTCTGCTAACCTGCTCTGAAATTCCATGGATGAATGGTGAATGGAAGCCACAACTCTCTGTTCTGTGTTTTTCATGAGCCCTGTGTTGAGAAATCCTGGGGAATAAATATTTAGGAATGTTGGACAACGGAATAAAAACATACACTTAAACCATCAGGACCACCATTTGAAATGGGGGCTGAGTAGATTGGTGCTGTATTCAGTGATGGTGATGTATGCAGCACATTTTCTGTGTATTCACTGAACGGCATTCAGGACAGTTATGTGTGCAGTGTGTTTCCTAGCCTATTACTGCAGCTCACCTGGACCAGAATTGGAATAAACCTAATTAAAATGCATAACTCTAAGCACTTTGAAATATTAGAACATCTGTATTACCCTTTCCTTCATCTTCCACATGCCTCCCTCCAACCAAGCACATATTGACCACCGTTCCAACAGGTTGGACACTGAGCAAAGATTGGGCACTTCCCCAAATAGAGGAAGAAGGGAAAGATAACCCTAGGCATCTCCCATACTTTCTGACAACTGAATGGATAGCGATACTGGCAGAGGCCTGGGAATATTGACATTCACCTACTTAACCAGTAAGCAATATGTAATATGAGGATATGCAGAAGAAAGGAAGTTTTAACTTAGCCTTTAATATAATTAACTAACTTTAAATAAGATAAATTAAAAAAGGAAGACTAATGCATTTCACTTATTTAAAGAGAACAATATGCTGACCACCAAGTGTTAGGTCACCTTCACTCAACCCACTCTATTCCCAACTTAAGCCATGTTGGAATTTCCAACTTTGATCACCATGAAATATCCCATAAAGCAAAAGCCTTCATCTAAGTTAAAGATGCCAAAATATTGTAACAAGGTCATAAAGTGGATCTAGCACACTAAACCATCCAGTGTACCCCAACAGTGAATTTAATATTGCCAACAGTTGACAGCAGAAAGGACCTGACCATTTCACAGAAGTGGGAGAACACTTTAGTGATTGAATTAGGGCCCTGTTTTGCAAAGTTGAACTGTACTGTCAAAACCAAGATTTTTTTAAAGGCACCTGGAGGTTTTAAGAAGATAGTGTCCTATACCAATACTTCTACAATATGTCTGCTTGCTTTCCATCCTGACGTGGAAGGTGCCAGAGTCAGAATACAGCAGTCTCTACTCTTCACCAGCCTGTGGGGCAATTGAGGTTCAGTTTCTGGACACAGGCTTTCACACAGCTGGCCATTATTGGTTGAAGGGAAGCAAACAGTGAACATAAGGTGCATCTCACGTGTATTCTTTGAGGTCTTCCCAGTGTAAACTCACATACCTTGGAGAAGTGAGATGCACAAAAGGTTTGGATCTGATTGCCCCTTTACTTACTGGGTTTGTTTATGATTCCCAATGAACTTCCTACCTGCCAGGAAGTTGTATGTGTCCATAAACAGTGCCTGTTCTTCAGCTGAAAATAGTTGAGGCTGGAAAGGCAATGATCTTTGAGCTCACTGGAAGGCAATTAAGTACTTGGACTTCAGTATTTGTTGAGGGCCACACCTTTAACCTTAGAAGTTTATTACCATGTTGAGAAATTCTGAAATAGGCAAAAAGGCTCAAGGTATTTGGACCAAATGATAAAGAAAGGGAAACACAGTCCACTATTTAAATCTAAATGACAAATTTTAATTGTGTTCCAAATTCTGGGCCCTGTCTTGAAGTGCTCTTGATAATTTCAAGCAGTAACATTGAATTTTTTCAGGATAAAAATATGTAAATTGCCATACCTTGATGTGATGAATTCTGGGAAGGATTAGGACATAAGGAAGCCTGGAATGAAGACATTGCTGTGGCTGGTTACCAGAAATTTCTGGCTCATACCAAAAAAAAGGCTGTAGATTTATACATCAAAGCCACACAGGGCAAGTTGTCCCCAGGAGTTTCTCCCTTCATAAGGTTGTTTCCTCCATCTCCCTACCTCCCTTCCTATCCCCAATGGGTTTGTGAAAAGTTCAATGTGATAGGGTAGGTCGAAGCACCTGACAAAATTTTAGGTTGTGATCAAGTTGAATCCATGAGAGGTTTTGATCCCGTGAGTGTGTCTCCATTGTCTGTGGAAGATTAGCAATTCAAAAAATAGAAGCTGAGTGTTCATCCCATTAAGATGTTGTTTCCTCTTGAAGCAGACTGAATCCACAGGATCCAGTATGGTTGCTTGTACTTAATGCTACTGAATATCTTTTTTCTTTTTTTTATATATTGCAGATGTTTTATGTCGACAAAGTTTGCTCGATTGCAAAGCGGCAGTGACCACATCCCCCCGCCCCTCCCCCCCTCCCCCTTCCCCCTCCATGCTGATTGTGACTTGTTGATGAATCTATCCTTTAGTCGTACATGTGTGGTTGTCCACGATTGCTGTCGCCTGGCTAGCTGTGGCTGGCTTTTGATGCTAATTGTTTTGCTGCTCTTCGTCCTGGCACTGTGGCGTGCTGTATTTGTTGGATGAAGATTATAGGTGGTTCTACTTCGGTCACTCAGGGACTTTAGCCTCTCTCCCCCCTTCCCCCATACTTAAATACAGCCTGAACAATAGAAACCTTATTGCCAGTGGCCAGTCAAACTGCTCTCAGCAAATTCAATAGCTTTTGCATAAAATCTAGTTAAGTGAGCATCAAGTAATACATCTTTTCGGTCACACCACAAGAATCCACTAAATGGATTGTTTCGTCAGTTCAGTATCCAGGTTTGTGTCTGTGTTCAAAATTTCTCTGTTTAACCAGCAATCTAGATGAATTCTTGATAAACATGGACCAGAACAGCTCATCCAGTGATCATGAGCAGTCTGATCAACCCTGCTTTCAAGAACTTACCAATGGTTAAATTATTTGACAACATTTTGCACCGGGAGCTGTTGTGTCCTCTAAAGGTTATTGAGGCCACTAGATAATGGATGGATTTCCTGAGGGATTGTTGACTTGTGGTGTTTGGACATTCCTTCTGTTCTTCAGGCTCCATGTGTGGCACCACTTAGCATGTCACCTGGTGGCAGAGATGAAAGCAGAAATTTGCCTTTCTTGCAGACGTTTCAGTATGTTTCATGAGATAAAACACTGTCAAAGTTTGCGTCAGAGTTAGGTACAAAAAATTCCAAAGTAACAAATCACAGGTCCCGGTAACAATAATCCATATGTGAGTGGCCAAACCTGAGAGCAGTAATAGCACCAAGCCCAATATGGGTTTGGTGTCAACTGCTTGAGAAGGACACATCCAAGAAAATGAGACATAACCCTTGAAATGATGTTGGTTAAAGGATTGGAAGACAGTTGTTTCTTAGACCTACATACAGGTCAGCATACAGTACATGGAGTGACAGAACACAGCTCCACACACCCATAGTTTTCACATAAAATGGCTGCATCACTTCCTGTCGATGATACTGAAGGGAAGTCCAATGCACAAGGTAGATTCTTCCTCATGGCAGGTGAGGTTGGGAGGCCCAGCTCAGAGTTTTAACTGGAGAATAGCTGAGGAAGAGTTCTGGACTTCTGCAAGTTTGCTCCCTTGCCAGGTGGGGAGAATAATTTTTGACCCATTTAAATTACTTCCTGATTTAATTTATCATTGTCATCTGGACGTTTCCTATCTTAGGATATTTGACAAATGAGTCGAATGTCTATACTTTTCAAGGCTTTGATCTTCGTCAGACTTGGGCCTGGATTCTCCTCCATGATCCCACCTGAAAATGAGCAGGACCATAGCAAGAAATGAGGGAAAATTCCTGGAGTGAGGCCTACTGCTGCCTTCTTTCACCCACTGCACTTTTTTATCTTTATACTTTTATGGGATGTGGGTATCACTAGCAAAGCCAGCATTTGTTGCCCATCCATAATTGCTCTTGAATTGGGTGGCTTGCTAGGCCATTTCAGAGAGCAGTTGAGAGTCAACCACATTGCTGTGGATAGTCACATGAAGGCCAGACCAGGTAAGGATGGCACACTTCCTCCTGAGTAAACCTGATGGGTTTTTACAACAATCAATGATAGTTTCATGGTCACTATTACTGAGACTAGCTTTCAATTCCAGATTTTATTAATTGAATTCAAATTCCACCATCTGCCATCATGAGATTTGAACTCATGTCCCCAGGGAATTAAAAACAAAAATAAAAATACCTGGAAAAACTCAGCAGGTCTGACAGCATCTGCGGAGAGGAACACAGTTAATGTTTCAAGTCTGTATGACTTTTTTTGCTTTTATCCCCAAGGAATTAGCCTGGAACTCTGGATTATTAGTCCAATGACATTACCACTATGCTACCGTCTCTCGAATGCAAATGGCTGCTCCTTCCCTGTTTACTGCATGTACATGGCAGTGGAAGGATGGGCCCTAAGTCCCCTGGCATATTTTCCTGCCACCCAACTAGCTATTGTTGCTTTTTGGCACCAGTAAGTGGAAGGTGCTTATAGTGACTTTCTTACTTTCCAATTTTATATTTGCCCATCTTTCTGAATCCTCCCCAATCCTGACCCATTTCCCTTGGTCAGATGTCACTACTCCCCACACCCATGTTTCCTACTGGCAGCAAAAATCCTACCATGCATCAGTGATGGAAGAGGGTTCATATGAGTGGAGATTTTGAAAATTAAAGGGAAAGAACAAGATGATAGTGCAGGGTAACAACGCAGGTAAAGGTAACTAAAGTGTGACAGGAAGGGACAGAGTGTGCTAACATAAAACCAGCAAATAAGGTAGGAAAAATGGTAAAAAGACAGAATTAAAATTTCTTTATCTGAATGCACGTAGCATTTGTAACAAGATGGTTGAATTGAAAACAAATAGAAATCAAAGAGTATGATAGGATAGCCATAACAGAGACATGGTGGCAAAGTGACCACAACCAGGGCCTGAATATTGAAGGGTATTTGACACTTCAGAGGACAGGAAGAAAGGAAAAGGAAGTGGGGTAACTCCGTTAATAAAAAATGAGATCAGTATAATGGTGAGAGATAACTTTGTTTGGAGAATCAAAGTGTAGAATCAGTTTGGGTGGAAATAAGAAATAGTGAAAAGAAATCACTGGTGGGAGTGGATTATAGGCTGCTAATGGTCGCTACACTGTAGGACAAATTATAAATCAAGTAATAATGGGGGCTTGTAAGGAAGATGCTGCAACAATTGTGGGAAATTTTAATTATCATATAGCTTGGATGAATAAAATTGGTAAGGATAGCCAGGAGGATGAGTTCATAGAGTGTATTCTGGACAGTTTTTTAGAACAATATGCTCTGGGACTAACCAGGGAACAGGCTGGTCTAGACCTTGTAATGTATAATAAGACAAGATTAATTAATGACCTCATAGTAAAAGATCATCTAGGTAAGAGTGATCATAACATGATGAAATTTCACATTCAGTTTAAAGGCGAGAAATGTGGACATGAAACTAGTGTTACTTAAAACTTAAATAAAGGCAATTACCAAGGGTATGAAGACAGAGTTGGCTAAAGTGAACTGGCAAAATGGGTTAAAAGTTCAGAAAGTAGATAAACAGTGGCAGACATTTAAGAAGGTTTTGTAATAACTCTCAATAAAAATATATTCCACTGAGAAAGAAATACACTAAGAGAAGGATGCACCATCCCTGGCTAACTCAGGAAATTAAGGATGGTATCAAATTGAAAGGAAGGATGTGTAATGCTGCAAAGATTAGTGGTATTTAGAAGAGTGGGACAACTTTAGAAACCATTAAAGGTTGATTTTAAAAAAATAATGAAGAGGGAGGAATTGCAATATGGGGACAAAACTAACAGGCAATATAAAAACAGACAGTTTCTACAAGTATATAAAAAGGAAAAGTGTAGCAACAGTGAGCATTGGTCGATTAGCGAGTGAGACTGGGGAATTAATTGTGGGAAACAAGGACATGGAGAGACTTTGAAGAAGTATTTTGTATCTGTCTTCAGAGCAGAAGACACAAAAAGAAACGCAAGAATTGTAGAAAATCAGGGGGCAAAAAGGAGGGTGAGGAACTTAAAACAATCATGGTCATTTAGATAAATAAGTACTAGGAACCTAACGGGACTAAAGATTGGCAAATCCCCGGGACCTGATGGCCTGTATCCTTGGGCCTTAAAAGAAGCGGTTGCAGAGATAGTGGATGCATAGGTTGTAATCTCCCAAAATTCCCTGGATTCTGGAAAGGCCCCAGGGGTTTGGAAAAACCACAAATAGAACACCACTATTCAAGAAAGGAGGGAGACAGAAAGCATAAAACTATGAACCAGTTAGTCTAACAACTGTCATATGGAAAATGATAGAATCTGTTATTAAGGAAGCAGTAGCAGGACATTTGGAAAATCATAATACAATCAGGCAGAGTCAACATGGTTTTGTGAAAGGGAAATTCTGTTTGACAAATTTATTTGAGTTCTTTGAGGATATAACAAGCAGAATGGATAAAGGGAAATCATTGGACCTAGTGTATTTGGATTTCCAAAATGGGTTTGATATGATGCCAGATGAAAGATTACTGCAGAAAATAAGAGCTCATTGTGCTGGGGGGTGATATATTAGCATGGGTAGAGGATTTACTAACTAACAGGAAACAGAGAGTCAGGATAAATGGGTCATTTTCAGGTTGGCAAACTGTAACTAGTGGAGTGCCACAGGGATTAGTGCTGGCCTCAACTATTTATGATCTATATCAATTACTTGGATGAAGGGACCAACTATACTGTAGCCAAATTTGCTAATGATACAAAGATAGGGAATCAAATTCTGAGGAGGATACAAAGAGTGTACAAAGAGATTGTGGGAAATGTGACGTTGTCCACTTTGGCAGGAAGGACAGGAAAACAGAATATTATTTAACTGGGGAGAGACTGCAGAATACTGTGGCACAGAGCGACCTTGTGTCCTTATACATAATTAGAAGGACAAATGGAATGTTGACCTTTAGTGCAAGGGGGATGGAATATAAAAGCAAGGAAGTCTTGCTATAATTGTACAGGGTATTGGTGAGAGCACACTTAGAACACTATGTACAGTTTGGTCTCATTACTTAAGGAAGGATATACTTGCATTGGAAGCAGTTCAGAGAAGGTTCACTGGGCTGATTCCTGGGATGATGGAATTAGGAAAGAAGGTTGAGAAGTTGGACCTATAATTATTGGAGTTTAGAAGAATGAGAGGTGATCCTATTGAAACATATAAGATTCTGAGGACAGGGTCGATGCTGAGAGGATGTTTCCTCTCAAAAAGGAACGTAGAAATAGGGAGCAGAGTTTCATAATAAGAGGTCTCCCATTTAAGACTGAGATGAGCAGAAATTTAATCTCTGAGGGTCATAAGTCTTTGGAATTCTTTCACAGAGAGCAGTGGAGGCTGGGTTATTAAATATATTCAAGGGTGAGTTTGACTGATTCTTGATTGACAAGGGAGGTAAGGGTTATGGGAGACAAGCAGGAGAGTGGAGTTAAGACCACAGATCAGCCATGATTGAATGGCAGAGCAGGTTCAGTGGGCCAAACAGCCTACCCCTGCTCCTTTTTCTTATGATCTTATGACTCCTGACCAAGGATTTGGTTTGGGTTTGGATTTGGAGGGGTGGCGGAAATCCCACGCTTTTGGAACTCCACCTCAAGAGCTCTCATAATGCCATTCCAGAATTGGTCAACATGCTGTGTTTACCTTTACCTCCTCTTTAAGAAGGAACCCCGAATGAGGGCAAACTACATCTGTGCCCAATAAACAAACTCACCTGCTGACTTTGACTCTTTACCTCATTCCTCTGGTGAGAATCGAGCACTCTTAATTATATGTCAGCTGCAGTTCAGTTCATGGCACTTTCGTCTCTGAGTCAGAAGCTCCACAAAAGAAATAGACTCCAAGCTGACACTGCAGTGTAGCACTGAGTGAGTGCTGCGCTGGTGGTGGTTCCGTCTTTCAGATGAGATATGAAATTGGCCCAATCTAGTCTGTCAGGTAGGCATACAATATCCTATGGCACTATTTTGAGGTAGATATCTCTTCCTGCCAATATTTATCCCTCAACCAAATTCACTGTGAGAACAGATTATCTAATCAGTACCTCATTGCTGTTTGTGGGACATTCTATATTACAACAGCGACTTCACTTCAAAAATATTTTATTGGCTATAAAACACTTTAGAATAACTTGAGGTTGTAAAAGGGGTCATATAAAGGCAAGTATTTCTTCATTGTTTATCCATATATTCACTGAGTTCCACTTTTTAGGCCAGTTTCCAGTGTCCATATCCATCAGTTCCTGTGAGCTAATTTCCTTGTTGAGGTGTGCCACTGACCTTTTGAAGTTCTTCTGGGTACTGTTAGTTAACACACAAGTTTTGCAACACATATTACCTTCACTAAAATTCAGCAAAGCACTAAAGGGAGAATAATAGAGGAGTTTGAAGCTTCTCATGAAGCTGAGAATAGTGAAACTCCAGTACAAATGGTTCCAATAAATTTGTGTTCCCTACAACACTGAGACCCAGCACTGCACATGCAACTTCCAAAACTATTGTATGTAGCGGCTGCAATAGCAATACATTTGATGGACCTCATTGAAAGATAGCCTGTAATCAAGTTAGATGATGTAGTTGCATCCCAGAACTGGGATCCATTTATGTGCAATTTGACTGGGAGGATGTGGCTCAGCAGGACGTGCTTTGTTGAAGAATTGTGTAGGAAGGAAGAGCTAGGTACCAATGATTGGTTGATTAGGAATCCTAACACTGCAGCTGAAGAGGCTATCATGAGGCATGATCTCTATATAAAGCTTGATACCATCTTTGAGTATCAGATGTGTGAATTTTAGATGGATCCAGTCACAAAATGATCCAGCTGATCAATACAGTATTCTGTGTTGTGACTCCAAGGTGATGCGGTCAGACCAGAATGTTCTGATTCACTGCCCTTGAGCCTTCTACCACAAACACCTACAGACTGATAATACCTGAATTATCTTTTCTGCTTTTGCACTATCCCCATTTCAATGTCCTTTAAGTTTGCCATCAGGCATCCTTCTCCAACAGGCAAGCAGAGATAATCATGCCATGGAACCTTCTGAGCCACCAGGAATCCTATCCCACAATGGATTAAAGAGGTACAATTTAAATGAAAGCAAGGTGGGCAGCATTCTCTCATGTTGCTGCCAGATAGTGGGAGAACTATAATTGAACACAACGCTCAATTCAACAATCTGGCCAAGAACTGATACTAGAGGATCATATGAGATAAATGCGCTCAAACAGCAGGAGACACTAGGACCAGTACTAACAACCTTCTTGTACTGCCAGAAATCTATATTTGTTTTATTCTTTCACAGAATGTGGGCGTCACTGGCAAGGCCAGAATTTGTTGTCCGTCCCTAGTTGCCCTTGAGAAGGTGGTGGTGACCCTCCTTCTTGAACTGCTGCAATCCATGTGGTGTAGGTACAGCCACAGTGCTTTTAGGGAGGGAGGTTATTAGTTGACACACGACAGCTAAGAATGAGAAGAGAACATTTGGTCAATCAAGCTGGTCTCTTCCAATGATCCTGTAGTCTCTTTGTGTGGGGGAGGAAAAAAACCCATCGATATAACAAGCAACAAAATGGGGTGACTCTGCTTAAACTGAAACCAGCGCCACACACATATTTGCTGAAAACAGTGGGAAAGTTAAAGGTCAAATCCGAACCTCTGGCCATTCCTATTTTCCAAGCATCTGTTCCTTCTCACAATTCCAACTGAAGGGGTACCACCTTCAAAAATTCTTGGTTTACCACATTGCAGCTGCAATAAAAATGAACCTTCTATCAGTGCTATGTTTTCTAACAGACACAATTGTGAAGTCCCTGAACCAGTGAAGAAGTGTAGAACCACCTATGGCATGAAGGTGGTGTTGGGCAGACTGGCTGATATATTTTGTGTTCTTTTTTCCAGAGCATTTGTTTATCTCAGTAATCTGCTGTACCCAGTGCCCCTGGTACATCGCGTGGCAATAGTCAGTGAGAAGGGAGAAGTCAAAGGATTTCTACGTGTGGCTGTTCAGGCCATTTCTGGTAAGAATATGTGTAAGGGCACACTCTGGGGTGAATGGGTGGTACGATGAGCCAGACACTGTCCTTTCACATTCTGGGACTGGGTGGGACAGTGGGTCAGACACTGTCCTTTCACATTCTGGGACTGGGTGGGACAGTGGGTCAGACACTTCCTTTCACACTCTGGGACTGGGTGTGACAGTGGGTCAGACACTGTCCTTTCACACTCTGGGACAGGGTGGGACAGTGGGTCAGACACTGTCCTTTCACATTCTGGCACTGGATGGGTTAGTGAGTCAGACACTGTCCTTTCACACTCTGGGACTGGGTCAGACACTGTTTCTCAGCATTGGGTCTTGTGTTTACTGGCAGCTATCTTAATTCTGACTTTCCTCTACTTTAGAATTTCTTATTTCCTAGTTGAAAGCAGTGGATAAGTAAGAGGGTCCGTAAATCTTGGTCTCTGTCTCCTAAGTGTCACCCTGGGATTTATAACATTTTCGGGTACATCTAGGAATCAGAGCAGGTGAAAGCAATCCAATCACATTTTTGTGACGTAGCAGTCCTGTACTAGTGACTCCCTCCTCACTTGCTTTCAAGGTCAGAGACAATGAAAATAGAGCTGGGGAAAAGGTAAATACCTCTGTGTGGTAGGAAGCCAAGAGTACCTTCAGATCTGGAGGCCATTGCCTGCATCTGAGGCGCTTTGGGCCTAGGGTCATAACCTGACTCTACCAATACAGGCCGATGTGGGCCAGCCCAGATGGAAAAGGGAAAGACACTCCCCACTTTTGCAGCCTAAAAAGAACTATATGAAATAAGTTTGGATAGCCTGGGAGTTGAATCTCTCTTGGAGAGAAATCAATGGGAAAGAAAATCACAGTGTGTGCAAAATGAAGTGCCAATTCACTATCATTGATTTCTGCTACTATACAAGATGAATTGGACAGAGTCTGGTGATTATTTTAACACTCACCTGACAGTTGACCAGATTGGAACAGCTTCACTTTTTACATTCAGCCAAATTGGTGGAAAGTAAAATTGGAGTATGGTGTAAATCAGGCAGCTGAGCCAATCCCATCAGTTTTGTGCTGGCAGGTTCCCCCTGTATGTAATGCCATCGTTTTCAGAGTACAATCTTTAATAAGCCCTGAACTAGGCCATGTTGGTACAGTAAGTCTTGTTACTAGGTGGAAACATGGAGAATGGCTCTCTTAATCTTTTCAGATATGACGCAGAGATTGTCATGAGTCAATCACACTCTTGTGGCAAATAGAATTCAAGATTACAACGTTCATCCTCACAGCTTTATTTCACTGAGTAACATTCTTTCATTGTGTCCAATTTTAGCCGATGAGGAAGCTCCAGATTATGGTTCTGGGGTTCGACAATCAGGAACAGCCAAGATTTCCTTTGATGACCAGCACTTTGAGAAGGTAACACTATTAACAGGCTTTTCTTTCACATAGTTACCTCCTGAATCTCATTACAAATGACTCACTAGAAAATAGAAGTAGGCAGAAAAAATAGAGAAATTCTGTACCAAAAATCTAAGATTTCACGCACAGACCTCTAGATTAGTGTCTCCTATTCTGAGGGCATCTGGGCTGGTGTATCTTTATTTGGAACAGAACTTGTAATTTTGATGTAGAAAAACCAACTGCCAGCTCTGAGAATAAGTAAGATGTAGCACGCTGATTGAATTCTAAAATAACTCCTAATCATAAGATTACCCACAAAAAGCACTTTGAGACATCTGGTCATCATAAAAATCGCTATATAAATGCAAATCTTTCTTTCTAGCCTGTCCCTGAGATTACACACAGCAACCCCTAACCATGAGAATTTATGGTATGTGGAAGGAGATTAAATAGGTGGGGAGAATCAGTGATAATATAGATTGTATGTGATGTTTGGAAAGAGTAGCATTGGGTGGAATAGAATCCATGATTGCACAGATTAGCACGGGGCTAGAGAAGAGGCAGCTTGATGGGTAGAATGGCATCTTATTGTTCCAAGCTTGCTTATGTTTCTAAACCTATTGACTATTTCAGGAAGACATTGACTGACAGACAGTTAGCAGGAGCAACTTAATGTGGAGGGGGGCCAGGTACAAAAACCGGGCCTGAATTTCATGCTTGGCATGTGCACCAGGTCGGCAGGCTTGGAAACGGACACGAAACGTGCTTCCACCTGCGATCAGCCTTCAAACACAATTTCACTCTGGCTGGCCAATTAACAGCGAGAAAGGTGCACTGAGAAAGGCTCAGTGCTGTCAATGGGGTTGGAAAGAGGGCAGGCACTGACAAAAGTGAGGGTAAGGGTGGGCGCTTCTAGCAAGCTCCCTGAAAGCAGACAGCTGCTGCGGAGCTGCCTCAGGGAGCTGCAGACCTGGACAGATTAAATGACAAGAAAAAAATGCACCAAACTGTGTCTATGTGACACATTCAAGCACTTGACAGCAGAACTCAAAAAAGCCTCAGTCCCCAGATATGTTTTTTTAATTATATTTCACCCCAGACATTTCATCCCGCCCTTGGATGAGGTTTTGTTAAAAATGGGCTGCCCGCCTGCCCGTTCTGCCATTGCAATGTTGTGACGGGCAATGTAAAATTGTGGACAATAGGGTTTTTAATGGCCTTAATTGGTCCTTTAATTGCCGGCGGGCGCAGCTCCGACTCCAGCGTGTGCCCACCCACCTCAATATTGCGTGCATACATGATGAGGTTGGGATGCACACCTGATGCAATTTCGCACAATTTAACATGAGTTCAGGTCGGGTGAGTGCCTGTCTGATCAATGTAAGATTCTGGCTTGAGTGTTGAGATTATAGACTCAATCACAGATCACTGAATTGTTACAGTGTGGAAGGAGGCCATTCGGCCCATCGTGTCTGCACCAGCTCTTCCGAGCATTTTAACTTCGTGCCAATCTCCTGTCTTTTACCCGTAACCCTGCACATTGTTTCTATTTAGATAATCATCCAATGCCCTCTTGAGTACCTTAATTGGATCTGTCTCCACCATGCTGCCAGGCAGAGCATTCCAAACCCTAACTACTCAGTGTGAAAAAGTTTATCTCACCTCGCATTTGCTGCTTTTGCAAAACACCTTACAACTGTGCCCTCTGGTTCTCGATCCGTTTAAGTGTGGGTTTCTCCCTATCTACTCTGTCCAGACCCCTCATGGTTTTAAAAACTTCTATCAAGTCTCTAGGGGATTGGAGTTTAAAAATAGGGAAGTCTTGTTACAACTGTACAGGGTGTTAGTGAGGCTGCACCTGGAATACTGTGTACAGTTTTGGTCTCCGTATTTAGGAAAGGATATACTGGCATTGGAGGCAGTTCAAAAGAGATTCACTAGGCTGATCCTTGGGATGAAAGGCTTAACTTACCAAGAACAGCTAAACAGGTTAGGCCTTTATTTATTAGAGTCTAGAAGAATGAGGGGTGAACTTATTGAAAGTACAAGATCCTGAGGATGCTTCACAAGGTAGATGTTGAGAAGATGTTTCCACTAGTGGGGGAATCTCAAACTAGGGGACATAGTTACAGAATAAGGGACATTCATTTAAAACTGAGGTGCAAAGGAATTTCTTCTCTGGAGTTGTCTGGAATTCTCCACCTCAGAGCTGTGGAGAATAGATCACTGAAAGTACTTAAAGAGGCAGTAGATAGATTTTTAAAATATCAGGGAGTTGAGGGCTATGAGGACCTGGCACGTAAGAGGAGTTGAGGCCTGGAGCAGATCAGCCATGTTCTTACTGAATGGTGGGATAGGATTGAGGGGACGAATGGTCTACTCCTGCTCCTATTTCTTACGTTCGTATGTCTTCTCTTAGCCTTCTCCTCACCAAGGAAAACAGTCCTGACTACTCCAATCTTTCCTCATAACTAGACCATAAGATGTAGGAGCAGATTTAGGCCTTTCAGCCCATCAAGTCTGCTCTGCCATTCAATGAGATCATGGCTGATCGATAATCCTCAACTCCACTTTCCTGCCTTCTCCCCTTAAACTTTAATTCCCTTACTGATTAAAAATCTGTCTATTTCTGCCTTGAATATACCTAATGATCCAGCCTCTTCAGCCCTCTGCGGTAAAGAATTCCACAGATTGACTATCCTCTGAGAGAAAAAGTTCCTCATTATCTCTGTTTTAAATGGGCGACCCCTTACTCTGAGATTATGCCCTCTGGTCCTCGGCTCTCCCACAAAGGGAAACAACCTCTCAGCATCTACTCTGGCAAGTCCCCGAAGAATCTTAAATGTTTCAGTAAGGTTGCCTCTCATTCTTCTAAACTACAATGTGTACAGGCCCAACCTACTCAATCTCTTGTCATAAGAAAATTCTTCCATCCCCGGGATCAACCTAGTGAACCTTCTCTGGACTGCCTCCAATTCCAATATATCTCCCCTTAGATAAGGGGACCAAAATTGTTCACAGTATTCTAGGTGTGGTCTAACTAGTGCCTTGTTTAGTTTTAGCAAGACTTCCCTATTTATTCTATTTTATTCCCCTTGAAGTAAAGGCCAACATTCCATTTGCTTTCCCTATTACCTGTTGAATTTGTATGTTAGCTTTTTGGGATTCATGCACAAGGGCTCCCAAATCCCTCGGTGTTGCAGCCTTCTGCAGTCTTTCTCCATTTAAATAATATTCAGCTCCTCTATTTATCCTGCCAAAGTGCATAACCTCACATTTTCCCACACTGAAGTCTCTCAGCCCTGGAACCTTTCCCGTAAACCATTTCTGCACTCTCTCCAGTGTGTTCACATCCTTCCTATAGTGTGGCGCTCAGAACTGTACACAATACTCCAGCTGAGGTCTAACCAGTGCCTTATATAAGTTCATCATAACCTCCCTGCTCTTGTATTCTATGCCCCTATTAATGAAGCCTAGAATACTGTATGCTTTGGAAACAGCCCTCTCCACCTGTCCTGCCACTTTTAATGACTTTTGTACATATACACCCAGGTCTCCCTGCTCCTGCACACCGTTTAGAATAGTATCCTTTATTTTATACTGTCTCTCCACGTTCTTTGTACCAAAGTGTATCACCTCACACTTCTCCGCATTGAACTTCATCTGCCATCTATCTGTCCTTTTGAAGTTCTACACTGTCCTCCTCACAACTTACAATTCTCCCAAGTTTTGTGTCATCCGCAAACTTTGAAATTGTCCCCTGCACACCAAGATCTTGATTATTTATATATATCAGGAAAAGCCAGGGTCCCAATGCCAGCTCCTGAGGAACTCCACTACAAACCTTCCAGCCGAAAAATACCCATTAACCATTACTCTCTGTTTCCTATCCCTCAGCCAATTTTGTATCCATGTTGCTACCATCTCTTTTATTCTATGACCTATAACTTTCCTCACAAGTCTGTTGTGTGATATTGTATTGAATGCCTTTTGGGAGTCCATATACACCACATCAATGGCCTTGCCCTCATCAACCATCTCTGTTACCACTTCAAAAAACTCCAGCAAGTTAGTTAGACATGATTTTCCTTTAACAAGTCCATGCTGACTCTTCTGAATCAATCTACATTTTTCCATGTGATCATTAATTCTATCCCAAATAATTGTTTCTAGAAGTTTCCCCACCACCAAGGTTAAACTGACTGGTCTGTAATTGCAGGGCAGATCTTTACAATCTTTTTTGAACAAGGGAATAATGTTTGCAATTCTCCAGTCCTCTGGCACCTCTCCTGAATCCAGTGCCTCTGGCAGTTTCCACTTTCACTTCCTTCAATATTCTTGGATGCATCTCATCTGGTCCAGGTGCCTTATCAACTTTAAGTACCAGCAGCTTATCCAGTTCCTCCTCCTTATCAATTTTAAACCCTTCTAGTGACTGAGTTTCCTCCTATATCCCCATGGCTTGGGCAGTATCTGCCTCGGAGGCAAAGAGAGACGCAAAGTATTAATTTAACACCTCAACCATGCCTCTTGCCTCTATGTGCAAATCCCCTTTTTGGTCCCTAATCAGCCCTATTCCTCCTCTTACCACCTTTTTTTTTATTGATGTGCTTATAGAATACTTTGGCATTTCCTTTTATGTTAGCTGCCAGTCTTTTTACATAATCCCTCTTTGCTTCTCGTATTTGCTTGGTCACATCCCTTCCAAACCTTCTGTATTCAGCTTGGCTCTCAATTGTATTTGCTACCTCACACCTTGTTTCCCCACCACTGAAGTTAAACTGACTGGTCTGTAATTGCTGAATCCAGGGAACACTGAAAGATTATTGCCGGTGCCTCTGCAATTTCTTCTCTCACTTACTTCAATATTCTCGGATGCGTCTCATGCGGTCAAAAGCACATTTTTTCTTCTTTAACTTATTTTCTATCTCCTTTGTCACCCAGGGAGCTCTGGATTTGTTTGTCCTACCCTTCCCTTTCAAGTGAACATATCTTGACTGTGCCCAAATAATCTCCTCTTTGAAGGTAGCCCATTGTTCAGCTACAGTTTTCCCTGCCAACCTTTGGTCCCAGTCTGTCTGGCCCAGCTCCGTTCTTGCCCCATTGAAATCCACTCTCCGCCAGTTAATTATTCTTCCTCTGAATTGACCAATGTCATTTTCCACCGTCATCCTAAACCTTATGATACAATGATCATTGTCCCCTAAATGTTGCCCCACTGTCACTTGATCTACTTGGCTCACCTCATTCCCAAGAACCAGGTCTAGCAGTGCCTCCTTTCTTGTTGGACTGGACAAATATTGCTGGAGGAAATTCTCCTGAACACAATCTAGGAACGCTTGTCCCTCACTGACCCTTCCATACCACTATCCCAGTCTATATATGGGTAACTAAAGTCCCACATTATAACTACTCCATAATGTTTACATCTCTCTGTAGTTTCCTTGCAGATTTGTCCCTCTATATCCTTCCCACTAGTTGGTGGTCTTTACATTACACCAAGCAATGTAATTGCACCCTTCTTATTCCTTAGCTCTAGCCAAATCAATTCTGTCCTTGAATCCTCTGACACATCCTCTTTCTTCACTACTGCAATAGTCTCCTTAACCAAAAACCCCAGCTCTCCTCCTTTTTTCCCTTTCCTAGCTTTTCTGAACATCTTGTAACCAGGAATTTTTAATACCCTGATCTGCTCTCCCTTAAGCCAGGTCTCCGCTATCGCCACAATATCATAATCCCACAAAGCAACCTGTGTCTGTAACTCCCCAATTTTATTATCTATACTCCGTGCATTCACATTCATGCAGTGTAACCCTGATTTAGAGTTTATTACTTGCTCCCTTACTCCGACTCCATCCATTAACTTACTATCCTCTATTTCAGTGCTATCTGCCTCTCCCAACATCCCAAATCTGGTATTATTTTCTAATATTTCCTCCTGGCTCCCACACCCCTACTGAGTTAGTTCAAACCTTCTCCGACAGCACTAGCAAAATGCCCCACAAGGAACTCAGTCCCGCCTCTGTTCAGTTGTACAAGTGCCATCTTCCGCAGAGCCGGTCCCAGAGTCCCAGGAATCTAAAGCACTCTCTACTTTCCAGCCACACATTCATCTGTCTTATCTTCCTATTTCTGTACTCACTTGCACGTGGCACTGGGAATAATCCGGAGATTATTACTTTAGAGGTCCTGTTTGCTAATTTTCTACCTAGCTCCCTAAATTCCAATTGCAGGACCACATCCCCCTTCTGAACTATGTCGTTCATACCAACGTGAAGCATGGCCTCTGGCTGTTCGCCCTCCCCCACAAGAATGTCCTGCAGCAGTTCTGTGACATCCTTGACCTGAGCACCAGGGAGGCAACAAACCACCCTGGGGTCAATTTGACAGCCACAGAAATGGCTGCATGCTCCCCTAACTAAAGAATCCCCTATCAGTACTGCCCTTTTGCCCCCACCCCCATACAGCTGGGTCACCCGTGGTGCCAGGGCTTGGCTCTTGCTGCACTCCTCCAAGGATCCATTACCCTCACCAATATCCAGAATGGAAAACTGGTTAGTGAGCAGGACCTCTAGAAACTCCTGCACTACCTGCCTGTTTCTCTTAGACTGCGTAACATCACCCATTCCCTATCTGCCTGCTTGCCCCTAACCTGTGGTGTGCCAACCTCTCTGAACGTGCTATCCACGTAGTTCTCTGCCTCACAGATGCACCTCAGTGACTCCAGCTGCTGCTCAAGCTCTGAAACACAGAGCTCAAGCTTGTGCAGCCGGTGACACTTCCTGCACACGGGCTCGTCTGGGTCACGAGAAGTGTCCACAACTCCCCATGTGCCACAGGATGGGCATTCCGCTTGGCTGACCTGTCATGCCATGCTTTAACCTGAAACTTTTTAATCACTTAGTTTACTTTAACTTTACTTACTTTTACATATTTAACTTACTTTAACCTTACTCTTGCACTATTAACTATAAACTGGAGATTAGTAAAAGTAGAAATTCTTCACCCTTGCTCGCAAATCAGCTCCCTCTCCTATGCCTATAAATTCTTACTTTCCCTGTGCTTGTTTAGAAATTTACGTTTTTCAAAATTACTGGAGTTGAACCCCAGCCTCTAACAGCAGCTGCTCAAGAACTAATCAACTCACGACTTTCCTGTGATGTCACTCTCACACTTTTTTCAAATCCACTGAGCAGCTCAGGAAGGGTGCTCCCATGCAGATCCGACTCCCCTCTTCCCCGGAAGGCTGCCTCTCCTCTCACGCTGTTTTCACTCTCCCAACGGCCTCTCCTTTCACGCTGTTTTCAATCTCCTGACTGCCTCTCCTCTCACACTGTTTTCCATCTCCTGACTGCCTCTCCTCTCACACTGTTTTCAATCTCCTGACTGCCTCTCCTCTCACACTGTTTTCAATCTCCTGACTGCCTCTCCTCTCACACTGTTTTCAATCTCCTGACTGCCTCTCCTCTCATGTTGTTTTCAATCTCCTAACTGCCTCTCCTCTCACACTGTTTTCAATCTCCTGACTGCCTCTCCTCTCATGCTGTTTTCAATCTCCTGACTGCTTCTCCTCTCACACTGTTTTCAATCTCCTGACTGCCTCTCCTCTCATGTTGTTTTCAATCTCCTAACTGCCTCTCCTCTCATGTTGTTTTCAATCTCCTAACTGCCTCTCCTCTCACACTGTTTTCAATCTCCTGACTGCCTCTCCTCTCATGCTGTTTTCAATCTCCTGACTGCCTCTCCTCTCACACTGTTTTCAATCTCCTGACTGCCTCTCCTCTCACACTGTTTTCAATCTCCTGACTGCCTCTCCTCTCACACTGTTTTCAATCTCCTGACTGCCTCTCCTCTCATGTTGTTTTCAATCTCCTAACTGCCTCTCCTCTCACACTGTTTTCAATCTCCTGACTGCCTCTCCTCTCATGCTGTTTTCAATCTCCTGACTGCTTCTCCTCTCACCTCAATAGGAAGAGGCTGAAGAACATGGATGAATAGAAAGACCTAGGGGCATAAATACATAATTCCCTGAAGTGAAAGTACTGATTGGTAAAGCCTTTAAAAAAGAAGCAACATTTTGAGTTTTATAAATACGGGCATAATATACAAGAATATGGGAGTATGATAAATTGATAGAAAACATTGGTTAGGCCATTGTTGAACTACTGTGTGCAATTTTGAATATCTCATTGTAAAAAGAGTATTAAAGTGATAGACAGTATACAGTGTTGATTCACTGGAATAACAGGGATGGCAAACTAAAGTTAGAAGGAAGGATTTGAAATTCTTCAGTGAATTCCACTGGAGCTGAGAAAGCCATGAGGAGAGTAAATGGAGATGTTTAAACTAATGATGAGTGTGAATAAGGGAAGACTATATCCTCTAGTTAGGGCACGAGTAGTGTAAGGTCATCATTTTAGATTATAACTGAGAGTGGGTAGTACAATTGGAAGAAGTTTCTTTACGTAGACGGTTGTTGGAGTAGGGATGTTTTGTTGAAGGAGTGGTTGAGACAGTGACCATTGCATCATTAATGGGAAAATTGAGTAAACACTTGAAGCAGTGGAACATACAGGGTGAATCGCGTAGCGTAGCACAGTAGGGTAATTTAGGATTGGTCCTGCAAAGGGTACAGACAAGATGGGCCAAATAGTCTCCTTTATTGCTGTAGACACCTATAGTTTTATTAACATTGCCAGGAACAGTGCCTGCGGAAGTAATGAAGGGGTGTTTGTGTGAAATTTACTCTGTGATCCCATTTGTTGTGTTTAGTTTCAGTCGGATTGTTGTACAGCTGGAATGTCTCGCTCTGGTACGTCACAGGAGGAGCTGCGGATCGTTGAAGGACAGGGTCAATCGAGTGATTCAGGCCCCTCAGCCGATGAGGTCAACAACAATACCTGTGCAGGTATCAAATACCCCATCAAAAGCAATGGCACCATATGTCTCACCCAGTTTCAATCATGGCTATAAAGAGTTATTTGGAACTGGAATATGTGTGCTTCAGAGGTCAGGAGTTAATTGGAAAATATGATGTTTTTGAGGAACATTTAAACGAGAGAGTTAGAAGGCCCCAGTGCCAATTTGTGTTGAGATTATTAAATCAGCTAAGTTGGTGAGGCAGAATAGTCAGTTGCAGCAAGGATAGAAAAATCAGTCTTATGAATGCAACTCCAATTTCCATTCCTTGAGAGTAAATTTGATTTTGGAGTTAGTGTAAAACAGAGATGATATAGATTCAACCACAGGTTATACATCTCTCTCAATTTACTCCAATTTTGTTAAACTCAACATGAAGCAGGTGTTGACCCTGGGATCTTCTAGTTCTCTTGTTTCAAAGTTCCTGGAAAAACTTTCTCCATCCATTAGCTCCTGAGCTCTAAAACACAGATATTCACAACCCACTGGGGAGATGAGGAGATTGCTTTTTTTTAACTCAGTGAGATATTATGATCTGGAATGCATTGCCTGAAAGAGTGATGGATGCAGATTCAAATATAACTTTCAAAAGGGATTTGGATGTAAACTTGAAATTAAAAAACATACAGGGTATGAGAAAACAAGATTTAGACTAATTGGATTGCTTTTTCAAACAACTGGCTCAGGTATAATGTTCCCTCACCCAATTCCAACAGGAGCTTGAAGCTTAGGAGATCTTAATTCCAACATCTATTTCCATCCAAAGATTATATGAGAGCATGAAAATTGTTGGGTGGGTGTGCGGGAGGGAGGGTGTGTAGATATCACTGGGGACCCACATAAACTGTCTTCATCAATGTAAGTCAGAAAAAGAAATGAGAGAATCAGGGAAGTTCACAATCACAGAAAGGGTGAGTTGGGAACCCAGGACAAGGGGTGCCCCAATGAATGCTTGTGGTGTCAGGAGAAACATTCCTCCTGGTCCACAACAAAACACTTAAAAGCAACCTTTAAATGACAGTTATATGGGGGATGGTGGCGTCATGGTAATGTCACTGGACTACTGATCCTAATGGTCTGAGGGGACAGGTTCAAATCCCACCATGGCAGCTGTTGGGATTTAAATTCAATTAATAAAATCTGGAATTGAAAGCTTGTCTCGGTAATGGTGACCATGAAACTATCATCGATTGTGGTAAAAACTCATCTGATTCACTAATGTCCTTTAGGGAAGGAAATCTGCCACCCTTACCTGGCTTGGCCTACATGTGACTCCAGGTCTACAGTACTCTGGTTGACTCTTAACTGCCCTCTGAAATGGTGCAGCAAGCCACTCAGTTAAAAGGCAATTAGGGGTCTGCAACAAATGCTGGCCTTGCCAGTGACCCCCACATCTCATGAACAATTTTTTTTTAATTCCTGGAAAATCCCCTTATTTCCTGGCTGCTGGAAGCTTTAGCAGTACAGGCCTCAGTCAGGTCAGTGGTTAAAATAGCGTGCACTCCCCAGTGCCATTTAAATTAGGCCCCAACTCCTGGCTGAGGTAGTAGGCCTTCCTTGTCTTATTTCAGCTTCACCAAAATGCTGAGGAGTAGGAGACAGGCGAGAAGCCCCAATCTCTACTATCTTAACTCCCCGCCCCTCCACTGTTGTCTTAAACAATGCCCCCGCCACCCCCCAAACCCCCAGTCATCATCTTAAATATGCCTCTTTCTCTGCCTGAGGAGGACAGAAATAAAATGCCCATTAATTATTTGTGGTTTTGTTTGCATTCTGCAGCCACCCAGGAGGAGCCCGAAAGTCCAGTGAAGTCACCAGTGGACACACAGATGGATGGAATCGTGGAACACCTCAGAATTGGCAGCAGCTTCACTTTCAGAGTAACAGTTCTACAGGCCTCAAGTATCTCAGCTGAATATGCTGATATTTTCTGTCAGTTCAAGTAAGTCACCCATTGCCATCCTTTTTCCATGCTATATAGACCCATTGCTATGCCTGTGGAGACCATGCTACATCCACTTATTGTCATATCAGTGGGATCAGTGATGTGTCCATGATATATTGACCTAGTAGCATGAGCATTCAGTATTCATTCTGTATAGGCCCATTTTTCGAAAGCCATGTTACGTCCATTCACTGCCACATGTATAGAAGCTTTGGTATGCCCTTGGTAGAGATATTCATTGTGGAGGCTGGTTTCTAAATGATCTTTGTCAAGTCAAACATAAGGTTAATTTTTAAAATGAGCTGACTGTCGGCGTTATTGCAGTGCAGGATACGGGGTTGGGCAGTTGTTCTTTTGGGATTGCTGTATGGGTACCCAGTGGGGCAGATTTAGATCATTTCCATTCCAATTTCCACACACTAAAGTCTTTGAAGCTCTGAGTTAGTTGATGTTTTCTGTTCAGGATTGATGACGTAAATCAAAGGAACCTCTGACCAAGAAGGTTCAGTTGTGATTTTCTCTCCTTTACAGTTTCATCCATCGCCAAGAAGAAGCCTTCTCTACAGAGCCACTGAAAAACACAGGCCGAGGCCCCCCACTTGGCTTTTACCATGTACAGAATGTAAGTCTCCCAAATGAAGGTATAATTGTGATTATACAGAACCAGCTAGAAAGCCCAAACTAACTACTTACTATGCCAAAGATTTTGAAAGGCTTTCACTTTGTATTAGAATGTTTTGTGTCACACTGCATTGATGATAATGCTCATCTCAGAGTCTGTTAGACAGATTGATGATTGTGTTGTGTGATTAGGCTGAAACACTATTAATGCCCATTTAAAAGCAAATGTGATTGACAGGACAGTGGGAAAAGAGTTGGGGAAAGTGACTGAAGGCATGGTTAAAGAGAGAGGCATGAGGAGCCTGTCAAAATGAGGAGAGGCAGCAAGAGGTGGGGGTTTAAGGAGAAAGTTCCAGGAGATAAAGCAGGACATTTGAAGGTGCTGGTGCTGATAGTGGAGGAGAGGAAAGGGATACAAATTAATTGGAAGGTGTAAACTCCCAGCAGGAGATAAAGGAAACCAACTCAACTGGCATTAGGCAAGAGCAGTGACCCCAATTGACAAGACTATCAGCCAATGTAGGCAGGATTCTTTGCTCATGCTCCCAAGCAAAACAGGTTCCTCCTGCTGTGAAACTCATGCTACCCCAGTATTCTACAGCCTTTAGTGCAATCCATGTGTACTAATGTGCCCTTCATTAATGTCTTCAGCAGCCCAGAAAAGTCTTTAACTCTTGAAAATTCAATTAAACAAACAGTTGTATACTGTGAAAACTACTGTTTTTTTACAGATTGCAGTAGAAGTGACCAAATCCTTCATCGAGTATATTAAGACTCAGCCCATTGTCTTCGAAGTATTTGGACATTATCAGCAGCACCCATTTCCACCCCTCTGCAAAGACCTCATCAGGTAAGTACTCCCAATATACCTGATTGTCATCAGCAGCAATAATCCCCACTTCTGTTTCAAACTCAAAGTCAGTGTCTCACTCTTCACATTAAAACCCACTGGAGGTTCTGCTCTAGATTTTAATCCCTCTGTGCTGTAAAGAGGATTTGAGATAGATTACCTCCTGTTTTAATGTAAAACCAGAAAGCAGGGCCTACTTGCAGACCAAACAAGGTGCATAAAACTCATTGGGGCTGAAGCTACAGGTTACCCCCATGCCTGCAGTACCTAATACCAGCAGATGAATTGGCACCCAGAATTTGCTGCTTTATTGAAGTCAAACATTGGGTCACAAGTTAGGATCAGGAGGAAGATTAGAGCCACCTCAGGATAAATCCCTCACATCCTGTCAGGTGAGCAGCTCAAGGCAGAGGGGTGGGGATTTGATGTGCCACTATGGTGTAATGGTAATGTCACTGGACTAGTAATCTTGAGGCCCAGACTAATGTTCTGGGGACATGGGTTCAAATCCCACCAAGTCAGAGTTTAAATTCAATTAATAAATCTGGAATATAAAGCTTCTTGTAAAAACCCATCTGGTTCTCTAATGCTCTTTAGGGAAGCAAATCTGCCATCCTTGTCTGGTCTGGCCTACATGTGACTCCAGATCAACAGCAATGTGGCTGACTCTTAAATGCCCTCTGAAATGGCCTAGCAAACACTCAGTTCAAGGACAATTACGGATGGGCAACAAGTGCCCACATCCCATGAAAGAATGAAAAAACACTAGGAACAGGTCAAATCCATTACCATCCCTCCACCACTCAAACCCCCACCCCACCATCTAGCCAGGTAAGAATGTGTTTTGCAAAGAAAAAGATTGATCAAGGAAAGTAACTCCAATATGGTGGAAAAATGAATTGTAGCATATGACCACATGGTTGGTCTGGTAGTTCCACGCACGGACACCTCCGGACCTTAGGCATGCAGCCATGTTTGTCCATTTGAAACCATGCATTTCCCCATGGAGAAAGACAAATTAACCCAGTTGGCATTCACCCTAAATCATGCATAGCTACAAGTGGTTCCCTGACAAGGCAATGGTCTCCAATCCATTCTGAAATGAAAAAATTCCAGAGAGGCTGTTTAAGATTTTCTTGCTCCTTCCTCTGCCCATCCATTAGAGAACTGGCGTATTAAAGCTACCTTTCAACTCCTGGGGTGATAGAAAGCCATACCTCCAAATAGCATCATGTGGCTACAGAACAAAGAAAGACAAATCCTTGGCTTGAGCCCTGGTATTTGGGGTGTCTGCTTAACAAGCAGTCTAAGAAAGCAAGCACTAGCACTAGCAAGCACTCTATCCGGTAGCTCAGAGAGGAAGGAAAAGTGTATCCCAATTTCCATAAGTCATGTCCTTTGCCTGGTACTGGGGAGTATTTGGCAGCAGTTCAGTTGACCTGTTCCCAAACTCCACACTCCCCACCACCATTTCTCTGATACCTCACATTTCCAGTGAAGTAGTCCCTTTACATTTGGTCAATGTCAGACCCCACACTTCACAACTGAAATGGGAACCTCAGTATTTGAGAGATCCAGAAAATGAATCTCTCATTGATGGTGCCCTGTGCTCATATAATCTCAGCTCAGTGATCTACCGTGGAATTAAAGTCTTTCTCCATAATGTATTCTAGATGGAATTCACCTGCTCTTTCTCTTCCTAGCCCCCTGAGGCCATCTCGCCGACAGTTCCCTCGTGTGATGCCCTTATCTAAACCAGGTGAGAGGATTAAATTGTTTAATTATTGCTTTGTATCTAATCGTATCTCTTAGCTACATATAGGAGTAGACATTGGGTGGAAAAACGAGCAAAAAAAGGAGCAATTATGGAATGCAACACCCACAACCAACCTATGCCTATGCTGCATGAGTGTCACCATTGGTAAAGGCTGCCTAGATTTCAGGCATCCGACGTGACCACCTAAGACAGGCATAGAGCACCTTACATATATAAATGAGGGGCCAAAACCCTGCTGAAAGTGGTTGTCAGTTAACTGGAGCAGATGTCAGGACTGCTCCACCCAGCAATCTTCAACAGCTGCCAATATTAGTAAAAAAAGGCAATTGGGAATCATCACCCTGGTGCAAGAGGAGTGCACTCCCTGACTGCACAACACTCACAATCACACCCGCTATCCCCCAGCCCCACACCCCACCCCGATCCCTGCAGAAAGGCCTTTCCACCCCTCCTGGGACTTCCTGGGACTTACCTTAAGGCTGCTGGTAGCAAGGTAAGCCTCCCAACTTGCAACTTTGTAAAAGGGGCACTGCCAACTCACCCAAATTAAGCAACTGAGAACCCTCGGGCCAATTTCAGCCTGGCCTTGGGCCTTCTAGTTAGGGAGCATATTGTTGGCATGTTATTGCTATAGACAAGAAAATGTACCACTATCAATTTCCAATTCTGAGAACTTATTGAAATAATTCCTGGATTTTACCCAGTGACTCACTGGGTAACTATGATGTTGAGCTGTACAGACCAGGAAGACCCCATCTCCAATCTGTGATCTGTGCCCAAAAAATTACTGGGTGCTTGAGTTATCTGAGGGCAGCTAGTTAAGAATCAGAGGGTTAAGAGAAGAATACAGTTGAAGAATAAGAGATCTCCCTTTTAAGACTGAGATGAGGGGATTTTTCTTCCCCAGAAAGCAGTGGAGGCTGGGTCATTGAATTTATTTAAGGCAGGGTTAGACCAATTTTTGATAGACAAGGGAATCAAGGGTTACCGGGGGCAGACAGGAAAGTGGAGTTGAGACCACAATCAGATCAGCCATAATCTTACTGAATGGTGGGACAGGCCTAAAGGGCTAATTGTTCTCCTCCTGCTCCTATGTTCCTATGTGTCGTGTATTTCAGCAACAGGCATACCATTTCTTTATAATATCAAAGGAAGGCATATCACATTTCAGACACTTTCAAGGTCCGTCCAACACCCACCTCAGCCACCCCATTTCCTTGTATTCTACTAATAAATATCTTTATTTTCAGACTCCCTTCATTAATCTGATAGTGATTGTCACCTTCAGCCTCTCTGCTTTACTCTGGCACTAACCTTTAACCCAACCTCTCTACATTACCTTGGGTGCCAACTTTTAACTTCAGTCTCTCCAGATTACCAATGTATTAACCTTCACCATCAGTCTCTCTACATACCACTAACCATGATCTGCAACTTCAGTGTCCATAAATTTCATTGACACTAACTTTTAACCTCAGATTCCCTGGTGGTCATTCTTCCATTCCCTCTATGTCTGCCTCACCTTTAGGATGCACGTTCAAACTATGGTAAAGAAGTGTTTATAAACAAAAAGCTTTTTCTTTCACTTAACATGAATTTGCAATTACTGAGCTTGTGAACTTGCTCATCATTGGTAGAATAAAACATAGACAGGTGCATGTTGATGTTTGCTTGCACTAGATTCACAGATACATGCATCCTTTATAAGATAAAGTTCTCACAATTGATATTCCTGCTATTTTGCAGGGTCCTTTATTCTCAAAGGTCTCAGATCACATTGGGTAGCAGTGAAAAGTTTATTGTTGAGTATTGGATTGTTATCTGCAATGACATGAGAAGTTCAGTGAGGGCACAGGGACATGTGCAATCTGAACTCAGCCAAGCCATTCCTTTATCTGTGTGGGCTTGAAGTGTGTGAGAGAAGGGCCTCAGGAAGGAGGCCCACCGCTCCTGGTCAATTGTAGGTGTAGCCAGTGTATCACTTTCTCAGTCATAGATATCTTAAAAGATCATAACGCTCAGGTGGAGTCCATTCATTGTGTCAGCCCCGGCTCTTTGATATATCTATCCAATTAGTTCCACTTCTCCAGCCTTTTTCCATAGCCCTGCAATTTGTTTTCCCCATTTAAGTATATATCCATTTAGTAAGTTACTATTGAATTTGCTTCCACTGCCCTTGCAGACAGTGCATTCTAGATTATAACAGCTCAAGTGTAAAGAAAATTCTTCTCCTCTCCACTTTGGCTCTTTTGCCAATTATCTTAAATCTGTGACCTTTGGTTACCGACCCTCTGCCATGGAAAATTCTTCGTCCATATGTTGCTGGGGTCGGGTGGAGGGACATTGGACTTTTCCAGAGCTGTGGGTAACTATTGTCCTGTAAGGCACGAAGCTGAGTGGGCTTGCCTGTGGTGACAGGTGCCTTTTATTTTATGCTGGGATGTGTCTAGGTACTAGAAGCTTAATGTTTTATTATTTCAGTTTGTTGTACACATTTCTCAACACTCCTTATTAGTTAAACAATTGTCTTCTCCTGCTGGAACTCATCTGGTTTTACTGTTTGTGTTTTGTTTTGTCCTTCATCATGCATATCGCAGAGAATGAGAAAGCACTTTTTTTGATTAAGCACCTGATGCCTGATGGGTTGAATCTCCCATTCTTGGACTCGCTGTCCATGCACGCCGTGTCTGCTGCTAGTGTTGCTGCTTCTTATCTTTCCGAGGACGAGGTTTATGACCCCTTGCCCCTTCCTTCTTCCCCTGGTTGTGCTGTCAGGAAAGCCCAGATGCATGGTTCGTAATACTGGATTCTGATGGAAAGTCTGTTTCATTGGATACATCACCGCACACAGCTCCCCATATCATTAGCTAATTCATCTCCCAATCTCAAAAAAATGGATATTTCAACTTGCCCAATCCACTAGATTATTGGATGCTTCAATCCCACTTCCCATTACGATTGGACCTTTCACCTCCAAAACTGCCAATACATTTGTTTAATGAATTTCCCAATCCTCAAACACCTCATATTTCACCTTCCCTCACAGATTCCCAGAGGATTCGGTAATTCATCTTCCAATCCTCATACATTCGGAGCTTCAGTTTCTGGTTCAGTTGGGTAACTCATTTCCCAATCCCTGTAAAACAAGATACATCACCCTCTCCTGCACTCCTGATATAATTGAGTAATTTATCTCACTCCTTTTATGACTGCAATTTACCTCCCAAATTGAATATTTTACATGGTATGGTGTGGCAGTGTGTTCGAACTCTGCAACTGCCATGGTTTTTCCAGTCAGTTACGTACTTGTCCATCCCCTTTTTCCTTTTTGTTCTATGTTAATGGGGTTCTCTGTGAAAAGCAATATTCAGTTCCTGAGTCCTGCCTGATGCAGAAATGTATTACCAGTTCCCAGAGGTTGGACCATTAGTAATCATCATTACATCTCCTTGCTGCTCCTGGTGTCGTACCCAATTCAAAGCTACTTTCCATGGGCTGCAATTGTGTGTCATTATTCAGCCCCGATCCCTTGTGTCTCTGCTCAGCAATGTAAACAGAAGTGGACAAATATGTGCTCTGTCAGAAGTGGGGGAAATTATAATGGGGAGCAAAGAAGTGGCAGAAGAATTGAACATATATTGTGGTTCTGTCTTCACAAAAGAGGACACAAATAATTTCCCAGAAATGTTAGGGAACCACCAGGGTCTAGTGAGAGGGAGGAATTGAAGAAAATCAGTATTAGTAAAAAATTGTGCTAGAGAAATTAATGGAGTTAAAGGCTGAAAAATCCCCAGGGCCTGATAACCTACATCCCAGAATGCTAAAGGAAGTGGCCCTGGAAATATTGGTTGCATTGTTGGTCATCTTCCAAAATTCTACAGACTCTGGAGCAGTTCCTCAGATTAGAGGGTGGTAAATGTAACCCCACTATTTAAAAAAGGAGGGAGAGAAAATAACAGAGAATTACAGACCAGTTAGCCTAACATCAGTAGTGGGGAAAACGCTAGAGTCTATTATAAAAGACGTGGTAACAGAACACTTGGAAAGCATTAACGGGATTAGACAAAGTCAGCATGGGTTTATGAAAGGGAAATCATGCTTAACTAATCTACTGGAGTTTTTTGAGGATGTAACTAATAGAATAGATAAGTGAGAACCAGTGGATGTGGTATATTTGGATTTCAAGAATGCTTTTGATAAGGTCCACATAAGAGGTTAGTGGGCAAAATTAAAACACACGGGATTGCGGGTAATGTGCTGGCATGGATTGAAAATCGGTTGACAGACTGGAACCAGAGAGTGGGAATAAATGGGTCTTTTCCCAGATGGCAGGCGGTTATCAGTGCTTGGGAACCAGCCATTCATGATACATGTGAATGACTTGGATGAGAGAACCAAATGCAATATCTTCAAGTTTGCTGATGACGCAAAACTAGGCAGGGTTGTGAATTGTGAGGAGGATGCAAGGAGGCTTCAGGGCAATTTAGACAAGTTGTGTGTGTGGGCAAACACATGGAAAATGCAGTATAACATAGATAAATGTGAAGTTATACGTTTCAGTGTGAAAAACAGAAAGGCAGAGTATTATTTAAATAGTGATATATTGGGAAACGTGGATGTACAAAGAGGTCTGGGTGTCCTTGTACACCAGTCAATAAAAGTAAATAGACAGGTGCAGCAAGCAATTAAGAAAGCAAATAATATGTTGGCCTTCATTGCAAGAGGATTTGACTTCAGTAATATGGATGTCTTACTACGGTTATACAGGGCCTTGGTGAGACCACACCTGGAGTATTACATGCAGTTTTGGCCTCCCTACCACTTAATTGAAGATTGGTCAAACTGGCGGATAACTTTGTTGATATGATATGATGCTGATACCAATGTTATAGAATCTGATTCCATTCATTTACATTTAAAGCTGGAAAGCCTGGGTGGAGAACTGAGGGCTAAAGTACAGAAAACCAGCCAGGTTGGAAACAGAAGAGCAAAGATTAATTGGTGATGAGCTGATGTCAAGCTTTGATTCTTAAAAGTCTGCAGGAGAGTGGACTGGGTTATACATATCCAAATTGAGTGCCAGCCTGAGCAATAGCTAGATGACAACAGATTTGTCATTGGTTTGTTTTACAATCTCATTTTAAAAGACAGTGCACACTTGGTCCATTACTGTTATTCAATCATCCCTCCACACCTGTTTCTTAGTTTCATTTTTAAAGGTTTGTTTTATTTCATATTTGAAGTTAATGAGGTTCAGATCCTGGCTTAGTGATCCACTCTGACATCACTCCATACTTAGCATCAGTGTCACAGGGCCATTTAAGAGCTGCCAATCAAATGGTTAGGGTATCCATCACCAACCAATCTGCTGTCTTAGGTGTAATTGAATCTCCCATTGAGTGAGATCATCTTCTACATGTAGGTCATTTTAGAAGAGAACTTAAAGCTGCAGTGGCTTATCAAAAATAATTCACTTTCACAATACAATCTCATCCAGACTGGAATATATTTTATGTGTGTATCTAGTAGGGTACCTTTGTTTTTTGCTTTGTTTGCTGTGATTGTCTAGGTCAAAGAGCAAAGGTCAACATTTAGTTCTCTAAGATGCTCATTCCCTAAACTGTGATTCTAATGGAGGAAAATGTTAAATCATTTCCATACAAGATAACTGTTTAACTGGAACCTGGGAATAGGGGGGAGAGTGATGCCACAGCAGATTCTGCCACTAGAAGATCCAATTTAATCAGTGGAGACTGCCTAACATTTTAGTAATTCAACACTTTCTTGTGGAGCAATGAATGCTTCTTGCCTTGTGTGAAGAAATTGGAATAGTCACAAAATGCTGCAGATGTTCAATAGAGCTGTGCAAGTTCTTTAATAAAGAAACAACTTTAACTTAGATTTTTTTCTTCCAAAAATATACTTTATTCATAAAATTTGTAAAACATTTCAACTTGAAAATTAGAGTGCAATAAAATTCAACTTGCCTCCATACTTTCAACTGTAATACTCTTGATATGTATAATATATATTCCATGTCAGGCATGCAGCCTGAAGGCAAAACATTTCAAATTGAAAATTACAGAAAGTGCAATAGAATTCAACTTTTTTCTATACAACATGTTCCACTCTGAGGTGCCTCAATACAATTTCAATACTCTTGATATTCACAATGTACATTCATTAGAAAGGCAAAATAAATCTGAACTTAACTTGTTGGGTGAGATTGGTATTTTTGCAGTGTGCTCTGTGTCTTTACCCTTTAACTCACCACTGCATGTTTGCTGTGTCTTGTTTCATTTTTTATTTAATGTAGGAAATTGAGTTTTTGTTTTTGTTTTCGTGTCAACCTGTATTTGTTGTGGCAGAATTGTAAGAGGAAAACTCACATTCACATTCTAGCCTGCGTCACTTTTAGCCCCTGAGCATCCAACCCTTAAACTGTTGTAAAGTCCAAGTAAACGCCTGTCTCACTCTACCAACCAATTAGTTACATTGTCAGTGCAAACACAAAAATTAACACTAAAACTGCTCAGATGTCAGGAATAGCTTTACTATTGAAAATGATCCCTAAACTAAATACAATCTTAAATATAGACAACATTCAATCTATTTCCATTTTCTTTTACGCTTGCTCTGTTTTTACTTTAACAGTAGTGTTTTATTATTTACTCTGGCTCATTTATAACTTTAAAAGCTGTTCACTTTTTCCTCCCGCCTTTCATAACCTATTTTGGGGTGACTTCCAAAAATCAGTATTTTAGTTGGCTGAAAATAAACCATCAGAGCTGTTTTCTACTGAATCAATTGACCTAAACCTTAAGATTAACATTATCATAGCTCCCTGAATGGCATTATGGGTAAATTTGTCATGTTGTCATGCCTTAAGGGTCACAACTGGGTTTGTCTGTACTGCCCACCACAGTCATAGAATTGAGGATTTCAGACACCAATGGAACTGTAACCAGCAATGAGAGAACAGAGAAACTGCAAAAAAGATTTGTGTAGTCACATCATGGACACAGCTCACAAAAGCATGTCGACAGGAAGAGGCTCTGCCAAGTGATGAAGCGCCCTCATGACACAGTTAAATTTAACTCAAAGCTATATAAGTATGCCCTGATCTTACGCATGTGCCATGTTCTGTGAAATGTGCAGTTTCTTTCAGAGGTGCTGTCCGTTAGTTGTGTCCTGCTTCTTCAGGTGTGTCATGTTCCTTAAATGCACCTTTTACCTTCAGGTGCCTCCTATACAGTCAGGTGCCTTGTTCCTTCAAGTGTGCTCTGTCCTTCAGTTGTATCCTGTTCCTAAGTTTTACTCTTTTCTTCAGCTGTGCTCTGTTCTCAGTCACATGTTGAAAAATAATTTTTGCATAATGAAACATTTGAATCTGATATAAACCAGATTTTGAAAAATAAAGTTGAGGTTGGTTCCTATTTTGCCACTTGACACAGCACCAGGTTTTGGAACAGATAATGCTGGAAGCTGAAGGTAGAATCAATTGCAAGCTTTGGGTTAACACTCTAGGTTGCTCCCAGTGCCCTGACTAATGGTTTATTGTATTTGCAGTACCAGCTACCAAGTTAAACACCATGAACCGACCCACCGCAGGACAGTGCCAGGGCAAGTATGACTTGCTGGTCTTCTTCGAAATCTGTGAGCTGGAGGCTACTGGAGAGTAAGTACCATCCACTGTTGCAGCATAACCTGAAAGCCCTCAAAGGCTGGCTCATGCTGGGCCCAAGTTCAAACAATAAAAGGCATTCATCATTCATGTCCTACAAAGCCACATTTCCTCTAGGACGGAATTTTCCAGCCCCCCTCGGCAGCGGGAACTTTCGGTCCCGCCAGTGTGAACGGAGATTTCAATGGCTCGCCGGCCCCACCACGGGAGAACCCGCCACTAGGGCTGGAAGAATCCAGCCTTAGTGTTTGAACTGAGTAACCAGCAGAATACACAGCACTAGGATTATTGGTACATGAAGTGACCATCTCTCTTTTCCTTGCTCAGGTATATTCCTGCTGTTGTTGACCACAGAGGTGGGATGCCATGTCATGGAACTTTCCTACTGCACCAGGTACTGTTGAATAACCAGTCTCAAATGTGTTGTCAAAGCTGCCTCTGAAGAGATTGATTTGTTCTTTCACACGGCACCTGTTCAGCACCCCTTAATTCTCCATAAAATTCAAGGCCAACTGTTACATGTTTTCTGCCTGCCTTACATATTCTGTCAGATACTGCAGTGCTCGATACTATTGTTTGTGGCCTGAACCTTTAAAGCTAAGGTGTGTGTCCATACTGTTAGGCATCTAATTATATAACGATGTTGACTGGAAATGTAATAATAAGACTCCCTTGTGATCTGAACTGGATACCTTGTGTTTTGCACAGTATTCCTTAAACAAGACACCATCCAAGCTCGAAAGCTGCTGTAGCTGTTCTAGCCCCTTACATTCCTGGACAGCATGTGGGAAAACTTGTCAGATGAGCACTCCCTTTCTGACATGTAGTCTTCAACCTCTCGCTCTCTTTCTCTTCTTCCTAACTCATCATCTTTCCTTTATCTATCTTATCAAACTTACTACAATAAATACTCTTGAGTCCTCCTCTCTTGTTCCAAGTTTCAGAGACATCATCCTGCACACTTGTCTGCCCTGCATCCTCACTGCACTGTGGCTGGGCAGAAGGGCAAGGTGCTAGTTAGTTAAGTACTAGCTTCTCTTCATCCCTCTCATGGGGCAGATCCATCTTGATCCCTGCTGCTACCTATGACCCCACTGCCCAAGTGCAGTATGTTTTGCAATTATGAAATAGTGTAAAGTACACTCACAATGCTGATGAACAGGCATGTGCGAGAAATAAAAGGCGCAATGTAGATTTGGTCCAGTGTTGTATCAACCTTTGGGAGAAAGCACGCCAGCACTGTGTACAGTGTGAGAGGAATTCCATTGAACAAATTTGCTTGTGCACTGCAATAAATGAGAGTGATATTATTGGGGGAGGAACAAGAAAAACTATAACGACCTGTCGACAGCCCCATCTGAACAACACAGATGAACTTTGGTAGCTTCACAGATATAACTGAGGACCATATTTGTGCACATCCTTACCATTAGGAACTAAATTTTACAAATTTGAGCTCCCAGCTCAGAGCTTTATCAAGTAAGAGTACATATTGTGAATGAAGGTGCTGACTGCCATCCCCAAGATCCTGATATGTACTCCTGAATAGTGGATACATAATCTACTCCAACATGTTATAAGGCGAGGGTGTACAGTGCGATTGTTTATCAACACAGTGACATCATATACACCCCAAAAATGTGTCATCACTGTGCGATAGAAAGAGCCTCAGAGTTGTCCCAATCTTTCAGTGTAAGATTGAACTCCCTTTACATTGCTCAGCTCATCACAGATGTAGCACCTCTAGTAACTTCAAGGCCATGGACTTTATGGTATTTTCCCTGCAGTTACAACTTGAAATTTTATACCAATACCCCACAAATGTGGAGGATTGTCTCCGATCAGCCTGTCATGGTGTATTATTGCAATTGAGTGAGACTGTTGCCTAACATCCTTCTTTATTCTCGGTTTTTAATAGGGAATTCAGAGGCGGATTACGATTACCATTGTCCATGAAACAGGAAGCGACATTTGTTGGAAGGAAGTGCGAGAACTGGTTGTTGGTAAGTATGAAGAAAATAAACTGGTGTCATTGTTCCTGTTTGTATATCCTACAATTTCCTGATGTAGCAGGGATCCTGCGAAGATCAGGTCATGTCATTGATTATGCAAATCTAAAACAATAATCTAAATACAAAAAAATCTATTAATATCAACAGCGATTCGCATTGATATAGCACCTTCAACTTCCCAAGGCATCACACAGGGTCTTAATCAATCACAATTTGATAACAAACCAGAGAAGGAGATTTTAGGCCAGACAACCATAAGCTTAGTCGAAGAGATCGGTTTTAAGGAGTGCCTTAAGGGCAGATGGAATACAATCTGGGAAAATGTGAAACTGTTCACTTTGGCAGGAAGAATAAAAAAGCAGAGTATTACTTAAATGGAGAAGGACTGCAGAATTCCAAGGTGCAGAGCGATCTAGGTGTTCTTGTACATGAGTCACAAAAAGTTAGTATGCAGATACAGCAAATAATCTAGAAGGCTAATGGAATAATATCCTTCATTAGGAGAGGAATTGAACATAAAAGTAAGGATGTTATGCTTCAGTTATACAGGGCATTGGTGAGACCACATCTCGAATACTGTGTGCAGTTTTGGTCTCCTTATTTAAGGGAGGATCTTAATGCATTAGAGGCGGTTCAGAGGAGATTTGCTAGATTGATACTTGGAATAAGTGGGAGGTCTTATGAGGAAAGGTTGGACAGACTGGGCTTGTTTCCACTGGAGTTTACAAGAGTGAGGGGTGACTTGATTGAAGTATATAAAATCCTGAACAATCTTGACAAGGTGGACATCGAAAGGATGTTTCCTCTTGTGGGTGAGTCCAGAGCTAGGGGGCACTGTTTTAAAATTAGGGGGCGCCCTTTTAGGACAGAGATGAGGATTTTTTTCTCTCAGATGGTTGTTCAACTTTGGAATTCTCTGCCTCAGAAGGCGGTGGAGGCGGGGTCATTGAATATCTTTAAGGCAGAGGTAGATAGATTCTTTTGAGGCATCTGGATCTTAAATCCAAGGCTATCAGGGGTAGATGTAACTGTGGAATTAGTAATACAAACAGATCAGCCATGATCTTATTGAATGGCAGAGCAGGCTCAATGGGCCGAATGGTCCACTTCTGCTCCCATTTCATATGTTCGTATATCAGGGAGAGGGACAGTAAAGTTCAGGCAGAGAATTCCCAAGCTGAAGGCCTGGCTGTTGAAAGCACAGCCACTGATGATAGGGAGATGGAGGGGAATAGACAAGAGGCTAGAGTTAGTGCAGGGTTGTGCCAATTCATGAGGTTACAGAGATAGGGAGGAACAAGGTCATGGAGTAATTTGAACACCCGGATTGGGTACTGCAGCCTAGAAGTTCTAACTGGGCAGCTGCATCACTGTAAGTGTGACAAATCAGGGCTTCCACTCCCCAATCTGGTCCACCAATAATTCATCAGGGGGTCATTTGCTTAAAGGATTGGGCACCCACAGTGTTTAAGTGTTTATGCTGCTCCGTAACTAGGGGCCCCATGGCAGTACTGTAATTCCCCATTTAGCGTTATCCCTTTTAACCTTGTTGCACTTTAACTTTGGTAAGTTAATGGGGCCTGTATTCTCGTTGAGCGCCCGAGATTTGTTTAGGCATTGTTCCCTGCGAGACCCGATTGACACCATTTTGGCACAGCCTCTCCTACTCTCTAACTCTCCAACTTGCGGCATTCCCCATGCCCGACTTTCTCCCCCCACCCCCAGGTGCCTGACTGCTTGACTTTTGGCCGCTCCCCCATGCCTGACCCACCTTCTTGACGAACCTCCCGCACCCTGATTCACCCTCTCACCACTTCCCCCTCCTGAAACTGCATTTTTTAAAATGACTGCCGAAGCTGCTCCTCCTGCCTCACAGCTCAACTCCAGAGTCCTCACTCACAGCGAGGGTTCAGGAGAGGGAAGCAGCCAGCAGGAGCATTTTTAAAAAACACTGATTATAACAGCTCCAGCTCGATACTCCTGCACCATTGGGACTCGCACTTTCACGACCTTGGAGCTGCAACCTCAGATCGGATCTGGATCTTGAATGTAAAAGCAGGTTCAGGAGAGGGAAGCAGTGAGAGGGTGAGTCAGGGAGCAGGAGGGTCGTGAGAGGGTGGGTCAGACATGGGGAGAGGCTGCAAGTCGGAAGTCAGGGAGGGGAAAGATCCACAGCGATCAGGAGGATCAGGGAGCGGAAGGTTCAGGAAGCAGGATCGACAGCAAGCAGGAGGCACTGTAAGTAGAAAGTTACGTTTTTCTTTTATATTTTTTAAGTTTATTTCCTTTACCAATGTAGGAATTTAGAATTGTAAAATATTTCAACTTATAGGGTATAATGTTTTAATTTTTATCCCAATAAGAACGGTCCTATAGAACCCAACTCCAATTTTAACATTACTTCCTGTGGGAACTGATGTTTCACTTAAAATGATTTCACTTAAAGTCATGATTTTTCAGGAACACAACCACAACTTTAAGTAAGGGCTTACTCTGCTAGAATTTTAGTATATGACACCTTGTTGCTCTGTTGACAGAGAGGGTGACCTGGCCAAAATCTGAAAGATTTGGTCTCAAAAGATCAAATGCCCTCAAAGCTGCAGTATTATTCATTCACCACTTTCCTAATGGTAATGGATCAATAGCTGTTGGGAAAAAGCACATGAGCCGCTCTTGTGGCACTTGGGTGGTAACGATGCCAGAGTCATGCAAGAACCTTAAAGGAGATACTGTGATGGTGGATTTGAGCGTTCTAGTGAAATGGTGGATTTGTGGGCTTAATTCTTGCCATCGCCCACTTGATGGTGGGGGCCACCATCCCACCAGTCCCACTTTCAACTCTGACATTACAACCAAGTGTTGAGTGGAAACAACACTTGGGGCAGAATTTTCTGCCTATCGGGCGGATGGGCCCGACCCAATCTCCGGTGGGCGGGGAGCTGATCCCTGCCAGCGAAGCGGGCTGCACCGCCATTTTACGTGGGCAGGCCAATTAAGGCCCGCCCAGCGTGATGTCCGGCGGGAAGTGCTATGCATCTCCATGAGGCTAAGTGCTGCCTCAGGGTGATCACTTCCACTTTTAAAAGTATTAAAAATTGAGAATAGAAAAGCCCCTTACATGTCCCCTCATATGACAATGTCACATGAGATGGGACATGTTCATAATTTACAGAATAACTTTATTAAAATTTTTAAAACCCTGCATGAAACCTCATCCCGCTGCTGAATGAGGTCTTGTGCTTTCTCTATTTGCTGCTGGGCCTCCTGGCCTGCTCGCCAACATTAAGATTGGACGGGCAGGTCCTTTAATTGTTTAATTGATCCTGTCAATGGCCTCAATTGGCCATTGACAGGTCGGTGGGCGCACAGCTGATTTTGCTGAGCCCCCGCCCTCCTGAAAATTTAAATGGGCCAGGATGATGTCGAGGATTCAACCCAACGTCATCCCGCGTCATTTTACATGTTGGCAAGTGGGCCTCGCCCCCGCTCGCCGATGGCAAAATTCTGCCCTTGATGTTTCCAGAGGCTTGGGAAAGCCATCCAGCCATAGACAAACCTGCAAAGCAGGTTACATTTGGGGATTCTAGCCTCATTAACATATGTAAAATCCCACCCAGCCTCCTTGAAGCTGTTTGACTGCTCACCCGTTGTCCCGCCTTATTAATATCCAGAAGTTGGCAAGTTAAAACTGGGTGGATGACCCACTCAAAGAGTTTTGTTTTTGCCTATTTAAGCCCCTGCCACAGCCAATCCCACCCACTAACCAATGTTAAGCTCCCCATGTCCCCCATGCTGCCAATCAGAAACTGTGCAGTTAAAAGTACATTATACTTGTCATAAAAAAACAGAAAATGCTGGAAATGCTCAGCAGGTCAGGCAGCACCTGTGGAGAGAGAAGGAGACTTAACATTTCAGGCTGGTGACCTTTCATCAGAACTGAATAGCTTTTATACAAGCCCACAGCCAGGGAAAGGAGCAGAGGTGTAAATGAAAAAAGAAATGGCAGTCTTGCAATACTGACTCCTTAAACTTGGAGCATAGGTTAGATCGATAAAGTTGCTTTATCAGCAGCTCTCGTGAATCTTAAGCACTACCTTAAGCAACCGATAAAGATATTGCAACCCATCACTCACCATTTCCTGAGTTCACAGGTAGTTCATGTTTATGTTCTGACAGTGATACCTAACATCACAGGGGCTTTGGACTGCAAGAAATAAAGGAGTGTGCAATTGTATAATGCTTTTCATGATATCAGAATGTCCCAGTGTGTCTTACAGCCAATTAAGTAAATCTTTTGAAATGTAGTTTAGTGTTCTAATGCAGGAAATGCGGCAGCCACTGCAAGGTCCATAAACAGCAATGAGATAATGGCTTGATAATCTGTTTTAGTGATGTTGATTGAGGAATAAATATTGGCTAAAGCGCCAGGGACAACTCCCCTGTTCTTATACAAATAGTGCTGTGGGATCTTTTATATCCATCTGAGAGGCAGAATGGCGTTGGTTTGTTGTTTCATCTGAAGAAAGACAGTTTTGACAGTGCAGCACTCACTCAGTACTACACTGAAATTTCGGCCTGGATTACACGCTCAAGACTTTGGAGTGAAACTTGAACCCACAACCATACAACTCAGGTGCAAGAGTACGACCAACTGAGCCATGCCTGGCACTTGGAAAGTGAATAGAGTGGTTAACCTACCAAGCCAGTTGGGCTTCCCACACTACGACAATACATTCAATTTAAAAAGTAAGAATAAAGGGGAGAAATATATACATAAACTTTGTCATACTGTGAGTTCATAAATTCACAGCCTGTATACAGGAAGTTCCACAGCTCGATTCAAAGTGAGAGGCCTTCAGAAAAGGAATAAGTAAGGGGTTGGGTTGCCTTCAGTAATCAGTCTTGTATTGTCTCTATTGGTAGGTCGGATCCGGAACACGCCAGAGTCAGATGATTCCATCATTGATCCCAACATCCTGTCCCTGAATATTCTAACTGCTGGCTACACACACCCATCCCTGGAGGATCGGTAGGTATTAAACCGGAGAATCACTCATGCCCAGTTTGACACTGCCTGGTTTTTACTAACCGCAAACTGCATAGTATTTTTTTGTTAACATTCTTAAATGATTTCCAGATCTTCCTTCTTCTGTTGAATTCCCAGTACTCAGTTGGTGGTTCCTTTCCCCCAACTACCTCTTCGTTATTCAGGAGTGCAGGATTGTTCAATTCTTCAGCAGCTTCCAGTATAATTTTTCCCTATTTAACTTACCAAAACTCTTCATAATTCTGAACAACTCTCTGAGGTACAGCATATAGGATTAGATGTAGAGTAAAATTTCTTCTGCACTGTTGTGTCAAGCATTCCCAGTTCAGGTACACCACAGGATAGATACAGAGAATAACTTCCTCGACAGTCCCCCAACAACCACACCCAGATTAGATACAGGCTTGATTAGCTACACGTTACAGTTTGCTCTATACTGTCTCAGTTTGTATTTCCAGGTCAGGTACATCACAAGTTAAATATAGAATAAATCTCCCTCCAAGCCCCATCAGTCACTTCCCAGATCATACACAACACAGATTAAATATAATGTTGCCTGGACACACTTCCATTAAATGCTCCCAATTCAGATATAATACAGATTAGATACAGAGTGAAACTCCCACTGACATAGTTCCATTAAACACTCCCATGTTGGGTACATCATGGATTAGATATAACAGAAAGCCTCGGACTTAACCCATGCTGTTCCTGACCAGACAGTAATAGGACAGGGAGTCCTGACATCACGCAGAACACTGTGCCCTTCAATTGAATACAGCTCCACATTGCGTGCAGACACCCAAACACAGCAAGAAAGTGAGCGTGTGAAACCATTCAAACTCAATGTACTTAATAGGCAAAGTAACTCACTTTGAATAAAATTCAAACCATAGTTTAACTAAAATGTTATCATTGTATTCTTTAACTTTGTTTCTTCTGTTGTTTCGTGAATCTATTTAAACTCATTAGTTGGGTTGCTGTTTAGTAGCTGGCTGGGTGGTTTCTATTATTCTGCGGATTTGTAGCTACTTAGCATTCCCTTGCTTTTGCCAAAGTGGATTGTGCTTTTCTTCCTTTTGTGGAGATTTAAAAAACAGTGGCGTCAATTATCATTCATACCGAAGGTGATTGAAGTACATACGAGGTGGTGGGAGCAGGAGAGCAGAAATAACAATAAACCCCACCAATCGTGTCAACGTTTGCAGGGTAAGTATTGCCATCCTTATCACCACCGCCATAGAGGAAGACCCAAAGACAACAGCTCCAGTTCTTTCCAGAGATTTACTCCACATTATTATCATATCCTCCAAACTCCTCTCTTCATTAACACGTTAAATTGTTTCTTGACCCCATTTATACCACAACTTCAGTGTCTTTCCATGCTAATTTGTTCCACAACTCAGTTTTCTTTTGAATGAAAAGGTTTTCTCCCTTCTCACTCTTGGCATATTAATTTTTCACCTGTGCCCCCTGAGATTTGAATCTCTTCGCGCAACCCCGGTGACTGGACATGTGTAACTGCGAAAGCAACGCCTCCTTTTAGAGCAACAAATAGACACTGTGAGACTCCATGTTGCTCTGGGGCAGCACAATAATGTTCAGTAGGTAAGAGCAAAATTATTCCATTAGTATTGGGGAGTTTCCAAAATCACTAAGGGGCTGCCTGTAAATGACGTTTTTATTGTAACAATATCATTTGGTTTTCTCTCTTTCCCCTTCTGCTAATGTACTTCATGAGCTTTGGAATATTGGTCATTGTTTCTCACTCTATTGAAGACTTTATGGAACATTACTACCCCTTCTCTGTACCTGGTGCATTATTGTAAGAATAATGAATTTTGAATGCAGCCATAGACTGCCTTGCTCCCCAGTATAAGAGAAAAGTGCTAAGAACAGCACCTCAAAATTTACAGTTCAGAATCGAGAAGGGCACAACCTGCACAGTCTTTCAAGCAAATTAATATAAGTAGAATTGGCTGATGCTGTGTTTTAGACACTGTCCTTTCACACCCTGGGACTGGGCTGGGCAGTGGGTCAGACACTGTCCTTCCACGGCTTTGGGACTGAGTGATGCAATCTCTTAAAACAGCAGTAGATACCTCAGTCATCAAGACAGGGAGTCTGGGAAGGAGCAGGAGGAAAGGTTTGTGGTGGGAGAACGGGTTCCCAGGACATCCTGCTAATAATAACTGCAGGACTCCTTTTAAATTCTTTCACAAGGTTTCCCACCCAACACAAGTCTGATTGACAGGCTGCCTGTCTGTTGGACAGGAAACTGGCACAAGGCAGCAGCTGGTGAGCAGCGAGGAGAAAGTGGGGTGGAGTTTCTGGTCTGGAATGGGTGCAGAACATGGCGGTGAGAGTGTAGATTGTAGTCGGTGAAAGAGGCGGTGGAGGGTGTGATCATGCTCAGGCAGGAAAGATCATGTTCGGGTCAGAGATTGCGTCTGGATTTTGGGGAGAGAGACTATGTTTGGGTTGAGAGGGAGGAGAGGTCGTGTTTCAGGGGAGATTAGGGCCTGGGGGAATTGTAGTTGGGTGGAAGAGTGTGGAGATGGAGGTACATGGAAGTGGATGGGTGGTTTGGTGATAGTGGTGAGGGAAGCAGATTTGCTTATTGGACTGGGACAGGGCAACACTGCTGTTGGGCTTGGCCCACGAGCAGTGCTGTAAAGGCAGTTATGGATCACTTCTTCCTGAGATCCAGGAAATGCCACTGAAATAGTTAAAAAAAACATAGAAATGCAAGACTAGGGAAATGGGGAGAATTAAGTTCATGAAAATTAGAGATAAGCAGTGTGATACAGTAACAATTGAATGGCTTATTGAATTGTAAGAGCTCTTTCTAGAGGTAATTGAATTATTTGTTCTCCTAAACCTTTCTTATACATGTGATAAGGATTAGGCTTGTAATAAAAGATAACTAGATAATTATAAAATTGATTTGATTTGTGTGAAAGTGTGTACGTGAGTTGAGTGATTTTGAATGAATATGAAAGAATGCATGTTTCTGTGTGATAGAGCATGTGTGAATATGAATGGGTTTCTAAGTGTGAATGACTATGAGTGAGTCTGTTGGCAGGATTTTTTACTGAGCGGGCGAACATGCTCCTAACCCGCTCGAGTGTAAAATTACGTGCGATGACATCAGGCGAATGTCCGGATGTCATCACGCACTCCTGCAATATTTCAGTCGGCAGGTGCGTATGGGAGTCAGCAGCACACCTGCTGACAATTAAAAGGCCTATTAAGCTCATTAAAAAGGTAACTGAGTTAAATTTTTCACTGCCCATCCAACCTTACAGTTGACGGGCAGGCAAAAAGGCCAGGCGGCCACAGGCGGAATGAGGTTTCCAACAGCTATTAAAAATAAAATAAAAATTTAAACATTTCATTAATAACATGTCCCTGCTCATGTGACAGAGTCACATGAGGGGCCATTTCTTTTAACAATTTAAAACTCTTTATTTTTAATTCTTAAACTCGTCATCTCCCTAAGGCAGTTTTGTCTGTCAGGGAGCTTCTCCTGCACGAATTTGTGCTCTCACCAAACCCCCCCCCACACAGGCAGCACTGCAGAATGCATTTCATGGTGGGTGGACCTTCATTGGCTTGCCAGCGTGAAATCACGGTCCAGCCCCGATTGCGGGGACGGTCAGCTTCCCGACCGCTCCCGCCAAGCCTGCCCGACGAGGGCAAAATTCTGCCCTATGTATGAATATGAGTGAGTGTGGACATGAGTGAGTCTTTGTACTAGTGTGCACAAATATGGGTGGGTCTGTGTGGGTGAGACAGAGGTCCAGAATTTCTGATCTCCGGATAGTTGTACCCCGGAGATACCCTCAAAGATGCGCTGGGTGACCCCTTGAAATTCCTAATACACTAACTATGTGGGAATTGCCAGGGAAGTTTGGACCACCAATGAGAAATTCCTCTGCATCTGGAACCATCCAATCCTCCCTCTAAGTTAGAGTTGGAGACTTCTACCAACGAGAAGGACAAGGGCAGCAGATAGATGGGAACACCACCACCTGGAAGTTCCCCTCCAAGCCACTCACCATCCTGACTTGGAAATATATCACCGTTCCTTCACTGTCGCTGGGTCAAAATCCTGGAACACCCTTCCTAAAAGCACTGTGGGTGTACCTACATCACATGGACGGCAGCAATTCAAGACGGCAGCTAGGAATGGGCAATAAATTTTGGCCCGGCCATTGAAACCCACATCCAATGAATAAAAAAAATTCAGATGGTTCCAACTCACTTACAAGAATAGTTATCCAGGAAAACTTAGAAGGATTAAAACCAGGCCTAACTCCTGGGTAACTATACTTCTGAATCCTACCGCCACCACCTCCACCTGACTACCCTCCCGATTACTTGACTAACACCTGATCACCTGACTACCCCCGATCCATCCTACCCTCTCACCCACCCTCCCACTTCACCCAGGTACCTTCCACCCTATCACCTCTCTCACCTTCCATCCTCCCCCTCACCCACTTACCAGCCAACCTACTCCCTCATCAACTTTCCCTTCCACCCACCCCCTGTCCACTTATCTACCGCCTATCCCTCACCCACTTACTGACTGACTTACCCCCTCATCCGCCTGTCACCCTATCCCTTCACCCACTTATTTGCCACCTTAACTCCTCACCCACCTACCTGCCAACTTACCACCTCACCCACCTGCCACCCTACCCACTCACCCACCTGCTACCCTACCCCTCAACCACTTAACTTAAGCACTTACCTTCTCTTCATAGCTTATCAAAGTGGCTTTGGGACCTTTAAACTTATCAGAATACAGCAGCCAGTGCCATAAAAAGGGGGCATGGCTTGGCTTCCCCCGATGATCCTGCACTATATGGAAGGAGTCCCAGAACAGGTACGCCCTGCATTTCTGTAGAGGCCTTGTTAGGAAGGTCAGGTGAGAAATGCAGAGCTCCAGTGCAAGGTAAGAGGATAGGAGTGGCGTGGCAATCCATTGGTGATTGCCACTCCTTGGAAGATTCGATCCCAATTGCACATGAACATGAGAGAATGTGTACAAGAGAGTGCGAGTGTGAACATATGAGATTGTGTGCTTGCGTTTGTGAGAATGTGTGCGTGCTACGTGTCATTGTTTTTCTCATATTAGCCACTGCAATGAACGTGCTAATGCACTAAAAAATGAAAAGTCAGAATCAATTCCTGCATCGCCCCTGTTACGTGCAATCTATGGACCTTTTTCCTGCCACATACATAGAAGGTCACTAAATGCCTCAGAATGACTGAAGCACCCATAAGTAAGTCAGCCATGTAGATCCCTACCAGAATAGCACGATGCTTGAGAGAATATTCTGCCCAGAGGAGGTTAACAGGCAGATGATTTCACCAATTTCTGAGCACACTGCTTGCTGGCAGTGGTAAGCAAATACCAGGCAGATTTAGACAACATTGTATCCAAGAAAATGGCTGCCAAAGCTAAACAGAACTTTAGTTGTAACTGATCTGGCAGAAGAGTTGTTTTCCCAGTGTGTAAACAGCAGGCCAGCTTTTTAGTCATGTATCCAGGGCTTTTATAAAGCATAATAAAATAGGGCTATTACCATAAATCTGATTGGTAAATTAGAAGTCCATTACTTCTGTGTCTCATGGAGAGCAGAAATCAGTTCTTAATATCTTCATCAGCGTCCCACCAATCATACACAAGGTCATGATCCCCACTCCCTGGCTTGTCCTGTCTTGCTTCCTGTTCAGCTTTTGGTTGAGCAAATGATGACTAACCCAGTGTTGTGCACATCTAAACTTTTCAACCCAGCGACCACGCTCCAGCTCTGATCTAACTTGAACATAAATATAGATTCCCTTTTTACTAGCAAGTCATCAGCTGCAGATTCTATGATGGAAGGTGGAGATCTGCTGTAGTGCTGGAGAGAAAGGCACACAATGCCGCCTAGCATTTAGGCTTCACCTACCCATTCTGAAGTGCTTTGTTTACCGTGTATTAGTCAGTAATTTGGCAGAAAATTAAAATATTGTTTTAAAAAAAAGACAAGGCACTTTAATTATTATGTAAGGTGGTCCCAAACAAAGCTACTCAATGAATATTAGTGACCTTCTATCTCGTAGAACATAGCTTTGCTGTGTCTTTGTGCTCAGGGTCGGCTGAAGTGCAAAGCCTCCATATGTGCTTTGCTTTATGATGTTACCATCAGCTTCGATACTTTATTGAGTCTACTAACAAGGTATTGTTTTTGTGTTTTTGCAGGCAATTTCTTGATTCGGATATGCCTAGGTATTTTTTTGTTTTAAATCCTTAAAACATTTATTTCTCAACAGCTTTCAGGCATCGAAATCCCATCGAAACCTTTGCTTTCCTTAATCTTCATTTATTTGGATTGTTTGTTTCCTTTCACTTTTCCTCTTTTCACTACATTCTGCAAAGACCTGCCAGGCATTGCCAGTCTGATTCGGCTTGAAGCCCGATTCCATTAGCTCTGAGGAAGCCAAAGGCTGCATGTAGCGCTGTGATGGCTGTGATAAATGGGCTGACATGCTGCTAAGGACTTTGGGGTGGGGCGAGTGGGAGGGAGCTTTTCCACTGCTACTTCATTTTGTTAAGCTTATTTTGGGAGGAGAGTATGAGAGACCAGTGCGTTTGTGTAAAATGTTGCACTGTCCATCCGTTCAATTGCAATAGACTTCACTCATGGTGTGAAAACTTAGAATCCGGGGTGTTGTGTTGAAGGCCTTATGCCAGTGCAAGGAGTTTGGTCTGCCCATAAAATGGGCTACCTTGAGCACAAACTGTGCAGCATTGTTATAATTAAATATGGACCATTCAAAGACCCTGAGCCAGCAATACATTTGGGGCAGTGGAGATCTCAACAGAAATAAGGCAAGGACAATCATGGTTGCCTTACAAATCAGTTAGTTGTGAGGTGGAAAGTCTGCACCAGTATATTAATCGCTAAGAAGTCACACAAATTGGATAGGCTCTAGGCTGTGTTCGATCATTTGTTGGCTGTGACAACTGTATAATTAATTTGGTTGTGGGATCCAAATAAAGCACACCTTTCCCTTTTTTGTAATTGTCGGAGTTCTTGTTTATTCAGCAGTGTAAGGATTAGTCATTGTGCAACCTTGGAATTCCTGTTTATTCAGCAGGATAAGAGCATTCACTTTGTCACTACTAAGCAGGATAAGGTTTATTCTCTGTGTAACTGTATGGAGCTCTTGATTATTAAAGAGGGCGAAGTTATTAATTGTGTAACTTATGGAATTCCTGTTTATTAAGCAGGGTAGGTTTATTCCCTGTGTAACTGCATTGCATTCTTATTTATTCATCAGGCTTATTCTTTCACGGGATGTGGGTATCGCTGGCTCAGCCACCATCCCTAATTGCCCTTGAGAAGGTGGCGGGTGAGCCACCTTCTTGAACCACTACAGTCCATGTGGTGTAGGTGCACCCACAGTGCTGTTAGGCAGGAAGTTCCATGATTTATACCCAGCAACAGTAAAGGAACAGAGATATATTTTCAAGTCAGGATGATGAGTGGCTTGGAGGGGAACTTGCAGGTAATGGTGTTCCCATGCATCTGCTGCACTTGTCCTTCAAGATGGTAGAGGTAGTGGGTTTGGAAGGTGCTGTCGAAGGAGCCTTGGTGAGTTGCTGCAGTGCATCTTGTAGATGGTACATACTGCTGCCACTGCACATCAGTGGTAGAGGGAGTGAATGTTTGTGGATGTGGTGCCAATCAAGCAAGCTGCTTTGTCCTGGATGGTGTCAAGCTTCTTGAGTGTTGTGGGAGCTGCACTCATCCAGGCAAGTGGACAGTGTTCCATCACACTCCTGACTTGTGCCTTGTAGATGGTGGACAGGCTTTGGGGAGTCAGGAGGTGTGTTACTCGTTGCAGGATTCCCAGCCCCTGACCTGCTCTTGTAGCCACGGTATTTACGTGGCTAGCCCAGTTCAATTTCCGGTCATTGGTAACCCCCAGGATATTGATAGCGGGGGATTCTGTGATGGTAATGCTTTTCAGCAGGGTAAGGGTTTCCCACTGTACCTATGCAGAGTTCCTATGAATTAGCAGGGTAAGAGTTTCTCATTACATCTGACTAACATTGGTGTTTATCATCAGAGCAGAAATTTACTCATTATAACTAGATGGAACCTCTGTTTATCTGTTTATTCAGCTGTGCAAAGATTACTTACTGTGTATGGATTTGCTGTTCAGAATAAAAACAGAAAACTCAAACAAACCAGTTCATTATTCTGAGATCACACCTTGCCACATCTGTCAACCCTTCTCTCCTGAATTACATATGTAGTTGCCTATTAAACCCATTAATATTGTTTGCTTCAATAATCTTTCAAGTGTTCCTCAATTCTATTACTTGTGTAAAAACATTGACTTCCCTTCCTACTCCTGACTTTCTGCTTTTAACTTCTGTGTCTTGGTATATGAAGCTTTTTGCTTAAAGGGAACAATATTCTGGACCAATCTGGCAATTTGGAAAACTTCAACTAGGTTTAACTACCTTGAATGTTCATTGTTTTGTCAAGAAAACAAAACCAATTTTGTGAACTTTTCCTCCTAACTTCAATTCCAGATACCTGGAATAATCAGAAGGGTAAGGGTTACTTATTGTGTAAATGTCCAGCGTTCCTATTTATTCAGCAGGATAAGGATTACTCGCTGTGTAATTGTACAAGAGTTCCTGTTTGTGCAGGAGGGTAAGCATTATCATGGTGTAGCTATGTAGAGTTGCTGGTTATGGTTACACACTGTGTAACACGTCAAGTTGCTATTCCTTCACCAGGGTAAGGATACTCACTGTTTAACCATACAGTGTAATGGTGGCTGACTCACTGTGTAGGAATGGTGGATTAAATCACTCTGGTGGATTAAATCACTCCCAGAGGAGGACTGTTCCCATCAGCAGTGATTGAAAGAGATTGCAACATGTTTACAGTCACCAAACTGCTTCTTCAATTTTATCTGGTGATTCAAAAATGCACCAACAGTGTCCCAGGCCCTAAGCAATTCACAGTACAGGTCTTTGCAGAATTTCTATTCCTCCCAGAGGAAACTGCACAGTAATGCTCGTTGGCAGTCTGATGTGGTGAGGGTGGAGGCTGGAATTTTGCCCCCACCCCATCCCTCCTTTCCTCCACCACCAGCCCACCCCTCTCTGTTGCTCAGGTTGGCATTACTGACATGGCACCGAACATCCTGAGGACTAAACTTCTGACATTTTTTTTCTTTTTTTTTCCCTTTTGTGTTTGTCTCTGGGTTGTCTTCACTAAAAGCATAACACACGGAAATGACAATAGGTACACAGTGAACTTTTCTTTCACTTTCTCTTTCTCTTTCTCTCTCTCTCTCTCTCCAGTTTATGTCCAGTCCTTTCTTTTGTTTCACTCACTGGTATCACTTGTTTCGGTTTTATTTACTCCCCTGTCGGTGTCCTGTGCCTGTTAACCTGCTGTGCCCTCCGATGATATTTGTGCTCCTTTTTACAATGTCTTTATTGCAAGATCGTGATATTTCCTTTGTTCAAAGAGACAGTATTCCTCCTTATCGGCCTGACGTCAAAGACTTTTCCAGCCCTTTTGAAATTTAAACCCAGTGGCAGAAAATATCAGAAATAAAACAAAAAAAAAATTGGAAATGCTGAATGGGGACAAGAAGGGAAATGCACAGTGACTTTTCAGCTTTTCTGTCAAAACAGGAGTAAATGGAGGTTGGTGCAGGCGCAAGCTCTCAATGAGCATGGCTTACTGCAAGCCTCCTGTCAACTGGCACATATTCATAAACTTGGCCCTGGCAAGTCAATTCATACTCGAAAAGTAGAAAGACAGTTTAAAACTGAAACCTGGTATAATCCCGGCTTGTTGAAGGGGAGGGGAATCTCGCTGCAGGTTTGACCAATCTGACAAGGAGATGGGGAGGGGGCAGAGAGCGCCAGCCGAATGGATAGTAATGGACTGAATGGCCTTCTGTGACCATGTGTTTCACAACAAGGAAGATGTAAAAGAGATCAGCTGTGCTAATGACCGTCTCCAATGAAATAGTGTGGGGTTCCATAGCCTGGAAAGAAATTTGAAAATGCAGGGAAGAGTTGTAAATGGCAGCTCAATTTCAGAAGGTCTTTTCAGGCAGATGAGAATAGGAGCATCAAGAGCCACAAAACGGAAGAGAATGGTGAATGGCAGGAACTGGCAGACAGATGATGTCTTGAGCTCAGTGTTCCATGCAAAGTGCTTCAGGGTGCCGAGGAGAAAGATGAGACGCTGTTCAATGAGCTTACCTGGATTAGAGTCGGGGGCCAAAGGTGGAGAGAATAATTATAGTCCAGTTGACTCGAGACTTCTTGGGGAAACCCTAGACACAAGTCTGAGGGGGGTTGGATATAGGGTAATAGTGAAGGTGCTGCTTGTGAAATTATCTCCATTAATTGTAGTGGCTGGAAGATCGCTGACCCCAGCAACACTGCCCATGCTGAAACAAAGCAAACAAATGCTCTGGAAATACACAGCAGGTTAGACACTTGAGACAAGTTAATGTTTGAGGTTGGTATTAAGCTCAATCACTGTAAGATTATTGCAGAGTACAGTTTGTTTCAGGACCTGGCAGCAATGATGAGTTTTTCAAACATTTAGTTTTTTTTAGGCCAGGCTGGATTTTGATTAAAAGCCTGCTGCCATTGAGGAGAAGATAAAAGCACTGAATCCATAATCCTGTGATGCTAGCAGGGATTTTCATTTGAAGCGAGCGCAGATTGGGAAATGGGGGCTACCACATTCTTCCCCGAAATCTCCGATCCTCCTTACCTCCCAGTACAATTATAGCTTCTACGGTAGCACAGTGATTATGTTATTGGACTAATAATGCAGAGGCCTACACTGACGATCCAGAAAAACAAGTTCAAATCCGACCATAGCAGCTGGAGGATGTAAAATTCAGTTCACTAAATAAATCTGGAACAAAAAGCTAGGATCTGCATTGCTGATTGTTGTAAAAGGTCACTAAAGTCCTCCTGGGAAGGAAATCTGCCACAGCAATGTAGTTGACTCTTAAGTGCCCTCTGAAATGACCCAGAAAGCCACTCAGTTGTACTCAAGAAGGCAACTCAGCATCACCTTCCCAATGGCAATTAGGGATGGGCAATAAATGCTTCACTTGCCAATGATACCCAGCTCTTTGCATGAATTAAAAATATTCTATACAGGAGCTCTAGATCGTGGAGTTATCCAGAATATTATCAGAAAATGAAAGAATCTGAGTTAAAGAGTTAAATCCTTCTCTCTTAAGCTCCTTCTATTCATCACTCTGCATATTAATTGCCAACTGCCCCTGATCAGGGAACAGCAGACAATCTCCCACCAGCCCATGCACACAATATTCAGCTGTTGACTTGTTCAATTTGAGTTAGCTACATGGCAACAGTCACTACAGAAGTCACGTTATTTTCAACTTCATTCTCTGGGAGATAATCAGTAGTGTTAGTAGTATTGTTAGTATAAACATGGGGTGACTTTACCGGATCATTGCCCAGATAGTGTGGTGGAATTCAAAGTAGTTTGTGTCTGCTTTAGAATGTCCCCAAGACATGGATTGAGGCATAACATAAATACAAGACTTTCCCAAGATTTCTCTCTTTATCCACTCTCACTTCTTCCTTCCATCACCCTTTCTCGCTCTAATCTACCCTTCTATCTTCCTTTCACTTCCTTGACCTTCACCATCCCACTCCATTCTCTGTCCTCTGCCTTTCTGCCTTTTTCTTTCCTCCTTTCTCGCCACCTCTCTATCTCTCTCTCTCTCACCCTTTCTCTCTCTCTCTGACCCTCACACATCCCTTTTCCCTTATTTCCCTCTTGCTCCCTTCCTTTCAAAACTACAAGCCGGTCAATGATCCAGAGTGTACTGCATTATGATCCCGTTTACTGCTGAAGGTCAGCCTATTGAATGCTTTGAAGTAGGTTCAAGAACTTTGTAATCCTGGAGCATAATGTGAGGAACATGTTTGGTACAAGGAAGCTAAAACATGTGTGACTGAAAAGTTTCTTAAGAGTTTGGTCAGAGGTCAGAATTTCTAGCTAGGGACGACTTAGAGGAAGGGTGGAGGGAGGGAACTGACTGCACTCCATGGATGTGCTTCCTTACCAATAACATGGAGTAGCTTTGATAGTGATCGTGGAGAGGTCTGTATCCTGTGACGATCCTAGATAAGCAGTAGGACAGTATGAGGGTTAGAAGGGACAAAAAAAATCTGTATCTTAAAACGTGGAGCCTTTCTGCCTCAGAGTTCTGAGTTTGGTTGCAGTGTAAATTTGGGGAAGGCAGACATTTACTATCTGAGTGGGGTCAGGGCACGGGCTAATTATGATGAACTCACACACAGGCCTTTAAGAGCAATACTGTACCTTTATACCTGTGGGGCTGCCATGGTCAAGCCTGAACAAGCGAGCATGCTCAGGGTTTGACCAGTGCAGTCAATCTAAAATTGGCCCACTCATGATGGGCATCTGGCTTAGGAATCTAGAGCTTTGAACTGCTGGCGAAGTAGAAGGATGGAGCAGATCATACTGGGACCTTTCTGTGCATTCAAATGTTGCCCTTTACAAGTTCAGGCATCTTGCGAGCCACCTAATTGGAAAGATTCATCCACCCACCCCAAACATCGTTCTGTTAACAATCTTACTAACATCACCCTTGTTAGTTGTTATGTTCCAAGGGGAAAAAAATTCAGGGATGGTTTAGACAGCAACCAGAATGATCTGTTTTTCTTGCTAAGGAAACAGAAGAAGCTGACCATACTATTAGATGCTCTATTCATAACATCATAACAGGAAGTCAGGAAAGAGCCAAAGGTAAAGCAATGCTGGAAGAGAGTGATGAGAGGGGAGAGGTAGCACAGTCAAATAGTGGGTGGTGTAGTGGAAGCTTGAATTTATATTCAGCTTCTGCAGCACCCAACCTGGGAGTGTTTGTGGGTCAATGTAGAGGGAGCTTTACCCCATATTTAACCCATGCTATGTCTGACCTAGGAGAGCTGGATGTTGGTCTTGGTACAAAAACTTCAAATTAATTTATTGTCAGCTTGAATATCCTGTAGCTTTCAGCAGAAAAAAAAACCCTTTATTTTATCAACACAATATTATTCTGTAAAACTTGAAGCTGATCACAAACAAAAAATGGATGTAAAGGCTCAGTTCCTATCTGGACATTGCTACCCCTACAGGGGTAAGTAGCCAGTCCTTTTTATGTTGCTGAATAATGGTCAGGAGCAGTTACAGCTGGGAAGATGTTCACTGCTTTTTATTGTTGAACCATTGGCCAATGTGTCAGCCTTGACTCAGTGATAACACTCACACTTCTGAAGATTGTGGGTTCAAACTTCACTCCAGAGATTTGAGCACTTAAAGGAGACTGACACATTAGTGCAGTACTGAGGGAGCTCTGCACTGTCTGTGAGGTGCCATCTTTCAAGTGAGATGTTAAACTGAGGCCCCATATGCCCTCTCATCTTAACTTAAGTACCCCATGATACTATTTCGAAGGAGTGTTGGGGTATTTTGACTGGTCTCCTGGCAAATATTTGTCTCTCAACTAACACCTAAAACAGATAATCTGGTCATATATCTGACCGCTGTTTGTGGTACCTGGCTGTGCTGAAATTGGCTGCTGCATTCCATACAGTACAACAGTGACTGTACTTCAAAAGTGCTCCATTGGTTGTAAAGCCCTGTGCAGTGTTCTGAGATTGTGAAAGGCCTGATATAAATGCAAGATCTTTCTTTCCCTGGAGGCCATTTTAACACATGTATCACAGAATGTAATATTGTGAATATAGAGGGCCATCCAGCAGAGCAGGCCAGAGCTCAATTGCTGTGTTCCAGATGATTCTCTGACTGGGCTGACAGTAAGTGTGCCACAAGTACCCCATGAATGTTTGATTTCTTCCATATCAAATCCAGTTATACACCTGCAATCCACCCCATGCCAGCCTGGGATAAGTCCAGTCTGATATCATGCCAATCAGCCAGCCTGAGTCCAGTTGAGTGAGAATAGGCCACGGCCTCTGGATTTTTTTCCCTGTTTCTTGTTATGTTATTTTATTTGTATTGCTTTGTTGCCTTTGGGTCAGGCCTGTGCTGTGCAAAACGAGGATGGTGTTAACCTGAAAGAGTTAAAATGGCTGATGAAAATATCAGATGAACTCGCTAACAGGTTCGCTACTGGCATCGCACATCAAAACGCAGCCCCTTTCTGCCCATGTTTTAGACCCATCCTTCCTGCTCCTCAATTATCTCCCTCATCAGTCCCATCATCTTTGAAGGCATTCTGACCTTTCCTCTTTCCCTCAGACACTTCCTTTTCTCTCACTACTAACAGTCTCAGAATAGAGACTGTATATTGAGCAGGGAGTCACATATGTTCCGCAGTGGTTGACTGCCAACCTTTAGGCCTTCATATTAGGCCAATTGCAGAGCCAATTGCACTAGTTGTGACCAGACCAAACTAGCCCAGCCTAGCCATGTCCCAGCTGAATGTTCATACCAGAAGGATGCTGAGACATGCAAGAACTGTATAATTAAAACTCTCCCATGTCACTCCTCATTTAATGCCAGTAAGTGTGAGTCTATGATTCAAAACTGCATCTAGCAAGAGTATCTATTAGCTAGGCTTTGATTTCCTGATGAGTACAGTGCAGGATGCCAGTAACTCACTGGGTGGGAAGATGCTGCTATGTATCATTGTCTTATAAGTTGAGTCCATAGTCTGAAACCAGCAATTTGGGAGAGGAGGTACCCTAGGGACAGACATGAAGTTTTGCTGTGGTAGGGGAAGACAGAGTAAGAATCATGCTGATTTCTCCCTGCACCCACCTTATGGCTGTGGCTGTGGAATCACCTTGGCCTCAGGGGAGTGAACTTGCTTATCATCTTTAGTCAGGGAGTTTGACAGGAAGGAGGCCCCAAAGAGTGAAGGACCAGTTACAGAATTGTGGGCAATCTGAATTGCATTTTAGGAAACAGGACTTCCTGTTGTGGTGTTGTGTCTCTTTCTTTCACCCTAGACCCAGCTCGGAGAGGTGCCAGAAACACCAGAGAGGCCACAGAGGAATCCTAGCACTGGCCAGTCCTCTCTCCATATATTGGCGGAGTCAAAGTCTGACAGGACACTGGGGGAGAAAAACCAAACAATGTTTAATTCTAAGTGAACACAGGCACTAAACACAGTAATACAGTGTGAGATGCTGGAGTTTTATTTGCCATTGACTCTTAGTGTAGGCTCTCTACCGTCACTGTGGTTACTTCAAGAACATGTATCCATTTGGCATCAATCTTAATGAGAATTCTGACTGAAACCATCCATAAAGCCTGTACTTGGTCCCAAAATATTATTTTTATTTCAAAGTTAAAATGCTACAGGAACCACTCACGATAGAACGGGGAGGAATATTCCTGAGCCGTGTGTTACAAAATGATAAAACATAAAATCATATTTGTTTTAACACAAGATGTTAGAGGTGATGAAGATGACATTTTTCCAAAATCATCATAGTTGTCTTTGTACTACAATTCTTTAGTTCATCAAATGCCCTCCACCCCATCCTGTCAATCTTGAGATTTTTTTTCCCCTAGGGTTCTTTTCCCTTGGAGCTGGTGTACTTGGTCACCGCCTTTGTCCCTTCCGACACGGCGTGCTTGGCCAGTTCCCCGGGCAGCAGCGGGGGCACGGCGGTCTGGGTCTCCCAGGAACTGCTGGTGCTGCACTCTTTGTAATGGGCCAGGCAGGAAGCCTCACCCGCAATTCGCTCGAAAATATCACTCACAAATGAGTTCATGATGTTCAGGGCCTTGGAAGAGATGCCAGTTTTGGGGTGAACCTGTTTCGTCACTTTTGTAAATGTAGATAGAATAACTTTCTTTCCTAGCTTCGCTGGCCACTTTTTCTGTGTTTTTTTGACGCCCTTCTTGGAAACCTGCACTTTCTTCTCATCAACCATGGTCACTGTAAACTTCAGAAATTCTGTGCTCAAGGAAGCATTCAAGAGTCTTAGCCCCCAGCCATCAATCAACCTGTAGTCCCTCCAGCTCAATCATTACTGCCTTTCATTGCTGCCAACACAGCTGAGGCGTTTCTTATTCTTCTGATCATATCACTCAGAAAGGGGAGGCTCACTTTCAGATCACCTGTTAGAAAGCAAGTGGCTACTAAGAATTATCATTGCACCCATTGACTCTGTTCTTCTCTATTATTCACCATTTCAGTGTAAATATAAGCAGCGACAACATAATCAGAGTAAGTTCCTAAGCCTGACAGCGTGAAGAAGTGGATTAATATCAGTAGAGGTACAGTCAGTAACACAGGGTGCTGGAGGGAGAGGGGTTACTGAGTGACAGTGTGAGGGAGCTGGATTAACATCAGTAGAGATACAGTCAGTAACACAGGGTGCTGGGGGAGAGGGGTTACTGAGTGACAGTGTGAGGGAATGGATTAATATCAGTAGAGGTACAGTCAGTAATACAGGGTGCTGATGGGAAGTGTCATTGAGTGAGAGGGAGCTGGATCAATCGAGATACGCAGAGTTTTATCTGGGAGGGGTTATTGTATGTAGATTAACGTTGGTTAAAATGATCAGTAACACAGCATGCTGACCTGAGGTGAACACTGAGAGCAACAAGGTGAGGGAGATGGATTAACATCAGTAGAGTTGAAAAGCAATGGTTTTGAGAATGGGTTTGAAAACTAGGCAAAAAATGTCATGGCAACTGAAGTGTCTTTAACAGAAGGTGAACATGAAGTGCTGTGATTGGAAGAATGAGAAACAACTAAGAGAAATGAGGTGAGGCACAGGGTTTCACATGGGCCGCTCAATCTATTTAAGATTCCAAATTGCAAACAGCTGTTCAAACTAAATTTAGAGTCAAATCTACATCACATTTGGAGCGGAGTGGAGGGGAGTGGAGGGGAGGGGAGGGGAGGGGAGGGGGGACTGCTTACAAGCTACAGCAGTGAGCAGGAATGGAGACACATTGAGTAGCTTCCACTCTCTTTCCCAGCAGAAAACAATGGGTTACCCCATTTATTCCTCCCACTTCAAACCACACCAATAATTGTGAACAGCAGCAAAAAATCCAGCGTAGAGTTGAATTATGTAACTTTCTGAGCGGTTCTGTGGCAGAGTCTTTGGAGCCTAGTGCATCCGACTGCCTTGTCAGGCCTGAACATGAGGAATATTCTCAATTCTCCAGCAGACTGACATTCTCCACTTCAGGACTCGAGAAATTTTAAGTCGGTAGGAATGATGAGAAATCTGGAAATACACTGCAGGTCAAGTCTGCATCAAAAAACATAAATGGCAGTCTAAACAATCAGGTGGAACCTATTTGTTGAAAGGCCCTACCTCAAGCATGACCTTTTTTCCCTTTATGATGCTGCTCCATCTTTTGTGTAGTTCCAGCATGCCCTCTTCTTTTTAGCTTCCAATAATAATTGCTGAAGCTAAATGTGTAGGAATCACTGACATCTTCTTGACATGACACTCATGTCTGTCTTATGAATTAGTCTCCTGTCCACTGGGTTTGATCTACCTCATTGCAGGACAGCTGACCTGTAAGACCCTGTTAGTGATGGAGAATCTTGTGCAGAGTGTGATTTGAGTGTCAGCAATTATAGCATCTCCACTCCACATATTGCACAAGGCCCTGTTATGGAGGTCGCTGTATCTGTGGCCCCCATTATATGGCACTTACTAGATTTCGTAAATGTTCTGTGTGACAGAGCTACTTCTTGATATCACCTATGGACAGCCAAGCTCTAATTTTAACGTTATGTTCCCTTGCTCTGGACTTCACCATCAGAGGAAATAGTTCTCTCTATCTACCCCCTTTGACTTCTTTAATCATCCTACGTGGACTACAATAGATTGTGGCCTTAACTCCATTTCCTTGCTGTCCCCCCAACACCTCAATTGGATCACCTCTTAATCCCCAATTATAGGAGTACAAGGTTAGCCCATGCCTTGTTCAGTAAATTGAACTCGCCTTTGCACCCAATTCTATCAGGTCAGACACCCAATCCTGACAGTTCACCTCCCTTGTGTTCTATGGGCTGTCTAGGGACAAGCAACAGTGGTGGAGGCTTCTATGAAGCATACTGCCCATCTGCCCGAATCTAATCTAAACACATGAAATTCCCCTCTGAAAATAAAGACAAATGCCCTGTTCATCATGTTACCTATCTGAAGAGATAATTAAGGTAGTTAAGAAAAGTGTTTTGCTGCCTCTGTCTTTGTCCCATGCTCTTTAATGTCTGTCTTGCATCCCACATCTTGTGTTCTTCACCCTTTATGTTTTTCATAGCGTCTCTGTACGCTATACCGTTCACACATTTTTAGCATATTGTGTTCTTCATGCTGTAGTCTTCTTCATGTGTTGGGTGGTGGTTGACACATGATCTGTTCTTCACATGTTGTGTCCCTGACGTGTATTGTATTGTGTTCGTCACTGGTGGCTTGTGTTCTTTATCTTTCACTGCGAATTTGTCTAATGACAAATTACTTTGTAAAACTCCAGCATTGAAATTAATTCAGAAAAAAGATGCATTGATATTGTATGAAAAAATACTTTTGTGTTGTAATTGTCATGAAATTGTTCCTTGCTTTCTCTACAAATAAAGGAGTTGAGTATGATGGTTGTGGGGAGCGATGGAATTGCTCTCTGATAACATTGGGCTCTAGGAACCCAGGAGATTTTTCTCTTGTTGCAGCCAGTGTTTTAGGGGCATTAGTCTGTTATGTTGCAATGCACAGTGAGAGTTTACAGAAGGCAGTCACCTGACTGCCCATCTCTCAAATCAAGGCCTGAGCAGGAAGCTTCTGCCCCATCTAGCAGGGGTAAAAGGACAAGGGCTCATTTCTCACATCTCTCAGTTAACAGAATGTCTCAGTTGTCACCATCTCTCAGTTATCACACATCTCTAACTTATTACATAACTCTATTGCAACACCATCTGTGCTATCATTCAATATTTCAGTTATCACACAGTCTCTCAGATAACAAGTGCTACACAGGCCCTCTTGACCTCAAAATGGCAGGCAGGAAGCAGGCACATACTTCCAACATGCCAGACACCACAGTTTGTTCATTTGTAAATGTCTGCTTCAGGTGCCCATTCCAGCATTGGTTAGTCCTGAGGCAGCCAACCCTAAAAGTAATGTAAATAAAAATGCTAGTTGCCAGATTACCATTCTAAACATTGTCGCTTCCAGGTCCAATCTTGACATCCCACCTCCAGACCCTGGCCCTAACCTTCAGTTCCCTCCCTCATCCCAGGTCACCAGGACCACTGATCACAATTTTCCCCTGATTCCCAACCCCCAAACTCATGATCTTCCTCCCCTCAACTCCTCATCTCCATCTCTCAATTTCCCTCCTCCAACTCCTAATTTCCCTATCCTGCTATCCCTCCTTCAACTCCCAATCATTCTCCCCCTCAACTCCTGATGTCTGCCTCCCAATCTCCCTCCCCTTTGACCCCTGATCCCCTCCCCAATCCACCTTTTCCATCCCTACCCCTAAGCTCCCTCCACCTCGACCATCGTTACTGCACTGCCATCTCATTCAGTTATCATATTACCTCTTAGCTGAGCAGTTTTTACAAAGCACAGTTTCTGTTCCAATAAAGCCTGCACTCAGCATCAGCTGCTGCTTATTCCTATCCTGGTGCTATTATTTTTCTGTTACCAGTGAATTCCTGATGAGACTGTGGTTCTCTTTGGATAATGTCTTATTTAAGAGCCTTTTGCATTCTTACTAATTGGTGTGAAAGGCTAGGTTGCTATGCCAATCCATCAAGCATGAATTTGCCCAGATCTTGGTGACTGGCACATCTTTAGTGAATTGCCATTTGTTGATTAGGCTGAACATATCTCAGTAAAAGGTGAGAATTGCACCCAGGTAGCAGAGATAATAGCTGTCTCTCGCTGTGCTAAGCTGGTAGTTATGGAGTACAATTTGCCTCAGTGCCTTAGATTAAACTGGATAAATTTGACCATTGTTCCCATTTCTTCAGGTGACATTAATCTATGGCATTATCTGAGACAGACTGTAGTCAATTGACAGGCCATTTTACACCATGTCCCATCAGTGTCACTGGGTTGCCAGTGGAAATAAAAGACGGGAATGGTGTACATTAGGCTGCTGATTGTCCACGAGTCCCATGGGGAAGACCAGTGCCACATCCCTCCCCTCCCCCCATATTGTATTGATAAATGCCCAACATGTTGAAGTGCACCTTTGCATTTAGTGGACTGACAGCGATCTGGTATATATGTGATGGTCCCTGCAGTCTAATAGCCAACAATCACTATTGTTGCTTGGGATCTGCTGAATGGCCCATTGGATGGGATACCAGTACCCCTCCTGCCAGACCCTTCAAGAGCCAACACCATCAACAGCAGTTGAAAAAATTGGCAGAGAACAAAGCTAGATTAAGTTGTCTCCTTCGTTGGACATGGTAAGGTGCAAGGATTCACCATTAATTTTTGTGATGGATTAGACAGGAGAGAGTGAACAGATCCTTGAAAAACAAGTGAAGAGGGCACTCAGTAAAGCGCACACCTCTGCCACGCTGTGTTAACTCAACGTTAAACTACATTATAACATTTATGATCTTTTGTCCCATTAAATGTGCCAATAGAATTGACAACCAGGTATTCTTCACTATTCTAGATATATGGCAATTTTTGTGTAAAGGCAGTGATCTGGTTCTCTGTGGACTTCATTCCTAAGAATAAACAAAAAATAAATAATTTTGCCCCATTTCTCAATATTAAGGGATTCTTCAAACAGGGATGAAAATATTACCTCCTCCGCCTTCTATGTTAGAGGTAACAAGAAAACAATTGCATGGATGTAGCCACTGCTATTTCCTTTGTGCAATTGCACAGATTTTCGTTGAGGCTTTTCCTTGCCTGATTGATGCTCCGTAACTAGAAAGCTGAAAAAATAAATCTTTTTATCAAGAGCATCCACCTCACTGAGGAGGCTTCAGGCCATTCCACATCCGTCAACCTGCTCTGAAAACTCTGCTCATATTTTGACAGCTGTGACAAATTCTAAAACAGTCAACAACATTCTAAATCAAACAACCCACAATGTTATAAAAGAAGAAGCCAATTTACCCTATCACCTAATGTTAACAGATCTTTTAAAAAATCCCAGGATCTGGATCCGTATCTTCACCAAAAACTAATTTGTTCTTCCTTGGGCCATACCCTATCTGTGGCAGAGGTAGTAAGGAATTGACTGTCCTGAAGTATTTATTGATGATTCTCAGGTTGTGTTTGAGACTGTTATCTCTCCCAGTGGCTCCTGTTATTTGTAGAAGAAAGCAAAAACAAAATAGCGTAGCTATGTTTGGGAATTAATGTAAGCTGACTGGATAGTGCCCTTTTTGCAGAACCTTTTATCGATTTGAAGCAGGCTGGGATAGCTCCATGCACAACTCCCTGCTGCTGAACAGAGTGACCCCGTATGGAGAGAAGATCTACATGACGTTGTCAGCGTATTTGGAGGTAGGACCCTGCTTCAACCAAACCAAGAGTCCGCATCCTTCCTCCTTGTTTGCTGAGAATTTCGTGCTCATCAGTATGAGGAATGTTAATCCTAGAAATGGCACAGTTTGTGTTGCAGGCACCTGGTCTCAGCATCAAACACTTCCCATGCAGGTATGGCATGGATTAAATAAAGAGCAAAGCTCCCTCTACATTATCCCATGAAACAATCTGAGGTCAGGTACAACACAGATTAGATATGGAGTAAAGCTTTTTCTGTCCTATGAAACACCCCCAGGACAGGTACCAGATAGGTTAAATACGAAGTACAGGTCTTTCTACACAGTCCCATCAAACACTCCCTGGGCAGGTCCAGCATAGGTTAGATACAGGGTAAAGCTTCCTCTACACGGTCCCAACAAACACTCCCAGATAGATACAGCACGGACTAGATACCAAGTATAGCTCCTTCTATAATGTCCTAACTAACACTCCCAGGGTAGATACAGCATGGGCTAGATAAAGAGTAAAGTTCCCTCTTTCAGCTATATGTCTCATGAGCCTCTCTGCTGTACCAATGTGATAGTTTTTATTTTCCCTCACAATCCATCCTGGAACTTTCCCATGAATAAGGTTGCTCTTTCTACTGTGACCGTTTATGAGGAATTTAATGGCACCTCTGGGAAACCAAGCAATAATTCCATTTTCAAAAAAGCAGTGTTTCTGTTAAAATACAACTCTCAGGTTTATCAACATTAATGGAAGGATGAACTGGGAAGAAAAGTTCAAGTCAAAGGCTGAGAAAGAAACAAAAATCATTGTTAATTAACATTGTTGAACTTTTGCAAATCATTTGGTTTTGTTTGCAGATGGAGAACTGTACACAGCCTGCAGTCGTCACCAAAGACTTCTGTATGGTATTCTACACACGAGATGCCAGGCTGCCAGCCTCCCGCTCTATCCGCAATCTCTTTGGCAGTGGAACCCTCAAAGCTTCGGAGAGGTAGGAAGCTGCCTGCTATGCTACTCCCGAGGGCCACTCACTCTCATCTGGTGAAAAGTATGTCATGATTCATCAACCCCATATCAGTGAAAAAGCTGGTCTCTCAACTCAGAGGTCAATATTCAAGTATTGATGGCTGTCTTGAGTTTGGGCTCAAGGTCACCACACTTACTAGGTTGAAAAGTGAAAGGGAAGCAGGGAAGGGATAAGGTCATAAGAAACAGGAGCAGAAAAAGGGCCATTCACCCTTGGAGCCCGTTTCACCATTCAATAAGATCATGGCTAATCTGATTGTGGCCTTAATGCCACTTTCCTGCCTGCCCCCGATAACCCTTGACTCCTTCATTGATCAAGTCTGCCTGACTCAGCCATGAATAAATTCAATGACCTCAACTGCTCTCTGGAGAAGAGAAGTCTAAAGATTAAATATTCTATGAGAGAAGGAATTTCTTTTCAACTCCATCTGAAATGGAAGACCTCTTATTTTGAAATTGTGTCCTCTTGTTCTAGATTCCCCCAGGAGTGGATATATCCTTTCAGCATCTACCTGTCAAACCCCTTCAGAATCTTATGTTTCAATAAGATAGCCTCTGATTCTTCTAAACTCGAACGGATGGGGTAAGATAGAGTAGAAATTGGGAAGAGTGAGCTGGTAAATGCATTCTAATGTTGGCTTTGCTCCTTCAGAAAACTCCTTGAAAATCTCAACAAAAATACATCTATATCGTGAAACAAAGAAGCGAGTGGGGACATAAACTGGGAGACTATCTTAATCTGGGCTCTTGCTGACTAGTTTATACCGTAGATATTATCAGACGGCAGATTCATTGGCTCAAAAGAGGACGGACAGGATCGTGGTTCCTGCTGTGCCAAACTTTGCCAGCTCTGCTAAGAATGAGAGAGGCGTTCCTTGCAATAGTTGCTCCAGGAACAGGCCGTCATACCTGCTGTGGCTGGTCACATCTTGAAATTGATGGTGACAGCAGAGATAAATGCCTACTAAGATTTGGTCTAGCCTACCCTGACATTCAGGCTGATGGATGCTAAGTCACTATATGAGAGCCTTATTGTAAAAGAGGCCTAGGGCTGCCTGCCATGGTGTCTGAGGGGAGTGAAGACATAGTAGCTAAATTTGCAGATGACACAAAGATAGGTAGGGAAGTATGTTGTGAAGAGGACATAGGTTGAGTGAGTGGGCAAAGATCTGGCAATTCTGAGATGCAGAGGGATCTAGGTGTTCTTGTACATGAATCCCAAAAAGTTAGTATGCAGGTACAGCAAGTAACTAAAAAGGCTAATGGAATGCTATCCTTTATTATGAGAGGGATTGAACACAAAAGTAAGGATGCTATCCTTCAGTTATACAGGACATTGGTGAGACCATACCTTGAATACTGTGTGCAGCTTTGGTCTCCTTATTTAAGGAAGGATGTAAATGCATTGGAAGCAGTTCAAAGGAGGTTTACTGGATTGATACCTGGAATTAATGGGTTGTCTTATGAGAAAAGGTTGGACAGACTGGGCTTGTTTCCACTGGAGTTCAGAAGAGTGAGGGGTGATTTAATCAAAGTATACAAGTTCCTGAACAGCCTTGACAAGGTAGAACTGGAAAGGATGTTTCCTCTTGTGGGTGAGTCCAGAACTAGGAGACACTGTTTTAAAATTAAGGGTCGCCCTTTTAGGACAGAGATGAGGAGAAATTTTTTCACTCTGAGGTTTGCGCAACTTTGGAATTCTCTGCTTCAGAAGATGGTGGAGGCGGAATCATTTTTAAGGCAGAGGTAGATAGATTCTTGTCAGGCAAGGGAATCGAAGGTTATCAGGATTAGACGTGAATGTGGAAATCGAAACACAAGATCAGCCATAATCTTATTGAATGGTGGAGCAGGCTCGAGGGGCCGAATGGTCTACTCCTGTTCTTATTTCTTATGTTCTAAGATTGGGTCCTTCTGTCTGGGCTCTAGGCTTGGGACTTGGCTCCCAGACAGACTGTGGACATACTCTAGTATCTGCTTTACATTTGTTTATTAGTACTACTTTTAAACAGGTTACATAGCTCCTAGGCACGATTTCAATCTCTCTCTCTTTCTCTGGAGAGAGAGAGAGAGAGTCTGATACATGGCTGATAGTGTCAGTGGTACATCATCATCAGCGTCATACATTAGCATATTTCATCTGTTAACTCTTTATACTACATGCAGCACTAGGGACAATGCTGATTACCCTTCTGGCTGAGGACAAAGATTCTTTCTTGGGGACATGGATGGATGAAGGATTGCTTTATTAATTGCCCTCCCTGTTTTTCATACACCAATGGTGGAGTTAGGAGAACTGGTTATATAATATAAAGATATTTTCTAAATAAAATTGCTGTATGGAAATTGTTGCTATGTTAAGATTATGGATGATGGAACGTGTAGTCATCTACTCTTATCACCAGTAGTCATTTCTGGTTAGTTGTGATTGACATTAGTGAAGAGTGCTGTCTACTGGCTTCAGATTTTCCAGTCATAGGGAATTTCTTTGAAGAAACATTAAGGAAATTGGACTTATTCATTTCAGAAAAGGACCAATTATTATGTGACCTGATTAGAATTTTTAAAACATGTAACGTACTGACCTTGGCAAAGTGTTCAAGTTCCAGGGAACATTGATTATACAAGAGTAAATTCAGAATAGCAAAGGAAATCAGGAGGAATCTTTTAAGCCAAAGGATAATCAAGTTGTTTTAATAAATTACCAGGGAAAAACATTAAAGCAGACAATAACAGTCAAATTAAGACTGCTCTGGAGAGAGAGATGGGACTGAGAGTGGTGATGGGAAGGACAGATGGCATTGTTATTAAAATTAAGACACATCTTTTGGGTCTACTGACATTTTCTAGTGTTAGAAATGCTTCTACTTGGGAAATCATTTGAGTGGGGTTGGGGGGGGGAGGTGGGAGACAACTTACCTCCTGAGTGAGAGAACAGTATGGGAGGAAATCACCTTCCGATCAGGAGAGCAGGTACAGGCAGAGAACATCTTTCAATCACAGGTATTCCTATAAGGCAATCTGTCCTGGTTAGACATGCTGTCTGGCTTTCCTGGTCACATGACTAAAAGAACCAACACTGGATAGCACTAATTGGGAAAATGTCCTGTAGGCAAGGTCTCTGGGGTGACAGTGTTGCTGTGTAAGGTGGCGCAGGTTGATATTGTAGAATGACCAACTCTTAGCAAAGACTCTTTATTAATATTTTGTTTTAATTCAACAGTAACCGAGTGACTGGTGTGTACGAGCTGAGCCTGTGCCGAGTGGCAGATGCTGTAAGCCCAGGTAGGACCTGGGAGAAAGGGAGGAACCATCTGCCTGAAGTTTCACTGGTTCAACTTGCTGAAGCGTGTTATTTTTTCAGAAGGATGCTGGCGTTTTGAGTGCCCTTGTGCTGCAGTACGCATGCCAAGATGACTAAGCATGAGCAGTCCTTCACATGGTGTGGGTGGACAGCAGTGATCATGAATGCAATAAGGCTGTAATGTAAGCTAGCTATACCCATCATTTGATAGTGTTTATTTTAGGGGATAAATCCTGAAGTAAATATCAAAGCCCCATTTGCAGCAATGGTGAATTTAGAAAATATTGACGAGAAGTGAGAGGGCTGAAGGTATGCAATTTACTCAGGGTTTTCATTTCTGACACTTGGTTGTAATGTTTTTAATTGGTGGCATTGCCACCTGTCACCATGGTCCGGTGGCCTGAGATCCATTTGCGTGTCAGGAGCAAGTTTCAAGGGGGCAGGATGGCAGGGAAGGGGAGGTGGAGGACGGGGTGCAGCAGGGTTACCTGCCCACAAGTGACACCTCAAAGATATTTCATTGGCTGCAAAGAATTTTGGGATGTTCTGAGGTCATGAGTGATGCTGGATGAATGCAAGTTTTTTTTCCCCCAGGCCTGCTAAGGCGCCTGATATAATTTTGTCATTCAAGCAAACACTATTTTACCCTGGAAGGGTTTAGAGATATTTTTTAATTAAAAATTGCTGCATGGAAATTGCAGCTCTGTTAAAATTGAGGGTGATGGACTGTGTAATCTTTTCGTCTGCTATCATCACCAGTAGTCATTTCTGGCCTATTTTGCTCTTTTACAACTTTTTGAACAAGTCTGTTTTCTTCTGCTAGAAATAAGATTCATTACACCCTTCAATCATTAAAAGATGGTAAAGTTCAGGGGGATATAGATTCCAGGGAGTTGTATTCTTCACTAACTGTCTCCATTCTGGGGGGCTGACAATTTAATATCCTCTTCATTATTAATGTCACTCTTTACATTTCCCTGTAACTGGTGACTGTTGCTCCACATAATGAAGGTGTCTTAAACATGTCTGCATAAACAGACTGAAAACACCTAAGATACAGAAACAAGTCCAGGACTTGAGCACAAAAGCCTAGACTGACATGACAGTGCTGTATGAGGGAGTGCTGCACCATTGCAGGTGCTGTCTTTCAGCATTAAATTGAGACCATGTCTGCCCTCTCAGGTGGATGTAAATGTTCTCATGAAACTATTTTGAAGAAGTGCAGGGGAATTATCTTCAGTGTCCAGGCCAATATTTATCCCTCGATCAAAATCATAAAAACACATTATCTGATCATTATTATATTACTGTTAAGGGAGGGCCCTGTGCACAAATTGATTACTGCATTTACTACATGACAACAGTGACTACACTTCAAAAGTCTCCATTGACTGTAAAGTGCTTTATGATGTCCTGTGGTCATGAAAGGTGCTATATAAATTCAAGTCTTTCATTCACAGCCAGGCACTGGCAGTCACAGAAACATGCCAACATCAGACATCAAAGTAATAGATTGGATTGAAATTAGTAATATGGGAATCACACTGAGTTTTGTTTGTGTTAAATAAAGTTTATTCAGAAACCCCAGCAATTGACCAGTGACAGGGAAAGTCTATAGGGGTTCCTTTTTTCCTGGGACCATGGTTCACACGGTGTTCTGGCTCTCATCCACACGGACCTTTGCTGGTCACTGTTCAGAGAATAAGCTCCACTCTGTTTTTGTGGCTTGAAACGACATTTAGGCGTTGTATCCACTACAGGCATGCAACGAAGACGCAGACGGGTCCTCGACACTTCTGTTGCCTATGTCCGTGGGGAAGAGAATCTGGCCGGTTGGCGACCTCGAAGCGACAGCCTCATTCTGGACCACCAATGGGAATTGGAGAAACTCAGCTTGTTACAAGAGGTACAGTAATCCCATGCCTGGGCAATGGCAGCTTGGGTGATGGAAGAGATAGTGAACTTAATATGGATTTTATCCAGCTTGGGAATGAGATGGTATTTTTGCCTTCCTCTGCTGAAGGAATTGACCCTTGCTGGGATTTGAGTTCCACAGACATTGGGAGCCCTTCAGTATCCCTCCAATTGTTCGTTCTTCATGTGTGAGTCCAGAGAATGATTTTCAGCAGGCTCTCCATCTGTTGGCAAGAGGCGAGGAGCATCCCTACTGAGCTTAGTCATGTCTTTCATCCAATGGACACACAGGACTGGAGTTTCTGCTGTGTTGTGCTGGTTTTATCCATGCAATTTTCCCAGAAGCAGCCAAACCAGTGCAAAAGGTTGATAAATTGCACATGTAAATTATGTCTAATGCAAGCCAAGATTCTGCAGTTTTGTGCACCAGTTTAAAAAACACCGTGCCGAAAGCCAGCCCCAACCACAAAACTGGTTCCGTCCCCATATTGAAATAATCACCATGACAAGTTTCTGTTTTAATGCCTGTTTGTGGGCTCTTAGCGGGTGGTCTTAAAATAAAGTCATTTTTTAGAAGCCACAATGCCTATAGATGCATTTATTAAAAATTTTAAATATTAAAACTATTAATTTGCTAAGAAGCTGACTACCAAACACCACTGAAACTAATAAATGATTCTGTATAGCTTTTTAAAGCCAATTTTCAGTTATTTAAAATTATATTTCTCACAGATGGTGAACTAAACACTGATTAAAACTGCTTATTTTTGTGGTAAATCCATTTTCAGCTGTATTACTAAAACTGCACTGGGTTACCCATCTTAAGGATATCAAACAATAATTTTTCACATAATCTTTTTAAATTATGTTCGAAACTACTGCCCGACTATGTTGATTCATGGAAGATTTTGCATTGGGAGATATACAATTGTATTTGAATGGAAATGTCAGCAAAAAAGAAACACTTCTTAGAACAAAAAAGATCTTGAGTGAAATTTGTGCCCAGATTGGCAATTGCACCCAAAACGGAAACTCTTGTCCATTATCATGGTTTGCAGAATGGGTTAGCAATCAGCAAGTGCCATATCTGAGGTCGGGGGACTCTGTACAGACTGGGGATTGAACCTGACACCTTCTGGTCCAGCACATTCAGAATCACACTGGGTGACAATTAGGCTGGGGATCAGAGAGTTAATGGGGCGGTTTAAAAACAGATGCATTCTACAGTCTCCTCCAAAAAGAGAATAGGATGCCCATACTCTCACCTCTTTCAACAGGATTCTGAGGATGAGACTTAACTGTGATGGGGATTGTAGCAGCGAGTCACCCTCTGTGACATTGGTCCTGAGGGCAAGATTCATTAATTGGGATTATGAGGGTGAGACTTCCTTTCTGATAGCGCATCCGAGAATGAAATCTCCCAGCCTCTGATGATGGGCCTGGAGTTCAAACTCTCTCCCTGATCAAGGTCCTGATGGTGTAACTCATCTCCTGTTCCCCAAAATGGGGTACAAGGTACAAGTCAGGAGTGCTGAATAAGGGACACTCTCCACTTGCCTGGATGAGTAGAGCTCCAAGAACACTCAAGAAAGCTTGACACCATCCAGGATAAAGCAGCTGGTGTGATTGGCACCCCGTCAACCTCCTTAAACATCCACATCCCCCCACCACTAATGCAGAATGGCAGCAGTGTGTAGCATCTACAAGTTGCACTGCAGCAATTTGCTGAGCCTCCTTTGACAGCACCTCCCAAACCTGCAACCTGTACCACCTAGAAGGATAAGGGCAACAGGTGCGTGGGAACCAAGTTCCCCTTCAAGCCACTCACCATCCCGACTTGGAACTATATCGCTACTTCTTCACCATTGCTGGGAGCTGGGTCAAAATACTGAAACTCCCCACCCCACCTGCAGCAGCCCCCACCCACCACCTAACATCACTGTGCATGTACCAACACCACATTGACTGCAGCTGTTCAGGAAGGCAGCTCATCACCACCACCTCAACGGCAATTAGGATGGCCGATAAATGCTAGTCTTGGCAGCAAAGCCCACATCCAAGAATAAATTTTTTAAAAACTTACTATGGGTGTGGGGGTCCTAAAGGTTAGATTCCACATCTCATAGGGAGAGGCAGGGGGTGCTTGTTTGTGCAGAAGGCAGTCATATTTTGAGGTATGTAAGTTATTCGGTGACATCCCTACCTGTTTTGTGGCCCTCAGGTGGAAAAGACTCGACACTACCTGCTACTGCGTGAGAAGTTGGAGAGCACACTGAGGTCAGGCTGCAATTCGGTCTCCTCGTACACCAGTGAGGACCTTAGTGAATCCCAAAGCATCTCCTCAACGTATAGCCTGCATTCAACAGGAAGCAACGACATGCCAACCTCCACCTGCACCACCACTGAACGCCAGAAAGAGTTAGCAGCCAAGGTAAGGAGCCTAGGAGTATTCCCACTGGGACTGTACATTACTGAGGTCAAGGGAGTGGGGCTTGAAGTCTTGGCTGCCCCTCAATAGAAGGTAAATTCAGGCCAGAGTCATCTTGGTGAATTCATATTTTCATCAAGTGAAGGGTGACCATCAATAGAATGGCGCCATTTTCCACTCTTTGCCAATGTCACCAACAAACTCCCAGGACAGGTCCAAAACAGGTAAGATGCAATGTAATGCTCCCTCTACACTGATTTAAAAGTAATAAGTGAGAGCATTGTAGATGCCCTAACTGTAATTCTCCAAAGTTCTATCAATTTTGGAACTGTTCCTTTCGATTGTCACTCTGCTATTTTAAAAAGGTGACAGCAAAACCTGGGAATTATAGACCAATTAGTCTAATATCTGTTATCAGGAAATTACTAGAGTCCATAATTAATGACAAGAGTAATTGAAAATCTGATATTTTCAGCTGATCAAACAGAGCCAGCATGGATTTGTAAAAGGTAGGTTGTGCCTGATGAATCTGATTGAATTTTTTGAAGAGGCAACTAAAATATTGTACAGGGGAATATCTATGCATGTTATTTATATGGATGTGCAGAAGATATTTAATAAAACCCTTCACAAAAGATTGTTTACTAAAGTTAAAGCTCATTGAATTGAAGACAAATTATCTAACTGGCTGAATTGGCTGAGCAGCAGGAGACAGAGGGTACATACTCTAAATGGCTGATGTCTGGTATCCTGCATGGATTGGTTTTAGGGCCTTAACTATTCACTGGATTTATCAACAACTTAGATGATGGAATAGAAATCCAGATATCCAAATTTGCTGATGACACAAAGGTAAGCGGCATTGTAAGCAATATAGATGGAAGTGTAAAATTACAGAGAGATATTGATAAAATGAATAGGCAAAACTGCTGCAAATGGATTTCAATGTAGCCAAATGTGAGGTCATCCTGTTTGGACCTAAAAACGACAGAACAAGGTACTTTCTAAATGGTGAAAAGTTGGAAACAGCTAGGTTCAAAGAGACTTGCAGTCCAGGTAAACAGATTATTAAAATGTCAAGAACAGATACAGAAAATAATCAAAAATGCCTTTATACTAAAAGGAATAAAATACACGGGGGTAGAGCTATTCTTCAACTATACAAAACCCTGGTTAGACCACACCTGGTACACTGTGTGCAATTATGGAAAGTACACCTTACGAAGGATATATTGACCTCAGAGGACATGCAGTGTAGATTTACCAGAGTGATCCCTGAACTCCAAGGATTAAATTATGAGGAGATATTACAAAAACGAGGGTTGTAGTTCCTGGAGTTTAGGAGATTAAGGAGTGATTTGATTGAAGTTTTCAAGATATTAAGGGGAACAGACAGGGTAGATAGAGAGAAACTATTTCCATTGGTTAGTAAAAAAAATAGAGTCAGATCTTTAAGGAGGGAAATGAAGAAACATTTCTTCATGCAAAAGGTGGCAGAAGTTTGGAACTCTCCTCCACAAATGGCAACTGATGCTAGATCAATTGTTAATTTTTAAACTGAAATTGATGGATTTTTGTTAACCAAAGCTATTAAGGGATACGGGGCAAAGGTGTGTATATGCAGTTGGGTCACAGATCAGCATAATTCCTTGACTGAGATTTAATGGCCCCGATATTTAGAGGGAGGTGGGCAAGGGACTCGTGTCAGTGACCAGGAAACTCAAAAATACTGGGAAGGTGGACAACAAATACATCGAATAAATTTTAATCCCCTCCTCTCCCCAGCCCTCAATGAGTGGGACAGGAACAGGGGATGGGTTATTGAATTCTTTAAAATGTGAAACCAAACCCCAACCCAACACAAGTACTTGGTGTAAGTGTATTGGATTTGAGAACGTCTGACTATCCTGTTCTGGAGAACTGGTTAATGATTATAATATGTTAATGTGGCTCTGTTCCTCAGAAATTAGCAGCAATTTAATTTAAGTGGCAAGGACCAGGTTTCCCAGGGTTGGGAAACCAGACAGCTGAAGCAAGGCCAGACCCAACTGGTAAGTGTTATTCCAGAACAACTTGAGTGTCAGGGAGAATAGGAGAGCTTCCTCCCAGCCCATTGCCTCAACTCTCAATGGGGGATGGATATGTTACAGGTCACTTGAAGGGAATGGGGTTAAATACTGAGGAGGGGTGTTGTACAAAACTGTTGCTAAGGGAGAGATATATAGTACATCACCAATCCTGGGAGGAAGGGCAGTATAGGATAGGTACCAGGGCAGTGGTACAGTACAGGAGTGTTGCTAGAGGAGAGCTATAGTAAAGAATTGCCATTGGCTGATTGTTAGTTGCATTGATTGCAAATAGGTGCCTACCATAAAGGCACAAATTACACCCAGAGGAAACTGGGTAGGCAATGAGCAGAAAAGTTTATCGAAGAAAAATATTAATCAGCAATTTATGAGTGTTGTTCTCTCTTCCAGTGCCTCCGACTCCTATCCCACACGTTTAACAGGGAGTACAGTCATGTCTGTATCAGTGCCAGCGAGAGCAAGGTATGTTGAGAAATTGCGGGAGTTCAATTTAACTTAAGTTGATATTGGAGTACATCCTGAGACATTTTTGTGAGGGTGGTGGTGTGTACATGTGCAAGTGTGTGCATGTCATTTAACGAACAGGCATGAGGAAATTGGGGTCTGTTGGATGACAAGTCCTGGTTGAATAAATGCAGTGCCCCTCAGGAGGTATTTGATTTAATTTCCTGTTTGTTGTGAGCCAAACGAGGCCAGTGACATGTGAAAGGCCAAAACAGTGTGGAATTAACAGGGACATAAGTATTGGAATTTTTATTTTGGCCTTTTAAATTTGTAAGTTTAAAATAAAGAACGTTATTTATTCTCAAACACTTAGCTTGCATTAACACATCGTCATATACTTGGTCTCAAGCATGCACGCACACAAACAATGATTGGATACAAATGAAGATAGTGCATTTTTACAGATTAGAGTTAATTCAGTCTTTGGTTTATGGTTTCTAGTCTCTCATGTGGCTGGCCTGTTGGTTCTTGAATGGATTCGATGATTTAAAGTCGAAGTGAGGGTGTTGTAAAGCAAAGGGATATGAGTTTTCTTGTAGTTGAATATTTAGGAGGTTGATTCTCAGGTGAACTTTGAAACTTTAACAGGTTAAGTACTTTAGCTACTTGATAACTTACAGCTAGTTTCAGAGTCTGGTTCTCAGACTGGCTGATAGATGGTTCTGATGGATCTGCAGGGCCCTGGGGTAATAAGGGTGCAGTCCCTGAAACCAGATTTGATCACATGACCCCTGGATTAACTCTTCTGAGGCCCACCGAGCCTAGTTTGGATGAGGAGGTCATTGTGATATAATGGGAAGTTGTTGGTGGCCATTGAGTTTCAATCTTCCCTTTTTTCCATGGAGCAGGATTTTTTGCTGAGCGGGCGGGCGCGTGCCCAGCCTGTTCGAGTATAAAATGACGCGCGATCACGTCAGGCAAGTGCCCCGACGTCATCGTGCACTTGTGCAATATTTCAGTCTTCGGGCACACAGGAGTCGGCAGCATGCCTACCGACAATTAAAAGGCCTATTAAGGCCATTAAAAATGTCATTGAATTAAATTTTTCACTGCCTGTCCAACCTTTCGGTTGGCGGGCTGGCAAAAAGGCCAAGCAGCCTTTGTATTTTTTGCGAAACCTCATCTATGGGCGGGATGAGGTTTCAATCCGTCTTAAAAAAAGTAAAAAAATCTCATCCTAATTTCTAACATGTCCCCGCTCATGTGACAGAGTCACATGAGGGGACATGTTTTTTGACATTTTAAAATTCTTTATTTTTACTTTTCAAAGCTCTTCATCTCCCTGAGGAAGTGGGAAGGGAAGAAAAAGGCAGAGAGACTGACATCAAAATGATGAAGATTGTCCCTTAGAAGATGACTTATAAGAAGTTGGTGCAAAATATTATACCATTCCTCTTCCTGTTTTACAGATATCTGAGATGTCCGTCACACTGACAAGAGACACATCATTCTCCACCCTGAGCAACACCACACTGCCTCCCTCCTCTACCTGTCCCTCTTTGCTGGAAGGACAGTACATCTCCTCAGAGCTGAGGTTAGAGCTCATGTTTTCCAATAGATTTCTAACTGCTCTGGCACCTACAATAATAGATGAGATGAGGAATCTCATCCTGAACAGCTGTGCCAAGTTGTAATCAGTCCTTAACATGGAACCCATGTTTTGAGTGATACAGTGAAAGGTATGAGATATGTCAGAGTCTGTTACATTGAGAGGCTTGGGGTATATAAGGAAGTGTTGCAATGAGGGATGTAGTTATATCAAAGACTGTGGTACTAAGAAGCGTGAGGCATATCAGAGAGTGTTGTAATGTAAGATGTATCACAAAGTGTAGTATTGAAGTGTGGGAGCTATATTGGGAATTGTTACAGTGAAGGACATGCAATATATATAGGAGCATGGCAATGATATAATTTGGTGAAATGAGGGTTTGTGTAACACTATAGAATATGGATTACAATGATAGGTGCGGGTAATATCAGAGAGTATTATAGTGAGCGATATGGGGTATATCAGAGAATGCTACAGTGAGGTAATGGGATATATCAAAGTGTTACAGTAAGGTCATGGGATATATCAGAATATTATAATGTGGGTCTGTCAGAGAGTGTTATCGTGAGATAATGGGATATCTCAGTGTTACAGAGAGGGATGTGGAGTATGTTAAAAAGTGTTCCAGTGATCTGAGGACAGTTCAATATGAAACTAAAATTACAATGCTTAGCTTACACTTTATTGTATCTCATTTAAAAAATGAGTCCAGTTTTGATCCCTTGATGTCATAGGAACTATAAAGATCTTGGAGAAGGTCCAAGAAGTGTCACCATATGTTACCCTTGACTTGTGGTTTCAGAATACACTTGGAAAACTGGGATGTTTCTTGGAGAAGCATAGAATTTAACATGATATGATTAAAGTTTTTATAATGATGAAAGGAATAGATTCTGTTTGGATAGGTTGATTATTTGATTGAGATGGAGCAGGAAGGGGATGTGTATAAACTAAATTAGCATTTAGGTTAGAGGCCAGGATGATTTTCTTTTCATAGAGTATTATGGGAACAATAGCTTAGTGGTTATGTTACTGGACTAGATACCCAGAGGCCTTGACTAATGATGTGGAGAGAAGAGTTCAAGTCCCACCATAGCTGCTGGGGTATTTAAATAAATCTGGAATAAAAAGCTAGTATCTGAAATGGTGATCATAAAACAACTGAATTGTCATTAAAAACTTAGCTGGTTCACTAATGTCCTTTAGGGAAGGAAATCTGCCATCCTTACCTTGTCTGGCCTATATGTGCCTCCAGCAATAGCAATGTGGATTACTCTTAACTGGTCTCTGAAATGGCCTAACAAGCTACTCAGTAGAGGGCATTTAGAAGTGGACAATCACTGCTGGTCTTGATAGCAATTCCCACACCTTGTTAATTAAAAGAAAATTGTCTCTGGAAAAGATGACCAAAACATGTATGATGATGAAGTTACATTTTTTTGAACATTTTACCCACTTACTAGGACCCCCGAGACCCAATCTAGAGCAATCAGTCCTGATCCTGACTCACTACAAGAAGGTGAACTTAAGAAATCTCCTGTTGCCAGCAAGGACGAGAAGGGAAGCCCTCGTATGTTTGTAGCTGACATCCAAGAGATTAGAGTGAGGTATGGTGATAAAGTGACCACTTGTATATTTTGCAGACTTATGCAACAATGACAATGTCAGCCAGTCTTTTGATGTGAATCTCTCTATTTTTATGCTTTTCAGATTTATAAAACTCCCCAGTGGATATGTCCACACAGTATCCTAATGAACTGCATTCAGTTAGCTGACCTTAGCCAGGGCAGTTGTAAGAGGTGCCACAGTAGGGCTTGGTATTGCTGTTGGGAGAGTTTCTGCTACTCAATGCTATATACCCAGGGTCACCTTATAAATCCAGGTGCCGGTTGGAAACCCTTTTCCCTCCCAACTCCACCCCACTCCACAACTAGAGGAGTGAGGGGAGGGAAGATTCCAAAAACTGTCTCCAGTAAACACATTTTATAGTTGGAAAGTATAGGATCAGGTGTAGGCCATTCAGCCCCCGCAAACCTATTCTGCCATTCAGTTAGATCACGGCTTGTCTTATCTTCACTCCATTAACCTGACTTTGCTCCATAACTCTCAAAACTCTTAACTAACAAGAATATAACAGTCCCAGTCTTGAAGTTTTCAGCTGGCCCCACAGCCTCACTTTTTGGGGGTGGTAGAGAGATTCCCACTATACTTTGTCTGAATTAGTGCTCCCTGATCACCCCTGAACACCTTAGCTCTAACTTTAAGATTATGCCCCCTTATTTGGGATTCTCTCACAGGAGTAAATAGTTTCTCTCTATCTACCCTGCCAAATCTTTTAATCATCGTAAACACCACAACGAGGTTATCCCTTAATCTTCTATATGAGGAGAATACAAGCCCAGTATATGCAATCTATCCTCACAATGTAATATTTTAAGCCCTGGTATCATTCTGATGAACCTGCACTGCACCCCCAACCTGCCACCCCCACTGCCCCGCCTCTACAAAGCTAATATATCCTTCCTGGTGTGGAATTCAGATCTGAAGCCAGATGCAACTTAGAGCGCTATACAAGTGTAGTTGAACTTCTAAGAAGTAACAAGTGGCCTAATCTTGCTTACTCCAAAAGCTGGTGAATAAGCGAACACTAGCAGACACACCTGGCATTACTGGATCTCCTGTGGGTAATTTATTTTCCCGTGTGCGTGCAATCTCCCGACAGAGTGAACTGAGCTTGGCAACTCACCAGAATCGACCCATTTCTCAGAGCTCCCCTCAGGCTGTGTCAAACTACTGCCTTCCCACGCCCACCCATCCCATGTTGATTTAGGTGATCTATTTGGAAAAGATTGTGATAAGAGGAGGCCAATGTTCATGTGTAGATTGTATTGCAGCAAGGTGTGCATGTGAAAGGAGGTCGTTGATGTATTGTTCTCTCTTATCTTCCAGTCCGATTGTGTCAAAGAAAGGGACTCTGCATTTCCTAGAGCCACAGACCAATGGCTGGGTGAAGCGCTATGTCGTTGTGCGGCGCCCCTATGTCTACATTTACAACACCGATAAGGACACAGTGGAACGGGCCATACTTAACCTGTCAGCCGCTCAGGTGGAGTATAGTGAGGACCAGCAGGCCATGCTCAAGGTACCAAAATCTCCCTCCTTCATTCTGTAGGAGTGCAGCCAAGTGCTGCATTCATGGTTGAAGTGCCACTGTGGTATTGCATGTAGAAAATGTGGACAAAGCCTCTCGCACCAGTTTGATTTTCCTCTGCTGAAGTTTCCTTGCATTCGTGTCTCACTTTTCATCATGAAAGCTTGGAATAGTTTCCCACATCTCTGTAGCAGTTTCAGATTAGACAGAGTATCAGTTGCATTGCTCTCCTCACAGCCTAAGGACATACACTCCACCACGTCCAGACTGTGACTGATCATCTACCCCTCCCCCCGACTGTGACCTATCATCTACCCCTCCCCCCCAGACTGTAACTGACCATCTACCCCTCCCCTCCAGACTGTAACTGACCATCTTTTCCCCTGCCCCTAGACTGTAACTGACCATCTATTCCCCTGCCCCCAGACTGTAACTGGCCATCTACTCCCCTGCCCCCAAACTGTGATTGACCATCTACTCCCCTGCCCCCAAACTGTAAATGACCATCTACTCCCCTGCCCCCAAACTGTAACTGACCATCTATTCCCCTGCCCCCAGACTGTAACTGACCATCTACTCCCCTGCCCCCAAACTGTAACTGACCATCTATTCCCCTGTCCCCAGACTGTAACTGACCATCTATTCCCCTGCCCCCAGACTGTAACTGACCATCTACTCTCCTGCCCCCAAACTGTAACTGACCATCTACTCCCCTGCCCCCAAACTGTAACTGACCATCTATTCCCCTGCCCCCAGACTGTAACTGACCATCTATTCCCCTGCCCCCAGACTGTAACTGACCATCTAGTCCCCTGCCCCCAAACTGTGACTGACCATCTACCCACCCTCCCAGACTATGACACCATCAGCAGCACCCCCTCACTCCGAGATTGTGACTGTCTATCTACCCCCTTCCTCAGACTGTGTCTGGCCATCTACCCCCTTCCCCAGACTGTCATGGACCATCTTGGCCCCCAGACTGTGACTGACCACCCATGCCCTCCCAGACTGACAGACTGTCCACCCCCCCCTCGTTTGTGACTGGCTGTCACACACGCCCCCAGTATGTGACTGATTGCACCCCTCCCCACCTGCCTGACCCCCAGCTGTCAGCTGACACTGTCTTGAAGATCTTTTTGAAAGGTCACCCATGATCTTTTCAGATATACCCCTCCACATTGCCTTGGCCCTCAGATCATTGCCCGCTGGGTTATGGTATGTGGACAGAGCTGGTGTCCCCTTTCCCTTGCTTCCTGACCATCAAAAGCCAATTATAGAATGTTAGTTGAAGGCAAGGTTAACCCAGCTTTGAGACAATGAGTGAAACACAGCTATTTAACAGAGCTGCTGGGCCTGCAATTCATTGTTTGTACCTCTTCCTTGGGAAATGGCTGGTGAGATGAACAAATTCTGAGTATTCTTTAAAGCTTGTTCAACCCCTGTTTGAATGACATTTGACTTGCATTAATATCTGACCCTTTCCTTTGCACCTTTTTTATGAATCAGACTCCAAACACCTTTGCTGTGTGCACTGAGCATCGCGGGATACTGCTGCAAGCCTGCAACGATAAAGAGATGCAGGACTGGCTATACGCTTTCAACCCCCTCCTCGCCGGGTCAATCAGGTAAACCCCACCCAACAGGTTGATTTTTTACTTACCCGACCCGCAGGAAGCAGATTGGTCAGAGAATCGCAGGGAACCCAGAATTTTGGGATTCCTCCGCAGGCTGAAGAGTGGGAGGTTGGGGGAGGGGAATGGTCATGGGGGGATTGGCCAATATTGGAGGGTTCCTTAGTCTGGCAACTGGATCCAGGAAGTAAAAGTGATGGCTTCACCAGTATCTGTCAAGTCCTCGCCTCGATGAAACTGCCAAGTTCCCTGAAGCTTGGCAAATCCAATCGACAAAAGTTGGGGTTGACGCAACAGCAAAATACTGCAGATGCTGGAAATCTGAAAAAATAGAAACAGAAATTATTGGAAACATTCAGCAGGTCATAGATCTGTGGAGAGAGAAACAAGAGTTAACGTTTTGGGTCGTGACCCTTCATCAGAACCCTGAACATTAACTTTCCTCCTCTCCACAAATACTCCCAGACCTATTGAGGGTTTCCAGTTAAAGTTGAAAAACTGAATGACATTGAGACTCAGAGCTTCATTATCGTCCTAAAAGACCCTTGGAGTGGGTTGGTTGCCCCTTCACAGTCTAGCCTTCAGTTAAAGCCAAAAATGGGTGTCTTAGAAAAGGGCTTGGTTTGGGAAACAAATTTCTCAGATCTTAAACGCAACCCCCCATTTTGTTTGCCATTCCCCTAACACGCCCATTATTTTTAGGTTAAAATCCACCGTACCGCCAAGGTATAGTTTATATCAGGCACCATCACAGTGAGAGATGTGGGTTATATCAGTGTTATAGTGAGAGGTGTGGGTATATCAATGTTATAGTGAGAGGTGTGGGTATATCAATGTTATAGTGAGAGGTGTGGGTATATCGATGTTATAGTGAGAGGTGTGGGTTATATCAGTATTATAGCGAGACGTGTGGGTATATCAATGTTATAGTGAGAGGTGTGGGTTATATCAGTGTTATAGTGAGACATGTGGGTATATCAATGTTATAGTGAGAGCTGTGAGTTATATCAGTGTTATAGTGAGACATGTGGGTATATCAGTGTTATAGAGAGAGGTGTGGGTTATATCAGTGTTATAGTGAGACATGTGGGTATATCAAGGTAGTGATTGTAGGTGTAACCTTTCCTACTGCCTTTAGGGGTCACGTTATTGTACTGAAGAATCAGCCCTAAGCGCAGGTAATCTTAGGGGCTGGAGCTTTCTAGTCATGGACCTGGTTCAAGCATGTAGCTTCTACAAGAGCTCTGTAATAAAGTTATCTGTTTCAGTTAAGAAACCTGTCCGGTACACCAAGTTTAGTATAATTGGTGATGAGGATAATTAGCTCTGACACTGCACCTCACCTCCTCAATATGAGTCCATCAATTCTTAAAGAAAGAAAGAAGAGTATACTGACCAGTCATGCCGCTCTTCAGCAGAATCAACCCTTATGACTCATCCACGGAAGACTGGAGCCAGTACAGAGAAGCAGAAAGCAATTCTTTTAAGTGTCTGTGGTGGCAAGACATATAACCTCATCCGTATTCTGATGGCCCTGAATGCGCCCAATTCTAAATCTTTTAGCAAATTGGTAGACCTCATGAAGATGCAGTTTCTGCCGAAGCCATCGGTAAACATGCAGAGGTTTAAGTTCAGCTCCAGAATGAGGGCCCTGGGTGAATCTATCACAACTTATATCACGATGTTGAAACAGGTGACTGAGCACTGCGACTTCGGAGATACACTCAATGACGTTGCGGAACGGATTGGTTTGTGGCGTACACGACGGTGCCTTTCAGCGATGTTTACTTGCAGAAGTTAACATTGATTTGGAGCGCACCATGGAACTGGCAATAGAGAATGCTGGGAGGAACTCACAGGCTTTACAGAATGTGTAACATGGCGCCGTTCTTCAGTTGGGGCAGGAAACTACCGCTGGGCATGGTGAGAAAACCAGAGAGACAGCAGCGAAGCGGGAAACAGTCTCTGCTGCTCAAAAAACAAAAAGGCCTAGTGGAAGCATTTCAGCAGCAATTTAGAAATTATTCTGCTACTGATGTGGGGGTAACCATGTACCGGAAACCTGCAGATTTAAGGAGGCAGAATGACATTACTGCCACAAATAAGGCACGTAATGAAGCAATGCAGAGCGAAATCGAGACAGCCAATCAGACAACAGAACAAGATGATTGAAGTGCATAATATAACTGAACCAGGAGCTGCTGATACTGATATCTATTCCCTATACAATGTCAAAGCAGTAAAAACTGAACCAATCTCAATCACCCTTCAAGTGACTGGGAAGCCTCTAGTCATGGAGGTAGACCATAGGAGCCTTGACCACAGAGGTGTAAGAACATGCATTTAAATACCTAAATGAAGGCACTCAGTCACTTAATCTGGAGCAAACCACAACTCAGCTGAAGACATACTCTAGAGTCAATACAGGTAAAGGGCATTGTACCTGTGTCCTATAGGCAACATACAGCCCAGCTTCCAGTGATCACAGTGACAGATGAAGGACCTAGTCTTCTGGGTTGCAATTGGCTACGAAAAATTAAGCTCAACTGGTCGGAAATATTTCAAGTCAAAACAGGAGGAGTTCCTGAGTTGCTAAGGGAATATGACAGTGTATTTCGGAAAGCGTTAGGATAATCCTAGGACCTTCACGGGATGTAAGGGTCCCTCAAGTCAGAGTTGGTTCCATTGGAAAATCATGAAGAGAACCAAAACAAATATGGTGCCGCTCTGAACAAACTGAAGAAACAGTTGGCAGAAAAAAACTCAACAATGCTCAATGTTCCAGGAAGAAGCCAAAAGATACAAGAAGGAGACGGAAGAGCAGAAGAATCAGCTGATTGAAACAAAAGAGGCATTAGAAGGAAAAGTCATGGAACTTTCCAAGATGCGAGTGGGTAATGAGCCATGGGTAGCTCAACCACCGAACTGAACCAAGTTAAAGTTTCACCAGACAAAATTTTGGCCGGCTATGAAATCAAAAGGAAGGATGAGACAAAACTTTGCAGCAAACAGAAAAAAATACAGAAATCAAATCTGAAAGGCCAATAGACTATGTCTCCAAAACCCACTCTGCAGCCGAGAAGAGTTATTCACAACTTGAAAAAGAAGATTTATCGGTAATATTTGGAATGAAGAAATTCCTTCTGTATCTGCATGGTTGACATTTCACCATAGTGTCAGACCATAAATCACTAGTGGGTTTATTTAGTGAAGGTGGAGCCATTCCGCCAATAGCCTCAGCCAGAATTCAACGTTGGGTTTTGACTTTATCGGCATATGAGTATACTCTTATAGACCGTCCTGGTGTGCATATTGCAAATGCAGATGCATTCAGTTGTCTTCCACATTAGGTCGTACTTGTATTGAGTTTCTTGGACTCTTCACCAGTCTGTGCGAAGCAAATAAGGAATTGAGCAACCTGGGAACCAAGTTTGTCAAAAGTCCGAGATCAGGTATTGCAAGGATGGTCGAATTCACCAGCATCTGAAGAGATAAGATAATTCTATGCCCGAAACACAGTTAAGTTGTCAAGATGGAATCTTGTTGTCGGAATCAAGAGCTGTTGTCCCTTCGCAAAGAAGAGAACCACTCTTGACAGAGCTTCACAATGCGCATCCAGGCATTTCCAAGATGAAGATGCTTGTGCGAAGCTATGCCTGGTGGCCAGTTATAGACAGTGACATTGAAAGCATAGTCAAGCGCTGTCTCCAGTGTCAACAACAACGGAAGTTGCCCGTTTCAACTCTATCGCATCTATGGGAGTGGCTTAGTCGAGCCTGGGTTAGACTACATATAGACTATAGAGTTCCATGTTTTCATTGATCATCGATGCGCATTCTAAGTGGATGGATGTGTATGAAGTCAGATCACCGACATCGTGTGCAACTATTGAAAAGCTGTGCCAATGTTTTAGTGTACATGGCCTACTGGAAGTCATTGTTTTGGATAAATGGTACAGTCTTCACTGGTACAGAATCTCAGAGATTCATGAGTTTAAATAGAATTAAACATATTAAAACAGCACCATATCATCCTTCATCAAATGGATTCACTAAACAGCAGTGCAACCTTTCAAATCAGGAATGAAGAAGTTATCCGAAGGTACTTTAGAAACTCGAATTTCATGCTTTCTTCTCAATTATCGTGTGGCTCCTCATGTGACTACAGGTTCAACACTGCCTGAATTACTGATGAAATGTCGCCTTCGTACAAGGTTAAGTCTGGTGTTTCCAAACTTAGAGGGGAAGGTAGAGAAGAATCAGAGTAATCAGAAATTGAATGATGATACTCATAGCAAAGCTCTAAGACTTACTGCATGAGATACAGTTTTTGCGCAGAATTTTGGAAATGGTCCTAGTTGGATTCCTGATATAATTGTCTCTGAAACTGGACCTTTGTCATATTAAGTGGAAGTGGAAGACTGGATTATTCGAAAACATGTGGATCATCTAAGGAGTAGAGAAACATTCCAACAACAGCTATTCCACCTGTAATTGATGTTGAAGCTTTAATCCCTGAGGTGACAGATCCACCTAGAATAGACATACCTGATATCTCTTGAATTACCTAATCCTGAACTGCCATTGTCTAAGGATGTCCCTGATGCTTCAGTTCCTGATCATGTTGATCCAGTGGGAGAATCTCAAGTCGTAGAGCTATGTCACTCTAACCAAATTAGAAAACCACCTCAGAGACTTAATCTTTAATTGCATGATCTGTGTATATATGTATATTTTGTGGATTAAGATATTCTTTGTAAAAAGGAAATGTTAAGAAAACTAATGCGGGGGGACATGTAGTGATCAGACAGTGTTATAGTGAGAGATGTGGGTATATCAGTGTTATAGTGAGAGGCGTGGGGTGTATCAGACAGCGTCAGCTGTGACTCACTTGGTAGGATTCTCACTTCTGACTCATAAGGTTCCTAGTTCAAGATCCGCTCTAAGATTTGAACACAAAATTGAAGCTGACACCAGTGTCCTGGTCAATGTTTATCCCTCAATCAACATCATAAAAACAGATTATCTCTTCATTATTACATTGCTGCTGTTTTCTGTGTGAAAATTAGCTGCCATGTTTCTTGCATTATAACAGTGACTATACTTCAAAAAATAGCTTCATTAACTACAAAGTGCTTTGTGCAGTCCAGTGTTTGTGAAAATCGCAATATAAATATAAGGGCAGAATTTTGCACCTCCCGCCTGCGGGTTTTTAGGTGGGGGCATTGCTGTAAAATTTTGTGGATGACCTTCCCACTGGGCTTCCACCCACCCTGACCTCTCCTAAATCTTACATTATGGCAGGTGAAACCTAGGCATGCCTGCTCTCCCTTGCCCCAGTTGAGGCCATTAAGTTGCCAATTATTGACCATTTAAGGACCGTTTCCCACCCAGCCTCAATTTTCAGGCAGGCGGGAAAAGTTCTAGGGCAAGGGGGGGAAGACGGAAAAATGGTCTTGCTAAGGCCTTGTGCGGAAAGGTGGGGGTGGGACACCTCCATCAGCAGCCTCCTTTTAACATAGGGGACCCCCCCCAAAAGGTATGGCCTCTGTAGGTGCACCCTCCTCCATTGGCCTCTCCACCAACACCCCCAGCCCCCCTCTGACCACCTCTTCTTGACCTCACCACCCCACCCCACCCTGAGACTGCAACATTTACCTGTTGTTGGACTCCCAGGACTTAGATGCTGGGGACTCCATGTAGTCCCAGTCCTGTCCACTGCAGCTTCTGGTGCTGCAGGACCAGAGAGCTGCCGGCCAATCAGATTGGCTGGCAGCTTTCTGAGGCGTAACTTCCTCCTGAGTGAGGGGCAGAAGCCCCATCTCCAGCCAGTTAATATTTGTTGGAGCATAAAATGGCAGGAAGGGTAACCCCTCCATCCTTAAAATCCTGGCCCAAGTCTTTTTTCTAATGTGAGCTGTTGGGTGTTAAAGTGAGAGGTGTGGCCTATATCAGAAAGTATTACAGTGAGATGTGTGGTGTACACCAGACAGTGTTATAGTGGGAGTTGTGGGCTACTTCAGAAAGTTATAGTGAAGTATAGGCTAAATCAGACAGTGTTATTGGGAAGGCTCTGAGGTATATCAGAGGGTGTTATTGTACAAAGTTGACATATGTCAGTGTTACGGCAAGTTATATGAAAGTTTGACACAGGTGTAGGGGAAATATCTGAGAATGTTACAGTAAGAAGTCTTTGAATCACTAGGATAGTGCAATAGAAAACTAAAATACATTGGATCATGTGGAAAAAATTAGAGTATACTACAGTGAGGGTTATGGGGTGTTTCTGAATGTGTCATACTAAGGGTTGCCAGTGTATCAGAGTGTTATAGTGTGGGGCTTCAGACAGCATTACTATATATGTTCACTAATATAATCCTGTGGTGGTGATATCTTGTGTTTACTGAAACTATTTCACTCTCTCTTGCAGATCAAAGCTGTCTAGGAGGAGGAGCAGTCAAATGAGGATCTGATGTGGATCCTTGAATCAGCTGGAATTCCACTCTAACCCAGTGACATCAGACTGGACTCATATGTACATAGTCAACCCAGCCCTTCCAGCATTGACGTGAATGCCCATCTAAAATGCCTGCTCTACATGTAGTAATTTATTGAGGAACAAAAATTAATAGTTGTGTGAAAGCAAAAACCGTGTCGCCTGGCGCTGGGGAGCGCTGTGTTACGTGTGCGTGTGATGCTCTGTGTGTCTTCAGCAAGTGGTTAGATATCACTGATGAACGAGCTCCGTGATGTGGACACTAGATGCTGTATGTGGTCCTTACCTTTTTTTTTGGTGGGGGGTGGGGGGAATGTGAATTTACGGAGGGGGAAGGGTGTGAAGACGGTTCACGGCATCACTGTCATTCCCAACAGAGAGGCTGAATGGGGTGCTGCTGTGCTCTGAGGCACAATCCTTTTCATGGGTTTGGGACATCTACTGGGAAGGATGCAGGAACTGGTGGGCGAAGTGAAGAAGAGCCTTAAAATGATCAATGAGAGCTCCTCATTGGTTAGTTGACACCGCCAATGCCCCAATGCTGACTTGCTGCCCGTGTTCATCCCCTTAAGGGCCAATTTGGCCTCCCAGAAGGCACCATGAATGGTCTGAAGTTTGTTCCTGAGAAGATCTGGGAGTTTATTTTTTTGTGGGAGGGGAGGAATTGTCTATTTAGACAGGTGAAAGAGAATTGCAAATTGGAATTGCAGCGGAGGATTAATAAGGTAAATGTTGTATATATTTCATGTTTAGCTCTATAATGATAGTGTATTCTGATAGTGAATAATAAATGTCACTGCTGAGGTTGGACATTGTTGTCCTCAACCCTCCCCACGCTCACATGTTTGGGTAGCTCTTGCCACCTGCTTGCCATGTTTATGTGGTATGCTTGGATTTTCGTGTGCCAGCTCAGCACCCATACCGTGATGGATCTGAAAGATTCAATGTTTTGTAAATCAGTGTCTTTGGAAGCGAGCTGTGCTGAATTCTTGTATCCATGGCTAATGCAGGAGATGCCAACACACTCGAGGTCTGCTGTCAGCCTAATGCCATCGCCACCATGACCCTGGACTTGTTCATCCAGTTACAGACTGTACACCTGACCAGATTGGGGTTGGGGGCAGGAGCAATGATTCAGATTGGTTTTCCTTTATGCCTTAAGTCAGCCATTTCTAAACACCGCTGTTGATCCCACTGCAACCCCTTCGTCTTCAGAGTGCCGACCCCACAGGCTCCACAAGGCTGTGTCCTCCATGATTTTATTTGGGTGGCGAAGGGGCTAGTAGGCCTGGACCATTCTGGGATGTTTTGTCATGATGTTCCAGTACCACTGATGGTGGTTGGCTGCACAGCGCAGCATGCATTTACTTTGAATGGTACAAGCTGTTTACACCCCAGGTCACCACATGGCCAGTCGCTGTGCATCACATTTCTATTTAGGAAGAGCACTAATCCACAGCTGCTGACTGCATTCTTAGTGTTATAAGCAAGTTGAGTATTCTAACAGGGTAGGGTTGAAGGGTCTACAATGGAGAACAATGGGGTAGTCAAGGGGTGCTGTCATTCAGTCCTGAAATGTTCGAACGTGGAGGAGACACTTGGAGATTACAGTGTTGGTAGAAATGGAACCATTGCTTCAAATGTGGTCAAGGTTCCCTCTAGCCCACACTGTTTGGGCTGTAGAGGCATAGTGACAAAGATCTCCATGGTGCTTTATTTAAACCAGAAATAAATGGAAGACGCCATCCCTCCCCTTTCCCAATGCTGTGCAGGCGGAAACAAAAATGGCACCTGCTTGCTGGGAGACTGCAATATCCTAAAGTCAACATATAAATCACACCTATGTATACGTCACACCCAGGTATTATGGTTGTTTTTGTTAAAACTTATAGCGTTCACTGCCGTGTATATGTTGCACCCTCTGTTGATAAGGCTGGTGTTATTCTATTGGTTCCTGTAAACTATCAGTGTGACATCATCCAAAACGAGTTGAATGCAGGAATATTCAATTGCTACTAAATAGAAAAGCTACAAATTATGTCACGTTTATGTGTTAACTGACTTTAAGGTTGCAGATTATAGTCTGGATTTTACAGTGTTTCTTTAGTTAAACCTAAACTCTCAAGAGTGGAAAGCACACAAGTCCTGGTCAGTATCCTTCCAGTGTTTAAGCTGATGGTGCATCAATGGAAGCTTGTGGAACTGAGAAGGGCATTTGACCATTTGTAGCAAAACCTTCAGATGCGCACTGGAGTGAGTGTCCTTTACCTATGTCCTGCTGACTTTTTCTCTGTTATTGACCTTAACAATGTGCCAGTTAAGTCAAGGGCTTTTCCTTACATTCTATGCACAAGAAGGCTGTTGCGTTGCTGAACATGTTGGCTTTCCCCTCCCGCCACAGTACGTTAAGGGTCACTTTTCTCTCCACAGCCCTCGGTTGCTTCTACATTTTAAGTCCATTTTGCTGATGCACTGAACACGCTCAGCCACTTTAGGAACCAGTCTCATTTGGAGATGTTTGATGTCTAGTGAGAGATCCCTCGGCATTGCTAATGAAGTTGTTTGCAATGTCACAACTCTCTCCGGCTTTCATTTGCATCCAAACTTTTCTCCATGGGTGCACATCATCCCAGAGAGAGAGAATGAGAGTGAGCTGGCCTTTGGAGTATTAAATTAAAATGGGCTGATCTTCCAGATGCGGACTCCATATGTGGAGCCTTGGTCAAATGCGTGCACCCTGACATCCTGATAGCACTGCCACTGAGCAAGGCTCCTCACCGGGAACATGCATTCATAAAATCCACTCGGACCGGCCGCCCTGTGACCCAGTGGATAATGGGGACACCTGGAGACGTATTGAGGGATAGAAACCAGAAGATCCTAAAAAAAGCCAGAGCGTTGGTGGAAATCTAGAACTCTCTTCCTCCAAAAAGCTGTTGAGACTAGGTGAATTGAAAAATTTTTGTTAAGGAATGGTATTAAGAGTTACGGAATCGAGAAAGGTAGATGGAGTTAAGACACAGATCAGCCAAGATCTAATTGGCAGAGTGGCAGCTTAAATTTGGTGGATTTAATGACCTACTCTATTCCTGTATCCAAAGAGCTGACCTCAACAATTGTTTTCATCAAAGGGTTTACAACAGTTTTCTGCTTTTGGTCACCATCTAGTGATGTCTGCTGGGAAGTTCGTGTAAATGGTAAGCTGAAATCAGGAGGAGGCTTGGTCATAATTTCTGCAGTCAAATACTCTGCTAACAATTACTTTTCTAGAGTCACATGTCACAAGTGATTACTCGAGAGGAGATGCCAGAAGATGATCAGTGTTGATGGCACAAAGTGAGAGTCAATGTCTTAAGAAGATGAGGAATAGACTTGTGTAAATGGGATTCTGTATGAAGACAAATTATTGAGGGGAAATTTCTGGAACATCAATAGAACATCAAAGTATCTGGAGCAGCACATTCAATCTGTTATTAATTATTGTATTCCATAGGAAGGCACACATGAGAGCAGGTAGTAAGTATGCTCCAGTAAAAGTAGATTTTTTTGTTTTGGGTTCATAGGATGAAATGTGTCCTACAGGGTATTGTTTTCCTCCCCAACTCCACCTTGACTGTTTCCAATTCACAGTAATCTGGATAGAATGGTTGGATGCACTTGAACTAGAAGGGCTTGTGTTCTGAAGAATTGATTTGTGTTCACAAATCTGATTCCTCAAATCTGAAATACTAGAAATGGAGCAGTAAAGGTCTGTCAGGCAATTAAACAAAGGCAACCTAACAAAGAAACCCTACAATAAACAGCTGAACCCATTCAGGAGAGATGGCATTAGATAGTCATTTAATTTTCAATACCCTCCAAACCACAAACCATTCTGACTTTGAACTAAATTGCCATTCTTTCATTGTCACTGTGGACGTACCTACACCACATGAACCGCAGCAGCTCAAGGAGGCAACTCAGCACCAGCTTCTCAAGTGAAATTAGGGATGGGCAACAAACACTGGCTTTGTCAGTGCTGCCAGCACTCTATAGAAGAATAATTTAAAAATTGCACAGGTATCAAATAAATAACACCTGAACCCTGGACCTTAACTGGCCAATTTCCATTCCCTTCCATTGAATTATGGAGAACTGAAATCTTGAAGAGATTTAAGAGATTAATATTTTCCAAGGTGTAGTCTCAATTAATACTAATATTGAAAAAGCATTGTACTAATCCCATTTGTCTAGGTTGATAATAAAATGGCGTTGAAGACTAGGAGTAGGTGGAGTGAATTAGACTACACAACTTGGCAGAGCAGAAATGACAATGTTAGTGCAATGCCATTTTTCAGAGCTTTTTGAGTTTCATGGCAGGTATAACCTTGGCCAGCCAGCCTATGGTGTATGCCTGATGACAGGATGGGATGAGATAAAAAGACAAAGGGTCTTGTAAACCTTCCTGCACCCCAGTGCAACTAGAAGCCTTGGGTGTGCCTTAGGCCAACCAACCTACAGAGCATGCCCATATGAGGAAAGTTGGAGGGTTGTGAGGGAGAGGGATTAGTAATAAAGGTAATTTGAGCATAACATTCTCACTACTGCTCTGCTTGACCTAAGGCTGCCCAGTACCATCACCAGATAAAAGACCCAGTGCACCCTAGGACATGCCCTTGATGTTCAATTCAGGTGAAATTCTTTTCCATCATTTTGTTGCTTCAACAAGTACATCAACTATTATAGAATAATTTGAAAATGCCATTCACATGGTTTGCTCAACTCACAAGTAACAGTGGCTTTTAGCAAAGGCTGAAATCCTTTCCTTGAGCTGACTGTCAGATGTTTAATAAGCAGAACATGCCATAAGGAATTGAGATGTTTAAGGTAAAAGGAAAAAGCCATTTGGCCCAACAGTCCATCCCTTCCTCATAGATTAATCCAACCTTTTGTTATCCCTCGATATAACCAATTCATATTCTTGCTTTATCCCTTAGTTCAACGTATGCACTTTATCATCTTCCCCCTCAGCTCCATCTAGTCACCTTTTCATCATTCCCATGAACACCGTCTGCCTACTTTCTCATCACATTCCTGCACCTCTTCACCTGAAACATATTATCTCTTGACCTCACATCTACTGTCAACATCAATTCCGGCCTCTGGACACTTATTACACAATTCAATTACCGTTTGAATGAAAAAGTTCCCCTGGACTCACTCCCAATCCCTTCATTTTTACTTTTTTCTCTCCTGGGATTTGAATACTTCACTAGGTTGCACAATTTGCCTCAGTCAAATAGATTTTTGACCAATTAAGTGTTGCTGATGCCAGACCTCTGCAGGAAGATTGAGTTGAAAAGTACAGGTTCAAAAAGTTCTGTCAGATCAGAAAATTTCAAACTCCATTTCTTTGGTTTTGGACCAAAAGGCAATGATTTTGTGCTTTGAGCTGGAAAAGGGAGCCTTGAGCTGATGGGAGCAATGTGACCGAACCTCGTGCTTCATTGAGATCACACTTCACTTGTCTGTAAAATGCCACTGTCACCCGATGTGTGACAGTGGCGAACTGAAATGGTTGCTTGAGTTGGGTAACTGCCAGAATATAAGCGATAAATCACAAGATATACCTTGATTGTTTTGAAAGGATGTTAGTCTGCAACTGTTGAGCCATGGATGAGACCACATTAGATGGTGACTCTCAACCCAGTTGATCCCTTTTTATTCTCAGGGAGAGAGTGAGAGACACAGTGGGTAGAAATTTATTTTGGGTGGTTGTGTAATGGCTGGGGGGCAGGGTTGCGGTGTATCACTTTGCCCATCTGGTATATTGAAGTCGATAGAACTGAATATTGAGCAAGGTTTATAAGCAGTAGTGGAAGCAAAACGGCCCATTCTATAAAGACCAACCCCCCCCCACCCTCACAAACAAATTTTTGCCCTAGTGGATCACAGCAGTGTGCTGTAAAAATGGCTTTGTCCTTTCTTCCAAGGAAAGCAAGAGGGCTTTCCCAAATTTTTCAGGATGGTTTGCAAAATTGGTAACATTTGGCATTGCTGTTAAACCCACTGATAAGAGATCAGTACAGCGTAGACACTTCCAAATGCTCACCCCAGGACACTTGACTCAAACAGGCAACTCCTGCATCAAATTTCAATTGGGATTGACTTTCAGCCCTGTCCACACATTAGAGAACTAATGGAAGGATCTGTTTTCTACATCTGTGCTTCTATTGTCAGTTAGTTTATGCCTGTTCTTCCCACAAAGCCCCAGCATTGTACATTTTGAAAAATGCCTCTGACGTTGTATATACTAAATGGCTGTGACCATTGTATATTAAATGTACACGCCGTCTCAGATGGTCAGTAGTCTCTTGAAGTGTAAACCATGGGTGTTGGAATTAGAGTCTTCAGATGTTTGTGAACCCTTTAATGCATTGTCAATAAAGAAATAAACGTGGTAATTATGCAGTTCTGGACAAGCAATCACCTGGATTCTGTGTCTTATTGTGTTACACACACAAGCTGCACAAATGACAGTGAAGCAATATGCACATATCAGTAAAGTATCTATGATCTATCCAATTATCTGTTCATCAATACATAGCACACTTTTTAGAAAAAGATAGTTACTAAGCTGAAGCTTGACATTTACAAGCAGTAACGTCAGTCCTGTGACCTCAAAGCTTTATAGTTGGCTACAATTACTTGAATTTGCCTATTTAGAGCAAGGGTCTTAAAGGTGCAACTCAGGTTAGTAGTTGAATATTGCTGCCAAACTCCTTACACAAGCAGTCATATAGGAGAGATTTGATATTACAGAAGTGAGTTGGGAGGGAGTTCGAACTCTAAAAACTGAAAGTGGTGAAGTAATTGAAGATGAGCAGAAAATGGAAGGATTATTGAAAGACTATTTTTCAGAAATGTCCACTTTGAGGAGAGAAGCTAATACACATCATTAATTTGTGCAGCCATATCCTGGAAGAATTTGCAATCAGCATGGAATGGATGGATGACATGGGCGTGAAGACTAATGTCAGACTGCATATATCCTTATCCATAGCCATGAAAGAATCATCAGGCAATGTAGGGTTGGAAGCAGCTTTAGTAACAGGCATCAGTTAGAAAGGGGATAGAAATTTAGGGAAATAGGACTGAAGCCTATACTGCACCATAATTGTTCTAGCCTAATATTTTCTAGCTGGACTATGATGCTGTCAAATAATTCCCTAGGTAGTGATGAGCAAAAGCTTCACTAAGAATGCTGAAAATGAAGGAGGAACTATGATTTTGGCTAGTATTGCTTGGGAAATATGCAGGGATTGACTGGGCACCAAAACAGAAGGAGTGACTGCAGGTCCTTAAGGGTAGCCCCTCTTTAAAGTGGTGCGTGCTTTGTGATTGCTTGGGAGGTAACAGCATTCCCAACTTGCAGAATTCCTTTCTCCTCTAATTTGTTCGGTACATGGTCCTAAAAGTTTGTTCTTTTGACTCCTTCTGCATTTCTGTTTTGTCCATTCACACTTATGCCATTCAAAAATAAAGATTATGTGATTAAAAATCATTTTAGGACCCCATAAGTATTAGGATGGGAAGTTCACTGGAGAATCCTGTTAGCCCTCCTGGTCAGCATGTTCCTGTTCCATCACTGCCATCTGCATGTACCCTCTCTGAATTCATGCTGTGCACTTCACCCAGTGCCCATTCTCCAATCGCAAAATCTTGGTGACAGGTGGGGGGACTGCAGCAAGGTGCTGGCCTGATCATCTGAAGGGGTTTGGGCAGACCAAAGAAACAAGCATTTCTGTGCGATCTGTAATGTGCATCTGGCAGATTTCTAGAATAACGGAATTGAAAGGTTGAGAGATTATGTTAAATTTATGTAGAACCTTGGTTAGATCATACTTGGAGTAAGTGACCATTTCTGGTCTCCACCTTATATAATAGATTATTGAGACAGTGGAGAAAGTGGACAAAAGATTTGCTAGAATGATACCAGAACTGGGAGGTTATACCTATCCTGAAAGATTGAACAGGCTGGGACATATTTCTGTAGAAAAGGGAAGACTGAGGGGTGACCTGATGCGTGTCTTTAAGATTATGAAAAGGTTTGATAGGGTCGACGTAAGGAAAATATTTCCAGCCGTGAGGAATCCAAAACTAGGGGCCATAAATATAAGGTAATCATTAATAAATCCAATAGGAAATTCATGATCAAGAGTCATCTTTACCCAGAGGTTGGTTAAAATGTGGAACTCACTACCACAAGGAGTAATTGAGGCAACTACCATCGATACATTTAAGGGGAAGGTAGATAAACATGAGGGAAAATTGAAATGTTGGGCTGAGATTAGGAGGGTAGGATGAGACTGGAGTGGAGCATGGAGCAGTTGGGCTGATTGCCCTCTTTCCTGAATGTACTTTGTAAGATTCTTGTTACTAAGTCAGTGCAGCTTATGGTGCTGTGGTGCATGCTGCATTTGTGAGTGTAAACCATTCCCTCATGACCCAAATGAATTGGCACAACTGATCCTGAATGCACTACCTGCAGAATAATTTTGTTGGGACAGGTGAGGGGCTTAGATGGGGGGCTGACTGGTTGTTTGTTTTCTCTCTTGCTTGTAATGTGCTCCCTTTCTCCTGCACGTGTGAACAAATTAGTGAAGCCCTGGAAATTTGAAGAACCTTAACATCTTAACACAAGTGATCCGTCTGTCCTTTGTGACAGCAATGTGACTGAATGCTAGTGAAAGGCACATTTATGGGCCTATATTTTCTGATGAGGAAGCCACCTTAGTGGATGTTTCCTTGGCTACTAGATATGTGGCTGTGTGATTATGTGAAGGAGGATAAAAATGTTTTCTAGTAATATTCATGCACTCACTATAAAGGGCAGTTAGCCATCATATTTTATTTGAAACCATTGAAAACAGGCTACAGCTATCTTTATTTTCATCTGTGTAGCGGATCCCTGTGCAGTCAAAGCCACAGTCACTTACTCTACTACCTTCTGGGCAGCAGACTTTAGAAAAGGGTGTTCATCTGCTCCAAAGGAGATAAACTCTCACTTCCCTTAGTCAAAAGAATAGCCCATGCTTGCTTCCTGTACTCTTGCCCCCTCCCCTCCACTTTTTGTCGCAATCCAGGGACTGGAATTCCTGCAGTGTACTTCATTATACCAAGTGGAATAACACAAGGATGAGTGCCAGTGTGGTGGAGAATGAAGTTGGACTAAGGGAGAAGTAGAATATCCCAGGGGACAGTGTCAGACTTGGGGGAGGTGCTGAATGGACTATCATGGTTCAGTGCCAGTCTGGGAAGCGGTAAAGCAGAATGTTACAGAGGTCACTGACAGACTGGAGGGGGTGGGGTGGACACACCTAACAGGGAACCACAGAAGTCAGTGTCGAGCTGGTAGAAGTCCAGCATGGTACAGGTATGCATTGGGACCATTGCTTGGGCCCCTGTTCTTTCTTACACACACTAACAACTAGGATAGATAAATTCTAACCTTGTTGTTGACAATTTTGAAAAAGCAAGTAGCACAAGGATTCAGTTAACAATTTTCATAATCATTCTGATCAATTCCACAGTTGATTAAGTAAAGACAATTAAAATTCAACCCTGACTAGTTGTGTAAATTGGAAAAAATAATGAATAGCATAAGGGCACTTTTGAAGGAGTAAAATTTGCATTGGGAGACATTGAAACAGATCTGTTATACTCATTATTGAAGTAATGTGAATAATTGGCACTTGCACAGCATCCTTAAAGTAGCTATCACAGGTGGGGTCCGAGAGGTGGATCTGAGTACAACACAAACAGGACACTGTATGCAGTGAGTCACTATGTAGAATATATACAGAACAATATACCCAGTGAGTATATACAATATATATAGGAGAAAAACTAACAGTCACTTGGACAAATGTGGATTAAGGAAATCCAGCGTGGATTTGTTAAGGGAAAATCATGTTTAAAGAATTTGATTGACATTTTTTAATTAGGTAACAGAGAGTGTTGATGAGGGTAATGCATTTGATGTGATGCATAAGGACTTCCAGTAGGCATTTGATAATGTGCCATATAACAATTATCAGCAAAGTTAAAGCACATGAAATATAAGGGACAGTGTTAGCTTGGATACTAAGTTGATTGAGTGACAGGAAACAGAATAATAGTGAATGGCTGTTTTTCAGACTGGAGAAAGGTACATAGTGATGTTCCTCAGTGATCGGTATTAGGACCATTGCTTGATCTATAATAGCGGGTGCACAGGGACACGATTTCAAAATTTGCAGGTGACACATTAAATTTCATCTGTCATGTGTCTGCCCATTCCACCAGCTTGTCCATGTCCTCTTGAAGTCTATTACTATCCTCCTCACAGTTTTCAATACCTCCAAGTATTGTATGCATTCACAAGCTTTATTTTTGCATAAGCTGGCTTTGGATCAACAAAGTACCATGTATGTATCTAAATATATGTTTGTTTTCATACTGACAATCAATGCAATTACCCAGAAACACATCCCAACAGATGTTATACAACTGTGCAATCCAGCTTTGTGTAACAAGATGGTAATGGCATCATACCCCTGCACAGCATGTGAGAGATTCAGAAGATAAAAACCTGAAAACTCCCCAACAGCTAAACAGGTGAAAACATTACTGACCTACATGGATTAGGCAAGCACTAGATTCACAGTCTGGTTATTTATTCTGATTTTGTTTACTGCATACATTGTTACTAGCTTAACCACAAAAATAACTTCTCTACTCGATTGTCTGAGCAAACTGGAATTTCAGAACCTATCTAAAACTACAGAATCAGCCAAAATGTGAGGAAGTTTTTTACAATTACAATTTTTCCCATCATTTTTCCTTCACTCCTCTCTTAAACATAGTACAATTTAAAAAACAGAAATTATTTCCCCTTCACCTCCCAACCAGCCTCAAAGCAAATTAAACACCAATACTACTAATCAACTGAGATGGGTTTAAAAAAAAACATTCTTGTGAAAAGAGGAAAGGATGAATTCCGATTAAACACATTGGGTATTTAAACATTCTAAATGTGTGTGCAAATACCTTGTCCATGAATAATTATATACTATTAATCTTAAACCATCTATGTAAGATGCAAAAACAAAGCTCTTGTATGCAAACAACACTTGGAGGTATTGTGAACTGTGAGGACGATAGCGATAGACTTCAAGAGGACATCAAGCTGGTGGAATGGGCAGACACGTGGCAGATGAAATTTATAATGTGTCATCTGCACATTTTGAAATTGTGCCCCTGTACATCCACTATGATAGACAAAGAAAAGCAGTGGTCCTAATACTGATCCCTGAGGAACCTCACTATTCATCCCCCACAAGTCTGAAAAACAATTATTCACCATTATTCTGTAACTCCTGTCACTGCTAACTTCCATATCCAAGCTAACCGTCCCTTATATTCCATGTGTTCCATCTTTTTGATAAGCCTTTTACATGACACGTTATCAAATACCTTTTGGAAGTCCTTGTACAACACATGAAATGTATTACCCTCATCAACACTATCTCTTTACTCTCATCAACAACAACTCAATGAAAAAAAGACTCAATCAAATGTGTTAAACTCGATATCCATTCGGGCGATAGGACCCTGAGGAGCTCTGGAGACTTTTAACTGGGATCCCCGGGCGCTAGGACCTTGCGGCAACCGCGCGATGTTTTTAGGCCGCAGTTGGAGCCTGGGGCTGGGAGTTTGTTGGGGGGTCGGAAGAGGCATCGCTGGGTTAAAAGAGGCTGAAAGAGGTGGTGCGAGGAAAGAAAAGCAGGAGGAATGGATTTGTTTGAAGACCTGCCCGAGCCAGGTAAGGAACGAATTGGCGAGTGGTGTGTGTGTGGTTTGGGGGGAGGGGGTGGAGAAGTGTTGAGGCTGAGGCCGAGGCCTGGGGCACGGGGCCCGCAGCTCGGAGCTCGGTGGGGGTGAGGTCGGCAGTCTAGTCCCAGGGCTGGGTGTTTGTTGGCGGGGTCAGTGCTCTGCTTATTGATATAAATACATTTACATTAATGACCTGGATTCGAAAGTCCAGATAATTGTCTTTTTCTGATGAAGAATTTATAATTAGTTGTGTTCAAAGACATTGCAGCTAAAACACAAATCCCAAAATGTAGTAAACACTGAGGATGATAGTAACAGATTTTAGGAGGATTAGACAGATTGGTGAGAACACATGGCAAATTAAATTTAATGCAGAGAAGTGTGAAACGATTCATCTTGTGGGAAGAATAAGGAGACGATTAAATTAAATGGTACAATTTTAAGAGAGTGCAGGCTTGAGGTGTATGTACCTAAATCTTTGAAGGACAAGTAAGAAAGCTTTTTAAAAAAAAACATACAGAATTCCTTGGCGTTATCAACATAAGAGAACAAAAGTAGGGAAGTTATTGCCAGACTTTGATAAAAGACAGGTTGAGCCCCAGACAGATTATGGTGTCTAGTTCAGGACCCTGCACTTTAGGAAGGATGTTAAGACCCAGGACCGGGTGCAGAACAGATTTACTAGAAAAGTGCCAGTGTTACAGGTGCAAAGTTATGTGAAGCTGGGGTCATTCTCCTTCAGGCAGGAAGTAATGGGGAGAATTGATAACGGCGTTCAAAATCATTTTCACGGAGTAAATAAGGAGGAGTTGTCTTTGGTGACAAGAATGTTGCTAACCAGAGAACTTGGGTTTAAGGTAAGTAGAGGTGCCAAGAGGATCAATTTTGAGTTGTTGGGATCTGGAGTGCACTGACTGAAAGGGTGGTGGAAGCAGATTCAATAACAACTTTCAAATAACAAGTAGCATTGTAACACTGTTATAACATGTAATATTCTGTATGCAGTGAGGTATGATTATCTAGAATGCATTTCCTGAATGGGTCATTGTACTTGGTTTAAACTAAGTAACCCCATTGCATCGGTGCTGCAACCTATGACAAAGCTTCTCTCACCCTGCAGTCTCCTCTGCTCTTCAACTTTTCCTTGAATTTCAATACCTGGCTTCCTTTTAGTCCAAATAGGCTATCCTCCCACCATTCCACACCATAGCAGAGGTCACCAGCCTTATTCCATGATTCGTGATTAGTGCAAACAGTTGCGGCTTTAGCAGAGGATGTGAACAAGCTCTAGATTGAAACCTAACGCACACCTACCAGTTCCACTGTCCTGTAAATTAATGCCTTTTTAAAGTACGTTTTAAAATAATTTGTATTTAGATCATTCTCATGTAAAAATAACCATGAGATCCTGTAACTGAGGTGTAATACAACTTAAGGGTATGTCACAGAGTAGCATAGTTCTGGGGTCACACTACTGCAGTGGGGTCAGCAATAAGCACTGTGGGTGCAGGGGTGGGGGGCTGTCACAGTATAATGCTGGAGTTAAAACAGTGAGGGTCACTGAGAGATAGTGTGGTTTGAGGGTCACCATACAATGCTGTTATGAGCCCTTATTCCTCATTCTGCTTCCGTCTGTAGAACACACCAGCCTTGAGTGCTGCTTCCATAACAGAGCAGCTGAGATGAATATTTTGCTGTATGGGACATCACTGGCATAGACACAGCCCTTCTGTCCTGCTAATATCAGCTCTAACACACGGCATGTAAAAAATATATGCAAGTTGTGGAAAATTAGCCCAACTTCACGCAGTATTGCTACCTTTTAAAGAGCAGCCCAACAGGACCATCATTGTACACTTCTCCAGAGCACTTTTGAGGAGCACCGCAGCTTCTGGTTTTTGACGCATCGATGATCAGCAGAAGTTATGATGCTGTTCCAGCTCTTGATAACGGTGAACGCCTCAGCTGCTACTGCTATTGGGACCACAAAATCTGGGCCAATGCACTTCACACTCTGGCGTGTAACTCAGCATGACCAAGATGTGGTCCCTATATCTATTTGCTGGTAGCATTGCTGCCTTCTAGCTGTACTGGTCGCATTGCTGCATTCTATCTACCTTCTTTCATACCCCAGAACTATGCTATGAATCCCAGGGTTACTCTGACATTCCCTTAAGTTGTATTACAGGTCCATTACAGATGATCTGGTCATTTTTACATGAGAATGATCTAAATACAAGTTACTTTGAAGTATACTTTAAAAATACATTAATTTTCAGGACAGTAGAACTGGTAGGTGTGCCTTAGGTTTCAATCTAGAGCTTGTTCACATTCACTGCCAAAACCACAACTGTTTGCACTCTGCTTGGATCATTGCCTAAATAAGGCTGGTGGCCTCTGCTGTGGTGTGGAATGTGAGGAGGATAGCTTGTTTGGACTACAAAAAATAGCCAGGTAATGAAATGTGTATAAAGTTTGGATTAAAAATGAAAGCTGTAAGTCTGAAATAACAGAAAATGTCCGAAATGTGCATGGGTTCAAGTAGCACTGGAAGAGGAAACAGGTTACATTTTAATTGGGACCTTCCAGCACAACATTGGAAAAGTTTAATTTCTCCCCTAGCTCCTGGATATTTTTTTCTACTCATTCATGGGATGTGGGCATCACTGACTAGGCCAACATTTATTGCCCATCCCTAATTGCCCTTGAGAAGATGGTGGTGAGTTACCTTCTTGTACCACTGCGGTCCATGTGATGTAGGTACATCCACAATGCTGTTAGGGAGGGAATTGCAGGATTTTGACCCAGCGACAGTGAAGGAATGGCTATATATTTCCAAGTCAGGGTGGTGAGTCACTTGGAGGGGATCTTCCAGGTGGTGGTGTGCCCATGTGCCTGCTGCCCTTGTCCTTTTGGATGGTGGTGGTCGTAGGTTTGGAAGGTGCTGTCTAAGAAGCCTTGTTGAGTCCCTGCAGTGCATCTTGTAGATAATACACACTGCTGCCACTTTGTGCCAGCGGTAGAGGGAGTGGATGTTTGTAGATGGGATGCCAATCAAGCAGGCTGCTTTGTCCTGGATGGTTTCAAAGTTCTTGAGTGTTGTTGGAGCTGCACTCATCCAGGCAAGTGCAGAGTATTTCATCACTCTCCTGACCTGTGCCTCATAGAGGTGGACAGGCTTTGGGGAGTCAGGAGGTGAGCAGGTCTGAGTTTTTCCAGGTATTTTTGTTTTTGTTTTGGATTTCCAGCATCCGCAGTTTTTTGCTTTTATCTTGGTGAGATATTCACTGCAGGATTCCTAGCCTCTGACCTGCTCTTGTAGCTACAGCATTTAAATGGCTAGTGCAGGTTAATTTCTGGTCAATGGTAGCCCCCAAGATGTTGATAGCTGGAGATTCAGTGATGGTAATGCTATTGAACATCAAGGGCGATGGTTAGATTCTCTCTTGTTGGAGATGGTCATTGCTTGACACTTGTGTGGCGCGAATGTTGCTTGACACTTGTGTGGCACGATTGTTACTGCCACTTGTGAGCCCAAGCCTGGGTATTGTCCAGGTTTTGCTGCATTTGGACATGGACTGCTTCAGTATTTGAGGAGGTGCGAGTGGTCCTGAACATTGTGCAATCATTAGCGAACATCCCTCCATCATAAGGTCAGAAGTGGGGAAGTGCTGAAGATGATTGGGCCTAGGACACTACCCTGAGGAGCTCCTGCAGTAAGGTCCTGGAACTGAGATAGTTGACCTCCAACAACCACAACCACCTTCTTTTGTACTGGGTATAACTCCAACCAGTGGAGAATTTTCCCTGATTTCCATTGGCCCCAGTTTTGCTAAGGCTCCTTGATGCCACACTTGGTCAAATGCTGCCTTGATGTCAAGGACAGTCACTCTCACCTCATCTCAGGAGTTCAGCTGTTTTGATCATGTTTGAACCAAGGCTGCAATGAGGTCAGGAGCTGAGTGACCCTTGCAGAACCCAAACTGAACGTGAGTGAGCAGGTTATTGTTAAGTAAGTGCTGCTTGATAGCACTGTTGATGACTCTTTTCATCACTTAACTCATCATCCAGAGTAGACTGATGGGGTGATAATTGGCCAGACTGGGTTTGTCCTGCTTTTTTTACACAAGACATACCTGGGCAATTTCCCACATAGCTGGGTAGATACCAGTGTTATAGCTGTAGTGGAACAGCTTGGCTAGGGGCACGGCAAGTTCTGGAGCACAAGTCTTCAGTACTATTGCCAGAATATTGTCAGGGCCAATAGCCTTTGCAGTATCCAGTACCTCCAGCCATTTCCTGATATCATGTGGAGTGCATTGAATTGGCTGAAGACTGGCATCTGTGAATCTGGCAACCTCTAGAGAAGGCTGAGATGGATCATCCACTCGGCACTTCCCGCTGAAGATTGTGGCAAGTGCTCGAACCTTATCTTTTGCACTGCTGTGCTGGGCTTCCCCATCATTGAGGATGGGGATATTCATGGAGCCTCCTTCTCCAGTGAGTTGTTTAATTGTCCACCACCATTCAGGACTGGTGAATGCTTAGATCTGATCTGTTGGTTGTGTAATCACTGAGGTCTGCCTGTTGCTTGCTGTTTGGCACGGAAGTAGCCCTGTGTAGATGCTTCACCAGGCTGACACTTTATTTTTAGGTATGCTTGGTGCTACTCCTGGCATGCCCTCCTGTACTCTTTATTGAACCAGGGTTGATCCCCTGGCTTGGTGGTCATGTTAGAATGGGGGATATGCCGGGTCATGAGGTTACAGATTGTGGCTGAGTATAATTCTGCTAGTGCTTATGGCCCACAGCGCCTCATGGTTGTTCAGTCTTGAGTTGCTAGATCTGGTTTAAGTCTATCTCGTTTTGCACAGTGACAGTGCCACACAACACAATGGAGGGCATTCTCAATCTAAAGGTGGGCCTTTGCCTTCATAAGGACTGTGTGGTGGTCACTCCCACTGATACGGTCATTAACAGATGCATTTACGGCAGGCAACTTGGTGAGGATGAGGTCAAATATGTTTCTCCTTCACCACCTGCTGCAGACCCAGTTTAGCAGCTATGCCCTTTAGGATTCTATCAGCTCAGTCAGTAGTGGTGCTACCGAGTCATTCTTGGTGGTGGACATTGAAGTCCCCCACCAAGTACATTCTACACCCTTGCCATGCTCAGTGTTTCCTCCAAGTGGTGTTTAACATGAAGGAGCACTGATTCATCAGCCAAGGGTGGCGGTACATGCTAGTCAGCCGGAGGTTTCCTTGCCCATGTTTGACCTGGTGACATGAGATTCACAGGGTCTGGAGTTGATTTAAGGACTCCCAGGGCAACTCCCTCCTGACTATATACTACTGTGCCGGCACCTCTGCTGAGTCTGTCCTGTCCCCTGTGACAGGACATACCCAGGGATGGTATTGGTGGTGTTTGGGACATAGTGTAAGGTATGATTCTGAGATTATGTGGCTTGACTACTCTGTGAGACAGCTCTCCCAATTTTGGGACAAGCCCCCCCCCCACCCACCCACCCAAGATGTTAGTAAAGAGACCAAGAACCGAGATTGCCATTGTCATTTCCAGTGCTTAAGTCAATGACGAGTGGTCTGTCCGGCTTCACTACTTATTGACTTTCTAGCAGTTTGATAGCCATTTCAGAGGGCATTGCTGTGGATCTGGAGTAAGGACGGCAGATTCCTTTCCCTAAATGGGTATTTACAACAACGGCTTGACTTTTAATTCTGGATTTTTATTGACTGAATTCAAATTCTATTATCTGCCATGGTGATATTAACCTGGGTCTCTGGATTACTAGTCCATCGACAATTCCGCTGCCTCTGTTGAATAATTAATAATTGGTTGTGTTTAAAGGCAGCCAACCAAAATGGCGGGTGTCCCTAATTTACTTCATTTGGTTTTATTCAATGCTTGCCATTCACAATGCTGATGTATTATGCTAATTTCAGTTAATCTGGCACCTAATGACTGACATTGTAAACATATAATTCATGCAGCTGCATAATGTCTCATAGCTTAATCAAAATTACCCATGGAAGATTTTATAAAGCCTTCTTTTATAAATCAGACCCTAGAAGTCATAATAAAAAATGAAATGTGACTCAGCCTAGCATTTGCTTTTAAACCTGCTCCAGCTGGCAGGCCACGCACTTAAATGTGCGGATTTATAGTGTACGGGTCAGCCAGTTAATATGGAGAGAATGGTGTGCATTTTTGAACAGTTGATGGTGCGCATTCTCCTGCACTGAAGATGACTGACTTGTGTTTGCTTTTGTAGATTTATTTCGACGTGTGAACTGTCAGAGTTGGGGTTTGGACTGTCATTTGTCTTTGATTGGGGTGGGGCTATCAACTGGATTGGGTTTCCTAGCTGGTGTCAGTTTGGTGTTCTCAGCAGGAATCACAATTAGTGATTTCCCAGTGGGAACTAGAATTGGCTTTGGGCTCCCAATTGGGAAATAACATCAAGGTGACTTAACAATGAGTTCAGCAATTTCAGATATAACCTCTGCCCCCATTTTGTTTTTGGTTTTTTTTTTGCTGGTTTTTTTTTTCTCGTTTCTTTCTTAATTCCTTTTATTTTGCTTTTAGATCGCTACTATCCTGCCATTCACCTCTCAACTAGATATGCCTTTTGTTTTGTTGCTTGTCCGATGACCACTCCCTTTGGCCTTTTACCATGAAACTTTTGGCATTAATCTCTCCTGCCCTCCACCCTAATCTCTCCTGCCCTCCACCCTATCATAGATCTTCCCTTTTGTTATTCTTCTCACCCTTCCCCCTTTAACGTGTTCAGAACCTATTACATTTCTGACTTCTCTGAGTTCTACTGAAAGGTCACAGACCTGAAATATTAACTTCGTTCCTTCCTCCATAGATGCTGTCGGACTTTGAGTGTTTCCAGTATTTTCTGTTTTTATTTCAAATTTCTAGCATCTGCAGTATTTTGCTTTTGTAGATCAAGGTGAGAGACTGATTAGCTCAGTTAGCCAGATGCCTGGCTGGAGGGTGGCACAGAATAGCACCAACAGTGTGGGTTCAATCCCCATACTGGCCGAGGTAGTTCTTGAGGCCTGCCTCCTAGCCTTGCCCTATAGTGACATCATGTCAATAACTATGCTTAGTAACCCTTGAGCAATGAGGATGCTACATGAAGAGAGAGAGAGGTCAAGGTGGCGACGTGTGACCATTCCCCACCTTTCTAGTCCCCAGTTTTTTGCACTCGGGCCTAGGCAGGGAAAATTCACTTGGTGGCAGGCCAGGGGAGGACGCACATATTCTGCACTCAAGTTGCTTCTGTTCTATTCTGCTGAACTACCAGCAGCAGCCAGAGAGCTCCGAGCAGCATATTCCCCACCTGCCAAGCCAGGGAATTGTAGATGACTTAGCAGAAATAGTTGAGAAAACTCTGACTATTATGAATCTGTTTACTTTCTTTTGTTCATTAGGAGGAGACGTGCAGAAGTCAGAACCTTCACTCTTTGATAACCTACCAGACCCAAGCAGCCCAGACGTAGGTAAACGCAGCCAGAGTAAAGCTCCTGTACCATTTGCTGATCTGCTCTTGCTTTATGTTATTGATGTGGGCTTTTGATCATTGTTTATTTATTGTTGGGATCAGTAATTGTGCCATTTTAATGGCGCCAGTTGAGGTTTGTTACTTGTTCTCCCCACTGTCATCTTCCTTCACCAACTGCACCCCGCCCTCCATTCTGGCCATGCCCTGCCCCACCCCACAATGCCTCAGCTTCCATGGGGGATTTTAAAAAAAAGGCTAACTGGTTTTGCCAATTTTGGAAGCATAGTTGTTCACAGTAGCCAAAGCTGGCATTTTAAATTTGACGCCATTGCCTTCCCTTCGTCCTTGAAGTCCACGGCAATGCTGGACAGCAGTGATGTACTGGATTTATAACCAAACGAAAGAAACATTCTCGGGACGTTGAGGTTGTTGGCAAGGCCGGCTTTTATTGTTCATCCCCAGGTGCTCTTGAGAAGTTGGTGGTGCGCTTTTTCCTAGAGCTACTGTTGCATTGGTTTGATATGATGGAGTGGCTTGATGAACCACTTCAGTGGGCAGTCAAGAATCAACTGCATTGGTGTGGGACCGGGTAAGGTTTCCTTCCCTAAACAGCATTAGTGAACTATTTGGGTTTTTAATGACAAACCAGCAACTTCATCATTGCTTTAACAGCTTTTCTTTAACTGTATTCAAATTCTCAAACTGCCATGGTGGAATTTGAACTGGTATTCTCTAACTCAGCCTTCAAGATTGCAACAGCAACATATTCACTGCACTATCATAGCCACTAAAAAGCAAATGGTAGGAAAATCTTGCATGCAATGTTTTTCTCATTTACTTGACATTGTAATACACATGCCGCTTTCTGACACAAATGAGGATGGGGGTCTCCATCTAACAGGATCCGGTTTCTCTCTGTCCCTGTCTACTCATTAACTTGGCTTCCTGTCTAAAGGCCCCCCCCCACCCACTGCCCTTCCACCCCACCAGAAGCCAAAGCCTCATGTTTGAGAAGTGATTGTATAGCACCGAGAGAGGAGAATACTTGGGAATCATATGAAGCCCGAATTATGGTTTCACAATTTGTTTCCAGTATGCAACATGGCTGATGGTGGATGCAATTCCCCTCCTTATTCCCAATTGGGGTTGGTATGTGATTCCAGCATTATGTAATCTTTATTCTCTATACACAATAAAAGATTTTTGTCTCCTTTCTCCAGATTGCCCCTGGGGAGAGATTTTTCAGCTATATAACACTGGAATGATGTACTGTTACTTACAGATCTGTCACAGGGATGATAGTGATGGGAGCAATTTGAGGTGATAAATTCAGTGTGTCGCAACATTAGAATATGTTGACCTAGATGTGATTTCCCCTGTAGTGCTCTAGATAAGTCCAGCATCAACATTGGCTGCTATTTACAATTCAGAAAGCAAGTAAAGCCCCCGTTACTGAGAGAGTGTATTGGTGTTAATCCAATTTATCAGCTAAAATCACTGACTGGTAGAACCAATCTTCAGTGCTGTGATTTAAGTGGGCTGGCTTTCCTGGTCACTGAAATATGGATTTGCGTGGGTTGCAGTTGCCACTCAGTTCCTGTACTGACGTACAGCAGCACCAGCAGAAAATGTGAGACTGCCAGCAGAGAATTGTGACGGAGACCCGTGGCAGTGCTGATGCTTCCTGGAGTTCTCGCTGCAAATGAACCTGAGTGTTGTCCATCATTTAAAAAAAACTGGGCAGGCATGTGTGGAATGTGAAGATGTGCCCAAAATCACCAGCATGCTTGATGCATTATAAGCATTGCCTTTGTAATTGTATTTTGTAGCAATGCCAGATAGTTGGCACAATTTACCCAATATAAGTGGCCATCCATGATGAGCATGGATGTTGTCAGTGTTGAGGACTATACACGAATCTATGTGACATCTCTTGGAAATGTACCAAAGGATTTCACATACAAGGAAACGCTTTGAAGCGCATTCACTATTCCATGTAGGACACCTATTTCTTGCACCGTAATTTTGCACAATCAGTAATACAATGGCTGGAATAGTTGGTCTGTTTTTGATATTGGTTGAGGGAGAAATGTTGGAGAGGCCACCAGGAGAACTCCCTGCTCTCCCTGGAAAATGTCCAGTGAATTCAGTAACATCCTGTAAAGTCCTGAACCTTCTAAATTGGAGGCAAGAGCCTGTACTCCAGAACAACGATGGGGTGAATGCCTAGCTGCCTCTATTATTGGCTGATGAATAAAGTTTTGCTGCAAGGCTAACTCAATAATTCTGGAACAACCTCTTGCATTTATACAACTCTTACAAGTTTGTGTTTGTGAACTTATTATTCTAACAAATCTTCACCAAAGCTGCATTTCTGAATCAAAGCCTGAATCAAAAAGATGTCCTGGCTTCCAGGTGCCATGGTAGCTCTTTGCAGGCAGACAGCAACATCCTGTCCCAAGTAGAGCCCTTTGATACTGGCATCCCCATCGCATCATAAATGCTATAATGGTTGCCAAGGGTGGTAAGATAAACAGATTAGCTTACATGAAAGGTGCAGTATGAAAAAAGGCTTGTTAATGTTGTCATAACTTCATTGTTTTGCGTTTGCATTTAAATTGCTATCTTGTTCCTTGCATCTGCCAGCACCTTGTGTACCTGATCTGTTTGGGGAGCTTCCAGAAGCGAAAAATGACCTGAAGGGAGAGAAACGCAAATTGACGGATCAGAATGGATCCAAAGGACATGAGGAGAAGAAGCTTTGCAAAGGTATCGTAGCTAAATGGGCAGAGTGAGAAAAGGACTAACAGCAGGTACAGAACACATTGGTTAATGGAGACCTTCTTAATAAAATATTTATCAAAAGGGACAATCACTTAGAAAAAGATTTGTCGCAGGAAAGTTTTTTTCCACAGTTTTTTTTCCCTCCAGTTCTTTTCTACCTCTGTTTCCTATCTCCCATTTATGTCTTTTTGCAACCCAGTATAATGCTGCAGATTGTTGTTATGATAAATATACAAATAATAGCGAGCAATTAGGGGAATAGCGATGACAATGTAATTTGGTTCAACTTGAAAGCAGAAAAGGGCATTGAAGAATTAGAAGTTATGAATGATGAACTAGAGAAAGACAAATTTCAGTACAATGAGAGAGATCTGGGCTGAATTAACTGGCAGCAAAATGGTTGACATCTGCGATGGGGAATCCTCAAATATGAGAAGAATAGAGTGCAAAATAAAAGGGAACATGAAAAATTGACACCAGGCGATATAAGAGAAATTATGTCTTTTATAAGAGTACTTAGCAAAGAGAGCAAGTCCGTTCAGGGATGAAGATAGGCATCTAGTTGCGAAGGAATGAAGAAATAACAGAGGCATGAAATAAATGTTCCATTTGCATTTACAAATGATGGTGAAAATGTGAATCTAACATAAGAAACAGGAGCAGAAATAGACCATTAGGCCCTTTTGCTCCCCAACCTTGTTCTCAATTCTCCTCATGGCCTTGCCCATCCTTTTCTCTAACCTCCCCAAGCCAAACAGACCTCTGATCTCTGTGCTTCTCCAATTCTAGCCTCTAGTAGGTCTTGGATTTTAATCGCTGTACCACTGGCAGCCATTCCTTCAGCTGCCTAAGCCCCAAGTTCTGGAATTCCATTTCCAAAACCTCTCCACCTCTCTACCTTCACTCCTGTAAGAGCCCCTGTAAAAAAAAAAAAAATTCTCTTTGTCTAACCTTTTGTTGCCTGTCTTGATATCTTCTTATGTGGGTCAATGTAAAATTTTGTTTGTTAGTTTTACTTTGAAGGCCCTATATTAATATAAGTTGTTTTCTAAATCCACATAACTATACCCCAGCATGAACCAGTGCTTTAAGGAGAAATGGAGGGCAGGGTGCAAGCAATAGAGGGCGAGGGAGAATTCCTTGTTCCCATCAAATTGGAAAACAACAAATGTAAGTGCTCTATTCAAGAAATCAGGGAAGCAGAAAACAGGTACAGGCCAGTTAGCCTAACATCTGTCATAGGGAAAATGCTGGAATCTATTATTAAGGAGGTTATAGCAGGGCACTTAATCTTAATACAATCAGACAAAGTCAACATGGTTTTGTGAAAGGGAAATCATGTTTGACTAATTTATTAGAGTTTGTCGAGGAAATAACAAGCAACATAATGAAAGGGGAACCTGTAGATGTGGTATACTTGGATTTCCAGAAGGCATTTGACAAGGTTCCACGTCAAAGGTCACTATCCAAGATGAGAGCGCATGGTATAGGGGGTAACGTATTAACGTGGATAGAGGATTGGTTAGCTTACAGGAAACAGTGTGGAGATAAATGGGTCATTTTTGAGTTGGCAAGATGTAACATGTGGAGTGCCACAGGGATCAGTGCTGGGGCCTCAACAATTTACAACCTATATCAATGACTTTGATGAAGGGACCAAATGTATGCTTGCTAAATTTGCTGATGACACAAAGATAGTTAGGGAATGAGCTGTGAAGAGAACATAAGGAGTCTACAAAGGGAAACACTTAGGTTAAGTGAGTGGGTAAAAATTTGGCAGATAGAGAATTATGTGAGAAGATGTGAACTTGTGCAGTTTGGCAGGAAGAATAGCAAAACAGCATATTATGTAAATGGAGAGAGATTGCAGAACTCTTGTACAGAGGAACCTGGATGTCCTGGTAATGAATCACGAAAAAGTTAGTATGCAGGCACAGCAAGTGATTAGGAAGGCAAATGGAATGTTGTTTATTGCAAGAGGAATGGAATATAAAAGTAGGGGGAAGTTTAGCTAGAGAAGTATGAGGTGTTAGTGAGACATCTAGAGAACTGTGTACAGCTTTGGTCTCCTTATTTGAGAAAGTATATAATTACATTGGGAGCAGTGCAGCCAAGGTTCACTTGACTGCACTGGGGATGAAGGTGTTGTCCTATGAAGAACAGTTGGACAGGTTGGGCCTGTTCCCATTGGAGCTTGGAAGCATGAGAGGCAATCTTATTGACACACAAGACCCTGAGGGAACTTGACAGGGTGGACGCTGAAAAGATGTTTCCCTTTGTGGGGCAGACACTAGAACTAGGGGATACAGTGTAAAAATAAGTGGCCTCCCATTTAAGACTGAGATGAGGAGAAATTTTTTCGCTCATTAGTCATAGGGGCTAGACAGGAAAGTAGAGGCCACGATCAGATCTTATGATCTTATCAAATGGCAGAGTAAGCTCGAGGGGCTAAATGGCTACTGCCACCTCCTAATTCGTATGTTTTTTTAACATGGGGAGGGGGTGGGAGGATTGGAGAGATATTTTGTAAAGTAGTGATGAGCAGATTTTCAGCATCTACAGTTTTGTAAATAGTTTTTTTGTGTTTTCCTTCAGGATTTGTCACCTTAAAGGGTTATGTCGCAGAGAGAAAGGGCGAACGAGAGGAAATGCAGGATGCGCATGTTATAATTGACGATTTTACGTTGAGCTTCACGCGGTTGCCATCAGAAATGTAAGTATCAAAGTGACAGAACTCAGAGCGGCCTTTATGTTTACAGGGTGAGAACTAGCTTACTACCCACAGTTTATAGGTGGACTAGAGGGAGCTTTACTATGCAACAGACCATTCTCTATGGTATTGGGAGTTCTTGTATGGCAAAGCACAGACTGGAGCATTGTTCCTAGCCTCTACTGTCCCCTTTTTTTTGAGTTTGCGAGGGTAGTTTGCGATACTGCCCCCTTTGGAGAGGCTAAAGGCCTAGATTCACACTCACTCCTACCTCACATCCCTTGCTTTGTACCACATGCCTGTATGAGCATACTCAAGCTCATATGTAATCCTGCCTACCAGTTCTGTGCAGTGTAGTTTGTGGAGATTTAACACTATGAGGGTTTCTTATCATAGAACATTAGTCCTGGCAGCTAAGTAGGGTGTACAGCAGTCCAGCAGATATGTTGCTGGTCTATTGATCAGAGCTCAAACTCCACCAAGGCAATTTGCGAATTTGGCAGAAAAAAAATGTCTATGTGGCACAAGGCTGTAGAATTATTATAAGAATCCAACGAGTTCTCGTCAGTCCTGTAGGATAGGAAACCTGCCATCCATGCCCGGTTTGGCCTATATTTGACTCCAGTCCCTCACCAACTCTGTTGACTCTTAATTGCTTCTGAAGAGACCTTTCAAGCCACTTTGCACAGGGCAGCTAGGATGGACTGTTAATACTGGTCTTGCTCACACTCTGAGAATGAAATTGAGTTAAACAGTTTCTTCAGGTGACATGAACAGTGTGCTGAATAATGTAGCTATCATTTCTCTCAAATCTCCTTTCTTCTCTGCCTCTGGTTTAGCTCTCGATTGTCATACTTTGCTGTTTTTGATGGCCATGGTGGAATACGAGCATCCAAGTACGCAGCGCAGAACCTTCACCTCAATCTGGCCAGGAACTTTCCCAAAGGTAACAACACTGCTGCAGAAAAGGCGAACTGCGACATTTAATCTGAAATTCAAGCTCAGTTGGTGAACTGGTATTCAATCACTTATAGGACTGGCTATGTGAGAGTGGGATTTAGTCATGGACATGACTCCTTTTTCAGATGTAGGTGGCGTTTAACCCCGAAGTTGTCCCCTGATGGAATGGGAGTGGGGTTTAGTCCTGAAGATACTTTATGATCAGGCAGAGTTACTTTTTTTAAAGCACAACTCCATTGGTAACTCGGGCTAATGTGTTTTTCCTTGACTGTACATATCAAAGTATCCAACAGAATAGCTAAGCATTGGATTGTGATCTATTATTGTTTTCATTTGAGGAGCTCCCTCATAGGATCTCTGCAGAATATCACTGTTCAATGTTCACTTAACTTTGGATCTCATTCTAAATTAAAATTAAGATGTTACTCTATCATTGGCACAGAAACATAAATAATTCGAGTAGTTAAAATATAATTAAGTGGAATTTTTTTTTACATTATCCTGGCTCCTGTTAGCTTAATGTCTCATAGATATCCCTCCATTATTCCAGCATTGTTATCAGTCCAATATGTGAGACTCTAGGTTGAGCCCAGCATGAGCGCCTACTTTGATCTGCTGCAAGTTTCCAGAATGAAATTTCAATGAACAGATTTTGAACTCGGAAGTATGTGTGCCTAGGATTTGCAGGATGACTTTGTTTTCATTACTCCTGTTGATACCTCAAAAGCTCTGAATTACACTACACTTTGAACTCCCATATTCAAGTGAGATGATTTGGTGCAGAATAATCAGGTTTTCTTTTAATTACTCTGTATGCAGGAGAAGTGAATAGTATAGAGAAGACCATTAAGAAGTGCCTTCTAATGACCTTCAAGCAGACGGATGAGGGCTTTCTCAAGCAGGCATCAAGCCAGTGAGTAGTAGTATTCTGAAATTGGGTTAATTGTTCTTTTACACCTCCCAAGCACAGTTGAGGCCAACTGTAGCATCTCCTTTTCTTGGCATGGATAGGGTTTCATGTGGGGACATTCCTGATCTGTGCAATTTGTTGTCAGACTCCCTTGCCTTTCTCCACTGAACCCTTGGTTTAGTTATTGCGTTGATCATCGAATTCCTGTTGTTTGGTAGAGGAATTTCACTTGTGCTCCAAATTCTGAGAGAGCCTGTTTCCATACCGTTCTCTGGTTATGTCTTGTTTCCAGCCAAAGAAGCCAAAAGAATATCCTAAAGATGCAAATTATTGACTGGGCACACGAGGCGATTATCGATTGCAAGAGCAAATCACAATCTCTAATATGATACTTGGATCAAATGCATTTTTTGTCACTCATCAGACTCCTTTCCTCCTCTGAAACCAACTGCCTGGTCCACCAACCTTCTCTTGAATACAACATCCTGTCAAGTAAACTACCTTTCCTTGACTCGCTGCTTATTGACCATGTCATCTACTCCCTCCCTTCAGAGTTTGTTCTTAGCTGTCAGAATTATTGCCATCACCACCTCCTCATATGCACACCTTTGGCACTGCCCACTGCCGTTGAACCATTTGTTCCATTCCTATCTTTCCCAGTGTAGCCACATCTTCAATGGCCCATGGACATCTGTGCTGTGCCCAAGTTCCAACCTTGGGCACTCCTATCCCTCATATTAGCTGTCATTGGCACCCACCTTTACCTCCACCACCTCTCCTGATTCAGGCAACCTGACAGCACAGAATGTCCACTAACTAAAGTGAATAATTGAAGAAAGTTTTTTAGCTTTAGCCTTGCCAGTTAATCCAATCTGGGTGGGTACATGGCAATGTGAGCAGCTGTGTCCATCCAGGTGTAGCAGCAGACAGCCTTGGCTGATTTTTAATAGCCAGGTCTCATTAACTAGCTGCTTGCTGACACCTCGGCAATAAAGCCGGAAAGATGCTGCCCAGCAGGTAAAATCAGGTGTCAAGAAGCTGTCGCAGAGGATCCCAGAATAGCTCCCAGAACTTGATGAAGTGTTCAGGAGGGGAATCCTAGCTGGGGAGGAGGGGAGGTCCAGCTTTCTTCTTGGGCCTGAAAGATTACTTCTGGTTCTCCTGGCCTATGAGGAAACCTTTTTCTTTTATGAAACATTACATTCCTGGGCACCCTATGGCACCAGCTACTGTTTCTAGTGGCTTTTGCCTGTTCCCTTGTGGCCCCAATGCCCTCACTAGGAATCAGTCTGAGTATTTATCTTAGGCCCTGGGTAGGTATCATTAACTTCCACCACCCTCTGCACCCCATTCATCCAGTTTCCCCCGGGCAAGGGTAGCTAAAATACCATCCCCAACTTTCTGTCATCATGTAAAGAATAGCTTATTGAATTAAATTCTAGAGAGCAGCCACTGTGAAGTAGTAACCAGCACGAGTCAGCATCTTTCTGTGAAAGAGAAGGATGAAAGCGGAAAGAGTTGTCTTACAAGGCTTGTAAGTAGAGAGGGACAGTAATACAGGCAATTTTACTATTATTGCAGTCACTTCAGTTTGTCCAGGGATTGGTTTGGAGTTCTACCTATTTTTCCTGTTCTCGCTGGTATCTAGTGGTTAAAATCTGCTGTGGGTTCCTTATGCAGGTACTGTGTGGTGGAAGTATCAGGCATCATGCCAGTGGTCAGCTGGACTAAGACCAGGAAGATGTAGGTTTGTGTTGTTAAAATCCACGTCCATACTGCTAAATTGAGGAACCCAAAGTGCTCATTGTACTGCAGACGTGCATGTTAGGATGGTTTGTGAAAATTTTTTGCATATTTGACTTGTGACTAGTTCTGTTTGCCCAGCCATTGTTGACAGGATATATTTGGTCAGATCTTCCAATGACATGCCCCATCCCACAAATGAGAAGTAGCTGGTTGTGATGTCTTTAACGTCTACTGGAGAAAGCCTCAGGGCTACTTATCCTCCTGTAAATCTCTCTTCCCTCTTCAGTCATGACTTGTATGTAGGAAGTGTCTTCTCTTTATTTGGCTTTGTCCCTGTTTCCTCCTGGCATTGCCAAAAGACCTTTGATGCCTCATTATCGACATCTGTGAATGTGCTGGTCTGTTTCGTAGATCAGTATTTTAAGTAGAGCCCTTAATCATGCAGACATAATATTGCATAAAATCCTCCATGAACTTGGCTCAGTGAACTAACTCTTGTATGGTTTCTCACTGCAGGAAACCTGCCTGGAAAGATGGATCGACTGCTACGTGTGTTCTGCTGGTGGACAAAGATTTATACGTTGCAAATCTTGGTGACAGCAGGGTATGAAATTCTCACGAATAATGCAGATCTGTGCTGGAGATATCATGGTCTGTTGATGCATAACAATCCATATGCAACTGCACTTCATCTCTTCCATCTCTTCGGACTTTTTTTTTCTCTGTCACTTTCTTGTTCCTTATTTTTTCTCCTCTCACTCTCTCTTGCCCTTTACTACCCCATTCTTTCTCATTTTCTCTTTCTCCTTTACTCCCTCTGTCCTTCTTCCCCTTCCTTTATCTCTTCTCTGAAATTTATCTGATTCCTGTTACTCCCTGCCTCTTTCTGATTCTTTGCTATACTTTTTCTCCCTCTCTCCATATCTCTTTTGCTCTCTCCTTGTCTCAATTTCTGTTTCTCTCCCCTCTATCACTACATCCATTTTCACTCTCCATGTCTACTCTCTTTTCTATGTTTTTTATTTCTCTTGGTCCCCTCTATCTTGGTCCTCTTTGTCTCTAACTGTTCCTTCTCCTTCATTTTATCTCCTTCTCTCCCTGTCTTTATCCAATTTCTCCCAGTACTCTATGTCTGTATTTATTTCTTTCTCCATCTCTACCATTCTCTCACATTGTATCTGTTTCCTCTCCATTTTGCTGTTCTCTTTCCCTCCTTGACCTTGGTCGAGGGGAGTCAGAGAGAACAGACACTCTGATTGTCAGCCTGTCTGTTATTGCCTCCTTTCTTTGTTCCAGTTTCTTGTCTCTTTTCCATTTCTGCCACTGTTAATCAATTTCTCTGTGTCTGTTTACCCCTTCATATTGTGTTTCCTCTTTTCACTCTAACTTCTTCTTCTTCTATCTTCTTCTTTCATATTTTCCCCCCACCGCTTATTCCATGGACTCATTGGCTGTTCTCGCTCTAATTGTCTGCATCTCCTTTCAAAACGTAAACATTTGTCAGAGTAGTTTCTCACAATATTAGTGCTCCCAATGAAGAACCCATATTTAGTTTCAGCAGCTGTAGAACAGAGAGAGAGAGAAGTCTTCACTGTGTCGTTAAAAACTCGATGCAAGTTGAATGTTTCATTATACCTGTCACGTGTTGGCTATATTTGAATGTGGATTACTTGTCTCGGCTCATTGCTTACAGGCTTACTGATTAATAGTTGCAGAGAGAATCCAGTCTTGTGTATTTTGAGTGTTAAGTTCTAAAGGTCCAGAGTCTTCTACTGACTTCAGGAAGACACTGGAATTTGAAACTTAAGAACGAACCATGTGGCAATGAGCTATACAGACTGTGCTGCCAGTTATCTGGAACATACTGTCCCATATATTATAACTTGGACTCTGCACATGACGTGGTGGGCAAACTGTGTCCAGAAGGTATTGAGTTGGATTTGGTAATCTCAGGAGGGGGAGGGTGAGGCTTTCTCTCTTGCCAGTGCATCATGTACTGGGGGCACCCTGCATTACTAACTTACTGTGTACAGGGGTGTCATCCTCATACCAGCGCAGCATGTATGGGGAGAACTCTTTGGTAGCAACAAGCCACTGCTCTTTGCTCACCTCTGAACTGAAAAAACACAGAAGGTTAGTGAAGCTGGGTGCTGCCTCTGAAAACATTCTGAAATTGGTTTTAGCCACAAGGGGGTGGGCATGAAACAGATGATTCCTCCAAGAAGCACTGTACATGAGTTGAATATAGATGCATCGTAGCTGATCAGTCTTTTACATCACCAATGTACAACTGGTGTAGTCGTGCAGAGCTCCCACAGCAGATGACATAGTGTTAATGAAAAGGTGAACTTGTGCCAAGAAAGGCATTCAAGCTTGATAAGTTTTTTGTAAAATATGTGGCTCTAAAGGGACTAAGGGATCTGGAGCACACTGAAATAAAAACCAGGACAGCAGTTTGTCCTTGAACTATGAGAATAAGTGGGTTCACCTAATGAACGGAGAAGTTTTTTAAAAAAAAATTATTTTACCATTTACAGATCTTCAAGTTTAACGTCTTGGAGGTTTTGGGTGTGGACTGAGCCTCCTGATTTAAGTGCAGAGTGAAATGTCTCTGCAGCTATCTATTATCCAACATGTAACAAGGCTCATGATAGAAGATAGTGAATGCTTGAAGATAAGCTGGCTGGAATCGTTTCAGTACATTGACACCTGCCTGACCCATGCTGATAACTGTTATCTATGGCTACGTGCAGTTTAACAGCAGCGCCTTTGTTAGATGTTGTGATCGTTGTGGGATATTTTATATTTTCGTGTTTTATACTGCAATCACTCTCAGTGTTTGCTCTGCTGGCTGAGATTTACACTGATCTTCTTTCCTAAGCAAACCTGTTCTTTTTAAAAAAAGCAAAACATTGTTGATGCTAGAAATCTGAAATTTTTTTAAAAAACCCAGAAAATACTGTGGAGATACTCAGCCAGTCAAGTAGTATTTGTGGAGAGAGAAACAGTGTTTCAGGTCAGCCACCTTTCATTCTGATGAAAGGTCATCAACCAGAAATGTTAACTGTTTCTTTCTCCACAGATGTTGCCTGACCTGCTGAGTATCTCCAGCACTTTTTGTTTTTAATTCCTTTTTAAGATGGAAGTTGAGTTTGGGGGAGGGCTAGTAGTTCATTGTATGCCATCTTTTCTGGAATAAATTATGTGCAAGTATTCACCAATGTTGAAGTGTTAAACTTCTTATCGCCATGTGGGATTTCCAGACTGTTCTAGTGCTGCCATTGACAGATCACTCTGTCCTGGAGCAACTCCATTGACTTTAATCAAAACTATAACTTTGAAGTTGCTGATGTTCAGTGGCCAGGAATGTTGCGGAAGTGCGGAGAGAATCACTGACTCTACCTTGCCATGGAACAAGTAGAGGTGCTGGGCTCCAGGTACAAGAGGTACTAGTTGGAATAGTTTGTAGCTTCAGATCAGGGTTTAGATACAGAGTACAGCTCCCTTGATATTGCCCCATCAAATACTCCCAGGATGAGTATAGCCTGAGTTAGATTCAGTGTAAATGGATACACTGTCCCATCAAACACTTACAGCTCTGTTATAGTGTGGAATAAATATAGAGTAAAACTCTCTCTATAATGTCCTATTTTACACTCCCATGAAAGGTATTGCCCAGTTAAATACAAAGAATAATTCATTGGTGCAGCACAGGTAACAAATGCATTGGGTTTCACATTTCTTTATATGTCCCAGTATCATAACTTATTAGTTTGAGAACTTGCATCAAATTGAACAGTATATATAATATGTCATGAGTGTACATGTGTCTGTGATGTATTTGGATCAGTGTGTATGCAGTCTCTGGGGTGGTGGGGGGTGATGCAGTGAGGTACTTGCATTAGTTCTTTAACAATCAGTTCATTAATTGTTAATGGACTTAGCCCTTTACCTGCTGAAATAAAATTTGCTTTTTTGTTCTCAGGCCATTCTTTGTCGCATGAATGAGGCAAGCAAGAAACTAACAGCCCTGCCACTGGCAAAGGAACATAATCCCACCCAGTACGACGAGAGAATGAGAATTCAGAAAGCAGGAGGTACAGTTAGGTGAGGAGTAAATTTTAAAAATTTCAGGAGAATTGAGGGCAGCTGTCAGATCAAACACATCATGATTCTAAGTCAATATCTGCTGCAAAAGGAAAGCAAGGTGTGCAGTGAAATCTCTTTCTCACCAGATCCATGTTGCCAAACCAGTACATTGGCATGTATAAAGCCATGTATTCCTGAGGTCCTGCAGTGTGTGGGTCCGGGTCCCATATCCAAAATCCGGCACCCTTGGGACTGAGACTGTTATGGATTTTGGATTTGCCTGGATTTTGGACATGGGAGCTGAAAGTGGCCAGGAATGTTGCGGAAGTGCAGAGAGAATCACTGACTCTACCTTGCCATGGAACAAGCAGCTTTGTGTCTGAAGAATAGGGAGGACCGTTGGAGGCAGATCTTAAAGCGCTGCAATGAGCTCGGGTCCTGTGTGTGTATACAGCTCTCAATGATTCCGTCCTTTGGGATTAACCCAAAAATGGCCTCTTCATTCCTGCATTTACTCTGTTCCAGATCTCCTGAGAGAGGAACTATTTTATTATTTATTTAACTTACCAGCTGTGAAACTCTTCATATAGTCATCAGAAATGCACCAACATAGACTTGGCATTTATGCAGTCAAAGAATTTAACTGAATATCAAAAATGTCTGATATTCAGATAGCTGGAGTTTGAACATCAAACCTATAGGACAATCTTGAATATGTTGAAAACCAGAATGGGTCTCTGTTTTGTAAATCAGTGTCTCTATGGTGTTTGGAGATGAGGCAACTAATAGTGTTAATGTAGAATGAGCTCCCTTTAGCATCACTTTCTCCAGGAATGGTAAACAACGATTATGAATGAGCATTTGGATCAATTGTGAGAGATTTTTGGGGTTCAGTACAAACTGATAAAAAAAATCTTTTGTGGACCACTTAAATGGCAGCAGTTCCAAGAAACTAGAGCTAGAACAGTTTGTAACACAGGTGGAGCCCATTCACCCCACAGTATCTCATAATGGCTTTTGCTAAAGCAGTCCATAATTCATCCCACTGCTCTGCTATCTTCTGACAATTCTGTATCTTCTTCTTCAAACGTTATTTGTTTTTCTCTAAAAAGATGCAATAGTTTCAGTTACTCAACTATTCCCTTTAGCAAAATGTCTCATGCTCTTAACGGCTCTCTATGGAAAAAGAACTTCTCTTAAACTTTCCTCTCATCTCTGTGGCCATTTAAAATTATTGACTCCTCATCAATGGCTTCTTAGCCAGGAAATGTAATCTTTACTCTATTCACCTGATCAAAGTTCTTCATAATTTTAAAAACCTCTATTTTACCACTTACTTAGTAACAACTTACTCTATGAATCTATATTCTCACTTCCATCATTTGTAAAAAGTAACAAAAATGTACCTTGTCTCTGTCACACCGACATCCACCACAACTTCCACATGTAGCCTAATGAGATGCAGCTCTATTTCATCTGACTTGATCCTCCATTGCCTCTATGTCCTTAAACTTATCGCCTCTTGGTTAGTCTGTCCTCCCAAACCCCACTTCAGTCCTTCAGCATTGCTCAACCTTCCTACACTCCTATTGCCATACGAGGCTTAACTCTCTCATGGGTAAGCCTACAACTTCTCTGTGCCCCTGTTGGACCAAAGGTCCCTGGGGGCACTCCTTACAAACAGCAACTCCATCATGCCCTCACTAACCTTGCTGCCCAGAGCACATGAAGGGGGCTAAACTTGCCAGACTCCTTCCAGCCCCACAGCTCCTGAGGAATCTGCCTCTCTCCACACCTCCCTCTATAATGCCCATTAGCTTGTGAGCTACTTGCATGCCATTCATTAATTTATTGTGGATCATTGCATTGACACATGGCTTTGATGGAAATCTGGCTCTCTTCCCCTCTCGACACCATTTTGGCAGAATGATAAAAGAAGCTTATCTAAATGGTGAGAGATTGCAGAGCTCTGAGATTGAGGGATCTGGGTGTCATGGTGCATGAATCACAAAAAGCTAGTTTGCAGGTACAGCAAGTAATTATGAAAACTAATAGAATGTTATCATTTATTGTGAGGGGAATTGATTACTAAAGTTGGGAGATTTGCTCCAGTTATACAGGGCACTGTTGGGACCACATCTGGAGTACTTATTTAAGGAAAGATGTAAATGCGTTAGAAGCAGTTCAGAGAAGGTTTACTAGACTAATGCCGGGAATGGGCAAATTGTCTTATGAGGAAAGGTTGGACAAGTTAAGCTTGTATCCACTGGAGTTTAGAAGAGTAAGAGGCGATTTGATTGAAATCTATAAGATCCTGAGGGGTCTTGACAGGGTGGATGCGGAGAGGATGTTTTGGCTTGTGGGAGAATCTAGAAATAGGGATCACCGTGTTTAAAAAAAAAATAAGGGGTCGCTCATTTAAGAAACAGATGAGAAATTTTTTCTGAGGGTCATGAGTCTTTGGAGCTCTTTCAAAAGGTGGTGGAAGCAGAGCCTTTGAATATTCTTAAGGCAGAGCTAGATAGATTCTTGATTAACAAGGGGGTGAAAGGTTATCGGGAAAGGCAGGAATGTGGAGTTGAGGTTACATTCAGATCAGCCATGATCTTATTGAATGGCAGAGCAGACTCGAGGAGTCGAGTGGCCTACTCCTGTTCCGAATTTGTATGCACGTATACCTTTGCTGAAGTTTTCTAATCTGGCTACGCCTTTCTCCAGTTGCTCCAACCATGCCACTGCCATAGTGGTGTAACCTTTATTGCCAAACCACACCATGGTCTGTCCCCTACTCTTCGGGCATTTTCTCACCTTGTTCCAGCTCTCTTGCCTATCACTTAAAGCTTACAAAAAATCCTCATTCTCCAACCTCCCTGCAAGTACCAAGCCAAGTTTCTCACTAAGATATCGCCTCTATTTTCCTCCCTCAGCCTTTGCACTGAGTGACTTCTCATCGTCTGTGATTTCAACCTCCATCTCAATTCATCATGTGCTCCTTCTTCTGAGTTCACTAACCTCCTACCTGCCTCTCAAATTCTCCTTCAAATTATTTATCCATGTTCACAATCACCCCCTCAACCTTGCCATCTCACGTGCCCTCATGTGTCCCATAGCATCAATCACTTTAAGGCTATCTCTGTTCATTTCCTTGTGCCCCCTTTCACCCACATCTCCCTTCTCCAATTCCCAATCCCACTTTCACTTCCAACTGCTCTTTCAAATTCCCAACTGTTTAGTCTTTGCATTCTATTCACCACGATTTTTCTGTAGTTACCAATCTGCTCAATCACATCTTTTGAGGCCAGTTGCCATTAAAACCATTCCTTCTTATCCTGACCATCCATCTGGTACAGCCCTTGTCTTTGCTCCCTTAAGTCCATTTTTCCAATCGTAGCTAAATAATCACCTGGAATGGTTTCTCTTCCAGCTCCTGCACAGCTGCCTCTGGAGTCTGCCAAGGATCTATCCTTGGCTCCCTCCTATTTTCATCTACATGCTGGCCCTCTGCAACATCATTCGTAGACAGTGTTGGTTCCACATATACGCTAATGACACCAGCTCTATACTGACTCCTCCACTGTGCCTGATTCTGTCATTCTACTACTCCAACATCCAGTTCTGAATTAGCAGAAATTTCCTCCAACTAAATATTGGAAGACCAAAATTCTTTGTTTTGCTCTTGGGTCCCTGCCACATAATCTGTTCCTATTCCACTCACTGGTGACTGAGGCTGAACCACACTCTGCAATTTTCGTGGTATTTGACACAAGTTAAGCATCTAACTGCATAACCACTCTTATCACCAAGGCTCCTTTCACCTCCATAATATCGCATGACTATCACACTGCTGAAACCCTCATCCCTGCCTCTGTTACTGCTAGAATTGACTACTCCAACCACTCCTGGCTAGCCTCCCAAGTTCTACACCCCATAAACTTCAGGGTATTTAAAACTCTGCTGCCCATATCCTAATTTGCACCAAGTACCGCTCACCTATCACCCGAGTACTCACTAACCTACATTGGCTCTTGATTAAGCACTGCCTCCGTTTCATTGCTGTACCATAGGTGGTCCTGCCTTTAGCTGCTGAGGGCCTAAACCCCTTTACCTCTGTCCTCCTTTTAAGGCATTGCTTAAAACCTACTACTTTGACCAAGCTTTTGGTCATCTGTCCTAATGGTTTCTTATGTGGCTCAGTGTCAGATATGGTTTGATAACACCGCTGTGAAGTACCTTGGGACATTTTAATATGTTAAGGGTGCTATAGAAATATAAACTGTTGGTGTTAATCTGGAATAAACCCAGAATCCCCTCTGCAGTTGAACCTTTTGTGATGTTTGATACTGCTGGAGAAGCTGCATGAAAGGGGGCTTTTTAATGTAGTAAAGGGGGTGAGGAGATTGCCAAATTATCAACTGGGTCATGTCCACTTTCATGTTTATTAAGCCTAGAAGCCAGCCACAATCACAGTAACTGCATTGTTGTAGTATGGATGCTGTGTTTGTAGCACAGTTCAACTCCGGTGTTTCATTAGTTGATTATTTTAATCCTGTTTAGGAGTGTTTAACAGAAGCTCGTGCATCACACTGGCCAAGCCTGAGGCATAGAGCACTTCCTCTCAGCACTACCCTGGAATCACCACTTCCTGTCACTGGTCTAGTGCAGAAGCTCTTCAGCCTTTCCTGTCATGAAGTATGAACATAATTACCCGCATGGTGACTAACTCTGAAGTCCTCTCGGTGTTTAAGGATCCAGGTCCCTCCCTTGATTGGTTATTTATCCTAAAATTTACTTTTCAATTAACCTTGCTACATAGCAGAAAGGCTTCCAGTTCTGTCAAACACAGTAGCACAACTAGTAAATCTCCCTATTAGTATACAATGGTGCTTTTTTACAAGGTCTCTCTGCAGAAGTAAATTCTTGATTAGATATAATTTTTAATGACAAGTTTGTCAAGCTGAGGGATATCAGTGCTGGGGAAGTCGAACACTTTCCACAGTGCAGTGTTCACCCTGTGAGACAGTGTGTTATTACTTAATGACAAAACAAACAGTCTGACCTTTCAATGAAATCATCAACTTTTCCACACAAGCCTTAAACAATTGTGTGGAGCACAAGACTTAATTTTATAAGTCAGCAACAATGATTACATAGAATTTCACAGCACAGAAACAGACCATTCGGCCCAACTTCCCATCTTAGTGTTTATGCTACACATGCGCCTCTCCCCAGCTTCCTTCATTCCATCCTATAAGTATATCCTTCTATTCCTTTCTTGCTCATATATAGCTTCCCTTTAAATGCTTTTATGCTATTTGCCTCACCCACACCATGTGATATTGAGTGCTACTTTGTACACCATGACGAGTGAAGAAGTTTCTCCTGAATTTATTTTTGGATTAATAGTAACTAGCTTATGATACAAATTGTCCTATATATCTCCTTGCACAGAACCTTGAGTTTTGCTGTGCATACCAAACTTTCCCCCAGTAGGAGGAGCCAAAACTCCACCATCCTACAGCCCGTCCCCTCAATCGTTAGAAAGTTCTGATTCTTTATTGCTTACTAATTTCATATTTTAACTCCGGCAACAGTGATCCATCTCTTTACTTCAAAACTCAGGTTTAGACTCTTGGTGGCTATGCTGAAATCTCCAGAATATAATTGGTTTGAAATTCAACGTCAAAATTCAAGTTATTAGTTTCAGAATCTAGTTAAGATGCGTTCCTTGTTTCCCTTGAATTTATCTAATTTGTGCAGCAGAAGCACACTTCAAGGTTCATGGGTTTCTGGGTAAGTATTGGGGTCCTTAAGTGCCTGCGGTCGTGGACTTGCTACACTCTGCACTTCCTCCATGGTATGATATATTTGGGAGAAGACTGAACTTGGGTGCTCCAAGTGTGGTCTGATCAATGCATTTATAAAGTCAATGCATAATCTTCTGGCTCTCTGTAGCTTGACTAACAGAGCAATAGTATCCTATTGCTGTCCAAATGGAACATATGGATTTGTGGAATCTAGAAGTTGTCATTAGACTTGGGAGCGGGAGTAGGCTGTTCAGCATTTAAGCCTGCTCTGCCATTTAATAAGATCATGGCTGATCCAATTGTGGTCTCAACTCTACTTTCCTATCTGTCCCCCATAACCTTTGACTCCCTTGTCTATCAAAAATCTATCTAACTGCACCTTGAATACATTCCATGACCCAGTCTCACTGCTCTCTTGGAAAGAGAATTCGACATGCTAACGACCTTTTGAGAGAAAAGATTTCTCCTCATTTCCATTTTAAAAGGGAAACCTCTTATTGTTAAACTGTGTCCCTTAGTCCTAGTCTCCCCCACAAGAGGAAACATCTTGCCAGTGTCCACCCTTTCAAGTCCCCTCAGGATCTTTTATGTTTCAATAATATCACCTCTCATTCTTCTAAACTCCAGTGAGTTTGGTCCCAACCTGTTCAATATTTCTTCATAAGTTAAGCCCTTCATCCCAGGAATGAATCAACTGAATCTTTTCTGTACTGCCTCGAATGTAATTATATCGTTTTTCAAATAAGGAGACCAAAACCATACACAGTATTCCAGATGTGGTCTCGCCATGGCCTGAAACAGCTGCAGTAAGCCTTCCCTACTTTCATATTCCACTCCCCTTGCAGTAAATACCAACAATGAGCAATAAACTGCTCACTGATGCCCAGTTTGGGTTCCACCAGGGCCACTCAGCTCCTGACCTCATTACAGCCTTGGTTCAAACATGGACAAAAGAGCTGAACTCCTGAGGTGAGAGTGACTGTCCTTGACATCAAAGCAGCTTTTGACCAAGTGTGGCATCAAGGAGCCCTAGCAAAACTGGAGTCAATAGGAATCAGGGGGAAAACTCTCTGCTGGTTGGAGTCATACCTAGTACAAAGGAAAATGGTGTGGTTGTTGGAGGTCAGTCATCTCAGCTCAGGACATCACTGGAGAGTTCCTCAGGGTGGTGTCCTAGGCCTAACCATCTTCAGCTGCTTTATCAATGACCTTCCATCCATCATAAGATCAGAGGTGAGGGTTGTTCGCTAATGATTGCACAATGTTCAGCACCATTCGCGATTCCCCAGATACTGAAGCAGTCCACGTCCAAATGCAGCAAGACCTGGACAATATTCTGGCTTAGGCTCGCAAGTGGCAGGTAACATTCGTGCCACACAAGTGCCAAACAATGACCATCTCCAACAACAGAGAATCCAACCATCACCCCTTGAAGTTCAATGGCATTACGATCACTGAATCCCCCACTCTCAACATCCTGGGGGGTTACCATTGACCAGAAACTGAACTGGACTAGCCATATAAATACTGTGGCTACAAGGGCAGTTCAGATGCTAGGAATTTTGCGATGAGTAACTCGCCTCCTGACTCCCCAAAGCCTGTCCACCATTTACAAGGCACAAGTCAGGATTGTGATGGAATACTCCCTACTTACCTGGTGAGTGCAGCTCCCACAACACTCAAGAAACTGGACACCATCCACAACAAAGCAGTCCGCTTGATTGGCATCACATCCACAAACATTCACTCCTTCCAGCACCGAAGCACAGTAGCAGCAGTGTGTACCATCTACAAGATGTCCTGCAGGAATTCACCAAGACTTCTTATACAGCACCTTCCAAACCCACGACTGCTACCGCCTAGAAGGACAAAGGCAGCAGATGGAGGGGAACTTCCAGGTGGTGGTATTCCCATCTAAGTGATCCACCATCCTGACTTGGAAATATATCACCGTTCCTTCACTGTCGCTGGGTCAAACTCCTGGAACTCCCTTCCTAAAAGCACTGTGGGTGTACCGATACCACATGGACCGCGGCGGTTCAAGAAAGCAGCTCACCACCACCTTCTCAAGGGCAACTAGGGATGGGCAATAAATGCTGGCCCAGCCAGCGAAGCCCACATCCTGTGAACGAATAAAAACAAAAATTCAATTTGCATTCCTAACCATTTTCTGTACCTGCTTGTGATTCGAGTACCAGGACACCCAGATTCCTCTCTACCACCGATTTCTGCAATCTTGCTCCATTTAAATAATATGCTGCTTTTCTACTCTTCCTGCTAAAGTGGACAAGTTCACATTTTCCCACATTAAACACCATCTGCCAAATGTTTGTTTTGCATTATGGTGCCATTGTTGAGCACCATGTCCTGTATGGGTTTATTTGATGTCTCAATGATGAGATCTTGAGACTTGTATGTTTAAACATGAACCATTTATTGTTAATCTTTGACTATATACAGATCCCAGTTGGTGGCATGCTTGGTGTTGCTGCCATGCAGGTACGCTGCTTCTAGAGGGTTCTACAAGTCTGTTACCATGTGACTCTATACATCATACTGTGGGCGGTGCTATTCTCCAGTTCCATGTTAGCCCCTGCTGTGCCTAGCACCTTTATATTATAATGGCATGCAGGCACACACAACATAGAACATCCCCCTTCTCAAAAGAAAACTTTTTCCTCCCTTCTAACAAAGTATAGCTATTTGTAATACAATCTTTACTTGCTACCCCTTCTCCCTGTCCGCCCCACCCAGTCTCTGACTTTATGAATTCAGATGGTCTTGAGGCTTGACAGTTCTGCCATATATCAGCATGTCACGTTTGGGGGAATGGTAGTAGTACTCTGTTTCTGGTCCTTGGCTATCTCCATTTGATTTGCTTTTTGTGCTCCTTCAAGTTGTGTTTTTTGTTCTTAACAACCCGTCTGCTTTTTTTGGTCACTGTGGGTTTGTCCTGTTCTTCCAAAGGGAAGGTGCACTCCGTTCATTCCTAGAGTGGACTTGAATTTTCTTTTTCCATGGTGTCCGCCATGTTCTTGCTGGACTTGTACATTTTGCAAATGGAACCTTCACCTCCACCTATGTCACAATTTCAGCCAAACATTTGTTTGCTAGTTTATTTTCAGTTGTTTTGCTGCTTATGAATCTTTTCATTCAGCTCAAAGATTCTCAGTACGTCTGAGACATCCAGTCCTATGTCTTCATCTAGTTCCTTGTGCTTTATGTTTTCCAATCTTTTTTTCTGTTGCAGACAGAGAAAGAACTTAGTCCTTGTCTTTCATTTTGGCTTCGCTGTTGGCCAACCAACTCTGTCTTTGGCATTGTTAGATTGTTTCAGTTCTGTAATTGCGCTACTCATGGCTTCATTATCCGCTTGCAATTTGGAAAGTTCTATAGCTTTTATTTTCAATGCCTCTCCGTTTTCATTCAATTGCTTCTTCAGATTGTCAGTCTTTTACTTGTAGCTTTTGGCTTCCTCCTGGAATATTGAACATTATTGAGTCTTCTGTGCCAACTGGTTCTTCAGTTTGTTCAGAGTGACGTTAAATTTGGTTTGCTTCAATTTTCCAGAAGAATGAACTTTTACCTAAGTGGTTCTTGTAGCCTGTGAAGGTCTTTCAACAGGTTTTCCTTTTCTTTGCGAAGCTCGCTTACTTCATCCTGTTTTCCTGTAATTCATGTTCTTTCATTCTGCTGTTTAAGACAGCCATTATTTCTTCATATTGCAGAATGGTTACGCATTCTTTTTGCATTTGATCTTGAAGGACATTCAGCTGTTCTTTCAACTGTTTATTTTCTTGCTGACCTCTTGCCAACTCATCCTGGGCTTCAGTGCATCATTTCTGAAGTAATATTCAACAACCTTTTCTGCTCCTTATGTTTTTCCATAGCTACATATTGATCTTTCAAGGAGTCTTTCAGGGTCGCAACTTCGTGCGAGCCTTTTATGCCGGCTGTATATTCGGTTGAGTTTTCCCAACACCTGCTTTGATTTGCCAACTGTAGAATTAAAGGTTGTTATTTCTTCCTGACACCTTTCGTGTCGTCTCCTGAAATTTATTTGTTCAGATCTCGAACAGCTTAGTTCATGCATTTTTAAAGATGTATATACTCAGCTTGAAGCTTGCGCTTCAAATCTTGCAGTTCAGCTCTGATGAAAATATTTTCCTGTGGACCAGCTTCATTTACTTATTGCACATTTTACTTCTTTTGAGTTACCTCAGTTAGCTTTCCTTCATTCACAACCACCTGCTCACTCCTCACTGCCATCTGTCGCCCTCGCTCGGGGGATGGGGGGATCTCTTGCTGCCCTCGCTTTTGGGGGAGGGATCTCTTGCTGCCTTCGCTCTGGGGGGGCATCTCTTGCTGCCCTCGCTCTGCCTCTGGGAGGGTCTCTTGCTGCCCTCTGCCCTTTATTGGGGGTGTGCTGGACCTTCTTCTAAGGTCAGCACTCCCCACAAATTGGAGTTTAAAATATCTGTCAAAGCCTTTTAATATCTCTCCAAATGTTGTTAGGTTTTGATCTATTTGTTGGCTGTGGAAACTTCACCAGCAAATGAACCAAACAGGAATACAAACTTGTACTTCTGATTCCTTATTTAATCCTGTAATTCTCCTGTAAACTAAAAATTGTCTTCCTAAAGACTCCCACTTTTGTGTCTGAATTAGCCAGTTCCTTAATCAAAATATATCTGGATCTTCTAATTTCCTGTCCATGGCTGTTTTCTTTTCTCTTGTAGTTACTACTCTAAATGTCATTGCCCCTATAAGCCTATCAGTGCAGTAGCAGTTTTTTTTTTCACTCAGGCTGTCTGCAGCCTGTCGGTTTTCTTTTGTTGTGAGTTTCCTGTGCTTTTATGATTTTGGCAGGCTCCCTGGCAAATGTCGGTCTTTTTTAAAACTGCAAAATAGCAGCATTTCTTTTCTGGGTGATTTTTCTTTTTTCTTTGTTTTACCTCTGCAGGTCCTTTTTAAAAAAAATTTGAACATCCGCGCTTTGAGAGTTTCAAGGGACGCATGCTTTTTTTAATACTTACAAGCTGGTAACTCTGCAGCACTTTTCTATGCAAGAAGCCAGGGACCTGACTGAAAAGGGTTCCCTTTCTCTCAAACTCTGCAGGCTTTTTCTTTTTGTTTTACAGTGTGGTTTTTCTTTTTAAACTTTAGACTTTTTTTAACTTCAGCCCAGCCACCACGTGTTATGGTGTTGGCTGTAGACCCCTTCTGCAGCTTTCTTTCAACTGCCCTCTGAATGTTGAGCCCTGGGACCACCACCTAGTCTAAAATGTAAGTACAGCCTTTTTGTAATTTTTGCTCACTGTCTTGTGATCTGACCAGGTTCTTTGACTCTGCATCACTCAGAGTCTTGCACTTTTTTTGTAGTTTTGCTTACCCAACTTGTGATCAGACCTGATTTCTTCACTTGCGGGTATGGCAGTGGATCTGTACTCACTGGTGGATTCCTGAATTTCCAAGTCTGTAACAAAGCTTCTTAAATTGTTTTTTCCACATCTCTCTGGTTTGGCTTCAGCTGCTTTTAGTTTCTCATACCTTGGGATACGGGATAATGTTCAGGGTTCATTGTTTAAAATGCCACCTTTCATATCACCGTTGATCACTATGTTGTGTTCCACAGCTGTTCACATGTTCTGTTATGGGTTTGTTCGATGTCTCGATGATGACATCTTGAGACTTGTATGTTTAAACATGAACCATTTATTATTAAACTTTAACTATGTACAGATCCCACTTAATGGCATGCATGGTGCTGCTGACATGCCGGTAGGCTGCTTCTAGAGGGTTCTACAAGTCTATTACCATGGGACTCTATACGTCATACTGTGGGCATTGCAATCTCCAGTCCCACGTTAACCCATGCTCTGTCAAGCACTTTTACATTACAATGGCATGCAAGCACACACAACGTCATGCAACAGTTTGCCCATTCACTTAATGTATCTAAATCCTTGTGTAGACTCTGCCTTCCCTTGGCAGCTTACTTTCCTACCTATCTTGGGTCATTGACAAATTTAGCTACCATACATTTGATCCTTTCATCCAAGTCATTGATATAGTTTGTAAATAGTTGACACCTGAGCACTGATCCCCGTGGCACTCCACTAGATTCAGTTTGCCAACCTGAAAATTACATATTTATCCCTTCTCTCTGCTTTCTGTTCACTGACCAATCCTTTATCCATCCTAATATGTTACCCCCTACACTACAAACTCTTCTTTTGGTGTAATAACCTTTAATGTTAACGCCTTATCAGATGCCTTTTGGAAATCCAAGTACACCACATCTACGGGTTCCCCTTTATCTCCCTTCCATGTTACTTTATCAAAGAACTCAAATAAATTAGGTAAAGACAATTTTTCTTTCATAAAACCCTGTTGACTCTGTCTGTTTCCATTATGATTTTCTAAGTGTCCTGTTATAACCTGCTTAATATTGGATTTTAGCAATTTCCCATTGACTGATGTTAGGCTAACTGACCTATTGTTTCTTGCTTTTTTTCTCGCCCCTTTTACTTGAATAAAGCTGTTACATTTGCTATTTTCCAATCCACCAGACCCTTCCAGAATCTCAAGAATATTGGAAGATTATAAACCCATGCCTCGACCATCTCTGCAGCCCTTCTTTTAAGACCTTAGGATGATGAGAGAGTAGAGGCATTGGTTATAATGTTGCAAAATTCCTTAGGTTCTGGATGTCAATGATGAATGGTAAAGTTTCTTGAATTTTCCACCTGCTCTGTACTTTGTGTTTATCCACGTCCATATAGAAATGAGCATCAAGCCAGAGGACTTTGAGGAAAGTTTTCTATTTTTAGAGTGCAAGTGGGAGGTAACATCACAATTATTTATCATCTTATAGCTAAATGTGTCTCTGCATTAATCTTTCCATGACTCAGCACAATGTAACATTCCTGAGATGAGTTGGTCTCTGCTAAAATTTCAGCTGGGGAGTTAACCATTTTCTGCAGAAGGTAGTGTCATCAGCAAAGTGAACAATTTTTGTTATCAACCAAGATGAGAGGCTGATTCCCTACTTGAGCACATGACAGAGAATGCTACTGAGCAAGTTGTGCCCCACAGCCCCTGATTTTCTGTCAGCAGTTTAAAGCCTATGACCTAATGACTAATGGTCACATCTCTCCAGGAATACTCAGTTGCCGAATTGGCCCTGAAGAATGGCTTGTTTGGGTCCCTGGGGGATGGCCAGTCTAAGTGCTAGGCTAAGGAACATTGTAAGTAGTGTAACTAACAACTATGTCTGGCAGGTTTGTTGCCCTGTAACATGCTTATTTTGTGTGTTTATTGAGCATAGGTCGATATGTTGATTTTTTTTTTTTCCACCCCCCCCCCCCCCCCCCCCCCCCCCTACATAGAGATGGTCGAGTGATGGGTGTGCTGGAGGTGTCACGCTCGATTGGAGATGGCCAGTACAAACACTGTGGCGTGATATCAATACCAGACATTAAGCGTTGTCAGTTAACGCTGAATGACAGGTATGGTGGAATGGTTAGTTAGTGCGATAAGATGAGTGCTGCTGTTTAATGCTGGCATTACTCAGGATTGGGTGAAACACTAGCCTTTCACTTCTGGGGCTTGGATACGGGTCCTGCCCAGTAAAGTGTAATGAAGGCTTTTATTCCAGATCTTTGGGTTTTTAAATTCCAGGTAATTTTCTTGGGTTCAGAGTCTACACCCTTTCTATTCTTGACAAACTGGAATAAGCTTTACCTGCAATATCCAAGTAATTTGTGTTGAGCTCAGATTGATAAGGAAACCTTTGATCCTGTATTTTTGGTTTACTGATTATTTCACATGCCCTCATATGACCTTCCTCAACTTTAAGACATTAGAATAAATGTTTCACTTGGCTATGCCTTGGGCTATAAATTGCTGAGTAGATCTATTAACCATAGATTGATAAGTGAACAGAAACCAATACAATGCAGAATTACAATAGTTATAGGCTTAACTAGCCATCGTCAGACGATGGGCAATTGTGTTGACTGCACTGTGAACAGGAACTGACTTAAAGTCCCAAACATTAACCTTATATGGCAGTTTACTGTTTACTATTGTCCACATTATCTCTGTGGCCTATCTATTGGTCTCTGTTTTTGGATGGACAGCTAAATTGAACAAGACAGGCTGAGAAACATTTTTCGAATTAGACTGGATCCCATCACATTTCCACTTTCCTTCAGTTCCAAAGAAGAGCCATATTCGACTTGAAATGTTAACACTGTTTCTCTCTTCACAGATGCTGCCAGACCTGCTGAGTATTTCCAGTACTTTGTTTTTATTTCTGATTTCCAGCATCTGCAATATTTTGCTTTTATTATAGAAATCTGATTGTGTCCTGCTACCTCTGTGGATGATCCACCTGAAGAGTTTCAGCCCCAAAATATTAACAAAACAACTGCACTATTTCTAATGTTATGATTGGAGTACATGCAGGGCCTATGCCACAGCATTGGGAGGAGCTGCAGGTACCTGAGCCACTGTAACACCAGTGCCAGAGTGTGAAAGGCCTATACCTGAACCACACTGTGAGACTAGTGTCACAATTGTACAATTGTACAATTACAGCCATAGAGAGAGCTTTAAACTAAATGGGTGGTGGGGGGGGAAGGTTTGCAAAGTTAAAGAGAAAGGACAAGGCAATAGTGTAGGGTAGCGATGTGGGTAATGATAACCAGGAAGGGACAGTGTACCAACATGGGAGTGTACCAACATGGGAGTGTACCAACATGGGAGTGTACCAGCAAATAAGGTCAGAGTGGGAAAAATATTTAAAAAGACAGAAATAAAAGCTCTCTATCTGAATGCATGCAACATTCGTAACAGTGGTTTGATTGACAGCACAATTAGAAATAAATGAATATGATATAGCCATTACAGAGACATTGTTGCAAAGTGACCATAGCTAGCACCTGACTATTCGAGGGTAATTGATATTTTGGAAGAAAGGAAAAGGAGGCTGGAGTAGCTCTGTTGATCAAAAATGAGATCAGTACAGTAGTGAGAAATGATCTTGGTTTGGAGGGTCATTCCATTTTTTTTAAAGAAAGTCTCTGATAAGGATGCAACATCCATGGTCAACTGAGGATGGTATCAAATTGGAAAAAAAAGATATACAATGCCGCAAAGATAGCCCAGAGGATTGAAAAAATATTAGAAACCAGTAAAGGATGACTTTTTAAAAAAAAAAGGGAGAAATTGAATTATGAGACAAAATTAGCAAGACATATAAAAACAAACAGTAAAAACTTCTACAAGTATATAAAAAGGGGAAGAGAAGCTAAAGTGAGCATTGTCGCTTAGTGAGTGAGACTGTGGAATTAATAATGGGAAACAAAGAAATGGCAGAGACTTTGAACACATTTTGTATCCATCTTCATAGTAGAAGACACAAAGCATCCCAAGAATAGTAGAAAAGCAGGGAGCAAAAAGGAGAGAGGAATTTAAAATAATCATGATCACTAGAGGATAGAAGTACTAAGAAAACTAATGGGAATAAAGGCTGACAAGCTCTGGATCTGATGGCCTGCATTTTAGGGCCTTAAAAGAAATGGCTGCAGCGATATTGGATGTATTGGTTGTGTTCTACCAAATTCCCTAGATTCTGGAAAGGTCCCAGCGGATTGGAAAACTGAGGAGTGTAACACCTGTCAAGAAAGGAGGGAGGCAGAGAGCAGGAAACCATAGGCCAGTTAGTCTAACATCTGTCATTGGGAAAATGCTAGAAACCATTACTATTGGTAGGAGTAGGACATTAGCAAATCGTAGTGCAATAAGGCTGAGCCAGCATGGTTTTATGAAAGTACAATTGTGTTTGACAAATTTATTAGAGTTCTTTGAGGATATAACGAGCAGGGAGGATAAGGGAGAACCAGTAGATGTAATGCATTTGAATTTCCAAAAGGCATTTGACAAAGTGCCAGGTAAAAGATTACTACACAAGATAAGAGCTTAAGGTGTTGGGGATGACGTATTAGTGTGAATAGAGTATTCGCTAATGAACAGGAAACAGTCAGAATAAATGGGTCATTTTCATTTTGGCAAACTGTAACTCGTGGAGTGCCACATGGCAAAAGACTGCAGAATGCTATGGTACAGAGAGACCTGGGTGTCCTTGTACATGAATTACAAAGTTAGCTTGCAGGTATTGCAAGTAATTAGGAAGGCAAATGTAATGTTGGCCTTTGTTGCAAGGACGGAGTATAAAAGTAGGGAAGTCTTGCTACATCTGTACAGGGCATTGCTGGGACCGCACCTAGAGTACTGTGTGCAGTTTTCTTTTGTCTCCTTGCTTAAGAAGCAATGTAGTTTAATTGGAAACAGTTGAGAGAAAGCTCACTAGGTTGATTGCTGGGATGAAAGGGTTGTCTTATTAGGAAAGGTTGGGCCAATACTCTTTGGAATTTAGAAGAATGAGAGGTGATCTTATTGAAACGTACAAGATTCTGAAGGGGCTTGACAAGGCAGAAGCTGAGAGGGTGTTTCCTTTCATGGGGGAATCTGGAACTAGAGGACATAATTTTGAAAATAAAAGGTCTCCCATTTAACATGGAGATGAGGAAGAATTTCTTCTCTTGGGGTTTTTATTATTTGGAATTCCCTTCCTCGAAGAGCAGTGGAGGCTGCGTTATTGAATATATTCAAGGCTAAGTTAGACAGAATTTTGATTGACAAGGGAGCTGGGAGTTATGGCAAACATGCAGTAAAATGGAGTTGAGGGCACAGTCAGACCAGTCATCATCTTATTGAATGGCAGAGCAGGCTCGACGGCTGAACGGCCTACTCCTCCCATTTCTTATGACCTTAGTGTTTGACCCACTGTACTACCCAGTCCTAAATCGTAAATAAACATCTGTCATTCAGCCTCTCCCCTACACTGTAAACTGTTTTCTACACTGGCAATTTATTTTGGAGTGCTTTTGGCCACTTTACTCCATGCTCAAAGCCACCAGTTTGAATTCATGTGATAAAAGTTCAAATGTATCCAGAGAGGTGGTAGTTGTGACCATTTTGGGTGATTATAGAGTTTGGATTATCAGCAGCAGCCTGAATGAACACCTCCTGTATAAATGAGATTGTCAAAACTGGTTTAGAAATGGAATCATTTCCTATCGCACTGTATCAAACCTGCAAAACATCTGATAAGAGTTTAGTTTTTCAACCCCAGACATACCAGTACCTCAGTGATCCAAGATAATTTCCTTAATCTGATTTGTATTTGCACACAGGAAGTGTGTTGTATGTGGCAATAAAAACATCATAATTTTTGCCATTTAAAATGTTTTAACATTCCTAATAAACTTCTTCATGTAAGTACCTGCACCAAGTGCAAGACTTGAACAGAACTTCAGCCCGTACTCCATTCACCCAAGACAATAAGTAGTACCCCATTTCTTGTGAGACCAATTTTGAAAGTCGAAGTGTAGCAACTGGATGAAGTAAGTAAAGCAATATCCATGTCTGCACAGTTAGCGCTTTCACACAACTTGTATAATATCTGAATGCTCATGGTCTAACTATCATTATCAAATGGGTCATTGCAACCATTTTTCTGGGTTGTACCAGGCTTCCTGGTCAGACTGGCTATGCCAGGTTTATTCTAATCTTAGGCATTTGCTTCAAAGTCATGTTTGTGAATCTTGCATTTTAGAAAGATGCAGGTTGTTACTGAATTCACTGGTTGTAATTCAAAATGGGATAACAGGTAGTTCAGAATATGTTGTGTCAGAGGGAAAAGAGTGAGTTTCAGGCACATACAACATCAATCATTTCTTAATGTCACATGGAATAGTCCATATTGTCAAGGCACTGGTATCTTTGGGTAGTCAGGAGGAGGCCAAGTAGGATAGAGTGCCGAAGTTGGCACTGTAGGCTAATGGCACCTGAAAACGCTTCAACCTTCTCCTTTGCGCTCACATGTTGAACTTCACAATAGTTGAGGGAGGGGGTTGTTCACGGGACCCTGACAATACTCTCGTTATAGTACTTAGACTTGTGTACAGCACAAGCAACAAATCTTACCCACACTCTTCAAGTACAGCTATGACGTTGTCATCTATCCAACAGTGGTGGATTGCCCAGACGCGTTCAAACACAGAGCAAGATTGACCTAACCTCGCCAATTACTGCCCTCTTCTCAATTATCAGTAAACTGATGGAGGGATCATCTATAATGTCTTCAAACAACAGCTACTTACCAATAACCTTGTCACTAAAGCTCAGTTTGGATTCCCCAAGAATTACTTTGTCCCAGATGTAAATACACCCTTGATTCATAAATTGACGTAAGAGCCAAATGCCCTGAAGAATGGCGAGAGTAGCTGCCCTCGATGTTAAGACAGCCTTAGAGAAACTAAAGTCAAATCCTCCTGTAACTGGAGTTATACCTGACACAGTGAAAGCTGGTCATTGGAGGCTAATTGTATTTCCAGCAGATTATTTTAGGAGCTCCTCAGTGAAAGCTGCTTCATTAATGGCAATTCCTCTGCCATAAGGTTAGGAGCATTGCTGATGATTTCACAATGATCAGCTCTGTTTACCATTCATCCAATAATGAAGCAGCCCATGCCAACTTACTACTGGACACAGACAACATGCAAGCTGAATTGACATGGTAGGTATTATTCATTCCAACTAGCTGCCAGGCAAAGAGCAGCCAGCTCCTTCTGACTTGCATTATATCCCCACAGCCCAAGGTCATTAAATTGGGATTCTGCATACTGCAGGGAAGCCAGAAAAACCAAAAGTAATTTAGAGACGAGAGGGGAAAAAAACATACATTTCCTTTAAAACTTGTAACCCATGCGTTAGAATTAGCACAAAGAAGATGCCCCAGTTTCAATTCTTGGTGGGTCCTGAATTAGTTGACATGAGTATCAATAGAGATCCTACAATTGGCTTCAGTGTCTTTTGGGCCAAGGAAGAGAATTAGTAATGCAACAAGGTTCCCAGTCCTAAATACTTTCCACTTACTCCTGCTGAAGAATGCAGAGATCTTTTTTTTAAAAAAAGGGCTTCTCATCAAGGTGTAGGGATTATGCCAAGGCCACATTTAGTACCCATCCTTAAGATGTTTTTATTCTTTTTATTGCTAAGTGATGGACTACTTTCCGGGAGCATTAAGAGTCAGCTGTGTGTTATATGTATTATATCAGAAAAGGGTGACATTTACACTGGAGGTTTTTGGTGAACCAATTGGATTTTTGTAGCAGCCATTTTCCTTCTGGTGTGGGCCTGGAAACGGCCTAATTTATTGAGTTCATTTTCACAACTTGTTATGGGGAAATTTGAGCTCTAAACCTCGGGGTGTAGCTGCTACACTACAGTACCTTATCCTGCTACATGGACTAGGATTAAGCTAGGCCACTTGAGTAAGCTACTAGAGGGGTGCTGGCACCCATGGCACTCTAACAAGAGTCTGCACTTTCAGGAGGGTGAAGAAAGGAAAGTCAATTGGCCATTTTAAATATTACTCCTCCTCTAAACCTCTTTGTAAACTGTGGCTAGAGCTTTGTAAACTGTGGCTAGAGCTTTGTAGCATTTGCATTGAGCAGTTGTGATATCAGCAGATACTTCATCTCTTTATTGGAGGGAGGTAGAAAAGGAGAGTGAGAAGGTATGGGAACCCTACCTTATCCTGTCTCCTCGACCAGACATCAGTAAGGCCCGTATTTCCTCACCTTGTTATGCTCATCAAGCTGTTGTAGGTTTCCTAATGACAGCGTATGATAGGTAGTGACAGGCTCAACAAATGGCTATTTCTGTTGCTCATTCAATTGGGTTTAGCATTAAAGTGTAAATATGGGACTCACTCACCTGCTTGCAAGGCAGCGCCAGATAACCATCTCACACTGGGCTGTGGCAGAAGTCTGTTGATGTTTCAGTGACTGCTGTTTCAGATTGAGTAGATTGCATGTCAAGGAAATGACTGTTCAAATTACTGCGGAGCAGGGGATGGGATATAACTAAGGCGCAGCAAGGGCTTGGTACAGGATGTGGTCCAGGGTCAGAGTTTGGTTTGTGTTGTGATTTTTCTCAAAAATAAGATTCCTAAACGTAGCCATATTACAAGGGAATTGACGTTGAAAGCATGACTCAGTTGAAAATGCAAAATGTGTATTTACCAGCCATGTATCCTGCTCAATGACTAATCTCTTCATAAAGATTCCATAACAATGTCATGTTCTACATCATAGAGAGCCTGGGCAGCCACCATGCCCTGTAAGAAAGAATATTTGCACAAAAAAAAAATGGTTCGTAAATTGAATTTTGAATCAAACCAGTTGAGCGCTGGCAACTGTGCCATAAACCAGTCAAGCCCAATTCTGTCCTTTTCATTCACTTTCCCTTACAAGAAGAGGCAGATTCCTCAACTGGAATTGGAGATTGGCAGTCGAAGAAGCAGGATCTAACATAGAATTATCAGCTACCCTTTAGTGACTATTTCCTGTCGTAATAGTCTAGTTTCATGGTTTATATTAATATTTTAGCGGTAACTTTTAGTTTTAGGGAGATTAAATTTGTACGGTTATTGTAATTGAAATTCTGGACTTTAGAAAGTGACATCAAGTATTGGCAGTTTAGGGATGACCTGTGTTTATTTAATGAGGTCACAGTAGAAAGAGAACTATAAATTGACAGTGCACCTGTTTAACTTGAAGAACTGGAGTCAGTGTTTGAGCTACATTGTCCTGCCGTTGTTAGGTGAATTATGCAAACCTCAGTGTCAAAAGGTTTGGTTTTGAAGCTAAAAGTTAGTTAATTTAAATACTTATTGGCTATCTCAACCAACCTCTTACCATAAAGATGAGTGATTTGGGGTGGAGCTTTGGTTGGAATTCTGGGAAGTTTTCTGAGATTTTTCCATGGGGTAGAGCTGAAAGCAACCGTTACGAGCATCTGAATTAGGAGCAGGTGTAGGCCATTTGGCCGCTCGAGCATGCTCCGCCATTCAATCAGATCATGGCTCAACTCTACATTCTACCTACCCTGATAACCTAAGATAATTGACTAACAAGGGAGTCAATCTACCTCTGCTTTAAATATATTCATTGACCCTGCCTCCACTGCAGTGGACACCCAGATCTCTCTGTACTTCAGAGTTCTGCAATCTTTCCCCATTTAGATAATATGCTGCTTTTCTACTCTTCCTGTCAAAGTGGACAAGTTCACATTTTCTCACATTATTCTCCATCTGCCAAATTTCTGCCCAGTCACTTAACCTAGTCCCTTTGCAGACTTCTTAAGTTCTCTTCACAACTTAATTTCCGACCTATCTTTGTCACCAGCAAATTTAGCAACCACACATTTGGTCCCTTCATCCAAGTCGTTGATATAAATTGTTAACAGTTGTGGCCCCAGCACTGATCCCTGCAGCACTGCACTCATCACATCTTGCTAACCCAAAAATGATCCATTTACCACTCTCTGCTCCCTATTAGCTAACCAATCCTCTATCTATGCTAAGCTGTTACCCTCAACACCATGAGTTCTTATTTTGCGGAACACCTTTGTGCCACCTTGTCAAATGCCTTCTGAAAATCTAAGTACAGAATATCCACAGGTTCCCTTTATCCATATTGTTTGTTACTTCCTCAAAGAATTCCAATAAATTAGTCAAACATGATTTCCCTTTCACAAAACCATGTTGGCTCTGTTTAATTGCATTGATATTTAAGTGCCATGATATAACCTCCTTTAATAATATATTCCAGCAGTTTGCCTACAACAGATGTTCAGCTAACAGGCCTGTAGCTTCCTGCTTTCTGTCTCCTTCCTTTCTGGGATAATGGGGTCACATTTGCTATTTTCCAATCTGATGGAACCTTTCCAGAATCGAGGGAATTTTGGAAAATTAAAACCAATGCATCTACTATCTCAGCAGCCACTTTTAAGTCACTAGGATGAAGTCCATCAGGACCAGAGGAGTTGTCAGCTTTTAGTTTAGAATAATTTTCTCTATACCCTTTCCCTGGTGACTGTAACTGTTTCAAGTTCCTTCTTCCCTTTTACCTCCTGATTCACAATTATTTCTGGATATTATTTATATCCTCTACAGTAAAGACAGATGCAAAATATCTGTTTAATTCACCCGCCATTTCCTTATTTTCCATTATTGTTTTCCCATTTTTATGCCCTAGAGAACCAATGTTCATTTTTTTTCCCTTTATAACTTTAGTTAGCCATGGATAGCATGTCCTTCCCATACGTTTTAGTGAGAAAGAAAGGCTGTATCTTTCCTGAGTATTCTGAAATGTCTCCTTAAATGTCTGCCACTGCATCTGTACTGACCTATCTCTTAACTTAATTTCCCAGTTCACTTTAACCAGCTCACACTTCATAATTGCCCTTATTTAATTTAAACCACTAGTCGTAGATCCACCCCTCTCTCCCTCAAACTGAATGTGAAATTCAATCATTATGATCGCTGCTACTTAGGGGCAGCTTCACTGTGAGGTTATTGATTAATCCTGTTTCATTGCACATTTCCAAATCTAGACTAGCCTACTACCTGGTTGATGCTAAAATATGCTGCTCTAAGAAACTGTTGGAAAAATACTCCATAAACTTATCATCAAGGCTACTTTTGCCAATCTGACTTGCCCAATCTATATGTAGATTAAAATCACCCATGATTATTACCATACCTTTCTCACAAGCCCCCATTATTTTTTGCTATATATCCTGTCCTACAATGTGGTTACTGTTAGGGGACCTATAAACCACTCCCACAAGTGACTTCTTACTTCTACTATTTTCATCTCTACCCAAACTGATTCTACATCTTAATCTCTAGAACTAAGGCCATCTATTTCTATTTGTACCAATATCATCCTTAATTAACAGAGCTATCCCTCCACCTTTTCCTAGCTTTCTGAACTTCCTAAATGTCAGGTATCCTTGAAAATTCAGGCCCAGTCTTTGTCATTTTGCAGCCATGTCTTTGTAATGGCTATCAGATCATACATATTTATTTCTTTGTGCTGTTAGTTCATCTGTTTTGTTATGAATGCTGTGTGCATTCAGATACAGAGCCTTTAGTTCTGCCTTTTTACATTCTTGTAACCTCTAGCCTTATCTGCTGGTGTACTCTTATGTTTGTACACTCTGTTCCTTCCTGCCACACTCTGATGATTTCCCTTATTCCCACCTTTCTCTTTTGTCTTGTCTTCTCTAACTTATCTTTTCAAACTTGATCCCTTGCCCCCACTACTTAGTTTAAAGCCTTCTCTACCACTCTAGTTATACGACTCGCCTAAGCACTCATCCCAGCACAGTTCAGGTGAAGGTCGTCCCAACAGCACAGCTCCCACTTTCCCCAGTACTGGTGCCAGTGCCCCATGAATTGAAACCCATTTCTCCCACATCAGTCTTTGAGCCACACATTTAACTCTTAATCCAATTTACCCAACACCAATTTGCTCATGGGGCAGTTACTAATCCAGAGATCTTTGAAGTTCTGCTTTTTAATTTAGCTCCTAACTGCTCATACTCCCTCAGCAGAAACTTTTTTCTAATTGACCCTATGTTGTAGGTACCTATGTGAACCACGACTATTGGATCTTCCCCCTCCCACTGCAAGTTCCTGTGCAGCCCAGAGCAAATGTCCCAAACCCTGGCATCAGGCAGGCAGCACAGCCATCTGCCACGACATTCCTATTAACTCCCCCCGCTTGAATGGTTTCCTGTATCATGGTGCCATGGTGGTTAAGTTTGTTCATCCACCCTGTAGCCACCACTTTTACCCATACAGACTGCAAGGGCCTCCAACCCGTCGGGCAATTGCAAGGGCTGAGGCTCCTCCACTTCTACCTTCTGCGTCCCCATACCCGCCTCACTCACAGTCACACCCTCTTGTCCATGACCATTGATCCAAATCAGAAGACCCTATCCTAAGGAGTGGACTGCCTCTTGGTACAAAATGTCCAGGTAACTTTCCCCCTCCCTGATGCATCGCAATGTCTGCACCTCGGCTTCCAGCTCAATGACTCTGAGCTGAAGCTCCTCTAGGTGCAGACACTTAGTGCAGACATGTTTGCCCTGGACCACCCTTGTGTCACCCACATTCTGCAGTCCCAATATATTACCTGCCCTGCCATCTTTGTGTTAATTCATTTATTCTTACTTAATTTATAATTAATAAACACTGCTACTCCCAATAACCTTTAGTATAAGTAAATCTTACTACAAACTAATAAAACCTTTATAATTACTAATAAATTATGAATTTTGAAGATAAACGAGCAACATATTCAACCAATTTCTTATTAGTTTTCCTGTGATGTCACACTTTGATTTCTCTCAAAATGCTCTGCTCTGGAGTCACAGACTGGACTGGGTTAGATAGCTCTTCTTGGTGGTGGTTACTGTCTCCGGGTCCTCCCTTCAACTTCATTGGCGGGTGTAAGCCTTGTGTTCAGAAAGCAGAGGAGAAGGATTTGCCAAGAGCTGTGGAACAGCAAGGGACCAGGAAAATAGAACTATTAGAAACCAGGGGTGTTTCTAATTTTCTGTTTAAAATCTCTGCACATGAGTTGCAAGTGAAATTCAGCTGAAAAGTCCCAGAATTTATAAGATAGCTGTGGAAAAGTTGAGTTTGTCCCAAGAAAGTGGATAACCTAAAAGAACCTGATAAGTAGCTAAAGATTCTGGCGGAAGTCACAGTGGAAATGAGAAGGTTCAGTTGAGGATTTTAGCTTAAAGATTTTAATTAAAATAAACACTTGCTGTGTTTATTGTGCTTTTCATTGTAAACTGTAAGTAACTACCTAAGTCAGTGCTTGTTTATTTATTAGTGTTTACTTTATTTGGTTCTTGTATAGTAAAATTCATTTGTTTTTGAATATTGGAATCTTGTGGCTTCATTCAGTAAATCACTGGGCATTCAAACTTCTCTTTAAAAGTTAGCAGTGTCTACAGGCAACATAACACTCTTAAGCATATTAAATGTTTAGAGGAGGTAAATGGAAATGGCATGGAAGCTCACCCTGCAATTGTTTCACAGTAATTTCTAAACACATCACTAGCATCATTCCAGTCATGAGACATTGCATTGGAAACAATAAGGAAGTGACTTAGAGCTGATGGAGCTTGTCACAGAACCTTGGTTAATGGGTATAAATTACCCTAATAACTTCATTCTCAGAATTTGTCACTTCACCTAAACATTCATTAGATTTGGGCCCTAACTCGCTCCATTATTGTCTTCTCACACATGTCTCATGATTGTGATGTGGTTAGAAATAGCTAAAATAACTGCAGGGTGTTCATTCATGCCATTTCCTCCTCTAAACATTTGATTCATTAAAAGGAGACGGTCACTAAAAGGTAGCTGACAATTCTGTTAGGTCCTATCTCTTCTATGGCCAATTTCCAACTTAACCCTAGTTGAGGAATCTGCCTCTTGGAGGGGCAAGTGGAGGAAAAGGACAGAATTTGGCTTTACTGATGCATGGCATAGTTGCCAGCACACACTATTAAATGCTCAGTCACAAATAATGGCCACATGACTCAGGCACTGGGGGAGGAGCCACTGTCTGTGGAAATGTACCCTTCAAGAAAATAGAGAAAACCAAAGGGACAGCATGTATTGAATGGAAGTATGTTTGTCCATGTTCCATGCTGCCTTTAATTCAAGTGTGAATCACCAGCAGCATTTCTGCAACAATGCTTCCTGCCATGTCAATTGTGTGATGTGCTATTTCTTTTCCAGATTTATTCTTCTTGCTTGTGATGGATTATTTAAAGTGTTCTCCCCGGAGGAAGCTGTCCTCTTCATTTCAGCAATACTCGAGGTACAGTTTGCTGGTCTCACAGTGGTTTGTTCCCTGTGGATGAATTCTGTAAAGTTAATGGGCTGGAAACACCATGTTATGGTCCTGTGGTGGCCCTTCATTGTATGTGCAGTGGGATGGTGATTTTGATGTGTTACGTCCTCCATCAGACCTGTCCCAGCAGGCTGCTTACAGTACAGCTTCAGCAGCGCTCTGGGGGAAAGGTCTCCCAGTCCACCAGCAACAGCCCTTTCTGGGCCTTACTATATTGTACCCTGACCTAGCAGCAAGTCCTTCCCCAGCCCACCAATGCAGCCTCTCTTGCTCCCATTGCATTTTGCAATTGGCTTCAACTTTTCCACACCTCACCCAGCCCCAACATTCCTCCTTGACTGGGGACTGGTGCCTACTATGGATAAGATTGTACATTATATAATTATTGTTTATTTCAATAAAGTCCACATAGTTGCTGAATATGAACCTGCTAAGTGATATTGGACCGAAGGAGACGCTGATCCATAGTGGGTGGAATTGGTCTTTGGTGAAATGGGGTGACAGTGAATGGGCAGCCCATATTCCATTGAGGTGAACAGAAAAAAAAAATACACCATAGTGTGAAATGGACTCCCTGTTCGCTGTTATTTCACTTTGCATTTTAGCTGAAGACCAATTTCACTGCTGTAGTGTCTGCAAATGACCAACAGTTGTTACAAAAGGATGATTGAGGACGGTGGCCTGGGGTTTTGGGAATCAAAACTGAGTCGTGCATCTTTTATTACGGAGATGCCAAAATGACTTGCAAGAAATGACCAGCTACTCCATTAAGCCAGCCCCAAACACTTGATGCTTAGAATATCAACACCAGTGTTCCGTGTGCAGCCATGCAGCAAGCCAAATGTTCCCACATATTCAACTTGACTCCTTTAAGTTAAAACTATGCAAATAATTTTAAGAACTCGTACAATTAAACGAATAACCTGCCCACCATTTTTAAAAAAAATTAGTATGTTGATCGTGACTGGATATCTCCTGCCTGCTCTCACCAACCCACAGCATGTGATGATCTGGGAGAGTCTAGAAAGAATGGGTCAATAAGGTGGAAAATACTTCAGAAAATTCATCTCTGATCCCCTCCGATCCTTTCAGTATTTAGCTTTTCTGAAATTACTGACTTGCTGGTTCCAAGGACACCAACCTCCCTACATTACACCGTAAACTGTCCCTACATTACCTGGTAAAGTGACCATTCATTATGTGTAGTCCTAATGAGTGCCTGCCTCATGGCAGAGCCCCATCCTGAATTTGTCTAGCATCCATATGTGCACATTGTAGCAAGAGTCACCAGACAGTCAAAAAGAACAGGAATATCTAGAAAGAGGACACCTTTTTTGCTATCCCCTAACCTGGGCCCCAAGGCCAGTTCTGGTGACTTACTCCAAATCCCACAAGCTGGATTGAAGTGCATGGCCCTTTGGTTACACATACTGGATGGAGTTTGGGAACTTCAGAATCAGGAAGGGGATTCTGTCCATTTCTCTGCCACAAGTTTATGATAAGGCAACCGAGGAAGAGGTTGACTCTGGTGTTCTCGCTTGGGGATTGCATGGTACATTTTGGCCAGTAGCAACAAACATTGAATAAGGACCCCAATCCCCAAACTCCCCAGGAGTTTTCTAGTCATGGGCTTGTCTGCGTTAGTTGCTTAACTGAATTGTGAACCATAACCTCAGTAGACTGGTCTTTGTGTCAACCCACAGGACAAGACTCTGATTGCAAGGCCAGGGAAGGCGGTGCAGGATGTGCAGTTTGAAGCTGCCTGTAACAGATTGGCCAGTGAGGCGGTCCGCCGGGGCTCTGCTGATAATGTCACCATCATTCTGGTAGCCATCACACACTGACACGAGGAACTCGCCTCACTGAGAATATCTCTCGGGTTAATACAGGTGTCCAGGAGGGATTGCTGACTTTGGAAAGAGATGAAACAACCTCAGGCCCTTCAGAAACTCGAAAGTGAAATGTTTATCTTGAATTACTTGCCTGCTGTCATCTGATCCTGTAGAATTGCCACCCTGCCACTGACTGACACTTATAAATGTAAATCTCCATGCAGCCGATAGTAGCAGAGATCCGCTTTTTATTGGGGCTCCATTGACCTGATGGTGGAACTGCTACCTCCTCTGCTTAGTGAGCCACACTAACTCTAACGAATTTGACCCCACTACTCGAGTACCTGGGAGCATAGAACTGACTTGGCATCATTTCTCTGGGCCTGCTGGTGTTCAGATGCTTGGCATATGCATGAATGGAAGGGACATATGGGAAAGACTGGTCTCAGCCTGCGGCAAACCAGTGGTTGGTTCAAGTAATAAAATCTGGATTCAAATGCAAGCGAAGGGGTTTTGTCATCCTCTCCTTGGACCCAAACTGCAATGTGTTGAAATCTCTAATGAGTTGAAGGTTCTGTTTTATGTGCTTTATTATTGTCACTTTGTTCATTCGTGCTGGTGTTGAGGTCTGTGTTTTGGTTGGATTCTGGTTAAAAGTTGTTTCTTTTTCAAATTCTGGCTGTACCAGCTCATTTCAATAGAAGCACTGACACCTTGTTTCCTCTCCCAACACCTAGTGAGAGTTCCTATCCAGTGCCTCCTCTTGCAGAAGCAGACGTGAAGGTACTTGCTCATGTAATATATGTTGAAGTAAAATGAGATAGGGAGGAGCATCACTTCTTTGGGTGTTTTCATAACCCACTTTTTTTTTTAAACAAAAACAAATATATTTGGTGCAGTGAAGTTCTGTTTCTGTCTGCTTGCACAGGGCTGACTGCTCAACCTGTTTAGGACAGCTGTGTGACTTTTAACATTGACAGTAAAGTTGCAGCCACGACAACAGAGCTACTGAGCTCCAATTACTCCAGCCATATAGAATCATAGTACAGTGCAGGAGGAGGCCATTCTGTTCTATCAAGTCTGCACTGCCTCTTTTTGTAGAGCAATCTAATCACTCCCACTTCCTGGTTCTTGTCCCCACCTCCCTGCAGTTTTTCTCTCCAAGTTTTATGCATTTTCCCTCTGAAGGCTACTGTCATATTTGCATCCACCACCCTATCAGGCAGTGCATTCCTAATCCTAACCGCCTATTGCATGAAAAAAATAATTTCCTCTTGTCACTTCAGGTTCTTTTGCCTGTCACCTTAAATGTGTCCTCTGGTTATTAAACCTTCAGCTATTGGAAACTGTTTATCCTTGGTCATTTTATCTAAACACCTATTGAAAATCTCCTCTTAGCCTTCTCTGCTCCAAGGAGAACAATCTTAGCTTCTTCATTCTATTCCCATAACTCTAATCCCTCATCCCTGGAACCATTGTCACAAATCACTTTTTCGTAAACTCTTTTAAACCATGGTTTGAAGTTCTTTCCAACTCTGAACCATTTTATACAACTGCTTCATTTCTGTTTATGCAGTGCCTTTGATTCAGTAACAACAGACAAGGCCTCTAATTGATGGAATTCATGGGGAAATTGGCAATTGGAACATAGTCCCCAAAATTCCATATAATAAAAATGCAATTTAACTTATTTAGTAACAGTATACTTGCGCACCTAGGCATCATTTTGAAATGACACCTCACGGCTCCCATGTGCACGCTTGTACCACTATGGTTCCATACAACACCTCAAAGCAAAAGCCCGTCAACAGCCTACCCAGGCAAGCTGAGAGGGCAGCTTGTGACCAGGTCTACCATTGGTGAATGAAAGCTGCCTATTCCTGGTGGTCACTGTTTCAGAGGTAAGAAGAGACTAAGAAAGCCCCTTGGTCATGTGTAGATCATCTGCTTCCGTGGCACTGGGTTAGTTATATTTACGTAACAGGGGTTAACTTGTCAACTTTGGAACTAATTAAATAAATTAAATGCGTGAGTTCAATGTGAGACTAGGTCAAATAATCAAGTTTCTGGGCATGAACTGGTTCAGTTTTTATTCAATTTTCTAACAAGTATTTTTGAATGCCATCCAGTTTTTGCTGTCCTGTATTACCCATTGTGTGAAAGCAGAGATAGCACATGTATCCTGGTCCAGCTATACTGCCTAACGTTCTGCGTAACTGGCAACTGTTCTGTCACTATTACTCCTTGTTCTCTAACACCAGCTTCTTTATTTAGGTAAGTATCAGCCTTCTCTTCTCCCTGTTTCATGGTGCAGTACTGATATTACAATATACTCCACCCATTTTGTGTTGTGCAGATACAGATTTTACAGCTACACTACTCCAACCTGCCTCTTTTGTCATAAGTTGATTTGAAAGTGAAAAAAAAATCTCAATCTCAGGACCATGCAACTATCACCTGATATAGTCAAAAACCCACAGTCCTCGTTATTTGTCATGTGGATGACTAACATTGACAAAATAAACGGGGTCTCCCAGGCTTTGTTGATGGATCCTCTCACTCAGCCCACTCTTTTTAAAGTGTTTGTGGACATGGACATACATAGGGTGAAGGAAAGCAATGACTAAGAACTGCTCCTGGCACTGAGATTACAGCTTTACAACAGTGCACTTTATGCACAAGTCTGTAGAATTAGAGCAGTTATCTGCACAAGTTGTCAGCGTACACAACTCACGTTCACATGCCCGGATATTGGAGCCATTTCCAACAGCGGCCAGCACTCGCTGCTGCCCCATCCTTGCAGATTATCGCATAACATATTTCCTGTTTGGATTCACTTTGTTGACCTTTTCTCATAATTTCAGGGTAGCTGCATATCCATGAAATAGATACTTGGCTGGGAGTTTCTCCAAACCATTAGTTCAGCTCCTTTATTTTAAGGAATGATCATATTTCATAATTGACTTTGGGACCCAGAGGGTTTGGCATGGGGACTACATTTTTCTGAAACAAAGACACTGGCCAAGGCTTCTTCCTGTTACAGCAGAACCTCCCAGATTCATCTTGCTGGATGATCCACTGGGGTCCCAGTGCTGTGGGTGGTGGGGGCCTATGGCTGAAGCATAGTTCCTTATGATTTTTGATGCATATGCTTTGTTTCAGGTATAAATTGTTTCCAGAATTTATGGTGCTTAAAGGTCTTGTGGGTCAATTCTCATTGACTGTTCTTTAGTATCAGTCCCACCATGATGAAATGATCTCACAGGTGTGCAATGTGGTGTAATGAATATACTATATAAGTGATGCACCAGAGAGTACTGGAGAAGGCAGACAGCATGTAGATTGCATGCTATTGCCTAATAGTTGAAATTAAATTTAATCTAACATAGGAACCTGCAACCCATCATGAAACTAACAAAACAAACATACCTTATAAAACCACCCATATCTTCCAAAAGCTCCTGATATGTGATGTAATATACCACTAGTTACTAACACATTTTAGACAGATAGTTCATGTTCATATGGTCAGATTATATTAGAAAGGTTAGAGGTACAAAGCTAATTTTGCTACATGTGTGCATCAGCCACATAGCACATCTCATGGAGGAGATAATTGTGGTAACTGCTCTCTCAATTTAGGGCATGTAATGCTCTTGGTATACACCATCTTATAGTGGTTTTGATGCATTTTGACTGTGAAGGACCCTTCACACCCAAAAAGCTTTTGTGCACAATCCTGTCCATGTTCCTCTCATACTGCAACATATATCACATGCAGTCCGCTGCCTTTATATCAAGTGAGAAACAATACACCTATCATGTACACGTGAGTGCACACCATTGCATCCGCTAGATTACTTTGGAAAGTTTTGCGGGGGGGTGGTGGGAATTGACTGAGGTTTGCAGTGGGACATTACTTGGCAATGTTCAGTTGATCCACTTCACCCTAATGAGATAGCAGGTCATCTGAAATGGGAATATGAATCAGTATTTCACCTTGCCTCATTATGTATCCTCCTTTAGGTATAGAGCATTCATGGTGAATACAAGCTCATTTTCTATTTCCACCTTCCTGTTAGCCAGGCATTGGGCTTCTGAGAGAATTATATTGCACCACAGTATATTTGAGCTATGGCACAACCCTTTATACTGTGCTAGAAAGGTGTTCTAACATTACTGTCATATCAATAATGCGATGCTGCATAGTTTCATCTGTGATCTCACCTGTCACCCCCCTCGTTCAGATCCTGCTACCTCGATCACCCTCAACACCCTTCTCATATCATGGTTTCTTGAGGTATTTAAAAAAAAAGTAAGCTGATTTCCTCTGATGTTTCCTGAGCTGTCCTTTTAAGGACATTCTTTTTGAGGATATTTGTCATACCATGATGATATATAGTTTTATATTCCACTGTTTGCTGTTTAGGCTCCCAGTGGTGAAGAGTAGGCTTAGCAGGTCCTGAGGTCAGTCAGAGTTCAGTTGCTGTTTGATGAAAGGAACTTGAAGATTTCCAGTGTAAAATTTCAATTCCAAGGAAATAAAAGATCAAGAAATGACTGGCTTTCTTTCTGTTTAGGTACGCTTTTATCACTTGAAGTGTGGCATCTATGACAATTTCTGTGTGAAATTACTCAAAAATTAACTCTGCAGTGTAGCCAGTGGCTGAGAGTTGAAGGTGGTGATCCCTACTCGAGCCTCCCACTGACTATTAATTTCCCCCAAGATCTGCTCAGTTAAACTCTTGTCTTACATGTTCCAACGATAATCTTAAATATGTTGCTCACCTATTTCTTCATGTAATCTACTTAATTCTTTTCATCTTCACAGGACAATAGAGATTAAAGTGCTTCAATGTTATTTGCTGGACTGCAGAAACTCTGAATGAAATACACTAAAAATAAGTGGCCTCCATTTAAGATGGAAATGAGGAGGAATTTATTCTCTTAAGAGGGCCCTCAGTCTGTGGAATTCTCTTCCATAGAGAGCAGTGGAGGTTGGGTCATTGAATATATTCAAGGCTGAGTTGACAGATTTTTGATCTACATGGGAGTCTAGGGTTAATGGCGGAGGTCGGGGAGGCAGCCAGGAAAGTGGAGTTAAGGCCCCAATCAGATCAGTCGTGATCTTATTGAATGATGGAACAAGATCGACAGACTGAATGGCCTACTGCTCCTACTTCTTATGATCTTAGATGCAGAGAAGGCCCTCGGTAATGATGGGAATACAAAACTGTTCCTGCCACTGCCATTTCAGCTAGTTTGTGATACGTGTTGACTGCTTTGCTTCAGTTAAAGGGGCACTATAGTTTAATGCCTCCCAGGGCTGGTGTTGAGGGTTAAGGGGTCACAATGAGTCGCCCAAGGCCTGAACCAAGCAAAGGCAAATAATAGCCAGTTCCTTGTTTTTCGATGCAGGCTTGTGTTTATTTTTTAACATTCACAGCGCTACTTCCATTCTCCCCACATACATAAGGAATGGAGGTTTCTTATAAAGCAGTGGAGAGATGAAGTTGTAAAACAAATCATCCTTTTCTATCGGTATATCCATTGTATTAGTCTGCTGTGTCACTCAACACAGGAAGGATGTTTTGTTGCGAGTAAAACCTTTCCAACACAGTGAAGCTCATTTGCCAGGAAGGTCTAAATGTACAGATCTAGAAAATGTGTTGTGAAATCTGTCCATTGAGCAGCTGCCTTGTGGAAGGAAGAGACCAGCTGGTCTATCCCACCTGTCCCACACACTTATGATGCCTTATGCAACTCATCTAGAGACTCCCTGTCCCCTGGCTTCCATGTAGTCTCCTTTGAGAAGCAAAAATCCATTAGCAATTGGAAAAAAATCTGGGAAATTCCTCCCCAGTCCCTTATTTTGCCAACACAAACTATTTTAGATGCAGCTGCAGCAATGAATGACCGAGTTCTTGCTCTGTATTAAAAGAGTGTTTCTTTGGATGTTGCATCCTTGGGTTTGACAGGTTGCAAATGCGACATTCACAGAAATTCAATGCTTGTTCCAGGCTCAGAAGTACTGAAAAACCGGATGTGGACTCCTGTGTTTGTCCCACTTCTCCAATGGGCATGCACAGGAGCTTTTGTGACCCAAGCCTTGTTGTCTAGTTGCTTGAAACACTCCCAAAGAAGGGTGATTTTGGACTCAAAGCATTAACCCTGTTTTCCTCAGATGCTGCCAGACCTGCTGAGTTTTCCCAGCATTTTCAGTTTTTATTATGCTTGAATCACTGTCCTTGCTGACCTAGGAGCTTTACAGTTGGTCTGAGGCCAGCATTGCAAGTCCTTAAAAGCTGCAGAAAAGCACAATCCTGTAGCTGCACTGCCAATAGAAGTTTCAAAACCTACCTCTTTGAACAAGCTTCTGGTCGTTTAATCTAATATCCTTTCTGTGATGCAGTGCCCTATTTTGATTTATGTTGTTCCTGTGAAGTGCCTTGGGATGTTACATCAAAGATGCTATATAAATTGTTGATTTCATACTTTCAACACCTCAATTAGATCACCCTGAATCATCTAAACCAGGGCATCCCAAACTGGGGGTCACGAACCCCCACAGTGGCATCACGAGACAACATTTTTGGGGTTACAACCTCAGAGGCTCCAAGGCAGCAATGCTTTTTTTTAACTGGCGCTTGAGGCTGGATTGCTGCTTACTGAAAAGGTAGGTTTCTAAAACCCCCGCCCTGCTCTAACAGCATGCCCCACCCCCCAGAATTCCTACTGAGGGATCGTGGCAATTTTCAAGCCTTGAAATGGGGTCACAGTGGAATTTAGGGAATTTTCTGATCTAAACGCAAGGGAATACAAGCCAAGCTTATGCAACTTTTCCTCAGTTTAACACTTTTTAAGTCCTATCATTCTGGTGAATCTGCACCGTAGGTCTATGGAGCAGTGGAAAAATCCCAAAAAGTCCTCCATAGGCCGGCATTGTGCCATGGAGTTTCAGCCCACAATATGAAATTATTACTGGCATGTAGCTAAACTTGGATTGCTATGATCCTTGTAATTCTGCCACTCATCCCAGCACCAATGTAATTCTCAGTTTCAAAACATATAAAATAATAACATAAATGAAAAAGAACGAAGATTTTCTACTGTCTGAGGAAATAATTTCATGACCTTTTCTATGATTGATCTATGATCATTAACTGAGGAAGGGGTTGGTGGAATGGATTCCCAATTGTGCAGGCTTACCACATTGTACTTTGGGAAAGCAGATTTTTTTGTTCCTTTGGATTTTGGAATGAGAACTCCTGCTCCTAGTTCCTATGTTTCTGTCATCAAGGGATATGGAGAGAAAGCGGGAATATGGCATTGAGATAGAGGATCAGCCACGATCATGTTGAATGGCCGAGCAGGCTCGAAGGGCCGAATGGCCTACTCCTGCTCCTAGTTTCTATGTTTCTAATGCTTCTGGCCGACAGCATTTATGAAGTGCTAGGCCTGTCAGAATACAGGTTCCACCCACATCAGGGCCTTTGCCTCAAATTGCCAGTGGCATTTTTGTTTGGCTGTGTTTTTTGCAGGTTTTGGGACTCATCTAGAATTATTGACCCTCAGGAGTACAAGATGGGGTCTTATTCTGAACTCACCTTCACTCACGAAAACACATCTGATCACTTATATAAACCTGTTGGAGTAGTAACCTCCCTTCTCAATCCCAGAATGTGCTATGGCGTGAGCATAAAACAAGCTGAAAGTCTTTTGTTCTGAGCACATAGCACGAACAAATGAGCTGAGACTTAATTAGCAATGCACTATCCCTACCTCTAGAAGGGCCCTGAGTAGTTTTGATTGGCTTCCTTCATTCCTTAATTGAGTCAATAGATTGGTAACCAGGACCTAATGGTAAAATCTCATTGCAGGTGCGCAGAGCCAGAGATAGAGTGCTGAGAGGCTTAAAACTACAGTTCTTCATATGTGCCAAATTGGATGATGAGCAAAAGCTTCTAAAAATGTGAATACTCACAAGCAGCCCTGAATATGGGTCAAATATTGTCGAAGCAAAGACTGAGATGGAGCAGTAGATGAGTGTTGTTATTTAAGCCATAGGTTTTACACCAGGCAAAAAAAAAACCTTAAGTACACATGATCACTTTTTGGCAGTACTGGATTTAATTACCAAAGAGAGATTGAAACACTGAAGGGGGTTTATTTCCTGGGGAACCTAAAGCGTACTCCATCCCCCTCAGAAACATTTGCGTTTTGTTTTGCACTTTACCCACTTACAACAATTTACTTAATTTTTGAGTGATACAATTAAGTGCTGGATAAAAACTTTGTTTCCTCCATTTTGGAATCAACAATAACTCCAACCAAAAATGATTTACCTTGTAAGGGTTTGATATTTTAAATCTGACAAGAAAAGTAATCTTTGAGACTTCGATCTGACAGCTGGCTTTGACAGCATCTTCAAATCCTGTGACCTTTACTACCAAGAGCAGCAAAATTATGGGAAAGTCATCCACTTCCAATTTGCACACGAGCCTGATTTGGGCATACATTGCCATCAATACTGGGTTAAAATCCTTAGCACCAACTATCGCAGTACAATGAGAAGGCCTACCACCAACAACTTGTCCCAAGAATAGATCTTTAAACAAACATACTGCCCAATTTCTTTCATTGGGAATTATAATCCTGGATAGATTATGTTAATTTGTGAATTGAAACCCTCTACAGCACACGCCTACAAAGATCTGAGCCAACAATGAATATGACTAGGCAAACTGCCCCTCTATTCTGTCTGTCCTTGTCTCAGATTTCAGAGCTGCCCAGAGGCAGGCATTGTATTACCTAGACTGAGGGGAGGGGGTGGTGAAGAATTTCTATTTTTTAGTGGCTTTGAAGGATCAGGATAAGTCAACATCAAAGCAAACTTTTACAACCAAATTCTGATGAAAAGCCAAGCCTAAATATTAACCTGGCTTTTCCATTAATTTCTGATTAGCTTTTCAACAAGAGGTTGACAATTAAGCAACTGTTTCTCCAGGCATTCTTCTAAGGCTTTAACTTGAAATTAAAGAATCTCTCAGAAATTCAGAGCTACAGTTTACAGGATCAGCAATGGGAGTTTGAATTTGCATATAATGATTACCATGGACCCAATTTTAACTCCGGTAGGGATTGGTGTGTGGGGAAGGGACCAAATCAGACGGCACACTCAGAAATGTGGAAACTGGTGAGATATGGCCAATTTGAACTATCCATCTATGTTACACAATTTTCATTGAAAATCCTGGTCTACTCTTTAGAGGGAAGCTGAATTTACACAAAGTAATCAGTACTTTGATTTTCAGAATTTTTGACTACTCCCTGAAAATGGCTGCAAAAGGAGCAAGGTTTCGCATGTTTTCTGATGCCTTCATGAAGGTGCTACTGGTAGCAGTGAGTGCCGGGGCTGGGGAGAGTACTATTTCTGAAAAGTGCAAGAGAAAATCTAACACCATCACCAAGAGAGACAGGTCGGAGCTGGCAAAGTTAGTAGAAGCATGAGGCTGAGGACTTAATTCAGCAAGAGACTCAGTGGCATCACTAAAGGTCAATACACTTCCTCCATTCTGTTGAATTTAGGATATTCCTTATGCTTCACTTTAGCATAAGTGTGGACTCAAGAGATGCCTGATTAATAACCTTCATTAGTAAAAACACTAATATAATGCATTACCTTCAGTGGTCATGAGATTGACATCATTTGTGCTCACAAAGAAAAAACTCATTGTGTATTAGCAAGTTGAGCCCTATGATTTCTCACGGTAGCCCCAGTATAAGATGAGGTAGAGTTTGTACAGTACACCAATGTGTGTATATTATGGTTAATTACATGAAGCAAGTATGATCCACTACATATGATTAGTGTGTAAGCACATTGGGTTAATATCTGAGCATTTCAGTAGTCACTTGGTGCTCCCATGCTTGCTCATTAGTACCACTATCTGTTTATTGTTCTCCGGACATTCCACACACATGAATGACTACAGATGTCCTTCAAAACCTTCACTTCCTTATCTTCTTTAGATATTTCTTATAGAGAGAATTATTCTCCTCACACACACCCCTGGAGTTCCCCAGACGCACTGGCATTCTTCCAGTAATTAACATTCCATTCTCACATCAGCCAACACCTCACTGCTGAGTCTGGTATCTTTGTGTGTCCGGACTATGATTTAATCCAATTTAACCCTTGCATTATTATTGCCAAACCATCTACTTAGTGCTAGCTATTCTACCATGCTTACTGGCTATCCTTTGTTGCCCTAAACTGAATGGCTTGCTAGGTCATTTCAAAGGGCAGTTAAGAGATAAGTAAATTGGTGTGGGATTGGATTCACATATAGATCAGATCAGTTTCCTCCCCTAAATAACAGTAGTGAACCAAATACGTTTTTACAACAAGCTAACAGCTTTGTGGTCACAGTTACTGATATCAGCTGCTTATTTACAATTTTTTTTTAAACTGAATCCAAATTTGCTAACTGCCCTGGCGGGATTTGAACTCACAGGGTCAGATTTTCGTGAAGGAGATGAGAGACATGAGTTGGGAAAATTCCCAACTCCACAAACCCACCTATGTTAAAGAGCCCCCTTCCACCATATTTTTGTTCAGTGGGCCGGGTGGGGGGGTTATAGTGACACCTGCCACCTCCGGAAGCAGGCCCGAGGTGGGAATGGAGGTTGGCGGATGTGCTGCCTCTGCTTCCTGGGACTTCGGTCCAGTTGTAATCATGAATGTCAGATCCTCAAGCCCTCACTCCTCACCTTCCTAAACCCCCACCCACCCTCCAAGCCCCTTCTATGCCTCCTCATATCGCCAACGTGCCCTTCCATGCCCCATGCACTGTCTATACACACCCTTTCAGTATCCACTATGTACAAAACCAATGAGCCATTGCCACGTCTGGAAAGTCTTTGAAATGATCCTGAAACTGACACAATAAGCTAAAAAGCTTTGAAAATCTAATATGAAAAATACTGCTCAACTTATAACTTCAAAAATGTGTCAATTAACCACAGCCATTCATAGTATCATGACAAAAAGCTATCATCAACTTCACACCTCTTAATATTGTGTAAATTAACACACAGGCATTAAAAAAAACTCTTCAAAGAAAGATCAAGTTATTACAAGGCAATAAATACTTCAATCAGACAAAGCTACCACTGCCCTGCAGGTTGCGGTAATGTTGCCTTCTGAGAGCTAAATACATTAGCTATTCTTGGAGTTCAGTCAAGCATTCATAATGAGGCCAACTAGGAAAAACAGATGTCTGGCCATCTGTTCTAACTGCTTCTGTGCATACATATGCCAGATTTGTCCAAATGCTAGATGTATTGAGGTGATTTGGCATTCCTGGGTGTATTTGAACATTTAGGTGTACTGGATTGCCTGAGTACATGCGCATTAAGGAAAGTCAAATGGGAAGACTAATGGAGCCTACTTGATTTTAAGTTGATTGAAGTTATTGCAATACTCTTTGCCAAATTTTCCTCTTGTGCCTTTGATCAGATATCCAACACACCTGGGTGCAGTGACAGAAAAATCTTGCCTCACTTACTATGAATGAGTAGAATTCCCACATCAAGCATCCTTGTAGTCTCTAAGTGTCAATAGATAGCAAATTAAGTGCAGTTTTGTACTCAAGGACCACCCAAATATGTTTCATGAGAGGACGTGGCAATGTTTTTGTAGTTACTTTGAGTACATGGCTATATGATGCCTGGTTTGGAATGCATAAGATCAAAACCCCTCAGTTTAGTCTGGGAAAAGCTAATGGCCAGTTTCTAATGCTATTGATCAGTCAGATGTTCAAGAATTGGAGCATTTTGTGGTTCTTGCCACTTTATACAGCGAATGGGAAAGTGTCAGCAGCAATTCAGGCGCTTAAATTCATAAAAAGTAGTGAACTTCTCAGACTCCAGAAGGTAAATCTTCTGGCCCAGGGTGCGGGGAAGGAATGGGTGCTATGAACCTCACACCCATTGATTTGGGCTTGTCGGACTTCCATGTTTGGTTCATTAAGCAAATTAACTCTTAGGATTTAGAAGCTTGCAGATGGATCCTGAAGGGGAAATTGTTTGTGCAAGTGTGATTTATTTTGGAATAGGGCAGGTGATGGACCAAGAGTCTGAGCTGAGGTACAATGGGATAAAAATCTCATGTCTGGACACCACACTTTAAGAAGGACATGAAAATTTTGGAAAGAGTGCAGAAGTGATTTACCAGAGTGGCTCCAGGGATGAGGGATTATAGCTACATCGCTAAATTGGAAAAACTGCCATTGATCTCCTTAGAGCAGAGAAGGCTAAGAGGAGATTTGATTGAGAGATATAAAATCATGAATTGTTTAGATAAAGTAAATAGAGAGAAATTGTTTCCAATAGTGGAAGGGTCAATAATTGGGAGGCATAGATTTAAGGTGATTGGCAAAAGAACCAAAAGCGACATGAAGAAAAATGCTTTTATGCAGTGAGTAGTTGGAATTTGGAATGAACTACCTGATAAGGTGTTGGATACAGATTTAACTGTAGCTTTCAAAAAGGAATTGGATAAATACTTGCAGTAGAAAACATTACAGGGATACAGGGAAAGTGTACGGGAGTGGGACTAATTGGATTACCATTCAAAAGAGCAAGCATAAACTTAATGGGCTGAATGGCCTCCTTCAATACAATAATATACAATGAGATCTGCCAAATCATTAGCAACACTGGGAAGAAAATGACACCACAACAACAGCAACTTGATTTAAATAACACTTTTAACACTGTAAATTGTCCCAAGGTGCTTCAGTAGAATGGTATCAGATAAAATTTGATACCTGGTGTTAGGCCAGGTGACCAAAAGCTGGTTCAAACAAGTAGGTTTTAAGGAACTTCATAAAGGAAGAGAGAGTGAGATGGACATTTTTAGGGAGGGGATTCCAGAATGTAAGGCATATGCAATTGAAGACACCACATAACGGTGGGACGATAGATATCAGGGATGTGCATGAGGCCAGAATTGGAGAAGCGCAGAGATCTTGAAGAGTTGTAAGCTAGTGGAAGTTATAGAGATAGGGAGAGACTAAACTATGGAAGATGCTGAACACAAGAATGAAAACTTTTAATTCAAGGTGTTGCTGACCGGGAGCCAATAGTTCCAAACCAAACAAAGAGAAGAGAGTAGAATAATAATCAAAAAGGTGCTTTGGGGACTAAAGGCAAAGCCAAAAAATGTGAAGTAATTAAATCAGCAAAAACAAGAAATGTTTGAGGAAAACATTAGAGCAGGAGGACAGTTTAGGGTGTGTGACCCAAATCAGCGTTCCTTATGCAAATGTACGGAGTATAAGGATCAAGTTAAATGAATTTCAGGCACAAATTCAATTTGAAAGGTATGACATGGTAACAGTGATATTGTAAATGAAAATAAGAATACATATAAAAAAAACTTTGCATCAAGGAAGAGGTCAGCATGCTGGAAGTCCCAAGGAAAGTAATATTGAATCATGGAGAGAGTCTCATCAAAATTAACACAGGCAAAATAACAATAATGGCATTGAAGAGTGACAAATCTCCACGGCCAGATGAGAATATTACAGATGCCATAACTAAAATCTTCCAAAGTTCTCTGGATTCAGGAATTGTTTCCTAATATTGGAAAATTGCACTTGATTCCATTATTTAAGAAAGGTGAGAAAGGGAAACCATGAAATTACAGATGTAAGCCTTACATCTGATAACAGGAAATTGCTAGAGTTGATAATTAAGGATAGAGTGACTTAACACCTTGAAAATATACAGCTGAGCAGAGAGCACCAACATAATTTTATGAAGGGTGGGTCATGTCTAATGAATCTGAATGATTTTTTGAAGAGGTGGCTCAAGTAATGGACGGGGAATATCTATAGATGTTATTTATATGGACTTCTAGAAAGCATTTGATAAAGTCCCTCATTAGAAACTGCTAGCTGAAGTTGAAACTCATGGAATTGATGGCAAGTTGTTGATCTGATTAGGGAATTGATTGAGTGGCTGGAGGCAGAGAGCAGGACTAATGGGCAGGTTATTTACTTGGCAGGATGTGATGAGTGGTGTCCCAAAAGGATCTGTGTTGAAGCCTAAACTAATTACCCTATTTATTGACAACTTAAATGAAGGGATAGAATGCCACATATCTAAGTTTGCAGATGACACAAAGATAGGTGGCACTGTAAACAGTGTAGATAGAAAGAAGATGTTAATAGAATCATAATATCATCAAGTGGATACAGCACAAAAGAGGCCATTTGGCCTATTGTGTCTGTGCTCACTCTCTGCAAGAGCAACTCTGCTAGCCCCACTCTCCTGCCTTTTCTCTGCAGCCCTGCGATTTTTTTCTCTGCAATTGCTTATCCAATAACCCTTTCAAAACCATTATTGTATCTGCCTCCGCCACACTCTCAGGCAGTAAATTCCAGATCCTAACCATTCATAAAAAAGTTTTTCCTCATGTTGGTGTTGCCAATCACCTTAAATCAGTGTCCTCTGCTTCTAGACCATCTTGCCAATGGGAACCAGTTCTCTCTATCTATTCTGTCAAGACCCCTCATGATTTTGCTCATTTCTACCAAATCTCCTCTCAATCTTCTCTTCTCTAAGGAAAACAGCCCCAGTTTCTCCAATCTGTCCACGTGACGGAAGTCCCTGGAATCATTCTTGTAAATCTTTTCTGCACCCTCTATAAAGCCTTCACATCCTTCCTGAATTGCGATGCAGAACTGGACACAATACTCCAGTTTAGGCCGAGCCAGTGTTTTATAAAGGTTCGCCATAGCTTCCTTGCTTTTGTACTGTATGTCTCTATTTATAAAACCCAGGATCTGGTATGCCTCTTTAGGAATTTTTCAACCTACCCTGTCACCTTCACTGATTTGTGCACATATACTCCAAGTCTCACTTTTGCTTGACCCTTTTTGAATTGTGTCCTTTATTTTATAAACTCTCCTCATTCTTCCTACCAAAATGCTCCACTTCTCACATTTCTGCATTAAATTTCATCTGCCATGTCTGCCAATTCCACCAGCCTGTGTATTTCCTCCAAAAGTTTATCACCATCGCCCTCACAGTTCACTGTATTTCCAAGTTTTATGTCATCTGCAAATTTTGAAATTGGGCCCTGCATGCCCAATCACAGAATTACATAATTTTAATGGCACAGAAGGAATCCATTTGGCCCATGAGCATTATGGCGTAGTGCCATTGCCCTGCCATTTCCCTGTACCCCTGCACATTGTTTCTATTCAAATAATTACCTATTGCCACCATGAATGCCTTGATTGAACCTGACTCCGCCACACTTCCAGGCACTGCATTCTAGGCTCGAACCACTCACTGCGTGAAAAAGATTTTTCTCACGTTACATTTGCTTCTTTTGCAAATCACTTTAAATCTGTGCCCTCTCATTCTTGATTATTTTATGAGCAGGAACAAATTCTCCCTAACTACTCTGTCCAGCCCCCACATGAATTTGAACATCTCTATCAAATCTCCTCTTAGCCTTCTTCTCTCCAAGGAGAACAGTCCCTAACTCTCCAATCTATCCTCATAGCTGAAGCTCCTCATCCCTGGAACCCATTCTTATAAACCTCTTTTGCACTATCTCCAATGTGTTCACATCCTTCCTAAAATGAGACACCCAGAACTGTACACAATACTTCGCTGAGGTCCAACAAGTGTCCTATATAAATTCAGCATAACCTCCTTATTCTTGTACTCTATGCCCCTATTAATAAAGCCCTGGATACAATTTGCTTTATTAACTGCTCCCTCAACCTGTCCTACAACCTTCAATGATCTATGCACATATACACCCAGGTCTTTCTGCTCCTGCACCCCCTTCAAAATTTCACCCCTTATTTTACATTGTCTGTCCATATTCCTCCTGCCAAAATGTATCACCTCACACTTTTCCACATTGAACTTCATCTTCCACCTATCTGCCCACTGCACCAAGTTGTCTATGTCCTTTTGAGGTTCTACACTGTTCTCCTCGCAGTTTACAACACTCCCAAGCTTCATATCATCCGCAAACTTTGAAATTGTTCCCTGCACACCAAGATCTAGATCATTAATATATATATGAGGAAAAGCACGGGTCCAAATACCAACCCCTGGGGAACTCCGCTACGGCACAAAAATAAAATTGGAAAGGTGGATCAACCGTGGATTACAAAATAAATTAGGGATAGTATTAGATCCAAAGAGGAGACATTTAAAATTCCCAGAAAAAGCAGCAAGCCTGAGGATTGGGAGCAGTTTAGAATTCAGCAAAAATGGACAGAAAGGTTGATCAAGAAGGGAAAAATGGAGTATGAGAATAAACTTGCAGGGAACATAAAAACTAACTGTAAAAGCTTCTATAAATATGTGAAGGGAAAAAGATTAGCAAAGACAAATGTAGGTACCTTACAGTCAGAAACGGGGGAAATTGTAATGGCGAACAAAGAAATAGCAAAAGAATATTTTGGTTCTGTCTTCACAAAAGAGGAAACAAATAATTTCCCAGAACCAAGGGTCTAGTGAGAGGGAGGAATTAAAGAAAATCAGTATTAGTAAAAAAATGGTGCTAGAGAAATTAATGGGGTTAAAGGCTGAAAAATCCCCAGGGCCTGATAATCTACACCCCAGAGTACAAAGGGAAATGGTCCTGGAAATATTGGATGCATTGTTGGTCATCTTCCAAAATTCTATAGACTCTGGAGCAGTTCCTACAGATCGGATGGTGGCAGATGTAACCCCACTTTTTAAAAGCAGAAGGAGAGAAAAATTGCAAGCCTAACATCAGTAGTGGGGAAACTACTAGAGTCTATTATAAAATACGAGGTAACGGAACTTTGGTAAGCATTAATGGGATTAGACAAAGTCAGCATGGGTTATGAAAGGGAAATCATGCTTAACTAATCTACTGGAGCTTTTTGAGGATGTAACTGGTAGAATAGATAAGGGAGAACCATTGGATGTGATGTATTTGGATTTCAAGACGGCTTTTGATAAGGTCCCACATAAGAGACGAGTGGGCAAAATTAAAGAACATGGGATTGGGGGCAATATACTGACATGGATTGAGAATTGGTTGACAGACTGGAAACAGAGAGTGGGAATAAATGGGTCTTTTTCCGGATGGCAGGCAGTGACTCGTGGTGTACCGCAGGGATTAGTTTGGGCCCCAGCTATTCATGATATATATAAATGACTTGGATGAGGGAACCAATGCAATATTTCCAATTTTGCTGATGACACAAAACTGGGTGGGGTCTTGAGTTGTGAAGAGGATACAAGGAGGCTTCAGGGTAATGTAGACAAGTTGTGTGTGTGTGTGGGGAAACACATGGTAAATGCAGTATAACATGGATAAATGTGAAGTTATATGTTTCGGTGTTAAAAACAGGCAGAATATTATTTAAATGGTGATATATTGAGAAATGTGGGTGTACAAAGGGACCTGGGTGTCCTTGTACACCAGTCAATGAAAGTAAATAGACAGGTGTAGCAAACAATTAGGAAGGCAAATGGTATATTGGCCTTCATTGCAAGAAGATTTGAGTTCAGAAGTAGGGATGTCTTACTACAACAGGAACAAAAATAGCTGGAAAAACTCAGCAGGTCTGACAGCATCTGCAGAGAGGAACATAGTTAAAAGCAAATATGTCTTTCTGCAGTTATACAAGGCCCTGGTGAGACCACACCTGGAGTATTGCGTGCAGTTTTGGTCTCCCCACCTAAGAAAGGATATATTTGTCATATAAGGAGTGCAGTGAAGATTCACTAGGCTGATACTGGGGAAGGCAGGACTGTCATATGGTTCGACTAGTCCTGTATTCACTAGAGTTTAGAAGAATGAGAGAGGATCTGATTGAAACGCATAAAATTCTAACAGGGCTAGACAGGCTATATGCAGGGAGGATGTTTCCCCTGGTTTGGGAGTCTAGAACCAAGGGCCACAGTCTCAGGATACAGGACAGGCCATTTAGGATTGAGATGAAGAAAAATTTAGTCACTCAGTGGGTGGTCAACCTGTGGAATTCTCTACCACAGAAGGCTGTGGAGGCCGGGTCACTGAGTATATTCAAGAAACAAATTGATAGTTTTTTTGGATATTAGAGGCACCAAGGGGCATGGAGAGAAAGCGGGAACATGGCGTTGAGACAGAGGATCATGATCATATTGAATGCGGAGCAGGCTCCAAGGGCCAAACTGCCCACTGCTGCTCCTAGTTTCTATGTTTCTAAACCTTCCTCCAGCCCGAAAAATATCCATTGATCATTACTCTCTGCTTCCTATTTTTCAGCCAATTTTGTATCCATGTTGCTACTGTCCCCTTTATTCCACGAGCAATAACTTTTCTCACAAGTATGTCGTGTGGCACTGTATCAAAAGCCTTTTGAAAGTCCATGTACACCACATTACAGCGTTACCCTCATTGACATTTTCTGTTACCTCTTCAAAGAACTCCAGCAAGTTAGTTAAACCATGATTTTCTCCTTTAGGAATCCATACCAGCTCTTCCTTATCAACCCATATTTTTCCATGTGAATACTAATTTTATCCCAAATAATTGTTTCTAGAATCTTGCCCACCACTGAAGTTAAACTGACTGGCCTTTAATTGTTAGGCTTATACTTACAACTTTTTTTGAACAAGGGCGTAATGTTTGCATTTCTTCAGTTTTCTGGCACCTCCCCTAAGTCTAGGGAAGACTGAAAAATTATGGCCAGTTTTCCTGCAATTTCTACTCACTTCCTTTAATATCCTTGAATGCATCTCATCCAGACCAGGTGCCTTGTCAACTTTAAGTACTGACAGTCTATTCAATGCTTCTTCCTTCTCAATTTTGAATCTTTCTAGTGACAGGGTTTCCTCATCTGTCGCCATGGCCTGGGTAGCATCTACCTCCTTGGTAAAGATGGATGCAAAGTATTAATTTAATACCTCAGCCATGGTCCCTTCATCCATGTGTAAATTCCCGTTTAGATCCCTAATCAGCCCTACTCCTCCTTTTACCCTTTTACTATTTATATGCCAAAAGGAGACTTTGGGATTTCCCTTTATGTTGGCTGCCAGTCTTTTCTCACAACCCCTCTTTCCTTCTCTAGTATGCTTTTTCACCTCCCCTCTGAACCTTCTGTATTCCTCTTGGTTCTCAATTGTATTATCTAGCTGACACCTGTCATAAACACACTTTTTCTTCTTTGTCTTAATTTCTATCTCCTTTTTCATCCAGGGAGCTCTGGATTTGTTTGCCCTGCCTTTCCCTTTCAATGGAATATACCTTGACTGTGACCAAACCAATTCTTTTTTGAAGGTAGCCCATTGCTCAGCTACATTTTTTCCTGCCAATCTTTTGTTCCAGTCTATCTGGCTCAGCTCCATTCTTGCCCCATTGAATTCAACCCTTGCCCACTTAATTATTCTTAATCTGGACTGCCTACTGTCCTTTTCTATCATCATCCTAAAACATACAATACAATGATCACTGTCTCCTAAATGTTGCCCCACTGACCCAGGGTAATGCTCTGGGGACCCATGTTCGAACCCCACCACGGTAGATGGTGCAATTTGAATTCAACAAAAATCTGGAATTAAAAGTCTGATGAAGACCATTGTCGATTGTCCTAAAAACCCATCTGGTTCATTAATGTCCTTTAGGGAAGGAAATCTGCCATCCTTACCTGGTCTGGCCTACATGTGACTCCAGACCCATAACAATGTGGTTGACTCTTAAATGCCCTCTGAACAAGGGCAATTAAGGATGAGCAATAAATGCTGGCCTAGCCATCGATACCCACATCCCATGAACAAATATTTAAAAAAACTTGATCCACTTAGCCCACCTCATTTCCAAGAACCAGGTCCATCTTTTCTTATTGGATTGGACCAATACTGCTGTAGAAAATTTTTCTGAACACAATCTAGAAATTTTTGCCCATCTTCGCCCTTTACATTACCACTGTTCCAGTCTACATTCAGGTAATTAAAGTCTCCCATTATAACTACTCTATAAAGTTTGCATCTCTCTGCAATTTCCCTGCAGGTTTGTTCTTCTACGTCCTTCTCACTATTTGGTGACCTATAGACTGCACCAAGCAATGTTATTGTTCCCTTTTTGTTCTTTAGCTCTGACCAAATTGACTCTGACCTTAAACCCTCTGGGACATTCTCTTTCTCCAGCACTGCAATGCTCTCCTTAACCAATACAATCACCACCGCACCCCCGCGCCCCCCCCCCCACCCCCTTTTCTTCCTTTCCTATCTTTTCTGAACACCTTGTACCCGGCAGTATTTAACACCCAGTCCTGCTCTTCCTTCAGCCAGGTCTCTGTTATCACCACAACATCATATTTCCACATGGCAATCTGCAGCTGTGACTCCCCAATCTTATTTACTATACTCCATGCATTCACATACATGCACAGAACCCCTGATTTAGAGTCTGTTACTTTCTCCCTCACCCTGACTCCACCTATTAGTTTACTAATGTCTATTCTGGTGCTATCTGTCTCTCCCAATACTTTGTGAATCCTGGTATTCCTCCCTAATATTCTCTCCTGGTTCCCATGCCCTTTTTGAGTTAGCTTAAAGCCCTTCCAACAGCACTAGCAAAACGCCCTCCAGGGAACTCAATCCCGGCTCAGTTCAGGTGCAACCCATTCAGCTTGTACAGGTACCATCTCCCCCGGAGCTAATCCCAGTGTCCCAGGAATCTAAAGCCCTCCCTCCTGCACCATCTTTCCAGCCACGCATTCATCTGCCTTATCCTCCTATTTCTGTACTCACTGGCATGTAGCACTGGGAGCAATCCAGAGATTACTACTTTTGAGGTCCTGCTTGCTCATTTTCTACCTAGCTCCCTAAATTCTGTCTGCAGGACCACATCCCCTTTCCTACCTAAGTCATTGATACCAATTTGGACCATGACCTCTGGCTGTTCACCCTCCCCCAGAAGAATGTCCTACAGCCACTCTGTGACATCCTTGACCCTGGCACCAGGGTGGCAACATACCATCCTGCAGTCATGTCTACGGCCACAGAAGTGCCTGTCTGTTCCCTTAACTAATGAATCACCAATCACTATTGCTCTTCCTTTCTGCTTCCTCTCCTCCTGTATAGCCGAGCTGCTCGTGGTGTCACAAACTCAGCTCTGACTGCACTCCTCTGAAGAACCAATGCCCTCACCAGCTTCCAAAGCAGAAAACCGATTGGTGAGTGGGACCCCAGGGGCCTCCTGCATTATCTGCCTACTTCTCTTGGTCTGCCTGATGGTCACACATTCCCTCTCTGTCTCCAGGTCCTTAAGCTGCAATGTGCCCACCTCTCTGAACGTGCTATCCACATAGCTCTCACCCTCGCGGATGCGCCACAGTGACTCCAGTTGCCGCTCGAACCCTGAACCCGGGGCTCAAGTTTCTGCAGCACAAACGGTCATCTAGGACACTGGTCACGTCCATAACTTTGCATATATTACAGGACATGCATTCCACTTGGCTGAGCGGCCTTGTCATATCTTAACTCTACTTCTCTTATGTTAACTTTATTCTACTTTGGATTATTTATATTACATTATTACATTGGCCTTAAATTTCCCTTATTCCTGGCTCTTCTCAGTTAAATCCAAGTATATCTACTTGTTCAAAAATATTACCCTTTTCTAATTTACTCACTAGGTCCTACTTACCAAGGCCACCGCTTTTCTTTCTGAGGAACGGTAGAAAAGGACAGGAGCACCTCCTCCCTTCCAACCGAACTCCCTCAGCCACCTCTGCACTTGAACTCTCGCTACTTCTTGTGCTGTTTTGATAGCTCCTCTGCTGTCCCTTAGATGCAGCTGACTGCCTGTCCCAGAGTCCTTCTCTCACACTGTCCTCTAGGTACTGCTGACTGCCTGTCCCAGGGGCCTCCTATTGCACTTTCCTTCAAACCTGGGTCATTAATTTATATCAAGGAACGCAATGGTTCTAGAACAAAACCTAGCGAACTTCATCATCTACCTTTTTCCAGTTGGAGAAGCAATCATTCACCATTAACTCCATTTCCTGTCACTCAACCAACTTCATATCCAACCTAAAACTGTCACTTTTATTCCATGTGCTTCACCTTTGTTGGCAAGTCTATTATGTGGCACTTTATCAAACACCTTTTAGAAGTTCTTGTGTGCCACATCAGCCTCCTGACCTTTGAGAAACACTTCTGTTAGATGACTCATCAAAAACTGAATCAAGCTAGTTAAACACAATTTGCCTTTAACAACTCCATGCTGGCTTCTCCTAATTAATCCGAACTTGTCCGAGTGATTGGTAATTTTGTCCTGAATTATCGTTTCTACAAGCTTTTGCACCACTGAGGTTAAATTGACTGGCCTGTAGTTGCTGGGTTTATCCTTACACTTTGTTTTGATATTTGCAATTCTTCATCCCTCTGCCACTCTACATATAAGGAAGTTTGCAAAATTATGACCAGTACCCCTGCAATTTCCATCGTTAATTCCCATGGCATCCTTAGATGCTTCTCATCCAGTTCTGGTGACTTATTTACGTTAAGTATAGCCAGGCTTTCTAATATCTTCACTGTATCAATTTTTAAACTATCCAGTGCCTCAACTATCTTCTCTTTCACTGTGACTTGCCAGCATCTTCCTCCTTGGCAAAGACAACTGCAAAGTATTCATTTAGTACCTCAGCCATGTCCTCTGGCTCCATGTGTGGATCCCCTTTGTGGTCCCCTAGTTGGCCCCACCCGTCCCCCTACTACCCTTTTACTATCTATTATGGACAGGCAGGGGCCAATTCAAGCAGCAATGATCTTTCCTCTCACTGCCTATTCGTAAACAGGAGGTGTTTTGAATCGCTTTTTGTTTTAGTAAGCAGCGGCGTATTTCCCAACCCCCCGGTATTTGTGTGATGTGATTTATACTAATAACCCTGCAGCAACCTCAAGGTAGGGTTAACTCAGAAGGTCAGTTCATTGTACATATTAAAAACCATGAAAATGAGGGTCCACAACATCCCCCTCTGCATTCATACAGTAAAGGAAAGAATAGAGAAAAGAAGGTTTTACAGTACAGAGACCACAAAAAAGATATTGGTTGATGTGAGTTCCAGAGTCCAGAATCAAAGTCCAATGAGTGATTCTTTCACCGATGTCGGCAGGCTGAAAAACATTATAAAATTCACTTTCCTGGTGGTGTTGATGTCACAAGGTGAAGTAGGAATGCAAAGATGAATCAGTTTTGTAGACAATGGTACAGAAGTTCCAGCAGAGTCAGGTTAGATGGGGGTCAGTTGCCCAACCTGGCCAGGGACTGCTTCAGTGTGGCCTGTCAGTCATATGTTAAACAGCAGACTGGCACTTACAGCTCAGGAAGGCAACATTAATCTGTTCATCAAGCCAGAATCTTAGGTCATGTGAACTTCCCAGTCCACAATGTCTTCAACAAAAGACATTTACCCGGGGTCCGGAAATTGGCTTTGTGTTTCATCCAGGCTGCTAGCGTCTTAGCCATCATGGGTTGAAAGAGCTGCTATTTGTTGAGGGTTTGGTGTTTGGGACGTCATTGTCATTGCAGACCCACAGACTCCGCTAGCAAGCATGGCTTGTCAAATGCAAATATTCCAGTAGCTCCCATTGAAGTTGGGCTGTGCAGTCCCCAGGCGATTTAGTAGAAGCTCCTTAGACGTGATGAGGTGTGACATTCCCAAAACTGAGAAATGAATTCATTTGTCCTGGAGACTCTCAGATGATAACTCACTGACAGAGGGTCAGCCATCTTAATGGTCTTTCTTCAGCCAAAGGTCCAGTTTAAAAATAAGAAATAGCAAAAAGGATATATTTTATAAAAGGATACAGGGTTAGGTTCTGTTCTTGTCGCAATGCTCCTGCCCACAAAGAAAAAAATGAATTCTATTTCATATTCTTGATTTTTTGTGGACTTGTGAAAGCAAAACAGGAAGTAAAGAGGTAGGCATTCATTCTCTTTTTCACTCTGGAAAGTCAAATACACAGTTAGCAGGGGCAATGGCAGTTCCCTGCTGCATTTTTCAAGTTTAAACCCTGGATAGGGTGTCAGCAAGGATACTGTCCTTTCCTATCACGTGGATAGTGTTTAGGCTGACCTGGGCATTCATAATCAGTCTTTATTGGGGAAATCTCTTCAGGGGTTAGAGTTCTGAATTCTTCCCTGTTGGGGAATAGGCATCAGCAAAGCCATGTTTTCAGAACTCAGTGCCTATCTAAATCCTGATTATGTATCTTCTAAAGGGTCTGGGGACTTTACAGGGTGCTGTGCATTCAGGGGGTTGATATTGGTCAAGCTGCCCTGGACTATTTGTAGGGGAATTCTGGGTTTCTCAATCGGTGATGGCAATGCCTTTTGAATGTAGGGCTGAGCAGCTCTTGTCCAGCTTAACTCTTCCCTGTCTGCCTTGTTCAAACCCAGACACTGTGCTTAAGCTAATTGTCAGGTAATTGGGGTTTTTTTTAAATCAGATTTTGGCCTCTTTCAGGGATTCTGGTTCAGTGCCCAACTTGGGCGCGAGCACAACTGGGGTGTTCCAGTTACTGTTGCTAGGTGTTATGGATTGACACTGCAACAGGCAGGTAACCTTCTCCCGAACTTAGGCCAGCCTTTCTGGGCCCAGATGATTGGAAGACTGCCTTATGGAGGGGGCCTCTCCCACATCTATACCAGCTGGGACTAAGGTGATGCAGCCTGGTGTGTGTTTATAGGTCCTTTTAAATGCAATAGGCAAACCTGTCAGGTTGCCTCATTATTCTGCATTAAGGTGGGTGAGTACGGGGTCCAATTTTGTTGGAACTTCTCTGTTGGTTATTTGGACAGGTAGGGATTTCAATGTGGACTTCACCTATGTCTCCCTGCAATTCATGGTTACTGTTCCGTGCTTTTGCTTTTGCTTTGCGAATGGGTTTTCTTCTAAGCTGTTCCGTGGAACACTACCCCCTCTGGTGGATGGTCAGCTTTCGCTGCACCGCCCTATTGCTTTTTGGCTAGGTGAGGCATCACCCCCACTATATCTGGTTCTATTTGGGAACTTTCCTGGTCCCCATTTAAATTTGCCACAAGGCTGTCAGCTAAACCAATCATTATCTCCTTTGCCTGCGCCTTTGGCTTGAGAATGGGTGCTCTTCTAATTTGTTCCATGTACCCTGGGACACTTCTGCCCTCAAATGGAGGTTCAGCTCCTGCTATCCCCCCCTGCAGCTCTTCAGCTGGGTGAGGCATCTTACTCGCTATCTGCTCGTCTGCCTGGGGACTCCCTTTGATCATATTTAAATTTGGAAAGAAGGCTTCTGCCAGCCATGCTTCAGGCAATTCATTAACCTTTTTCTTTCCTGGTTTAATAAGTTGTCTTGCCTCAAGCTTTCTGAATATGTGGGGCACCTCCATCATCATTTTTTTCCCTGCTCTGGGACTTCTCTGATCCCTGTTTAATTCTGGGATATTCTGAGTCTGTTTTGAAACCTATTGGCTCTTCCTGCTCTATTGGCCTGGCTTTGGTCTTGTTAAATTCAAGCTGCTCTCGCTCAGTGGTTGTGGGTTCTATTTCACCCTTTTGGGCCTCAGAACATTCTCTAGTTCTCTGCACTCCTGCACATTTCTGCTGTATGACATTGGCCTCTTTTCTTTCACTGGCCAACACTTTGCTGCCAACCAAATTGTTTCCGTGGAGGAAATCGATTCCTGCTACTGGTAATTCAGGGACAATTCCTATTATGACAGGGCCTGAAACTAGGCCACACTTGGGACCTAGGTCACACCCCTATGGAGGGGTGAAAACACAGACCCCCCTCCCACCGCAATGATCAATACCTTGGTCTTCAGGGAGGACTCGGGGGTAGGTTTCGGTCGCCCTCCAAAATTAAGGATTGAGTGGCCCATGTCCCAGAGCAGTACAATGGACTTGCTCATATCTTGGGACAGGTATGGGGACACGGGTCCTAAAAGAACAAAACTCCAGAGGCTCTGTGAGAGTTTGTCCGGCTCGATTGCACATAGTGCCATGCCCTCCAAGGGGTAAGTTTCTGCAGCAAGAGTCTGCCTCTGCCCACGTTACCCATTGGGGCGTCCTTCGGGGGACTACTCTTAGACCTATTAGACCCATGGACATTCCTCGCAATTTCCAGCACTCAAGTCTGGAGTGGCCTATTTTATCACAATAGGAACCCACCGGTCTCTGGTTATTCTCCTTTTGAGCGGCGAGGAGGACTTCCCATACCCGCACATGTTTTCTTTCCTTGGTGGAGGGCATTTCCGATCTAGGCTTCCCTGCTTATCTTTTCAGTGGTCATGGGAATGGTTTGGAAAGGGTCTGCCTGAGTGTCTAGGCCTATGGGTGAGATAGTAACTGTCTGCTATGACGGCTGCATCTCTGGCTGTGAGGATTCTCTGCTCCTCTAAGTGCATCCATAGGTTGGAGGGTAAGCAATTTTTGAATTCCTCCAACAATATCAAATCACGCAACACTTCATAGGTGCACAGGATTTTCAAAGAACAGACTCAATAGTTGAACGCAGTTTGCTTTAGCCGTTTGAACTCGATGTAAGTTTGTGCAGGCTCCTTACGAACATTCCAGAATTGCTGGCGAGGTGCCTCCAGGACAAAGTTGGAAGCACTTCAGATGGCAGCCTTAGCCTGTTAATAATTAATGGACACATCAGGAGTCAGCATGGAGTAGGCCTCTTGGGCTCTCCCTGGCAGCTGCCCTTGAATTAAAATGGTCCAGATACCTGATGGCCATTTTAGCTGCCCTACTACTTTCTCAAAAGTGGCAAAAAAATGATTCCACATCACTCTCTTCAAATTTCAAAACAAATCTAAAGTAATCGAGGGCCTCAGGGAGTGGTTCTGGGGTAGGGAGATAGGGGGTGCTACCTGGAATGGAGAGATTTTTCCTCAGCTTCCAGCTGTCTGGCCTTTCCCTCCCTTTGAGCAGCTAGCTCCATTTCCAATTTCCAGAGCTGAAATTATCTTTTCCTGTCCTGTTCCTTTGCTCTCTCTCTCTTTCCTGAGCTTCTCTTTCTCTCTCTCTTTCTCTCTTTTGAAATTCTAGCTGCATTCTGAGCTTTTCCAGCTTGAATTTGGCTAGGGGAGGGGATTTGGAATCAGGGATGTGTTCCTTACCTAACTTCTCAGTCAGATGTGTGAGACCCAAATGTTCTACCAACAACTGGATCAGTTCACTTCTTTTCACTTTACTGGGTAATTTTAACTGTAGTTCCATGGCTCCAGCTTTCAGTTGCTCTGTGCTTAGGGATGCTAATGTTTTGCTATTTAGGTCTCCTTGTTTGACCCATATCTGGGCATTGAAAGTTGCCATTTTCTTAGCATTAGGGAAAATTTACTGTGTTTTAAAATTTGTTCCAGCCACTGAGTTTTTACTTTTGGCTTCCAATTGGCTCCTTTATATCAGATTTGGCTCATGTCTTAAGTTTGGATTCTGGTCAAATTCAAATGGGTGATCCTGGTTTTGAGATCCCAATTTATTTTACTAAAAGGAAGAGGTCAGTTCAAACAGCAATGATTTTTCCTCTCACCACCTATCTGTAAACAGAAGGTGTTTTGAATTTTTTTTTAAATAAGCATTGGCATATTTCCCAACCCCTCAGTTTTTGTGTGATCTGCTTTCTACCAATAACCCCCACAGCAAACTCTAAGTAGCATTAACTCAGAAGGTTAGTTTATTGCACACATTCAAAAACCGCGAAAAGGAGGGTTTGCAATCTCCCCTCTGCACTCATACAGTAAAGGGAAGAATAGAGGAAAGAAGGTTTTACAGTACAGAGACCACAAAAAAAAAATATTGGTTCAGGTGAGTTCCAGAGTCCAGAATCAAAGTCTAATGAGAGATTCTTTCACCGAGGTCGGAAGGCTGAAAATGACTTTGTAAAATTCACTTTTCTGGTGTGTTGATGTCAGATGAAGTAGGCATACAGGGATAAATCAGTTTTGTAGGTAATGGTACAAAACTTCCAACAGAGTCAGGTTAGATGGGGATCAGTTGTTCAGACTGGTCAGGGCCTGCTTCGGTGTGGCCTGCACTGGCACTTGCAGCTCAGGAAGGCAATATTAATCTCTTCATCAAGTTTTAGGTCATGTGACATTACTTCGCCACATCTTCTTCAACAAAGGATGTTTATCCAGTGTCCGGAAATTGGCTTTGTGTTCCAGGCTGATAACGTCTTAGCCATCATAGGTTGAAAGAGGTTCTATTTGATGAGGATTTGGTGTTTGGGACATCATTGTCATTGTAGACCCACAGACTCTGCTAGCAAGCGTGGCTTGTCAAATGCAAATGGCCTCCTTGTAGCTCCTATTGAAGTTGAGCTGTGCAGTCCTCAGGTGGCCTGGAAGGAGCTCCTTCAACATGATGAGGTGTGACATTCCCAAAACTGAAGAGTGAATTCTTTTGTTCTGGAGACTCACAGATGATAACTCACTGACAGAGGGTCAGCCACCTTAATAATCTTTGTTGAACTGAAAAGTCTAGTTGAAAAATAAGAAATAACAATAAGGATATATTTTATAAAAACATGCAGGGTTAGGTTCTGTTCCATCATATATCTATATGCTTCTAGAAAACCTTTGGATTCCCTTTTATGTTAGTTGCTATTCTCTTCTCATACTCTCTCTTTGCCGCTCTGATTTTCTTTTTTACTTCCTTTCTGAACTTTCCAAATTCGGCCTGGTTCTCTCTTGTATTATGAAGCTGATATCTGTCATATGGACCTTTTTACTGCTTCATCTTACTCTCTATCTCTCTCATTTTCCAGGGAGCCCAGTTTTGTTTGCCCTCTCTTTCCCCCTTGAGGGAATCTACTCAAACCATCTCCTCTTTAAAGTCAGCTCATTGTCCTACTAAAGTTTTGCCTACCAATCTTTGATGCCAATTTACCTGGGACAGATCTGTGCTCAACCCACTGAAATTGGTCCTCCTTAAATTTAGTATTTTTTCTTTAGATTGCTCCTTGCCTTTTTCCACCCCCTACCCGGACCTTGTCATCCTAGTAATAATAGTTCTGAAGGAGGGTCATTAAATTAAAACAATAACTCAATTTCTCCCTCCACAGATGCTGCCTGACCTGCTTCATTTTTCCAGAATTTTCTGTTTTTATTTCAGTTTTCCAGCATCTGCAGTATTTTGCTTTTTCCTTATCGTGCTGTGTTCACTGTATCAATTAAGCAAATAGATAGAGCTGTGGCAAATGTATTTCAATGTAAGCAAATATGAGGTCAACCACCTTGGATCGAAGAAAGATAGAATGGCGTACTTTCTAAATGGTGAAAAGCTGGAAGCAGAGGAGGTTCAAAGAGGTTTAGCAGTTCATGTGCATAAATCATTAAAATGTCATGACAGATAGAGAACTTAACCAAAAAGATTGATCAAAGGCCTTTATACTTAGAGGACTAGACTCCAATGTGATCAATGTTATGCTGCAGCTTTACAAAGCTCTGTTTAGATCACATCTGGAGTGCTGTGTTCAGTGCTGGGCCCAAGCCTTTAGTAAGGTATATTGGCCTTGGAGGGAGTGCAGCATAGATTTGCCAGAATGATTCCTGGATTCCAAAGGTTAAATTATGAAGAGCGATTACACAGACCAAGGTTGTATTCCCTGGAATTTAGTGGGTGATGAGGTGATTTGTTTGAAGTTTTCAGGATATTAATAAGGAATTGATAAGGTAGAGAGAGAGAAGCTACTTCCGCTGATTGGAACAAAGAAATGAAATTCAAAAACTTCCACACACAAAGGGCAATAGATGTTTGGACCTCTCTTCCACAAATGGCATTTGGGTTAATTTAAAATTGTTAGAGTTTTTTAACCAAAGGTGTTAAGGGGTATGGGAAAAGGAAGATACATGGGGGAGAATTTTCCTATGGTGGGCAAGCTCAGCAGGAGTGGGCAGAATCGGGCGCAGGACCAATTGCCGCCTGTGATCGGCTGTGCACCGCCATTTTACACGGGCGGGCTAATTGAGGCCCACCCTGCGTAACGCATGGCTGGTAGCAGCACTACCTGGGCGGGCAGGGGGAGGAGGGAGAGTCGGGGCCTGCGCTCTTTTGCACATGCACGTGAAAGAGCGCAGAAATCTCCCTGAGGCACGGAGCTACCTCAGGGAGATTGAATGAATTTGAAAACTTTTAAATAAATAAAGTAAAAAATTATTTAAACATGTGACAGTGTCATGAGCTGGGATTAGGAAGTTAGGAAAATGTATATTTTTATTTTATAAAACCTTCAGGAAACCTCATCCTGCCCGTGGATGAGGTTTCCTGAAAAATGCGAAGGCCGCTTGGGCTCTTTGCCTTCCCGCCAACTTTAAGGTTTGACAGGCAGCATGGTTAACCACTTTAATTACTATTTTTAATGGCCTTAATAGCCCGCTGAAAGGAATATCGAAATGATGCGTGATTACGTTGAGATGCACGCCCCACGTCATCGCCTGTCATTTTACGTGCCGGCGTGTCGGGCCTGCCCTCGCACGCTGATGGCAAAATTCTGCCTGTGGAGTTAGATCAGAGATCAGCCAGGATTTCATTGAATGATGGAACAAGCTCAAGGGGCCAAATGGCCTTCTCCTGTTCCTATGTTCCAATGAAAAGAACACCTGTGGCATCCCCAAAAAGAAGAGTGGCCCAAAGTGGATGGAGGAAGTGGCAACCTGTATTAGTAAATAAAGTAACTCCCCAAAAGCATTACTTGGCATATGTAAGAGGTTGAAGGAGTTGGGTTGGTTTGCTAAAGTTGGGCCAAGTACCATAACATTCTCTTAAATAGAATACCAAAGCTCGCATGCTATATCTTGCTCTTTCTGTCTTATAACACTAGCATTCACTCATTTGAATGTTTAGCATGCATTCTCAACAGCTACCAACAATGCTTCCATCACTCATACCTTCTGTGTTAATTCCAGCATTTTCTGCTTTCCCTTATTCCAGCATTTGTAGAGCTTCCATTTTGTTTAACACAAGTGCAAGTGGTTAGGTTTGGACTCAAAGTCATCCTTATTTATAGCCCTCATCACTGAAATATGGGCGCATTTATCTTGCAATACTATGAAGGAAGTCCAACTCTTCCTGGCAACAAATAAAACAAAAGAAAAATATTCTCGACACTACAGGTCAAAGGGGGTCAAAAGGGAATAAGTGGGTGCTGCTCTTTTAGTCACAGGGAGCCGGCAGTACTGGTTTGCTGGGTCCAGAAAACACAAGTCATCTTTCTGTCCCAGACTTACTTAGAACCAGATCTGTTAAAGATCCCAGGCTCCAATGAACTATTTACCGTCTCCTCACTGTTTATTGAGACTCACCACTAGGCTCCAGCTGGGAAGACCCAGAGACTAATTGCAGACTGATGGGCCTGCACATCCAAGCCGATTTTCTGTATTAGGATTATTAAACTCATTGAGAAGCCAGCAGAAAGAAATGCTGCCTGAAGCGTGGAGGGAGCTGCTGTCATCTGAGAGGCCACAGGGGTCATCAAGAGCAATTTCTGCAAAGTAACCTGAGAGGCTTTGGCCTACACTGAGGCAGTAGCAGAAGCTCTGCCAAGTTGTTTAATTGTTTTAATCTATCATTTTTCAGATTCTTTCAGGGAATTCATCAAGTCCTGGCAGAGATCTTTCTGTTGATTTGGAAAAAAAATTTTTTTTAAAACAAAGCGTATTATCCAAGAGACTAAGAGCATCCTCTGAACAGTGACAGGTAAGTTCCCAGGGACATTCTAAGAAGGGTGTGGGGATTAGCTTCCTACTTAAAAAGTCAGTTTTAAACTAAACCATAGTGCTCGCAATAGCAGCCTAAGAATGTTTTATGCATTCATCTGGCATTTCTTTGTATGATATTTTAATGGTAGCCTTAAAGGATTTAAAATAAGTGGGTGAACGCCTCAGGTAAAACAGCAGATGGAGGAGTGACACAGTAAAGTGTTAAACAATCGCCTGTTAATGTCGCAATTTGGCAATTTTTGGAGACTTTGGATATTAAATGAAAAATCTGAAAAAGCAATTATCAGCAGATGAGCCAGCTATCCAAATGTAACAGAAGTTGCCAAACCAATAATGAAACATATGCAATAATAATTTGTGTGAGACAAGGGGATAGAGGGACTCCTGGATGACTGCCTCCCCAGAGCATGACAAACTTTCGGTCGATGTGGATGCCTGGGGCTACCAGGTGGTATTGTCCAGGAGTTTTGCCATGATCAGGGGTGTAGAACAGAGGTACAGTGTTGCCACAGAGCAATGGAGTGCCGCTCCGGCACTTCCTATTTAAAGGCTTTAATGTTCACCGCTGGATGGTGATTGGCCATCTGTTCTGCTGCTCTATATTTGGTTATGATGGCGGCAGTGGCTGGGGTGAAGTGGCCGGAGATCCGGCTGGCTTTGCCCAAGCAGCGCTGCGGGGTCCTGAGGTGGAGGAACAGATCTGGGAGGGTGGCCTGGACCCCAGGCTGTACTGGCTACTGTTGCTCAATTACCTGGAACTGGGGGCCGGCCTGTAGCAGTTGCTGTCTGAGCTGTGCTGCCTGAGCCAGCTCCGGAGCCTGGTACTCAGGTCAATGGGCTGGCCAGCCTCCCTGCTGAGCTGGGCCGCCTGCAGACCCTGCAGATCCTCGACGTGTCTGGGAATGAGCTTGGCTCCATGCCCAACTTCCTGAAGCAGCTCAGCAGGCTGAACGTGAGCGCTAACTGTCTGAGACTGCTCCCCCACCCTCGACCTCTACCTCTGACTCAGCAGCCTCAATGCTTCCAGGAACCAATTACAGGCCCTACCCAGGGACATCCCGCAGCCGGGCCTCTCACTCCTGAATTCCATCACCGCCTCCAACACCCTGATCAAGGAGTCAGTCACCTAACAGTACTGAGGGTGGGTGTCAGCTCTATATAGACAGCCTTTAATAGCCTTTTTATAGCAATAGAGATTATCCTTATATAATTATATATAATATTTAATAACCTTTCTTAGAATTTAATGACATTAATAACCCTTATATAGTTTCCTGTGGGGAGAATTTTCACATCGGCGCGCGGGAGTGGGCCCCACAAACCGACGCGTAAAATGACATGTGGTGACATTGGGCATGCGTCCCGGTGTCTCCGTGCTTCAACGCGATATTTTGTTGGGTGGACCTGCTATGATCTCTGATATGCACCCGCCATTAATTAACGGGCCTCTTAAGGCCCTTGAGCCATTAACAGAGAACGATTTTTCAGAGCCCAGGTGATCTTCAGATCATCACACTGGCGCAACGAGCAGGCGGTTGGGCCACATTTTTAAAAACCTCATCCACGGGCAGGATAAGAGGGGTGAGTGGGTTTGGAAGTGGTCTTTGGGAGACGTTTAATGTTTAAACTTACTGCTACTTGCCTGTACAGGACAACTTCAAATCTCTTCACAGCTGCTTGGACAGGAATAACAGCCTTCAGGTCAGAACTCTGGAGTAAACATCATTCTTGGGGCCTTGCGGGTTTCAGGAAGCCTTCCCTGACCCTGGGAATGGGAGTTGGGCTCTCCACTGGAGGCACCTCCTCTGAGGAGGAAGGGAGGACCAGAAGGCGAAGGAAGCCAGGAGTTCACATTCAGCCTCTGGGGAACCACCTTTGGGAGGACACAGGCGTAGGCACAAGGGGCACAGGGCCAACAAGAAGTGCAAGGCAGAAGGGGCCACAGAAGACGCCACTATCCTACTGCCAGGGTTTACGGGCAGTGAGGCAGCTTCCTCAATGCTTCTGAGGTGCAGTGCTGAAAGAAGCTCCATCGCTTAAGGGAGACAGTAACCTCCATCTGTCAGATGATAGGCCCTGAGATCTGTGCCAACTGTGTGGGTGGGCACCCCATGCCAGTGGCGTTGAAGGTCACAGCTGCCCTTAACTTCTATGCCTCCGGCTCTTTCCAGGGGCCAGTGGATGATCTTTGCAGAGTCTCCCAATCAGCTGTCCACCCTTGTGTCAAGCAGTTGACAGACGCTCTGTTCAGGAGTGCATTGATTTTCATTCACTACGCTAGGATGAAGCCAGCCGGACAGAGCGAGCCAGAGGCTTTGCAGCGATTGCTGGCTTCTCCCGTGTCCGGGATGCAATCGAGTGTACACACGTGGCCATCAAGGCGCCAGCGGGTGAGCCCAGTGCCTTGGTCAACAGGAAGGGATTCCACTCCATGAACATGCACATAGTGTGTGATCACAGGATGCAGATTCTACAAGTCTGTGCAAGGTACCCAGGCAGCTCCCATGACGCTTACATCCTCAGACACTCCCAGGTGCCGAGGCTCTTCAGTGCTCCAGCCCAGCTGGATGGATGGCTACTGGCAACAAGGGCTATCCCCGTAAAAGATGGCTCACGGTGCCCCTCTGCCATCCAAGGACAGAGGCTGAGCAGCAGTACAATAGGAACCATGCCTCCACAAGGGCTGTGGTAGGGAGAACCATTGGTCTTCTCAAGGTGTCTTCTCAAGGCTTCTGATGCCTGGACCGTTGGGGGGTGCACTACAATACCCCCCCAGATCGTGTGTCACTAATAGTGGTTGCGTGCTGCGCTCTCCACAATCTGGCACTGGAAAGGGGGGACGCAGTGGAGGAAGAAGATGTAGACGCAGATGCTCTGGCAGCACACGATGAGTCCAGTAGTGAGTCTAAGGACGAGCACGGTCAGGAGAACGCTGAGGGGATAGATGCTGACCCGAGCAACCTCCAGGGAGGCAGGGACACCTGGGAGGCTTTAATCCAATGAACCTTCAGCTCGCCCACCACAGATGGACCTCCAACACAAGCTAGGGCTGCAGGCTCCATACTCGATACCTGAGAGCAACATCTGCCTGGTTAGGAACATTAACTATGTGCCTTGTCAATAAAACTCAATGACAAACAAGTCACTCATAACATCATGGGTTCCCGTCCACCTGCAGAAGTAGTGAAGCTCCCTGAGTCTTGTTCACATATAGAGCATTTAATGAATGTAATAAATAAAACTGAAAAGACACGAAAGTCAAAGATGTTGAGCTGCAAACCAAATTATAATCAACTAATACCAGGGCAACAGAAAACCACCAGTGAGAAACCCATGGTGTGCCTTAAGTTTACGTTTGCAGGTGCTACGTCTAGGCGCTCCACCTCGCTGATACTGGCATTCGAGACAGCCTGCTCACTCTGCTGTCCTGTTGGTCTTGATGACCTTGGCGGGCATCCTCTGGCCCATGCAGCCTGTGATGGCCCTGCCTGGGAGGGAGCGGCCAGTGCCACGGCTGGCATCTCCGCAATCGCTGCAGCCTCATCGGATCCCATGGTCACTGGCAGAGGGGCAGAGGAGCTGCTGTCCTCATTCAGAGCGACCTGAGAGGAGCCCTCAGAGACGACAGGCAGCTCATGCACCAAAATGAGGTTGCTTCAGGCTTCCCTGCTCATCATTGATGGATGGGCATCGAGTTGGGATACTGGGTGCCCAATCCATCTCCCACACTGACACTGACCAGCTGAGGTCAATGCTGCTGTGAGGGCTTGCAGGTCCACATACATCCCCAGGAAGCCCTGATTGTTATCCTGGAGGAGCCTCTCCATGAGGGTCGCCACTCTCTCCATGGCGGAAGCATTGCGCTCGGCCATGAGGATCAATGCATTGCTGATGCTCCACATGCACTCCTCCATCATGGACACCATGGCACACGTTGCCTCATTTACCTTCGCCAGATCCTCCCGCAGTCCCTGCTGGACTTCCAGCGTCTGCTGACTCAGGGACGATGCCAGAAGTACAACATCAGCCACCGATTGAGCATGTTCCTGGTCCCCTGCAGTCCTCCGACTGCCAGCGCCATGGTAACTCTCTGTCTCCGCTTGCACCCCAAGTGAGTGTGAAGTGCCCTCACTAATGTGCCCCCGGAACACTAGCGGACAATCTAATTCCCACCAAGGTGCTAGCATCTGCGCTGGTGCCTGCCTGGCTGAGATAGTGTGACGCTGGTGCTTGTAATTCATCCAGGCCCTCAGGTGTTAGTGGCGGCTCCTCTGCCTCCTCGTTCCGGCCCTGCTCTGGTGATGCTGAAAGGAAGAACAAGGACATTTGATTGGTTGAAGTTCAGACACTGTCAAGGTCCATGCCTGGCCCCTGGATCAGTCTGGGCTCCTCCTTCCATCATCAGTGGGAAACCCATGATGGAAGCTTAATTCACTAAACCGTCAACAGTGGAATGGTTGCAAGGACAGATATTGTGACCTCAGTGCATGGCTCCCTTACCTCCCCCTGCTGCCAGTGGACCTGGATGCATGGTACCTCTCCAGCTCAAGAGCCTCCTGCTTGTATCTGGTTATAATTGCCAACGGGGCCTGGCCTTTGCCAGTCTGCAAACGCTCTGAGTTATTGTGCGCAGTCTTCTCCTGAAAGGAGAGAGGAGCAATGATTAGTCCACCCTGTACCTGGATTGCCATTGCAACCCTGCCACCCCCACCTGAGTGAAACATTTCAGGGCTCATGTGAATCGTGACCCTGGAGCAGCCATACACTCACACCAAGCAGCCAGGGCTGAGCCCTTTGCCCTGATGCTGCTTCCATCACATTTGCCACCCACACTGTACGACCTTCCAAAGCAAGGAAGCACTAACACATAGAACACCAAGGGCAACAGATGGATGGGTGCCCTGCCACCTGGAAGTTCCCCTCCCAGTCAGTCAACAGTCTGACTTTGAAATGTTTTGGAGTTCCAGCACTGTGCCTAGGTGCAGATCCTTGAGGTTGTCCCCAAAACAGTACTGTGGGTGTTAGTGTACCGAATGCAGTGGATACAGAACCCAGCTCAGCACCACCCTCTCAGGGTGAACTAGGCAAGGGCAATAAATGCTGGCCCACCCAGAGATGGCCACATGCTGTGAATGATTCAATGCAGTAACTACATTCAGAGTTGGGGGGTGTGGCCAGGGGGGGGCAAACCTAACTGCTGTGCTAAGTGACTCATGCCAACACAGTACTCACCCTTCCCGATCGCAACAGGTATTTGAAGCACTGACGGCACTGAACCCAGGTGCTTCGGACCATATTGCCCGAGCTGACAATTTCTGCTACCTCCTCCCAGGCACATTTCATCATGTTGGGGGGCCTCCTCCTCCCGTCCCTCGGCACGAGGATCTCATGCCCTGCTGCCACCTCCTCAAGGAGGTCAGCAAGGCACTTGTCTAAGAAGCAGGGGGTACCGTGCCCCCCAAACCTGCCCTCCTGTCTGGCTTGCTCACCAGCAGCGCCCTCGGGAGCCCACCTGCTGGCTATGGTTTACAGGCTTTGAAAGGTCATTGCAGTCCGGTCACTGCTTACCCCCTCCCGCTGTCCTTGGGGGCCTCGTTTCATGCTGGGCGGGCCTTACCGCGTAAAATAGCAGCATGGAGCCGATCACGGGCGGCGATCAGCTCCACATCCACTCACACCCACTCCCGACCGGTCCACCCGACAGGGAAAGAATTCTCCCCTCTATAATTATAGATAATATTTAATAACCTTTGTATAAAATGGCAACTAAAACCCAATCCTCTTAATGTGGCCTCACAGTGCTTTGTTAGAGTTCTTTATTCTTTCATTGGATGTGGGCATTGCTGGCAAGGCCAGCATTTATTCTGAAGAAGAGCCATAGTGGACTCGAAACGTTAACTCTGTTTCTCTCTCCACAGATACTGCCAGACCCGCTGAGTTTCTCCAGCACTTTCAGTTTTATTTCAGCAGTTATTGCCCTTATTGCCCTTGAAAAAGTGGTGGTGAGCCGCCCTCTTGGCACCTGAGTGTTAGGGTGAGGTCACTCGCCTGTTTCCAAGGGTAGATGCTGGGAGGATGTTTCCATGCGTGGGTCAATGGAGAACTAAGGGGCACATTTTAAAGAAAGGGATTCCCCATTTAAGACAGATGAAAAGGAATTTCTTCTCTGAAGGTCATTAGCGTTTGGAGTTCCCTTTGACAGAGAGCAGTGGAGGCTGGGTCACTGAGTATATTCAAGGCTGAGTTAGACAGATTTTTGATCGACAAGGGAGTCCAGGGTTATGCAGGTTGGAGGGGCAGTGTGGGGGGCAGCCAAGAAATGGAGTTAAGGCCACAATCAGATCATCCATGATCTTATTGAATGGCGGAGCAGGCTCGATGGGCTAAATGGTCTACCCCTGCTCCTATTTCTTATGATCTTATGTGCCCCACTTGATTTTTCTTTCCACTGATCTCAGTGGATTCCACACCATTAATTGTCTGGTTGGATTTTCAGTCTGTAAGATTGGTGCTGATTTTAATCCTCACTGCGCCCAATAATTGAGCTACTTGTTTCCAGGAGTAACACATGCTGGGGGATTTGTCTCACTGATGGCAACAATCAGAACTGGGTGGAAATCCTCTTGTATACAAATGAGACTGTGTGACTTGTGACACAGAGACAGCCGGTGCAGGCACCATGTTCTACCTGCGTTATAATGTGAGGCCCAGGGGCAAGTTTGGCCATGAATTCCTGGAGTTTGAGTTCAGGCCGGACAGTAAGAGTTGACCAGAATGCCTGGTGCTCACAGTGTGTCTGTGAATCCAGAGCCTGAGGAGGTTAAGAGGTGGCAGAGTGAAGGCTGCACCCAGGATCCATGGCCTCATGCTGCTGCTGCTGAATGTCTCTGAGTCAATGTGCAGCAGCAGCAACAGCTGTAACCCTCCTGTACAGCTCCCTGACTGTAAAATAACAACTCCCTGCACACAGCCTTCTCATAAACAAGCACTTCAGGGTCTTTGAAGCTCAAGGTTCCTGGGATCGAAAGCATATATGGAAATTACAGTGCAGAAACAGGCCATTTGACCCACTTCATCTATGCTGATGTTTCTGTTCCACACAAGCCTCCTCCCACCTTTCTTGATCACACCATCAGGGTCATCTTCAATTTCTTTCTTCCTCATGTGTTTATCAACTTCCTTGAATGTATCTATACTGGAATCATAGAATGGTTACAGCACAGAAGGAGGCCATTCAGTTGTCTTTGTGTTATTTCTCAGCAACAGTAACTCAGCTAGTCCCACTCTGCCACCTTTTCCCTGTAGCCTTGTAAAATCTTTTCTCTTCAGACAATTATCCAGTTTGCTTTTGAAAACTGCAATTGAATCTGTCTCTGCCACATGATCAAGCAGTGCATTCCAGATCCAAACCACTTGTTGCATAAAGAAATTTTTTCTCATGTCGCCTCTGGTTCTTTTGTTAATCAGCTTAGGGCTCTCGACCTTCTGCCGATGGAGACAGTTTTTCCCCATTTATACCATCCCCTCATGATTTTGAACACGTATAACAAATCTCACAACCTTCTCTTCCCCAAGGAGAACAGCCTCAGCTTCGCCAATCGGATAGATTAATATAATATAACACGAAGTCTCTCATCCTCAGAACCATTCTTGTAAATCTTTTCTGCACCCTTTCTAAAACCTTCACATCCTTCACATTAAGGCTGAATTTATAAAGGTTCATAACTTACTTGCTTTTGTACTGGGTGCCCCTATTTATAAAACCCAGGAGTCAATATAATTTATTAACTGCTTTCTCAACCTGTCCTGCCCCCTTTAATGATTTCTGCAGGTCCCTCTGCTCCTTATTTCCTTCAGAACTGTACTCTTTATTTTATGTCACCTCTCCTCGTTCTTCTGACCAAAATGTATCACTTCAAGTTTTTCTACATTAAATTTCATCTGCCACTTGTCTACCCATTCCACCAGCCTGTCTTTATCCTCTTGAAGTCTATCGCAATCCTCCTCACAGTTCACAATTCTTCCAAGTCTTGCATCATCTTCAAATTTTGAAATTGTGCCCTGTACACCCAGGTCTAGGTTATTAATATAAATCAAGAAAAGCAGTGGCCCCTTTATATACCATCCCCCAGTCAGAAGTAAGTAAAGCTTTCTGTGATTCATGTTTTTAATAGGCTTGAATTAAATAATTAAACTGTTGCATAATGAAATTCTAGCGTTGCTAAAGACCAATCATTCAAAATACTACAAAGTTCGAAATAAAATGCCGACCAGCACTTATATTTTTCACTTAAAAAGCATCACTTTACTGATGTCTGGGGACTCAAATGTTTAATACATAGGAAAACAATGTCATAGTAGATTTAGAAATGATCTGGCCAACACATTTTCTTAGAGCTCCTGCACCTCAAAATACACCCCTGGTGTAGAGCAAGCGGTGATCCCCAGAGAGAAGAAGTCTCTTGCTACTCAAGCATACGCTAGATCCATGTCAGAATATGCTGGCACAGAAAGGGGTATCAAAGATTCACCAGAAGAGGGTTAATTTATTTTGACGGTAGGTTGTATAAACATGGCTTGTATTCCCTTGTGTGTAGAAGTTCGCGGAGTGATCTGATCTGATTGCGGTGTTTAACACGTTAAAAGGATTCGATTAGATAGGTACAAGGAAGCTTCCATCTGGTGGGGTGGCCTAGAACAAGTGGAGCACAATCTTACAGTTAAAATTAGGCCATTTAGGAGGGAAATAAGGAAGCAATCTTTCACACAAAGAGTAGCAAAAATCTAGAATTCTGTCTCCCAAAAACGCTGTGGATCCTGTATCGCTTCTAGCTTTCAAAGCTGAAATAGGGTGTGGATCAAAGATGGAAAAATGGGGTTAGGGTACATATCAGACAATATCTGTTTGAATGGTGGAACAAGTTCAAGGCGCTGAATGAGCTTCTCCTATACCCTAAGAAACAGGCCATTTGCCCATAAAGTCTGCTCCAGTAGTTTACTTCACATGAAGCCCCTACTCTCTTTTCCAAATGCATATCTAATAGCCATTTAAAAAAGAAAATGCACTCTATTCCAAAAATATTTTGTGACTCGGAATTCCACATTCTAACCATTCTCTGGTTAAAAACCTCTTTTTAATAACTCATTACTGAAGTGGTGACATCTCCTGACAATCAGAAGGTACAACATCAGGCCAATTGCTACTCAGAACATCAATCATTTATCTATCTATCTGAATGTGCCATCTTGACCAACACATGACTCTTCAGTGACCGGAATTCATCTCCCTGTATTGCAGATAACCCCTATGATTAACATATCAATGCCCTGGAATTATCTTTTTAAAACTCGGAAGGAGGATATTCAGCCTTTTGTGCCAGTGCTAGCTCTCCAACTGGAGCTATCTGCTGGGAAATTCAACACCTGCCCAGGTTTAGCGATGCGTCACTGGAACACCTTTTGGATGCTGTGGAGGCCTGCCGGCATGTCCTTTACCTCCACTCTGGCTCCAAGATGGGCAGTGGCTTAACTAGCCAGGCTTAGGAGGTGGTGGCAGCGGAGGTCAGCGCCAACGCCCTTCAGAAGAGGACAGCCGCCCAGTGCCACAACAGGATGAATAATCTCCTCCATTCCACAGGGTAAGTCACTCTTCTCATCACTCTCAACTCACACACTCACAAACAGATCACACATCCAGAGAGCCCTCACTCACTGCCAGTGCAAGGGACATCACCATTCACTCTCTCACACACACCTTCATTGTCCTCATCCCATTCATGGGGCCACTCACCACCCATGCATGCCAGGCATACTTATCACCTGGCCTGGCAGGTATCCTGCTTACACTTTTTCTATCTCTATTCATGCAGGACAAGCTGGCACACAACAACAGGGAGAAGTCACAGACTGATGGAGAAATGCCTGATATCAGGGTCCTCACAGACTTTGAAAACAGAGTCATCCAGCTGGTTGGTGAGGATCTGGACCGCTCCTGTCCTGTGCTGACGGTGAGGTCGGTGAGATCTGGGAAAATCTAATCGCTCTTGCATCCTGGCTGTCCTGGTCCTGGGCAAAATGCACAACGTTGTGTGTTCTCGCAAAGATGGTATCCATGACCTCATGGATGCATTTGTTTGTGGAGGCTTGTGAGATCCCACAGAGGTCACCTGTGGAGCCCTGAAAGGAGCCACTAGCTCAGCTCAGGTGCAGGAATTCTCCTAAACTGCATGCAAGACTGTACTGTTAGCTTGGACCATGGGGGAGACTGGTCCAAACCAGGATGCTTACATTGCAGGAAGCTGTGAGCACCCCCATCAGTGAATGTTCCATGGCCAGCTTTAGCAAGGAGATTGTACAACGTGTGCAGTCACACAACCGTTTTGCAGGGGGGGGTGAAAAGTTCTGCAGCACTTTGATGCCTCTGTGTTGCTTGAGTGGGCAGATAAGCTAGAAGCCCGGTTCCAATCATATCAATGGCTGCGCCTGAACTGTCTCAGTTGTAGAGCAATGGTCACTTTATATAAGGTGTCCCTAATGTATGGCCGCTTCCCTCGCCCACCCTGCCCTCCACCCTGAATGCTTGTGCGTTATATTGACCTGCAAGGCAGCCCTTGCCAACAAGTTGCCTCATTGGTAAACACACCTCAGCGCGCCTCAACAGGCGACTCTGGCAAGCGCTGCGCAACATTACTGTGCACTCATCTCTGAGCTCCCCTCAAAGTGCAGCCCGCCAAGTGCACGCCTTTATGTGCTGTTGTGAAACATGTCCACATGCTTTCCTGCCGATGTGAATGGATGATTCAGCGGGTGGGGGGTTGGTGGGAATGATTCTGGCGGGCAGGCCTAATAATGCTATGCAGATGTATTACAATGAGGTTCCCGATGTCCGATGGCGGGAAACATAGCCTGACGTCGGCAGACTTAGCACACGATTGCAAACTGGTTACACGCCATCGTGAAACCGATTGCGCCATTATTTCTGCTCACTCCACCAAACATACCAACACCAGTGGGCAGGGAAAATGCCGGCCAGTGAGGAGAGCTTTCTGTCCTCCCTCTCACAGGAGGGTATCCACAGTGCCCTGCACGCCCCCTCTATATACTGCTGACCCTTTTTCAAGTTGGGGCACATTGTACTCTGGAAGCTTAATTAGTAACAGATATTGTCTCATTTATAATCAAAGTATTTTGGGTCATGGCTGTTGAATTTGAAAGACTCCATTTCTCAACGCTTGCCCAATTATCTCATGATATGGTCCAGGGCAGAGTAGCACTAACACTGATAACTGTTCCTACATCAGGAATGTAGAACTTGCTAGGTGACATAAAGTCCCAGGTCCATCAAGTTTACCTTCTACCATGTAGCCACACGATACATGGATAATCATGGCAATCAATCCATCAATTAGTTCACCACAGAGCCAGTCATGAGGTGAGGAAAGCTCCACTGGTGGAGAACTTTGGAAACCATTGGTCCAAAGCACAATACACTTGTCTCAAATTACTCTTGTACCACATCCCAAGATATTTGCATTTGAATGAATTGACACAATCTGTTTCCCCTGATTCCCTAAACACAGATTAGTTTCCAATTTAACCCTCTTTCAAGTGCAGGCTGTGCCCTCTGCTATTCCTTTTCTGGTCAAGGTGAAACTGCTTGTCATGGTCTACATTATCTAATCTCTTTAGAATCCTAAGAACACCAATGATATCACCTCTCAATCATCTCTTTTCCAGCAAGAGCATGCCCAATTTATGTAATCATAATCTTGGCAATGAATTGTTGGTTTAATTAATCCACAGAGTGTGATGACACCTGGTGATCCACTCACTGTTTAAATATCAGATTCTAACAAACTGAAGTGTCAGAAAACTTGCATGTTTATGGAAGCCAGCTGCAAACTTATGTCAGACTATGAACAAAATGTTAGTGGACAATAGATGGTGATGATCAGACAGATCAATGGGTTCTGATTTTCTGGCATGCAAACAGACAAAAAACAGGCACTAGTGAGAATCTAGAATAAATCTATGCTGACGGGGGGGTGGCGGGGGGAGTTCTATTAGACTTCGAAGAGGAGTCATATTGAACTCGAAATGTCAACTTTGTTTCTCTCTCTGCAGATGCTGTCAAACTGGCTGAGTTTTTCCAGCACTTGTTTTTATTTCAAATCTCCAGCATCTGCAGTATTTTGTTTTTATTCTGCTAAACTTATCCTTGATTGGGTCGTCTTATTTATACCCAGAAAGGTGTCCAGATGAAGGACTTTGTTAAAACCCTTTGTGCCAGGCAACCTACATGTCACTTCCTCCAGGCTCCTAATACACAAACTGTTTGATCTGATTCTTTCTCCATTTCTTTCCCTTGAGGGAAATCTTCACAGAAAAGGATTTTTCCCCACTGTTTTTAGCGACTGTTTTTCTTTCGGTTTGATGATGGTGCCTTGCTTAGTCTTTTCTCTTTGAAGTGAAATCATTCTTTCAGTTCAAGACCTGAGAGACTCCCAGATCTTATCTCAATTTCTCTTTGCTGAAAAGATAAGGCAGTGCTTTTGTCGTTCTTCAATGGTGTTTGTCTGGTGTCTCACCAACAGGAACCCTTCTGTTAGACTATACCTCACGTAAAGTGTGTCCTCATTAAGGTAGTGATATTGTAAAAAGAAACAGATTCATTTTGTTCTATTTTGACATCTCCCCTTTCAATTAAATGGGGATTCAGACAGTGCTATTCCTGATCAGAGGGCAGAAAGTGTCATCACAATGGAGCAAGAAGTTTATGTCACTTCAAACTAATGCTCACATGTAGCTACATAAGTATCTTTTGTTTGCCCTTCAAGGCAAAGGTGACCATGTTCATCATCTCGAGTGTTTGGTAGGGTTCCAGTGGGTATGTAGGTGACTGCTAAGGCTGATCTGCACCCAGAAGGTTTGGCTGCAAGTAGGACAGGATACTGCAGATGATTGAGCTCTGGATGAGTTGCTGACTTGGGATTTCCTCTCCTTGTATTTTCTCTCTGTCTCTGATAGGTGCATGCTTTCGAAGGAAGCCACACCACTTTTTAAGTTTGTGCCAGGTGCAGTTCTTCCAGAACTCAAAGCCAATATCAAAACTCTTAAGTGAAACATCCAGAGTGTCCTTGCAGTGCTTCCTTTGAGAGCGCACCCCAGACTCAAGCTCTCCATAGAAGATTCATTTTGATAAGTGGGTGTCAGGGCTACATGACCAGCTCAACTCAGTTATGACTGTCTCAATAAGGTGTGGATGCCTGGCATGCCAGCTCAGGTGAGCATGTGTCTGGTATTTTGTCCTGACATCTGTTCTTCTGAAGCTTCTGAAGGCAGATCAGGTGAAAGTGATTGAGTTTCTTGGCATGATGCTGGTACACAGTCCAAGACTCATGAGCGTAAAGCAGGGTTGGCAGGGTCATTGCTCTATAAACTTTCAGTTTGGTAGGCAGACTTAGTGCTCTTTGCTCCCAGACTGATGTTTGAAGTCTACTGAAGGGTACACTTGCTTTGGCAATTCTTGTATGTGTCTCGTTGTCAATATGAACAGCTCCAGGGAGTGTACCACCAAAGTGAATTTATCCACTGCTGACAGGTTCTGGACTTGGACTGAAACCTTGGGTGCAAGGTAGGACTTTCCTGGAGCAGGCTAGTACGTTACTTTAGTTTTCTTCATGTTGATCATGAGGCCAAAGTTGTTGAATGCATTGGTGAACAAGTCCATTCCACATTGCATGTGCAGCTCTGAACTGGCAGCTAGTACACAGTCATTGGTAGAAAGGAAATCATGAAGTATGTCCTTGGAGACCTTGGTCTGTGCCTGGAGTCAGATCGAGCAGCTAGCTGTCCGTGCAATATCTGATTTCGATTCCAGGATCACCGTCATGGAAGGCACAGGAAAGCACGGCAGAGAAAAACATGTTGAAGAGAGTTGGCACTAACATGCAGCCCTGTTTGGCTCCATTGGTGACTGGGGATGGGTCAGAATTCAAACTATCATCCAAGAATCACATTAACATGCTGTCATGGAACTATCAAACTATTGTGGTGAATTTCTCAGGGAAACCAAATTTCTCCATTAGCTTCCAAAGACCATCCCAGCTGACTGTGTCAAAGGCCTTGGTCAGTTCAGTAAATATGGTGTATAGGTCCATGTTCTGTTCTTGGCATTTGCCTTAGAGCTGTCTAACTAAAAACACCATATCAGTGGTTCCTCAACTCTTCCTGAAACCATACTGACTCTTTGTCAGCAGATCATGGTCAATATGTTGCACAAAGCAGTTCTAAAGATTCTGTTGAAGATTTTGCCGGCAATTGAGAGGAGTGAGATTGCTCTATGATTGTTGCAAGATTGGCGACTTCCTTTCCATTTGTACAGGTGGACAATGGAGGCATTATTGCATCCCTACAGAATGGTTCTTTGATCTTGCATAGTTCAGTGAGCTTCTTGACTGGGCATTGACCTCTAGCCTCGTAGACCTCAGCAGGGAAAGCATCGGCTAAACAGGAGCTTGATTGTGTTCATCTTTTCTAACAGTGTGGGAGGATCATCAAGACAGCAGTTGATGGCAACCTGTGGCAGCCTCTTGATTGCTTTTTCATTGATGGATGAAGGCCAATTGAGGTTAAAGTGCTCTGCTCATCTTTCTAGAATTTGGACTTTATCTGTAAGCGGTGTTGACCCGTCTACTGGTGATGAATCAATTGACTGGGGACTATGGACAGATTTCAGGGCATTGTAGAATTTCTTCCAGCCTCTGCAGTCTGCATATGACTGAAGTTGTCTGCTTTCTGATTCAGCCAAATGTCTTGTATCTCTTTGAGCTTGCATTGGACAGTCCTGCGGATGTTTCGGTAGGCATCGCACTTGGACAGTGATGATTTGTCATTGAGGTAAACCCTGTAGAGATGATGTTTCTTCTCCAGTAGTTTCTAGATTGTCTTTCTAGATCTGTACCTTGCTTGTCCTGCTTTCTACCCTTAATTAGCACATTCCTTAGATAAAATCACCACCTTCAACACCTCTTCGTCCTTTTGTCTATGACATCTTTTGGCTACCTATTACGGGCCTTCTATCCAGCTCTACCTGTCCCAACACCCCCCCCCACCTCTTAAACCAGCTTATATTTCACCTCTTTTCTATTTTTACTTATTTCTGTTGAAGAGTCATTCAGACTCGAAACGTTAACTGTGTTCCTCTCCGCAGATGCTGCCAGACCTGCTGAGTTTTTCCAAGTATTTTTATCTTTGTTCTAAATTGTCTCGTTGTTTTCAAGGAAACAATTTTGATGCTTATGAGAGGTGGTGCTCAGGGCCTCTATAGAGACCTGTTGTACACGATATCCCTGAATATCGCCCAGTTATCCTAAATGCAGTCAGTGTCCATTGTTGCTGTACACAGGTGACTACTGAGTTTCTCTGAGAGAGCCTCCTTCATGACTGCCTGTTTGAGCCTAGAGACATTGAGATGCTTCTGGACCTTCATGCCCTGGGAATGTCTAGGTGGATAGATCTTGAGGTTTATTTTTGAAATGATAAAACGGTGGTCAGTCCAGCAGACAGTGCCACACACGGCTTTCATTACACATGCATCCTGGCTGTCCCTCTGCTTGGTTATGATATAGTCAATTAGATGCTCATGAATTGCATCAGGGTGTATCGAAGACATCTTATTGCAATTAGGGAGGTGGAAAATTGTGTTGGTGATTATTGTGCTTGTGCCTTGGAGATATATGCAGAGATGACTCACATCAGGTTCTACGTGTGAACAGGAGCTTTATTACAAAACTTTTAAAATGTCTGCTTTCTCATGCTTACTGCTTAGTTTCTGTTTCTCTGTAACCACATCCATAGGCTTGACAGCACACAGCACATTGAGCAGTCAACAGATACATACTAACACTGAACAATTGAGCACAACATCTTTTCCTCTTTGTAAGCTAAAAGACCTTATTTTAAATTAAAATATCCTAAACATCAAACGTATGTCTGTCGAGTCATTTCTTAGAGTTCGGATTGGCCGTTTTCTCTAAGTATAGAAAGAGTCTTTGAGATATGTTGCTGACGATGGTTTTGAGATCTACGAAATTGAAGTCGTGGTTCTGCATGATCACCTCAATGAGGCGGATGATCAATATCATGGTCGCTCATCGGAAAAGGCAATCTATCCTCATAATCACTGCCCCCAAAATATCCTGGGGAGCTCACTATCAAGCATCTTGCATTCGACTTTGTGTTGTCATCCAACAGATAAGCATTGGTACCAAGCAACCGCTTGATCTGCTTTGGTCCTGATTGAGATGATGTGAGCTTGTGGTCATGATTTGGCTGTTGACACAAACCCAATCTCCAGCTTCAAGTCATGGTTTTCTTGCGCTTGTTCACTTGTTGAAGTACAGTTTTGCTTTACTTTGTTGCTTTAAGATTTCTTCTGCTTTCACTCTGACATTCTAGTTGGGTAGTGGTGATGGCTTAAAAATGGTCAGCAGCATGCAAAAGTTACAACCAGTCATAGTTTCAGCTGTTGCCATTGTGGTCAGAGAGTGTGAGACAGATCAATATTTGTGAAGTTGGATATGAGTGGATTGTTCAAGCATTTTCCCCTCAGACATGCTGGCTCTCAGAATGTCTTTGATCATCCTGTTGAATCATTCTATGCCACCAATCGATTGGGAGCTGTATTGCGATGACAGATGGTGGTGAATTCTGTAGCTTGCGAGGAACCCTATGAACTGACTGAAAACAAACTGCGGTCCATTGTCTGCACTGATAGTCTCCGGCAAACCCCATTTTGTAAACAACTTGTCTAAAAATCACTGAAGTGGTGTGTTACAATAAACTTTTAAGAGATTGTGTGCAGATTGCCCACGTGACTGTAAGACCCAATGGCAGGTTACCATGTTAATGTTAGTCTAGAGTAGGGTCTGATTGGAGAAACACAAACCATGTTGTGCTCTGTTGTTTGTGTAAATAAATAGTATGTGCATCATTTCATATTGGTCTCTGCCTCTGCAGTACATTGTAATCGACTCACCTGCCAACAGATAAGTGTGCAGCCGGTTTGCGAGCAAAGTGACCCCACAGTAAAACAGTTGGCAACGAGGCAAAACCCCACCAACTGACAACACCAAGGAAACCCGCAAAAATTCAACTGTAGCGAATCAGCTGTGGCCTGCAGGCCAATTGTAAGCCCTCACCGTAGTCGTCGAAACTATCGCCCGCCACAATTTGGCCGTATTGAACCATTTGATGAGACCACCGCTGACAGGCCACATTATATTGAATGACTCGTGTTTTTCTTTTTGACCAACGACATACTGGAGGAGGAGAAGAGGTGGGTAATCTTCTTATTGACATGTGGCAGTAAAACATACGGCCTAATTCTTGGTCTAACGGCATCCAACGCCCCAGATTCCAAAAGCTTTGATGGGTTAGTGAATCTTGTGAAAAGCCACTTTCAACCGAAACCCTCAGTAACAACGCAGCGTTTTAAATTCAGTTTGAGGTGTCACACCCCTGAAGAGACAGTCGCTTGCTATGTAGCAGCCTTAAAACAACTGACAGAGCGCTGTGAGTTCGGGATGTTGATTAATGACATGTTAAGAGACCGATTAGTATGTAGGAAGAACAAAGACGCCATTCAAAAAAGGTTGTTAGAAACAAATTTAGACTTCAGCAAGGTGCTGGAGTTGGCGCTCACAGTGGAAAGCGCAGTCAAGGATTGAGAAATTATAAAGGGAGCTCAAAATGGCATTGGGAGGGAAATACAGGACTCCACAGAAAGGTGGGAAACAGCTGTCATTAGCAGACCAGCAAAAAGCAATGGCTTAACGGATAAAAACCACATTAATAATAGCAATCATGGGACCAAACAGCCTGCAAACGAATGACAATTTAAAAGAACCAAGTGTTTCTACTGCTATCACAATGGGCACATCTTGTATATTGTAAAGAAATATTGAGGCCAAATTTCATACAAAAAGTCAGAAGTCATGAAATGTATATAATGGAGGAGTCAGAAGGAACAGAGGCAGATAATTACTTGCTACACAACTTAAATATGGATAAAACAGAGCCAATCTACGTGACAGTAGAAGGCAACAGAAAACCCATTCAGATGGAGTTGGATACAGGCGCATCCATGACAGTCATAGGGGAACACACTAAGTATTTGATTTAAGTATCTGAATGGAGGAGGCCAGTCACGAAAGCTGAAAAACTTGGATGCCAGACTAAAAACATATACTGACAAAAACATACAAATGAAGGGTATATGCAAGGCTCCAGTACAATACAGAAGCCTGTCTGTTAACTATCCCTGATAGTGATAGCAAGGGAGGATCTAATTCTACTTGGTCGGAACTGGCTTAAGGAAATAAAGTTGGAATGGACTGAGATTTTCCAACTCAGAATGAAAGATCTGCAGGAATTATTACAGAAATATGCCCCTGTGTTCAGGGAAGAGCTCAGGAAGATTCAGGGGCTGCAAGATAAAATCCACATGGATCCTGAGGCAACCCCAGGATATTTGAAGGCATATATCTTCAAATATATATTTGAAGTCATGAAATGTATATAATGGAGGAGTCAGAAGGAACAGAGGCAGATAATTACTTGCTACACAACTTAAATATGGATAAAACAGAGCCAATCTACGTGACAGTAGAAGGCAACAGAAAACCCATTCAGATGGAGTTGGATACAGGCGCATCCATGACAGTCATAGGGGAACACACTAAGTATTTGATTTAGTGTCCAATATGCATCACGAGAAAAAGTGGATATTGAATTAGACAGACTGGAAAGGTTGGGAATCTTACAACCTGTACAATTTTCCGAATGGGCAGCACCCATAGTTCCAGTACTAAAGCCTGACCAGAGTGTACGAATATGCGGGGACTACAAGTTGACCGTTAATAAAATGGCCAGACTTGACAGGCATCTAATATTGAAAACTGATGAATTGTACTCCAAGCTGGCAGGGGGATGTGCAGAGACGAAACTTGACATGAGCCACCCTTACCAGCAAGTCGAACTAGAAAAAACTTCTCAGGATTTTGTAACCGTCAATTCACAAAGGGAGTTATACCAATATACCAGGTTACCCTTTGGAGTCTCATCCGCTTGTGCCATTTTCCAATGAACTATGGAAAATTTGCTTCAAGGTCTATCCTGTGTGGCGGTTTATCTCGATGATGTCCTAGTAACAGGACTATCTGATGAAGAACACCTGGCTGACCTGGAAGAGGTATTGAAGTGTTTCTCACAAGCTGGAGTATGCTTGAAAAGGGAAAAATGTATCTTCGTAGCAAAAGAAATGATTTACTATGAGTTACAGAGTCAACTTGCATGGGTGTCACCCAGTAGAAGACAAGGTGAGAGCTATTCATGAGGCACCAGCACCGAAAAATGCCACAGAACTCAAGTCCTTCTTGGGAATGGTTAACTACTACGGTCATTTTCTCCCAAATTTGTCAACTATACTGGCTCCATCATACGGATTACTCAATAAAAACCACAAATGGACCTGGCAAGCCCCACAACAACAGGCTTTTATGGCAGTAAAGCAGTTACTATATTCATCGGCCGTGTTGGTACATTTCGACCCAAAGAAAGAATTGATTTTAACTTGCGATGCATCTCCTTATGGAGTAGGGGCAGTACTCTCCCACTGGATGGCGGATGGCTTCGAATGGCCCATTGGTTACATCTCAAGAACTCTCAGTGTGGCAGAACAAAGATACTCACAAATAGAGCAAGAAGGTTTGTCCATTGTATCTGGTGTTAAAAAGTTCCACCAATACATCCATGGTCACCACTTCACCATCATATCTGACCACAAGCCACTACTAGGCTTGTTTGGGGAAGATAAGGCAATATCCCCAATTGCCCCAGCACACATCCAAAGGTAGGCACTGATTCTAGCTCCTTACGAACATACTTTTAACCACCGGTCAGGAAGCCAGATTGCCAATGCCAATGCATGGAGTTGATTACATCTAAAGCACAGCAATGTGAATGTCCCCACCCCTCAAGATACTGTCTTGCTATTAAACTTCCTTGATTCATCACCAGTGAATGCCAAATAGATCAAAGAATGGACCGACCACGATCCAGTTTTGTCTCACAGCAGGGAACAACTCTTGCAGGGATAGTCTAACGAGACAAAGTTGGCTGAAATGAAGTCTTATTTTAACAGGAGACACGAGCTCACCTGCCAGGATGGCATCTTGCTGTGGGGAGTGAGAGTCATTTTGCTTCCCAGAGGAAGACAATCATGATTGATAGAATTGCACCCCAGCATTTCTAGGTTGAAAATGTTGACGCGCAGCTACTTATGGTGGCCAGGGATGGACACTGAAATCAAAAACATGGCCAAGATCTGCATGCAGTGCCAACAGGTGCAGAGATTGCCTCCTTCTTCTCCACTGTATCCTTGGGAATGGCCTTAAAGGCCATGGGTCTGCCTCCACGTTGACTACATGGGGCCTTTTTTGGGCACAATGTTTCTCTTAATTATCGACGCTCACTCCAAATGGATGGATGTATACGAAGTGCGATCACCCACATCTGCCGCCACCATAGACAAATTGCATCAGAGTTTTGCGATACACAGTTTACCAGAGATAATAGTGTCTGATAATGGAACAGCATTCACTAGCGGGGAATTCCAAAGGTTTACAACTCTCAATGGCATGACATATGTGAAGGCCTCGCCATACCATCCTGCATCCAATGGGTTAGCTGAGCAGGCCGTCCAGGTCTTCAAGGCCGGAATGAAAAACTAGAAGGGGACTCTATAGCAACAAAGTTGTCATGCTTCCTGCTCAGCTATAGGACTATGCCACATACGACCACTGGTATTGACCCCACAGAGATATTATTGAAGAGGTGTCTCAGGACATGGTTGACACTCATAAGGCCAAATTAGGGGGGGAGGGTAGAGAGAAGCCAGGAGGTCCAGAAAAATGAACATGATTACCACATCAGGAAAGAAACTTCACTGTAGAAGAAACAGCTTTTGCAAATAACTTTGGAGATGGGCCCAAATGCTATCAGATGAAGTCAGTGAAGTGACAGGACCCCTGTCCTACCATATATAGGTTGAAAGTCGGATAATCAGGAGACATGTAGATCACCTCAGGAACTGGGAAACAGATCCACAACAAAAGGTGCACCAAACATTCCCGTTGGAGACTACACCACAGGTAGAAAGAGCTCCTCTTGCTTTGGAAGTACCTTCAGAACCCGTTGAGCCTGAGAGAGTTGAAGAGGTAAACTTGCAGGTTCCTACTGAGAAGCCTAGCGGACAGATACATCCTGAGAGGGAGGCCTCAGATAAACCATCCGAAGTCACAGAACTATGACAATTGACACGTTTGAAAAAGCCTCCTGAGAGACTGAATTTGTAAATAGTTCATTTTTGTAAATAGTTAATATATTATAAAATGTACTTTCAAGGGAGAGGGATGTGGTAATCTGAGGTGTAATACACCTTTAAGAGAATGTGAGCAAATTGACCACGTGACTGTAAGGCCCAATAGCTGTGTAGCGTGGGCCGCCATGTTAATGTTAGTCTAGAGTAGGGTTGGTTGGAGAAGCACACATCATGTTAATGCTCTGTTGTTTGTGTAAATAAATAATATGTGCTTAATTTCATATCGGTTCTGTGTCTGCAGCATATTGTAATCAACTCGCCTGCCAACAGATAAGCGACCGGTTCAAGAGCAAAGCGACCCCGTAGTAAAACATAACATGGTGGCCATGGAATTTATTGTAGCGATTCCCAACCATTTGCTATGAAGATAATGAACAACATTGATTACTTGGGTAAAAACAAAAAAACTGCGGATGCTGGAAATCCAAAACAAAAACAGAATTACCTGGAAAAACTCAGCAGGTCTGGCAGCATCGGCGGAGAAGAAAAGAGTTGACGTTTCGAGTCCTCATGACCCTTCGACAGAACTTGCGTTCGAGTCCAAGAAAGAGTTGAAATATAAGCTGGTTGTATATTTCAACTCTTTCTTGGACTCGAACGCAAGTTCTGTCGAAGGGTCATGAGGACTCGAAACGTCAACTCTTTTCTTCTCCGCCGATGCTGCCAGACCTGATGAGTTTTTCCAGGTAATTCTGTTTTTGTATTGATTACTTGGGGCTGTTTGCACTTCTCCTAAAGTGTCAACTTGGAGTTCTCACCCTGGTTTGTTGGCTACGAGGTCGGTTGTGGAGATGTGGGATATGGTTTGACAGATTTTTCACTGAGTATATGAACTACATAATTTTATGATCTCTTCTTTTCAGGATCTATTGCTGGCCACCAGGCTGCTTCATGGGATCATTGTTTCATCTTAACAACATGCAGATGTCCTTCATTGGCAAGATGTAATGCGCTTTCAGGATAACTGCTTGAGTTCCCCATACAATACAGTTGTCATCAAGAAGTGCTAGCTCATTACATACTCTGTATGGAACCAATTCTTCCTCTATTTCATGAGGCTGCTCGGTTTATAGGTATTGGCTTACTTTCTGCAGTACACTGTCGCCAAGTTTGCTTTCAAGTCCTCTCGTGTAACTAGATTTGAGGTCGCGTGCGAAATCACCACGATCACAAAGTCTTCAATGTCACAACTCGCTTTGCTAATGTTGTCTGCGATAGTAATCTGATTAATCAGCTACTCAATTGCTTGAACCTGCAAGATATTCAACCTACGAAGTTGTACTGATGAAGATGGTGTGACCAACTGTAGATGTGTAGAGATCGAAGACCAGATTCTGACATGGCTAACAATGTAGCCAACACTTGGCGCTCAGCACAGAGAGTAAACTTTTCACCACAGAAACTTGCAATCAGTCAAAAGAAGCGGTTGCCAAGTGAATCTATAGTAGATTACATTCTAGAGTTAAAGAAACTCTCTTGTCACTCTGGGTATGGCGCAAACCTAGAAATCAACTTTAAAGACGCTGTGTTTTTGAGGCCTTGTGAGGAACATATCTTTTTATTTCTGTTGGTCTGTTGTAAAGAACATGGGCAGGTGGGGGCGGCCGGGAAGCCAACTACTGCCCACGATCGTCTCCGCACCACAATTTCATGTGAGTGGGCCAATTAAGGCCTGCCCTGTGTGGATCATGAGTGGCAGTGCTAAGCGCTGCCTGTGCGGGCAGGGGCAGGAGGGAGAGCTGGGCTTAGTGCGCTGTTTGTGCAAGCGCAAGAAAGAGTGATTCATCTCCCTGAGGCATGGAGCTGCTTCAGGAAAATTGAAGCACTGTGTAAAAAAAAATACAGAGAATAAAAATTTAATAAAACGTCGCCTCATGTGACTCTGTCAAAAATAAGGTTTTTATTTAATGTTTCTTTGCTTTAGGAAACCTCATCCCGCTCATGAGTGAGGTTTCCTAAATAATGTAAAAGCTGCTTGTCCTTTTAACCTGCCTGCCAACTGTTAGGTTGGACAGGCAGCGTAAATTTGAGTTTAATAAGATTGTTAATGGCCTTAATAGACCTTTTAATTATTGGTGGTTGCGCAGCCCGATCGAAATATCCCAAAACTGTGCGATGACATTGGGCACATGCCCGACATCATGGCACATCTTTTTATGCTCGGGGGTGATAGGCATGTACATGCATGACAAGCATAATATTCTGCTCCACATCTTTTTATTTTCTGTTGGACTGTGGATTAGAATTATAATGGCTGCAGTTTGAAAGCCATGTCCACTGGAACAGTATGAGAGATATTTATAATGTTGCAGTCCTGGAACAGGGTGTGCCATGAAAGACAGGATGGTGCTGGAAAGGAGTCCTGCCTGGCAACATTTTAATTGGCTCCTGACCAGATGACTGGGATTTGTGTGAGAAGCAATGCAGCAGAATCGCTCCTAGCCTGAAAGGGAAAAGACCTAATACCTTTCTCTTTTATGTGTGGAAGATGCCAGTAATTCCATAATAATAGCTAGCTGGCTTTTACTTCTTATATCTCTATAATCTGCTTTCTCTCTGAAAACCCCTGTCAAGAGGCAAAGCCTTGTATATGTGTGTGTATAGGGATTTGAGAAGGGGGTAGAGCTTAGGTTATAGAGTTAGAAATTAGCAGTTCATATTTCTTTCTTTTGCCACTGGTTAACGATGGTTTGTTCAATAAACAGTTATTTACTGGCTAAGTTTACAAACCTGGTGCTTGCATTCTGTAAACCTAGATTAAATAGTTAGAATTGGGGTAATCGGGTGGTTTGGTTGAACTTTTCACATTTGTCATAGCTCAGGGAATAGTGGGGCTTGAGATTACAACGCACTATCCCCAGTGGGTCGTGATAGTCTGAAGAACAATAAAATTCAGGCCAAACTTTTGAGCAAAGGCAATAAGTTGATGTGGAGCGAGGCCTGTGATGAGGCCACAGCCATTGAAATGGCAGAAAGAGATAGTTGCAAATTTCAAGGTAGTTCTTCTCCTGAGCTGACAGGAAGCTCCACCGTATTTCAGTGGGACCCAGGCCATGGCAGCCAAGTACAAAGTCTCAGAGTTGGAAATTTAGATGTAACTACTGCCGTGGTGACCACAAACCATACATGCTGCATTTCTAGTTGAAGCGCCATGACTGTGGGAAAGTCATCGTATCCAGATGGCATAAAGGGATAGAGGAAACAGTAATACTCTGGGTTGTGGTAAAAGTTCAGGTCACAGCCATGCATCAGGTTAAGGTCATGGTAGATCTAAAGCTAGTTCAATAGCCTGGAAGTCCTTGAATGCAAATATGATAGATGTGAAATAGAAGTCGATGTTATCGAGTAGGAAGATCAAGTTGTACTCAGCCAGAGAGCAAGAAAAACAGTACATGGAAGATGGGAGTCCTAAGGCTGAAGGTATAAATCTAGCGCCCACAGTAAAAATGAGAGTCGGAGATTCACAACTTACATTCATTGTTGATACAGCTGTAACAGTGTCTGTTACCTCAGTAGGAGAGTACCAGAAACACCTAAGTCACATCCCCTTACGCAAAACTGGTGTAAAAATGACTAATTATTCCAATAACAGTATTCCAGGGTTAGGTGTAGTTAGTGTTAGGGTGGAATGTGATGATACATCCTTTTACTTGCCATTGGAGGAGGGGGCAAAGTCTTCCTGATGGCAAGGAATTGGCTTAAAAAGAAAAGATTAAACTGGGCTGAGTTATTTACAATAGGGATCAATTAGAATATGCCTGACTTGAGAAAGTGCTAAGAGAGCACAAAGTGGTCTTTGAGCAAGGAGGACCAAATAATAAAATTAGGTATCGCAAGGTCAAAGTCAAGATGAGAAACGATGTTCAGTCGACATTTTGCAAGGCTAGGCCAATGCCTTATGCACAGTTCAAAGCAGTAAATAAAGAGCTGGATAGATTAGGAAGAACAAGGGCGATTAAGAAGGTGAAAAGTTGTGAACTTTGTCTCAGAATGAGAAATGATCCACTCAAGGATCCTTTCGTTCCATGGTCAAACACAAAAAAAACATGGGAATGAGTACATGTTGATTTCTTTGAAGTGGAAGGGAAAGAGTACCTTGTTTTGGTCAATAGCTGTAGCAAGTGGATAAATGTTGAATCTATACCCAATACCACAAGTACTGAAACTATTGAGGTTTTGAGAAGTTGGTTTGCAGTTTATGGGTCACCAGAGATATTGGTGTCAGATAATGGCCCACAGTTTATGTCAGAAGAGTTTGAAATATTTCTGAGTAAGAATGGAGCCAAACATACCATGTTACCATCATATCACCCAGCATTGTATGGTGCTACAGAAAGAAGCATTCAGATTGTGAAGAGGTCTTTGAAAAGTATTTGCTAAATGACAAGCTAGGCAGCAATTTTTATGTCTCTCTTTGACACAGGCTAGATAATTTTCTGTTCTTTTTACAGAATAAAGCCACAACATTGCTCACTTTAGCAGTTAGTGTTTAAACACTCTCCGAGGCCTGATGTCGATAAAAATCTAAGAGAAAAGCAAGACAAAATGAAAATGAGTCGAGATGTATCAGGCATAAAACTTAGAGAGTTCAGAGTTGGTCGGAGATCATGGCAAAAAAGCTGCAAAGTGATAAAAAGGAGTGTGTCTGAAGTTGTTGTAAAGAGATGAGGTGCATTCACATATCTAATGAAGATTGGAGAGACTCTGTCAATATCGTGAATAACATTTGTTTGAAAGGGGAAATCTGTCAAAGGGAAAGCATGATAAACCTCCTATAGTCCAAATCCCTCCTACACACCAAATTGAAAGTCACAAAGAAAATGAAAGTCACAAAGAAACTGAAAGCTTGCCAATATTACAGAATCCTCAGTGGAGCCAAGTTAATCAGAGTCTTTGATTAAGTCACTGTCACAGGCCCAACAACTAAGTGGAGTTGGTAGTTCAAGGCAATGTTCAGGGTTAGCACAGTCAGAGATGTTGAGAGAGCAGAGTCAAGCTAATGAAAATGGAAGGAGACACCCAGACAGAAAGAGTAAGAAGCCAGGTAGGTTAATTAAAACTATGTAGGAAGAAAAAAAACGTTGTTCTTTTCATTATTTCTCATCAAAGATATTTTTGTCAAATATATACTAGTGTTAAGAAAAAAAACATTTTTTTTATTTACATATAATTTACCCTGGTAAATTTGGTCTTATATGTGTTTGAGTTGTGATTAAAGTAAAACCAAATATGCAACACAACCAGTTAAATTTTGGGTGCTGTTAATATTGGTTTAGTCATATTATATTCTGGAAAATTATGTCCATGTACCATTTTATATTTTAATAAATGTAAGTTGTTTCTGCATGGGGAAGGAGTGTCATGGAGGGCTGTCTATGCTGCCCTCTCTGGCCAATTTCCTTCCAGATTTCTTCCAGATGAGGAATCAATTTAGGAAAAAAGAACTTATACATAGCACCTTTCGTGGCCTCAGGAAGTTCCAAAGTGCCTTACAGCCAAAGAAGTACTTGTGTAACTGATGTAATATGGGACGAGTGCAGCCAGTTTGCACATAGCGAGGTTCCACTAAGAGTAATGCCTCTCTTGGTAGGACAAGGTCACCAACTCAGAGGGTCTGGAGTGTGCTAATTCCATCATTATACACTCATTGCTAAGCCATGATGTCTACGCTGGCTCAGCCACGTTCATCAGATGGATGATGGCCACGTACCCAATGACCTTGTGCATGTGAACTGGCCACTAGGTCATGACCTCCTGGGCATCAATACCTCAATTACAAGGACACTAGCAAGTGAGATATGAAGATGGCAGACGTTGACAATGACAATTTACAGACAGTCGCCGATGGTCGTGACTTCTGGAGGCTGACTGTTTAAAAGGGCACTGGAAGAGGTGAACAGAAACAAAAAGATCAGTTGGCCAAGAAGAGGGCCTACAGAAAACAGACCAGCGAATCCTGCACCTTCTCAGCCCACTTTCCTCCTCTTCAGCAAATCCGGCAAAGACAGCCACGCTGAAGTCGGGCTCGAGTCATACTAGGTGAAGCTTAACTCAAGGTTGACCACCAGTGCACAAACCAGCATCTCACGAGATGGAAGGCTGCCAAGGATGAGATAATAACCAGATAATCTGTTTTTAGTGATGTTAATTGAAGGATTCATTTTGGTCAGGATACAAAGAAGAACTCCTCTGTTTTTCACTCTGCAGGTGGAGCAAAAGGGAAGGTCAGGGATAGGTTAGAGGTTGGGGGAGATTAAATTACAAAGATGTCATGGAACAAAAAGCAAAGAGGGCAGAAATGATAGTAGTGAAGAAACAAAGCATAGGTCCAAAGTAGGTATTAATAGCAGAAGAAAGGTCAGCATTGTCTGAAAGAAAAACATGAGAACAAGATGCAGACTAGTACTGGAGGAAAATAATTCAAAATGGAGGACAGAGTATATGGTCTGAAGTTATTGAACTCAATGTTGAGTCCAGATGACTTTAAAATGCCTAATCGGAAGATGAGTTTCTGATCTTCAAGTTTGCATTGAGCTTCACGGGAACATCGCAGCAGGCCAAGGATGGACATGTGAGCATGAAAGCGAGATAGTGAATTGAAATGGCAAGTGACCAGAAAGTCGGGGTCAGGCTTGTGGACTGAACGGAGGTGTTCCGCAAAGTGATCACCCAGTCCGTGTTTGGTATGCCCAGTATCGAGGAGACTGCATTGTGAGTGGCGAATACAGTAGATTAAATTGAACGAAGTACAAGTAAATTGCTGCTTCACCTGGAAGGAGTGAGAGTGTATGGAATTCTGTCAGCAGCTGCTGTATTGCCAGAGACTGCAAGGATTGACTTTCCTCTGTAATGAACCCCAAGTGGTCTGTCCCAATCACATAACCACCCATCGGCTGCAATGGTGGCTTCTCACACCATATCATCCCAAACTCGCGGCATTAATTATGCATTCTCGGGAAACATGCCGTTTCCCTGGCGGACAGGGTCTGATTTGCCCGCCATGCCATTATCTCGCTCCTTCATCTTGCAGGGTGCCACATTTAAAGTACAGCCGTAAGCACACCTCTCAGTGCTTCCAGCCCATGACTGCTGCAAATAAAACATGGCCCCGAAAGGCAAGAAGACTGCAGCTCCCAGGTTTAGTGATGCATCCCTCGAGCGCCTTTTGGATGCTGTGGAGGCCCACCGCGATGTCCTCTACCCCCACTCTGGCCGCAGGAGGGGCAGCAACGTTACCACTCTGGCTTGGTAGGCGATGACAGTGGTGATCAGTGCCAATGCTGCATAGAAGAGGTTGGCCATCCAATACAGATAGAGGGTGAATGATCTCATCTGTGCCACCAGGGTATGGCAGCCATCTTATCACTCTAAACTCACACACTCAAGGTTATCACACATTCACTGGCATCTCACTCACTGCCAGCTCAAGGGACATCACCACCCATTCTCACACACATACCCTCACATGTCCATCTGCCCTCATCTCTTCTGGAGACTGCCTCCTCAGCTCTCATCATCTTGAGGCCACTCGCACAGATCAGCTTGTGTCCCCACACACACCCTGGGATACTCACCTTCCCCAGTACAGCCCTCGCCCTGCAGTTTCTTCCTCTGCCTGAGGCCACTTCGCCCCCTTCGCCAAGCAAGCCCTCGCCCTGCAACAATAAAAAGCCACCCAGCCTAAGGCTGGTCTGGTAGGTAGAGACCTGCCCGTGAGCCCCGCTAAAAGCGATGTGGTGCTGTCTGCAAAGTCTGGCGCTGATAACTGTGGGTGCTGCCGGAAGCAAGATAGCAAACAATCCAGCGTGAGGTGATGAGCCCGGCTGGCTAGTTTTATAATGATATGCAGATGTATTACCATGAGGTTCCTGACATCAGATGGCGGTAAATGCGGCCACCATCAAAGGGCTGAGCAGACGATTGCAAACTGATTTCACGACGTCGTGAAACTGATTTTTGGCCTTCTTGCCATATTGTCTGCTCAAGCCATCGAACATGCCTGACGCCAACGAGCACAGACAATCCCGGCCATACTTTCAGTTGCATTTTGCTGGGGCAATGCTTCCTGGCAGCTCAAGGTTACCTAAATAGCATTAAAATAGGGATGAATGGGTTGGACCAGGCCCTGTGACTTGCATTCCTGCATAAGTCAGGGACAAGCTGTTCCTCTGTAATGCCAATTCCCAGTCACATTGGGGCTTCAGTGGCTGCCAAAATTAAAAGGACAAGCTAATGAAGCTTGTCTCTAAATTGGCTCTGATAGTCTGTAAAGGTTAGCAGCAGATGAAGTAAAACTATGTTGTTGTTCTAGGGGCACACCAAAGGCTGTTCAGGATGCCGTCTCGTTCAGCAGTGTGGATGGCAATGACACTGATTCCCAGTGTCCTTAGAAAGGAGCTTGAGGGACAACATTGTAAGGTAGAGCTCTCCATCCTCAGGAAGAGATCTATTAGAGTAATAAAAAAAACAAAAACAGAATTACCTGGAAAAACTCAGCAGGTCTGGCAGCATCGGCGGAGAAGAAAAGAGTTGACGTTTCGAGTCCTCATGACCCTTCGACAACGAAGCGTCATGAGGACTCGAAACGTCAACTCTTTTCTTCTCCGCCGATGCTGCCAGACCTGATGAGTTTTTCCAGGTAATTCTGTTTTTGTTTTGGATTTCCAGCATCCGCAGTTTTTTTGTTTTTATCTATTAGAGTAATGTTGGTTAACTGGATAGACTCAACAGGGTAGAAATGGGCAGTGGCACAAAATGGGTTGGCTTGCACTGCTTGACTTTCTTATCTATTGTAGATTCAAGTTGCTGATTTGCCAGTCTGCAGGACAAATGGAGCGTAGAACCTTGCAATACAGAAGGAGGCCATTCACCCTTTTGTTCCTGTACTGGCTCTTTGAAAGAGCTATCTAATTCTCCTGGCAGAGGTCTGTGAGATGTCCAGATATCCCCCTTTGTTTGTGGCACTGGGAAGCTCCCTCAAAGACAGAAACACCAATTTTTCCCCTCCTCCCTGTTAAACCTTCCTGAAAGCAAGACAACGACAAGGCCTGACAGCAGACAATTCACATTACCCGGGAACTTCAAGCAGGCCACCAGCATAGCATAATCTGGTGAGTTCAGTGCTTTCAAAGTACGTAGGCTGACTGGGGAAGAGGGCGCCAGCTTCAGATGTACCAAGGCAGGAGGGCAGCAGGATCAGATTGTAAAGGGAAAATTCAGGACAGGCTTCAAATAGTATTCCTTTACAACCAACAACTGGGCCAGGTCAGCAGAGAGGATGGGCCAGGCGAGCACGGTGGACTCACTTAAGGAATAGCCAGGTGCTGTAAAGTGGGGGACAGTACGGTGGATGCTTGGAAGAAAAGATCAGGCCCTCTGGAGAGCCCAAACTACCTTTTGATCTTGATCTCTGCTGAAATGTATTTTGTATTCAGTTATGGAGTTATTATTGGTAAATAGGTCTGGAATCTTCCTCAGTTTCCCGCAGAGATCACAAAGCATCCTCAGAACATGGGATTTCAGTGGATTTCATGGAAAATGGGATGGACGTACAAAATGAGAGTTTCTATAATTTAATTAGAATCCGAGAATCCCCATGTAATTAAAATTACATTAATTTTAATGCCTACAGGCACCCTATGGAGAATGTGAAAATTTAGGCATCAAGAAGGAACAGGGCAGAGTGGATTATGAAACCCCAGGGGTCAAACTGCTGACTGGCTTTACAACTTGGGAGTATTGCAGGTAGGAGGGGGGATCACCTGTGAATAATAAGCTTTGGGGTGAGGTGCAACCACAAAAGCTGTCCCTCAGCAAGCATTGGTGCCTTCAGGTCACATGGTCAGAAGTGGGAAAGAAAACAATTGATTTCAAATGCTGGGATTAATTCATAATGTAGTCAATGGCCCATAATTTCTGAGCTCTGGGGTGTTGTAACTGAGGAGATACCCCAAAGATGCTCTGGGGAATGCCCTCGCCCCAGGAATTCTCCAGGTAAGGATATGACACAAAAATTGGCCACGTAGTTGATAGAGAAGAGGATAGCTGTTGTCTCCAGAATGATATCAATGGTTTGGCTAAGTGGGCAGAAAAGTGGCAAATGGAATTCAATCCAGAAAAGTGTGAGGTAATGCATTTGGGGAGGGAAAACAAAGCAAGGGAATAAACGGGAGATAATTGAGAAGGGCGATGAAGTGAGAGACCTTGGAGTGCATGTCCACAGGTCCCTGAAGGTGGCAGGGCAAATGGATAAGATGGCGAAGAAAGCATATGGAATGCTTTCCTTTATTGGGCCAGGTGTTGAATACAAAAGCAGGGATGTATTGATGGAACTGTATAAAATGCTGGTTAGGCCACAGCTGGAATTTTGTGTACAGTTCAAGTCAACACATTACATGAAGGATATAATTGCTGTGGAGAGAATACAGAGAAGATTTAGAATAATGTTGCAAGGGCTTGAAAATTGCAGCTATGAGAAAAGATTGGATAGGCTCGGGTTGTTTTCCTTAGAAGAGGAGGCTGAGGGGTGACCTAATTGGGGTGTACAAAGTTCTGAACGGCCTAGATAGAGCAGACAGGAAAGACTGGAAGTATGATGTAATTGTTGTCATTGTTGTCACAGAGACATGGTTGAGACGGGCAGGATTGGCAGCTCAATATTCCAGGATATAAAGTCTTCAGGCGAGACAGGGAAGGAGGTTAAAGAGAGGGTATCACAATATTGTTCAAGGAATCAATTACAGCAGTAAGGAGGGATGACATCTTAGAAGGCTCCTCAAATGAAGCCATATGGGTAGTACTGAAAAACAAAAAGAAGAGCAATCACATTGCCGGGAGTGTACTATAGGCCCCCAAACAGTCAGAGAGAAATAGAAGAGCAGATAAGTAGGCAAATTTCAGAGAAATGTAAAAATAATAGGGTAGTAATAGAGGGGATTTCAACTTCCTCAACATTAACTGGGCTAGTCATAGTGTGATATGTTTAGAGGGAGCGGAATTCTTGAAATGCGTCCAGGAGAGCTTTTTAAGCCAGTACGTAGAAGGTCCTATAAGAGAGGGGGTGGCCCTGGACTTAATTTTAGGGAAAGAAGCCTGGCAAGTGGTAGAGGTATCAGTGGGGGAGCATTTTGCAGATAGTGCTCATAACTCCGTTAGATTCAAAGTTGTTATGGAAAAAGACAAGGAAGGAACAGAAATCAGAGTTCTAAATTGGAGGAAGACCGATTTTAATAAGATCAGATATGATTTGACCATTTTGGACTAGGAGCAGCTACTTGTATGTAAACCTGTGTCAGTGCAGTGGGACTCATTCAGGAAGGAAATAGGGAGAGTACAGGGCCAACATATTCCAGTAAAGACAAAGGGTGAGACCAACAAATCCAGGGAACCCTGGATATCGAGGGATATACAGGATTGGATAAAGAGAAAAAGGGAGGCTTATGGCAGATACCGAGGGCTCAAAACCGCAGAAGCCCTAGAAGAGTATAGAATGTGAAGGGGGGAACTTAAAAGGAAATTAGGAGAGCAAAAAGGGGGCATGAAGAAACATTGGCAGGTAAAATAAAGGAAAATCCAAAGGTATTTTACAAGTACATTGAGAATAAGAGGATAATACTTTGTGTCAGTGTTTACAAGTGAGAGGGATGATGTGGATATGGAAATCAGGCAGAAGGACTGTGAAATAATTAAATAAATTAGCATAGAAAGGGAGGAGGTTCTAAGTGGTCTGGTAGGCTTAAAAGTAGATAAATCTCCAGGCCCGGATGAAATGTATCGCAGGCTGTTGAGTGAGGCAAGGGAGGAGATGCAGGGGCACTGGCAATAATTATCAATACCTCTCTGGCCACAGGAGAGATGCCAGAGGACTGGAGGACAGCCAATGTGGTACCATTATTCAAGAAGAGAGCAAAGGATAAACCAGGGAACTATAGGCCAGTCCATCTAGCCTCAGTGGTGGGGAAACAATTGGAAGCAATTCTGAGGGACAGAATTAATCTATACTTGGAGAGGCAGGGATTAATCAAGGACAGTCAGCGTGGTTTTGTTAAAGGGCGGTCATGTCTGACCAATTTGATTGAATTTTTCGAAGAGGTGACCAGGTGTGTAGATGAGGACAATGCATTTGACTAGTCATCTAATTGGACTTCAGCAAGGCTTTTAATAAGGTCCCACATGGGAGACTGATAGCAAAGGTAAGAGCCCATGAGATCCAAGGCAATTTGTCAAATTGGATCCAGAATTGGCTGAGTGCCATGAAGCAAAGTGTGATGGTTGAGGGGCGTTTTTGTGGCTGGATGCCTGTGTCCAATAGGGTTCCACAGGGATCGGTGTTGGGTCCCTTGTTGTTTGTCGTATATATAAATGATTTAGACTTGAATGTAGGAGGGTTGATCAGTAAGTTCGCGGATAACAAAAAATTGGTGGGTGGTAAATAGTGAGGAGGATAGCCTTAGATTACAGGAGGATATAGACAGGCTGGTCAGATGGGCTGATCAGTAGCAAATAGAATTTAATTTGGATAAGTGTGAGGTGATACACATGGGCAGGACAAACAAAGCATAGGAATACGCGATGAATGGTAGGACCCTGGGAAGTACTGAGGATCAGAGGGACCTTGGTGTGCATGTCCACCAGTTCCTTGAGGTAGCGGGACAGGTAGATAAGGTGGTTAAGAAGGCATATGAGACACTTGCCTTTATTAGCCGAGGCATAGAATATAAGAGCAGGGAGGTTATGCTGGAACTGTATAAAATGGTTAGGCCACAGCTAGAGTATTGCGTGCAATTCTGGAATCCTCATTATAGGAAGGGTGTGACTGCACTAGAGAAAGTGCAGAGGAGATTTACCAGGATGTTGCCTGGACTGGAGGGTTTTAGTTATGAGGGGAGATTGGATAGACTGGGGTTATTTTCCCTGGAGCAGAGGAGATTGAGGGGGGACATGATTGAGGTGTATAAAATTATGAGGGGCATAGATGGGGTAGAGAGGAAGGAACTTTTCCCCTTGGTGGAGGGATCAATAACCAGGGGGCATAGATTTAAGGTAAGGGACAGGAGGTTTAGACTGGATGTGAGGAAGAATTTTTTCACCCAAGGGGCGGTAGGAATCTGGAACTCACTGCCTGAAAGGGTGGTAGAGGCAGAAACCCTCATAACATTTAAGAAGTATTTAGATGTGCACTTGCAAAGCCATGGCATACAAGACTATGGGCCTAGTGCTGGAAAATGGGAATAGTATAGTTAGGTACTTGTTTGACTGGTACAAACCCGATGGGCTGAAGGGCCTTTTTCTGTGCTGTAGACCTTTATGACTCTATGACTTGTTTCCCTTAGCTGAGGAGTCAATTACCAGGGGGCATAGATTAAAGGTGATTGGGTAAAAGGATTAGAGGGGACATGAGGAAAAGCTTTTTCACCCAGAGGGTGATGGACATCTGGAATTCACTACCTGAATTGGTGGTTGAGGCTGAAACGTTCAACTCATTTAAAAGATGCTTGGATCTGCAGCTGAAGTGCTATAACCTGCAGGGCTATGGACCAGATGCTGGAAAGTGGGATTAAAATGAGCGGCTAGTTTCTTTTTCATCTTTTTCTGGCCAGCACAGGCATGATGGGTTGAATGGCTACTTTCTGCTTCGTAACATTTCTATGGTTCTGGTTCTAAGGATTGCACGGCAATTGTCCAGGAAGTTCAAACTTCCATTGGGCAATTGCCCTGCAAAGAGAACCATCCAAAACTTTGGATGGTTTTGACTGTCTAACAGAAATAGTTACCCAGAGACAGTTAGAACAATTTAAACCACTTCTAACTTCTGGTAACTATAGTACTGACTCCCCCACCCTGAACCCCCACAGGACATTACCCATGTCCCCCCACCCATCCCCCGGTTCCCCACAGGACCTCCTAACTGTCCCCTACCCCCCGCCAACTAACACCCCCTCTCCCCCATACTACCCTCCCAACCTCACACTGGACTACCCCCTTCCCACCCACCTGGCCCCCTAAAGGAAACCCCCCTGACTACCATCCCAACACCTCCCTTAACCACTCCCTCCCCCCCACCAACCTGACTCCCCACAGAAGCCCTCACACCACTGAACCCCCATGGTCCCCCTATCCCCATGGAAAACCCAGGCTACCCTCCTCTCCCACCCCATTGACCATATCCCCTGGCCACCTGACACCCCCCCACAAACCACCTATCCTCAGCCCTCACTGACCACCCAACACCCCCACTGACCACCTGACACCCAGCCCCCACTCACCACCCAACCCCCACACTAACCACTAAGCCCCCATTACCCCACTAACCACTCAACCCAACTCCCCCACTGACCATTTGTCACACTCCCCCACTAACCACCTGGCCCCCAACACCTGACCACTCGACCCAACCCCCCGCCCCACTGACCACCCAATTCCCCCAACCACCTAACTGCTCCACTGCAACTTGACCCCCTACCAATCCCACTGACCACCTGCCCTCCCCAAACCCTCCTGACCACTCAACCCCCTCCACCCCGATCAACCACCACCCCCCCCCATTAACCAACCCGCACCCCCAACCAACCGACCCCCCACATTCCACCCCCCCAATCCTGCACCACTTACCTTACAAACTTACCTTCTCCCTGGCTTCCCCAAGTGGCTGGACCTTTAACATTACCAGCTTTACAGCAGCTCATGCTGTAAAAAATGGGTCATGGCTTCCTTACCTCCAACTCTCCGGCCCTCAACACAAGGCCTTGGGAATCCACTGCACTGCACAGTTCCCACCTGGCCTGAGGGAAAGTCGGGTGAGAAAGGAACAGCTAGATTTCGAGGTAAAAAACTAAGGGCGGAGTGGCCATCAGAGTCAAATTACCGCTCCACAGAAGTTACGGGCCGTTGTTCCTTCATTTACCAAAGTATTGACTCCCTTTCCTTTCCTCGCTTTAAGGAATTGGCAGGGTCACTCCCGTACTGGAGCTGTATTTGAATGGGATAGGGTTAAGAAGACTTGAGCCTGGAATACACTCAACCTGTCAATCGGTGTTGCAGGAGGAGGCGTGTTTGCCAGGACCACAGTGATACACTATGTTCTGTCTAGCAAGAGTTGCAGGCGCCATACTGAGGCTATCTCTTGTCCTAATCTCATCTGTGCTATCATGGAGCTGTGAGTGGAATCTCCCATCCCATCGCTAGGCTGATGCCCCCCTCCCCCAATCAGTCTACATACTTTGTAAACACTGAGCTCATCAGATCGTGCTATGTTGGTGGCTGACTTAAAGCTCGCTGTAATGTGAATGGTCTGTTGTCAGGCCTTGTCATTTTCTTACAGTCAGGAATGTTTAACAGGGAGTAGGGGAAAAACAGTGTTTCTATCTTGGAGGGAGTTTCTCGTGCCACACACAAAGAGGGACATTTGGACATCTCCTCACAGGTCTCTGCCTGTATTATAGCAGCAGCTAGTGACTCACAGTCAAAGGTATTGGATTAGCATTAGTACAGTCAGTAACACAGGGTGCTGGGGGGAGAGGGTTACTGAGCGACAGTGTGAGGGAGCTGGATTAATATCAGTAGAGATACAGTCAGTAACACAGGGTGCTGGGGGAGAGGGGGTTACTGAGTGACAGTGTGAGGGAGCTGGATTAACATCAGTAGAGATACAGTCAGTAACACGGTACTGCGGGGAAAGGGGTTACTGAGTGACAGTTTGAGGGAGCTGGATCAACATTACCGGTTCCAGTTAGTAACACAGTGGGCTGGCTGGGAACAACATGAAGAGACTGCGCTGGATGAACTTCAGTACCCTTGTAATCCACAGCTGTTCAGCTCACTCTCATTGTAGCTTTGGTTCGGGTTCTGGAAACTAGGTTGGTATCCAGGTATATTGGGTCCTGGTTTTGTTGCTGACTTTCCTGATGTATGAACCAGGCCCTAACCTTGCACTGAAGAATCCAGATGGGAGTAGAAAAGCAAAGATGGGAGCAGGGACTCTACATCGTTGAGTTCTTGCACTTGCTGAACCTTAAAAGGACTCACAGTATGATTGGTGGAAGCACTCCTTTATAGTTGGCATACCTCACTAACATGGTGGAAAAGGGAATGACCTGGGAGCTGCCCTCATTTGTTTCTCACAAGGTTTGTTCATTATCTTAGATACTGAGCAACAGGCCTGAGACATGCAGGTGAACACTAGGCCCGTATGAAAAGAATAAGCTTGGAAGCAGAGAGAAAAGATTTCCAGGTTGAATGAATCCTGCAGGAACTGCCATGATTTACCAATGTTTGACTGTCTAGTAGTGATCTGCCTAAGGGAATGTCCTCTGTTCGTTCCTCCATGACTTGTGGCCTTGCCTCTTCAGTTGCTCGCAGGAGCCTCCCATTTTCAATTTCAAGTTGTCTAACATTATCATTCTCTCTCTCTCTTGGACTATATCCCTTTAATCTGCCTTCAATCACCCCCTTCAGCAAGTTCCAATGTCTTAGAATATGTAAATATAACATTCTTTCCTTATCTTGATGATATTCATGAACAATCTTTCCCCCTGCTGAGAACTTCATCATTACTCTTGTGTTTTCTCCAACTGACCCACTCCATCCTTTTCCAGAAACCTCATCTTCCGATTAAGCACTTTACAGCCTTCCAGACTTAACATTGAGTTCAACAACTTCAGATCATGAACTCTCTCCTCCATCCTCAACCCTTTTTGATCCCCTTTTATCAAATATTTATTTTTTAATTTTTATATATACATATATTTTTATCCCACCTATTTCTATTATTATTATTTTTAAAATTTATTTCCATTCATTGTTTTATTCCCACCTTTTAGCCTATTTCAATCTTTCCTCTCACACCGTCCCCTCCCCTTGCCCCACCCCCACTAGGGCCACCTGTTACTTGCTCATTCTGCTTTCTATTCTTAAGGTCACCATTAGCACCTCCTTTCGCCAGTATCACCACCATCAACACCCCTTCGACCTTTTGGGCAGGTTTTTCCAGTCGGTGAGTGGGGGCAGGGCCAATTCGGCTGCGCGCCTGCTGAACTGTCAACAGCCTGTTAAGGCCATTAAAAAACTAATTAACCTCATTGATGGACCTGCCCATCCAACCTTAAAGTTGGTGGGCAGGCCGGGAGTTCAGGTGGGCCTTGGAAAAAGCATGAAAACTCATCCACGGGCAGGATGAGGTTTCATGAGGGTATTTAAATTTTTAAGAAAGGTTTCAATAAAACTTATGGACATGTCCCAACTCATGTGACAGTGTCACATAGGGGGACATGGCAGGGAAAATTTTAAACATGTTTATTAAAAGTTTTAAATCGGAGCCGATCTCCCTGAGGCAGCACTTTGCCTCAGGGAAATCTGTGTGCTCTTTCGCGCGCATGCACAAAAAAGTGTACTCCCAGCTGAGGAAATCCCCCCCACCAGCCCGCACAGGGAGTGCACAGCACTCCCTGGCAGACGTCACGCTGGGCGGGCATTAATTGGCCTGCCCACTTAAAATGGTGGCGCTCCACCAACTGGGGATGCTGATCAGAAGGCCGCCAGCCAGCGTCCACTCCCGCACTTCTCCCCCCGACGGGGGAAACTGTTGCCCTTTGTTTATGACATCATTTGCAATCTCTCGGTTGCCTCCACCTATCACTGGCCTTCTATCCAGCTTCACCTGTTCCACCCCACTTAAACGGTATATATTTCACCACATTTTTACTTCTCTTTAGTTCTGAAGAAGAGTCATACAGACTCAAAACATTAACTCTGTCTTTCTCTCCACAGATGCTGTCAGACTTGCTGAGTTTTTCCAGTAATTTTTGTTTTTGTACTACATTTCATGACTTCATGTACACAGGAAAAGTGATTGGGGAGTATATGTTGGAATGTTTTCTAGGATGTTGAATTAGGATATGAGATCTTAATGACATTAGCCATTGTCCATAGGTCCTATTCAGGGAACAGTCAACCATTTAGTCAACGGTGTGACATTCCCATGGCCCCTCCATCCCACCACCCCCCCAACACTCCAATGTTGCCTCAATATCTTTTATCCACACCAGTTATTCAGGCTGAAATCATGCTCCTAACAAGTAGGACCCTGGGTAAGTTAGAACATCAACTTTATTTCCCATCCCTCCCCACCTCTAGCACCTCCAGATCAGACACCATTCTCCCTCATCAGCACAGCAGGCCTCACCATCTACAAGAGGCCCAGGTGCAAATTCCCTCATGTGAAGGCTGCTTCCACAGGTTTTCACCCGGGGCACAGCGCTTGGTACAGGGAGCTTAAGAAACTGTACCTTTGCAGCAGAAATGGGAAGAGAGAAACAGAGATATGAGAAGAGGGAACGGCAAATCTTAATCCACCAATTAATTTGTTATCATTAAAGTCTACTTGTTGGAAGAAATATTGTCATTGTCAACTATTTGATGTCTGTAAATGAAAGATGATTTTTCTTTAAGATGTCTGGGTGACTGAAGAATCATTAGGGTGGAATTTCATGCAAAATGTGCCCATTTCTTGGACATAAAATGAACGCAATTTGTACCATGATAGCAATGTGACAGCATACTTGCAACCTATGTTGCTGCTAAATTTGTTCAGCCTGTATTTTAGGCACCTCAGTAGTCACCTAAAACCAGTACTTTGAATATATTAATTGGAGGCCTAATGAAAGGCCCCTCTACAAAACCTGTTACTGATCAAAGCAGGGTTTGTATGCAGCCACAGTTTTATCATATTTAAAAACCTTTCTGTAGTGTTCAGGAGCTACATGACTACTTCTCCTAGATGCACAGATCAGACCCTCAACCTGCTGCCAACAACAACCATTCCTGCCACCATTGCCACCTTTCTGCGCCCCCATAATATTATCTACCACCATTAAATCTTCCGACTGCCTTCCCTATTAAAGGAAACAATCCCAGCCTATTTAATCATCCCTTAAAGCTAAAATTCTCCATTCCTTGCAACACCCCTATGAATCTCTCTGTACCCTCTCTAGTGCAATCATATATTTCCTGCGATATGCTGACCGGAATTGTACATAATACTCTAGCTGTAGCCTAACTAGTGTTTCATACAATTCTAGCATAATCTCTGCACCTTGGTTAACCCTGTATGACTTCTTGACCACCTTATATACCTGTCCTGCCACTTTCACAGATCTGTGGACATACTCTCCAACATCTCTCTGTTCCTCTACACTTCTCATTATCTTACCCATTTATTGTGTATTCCCTTTCCTTCCCTCCCCAAATTCATTACCTCACACTTCTCCAGATTGAATTCAATTTGCCAGTTTTCTGCTAATCTGACCAATCCATTGACATCTTCCTGCAGTCTACAGCTTTCTTCCTTAATATCAACTAGACAGTCATTTTTTATATTGACTGGAAACTTTTAATTCATTACCCCTACATTTAGATCCATTCATTGATATCTACTATGAACCACATGGGATCCAGTACTGAGACGTACTAGAAACAGCTTTTCAGTCACAAGAACACACATCAAATATTACCCTTTGTTTCCTGCCTCTGAGCCAATTTTGGACTCAACTTGCCACTTGCCTTTTGATCCCATGGACTCCTACTTTTCTGACCAATCTTCCATGTGGGTTATTGCCAAAAGTCTTGCTGGAGTCCATGTAGATGACATCAAATACCCTACCCTCATCAACCCTCCTTGTATTCTCTTCAAAAAATTCAATCACCTTAGTCTGACATGAGCTTCCCTTGGAATATCCATGCTGACTGCCCTTGATCTATGACACTCAAAATGATCATTTGTATCGTCCCTCAGAAAATTTTCCAGTAATTTGTGTACTACTGAGATTAAGCTGACTGGCCTGTAATTGCTTAGTCTATCTCTTCTTGCCTGTTTTAAGTAACTGTACATTATTATCAGCCCTCCAGTCCTCGGTTCTCTTGCCTGTAGACAGGGGATATTGGAAAGTTATGGTTAGAGCTTTTGCCATTTCCTACTTTATTCTTCTTGGCAGCTTGGGAAACATTTCATCTAGGCCTGGTGATTTACCCACTTTCAAAGATGCTAAACCCCTTAATTTTTCCTCTTTCATTCTGCCATGCAATATTTCATGCTCCTACTCCTTAACTACAATGTCTGCACTGTCCCCCTTTTATGTGAAGTCATTAAGAACTACACCCATGTCTTTCACTACCTCACTAATTACCTTTTCAGTCTGTAATAGGGCTTACTCTTTCCTTATCCTCTTGCTCTTTATGTATTTATAAAACATATTTGTGCTTTCCTTGATTTTACTTGTCACTATTCTTTTCATGCCCTCTCTTTGCTTCCCAATTTCCCTTCTTCAATTCACCCTGCACTTTTTATCCTCCTCTTGAGTTTTCTGCAGTATTGAGCTCTCAGTATCTGACATAAAATTTCTTCTATTGCCTCCTCCTACTGTCTGCTCTTTAACATCCAGGGGATTCTAGATTTTTCTTTCTGAGAACATATTTGTTTTGAACGATCTGTAGCTCCTCCTTGAAAGCCTCTCGCTACCCTGACACTGTTCTAACTGATCTACCTTCAAATAGCTGTTTCCAGTCCATTTTTGTTAAATCATATCTCAGTTTAGAGAAATTGGCCTTGCGCCAAATTAAAACTTTTGCTCTTGGTCTATCTTTGTCCTTTTCCATAATTATAAATCCAACTGAATTATGATCACTACCTCCAAAATGCTCCCCCACTGATACCCCTTCCACCTGCCCGGCTTCATTTAACCAAATCCAGAACTGCCCCTCTACTGCTGTGCTTGTCACGTACTGGCTAAGAAGTTCTCCTAAATGCATTTTGAGAATTCTGCACCTTCTGTACCTTTTGCAGTAAATTTATCCCAGTTAATATTCGGGCAGCTGATATCCCCCGATGATGACTGCCCTTTTGTTTCTTCATTTCTCAGCAATTTACCTCCATATTTGCTCCTTTATCTCTGTCTGTCTGTTTGGGGAATAGAATATAACTCCAACCTTGTGATTGCCTCTTTTTTGTTGCTCAGTTCAAGTCATGTGGACTTAATTGATGATCAGTCTAGTATATTATCCCTCCTCATAGCTGTGATTGTTTCTTTAACCAATATTATGGAACCCACCCCCCTCCATCCCACCCCACTCCTTTTTTATTTCCCTCTCCATCCTACCTGAAAACCCTGTCCTGGGAGAGTATTTTGGACTGTTAATATATGAAGCACTGGCTTCCTTAATGTGAGCTACAAGTTAAAATCCAATTTAGGGATTGCAATGGTTTATATATAGAACAACTGGGGAATGAGTTACAGGCTGGAATCAAATGGAAGGGTTTGAATAGGTTACAAAACAACAACTATTTATATTTATACAGCACTTTCAACATAGTAAAATGTCACAAGGCTCTTCACAGGAGGTTTAAAAGACAAAATTACACAGAAAGTAACAAATTACCAGGAGGAAGTTTCAAAGTAGAATCTAATCAAGGGAATTTCATTTGGTTTTATATAAAATAATTAATATCTTGAAAGATTTACAGCCTGGATTCTAATTGAGGGTTTGTATGATTTATTTACAGAATCAGATACATAAGAATGAGTTACAGGACAATCTAATCAAAGAGATTGGATGGATTTTTATATAGAATAACGGTGGCATGGAGTGAGTTATGAACTGGAATTTTAATCCAGGGATTCAGGTGCATTACAAATAGAAGAATGGTCACCTGGAAGCGTGTTACAAGTTGGAATCTAATTGAGGGCCTTGGTTGGTTATTATATAGAATAAAAGATAACTGGGAGTGGGTTGCAGGATGGAATCTAATCGAGGGATGAGGGTGGTTGAGATATAGAACATAGAAATAAAGGAACAGAAGGAGGCCGTTCAGTCCCTCGAGCCTGTTCCACCATTCGATGAGATCACAGCTGATCTGCAACCTAGCACCACATTCCCGACCTTTGCACCTTATCCCTTACTTTCTTTGGTTAATAGAAATCTATCATTCTCAGAATTGCAATTAACAATTGGCCCGGCATCAACTGCTTTTTGTGGAAGAGAGTTCCAAGCTTCTGCTGTCATTTACTGAAAGGCCCAGTCCCGATTTTTAAGGTTTGTCTCTTCATCCTAGGTTCCCCAACCAGCAGAAATAATTTCTACCTACGTTATCAATTCTGCTTAATATACTGAAAACTTAGATGAAATCAGCCCTGAGCTTCTAAATCCAGGCAACACAACTCTGGTTTGTATAATCTCTGCTCATAACTTAATGCTTGAATCCAAGCATCATTCTAGCAAATCTATGCTACGCTCCCTCCAGGGCCAATATGGCCCCCTCTAATGTGTGGTGCCCAGAGCTGAACACAGTCCTCCAGATGTAATCTAACCAGGGTTTTGTAGAACTGCAGCATAACTTTTATTTCCTTGCATTCTAATCCTATAAAGACCAGCATCTCAAGAGCCCTTCTGATTATTTACTGTACCTCTCCAGGACATTTTAATAATCGAAGTACATGAATTCCTAAGTTTCTTTGGACCTTCACTGTTTCTAGGTTTTTCAGAAAACACTCTGATCTATCCTTTTTAGGTCCAACTGGTGGACTTGCCTATATTAGAATCCATTTACCACAGCTTTGACCATTCACTTAATTTATCGATATCCCTTAGTAATGTTTTGATTCCATTTACACTGTTCGCAATGCCGCCTATGTTTCTTCAGCAAACGTGGATATGTGGCCCTCTATCCCATTATCTTCATCACTAGTAAATCAGTTGAGGCCCCACACAGATGCCTGTGGGATTCCGCCAGTCACCTCCTTCCAAATCGAGTACTTGAAAATAGTGGATAGCCAGGATTGAGTTACTGGCTGGAATCTAATCGAGGGATTCACATGGTTTATATATAGATTATTGGTTATCTGGGAGTGTTACAGGCTATTTGAGAGGTTCAGATGTTATTAGCCCCAACTGGCTTTTAGGTCTGTGAGCAAAAAGCAAAGTTTATTTTTCAGTTTGAAATATCAGCTGATGAATTATTCTGTGCATCTCACAGGCCTTTCTTTTCAGAATGATATTTATTAACACTTTATCAAACCTACAGAATAAAGCAGTTTAAACCAGGATATGAGCGTCAGCCAATCAGATTACAGCACCACTGCTGCCTGCAAGCACCTTGCAACCAGATTGGACAGTAGATGATAGCAAAATCGACAAGTCACTTTGTCAACCAGATCAAGGCTCCTGTCAATTAGCTGACAGGCTAGATGTTGACTTCTCCTTCCTCAGTTTGGTTCCATGCCAGACCTCATGTTTGATCTGTGGTTCCGTCCCTTTGCCCACTGACAACCAACTCCTCCCTCCCCACAACAACCATCTCCAAGATCCATTCAGGGCCCCGACTTGCTTGTATTTGTCAAACCAAACCTATCTGAAAGCCAAAGTCCCTAGCATCTAAGCTCAATCAATGAGAAGTTTGATGCAAAGCCCAACAGGTTTTTTTTCTCTTTCATGGGATGTGGGTGCCGTTGGCTACACCAGCATTTGTTGCCCATCCCTAATTACTCCGGAGAAGGTAGTGGAGCTGCCTTCTTGAACTGCTGCAATTTACCTGTGACTTAAAGAATGATTTCTACGGTTGTAATATCCTTGCCTTTGCCAGATCCCACAGTGACCATGCTGTCCACTGGCTGTGGCAATAGCTATAGATAGGGTCACGTAGTCTGTACAATATGTCCCTGGGATCTATTCCCAAACACCATTACCCATATCCTGAGCCCTACTTGGGGAGGAAGCCAACTATAGATTCATTACTGTCTTGCAGGTTTCTATATTTTTTCCCATCAAATATAAGAAGGCAAGAGAAAAAAAAAACAAAATACTTAGAAATATGAGGCAAATCTCTGTGCAGTTGGCATGGGATCATTTTAAAAGATAGCAATGCATGCGGTTTGGGAACTGCAGCTTTGCAGGGACAGTGGGAGAATGTCCCATCTTTCACACTCCCCACTCTTGTGAAATATGCATTGTATGTCCAGTTTTGCAAAAATGCAGCACCTTACTTTAAAGACACATCCAGGTCGCAAGCAAATTGCAAGCAAATTTTGAGTCCTAAACCACATCCTGACATCATCAAGAGCTTTGAAAGCTATTGCTGATCTATTCCCAACACTCACTCAGGGAAAATAATGTCATTAAAATACATGAAAAGAAAGATTTCTCCAGGACAACCCCAGAGATCCATGGCAAAAAAATTCTGGTAAATGTCTTTGTTGTCCTTGAGTGCTCTTTACTATTGGCCCTCACGACCGCAGGAATAAATTCATGGATGATGTGGTGTGCAGGGGACGGAGTGGCAAGAGGAGTCTGAGAGTGGGAGAGGAGGAGGAGAGAAGGGAATCGAGCAGGCTGGATCCAATCCACTGGCTGCATCTACGTGCCTAGGAAGATCCCTGTGAAATCTGAGCCGCTTTGAATGGTGACCGAAAAACCAGATCTATTGTCAGCAAAGACAGAGATGTACTGCATGGCCTGTGGAGAGAAGAGAGTTGTTAGGACCAGGAACTCTATTCAGTCCAATTACACTTCCCACTCAAGAGGACATGTGTTGCAGATGCAGCATCATCCCATGTATTAGATTTCCAGTCAGGCTGAAGTTGTTAACAAATAGAAGGTACATCTTAAGTTTAATTGAACATAAGTTAACAACCATGCACAGAAATTAGTTAAACCCTGATTGGGAATATTGTGTGCTATTTTTGATTTTCTAACTGCATAAGGGAAAATGTTGGAAGCTAATATTAAAGAAGCTATAGCAGGTCATTTGGGTAAGTTCAAGGCAATCAGGCAGAGTCAACATGGTTTTGTGAAAGGGAAATCATGTTTAACCAACTTATTGGAGTACATGTGCAGTGGATAAAGGGGAACTGGTGGATGCACTGTACTTAAATTTCCAGAAGGCATCTGATAAAGTGCCACATCAAAGGTTATTGTGGAAAATAAAAGCTCATGGTATAGGAGGCATGGATAGAAGATTGGCTGGCTAACAGGAAGCAGACAGTAGGTATAAATGGGTCTTTTTCAGGTTAGCAAGATGTAACGAGTGGTGTGCCACAGGGATCAGTGCTGGCATCTCAACTGTTTACAATTTATATAAGTGACTTGGATGAAGGGATGGATGGGATGGTTGCAAAATTTGCTGATGACACAAAGATAGGTAGGAAAGTAAGTTATGGAGAGGACATGAGGAGGCTACAAAAAGAAATACATGTGGTAAGTGAGTGGGCAAAGATCTGGCAAATCGAATATAATGTGGGAAAATGTGAAATTGTCCATTTTGGCAAGAAGAATAAAAAGAAGCATATTATCTAAATGGTGAGAGATTGCAGAGCTCCAAGATGCAGAGAGATTTGGGTCTTTTAATGCATGAATCGCAAAAGGCTAGAATGCAGTACAGCAAATAATTAGAAAAGTTAATAGAATGTTATAATTTATTGTGAGGGGAATTGAATACAAAAGTAGTGAGGTTCTGCTTCAGTTATACAAAGCACTAGTGAGACCACATCTAGAGTACTGTGTACAGTATTGGTCACATTATTTAAGGAAGGATGTAAATGTGTTGGAAGCCATTCAGAGAAGGTTTACCAGGCTAATACCTGAAATGGACAGGTTGTCTTATGGGGAAAGGTTGGACAGGTTAGGCTTGTATCCGCTGGAGTTTAGAAGAGTAAGAGGCGATTTGGTGAACCATATAATATCCTGAGGGGTCTTGACAGGGTGGATGTGGTGAGGATGTTTCCTCTTATGGGAGAATCTAGAACTAGGGGTCACTGCTTAAAATGAGGGGTCACCCATTTAAAATGGAGATGAGGAGAAATCTTTTCACTCAGAGGGTTGTGAGTCTGGAACTCTTTTCCTGAAAAGGCAGTGGAAGCAGAGTCTTTGAATATTTTTAAGGCAGAGGTGGATAAATTCTTGGTAAGCAAGGGGATGATAGGCTATCGGGGATATGAGGGATGCAGATTTGAGGTTACAATCAGATCAGCCATGATCTTATTAAATGGCGGAGCAGGCTCAAAGGGCCGAATGGCCTATTCTTGCTCCTTGTTCGTATGTTCATATTAGTGAGCTGGAAAAGATCTGCAGATGAAATTTAATACATGAAGTTAAGTGATATATTTTTGAAGGACATTTGAGGAGAGGCAATATAAACCAAATGGCACAATTTCAAAGAGGGGGAACAGGAACAGAGAGACCTGAGGTTTCATAATCATAAATCTTTGAAAGCACAGGTCAGGTTGATAAAGCTGCTTTATAAGCATGCAGGGCTCTTGGCTTTATTAGTAGAGGCATGGAGCGTAAATGGAGAGATTGTGGAGGAGATTTACTAGAATATTGCCAGGGATGAAAGACTTCAGAGACTAGAGAAAATGGGATTGTTCCCCTTACAGCAGAGGAAGTTAAAGGGAGATTTAATAGAGATGTTCAAAATTATGAATGATTTTGACAGAGTAAGAAGGGAGAATCTGTTTCCACTGGAAGGAGGGTTGATACCAGTGAGTACAGATTTAAGATAGTTGGCAAAAGAATGAGGAGATATGAGGCAAAACAAACTTACACAGGAGGTTGTTATGATCTGGAGTGTACCGCCTGGAAGGGTGGTGGAAGCAGTTTCAGTAGGAACCTTCAAAATGCAATTGGATTTATATTTGAAATGGAAAAAAATTGCAGGGCTCTGGGAAAAGAGGCGGGGGAGTGGCACTACTTAGATAACTCTTTCAAAGAGCTGGCACAGGCACAATGGGCTGAATGGCCCCGATCTGTGTTGTAAGATTTTATGAAGGAGAATGAGTATGCCTGGAAGTAATGAGACAGAGATTGCCGAAGGCATTCAGTTGCACAGTGGAAGATCTGCAGGGAGATGATTTGTGTTCTTTTAAATATCGATATATGTGTCTCAGTGTAACACTAATTAAGAGAGAAAATTTCAACTCTTTTCTATCACTGTGCAGATTGTGTATCAGCTCAGGTATAGCACTCACAAGTTAAAGGGGAATTAATCACTCCTGTTTTTTACTGTATGAATTGTGTGTGACTTAGTGCCAGCTCCTTTACATGTACAATATACATCAGGAAAAAGGAAATAGTTCAGTCCTGTACAGTACTGTACGGCCAGGCATAAGTGTCACCATACACTGCTCTATATATAGAGTAGGCACCCAAGTAAATGAGAATGCACTATTGTCTCGTGCTGTGCATCTCAGATGTGTCAGCTCCTGTGCAGATACAGTACAGAGAAGATAAATGGGAACAATTCAGTCTTCTCTGCTACACTACTGTGTTTCAGTGTCCACTGCTGTGCAAGTACAGTACACAATGAGGATTGAGGAACCAACTAAGCTAGGTTCAATGAGTGACAAATATTACAGCTGCAATTTTCACCTAACACAGTCAGAAGCCTTTTGTACATTCCATCTGATTTTATTCTGCATGAAATTCAAGGAAGAGTAAATCCAGATGGGGTGTAAAATGGATGCCAGTTCCCATCAGGCAGATTAGATGCACAACTGTTATACTAACAGGCTGTGGCCTGTGAAGTTACTGAGGTTCTCCTGGTCTCCTGCCATAACTTTGGCAGACAGAAAACATGGGGACCAACATAATCAGAGTTAGAGCAACAAAGCACTCCTAAACGCAAATGAAGAAAGTTTAACATTGCAAATTGATGGCATTCCCTTCTTTTGTACAATGCTGCTCAGTCACAAGGCAAGTTATCTTGTGGTATCTAAAGACAGTCCTATCTAATAATGATGGAATGTGGAGAGGCACTAGATCACAGTCTGATCAAATCACAGGCCTAAATACTGTGCTGATTGAAATCTTACTTAAATACATTCTACTCTTTCTGTCACACATCATTACAGATTACCAGCAACAAACAGCGTCAGCACAGAAACTAAAACCCAACCTGGTCCAGCATGAGTGCAGTCATTTACATTTACATCACATATCATTTCCAGTGGCTGGTTCCAAGACTTCTATTAAGCAAATTGCTGTTGAATAATTACTCCATGACAATGAATGCATCCTTTGGTATTCTTTGTAAGAATATACATAGCTTTTAAAAAATACTTATGTCATCTTGGCTCAGTTGGTAGCACTCTTCCCTCTGAATCAAAAGGTTGTGGTTTCAAGTACCATTCCAAAGGCTTGAGCACAAAATCCAGGCTGACACCCCAGTGTCGTGCCAAGGGAATGCTGCACTGTTGGAGGTGCTGTCTTTGAGGTTAGATGTAAAACTGAGACTTTGTCTGGCCTCTCAGGTGAAGATAAATGCAGGGGAGTTAACCCAAGTGTCTTGGCCAATATTTATCCCTGAACCAACATCACCAAAACAGACTGTTTGGTCATTATCACGTTGCTGACAGTGGAAACTTGCTGTGTGCAAATTGGCTTCCTCTTATTACAACAGTGACTTCACTTGAAAAGTACTTAATTGGCTGTAAAGTGCCTTCGGACTTCAGGAGGACTTGAAAGGCACTGTTGGAATATAAGTCCTACATTTCTGTTGATTAATTTCTTTCTTTCCCAGTTTCTAGATACAAATCATTAAGGTATATTTCTCAGTTGGGCCTCTTGTTAGGTATTAATTAGACAATGCATTGTAAGCATCCACTGGACATTTGGTGCATTGACCTAAGCTATGTGAGTCACCATCTTCTATTTAACATAGATCAGCTCTCCACTGCTATTGGACCTGGGGTTCGGAGCTCACTAGAGGAGACTGGACTACTATAAGTAGCCCTGGCTCTGCTGATTCAGAGCCTATGGTGTTGGTTCCAAGCAGGTCATTGCAAAGTAAGTCATAAATATATGAAAAAATGGCAGCGGCAGAACATGAAGCACAAAACCTCCTCACCAACTAAGTGAACAACGGAAAGAAACAGAAGGAAGCAAGAAAAGGAGTTTGGAAATAGTTGCAAAAATGGTGCCTACAACCTTGAGAGGGCTCCTTAAACTCACTTGGATAAACTCTGCCTTGTATAATAGTTGCAAAACTGGATGCTGAAATGTGACATTTGAATGCCTTAACTCAGTTCCTCCAGGTATCTCACTGCAGTAAGTGGTCAGTAGCTCCTTAGCTTGTTGTATCTGTGTGTGCATTGAAAACTCAGAAATGTAGACAATTTTTTGTGTTGAGTCTCCTGAGCTTAGTTAGGTTGAGGGGTTGTACGAGAGTCCTCCTTTCATTAATGGTGGTCACGTATTAAGTTATTTTCCTGGGTCCAGCTAGCACTAATATCAACATGTATACTTGCTGATCGCTGAGCCACAAACATTAACATATCTTGTACCTTGTAGTTAGTTACTGTCTGTAAATCTGAATATTTGCATTCTATGTCTTAAGTAAGTAGCACAAAGTCTGGCTCAACAGAGTACAGCTTCAGCAAAGTATTTACTTAATTTGTAGAAGTTGTTGAGTGAAGGAATTTTGCACAGTGTGGGAAGAGGTGCTGTTCTGGTCTCTAACGGAACAAGGTGTGATTTGAGAGAAGGAGCGGGAGACTTGAGAGCTGATGTCCAGAGGCATTAATGGCATAAGCAGATAGGCGATTTGTTGTGAGTTTTAATGTTTTCTTTCTCTAAACTAGGGCAGTAGCATAAACTAGGACCAAGAAAGTATAAGTAATATACTAAACTTTTAGCTTAATCAGTTAAATTACCTGATATAAATACAAATAATCATTGAATAAAGACTTTAATAATTAAATAAATAAAATAATGCCATTGTTCAAGATGTGGCAGAACAGGTTGTGTGCCTGACTTCAAAATGCTGGGAGTCTTTGGGTGGCGGGACTGTCCCGAGCAAACCCGTCTGCAGGAGATGTCTCCATCTCAAACCTCTCCAGCTCAGGGTCATTGAGCTGGAGTGGGAGTTGAAGAGACTCCTACATATAAGGGAGAGGGAGGAATTTTTGGGCAGTTTTATCCAGAATAGGAGATTGAGGGGGGACATATTGAGATGTATAAAATTATGAGGGGCATAGAAAGGGTAGACAGGAAGGAGCTTTTCCCCTTGGTGGAGGGATCAATAACCAGGGGGCATAGATTTAAGGTAAGGGGCAGGAGATTTAGAGGGGATGCGAGGAAGTATTTTTTCACCCAGAGGATGGTGGGAATCTCGAACTCACTGCCTGAAAGGGTGGAAGAGGCAGAAACTCTCAAAGCATTTAAGAAGAATTTGGATGTGTGCTTGCGATGCCATGGCATTCAATGCTATGCTGGAAAATGGGATTAGAATAGTTAGGTACTTGTTTGACTGGCACAGACTCGATGGGCCAAAGGGCCTTTTTCTGTGCTGTAGACCTCTATGACTCTATGACTCTAATATAGCCAAACCTCACAGGGAAACACAGGTTCAGGAAAGCAAGGGTATGTTTGATAGGGAGCTGAGTAGCAGGAAGTTAGAAGAGGTTGAGAAGGAGATCCTGCAATTACAGGTTCTGTCTCAAAAGATAGGGTGTACTCGCTATCCGTGAGGACAAGGAGAAAGCCAGCAGGAAGATTAGTCGCAATGCAGACTCAGTCACCATGGTCCAGAAGGCTGTACAGGGAAGGGGAGAGCAGAATAGAAGTGTGACACTAATAGGGGACTTTACAATTAGGGGAACGGATAGCATCCTCTGCAGCCAAGCACAAGAGGATATGTTGTCTACCCAGTGCCAGGGTAGGTGATATCTCACGACAGCTAGAGAGAAACTTGGAAAAAGAAGGGGTTAATCCAGTTGTCATGGTCCACGATGGAACAAACGACATAGATAGGAATATGGAGGAGGTCCAGCTGAAAGAGTACCAGGAGTTAGGCTCTAAATTAAAAAGCAGAACTTCAAAGATAATTTGCCTGAGCAGCTGGAGCAGCAGACAGATCAAGAGAACTAGCATGTTGCTAAAGAGCTGGAATTCCTTTCCATGGGACATTGGCATCAGTTCTGGGGCAGGAAGGAGATGTACCAATGGGATGGTGTTCACCTGAATCGGGGTGGGACCCAGTCCTAGTGGAAAGAGGGCAAAGGCTTTAAATTAGTAAGACTAGAGGAGGGATGTAAAGGAAATGTAAGCAGCCTAAATGTAAACAAAGCAGGGCAGAAGAACATAGGAAAGAATAAACTAAGGGAGGACACTGATGGCAAGGGAATAAATAGAGTTATAGAACTGGAGTCTAAAAAGATTTTTAAATATAAAGTGAGAGTAAATTCTACTAAAAATGAATTAAAATAGCTGTAGAGAAATGCACACAGTGTTTGTATTAAAACAGGGGAGCTAGAGGCAATCATGCATTGGAAGGAACCAGACATAGCAGGGGTTACTGAATGGAGTTCGTACAATATGCATTCTATTCTAACCCAACATGTGAAAAACCTAACTTGTGAAAAACCCACCAAGTGACAATTTGCTATTGGATCTAGTAATGGGGAATGAACCAGAGTGTGTAGGAGAAGTAAAAGTAGGGGAACATCAAGGCAACAGTGATCATATATAATATGCTTTAAGGTGATGAAAGAGGAGGACATAAGTATGATCAAAATCAAATTAATAGATTGGAGAAAGATGATTTTCAGAGGCTGAGAATAGAACTTGAAAAAGTAAGATTGACAAAAGTATTGGCAAACAGAGATAGATTTAAAACAGTGTTCAACACACTGCAGTAAAAATATATTCCATTAAAAAGAACGAACAAACAAAAACTAGTGGGATTCCATGGATGAATAAAGACATAAGGGAAGAATTAAGGTTTAGGAAAGAGACAAACATTAAGAGCATAGACAGCAGAGCAGTGTATGATAAGAGACAACATGACGCGATTAGGAGGGAAGTCAAAAAACAATTAGGAAGGCAAAGAGGTACTATGAAATTAAATTATCAAGGAACATACAACCAAATGGTAAAATATTTTACAGGCACATCAGTAAAAAAGGAAGGCTTTGATGGGAATAGGACCATTAAAGAATAAAGAGAATAATGCTACTCAAAGCAATAGGCAGATGGCAGAAATATTAACTAATTATTTCACTTTGGTATTTACTAGGGAAATAGAACTGGTAGACGTGACATTGAATGATGGGATAAGTAATGAGATAAATGCACTTGAAATAAAAAAGGGGACATATTGAAAAAAACTAATTCAACTCAGAGGATAAAGCATATAGTTATGCTATCCAGACCTGGGCAGGTCTCCTTCTGTCATTAGATTCACTTGTTCCTGTTATTTCAGCCAAATTTGTACTATTTTTAAAAAAATAACCTTTTTGAATATCCACCATGATTTACAATGAGGGAAAAAGATAGTAGGATCATCCAAATCCATACTCAAATGGAATGTTATTGGAATAAGTTGAAGGTTATCCTGTTTTGGTGTTGAGATGGTAACAGCAGATTCATAGCAACAGTTTATTTTCCCATTGAACGGCCGGGGAAGTAAGTGCAGTGAATGCCTTCCTACCTCAAAACAAAGCATTTATCTCTCCCTCCAACATTCACATATGGCGGTACATATGGGCAGATTTTATTTTAATACCATTAGATAAAAATGTTTAAATGTTTTCTGGGATTCAGTGCAGCATGTGGTGGAAAAGTAAGAACAACGTTAGACCGTTCAGTCCTTTGAGTGGGTTCCTTCATTGAATTACATCATAGCTGGTCTGTATTTTAACTCCATCAACAAAGGATACCATTTCTGAGTGTGACCTCTAGGTGACAAGGGAGGGCAGGCTTATTTCAGCTGTAACTTCCCTTGTGGACAAATAGCTTGCCTCAGTTGCCCCACAAAGCATGGGCCTGAATGATCAGCTTGTCATGCAAGCATGATCAGCAGGACCAGAAGCGCATGTGAAATCTGCCCCCTCCCCCAATCAGCAATTAGGTGCTGGCTGGCCAGTTACCAGCCAGCTAGTGTGAAATGTGCACACAGAGAGGGCCAGTGCTGCTTGTGTGGGGGTGGGAAGAGGGCAGGTGCCTGAATCTGGCCAGCTGCAGGCAGGCGGGCAGGGTTTAAAAACAGATGAATGAAGGTATGAATCTGAGGGAGAACTGTGGGAGAGTGGTGTGCAACTTTAAAGCTACAGTTTAAAGTGAAGAATGAAAGTGAGGAGGAGAGTGTGCGTGGAAGATTGCAATGTCCTCAGGAGCCAGAAGCCATGGCAAACGGAGTGGAAAAGCAGCGCCCCCCGCCCCCCACCTCCCCCACTTCTCTGATGCCTGCCTGCTGATACTAATAAACACCATCAGTGATCAACAGTAGATATTTCTGCCACAAGGCAGCAAGAGGAGGTCGCCATATCATGAAGAAGGCTTGGTCAGAGGTGACAGCACGAGTCAGCAGCTAGGGGTTGTCCGAAGGACCAGGGTGCAGTGCCAGAAGAGGCCCAAGACCTTCTCTGCTCTGCGAGGATGAGTTGGCACATCCTTAAATTGGCACATTTTCTTGTGCCCTTAAAGACTGCCCGGGACTAGACTGGACGGCAGGCATGTCTGGAATGGATAAGTCCCACAATGTGCTGGGTGCTTAAGCCAGCGATGTTGGGGAGGAGGATGTAGTGTTCAGGCTTATGGAGGGGGCACTCGTGAAAACACTATTGTCCTTACTGGAGAAGAGGAGTCACAATGCCTGGGAGCGTAGCTGAACTGGCAAGGGAGTACCAAATCTGGTGTTGCTAACTCCGATGGAGGAGCAGATCCTGGAGCTTTGGTTGTACTGCCCCTCCATGGGCGTTCTTGGGTGTCTGATCATCATTATCCACCTTTTGAAAGGATATCCTTTGACTCCCAGCAGCCAGCCACCCAAGCGTACAGCGGCGATGAACAGCCTTGGCACTTGGGAGTGACGTAGAATATATGAATCATGGCAGCTAACAGGGATATCTGGCACAAACCTTTCATGTTGTGGCTTGTCAGACTGTTAATCAACTTGAAAACTGTTCCACTAATTAACATTGTTTGCAAGTAAAGAGTGTTACGATATGAAAAACAATTCGAAGCATTGTCCCAGAGTGTGAAAGGACAGTATCTGACCGCAGTCCCACCTGGTCCCACAGTACCTAAGGCCAATATCTGACACACTGACCCATATGATCCCACAGTGTTTAGGGACGCTGTCTGACCTACTGTGGCACCCAGCCCCAGAGTGTGAAAGGACAGTGTCTGACCCACTGTACCACCCAGTCCCGGAGTGTGAAAGGATATTGGTTGACCCATTGCATTTTACAATCTGTGTTGTAAATGATTTCATTCACTTTAGTTTAGCTAATGTAGGTTTTTATCTGAGCTAGCAATGCATTCATCTTGATTCTTTGTGTATTATAATAATTACCTGACCTCTGCTATCGATTCCCACAATCCAAGCAACTAGTTGCTAAAGATCATTAAAGTTAATTAAAGGTTTGTTCCCTGTGTATCCCATACCTACTCTTCGGGAGATGTATGGCCAATACAAGGTGCTTCACCAGAATTTCACAATGGTATTGCAGACAATCTCTGCACCAATGTGGATGGATGTACACTTATCCTTTATATGTCAAGGTACAGAGCCATCAAGAGGTCTGGGCACATCAGGAATAGAGTCAAACAGCAATGAAAATGTTTGAGAGAATCAAAGGCCTTGTGTTTTGGGCAGAAATAGCCAGAGTGTGAGGCCAGCTAGCAACGCAGGTGGTAACCACAGCAAAACACAAATAATGCCAAACAGTGTTTTCTTTACTTTTTCAAAATTGCATCAGAAAGGGGATTAAGTCTTCAGTGTGACATCGAGCATAGCTGTCAGATGCTAACTGCACAGATAAAAAAATGAAACAAAGGCTCTTCACAGATCCACTGACGGGATAATTGCACCTTCTTAAACCATGAGCTGACCATTTTACTATTTATACAGGTGCACGTGCGTGTAAATGTGTGCCTGTGCAGGTGTTTACTTGTGCTTGTACAGCTATGTGTATGAGCACATGCTTTATATCAATGTATTACCAAAAAAAACTCCATGGCCTAACTGGTCGATGCTGGTATTTATTCTTCACATAAACCTCTTCCCACCTTAATTCATTTCACCATCTCAGCATATTCTTCCAATCTTTTCTTCCTTATGCATTCATCTAGCCTCTCCTTAAAGGCATCTCTGCTTTTCACCTCAATTACGTCACATGGTATGGAGCCCAAAACTGAGCAGAGTACTCTAAGTGGGCTCTAATCAAGGTTGCATGTAAATTTCATATTTACCTTCTCTGCTTTTCATTTTCACTTCTATAGAAACAGACCTCAATGTTTGTTTGCATTTTCGTGGCCTTGATAATCTGTGGTGCTATTTTTAATGGTTTGTGAATCTATACCCTCCGATTCCTTTGCTCCGCTACATGATTTAGACTCTTATTTTCTAATCTGTATGTGACCTCCTTATTCCTCAGACCAAAATGTCCCTCTTTGTACATATTTATATTCATCTGTCATTTATACAGCCATACTGCAAGTTTGTTAACATCTTTCTAAATTTTGTCACAGTCCTCTCTGTATTAAGTATGCCCACCAATTTGACGTTATGTGCAAATATTAATGTTGTACTTCTAATTCCCAAGTTAAGATCATTTATGTAAATGGGGAACAGTGGTGGTCCCAGCTCTAATTCTTGTGGAATAACATTTTCCATTAGTGTGAGTAGTTGTCTTTAACACAGCCCTTTGATGTTGCTGTGTGTATACTTATACATGTATGATGTTGTGTGTGTGTGTTTCTGTACATGTGTATGAAAGTGATGCAAGCATTTGGGTACACAGGTGTGTACATGCATTTTTGAATATATGTTTGGACATACATAAGCAAGTGTGCAGGGCACCAGCAAGTTTGAACGTATAGGAGTGAAGTTGAGGTAAATCAGGATGCAGTGATTAGGTTTTATAAAGACTGGAAGACTAAGGGAAATGCAGAGATGCATATTTCTGCAGTTCAGGGAAGAAATGAGTGAGAGTAAGAGAGAGCATTGAAGTTTGAGTTCACCAGCAAGGAAAGAGGATGGAGGAAGAGGATGGGTGCTTGGGGTTTTTATGGAAAAGAGAGGAAAAGACAGAGAAGCAATAACTAACATCACTAAGACAGAGAAGTACAAGACAGATTAAGATTAGAAGAGAGAAAGAGAGCAAGTGACGATTGGAGGTGAGTGTGTTATTTTATAATTACCTAATAGTTGATTTTAGGAAAGGAGATCAGGGAGGGGAGAAGAGCAGAGTGGGGAGGGGATTGGAGTGAGGAGAAGACAGGAGGAGTTCTGGGAGGGGATTAGGACCAGGGGAAGATCAGGGAGGGTGTATCAGGGAGGGAGTATCGAAGAGGGGGGAAGAGATTAGGCGGAGTGATATCGGAGAAAAGAGGAGATCAGAGGGATGGAGATTGGGAGGGGTGGAGACTGGGAAGATGGAGATCTGGAGAGGAAGTGATTGAAACACTTGTGCTTCTTCTGGCTGCATGTTCAGATAAGATAACTTTGGTTTACTCGCCTTTTTGTTGGCAGCCATTTATGGTTCATTTAAGGATGTTTGTTTTGTCTGCTTCAAGAGCGGAAAAAGTGAACACACATCACACACCATAATGGACCTTTCAACGCATCTGCACTGATTCAATTTACTGGCTCTCAACTGGGACTGAATTCTTCCTATTTAGTTTTCATGTGCTGTTAAGGCACAGGAACTGAAATGAGATGCACAATCACCATATAGTACCAAATAGGAGTTAATTATTCCCTTTTACCCTCAGTGAATTGTAGAGGCACAGAATCTGATGCTAAGATACATACAATCTGTATAAGCCCAACAGGAGTGATTTATAATGCATGTACTACATGTGACACAAACATGGCCTGTAGTTACAGTCTGATTCAAGGACAGATTTCATTACATGAGGAACACTACACTCTTACCTGCAGATAGAGGGCACCATTGACAAACATGGTGAATATATGACTGTTACTATCCAGGCCATAAACTGTTTCCAGGGAGCTGTAGGAAAGGCAGAAAAATTGTTCTATATTATTTGTGATGATTTTGAAAGACTATTTTTAACCAATTACTTCACCCCGTTGTTCCTCATCCTGTTCAGATTCCCATCAATGTTCCCTATGAAAATGCTTGCTCTCCCATAGTGATTGAAATCGCACCCTGAGCAGGGTAGGGTGAATGGCTTAGTATATCCCATTGCTCCATGGCACTCCAAGCTAGGTCTTGCTTTCTAAACTACAATTGAATATCGTAAAATGCTTCATGGTGACTAGGTGTATTTAACACCAATCCTTGCTCTAAAAGACAAATTACAGAAGAAGGGTTTACCCATTACAGATATGCCAATGACAACTCTTCAGTTGGGGTTACACACGCTAATTCCTGACCTTTCGCTATAAGCTTTCATATTCCTCCTTTTCAAAGATTTCTATCAAATTTCCATTCTTCCTGTTCCATCTTCATAAACTTTGGAGTAAAATCTTTCAAACATTCTATTTGCTTCCCTCTAGAACTTTAAACTTCTTCGCTTTTGATGCGTAATTGGATAGATACCCTAGGATAGATACTTACACAGTATGCACTGTACCTGTACAGGAGCCAACACTAAAACGCACACAAGCTGTACGGTAAGACACAGAAGCGAATTGCCCCTATTTATTTGTACAGTACATGTTTTATAGTTGCAATATATGATTGCTTTGTATTAATACTATGGCATGTTAATGGTTTGCAATATAGTACCATTGTAGCATAATATAGTGTTTGTTTGGTAGTAAAATAGCAAAGTATGGCTACAATATAATAATGTTTTATGGTAGTAATATATAGTTATATCAAAGATAAAAACAGAGATAAAAACAAAAAAACTGCAGATGCTGGAAATCCAAAACAAAAACAGAATTACCTGGAAAAACTCAGCAGGTCTGGCAGCATCGGCGGAGAAGAAAAGAGTTGACGTTTCGAGTCCTCATGACCCTTCGACAGAACAAGGGTCATGAGGACTCGAAACGTCAACTCTTTTCTTCTCCGCCGATGCTGCCAGACCTGCTGAGTTTTTCCAGGTAATTCTGTTTTTGTTATAGTTATATCAATATGGTTATAATGTAACACTATCACATTCTTGTATATATTACTATTGTGTGGTTTTCATATACTACTATGGTATGGTTGTAATATTGAATGTCATATAGCAATATTGTAGATTTGCAATGCAGTAATATTGGAAAGTTGTAGTCCAAGCAACATTGTTTGTCTGTAATATAACAATGCGGGTATGATTGTAATTTCTCTCTAAACCTCTTTACCTTGCTCTCCTCCCTTAAGATGCACCAAAAACTACCTTTTTGACAAACCATTTTTTGTCCAAAGAACTCCTTATGTTGCTTGGTGTCAAATGTTATCTAACTCCTGTGAACTTCTTAGGGTCATTTTACTAGATTAAATTGGCTATATAAATGTAAGCTATTGTTGCAGCATTTTGGTTATGGTCCTGAACTCACAACTCAGATAGTGTGAGTTCAAATGCCAGCACAGTGAGTTGTGACAGTGTCTGACAATGAGACACATACAAACTACAGAGCCTAAGATGGGACTAAATTGTCACCCATAACCTGGGTGTCAGGGGTGTGCTGTATATACAAAGAAATATGCTTTGCTTAGCACAAGAGTCTGTTTCACAACTCATTCTTTTCCTTCTAGTTGCTGCTTGTCCAGACAGAACAACATCAATGTTGTGCATCAGGGATAAGAGCAGCAAAAGACTGCAAGGCCAATCACTGCCAGTGAAAGAGGCTCTGTTTTTACACTCAGACAGGACTGAGCTTTGTTTGAATTTTTGTTGCAGACAGTGAAAGGGATGAGAGGAAGATACAGAGATTATAATCTGTCCACAGTAACTGCAGATCCTGTAAATAGATCTCATTCAGATCATTTAAGCACAAACACAGGGAATGTGGGCTGCTCTTCCTGCCCAGGTTCAGAGAAGCAGTCGTACAGGACAGAATAGAACTATTTCTCTAAATATTATGCTCAGTCAAGTAAGGGAAGACAGGCCTGGAGAATGAAACTCTTTCTATTTCAGGTCACCCACTGTAAGCATTAATCAATCCCAAGTCAGGTTAAAAACAGGGCAAATGTACATCTACACTGCCCTCCCAGGCACTCCCATGTCAATTGCTGCATAAACTGGATTCAAAGTAAAGCACAGGACAGGTTACTATCATAGTAAACAGTCTCAGCTACACCTTTGTTGCTAAGTAACGGGAGATGGTGACGTAGTGATAATCTCACTGGACTAATGATCCAGAGGCCTAGGTAACACCAGTTCAAGTCCTACAGTGGCATCAATTAACTGTGCCAACTATCATCAATTTTTGTAAAAACCCATCTGGTTCACTAGTGTCCTTTAGGGAAGGAAATCTGCCATCCTGATCTTGTTTAATCTACGTGTGACTCCAGACCCACAGCAATATGGTTGACTCAACTGCTGTCTAAAATGCCTAGCAAGCCACTCAGTTCAAGGACAATTAGGGATGGGCAACAAATGCTGCCCACATCCCATGGCTGAATTTAAAAAAAACCCATCAAATATTTTCTGGTTAGGTACACTGTGAGGAAGATATAAAATAAAATTCTCACTACAGTTTCAACATAGGACATCATGAATGTGGTAGATAAGGGAGTGTCTGCAGGTAATATTTATATGCATTTTCAGGAGGCATTCAATAAGGTTCCACACAAGAGATTGTTAACATAAATGAAAGTGCATAGAATTGAAAACAATGATTGAATTCAGTTTTAACTCTGTGCAGGTGGGCGAGTTTTGAATGGGTTAAAATTGGGCGCAACATTTTGATATAGGTAGGAAATTGGTTTGGAGATAGGAGACAGAGTACAATAGACTCCAATTGGCAGTGGTGTCTTCCAGGAATCTATACTGGATCTTCAGCTTTTCTCTAGATTAATCAATGACTTAGATGAAGGAGAGAGCCTTTTATCTTAATTTGCTCATGACTGTGTTTGGTGGCACATGTTGATGGAGCAGAAAGCTACAAAGGGACACCTATAGATAAAGTGAGTGGGCGAAACTGTGACAGATGGAATTCAATATAGGGAAATATGAGGTCATCTGCTTTAGACCTAAGAAAGATAGGTAACATTTTCTTAATGGTGAAAAGTTACCAATTGTGGTGGCTCTGTGTACAGGAACGATTATAACTAGAGAATGGATACAAACAATTTTGTTTCAAATGCTAATGGAATGTTGGCCTTTACCTCAAGGAAGCTGGAATACAAAGGAGTGGAAGTTATGCTGCAGTTGTATAAAGATATGGTTAGACTGCATTCTGAGCACCACATTGCAATAAGGGTATATTGGCCTTGAAGGGGGTGCATTGACTTGGCTTATAGACAGTTAATTATATAAGATTAAGGGGTGATCTAATTGAGTAATTAAAATGATTAAAGGATTTGATTGGGTAGATAGTGAAAACAATTTCCTCTCGTGGGACAGTCCAGAACAAAGGGCAGTAAAACTAGTGTTGAACTGTTCAAGGACAATCATAACAGTATTAGTAGGAGTGACCACCGCACTGTCCTTGTGGAGACAAAGTCCCATCGTCACACTGAAGATACCCCCCATTGTGTTGTGTGGCACTACCACCATGCTAAATGGGATAGATTTTGAACAGATCTAGCATCTCCAGATTGGGCATCCATGAAGCGCTGTGGGCCATCAGCAGCAGCAGGATTGTACTCAAACACAAACAAAAATACCTGGAAAAACTCAGCAGGTCTGGCAGCTGGACTGGGTGACCGCTTTGCAGAATACCTTCAGTCTGTCCGCAAGCATTACCCAGACCTCCCTGTCGCTTGCTTGTTCAACACTCCACCCTGCTCTCATGTCTACATGTCCGTCCTTGGCTTGCTGCATTGTTCCAGTGAAGCTCAACGCAAACTGGAAGAACAGCACCTCATCTTCCGACTAGGCACTTTACAGCTTTCCAGACTGAATATTGAGTTCAACAATTTTAGATCATGAACTGTCTCTACCATCCCCACCCCCTTTCCGTTTCCCCCCCCCCCTTTTTATCCAATAATTTATATAGATTTTTCTTTTCCCACATACTTCCATTATTTTTAAATGTATTTCCATCCATTGTTTTATCTCTACCTTTTAGCCTTTTTTGATTCCTTCACCCCACCCCACACCCACTAGGGCTATCTGTACCTTGCTTGTCCTGCTTTCTACCCTTAATTAGCACATTCCTTAGATAATATCACCACCTTCAACTCCTCTTTGTCCTTTTGTCTGTGACATCTTTTGGTTATCTCCACCTATCACTGGCCCTCTATCCAGCTCTACTTGTCCCACCACCCCCTTAAACCAGCTTATATTTCACCTCTCTTCTATTTTTACTTAGTTCTGTTGAAGGGTCATTCGGATTCGAAATGTTAACTGTGCTCCTCTCCGCGGATGCTGCCAAACCTGCTGAGTTTTTCCAGGTATTTTTGTTTTTGTTTTGGATTTCCAGCATCCACAGTTTTTTGCTTTTATTGGACTCAAACACAATCTGTAACTTCATGGCCCGGCATATCCCTCACTCTACCATTACCACTAAGCAGGGGATCAACCCCCATTTAATGTAGAGTGCAGGAGGGCATGCCATGAGCAGTGCCAGGCAGACCTAACAATGAGGTGTCAATCTGGTGAAGCTATAACACAGGACTACTTGTATGCTAAACAGCATAAGCGGCAAGTGATAGAAAGAGCTAAGCAATCCCACAACTGATGGATCAGATCTAAGCTCCGTATTCCTACTAGATCCAGTCATGAATAGTGGTGGACAATTAAACAACTCACTGGAGGAGGAGGCTCTACAAATATCCCCATCCTTGATGATGGAGGAGCCCAGCACATCAGTGCAAAAGATAAGGCTGAAGCATTTGCGAGTACATGTTCCATCCTTGGGAGATTCCTAGCATCACAGATGCCAGTTTTCAGCCAATTTGATTCACTCCACACGATATCAAGAAATGGCTGTTGTCACTGGATACTGCAAAGGCTATGAGTCCTAACAATATTCTGGCAATAATACTGAAGACTTGTGCTCCAGAACTTGCCACGCCCCTAACCAAGCTGTTCCAGTACAGGTACAACACTGGCATCTACCCAGCTATGTGGAAAATTGCCCAGATATGTCCTGTACACAAAAGCAGGACAAATCCAACCCGGCCAATTACTGCCCCATCAGTCTACTCTCGAACATCAGTGATGGAAGGGGTCATCAACAGTGCTATCAAGTAGCACTTGCTTAGCAATAACCTGCTTACTGAAACCTAGTTTGGCTTCCGCCAGCTCAGCTCTTGACCTCATTATAGCCTTGATTCAAACATGGACAAAAGAGCTGAACTCTTTTGAGGTGAGGTGAGAGTGACTTCCCTTGACATCAAGGCCGCATTTGACCAAGTGTGGCATCAAGGAGACCTAGCAACATTGGAGTCAATGGGAATCAGGGAGAAAACTCTCCATTGGTTGGAGTCATAGCTAGCATTAAAGGAAGGTGGTTATGGTTATTGGGGGGCAGTGATCTCAGCTCCAGGACATCATTGCAGGAGTTCCTCAGGGTAGTGTCCTTGGCCAAACCACCTTCAGCTGCTTCATCAATGACCTTCCTTCCATCATAAGGTCAGAAGAGGGAATGTTCGCTGACGATTGCATAATGTTCAACACCATTCGCGACTCCTCAGATACTGAAGCAGTCCATGTCCAAATGCAGCAAGACCAGGCTTGGGCTCACAAGTGGCAAGTAACATTCATGCCACACAAGTGCCAGGCAATGACCATCTCCAATAAGAAAGAATCTAACCATCGCCTCTTGACGTTCAATGACTATACCATCACTGAATTCCCCACTATCAACATCCTGGGGTTATCATTGACCAGAAACTGAATTGGAATAGCCATATAAATACTGTGGTTACAAGAGCAGGTCAAAGGCTAGGAATCCTTTGACGAGTAACTCACCTCCTAACTCACCAAAGTCTTCCCACCATCTACAAGGCACAAGTCAGGAGTGTGATGGAATACTCCCCAATTGCCTAGATGAGTGCAGATCCCACAACACTTAAGGAGCTTGACACCATCTAGGACAAAGCAGCCCACTTGATTGGCAACACATCCACAAACATTCACTCCCTCCACCACCGACGCACATTAGCAGCAGCGTGTACCATCTACAAGAAGCACTGCAGGAATTTGCCAAGGCTCCTTAGACAGCAACTTCCAAACCCACGTCCACTACCATCTAGAAGGTCAAGGGCAGTGGATACATGGGAACACCGCCACCTGGAAGCTCCCATCTATGTTACTCGTCATCCTGACTTGGAACTATATTGCCATTCCTTCACTGTCACTGGTTAAAAATCCTGGAACTCCCTCCCTAACAGCACTGTGGGTGTACCTACACCACATGGACTGCAGCGGTTGAGAAGGCAGCTCACCATCACCTTCTCAAGGACAATTATCCTGTGAATGAATAAAAAAAAGAAAGCACTTCTTTACATAAAAGGGTAGTGAATATCTGGAATTCCCTCCCAACATGCTGTTGAGTCTGGGTCAATTCAATATTTTGAAACTGAGATTGATAGTTTTTGTTGAGTAAAGGAATTAAGGGATATGGACCAAGGCAGGTATATGGAGGTACAATACAAATCAGCCATGATCTAACTAAATGGCAAAACAGGCTCGAAGGACTGAATAGTCCACTCCCATTCCCAAGTTCCTAAATTACTGTAGTATAGTTATTGAACTGTTGTAATAAGTCAATATTATATACTTGTAATACTGTACCCAGGATGGTTGCAATAATGACCCATTGTATTATAATATTAAAATAGGACGGTAACTCACTGTTTGCTACATTGGGAAAAAGGATCTTTAATGTTTTTTAAACTGATTGAGACTTCAAAATCCCCCCTCCCCTAATTCCCATTGCTGGCACTTTAACCACACTGTCCAACTCTTTTTGATGCCTCTTCTTCATTCCAGAACAGGCCTCAGGTTCTACACCTCTTCAGGTTTGCCTCATCCTTAAATGTTCCAAATCTGGCTGTGCTGCCCCCATGAGGGCAACACTTATTACTGCAGTTCTGTTACTTCCCTCACCATCACTCCAGCTCCCATTCCCCGGCAGCTCCCATTGCTGTTCCTCAACTCATTCTGAATCAAGCTGAGCCTCTATGAAAGTCTCTTGTCCACTCTCACTGCACTAGTTTCTTGACTTAGCATGCTATAACCGACCACTGCAAGCAAGATGCTTGCTACCTCTTCAAAGAGTGCTGCTCCCTCCCAATCCCAAAGCCCTGAGGAGAAAAATAGGGGTCTAATTCTGAGTAGCAATGGAAAAGGGTTTAGTCCTAAAAGTATTGCAAGGGTGAGAGCAGAAGGGGGAATAGTAGAGATGGGCATTGTTGGAAGGCAGGTAGCTGGAGCTGCAACACTTGGGTTTGCTGTGAGTAAGCTGAGCAGAATTCCACCACTTGGAGAGAAAGCAAGAGGAGAGGGGAAAGGGGAGGAGGAGGAACTATCATGGAATTTGAAATGATTATTTTTAACAATCTGGCCTATCCTAACCAAGCAACACCTCAAGCCAATCAAGAACATGGTAGGTGGACTGCCTTCAAAAAAGAATTGGTTCGGGTACAGTCAAGGTACACTCCATCGAAAGGAAAAAGGCAGGGCAAACAAATGCAGAGATCCCTGGATAAAAAAGGAGATAGAAATTAAGATAAAAAAGAAAAAGTGTGCTTATGACAGGTGTCAGGTAGGAAATACAATTGAGAATACACAGGTTCAGAGGGGAGGTGATAAATCATATTAGAGAAACGAAGAGGGGTTATGAGAAAAGACTGGCAGCCAACATAAAGGGAAATCCCAAAGTCTTCTATTGGTACATAAATAGTAAAAAGGTAGTAAAAGGAGGAGTAGTTCTGATTAGGGAGCTAAAAGGGAATTTACACATGGATGAAGGGGCCATGGCTGAGGTATTAAATGAATACTTTGCATCCGTCTTTACCAAGGAGGTAGATACTACCCAGACCATGGTGACAGGTGAGGAATCTCTGTCACTCGAAGGATTCAACATTGATAAGGAGGAAGTGTTGAATAGCCTGTTGGCACTTATAGTTGACAAGGCACCAGGATTGGATGAGATGCTTCCAAGGATAGTGAAGGAAGTGAGAGTAGAAATTGCAGGGCCACTAGCCATAACTTTTCCGTCTTCCCAGAGGACTGGAGAATTGCAAACATTACAACCTTGTTCAAAAAAGGTTGTCAGGATATGCCCAGCAATTACAGGCCAGTCAGTTTAACTTCAGTGTTGGGCAAGATTCTAGAAACAATTATTCAGGATAGAATTAGTAGTCGCGTGGAAAAATATGGGTTGATAAGAAAGAGCCGGTATGGATTTCTATAGAGGAAATCATGTTTAACTAACTTTCTGGAGTTTTTTAGAGAGGTAACAGAAAAGGTTGATGAAGGTAATGCTGTTGATGTGATGTACATGGACTTTCAAAAGGCATTTGATACAGTGCCACATGACAGACTTGTGAGAAAAGTTATTGCTCATGGAATAAAGGGGACAGTAGCAACATGGATACAAAATTGGCTGAAAAATAGGAAGCAGGGAGTAATGGTCAATGGATATTTTTCGGAATGGAGGAAGGTTTGAAGTGGAGTTCCCCAGGAGTCAGTATTGGGACCCTTGGTTTTCCTGATATATATTAATGATCTAGATATTAGTGTTCAAGGGACAACTTCAAAGTTTGTGGATGATACAAAGCTTGGGAGTGTTGTAAACTGTGAGGAGAATGGTATAGAACTTCAAAAGGACATAGACAAGTTGGTGGAGTGGGCAGATAGGTTTCAGGTGAAGTTCAATGTGGAGAAGTGTAAGGTGATGCATCTTGGCAGGAGGAACATGAACAGACAATATAAAATAAGGGGTGAAATTTTGAAGTGGGTGCAGGAGCAGAAAGACCTAGGTGTATATGTGCATAGATCATTGAAGGTGGCAGGACAGGTGGAGAGAGCAGTTGATAAAGCATATAGTATCCTGGGCTTTATTAATAGGGGTATATAGTACAAAAGCAGGGAGGTTATACTGAATACTCATTAGACCTCACCTGCAGTATTGTGTACAGTTCTGGGCGTCACATTATAGGAAGGATGTGAACACATTGGAGAGTGCAGAAGAGATTTACAAGAATGGGTTCCAGGGATGAGAAGCTTCAGCTATGAGGATAGATTAGAGGGGTTGGGACTGTTCACCTTGGAGAGAAGAAGGCTAAGAGGAGATAATGTTCAACATCATGAGGGGGCTGGACAGAGTAGATAGGGAGAAGCTGTTCCCACTCGTAAAAGGATCAAGAATGAGAGGGCATAGATTTAAAGTGATTTGCAAAAGAAGCAAGGTAACATGAGAAAAATTTTTTTCACACAACGAGTGGTTCGGGTCTGGAATGCGCTGCCTGGAAGTGTGGTGGAGGCAGGTTCAGTCAAGGCATTCAAGAGGGCATTAGATGATTATCTGAATAGCAACAATGTGCAGGGGGTACAGGGAAAAGGCATGGCTATGGCCTAGGTCATTATGCTCATTTGGAGAGCTGGTGCAGACAAGATCGGCCAAATGGCCTCCTTCTGTGCCGTTAAAGTTTTGTGATTCAGTGAAATAAAGGTTCAGTACAATATTACTCCTATAGATTGACCCACAGTAGATCTCTATCCTCTGACTCCATTCATAGTAAGTTATGAGATTTCTGTTTTGGGCTTAATCCTGTCTGTGAATTGGAGGAGATGAATTTGAAGTATTTGGTTAGCTCCTGGCTAGAACCAATGTTGGTGTCAACTGCAGTTGCCCAACTCTTGATAGGTTTCCAATTGGACAGCCTGTCAATGCAATATAAGTAAAGATTGGCACATTGGTCATGTCCTCCCACTAGATTCCATTCAAGTCAACAGTAAAGCAGATCGGGGAGGATGTATAACTAGCTGCCAATTCTCTTTCATCCATTTGGTCAGCATTCCAGACCAACTTCACCGTTTTCCCCATTAAGTCCAATACTGAAATATGGACTGCATCAGAACCGAACACAACCTAAGATTTTATAAGAATAGAAAAGAAGAATTAGGCTAAAAGAACACTCCCTTTTTCCAGCAATCAACCCATTTATCCCTGTTCCCATAGCTTTCAATTCCTGTGCTTGTCCATTGACAATATGAACATTTCCTAGATCAGACATGTTAATTCACTTCACAGTCTTGATGGTAGATTCAAGTGTCAGAATCTGAGATTTAGATCTGGTTGGATTTGCTTGTTGTCCTCTACAGGATTGTGTTCAATGGTTCCATGGCAACAATGGATTATCATCACTTACGCATTGTGCTGACAGAGAGATTCAATGCAGATGAGGATTCGGATGTTATCATGAGGTCTGCTGTGCCTTCTTCTCTGGTACTCTCTGTGTTCTGAAAAAAAAGAGGAAACACTGCCATCAAGGAAAACGTAAAGGTTTTCAAACTCTGATCAAGGACGTCTAGTACAGTGCCACTCACAGCAGCGATGTAGGATCTGTGCTGGAATGAAATGACTCTTGTAACCTCTCACTCTGCATGTTGGAGCAGCACCATGGGTGGCACTCCAAACCCCCAGGGCAACTCCCCTCCTGACCTCTGGAGGGACAGGACATACTCAGGGTTGTTGAATTTAATATTGGGGACATTGTCTGTCAGGTGTGATTCCATGAGCATGACTATGTCAGGCTGTTGCTTAACTAGTCTGTGAGATAGCTCTTGCAGTTTTGGCACAAGCCCCCAGATGTTAGTAAGGAGGACTTTGCAGGGGCGACAGGGCTAGGTTTGCCGTTGTTGTTTCTGGTGCCTCGATCGATGCTGGATGGTCTGTCTGGTTTCATTCCTTTTAGACATCGTAGCAGTTTGATACAGCTGAGTGGCTTGTTAGGAGTCAACCACATTGCTGTGGGTCTGGAGTCACATGTAGGCCAGACTGGCTAAGGATGGCAGATTTCATTCCATAAAGGACATTAGTGAACCCAATGGGTTTTTACGACAATGGTTTTGTGGTCACCATTAGATTTAAGCTTTTTTTAAAATTCCAGATTTATGAATTGAATTTAAATTCCACCACCTGCCTTGGGATTTTAACCCATATCCCCAGAGCATGAGCTTTAGTACCGAGATTACTAGTGTCTAGTAACATTACTGCTCCACCACCACCAAACTTAGCTGAGTTGCAAACAGCAGTCATTAAAATGTTGACAATGTACTATTTCATTTGAAATGTAGTGAGGTCAAGACTTGGGAATGTTTAAGTGGAAACCACGGCTGCTGTTCTCAGTAAGATTTTCTCCTTTCCTTTGCCTTTGTGTGTAGAGGGAGTTGAGGTGATACACACAGATGATGCCTGGAGTATGGAGACTGCTTCTCCTCAAAAAGCCCCTGCAAGATCTGCAGAAGATTTCAGGGCTGCTCTATTCTGCACTATAATCAGGTCAGCCTGAACCTGGAAGACCCCTGTTCACTTCCTGATGGAAACACTCTACTTGCAACTCAAGTTACCATTTGAAAGGATAGTTTTTTCTGCACCCTGGATACACTTGGGGTTTGGAGGAACTACTACATCTTGGTTTCCATGAAGCCCTAGAAACTCTGCACTTTAATGCCAGACATCATTCATCATGGCAGATCATCCTCCACTATTTCTGCTATCTCCAATGTGATGCCCCCACCAAACACATCTTCACCATCCCTCCCTTTCAGCATTCTGAAGGGATGGTTCTCTCTGCAACACCATGATCTACTCCTCAATCACCCCCAACACTCCCTCCCTTTCCTACAGCTGCTTTCCATGTAAGCACAGGAGGTGCACCACCTGCCCTTTTACCTGCTCCTTTCATACTATCCAAGAACCTTCCAAATGAAACAGTGAGTTACTTGTACTTCTTTCAATTTAGTATATTGTATTCACTGCTCACGATGTGGTCCCCTCTACATTGGGCAGACCAAACGGGTGACAACTTTGTGGAACATCTCTGTTCAGTCTGCAAGCATAACCCTGAGCTTCCTGTCACTTGTCATTTCAATCCTCCACCTTTCCCCTACTCTGACCTTAAAGTTCTTGGCCTGCTACAGCATTCAAGCATCAGCACCTCATCTTTCAACTCGGCACTCTACAGACTTCTGGAGTCAATATCAAGTTCAACAATTTTAGATCATCTGCTATGTATTTTTTTGCTGGTTTAGTCCTGTCCCATATCCTTCTTTATCCCTTCATGTTGCATTCAGACAGCTGCTGTTCAGCCATTCACACCTTATCTGAACATATCTTTTGTTTCTTCACTAGACCCATACTACTCTTTGTCTTTTGTACTGTGAAACCTTTTGTCATTTAATCTCTCCTGCCCTCCACACGGTCACAGAGGTTCCCTTTTGTTCTTCCTGCCCCCTACCCCCTTCCACTGTCTCAAAACCTATCATTTTTCTATCTCTCCTCAGTTCTGATGAAAGGCCATTGACCTGAAATGTTAACTCTGTTTCTTTCCATAGTTGCTGCCTGACCTGCTGAGTATTTCCATCAATTTCTGGTTTTCTATCATTTTCCCTTGGCACTGTTTGTGCTTGGCTACTTGCAGATGGTAATCCTCATAATAAAGATCATCATTGGTTACCTTATGCAGTCAAACCTTTAATTGCAATTTATAATGCCTTTCTTTTAATGTCCTTATATTATTAAGATCACAAGCCTGAAGTGTTAACTCTGTCGCCCTCCACAGATGCTGCCAGATCTGGATATCAAGAATTTTCTGTTTTTATTTCCATTTAAGGAACGTTGCTGTGCAAAAACTGCCTGTATAACAAGAGGTCCTACATTTGAAGGAAATTGGCTTAAAGGGTAGCATTCTCAACTTTGTGTCAGAAGCTGCAGGATTCAAACTACTCCAGGCACTCCCAGCACATGTCCTTTCCATCTGCTCAGAAAAGCAAGTTATATAGCCTGTGGGACCAGTGGGGTCCAGGGGAGGTGTGGTGGGGTTGTGGGTGGAGGTGAGGGGTCCTTGGTTAAAATCACCTCCATTAGGTTTCCTTGCCATCTTTTTCAGCTCTTCAGCTCTTTAAATACTGTCCCTCACATTGTCTTATACTTGTCACAGCCTCAGGCCTTTTGCAAACTATTGCCCTCTGGTCAAAATGGACTGGCTTTCACTAAAGTAGGATTTCACATGGGCAGTAGAAAATGAATGGGAACATAGAAAACGAACAAAGGAGAGGACAGTGATGGTGGCCTCTTGCAATCCAGCATCAATAAATGCTTCAGTACTAACATCTGAGAGATTACATTATTGGAACATGTCAACCATATAGCTGTTGCAAAATCAATCAAAGCTTTTGTGCAGCACAGATTCATGTGTGGAAGGTTCTACTATTTTTGGAACTGTAATTCACTTAATATACTGGAGGCTATATTTAACATAGCAAGGAAGTGCTTTGAAAATGGTAGAACAAATTGATAAGGCTGTTAAAAAAAAGCATTAAGGATACTTGGCTTCATAAATAGAGTCATAAGGGTAGAAATTGGGCTATGTAACACCCTTTTTTTCAAGTGCCACGTGGCCTTCTTACATGTGAAAATGACATCCTATAGAAAGTGTGCCGGGCACCATTTTGGCAAAAGGGATTTGGACAAACATACTCAATGACTGCTGGCAGCAGAGCAGACAGATGATGACGTCAATCAGTGTGCAAGATATGAAGAAGAGGATGATGAGGAAGTACAAGAGGAAGTGGAGGGACAGGAAGAGGAAGGGAAGCTACAACACAGACAACCTTTTCTGCCTGGACGCTATGTGATGAAATAATTATTATAAATGGCCACGCCTCTCCATTCACCAACAGTCCACACTCCTTACCTTCCTTTATCACTACTCATCAAATTATCCTCTCTCAAGCAATACAAAAATAAAAACCACCAAAAAATGCACATTCCAATCCAAAGTTAGAGATTCAATCATGGCATAAAGCATACAAAAATAAAACAAATTAACCTTGCGCAATGAACAGCGCAGGCTGCACTGGCTGTCGGCAACAATCATGTAAAACCGTATAGTCTGCACTGGTTTATTGTGCTGCCTGCAGTGTGATGAACGGGCATGGGGTTAATCACGTACCATGATCCCAATGCTCATTTTCAAGGATTAGCCAATCTCTTCCCACATAGAGAACAAAAAACAAGGAAGTTGTGTTAAACTTTTCTAAATTATTGTTTAAGCCTTAGCTGGAACGTTGAGTTTGATTTGGGTATAGGAAGGATGTCAAGACCTGGGAGAGGGTGCAAAGAAGATTTACTAGGATAGTACAAGGGCTGAGGGACTTCAGTTATGCGGAAAGGCAGGAGACTCTGCGATTAATCTCCTTGGAGCAGAGAATGTTCAGAGGAATTTAATAGAGGTGTTCAAAATTATGATAGAGCAAGGAAGGAGAAACTGTTTCCAATGGCAGGACTTACAGTAACCCGAGAAAATTGGACAACTAGTATAAAGATCCAGATGAAAGATGAGAATATTTTTTGCACAGCGAGATGTTGTGATCTGGAATGCACTGCCTGAAAGGGCAATGGAAGCAGATTCAATAATCAAATTCAAATGGGAATTAAATGTACACTTGAAAAGGAGAATTTGCAGGGCTGCTATGGAGAAAGTGCAGGCGATTGAAGGTTTTTCAAAGCGTCAGCTTGGGAATGATGAGCCAAATGACTTCCTCCTGCGCTTTAAGCTTCCACTAACATATACCTGGATGGCTTAAGATTCTCCTAGCCATTTCTGGTTTGACTGAAAATGAGTTGCGAAACTCCCTTTTATGGATAATGAAGATAAAATCTTGGCAGGATGAAGGAATGCACATTCTAGTCATCAAATTTGACACATACATTAAGTCACAGAGAAAATATTCTCTATTCAGTTACTCTCTCTGTAAAGCAATCTATATTACAAAATATACAGCAGGCCTCTTTCCTATTAGTCTGAGAAGGGATGGCCTCTATTGGGAGAGGTAAAACATCAAATACATGAAGCGTCAAAAAAAAGTCCTGAACTGATAAAGTGTTACAGCATCAAACAACAAGCCAAGTTAGACAATCAAATAAACTAAACCGAAAGAGTTAGAGAATCAAACACCAAATATAGAGTTGGAGAATCTAACGCATCATACCAAGTGATTATTGCAGTAAACCCACAGCAAACCAAGGAGTGTTGGAGTGTTAAAACCTCAAACTGTGAGAATGAGAGACACACCATCAAACATGCACCATCCAAGAAATAGAGAAAGAAACTTCATTAAAAACATCAAAACAAGAGAGAGAGGGACTGACAGGGAGAGAGATATCACCATACATACACCAAGCTCAGGGAGAGTTTCAACATCAAACATTAAAATGAGATGGACTGCCTGGAAAGCAGGTTCCATTTTTCTGATTTTCCCTAGCGTTCACAGATTTCCTATTGTTTATCTCCCTAAATCATTTTGTTGATGCTGCGCCATTGCTTTTAGGGTGTGTTGCCTTGACATTGGCAGTCTCTAACATAAATGTCATTTCTGCATTACGAGTTCATGACAAAACATGGGTAAAAAGAAACATCAATTTTAGTATGGCAACAAACCAGCTCTATATTTGTTTCAGCAGATGAGAAATTTCAAAACGAAAGTAAGCTCTTATCTATCACAGTCTGATAAAAGTGGAGACATTTTGATTATCAGCTGTGTAAGATTTGAAAAAAATATATATCACTAAAGCAGCATTTCTTGAATAAATGCACTTATCCCTTACAGGTAGATATCTAACTGTCTATTCCCACACAACCAATTGCCCTCCTGATCATCTTACCAATATGAAGGTTGGCTGAGAACTGGTAGAATCCTGCCACTGGGGCTACGTATTGGCCACTGGTCAGGTTCAGACCGATTCCTCGCAGGAACACACCATCTTTCTCAGGCTAAAAGGAAACAAACTTATTAAGTAACTTGGACTGGGACCCGTTTTTAATGTTTCTTGATCAGTAATTCCAACCAAGCCAACTATAAGTCTGTCTGTCTTTCTCTCCACAGATGCTGTTAGGGCTACTGAGTTTTTCCAGCAATTTTTGTTTTTGTTTCAAGTTTCCAGCATCCACAGTATTTTGCTTTTAATTTATTATAAGGATTAATAATCTGGGTATTTATCCACATATCCCTCTAACTACGTGCAACTTTAATGAAGGCATTAAACCACTTCAAATCAATGGTTTCATGGCATTGTTCATCTGTGGAATGTTATGCTAACATGTTAAGCTTATGTTCATATCACAATCAGGAATTGTGGATCTAATGTAACCAGCAGGGTGGCTTCACTTCGTATCCTTACAAAAATTAGACAAGGATCTCTGTTCCATCAATCTGGGTTGGATTGAGATGCAGGTCCCAGGGGTGCCGGTCAAATGGGGTGCAATAACAGCACAAACAGAGAAGAGAATCAAGCAGTGAGGTCTACTGCCGTGTTCATACCTTCACTCTTCACCCCCAGCTGGACCACTGTTGGCAGCCACCACATGTCAATGAGGAGATGGAGCCCCTTTACCCTCCTATCCACCCTGAGACCATCTGCTGGTAATACCAGAGTTATGGCCAGGAAATCCTCAAACTCCCTGATGGGAAGAAGAGGACATCCTATTGCACAGATTAATTCCATAGAGTTTACAGCTGTCATGCCCAATTCAGAATGTCATATTCTAAATTAATTTTTTGTTTTAATCACTCCCCTGTCTCAAGAGGAAACAGAAAGAACATTACAGACTGATGTGAGTTGATGGTCTCCCTTGAGTCCAGTCAAATTATATGATTTGAATGGGTCATTCTGGAACAAAGACACTAGCTGTCTCAAACCTCAGAGATGTTAACCCACAACACAGAAGGTGAAATCAACATGAACACTGCACCTTATTTGGAAGTCTTTTTGCTTGTGAACAGACAGCCATGTTTTCTTGGTCTGATTAAAAGATCAGCTAAGAACTGTTTGCTGAGGAGAATCACTGAAGCCATCAGAGCATCAGTCAGCCAGTCTGTTAACCAGACTTGGAAACCAGCTGCAGGACATCAGACAGCCAAAGTACTTCATCTGTTCCAGTTTCAAAGTTCACCTGTGAACCAATCTCTTAGCTATTTGACTACAAGAAATCTCACAATCTGCTGTGAGCCCTTCGCTTTTTAAGACCATCACTACAACTTTAAACCATCGACTCCCTCCAAAAGACCACAGTCCTGCCACATGGGAGACAGGAGATCGCAAATCAGAGACTGAAATAACTGTAATCTGTAAAAGTGTATTATCTTTATCAGTATCCAATCTTTATGTGTGTGAGTGTGTGTTTGAAACTGACTGTGTGTGACATTGCTTTTAATCTGGGGTAAGTGTATGAGAATAAATAACCTTTTTTTGTTAACTCACAAAGTTTGCTATTGAATTATTTAATTGAGATACAAACTCCAAGAATAAGAAAAGACACACTTCTTTCCATACAAAACATGATGATCATGGGCAGTATGAGAACACATGCATTCTGCCCATGACACAGTTTGGAAATTAGCCATTCAGCCCAACTGGTCCATGCCTTTGTTTCTGCTCCATAGGAGCCTCCTTCCACCCTGCTTCATCTAACCCCATCAACATAACTTTCCACTCCTTTCTCCCTCTTTTACATACTTAGTTTCCCCTTAAATACATCTACGCTAATTGCTTCAACTATAGCAGGTTCCACATTCTAAATACTCTCTGAGCAAATAGGTTTCTCCTTAATTCTCGATTGGATTTGAGTGAAAACTTTATATTTATTGTTCCTAGTTTTAGTTTCCCCCCACAAATGGAAATATATTGTTAAGCTATCCTGTTGCACTCTTCATAATTTTAAGAATGTCTATCAGGTCACCTCTCAGCCTTTTCTTTTCAAGAGAGAAGAAAAATATAGCCCGTTCAGCTCTTCATGATAGTTATAGTTCTGGTATCATAATTGTAAATCTTGTTTGCACTTTCTCCAGTGTCTCTGTGTCATTTTTATATAGAACATGATAATACTGTTCACAGCACTCCACAGGGCTTAATTAGACTCCAGCCTACTTCTCTGTTTTTGAATTCTATTCCTCGAGAAATGGACCCAAGGGCATTGTTTGCTTTTTATAGTCTTGTTAACCTATGTTGCTACTTTAAATGATTTATGAAGCTGTAATTTTAGATCCCTTTGCACCTTTACCCTATTTAAGCTCTTAGTTTCCGTTGGGTATGTTGTCTTCTTATTCCTCCTATCACAACACACCACCTCACACTTACCCATGCTGAAATTCTTTCACCAAGTACACACTCATTTTATGGGTTGGTTAACATCTTTTTGCATTTTGTCACAGTCTTCCACAGTATTGACTGTAATTCTCAACTTGGTGTCAACCACAAATTTTGAAATTGTACTTCTGGTTCCTGAGTTCAAGTCCTTTATAGGGAATAACAAAGGTGTTGACTTCTTTTTCCTCTACTTCAATGTCAAATGCCTACCCATTGCAAGCCTCAGTCTCACTGAAGCCTACAGGAACCTTAGCTATAATTTTCTTTGGGGCTTTTCATCCACTTTAAGTGGCCTTCCAGCTCTTTTAATGCTGGCAGGAGGCCCTGCTGCAGCTCACCAAAGATTCCCAGGGCACATAGATCCATGCTCCAATTGTGAAGTGGGTGCCAGTCATCTATGTTAAGTGACCCCTGATCCAGTTTAATGGGTTTGGATGACGCCCGGGGTGAGGTAAGTGGATGCCACTCCTGCCTCATTACCCTAATATTGAATTAAAGGAATATGGAACCACCCAGTTCTCCCTTCATCAATTATCCTATTAATGCAAGACATTATTTATATTTACATATATATATATAATACATTTATTCCGTGCTGCTCACTAACATTGGTGTAGGAAGGTGCAGTTATGCTGGTCATGTAGATTGAAAAGCCACTCACAATATGAAAGTTCTGCAGCTCACTCAGACTCTTTCTGTTCATCACAAGGTCGTCCTTCAGCTTGCAATGAAAGGCTGCCTCCAGCCTATGGTATGGGCCCATCTCCCTGGGTAACAGTGGGGGAAAGGCAAGACTGCCCTGAATTCCTGGACATTCCTGGCACTTTTCTTGCAATGTGATCCTATTCCTTTCTTCAACCACTTCTGCAGAAAGAAAATCAACTTAAATTGAATATAGGAGGACAATTTATCTAGTCTGTTCATTTATAACTAATTTTAATAATGTTGGGATTTTTCTTGCGATATTTGAATTGAGCCATTCTGCATTCTGATTTGTGGTTTGGTTTCCATATTGAATAGTTTTGGATTCCTCTTCAGGTAACTTGTGGTCTAATCTGTATTGGGAAGGTTTCCCTCTAGCTCTGAGTGACTTAGGCCTAACTCTGGTAGCTTTCTTCAAAAACACTGATATTTACACCATAAGGCTTCTAGGTAAGTACATCTCTTTCATGTATAGACTATTCCATCTTACTACTTAGGGCAGAATTGTCCCAGAATTGTATCATGCGGTAGCAGGTGTGAAAAATGATGTTTTGCCCGCCGGTCGCAATGGCAGGTTTTCATGCTATATTGTCCACTTCCCACCTCATTAATTATGCAGCCACAGGAAACACATCCTCAGAATCACCCACCACACGGTCACCTCACTGTTTCCTTACTCTGGCTGCCATATGTAAACTGCAGCCAGGCACACAGTTCTCAATGCTTGCAGCCCAGGACTATGCCAGTGAAAGCCAAGGAGAGTTCAGTGATCCCCCACTGGAATGCCTTTTGGAGACCCGCCATGATGTCCTCCACCCCTGGCCTGGCTGCAGGAGTTCCAGCAATCTCACCACTCTGGCTTGGGAGGTGGTGGCAGTGGTGATCTGTGCAAAGGCTGCACAGAAGAGATTGGCCACCCAGTGCTTGAAAAGAGGATGAATGATATTATCCATGCTGCCAGGGTAGGGCAGCCAACTCTTCACTCTAAACCCACACACTCACATGGCCATCACACATTCACTGGCATCTCACTCACTGTCAGCTCAAGGGATATCACCACTCACTCTTTCATACACACCCACACATCTCCATCTGGCCTCGTCTCCTCTGGAGACTGCCTCCTCAGTCCTCACCAACTTGTACAGATCAATATGTGTCTCCACACACGCCCTGGGATACGCCCCTTCCCCAGTACAGCCCTCGCCCTGCAGCCTCTTCCCTTGCCTGAGGCCATTTCTCCTCCTTCCCCAAGCAAGCCTAGCCCTGTAGCTATTGAAAAGCCACCTCCGCCTTAGGGCTGGTCTGGTAGGTAGAGACCTGTCGGTAAGCCCTCTAAAAGTGATGTTGTGCTGCCTGCGAAGCCTGGCACTGATGGCCACGTGTGTTGCCTGAAGCAAGGTAGGCAAACAAATCTCTAAGTCCCGAGTAAAGTGCAGCTCGCCAGGTGCATGTCACTTATAAACAGTTATGAAACACATTGGCGTGGTGCCCAGATGGTCCAGCGTGAGAGTATGTTTCCCTTGAGCAGGGCCTATAATGAGATGCTAAGGTATTGAAATTAGGTTCCCAACATGCAGCGGCAGGAAACGTGACGTGCCATTGAGGGTGGAGTGGACGAGCGCAAACTGGTTTCACGATGGCTTAGAACCATATTTTGGCTTTCTCACCATATTGTCTGCTTACGTCCGCCATGATGCTCACAGCCAATGGGACCCAACAATTCCACCCTTTGTTTCTTGCACATGACTGCTGATGTCACTGTTACATCATGGTACACATCACTTTCTAATTACCATAACTATGAAGCCATTATTCTACACATCCCTCCTTCCTATCCCATTTTCTATATTTCTGTGACATGCACAGTGCTGAGCAGAGACCTGTGTTGAAGCTGCTCCACATATACACATGGGCCATGGGCATAGAGGGACTAATATTAAAATGTACTAATGATGCCAAACTGGAGGATGGCAGTGTTGAAGATGAACAAAAGAGATTGCAGAAGTAGACATGCTTGTGGCTTCGCCAGTTTAATATGGATAAATGTGAAACAAAGACAGAAAATGCTGCACTCAGAAAGTCAGACAGGCAAACTGATAGGAGAATAGCTGTAGACTGCAGGAAGATATCAATGCACTGGTCAAGTGGGCAGAAAAGTGGCAAATGGAATTCAACCCGGACAAGTGTGAGGTGATGCATTTGGGGAGGTTTAAGAAGGCAAAGGAATACACAATTAATGGGACAATACTGAGAAGTGTAAGGAAGGTGAGGGATCTTGGAGTGACTGCCCACCTATTCCTAAAGGTAACAGGACAGGTCGATAAGGTGGTTCTGAAGGCATTTGGAATCTTTTCCTTTATTCGTTGAGGAATATAAGAGCAGGGAGGTTATGCTGGGCTGTATAAAACATTAATGAGGCTACAACTTGAGTACTGTGTGCAGTTCTAGTCACCTCATTACAGAAAGGATGTAATTGCACTAGAGAGGGCACAAAAGGGTATTTATGAGGATATTGCCAGGACTGGAAAATTGCAGCCAAGAGGAAAGATTGGATAGGCTGGGGTTGTTCTCCTTGGAACAGAGGAAGCTGAGAGGAGATCTGATTGAGATGTACTAAATTGTGAGGAGCCTGGATAGGGTGGATGGGAAGGGTCTAGCTGCCTCAGTAGAGAGGTCAGTGACTAGGGGCATAGATTTAAAGTGACTGGTAGAAGGATCAGAGGGCAAACGAGGAAAACTGTTTTTTACCCAGAGGTGGTATGGGGTCTGGAACTCACTGCCTGAAAGGGTGGTAGAGGCAGAAACCTTCAACTCATTTAAAAGGCCCCTCGATATGCACCTCAAGTGCTGTAACCTGAAGGGCTACAGATCAAATTCTGGGAAGTGGGATTAGGCTGGGTGACTTGCTTTTCAGCCGGCGCAGTCACAATGGGCGAAATAATCTCTATCTGTGCTGTAAACTTTCTATGATCTAGGGATGCATATACACAGATATAGAAGTGCAAATACATAGATCTAGGAGTACAAATATACATTTTTAAAAGTAAGTAGATAAACCAAAGAAAAGGAAAATAGGATTTAGGTTTTATACGCATGGATAGTGAACAAAAAATTAAAAAGGTGCTAATTAATCTATACAAGACATCGATTTGGCCACAGTTGGGGTACAGTCCCATTCATGTTAATTATCATCAATCTTTCATTCAGCTTCATTTATGTTTTATATTATTTCACTCAGTCTCTATTGCAATCCCATTAATTTTAATGTGTGCTTCAATCTCCCTTACAGTCCCGCTAATTTTAGTTATCTCTCTCAACCTGTATGTCAGCCTCATACACTTTAAATATTCTGACACTCAGTCTCTATTACAGTTTCATTTATCACTCCCTGCAGTTTCTAATACAGTCCCATTAATTATAATGATTGTCTCCGGTGTCTATTGCATTTCTTTTATTTTAATTTTGTTTCCCTCAATGTTGATTGAAGTTCCATTTATTTTAGATAAAGTCTCTCTCTGTATTTACTATGGTCCCATTTATGTTAATTATTAACTCGCTCACTGTCTATTACAAGAACAACTTGTGTTTAATGTAGTAAACCAATCTGAGCTGCTCCACTGGAGTGTTATCAAAGAAAATTTGCCACTGAGACACCTGAAGAGATGTGAGGAAAGTGACCAAAAACTTGGTCAAAAAAGTAGGTTTTAAGGAAGAGAAAGAGATAGAATTATGGAGAGGTGTAGGGAGGGACTTCCAGAGTTTAGGGACTTAGGCAGCAGAAGGCCAATGGGAATGCACTAGAGACCAGAATTGGAGAAGTGTAGACATCTCGGAGGGTTATAGTACAGGAGAAAGTCACAGGGTTATGGAAGATACCATCTGGAGGAGGCCAAGGAAGGATTTCAAAACATGGATGAGAATTTTTAAATCAAGGCATTGCTGGATAGGGAGCCAATGTAAGCTCAATGGGACGGTGCAATTTAGGATATGGGCAGCAGAGTTTTGGATATTCCCAAGTTTATAGAGCCTAAGAAAGAATTGGAATAGCCAAGTCTGGATATAACAAAGGCGTCGATGAGGCTTTTTAGCAGTTGAGGCAAAGGCAATGTTATGGAGGTGGAAATACTCACTCTTGGTGATGGAGAGGAAAGGGGATCAAGAGACAGTCCCATTTGTGTTAAATATTATTATTTATTACAATTTTAATTATTAAAATATTACATAATTTTACCTTTAAGCATTTCTTTGAATTCTTTCAGTAGAACTTCCTGTGTGACAACAGCCCCTGGGGGGCCCTGGGGTCCTGGAGGGCCTGGTGGCCCCGGAAGACCATGCTGGAAAGTACAAAGGGAAAGGGTTGTTACTCAGTTTGAAGCAATGCTACAGAATTAGATCGAATCATTGACCTTATAATGCACCATCTTCTGCATTGTCTTAGCTCTCAGGAGCAATGTAGTTCTCAAGTTAATGGCTCAGGCATATGAACATAAAAATGTAAGAAATAGGAACAGGAGTGGACCATACAGCCCTGCAAGTCTGCTCTGCCTTCAAGTAAGGTCATATCTGAACTTCTACCTTACTGCCACTTTCTCACCCACTCCCCGTATCCCTCAATTCCCTGAGAGACCAAAAATCTGTCTTATCTTACCCTTGAATATGCTCAATGATGGAGCATCCACAGACTTCCGGGGCAAAGAATTCCAAAGATTCACACTCCCCTGAGTGAAGAAAATTCTCCTCATTTCAGTTCCAAATGATCAGCTCCTTATCCTGAGGCTGTACTCCTGTGTTCTAGATTCCCCAAGCTGGAGAAAACAACCTCTGTGTCTACCATGCCAAGCCCCTTCAGAATCTTATGCATTTCAATGAGATCACTTCTCATTCTTCTAAGGGTATAGACCCAATTTACTCAGCCTGTCATCACAGAACAACCCTCTCATCTCAGGAACCTCCAAGGCAAGTATATTGTTCATTAGATACGGAGAGCAAAACTGTATGCAGTACTCCAGGTGTGGCCTCACCAAAACCCTATACAACTGTAGCAAGACTTCCCTATTTTTGCACTAAAATCATCTTGCAATAAAGCCTAACAAGTCATTTACTCTCTTAATTGCTTCCTATATGCTAATATTCTGTGTTCCTTGTAGGAGTACACCCAAGTCTCTCCAAACAGTAACATTTAGAAGTTTCACAACCTCACACTACCCTACATTACATGCCATCTGCCACTTTGCAGTCCACTCACTTAATCTGTCTTTCTCTCTTTGCAGCTTTTTGTTTCCTCCTCAGAGTTTACATTCCACCCAGTTTTGTTTCGTCAGCGAACCTGGATACATTCCTCTCTGTCTCTATGTCAAATTCATTCATATAGATTTTAAATAGCTGAGGCCTTAGTACTAATCCATGTGGCATTCCACTAATTACAACCTGACAAAATGCCCTGTTTATCCTTAACTCTCTGCTTCTGTCCATAAACCATTCATTCATCCATGCTAATACATTATCACCAGATCCATGAGCCTGTATGTTGCGCATTAACCTTTTGTGTAAAGCCTTATCGAATGCCTTTGAATATCCAAATATAGTACATCTACTGATTCCCCTTTATCTACCATCATAATATCAGGGAGTACCTATTTTGACACAAAAGTTCTGGAGGGCTACAGCTGGTGTCCTTCCAACACTGATGTGAGACTACAGGACACCTCAGATGGCTGAAAATGGACATGTTTCCCTCGGGTTTTCACTGATCTTAGGGTGGGAAACAACTAAAGCCCCATAGAACCTCAGAGCCTTGGTTAGGATGAAGCCCAGTTCTATGGTTTTCTGTGCATTATTGTAAAATAATTTGCTGAGGGATTATTTTAAATAATATTAAAGAACTGACTGAGGGCATTGTAATTACTGGCTACATGCATGAGCAGGTATTGAGTGCCTTCACTCTTCCTCTGCTGTATTTTCCTCAGTGCTTCCCTTCAGGAGTGTAGCACTAGCTCTCAATCATCTTCATTGCTGATCTGTGTATTGCAGTTGCAGCAAATTACTGGATAAATTCAGATTAACCAACATCATTAATACAGATTATTTGGTCATTGTCATAATGCTCTTTGTGGAACCTTACCATATTCAAATTGGTTCCTACATTTCCTGTATCACACAAGGACATACGAGCATACGATCATAAGAAGTAGGAGCAGGAGAAGGTCATTCAGCCTCCTGAGCCTGCTCTGCTATTAAGTAAGATCATGCTTGATCTTTTATCTCAGCTGCACCTTCCTGAACTATCCTTGTATTCCTCAATTCCTTTAGCATCCAAAATCTGACTCTCATCTATTTGAAAGTGTTATCCAAGTAGACCCAATCCCCTGTTCTTTCCCTATAGTTCTGCCCCATACATACTATCCCCTATCCAATACCTTGGCTCATATCCTTGCTCCCAAACCCATAACCCCCTATCACCTACATCCATCCCATACCTTCTGGTCACTATACTTATACATCCTGCAACATATGTCATAGCTCCAACTTCAGAACCCCTTTACCATAACCCCAATTTCATAACACTATCATTTCTCTTGTTCCCTATCTCATATCCTCTATTCCCAACCTTCACGGATAACCCTCTTTTATCTCCTGACTTTTATTACAATTTATTGCTTCATTGGGACAACCTGAGGTTGTGAAAGGCGTTACATAAGTACAAGCCTTTATTATTTTTAAATGTACTAAGGTAATCGAGCAAACTTATCAGGACATTTCTAGCTTACTTTGAAAGCTTTCTTAAATATATGGCAGCCTCTGTCGCTTTACATTTATCCTCTTTTCTTACCTTTATGCCTCAAGTCGGACTTTCTGTTATGGCAATCTCTCCAGTTTTCCTGGTACCGTATTGATCGGCAAGGTGATAGACTTCCACACCTGTTTGACCTTCTGAATACCATTCAATAACAACACCAACAATTTGCACCTTTAGCAAATAATGGGAGACAGTGGCTTTGTGGTATTCTCACTGGACGAGTAATCCAGAGACCCAGGGTAATGCTCTAGGGAGCCGGACATGACAGTTGTTGGGATTTGAATTCAATAAAAAATCTGTAATTAAAAAGCTAATTGATGACCATGAAATCATTGTTGTAAAAACCTATCTGGCTCACTAATGTCCTTTAGGGATAATCTGCTGTCCTTACCTGGTCTGGCCTACATGTGACATCCAGACCCATAGCAATGTGGTTGACTAAAATGGCTGAGAAAGCCATGGTATAAAACCATGAGAAAGTCAAAAAGGAATGAAACTGGATGGACCACCTGGCATCGACTTAGGCACTGGAAATGATCACGGCAAAATCAGCCCTGTCGACCCTGCAAATCTTCCTTGTCAACATCAGGGAGGGTGTGCCAAAATTGGGAGAGATGTCTCACAGACTAGTCAAGCAACAGCCTGACACGGTTATACTCACGGAATCATACCTTACAGATCATGAACCAGACACCACCATCACCATCCCTGGGATACCCTGTCCCACCAGCAGATCAGACCCAGCAGAGGTGGCAGCACAGTGGTATACAGTTGGGAGTGAGTTGCCCTGGAAGTGCTCAACATTGACGCTGGATCCCATGAATTCTCAGGGCATCAGGTCAAACATGGACAAGGAAACTCTCCTGGTGATCACCATGTACCACTATCCCCACACACCCCACCCCAACTCAGCTGATGAATCAGTGCTCCTCCATGTTAAACACCACTTGGAGGAAGCACTGAGAGTGGCAAGGACACAGGATGCACTCTGGATGGGGGACTTCAATGTCCGTCATCAGGAGTAGCATGGTAGCAGCATTGCTGGCCGAGTCCTAAAGGACATAGCTGCTGGACTCAGTCTGTGGCGGGTGGTAAGCAACCAACAAGAGGGAAAAACATATTTGACCTCAACCTCACCAACCTGCCTTTGCAGCTGCATCTGTCCATGACAGTATCAATAGGAGTGACCACTATACAGTCATTATGGAGACGAAGTCCAGTCTTCACATTGAGGATACCCTCCACTGTGTTGTGTGGCACTACCGCTGTGCTAAATGGGATAGATTTCAAACAGGTTTACCAACTCAAGACTGGGCATCCATGAGGCTCTGTGGGCCATCTGCAGCAGCAGAATTGTACTCGAACACAGTCTGTAACCATATGGCCCAGCATATCCCCACTCTACCATTACCATCAGCCCAGGGGGTCAACCCTGGTTCGATGAAGGCTGCAGGAGGGCATCCCAGGAACTGCACCAGGCAGACCTAAAAATGAGGTGTCAACCTGGTGAAGCTATAACACAGAACTACCTGCATGCCAAACAGCATAAGCAGCAAGCAATAAGAGCTAATTGATTCCGCAACCAACAGATCAGATCTAAGCTCTGTGATCCTACCACATCCAGTTGTGACTGGTGGTGGACAATTAAACAGTTCACTGGAGTAGGAGGCTCCACAAGTATCCCCATCTTCAGTGATGGAGAAGCCCAACATATCAGTGCAAAAGATAAGGTTGAAGCATTTGCAACAATCTTCAGCCAGGTGTGCCGGAAGGATGATCCATCTCGGCCTCCTCTAGAGGTCCCCAGCATCACAGATGTCAGTCTTGAGCCAATTCAATTCATTGCACGTCATCCCAAGAAATGACTGAAGGCACTGGATTCTGCAAAGGCTATTGGCACTGACAATATTACAGCAATAGTACTGAAGACTTGTACTCCAGAACTTCCTGCACCCTCTAGCCAAGTTGTTCCAGAACAGCTACAACACTGGCATCTACCCCGGCAATGTGGAAAATTACCCAGGTATGTTCTGTACACAAACAGCAGGACAAATCCAGTCTTGCCTATTACTGCCCCATCAGTCTACTCTCGATCATCAGTAAAGTGATGGAAGGGGTCATCAACAGTTCTATCAAGAGACTTGCTAAGCAATAACCTGCTCACTGGCACTCAGTTTGGGTTCCACCAGGATCACTCAGCATTACAGCCTTGGTTCAACTATGGACAAAAGGACTGAACTCCCGAGGTGAGGTGAAAGTCACTGCCCTTGACAGCAAAGCAGAATTTGACCAAGTGTGACATCAAGGAGCCCTAGCAAAACTTGAATCATGGGAATCAGGGGGAAAACTCTCTGCTGGTTGGAGTCGTACCTAGCACAAAGGAAGATGGTTGTGGTTGTTGGAGGTCAATCATCTCAGCTCTAGGACATCACTGCGTGAGTTCCTCAGGATAGTGTCCTCGACCCAACCATCTTCAGCTTCTTCATCAATGGCCTTCCTTCCATCATAAGGTCAGAAGTGGGGATGTTCGCTGATGATTGCACAATGTTCAGCACCATTCATTATTCCTCAGATTCTGAAGCAGTCCAAGTCCAAATGCAGCAAGGTCTGGACAATATCCAGGCTTGGGCTGACTAGGGGCAAGTAACATTTGTGGCACACGGGTGCCAGGTAATGAGCATCTCCAACAAGAGAGAATCTAACCATCACCCCTTAATATTCAATGGCATTACCCATTATTAACATCCTGGAGGTTACCATTGACCAGAAACTGACTGGACTAGACATATAAATACTGTGGTTAGGAATTCTGTGGCAAGTAACTCTATTCCTGACTCCCCAAATCCTGTCCACCATCTACAAGGCACTAGTCAGTAGCGTGGTGGAACACTCCCCATTTGCCTGGATGAATGCAGCTCCAACACTCAAGAAGATTGACACCACCCAGGACAAAGCGGCCCGATTAATTGGCACCCTATCCACAAACTTTACTCCCTCCACCATCGACGCACAGTAGCAGCAGTGTGTACCATCTACAAGATGCACTGCAGGAATTCACCAAGGCTCCTTAGACAGTACCTTCCGAACCCACAAACACTACTAGAAGGACAAGGGCAGCAGATAGATGGGAACACCACCACCTGGAAGTTCCCCTCTAAATCACTCACCATCCTGACTTAGAAATATATCATCGTTCCGTCACTGTCACTGGGTCAAAATCCTGGAACTCCCTCACTAACAGCCCTATGGGTATACCTACACCACATGAACTACAATGGTTCAAGAAGACAGCTCACCACTACCTTCACAAGGGCAACTAGGGATCAGCAATAAGTGCTAACCTAGCCAGCAACGTCCACACCCCATGAATGAATTTTAAACAAGGCACAGTGAACCATCACAAGGTTCTTCACAAGAATGTTATCAAATAAATTCAGTCAGTTCTGCAGAAAATCTTGCTTTCTGACAACTGAGGATAACTTTATTTGGGCAACTGAATGTACCAATGGTGGTGTGATTGAAATCAGGGATTTTCATGAGGCCAGAATGAGAGGAACACATATTTCTTAGAGAGTTTATATTTTCATTCATAGGATATGGGCATCACTGCCTAGGCAAGCATTTATTGCCCATCCCTAATTAAGAATCAACCATATTGCTGTGGATCTCGAGTTACATGTAGGCCAGACCAGGACAGGCAGGTTTTCGTCCCTAAAGGACATTAGGATACTAGTGAACCAGATGGGGTTTTCCAACAATCAACAATTGTTTCATAACAAAAACAGAATTACCTGGAAAAACTCAGCAGGTCTGGCAGCATCGGCGGAGAAGAAAAGAGTTGACGTTTCGAGTCCTCATGACCCTTCGACAGAACTTGAGTTCGAGTCCAGGAAAGAGCTGAAATATAAGCTGGTTTAAGGTGTGTGTGTGGGGGGCGGAGAGATAGAGAGACAGTGAGGTGCAGGGGGTTGGTGTGGTTGTAGGGACAAACAAGCAGTGATAGAAGCAGATCATCAAAAGATGTCAACGACAATAGTACAACAGAACACATAGGTGTTAAAGTTAATGTTGGTGATATTATCTAAACGAATGTGCTAATTAAGAATGGATGGTAGGGCACTCAAGGTATAGCTCTAGTGGGTTTTTTTTTAATAATGGAAATAGGTGGGAAAAGGAAAATCTTTATAATTTATTGGAAAAAAAAGAAGGGGGAAACAGAAAGGGGGTGGGGATGGGGGAGGGAGCTCACGACCTAAAGTTGTTGAATTCAATATTCAGTCCGGAAGGCTGTAAAGTCCCTAGTCGGAAGATGAGGTTGTTCCTCCAGTTTGCATTGGGCTTCACTGGAACAATGCAGCAAGCCAAGGACAGACATGTGGGCAAGAGAGCAGGGTGGAGTGTTAAAATGGCAAGCGACAGGGAGGTTTGGGTCATTCTTGCGGACAGACCGCAGGTGTTCTGCAAAGCGGTCGCCCAGCTTACGTTTGGTCTCTCCAATGTAGAGGAGACCACATTGGGAGCAACGAATGCAGTAGACTAAGTTGGGGGAAATGCAAGTGAAATGCTGCTTCACTTGAAAGGAGTGTTTGGGTCCTTGGACGGTGAGGAGAGAGGAAGTGAAGGGGCAGGTGTTGCATCTTTTGCGTGGGCATGGAGTTGTGCCATAGGAGGGGGTTGAGGAGTAGGGGGTGATGGAGGAGTGGACCAGGGTGTCCCGGAGGGAGCGATCCCTACGGAATGCCGATAAGGGGGGTGAAGGGAAGATGTGTTTGGTGGTGGCATCATGCTGGAGTTGGCGGAAATGGCGGAGGATGATCCTTTGAATGCGGAGGCTGGTGGGGTGATAAGTGAGGACAAGGGGGACCCTATCATGTTTCTGGGTGGGAGGAGAAGGAGTGAGGGCGGATGCGCGGGAGATGGGCCGGACACGGTTGAGGGCCCTGTCAACGACCGTGGGTGGAAAACCTCGGTTAAGGAAGAAGGAGGACATGTCAGAGGAACTGTTTTTGAATGTAGCATCATCGGAACAGATGCGACGGAGGCGAAGGAACTGAGAGAATGGGATGGAGTCCTTACAGGAAGTGGGGTGTGAGGAGCTGTAGTCGAGATAGCTGTGGGAGTCGGTGGGTTTGTAATGGATATTGGTGGACAGTCTATCACCAGAGATTGAGACAGAGAGGTCAAGGAAGGGAAGGGAAGTGTCAGAGATGGACCACGTGAAAATGATGGAGGGGTGGAGATTGGAAGCAAAATTAATAAATTTTTCCAAGTCCTGACGAGAGCATGAAGCGGCACCGAAATAATCATCGATGTACCGGAGAAAGAGTTGTGGAAGGGGGCCGGAGTAGGACTGCAACAAGGAATGTTCCACATACCCCATAAAGAGACAGGCATAACTGGGGCCCATGCGGGTACCCATAGCCACACCTTTTATTCCTACCCAAAATCCACATTCTATCTCCTACCCAAAATCCACATTCTATCTCCTACCCAAAATCCACACGAAACGTCAACTCTTTTCTTCTCCGCCGATGCTGCCAGACCTGCTGAGTTTTTCCAGGTAATTCTGTTTTTGTTTTGGATTTCCAGCATCCGCAGTTTTTTTGTTTTTAAAACAATTGTTTCATGGTCATCAACAGGCAGTTCTGTTGAAGGGTCATGAGGACTCGAAAGGTTAACTCTTTTCTTCTCCTCCGATGCTGCCAGACCTGCTGAGTTTTTCCAGGTAATTTTGTTTTTGTTTTGTCCCCAGAGCATTACCCTGGATCTCTCTTTAATACTAGTCCAGTGACAATGCCACTATGCCCCTGCCTCCCCAAAGTTGATAGATTGAGTGGAGGGTTTCATGGTCATCGTCAGACTTTTAATTCCAGATTTTTTATTGAATTTAAATTTCACCATCTGCTGTGGTGGGATTCAAACCCTGGTCCCCAGAGCATTACCCTGAGTGGAGGAGTTAATAGGAATAGGGGAGGGTGAAGCCATGGAAGGATTTGAAAACATGAATGAGAAATAGAAGAGCAGATATGCAGGCAAATTTCAGAGAAATGTAAAAAAAAGGGTAGTAATAGTGGGGCATTTCAACTTCCCCAATATTAACTGGAATAGTCATAATGTGATAAGTTTAGAAGGAGCAGAATTCTTAAAATTCATCCAGGAGGGCTTTTTAAGCCAGTACGTAGAAGGTCCTACAAGAGAGGGGGCGGCCCTGCACTTAATTTTAGGGAATGAAACCAGGCAAGTGTTAGAGATATCAGTGGGGGAGCATTTTGCAGATAGTGATCATAACTCGGTTAGATTCCAGGTTGTTATGGAAAAGGACAAGGATGGAACAGAAATCAGAGTTCTAAATTGGGGGAAGGCCGATTTTAAGAAGATTGGATATGATTTGGCCAGAATGGACTGGGAGCAGCTACTTTTAAGTAAACCTGTGTCAGTGCAGTGGGACTCATTCAAGAAGGAAATAGGGAGAGTACAGGGCCAACATATTCCAGCAAAGATAAAGGATGGGACCAACAAATCCAGGGAACCCTGGATGTCAACGGATATACAGGATTGGATAAAGAGAAAAAGGGAGGTTCAAAGCAGCAGAAGCCCTAAAGGAGTATAGAATGTATAGGGGGGACCTTAAAAAGGAAATTCGGAGAGCAAAAGGGGGCATGTAGAAACATTGGCAGGTAAAATAAAGGAAAATACAAAGTTATTTTACAAGTACATTAAGAGTAAGAGGATAACTAGGCAAAGAGTAGGGCCCGTTAAGGACCATCGTGGTAATTTGTGAGTGGAGCCTGAAGATATAGGTAGGGTTCTAAAGTAATACTTTGTGTCGATGTTCACAAGTGAAAGGGAAGATGTGGATATGGAAATCAGGCAGAAGAACTGTAATATAATTAAAGAAATTAGCATAGAAAGGGAGGAGGTTCTAAGTGTTCTGGCAGGCTTAAATTAAAAAAATCTGCAGACGCGGATGAAATGAATCCCAGGCTGTTGAGTGAGGCAAGGGAGGAGATACAGGGGCGCTGGCAATAATTATCAATACCTCTCTGGCCACAGGAGATGTGCCAGAGGACTGGAGAACAGCCAGTGTGGTATTGTTATTCATGAAGGGAGGAAAGGATAAATCAGGAAACTACAGTTCTGTCAGTCTAACCTCAGTGGTGGGGAAACAATTGGAAGCAATTCTGAGGGACAGAATTAATCTATACTTGGAAAGGCAGGGATTAATCAAGGACAGTCTTGTTAAGGGGAGGTCATGTCTGACCAATTTGATTGAAATTTTCGAAGAGGTGACCAGGTATGTAGATGAGGGCAATGCTTTTGACATTGTCTACTTGGACTTCTGCAAGGCTTTTGATAAGGCCCCACATGGGAGACTGATAACGAAGGTAAGAGCCCATGGGATCAAAGGCAATTTGTCAAATTGGATCCAGAATTGGCTGAGTGGCAGGAAGCAGTGGGTGATGGTCGAGGGGCGTTTTTATGACTGGATGCCTGTGTCCAATGGGGTTCCACAGGGATAGGTGTTGGGTCCCTTGCTGTTTGTGGTAAATATAAACGATTTTGACTTGAATGTAAGAGGGCTAATCAACAAGTTCGCGGATAATACGAAATTTGGTGGGGTGGTAAATAGTGAGGAGGATAGCCTTAGATTACAGGAGGATATAGATGGGATGGTCAGATGGGCTTATCTGTGGCAAATGGAATTTAATCCGGATAAGTGTGAGGTGAAACACTTGGGCAGGACAAACAAGGCATGGAATACATGATGAATGGTAGGACCCTGGGAGGGACCTTGGTGTGCATGTCCACTGGTCCCGTAAGGTAGCGGGACAGGTAGATAAGGTGGTTAAGAAGGCACATAGGATACTTACCTTTATTAGCCGTGGCAGAGAATATAAGAGGAGGGAGGTTATGCTGGAACTGTATAAAACATTTGTTAGGCTACAACTAGAGTATTGCATGCAGTTCTGGAATCTGCATTTTCGGAAGGATGTGATTGCACTAGCGAGAGTGCAGAATAGGTTTACCAGGATGTTGCCTGGGCTGGAGAGTTTTAGTTATGAGGAGAGATAGGTTAGAAGAGGTTATTTTCCCTAGAGCAGAGGAGATTGAGGGGGACATGATTGAGGTGAATAAGCTTAAGGGGGGCATAGATAGGGTAGAAGGAAGGAAATTTTGTCCTTGGTGGAGGGACCAATAACCAGGGGGCATAGGTTTAAGGTAAGGGGCAGGAGGTTTAGAGGGGATGTGAGGAAAAACTTTATCACCCAGAGGGTGTTAGGAATTTGGAACTCACTGCCTGAAAGGGTGGTAGAGGCAGAAGCCCTCATAACATTTAAGAAGTATTTGGATGTGCAATTGCGATGCCATGGCAGACAAGGCTATGGGCCGAGTGCTGGAAAATGGGATTAGAATAGTTAGGTAACTGTTTGACTGGCGCAGACTTAATGGGCCAAAGGGCCTTTTTCTGTTCTGTAGACCTCTATGTCTCTATAACTGCACACAATACTCCAGATGTGATCTTACCAAGGCTCTGTACAGCTGCAGTAAGACATCCTTGCTCCAGTACTCAATGCAATGATGGCCAACATACCATTTGCCTTCTTAACTGCTTGCTGCACCTGCATGCTTGCTTTTAGTGATTGATGTACAAGGACACCCAGGTCCCTTTTTTATGTCAACATTTCCCAATCTATCACCATTTAAATAATACTCTGTCATTCTATTTTCCTATTGAAGTGAATAGCTTCACACTTATCTATGTTGTATTGCATCTGCCATGTATTTGTCCCCTCACTCAGCCTGTCTAAATCACCTTGAAGCCTCTTAACATCCTCCTCACTGCTCACATTCCAACCAAGTTTCATGTTGTTAGCAAACTTGGAAATATTACATTTGGTTCCCTCATCCAAATCGTTGATATATTGTGAATAGCTGGGGCCCAAGCACAGATCCCTGCGGTCACCACTAGTCACCACCTGCCACTCCAAAAAAGACCCATTTATTCCTATTCTCTGTTTCTTGTCTACTAACTAATTCTCAATGCATGCCAATATATTACCCCCAATCCCATGTGCTTTAACTGTACACTTATGTGGGACTTTATCAAAAGCTTTCTGAAAATCCAAATACACCACATCCACTGATTCTCCCTTACCTATTTTGCTAGTCACGTCATCAAAAAACTCCAGTAGGTTTGCCAAGCTTGATTTCCCTTTCATAAATCCATGTTGACTTTGTCTAATCCTGTTGATATTTTCTAAGTGTTCTGTTATCACATCTTTTATAATAGACTCTAGCATTTTCCTTATTACTGAGGTTAGGCAAACCGGTCTCCAATTTGCTGTTTTCTCCCTCCCAACATTTTTAAATAGTGGGTTACATTTGACACCCTTCAATCTGCCGGGACTGTTCCATAATCTACAGAATTTTGGAAGATACCGACCAACGCATCCACTATTTCAAAACAAAAACAAAACAGAATTACCCGGAAAAACTCAGCAGGTCTGGCAGCATCGGCAGAGAAGAAAAGAGTTGACGTTTCGAGTTCTCATGACCCTTCGACAGAACAGTTCTGTCGAAGGGTCATGAGGACTCGAAACGTCAACTCTTTTCTTCTCCGCCGATGCTACCAGACCTGCTGAGTTTTTCCAGGTAATTCTGTTTTGTTTTTGTTTTGGATTTCCAGCATCCGCAGTTTTTTTGTTTTTATATATGTTTGCATCCACTATTTCCATGGCCACCTCTTTTAGTACCCTAGGGATTTATCGGCTTTCAGTTCCACTAATTTCTCCAGTGCTATTGTTTTAGTAATACTAATTTCCTTCAATTCCTCCTTCTCACTTGACCCTTGATCCCCTATTATTTCGAAAAAGTTATTTGTCTCTTCCTCCGTGAAGACAGAATTAAAGTAGTTGTTTAATTGCTCTGCAATTTCCTTCTTTTCTATTATAAATTCTCCTGTTTTAGACAGGAAACAGAGAATTGGAATAAATGTATCTTTTTTGGAGTGGCAGGTGGTGACTAGTGGTGACCACAGGGATCAGTGCTTGGGCCCCAGCTATTCACAATATATATCAACGATTTGGATGAGGGAACCAAATGTAATATTTCCAAGTTTGCTGACAACATGAAACTTGGTAGGAATGTGAGCAGTGAGGAGGATGTTAAGAGGTTTCAAGGTGATTTGACTTCACTAATCTTTTGCTTTTTACATACTAATAGAAGCTTTTACAGTCGGCTTTTATGTTCCTTGTAAGTTTACTCTCATACTGTATTTTCCCCTCTTAACCAATCTCTTGGTCCTCCTTTGCTGAATTTTAAACTGCTCCCAATCCTCAGGCTTACTACTTTTTCTAGCAATTTTATATGACTCCTCTTTGGATCTAATATATCCTTAATTTCTTTTGTTAACCATGGTTGGGCCGCTTTTCCTGTTGTGTTTTTGTGCCAGAAAGGAATGTATAACTGTTGCAATGCATACATGCATTTCTTAAATATTAGCAATTGTCTATCCACCATCTTGTCTTTTAATGAAGTTCCCCAATCTATCTTAGCCAACTCACACCTCATGCCTTTGTAGTTTCATAGGACAGTGCTTGACTGGGACCCATAGTAGGTCAGTGAGCACAGGGGGGATGGGGAATGGGACGTTGTGCACATTAAGACAAAGGCAGCAGAATTTTGGTATGGCTTATCATACAGCTGAGGTTGTAGCTTCACAGGTGAGGAATTCAATAGTCCCTCACAGGACACAAACTGGGATCAAGTGATCAGACTTTTAAAAGATGTTAAACAAATGCCCCCAACTCCCTCTACACTTGATTCCTCCAGCTTTGGCCTTTGGTGTATTTCCTTTTGTTTCATCATTGAGGGGCAGAGTCCTCAGCTGCACTGGCTCCACTGATACTCATTCCATAAACTGTCTTTCCATTTCATCCTCCACTTTTAAAAGTCATCCCAAAATCCATCTTCCTAATCAGAATCTTGGGAACACTGCCTAGTTTCTGCCCCATGGTTTGGTGCTAACTTTCAATTTGTGAAGCCCCTTGAGGCATTACTTTTATGTTAAAAGCACTTTACCAGTGCAGGTTATCAGATACATTTCCAGAAGATATTTGATAAAGTGCCACATCAAATGTTATTGCATAAAATGGAAGCTCATGGTATAGGGATAACATGTTAGCATGGATAGAAGATTGGTTAGCTAACAGGAAACAGAGAATAGGCATATATGGGTCATTTTCTGGTTGGCAAAATCAGTGCTGGAGCCTCAATTTCTTACAATTTATGTAGATTACTTGGATGATTGCTAAATTTGCTGATGAGGCAAGGATAGGCAGTAAAGTAAGTTGTGAAGAGGACTTAAGGAGGCCGCAAAGGGACATAGATAGGTTCTGTGAGTGGACAAAGATCTGGCAAATGGAGTATAATGTTAGAAAATGTGAAATTGTCCATTTTGGTAGGAAGAATAACAAGAAACATATTATCTAAATGGTGAGAGATTGCAGAGCTCTGAGATGCAGAGGGACCTGGATGTCCTGGTGGATGAATCACAAAAGGTTAGTATGCAGGTATAGCCATTAATTAGGAAAGCTAATAGAAGGTTATCATTTATAATGAAGGGAATTGAATAAAAAATAGAGAGGTTATGCTTCAGTTATACAGGGCACTGGTGAGACCACACCTGGAGTACTCTGTACAGTATTGATCTCCTTATTTAAGGCAGGATGTAAATGTGTCAGAAGCAATTCAGAGAAGGTTTTCTAGACTAATGCCTGGAATGGGAGAGTTATCTTATGAGGAAAGGTGGGGCAGGCTAGTCTTGTATGTGCTGGAGTTTAGAAGAGTAAGAGGCGACTCGATTGAAACATATAAGATCCTGAGGGGTCTTGACAGGGTGGATGTGGAGAGGATGTTTCCTCTTAAAAGAGAATCTAGAACTAGAAGTCAATGTTTAAAAATAAGAGGTCGCTCATTTAAGACAGAGATGAGGGGCAGAATTTTACAGCCCCCTTTCGGCAGGGATGGGGCCATAAAATGTGGCAAGACATTCTAAACCCCATTGACTTCGGCGGGAACATAAAATCCCACTGCCGTAAAATTTCGCCCAAGGAGTTTTTTCTCTCAGAGGGCTGAGTCTTTGGAACTCTCTTCCTCAAAAGGCGGTGGAAGCAGTCTTTGAATATTTTTAAGGCAGAGCTAGATAGATTTTGATAAGCAAGGGGCAAAAGGTTATCAGGTTTAGGTGGGAATGTGGAGTTGAGGTTACAATCAGATCTGCCATGATCTTATTGAACGGCAGAGCAGGTTCAAGGGGCTGAGTGACCTACTCCTGTTCCTAATTCAGACATTCGTGCATACACAAATGCAGGAATGAAGATACACAGATCAGGGTATGGATATATAAGGCTAAGCGTGCTGATACACAAATTCAGTGGGTGCAGATGCACAGACATTGGGGTGCAAGTTATTTTTGTTGGTTGGGTCTGGCGTTGCCTGACACATCAGATTTCTCCTTTGAACATGTTTAGGCTCATCCTAATCAATAGCATCCACTCATATGTTCTGCTGTGATGTTACCCCCCTAAAGCAACCAGATTTCTCGGACTAACAATGAGACCTCCTTCCCTCACACGCCAGTCAACCCACCCACTTTGATGGTGATACTCGATCCTTCTTTTGTTAAAATTCTATGTTCAGTTCGTATTAAATTGTCAGCAGAACTGTAACTTTTCAAAACTCAGACAAGTTATTCATACTATTCATACGGTAACTTTTATTTGATAACTGTGTCTGGCACAATGTCAATTCCCCACCTCATCTGTCGCCACATAATAATTACCTGTGATTTTCGTCCCCTTCCTTTGTTCTTCTTCCTGTCATTGACCCCCTTCTCAGAGTGTTCTACAAACAGAAGCCAGCTGTCGTGTGGGTCCACGGGTGTATCTGGTAGCTGCCAGAGAAAAGGTGAAAAATAAGGCTGGAATCCAAATCCTGAGAAAGAAACTGAGTTATGGAACATAGTCATCATTTGGCATGGACTGCAAAATCTTTAAATGAGCTGAGAATGAACTAATTCAGGTAACATTGGGCAATGTTCCCAGTAGAACTTGAGTTTTATTTCTTTAATACATTAATTCTACAAACTGGAACAATGTTAACTACACTGATTCAAGCATGATCAGGCCAGGCACAGCATAGGTTAAATGCAGAGTAAATCTCCCTCAACGCTGGACCATCCAGCACTCTGGCAAGTTTGCTGAAGAGTGAAATCCATCAAGAGTTTTCAGGCCTGAAAAATGACGGGCTACATAAAGATAATGCTGTCCCTGATCCAACCAATAATGTACCCGTACAATCAATTAGTATACGTGAAAAGACTGAAAATTTGGTGCTGGATAATTGGACTGACAAAGCCTCATATGAAACATACAACTAGCAAAGATGGTGAACGTTCATTCCATAAATCTAGGCTAGAGTTGACCCTGGGCCCGGAGGCAACAGACCAAGTCTGGCCCACTGTGCTACGCAATACCAGATAGAAGGCAGCATTTTACCCACTGTCCCATCCAGTCTCAGAATGTGAAAAGACAGTGTCCTACCCACTGTACGACTCAGTCCCAGAGAGTGAAAGGACAGTGTCTGACCCACTGTCTCACCCAGTCCCAGAGTGTGAAGGGACAGTGTCTGAACCATTGTTCCACCCAGACCCTCTCCACTCAGGTTTTAAAGATTGAGGATTTTCTCATAAGATTGCCTTTGAGAGAAGCGTCATTTTCAAAACTAATTGGCTATAATTACTAGAGCAGCAAACAGTTGTTAAAGTTTACACTTCCTGAAACTCTTGTCATGTTTGCTCATGAATATTAATAAGCACAGGTGGATAAATTGAATAAGGAAAGAGGTGAATGGAGGAATGGAAGATCCCAGCTTCGCCCCAGCCATTGCAACATTGTCTTAGCCAATCTCAACAATGGCTTTGTTTACTCTATGAATGCATAATCTTTATTGTTGTGATTGTTCTTCATTTCTGCTTATATTTCAGTTAGTTTTTTTTTAAAGTAATAAATCATTTTGGGAAGAGCAAGAAAAAAGCACAGGGAGATTTATTAAGAGGAATTTCTGACACTTTATGGAAAATGGAGAGAGTTGGAACTTGTGAGGATTTGCCACTCACTCTGAAACAGCTGAAGTATGTCTGCTTGGGCAAGGCCAAGAGCTCACTATTGCAAATAGTAATGGGCATGATGCTTCGAGGGTGGGTTTGTAAATTGGCATGTACTTTTGGAACAGTTTGGATGTTTGCTTACACTAACTCTTTCACATATCACTTTCAGCACTGCTTTCATACAATACTCTTTTTCAGTCCTTAACTTGAGAATCACCGTTATGTATGAAATGAAATCATCTACACTCAAAAGAGTCTGAATACGTTATTCTTCTCTCCTGAACAGGCGCCCTTCTAAGTAGGTGTCTACTGTGGAATTTCTCTCTTCCACCCTCCCCCAGCAGTCCGCACCCCCCTCCAACCCCAAATATCTTTATATAAAAAATAGTATGTTTCCCTCAACTCCAGCCCAGTGTCTGTCCCCACTTTCCGTTCAGACATCTTGTGAAAGGTACTGTATAAATGGGGATCATTGTTGTTGAAAGTACTGCATTTATTTAGAACTTTGAATTTGACAAGATAATTAGCAAGATTACCTAATCCAAATTCTTTCTAATTATGTTAATTGACTAATAATACTTTGGCTCTTATGCTTAACAATAATAATGTCAGCTAGCATCACCTGTCAGGTGGAAGTAAAAGACCACGTGAGTTCTCTTGGTCACTGGGTCAACATTCTTTTCTTAGTCAACCACACCAAAAAGAGGTTGGCTGCTTTTTTGTGGGACATTGCATTTCACAATTTGGCCACCTGTTATGACCCCCATAGATAGTGATAACTTTTCCAAAGAGATGAATTTCCCAGTAAGACTTTTTACTATAAAAAACAAATTAAAATCATCAAGATCAAACATTATTTAATAGGCAATTAATATACTAAACTAAAGAAAGGATACTTTTGCCTTAGCTAACTAATGAAATCGAGATACATCTGTGCACCGCACTTTTGACAGATGTTTAGCAATACAAGAACAAGTCCAAAGTTGACCCCAGCTCTCCAGCAGACTCATTTCTCCCACCGCACTATGTCAAAACTTCCAGCGTCCTTCAAAAGTCATTCCACTCAGCCTGAGTCTTCCAGACCTGACCATCACCAGCAAGGCCCACCCCAGCAACTCTTTACTTCTCAAATCTCCAAAAATCCCATCAATTCTGTCTCCTTCTATTCTAACAGCAAACAAGGTCTCACAATCATCCTGCCTGGCTGTTAACACAAAAAAATCCTTCTGCTTCCCCACAGTAGTAACTGCATTGCTTCTCCCTGCAGCAGTAGTTGTTTTGTCTATCTCCCTGCACCTCAAAAAGCAACTGTCCTTTTTTCTGTGAGATACTGTGCCAAGGTGTCAAAACTGTCACTTGATTTTAGTAGTTTCTTGTTTGAGTTTCTCTCCCATGGCCACAGATCACATGGGGCCTGACTCTGCGTGGAGGTGTTTTGTATGAACTCACCGCCCCCTTTTCAGAATATTATGTTTCACCCTAAGTTAAAGGAGACATTTCAAAACATAAGCTGTCTTGTAAAGTCCAATGTTGGTAACACACCACATTTTCCAACATAACAACAGCAATTGTCCTTTAGAAGTAATCCATTGGTGTAAGATGCTTTGAGTTGCATAAGGTGCTATGTAAATGCAAGCTCTTTACTTTAAAAACATACCATTCATATTCACTTGCAACAGGGACCATTCTTATCATGGATGTGATTGACAACTTTACAACAATGCATTGTCAAAAGATTGTGGCCAAACATTGTCTTGCTACAGCTAACCCTGTATCAGCTGTGAATCAATTGGTAGCATTCTTGCCTCTGAGTCAAAAGGTTTCAGGTTCAAGGGATGCTCCAGAGACTTGAGTACATAATCCTGGCTGACTCTTTGTGCTGCACTGAGGCATATTGCACTACTGCAGGTGCTGTCTTTCTAATGTGATGTTAAACTGATGTCTGCTCTCTCAGGTGGATGGAAATGATACCATGGCACTATTTCGAAGAAGTACATGGACATTATCTTGGTGCCCTGAACAGCATTTATCCCTCAACCAACATCACCAAGACAGGTTATCTTGCAGTTATCTTACTGCTGTTTGTGGGATCTTGCTATGTGCAAATTGACTTTCATATTTAAAGAGCTTACAACAGTGACTACTCTTCAAAAACACACTTCGCTGGCTGTAAAATACTTTGGGATGTCCAAAGGTTGTGAAAGGCACTATATACATGTAAGCCATTTTTATTTCTGACCCACATCAATAGCTGTCATTGAGAATTCACTGAAGCGCAACTTTTCATGTCATTGAGGTCCAGATTTGAATACCTTATTCCTCTATTGTACAAGTTGTTCTAATGGCTCAAAGAATAGCAAGAGTATTTCATGTGTTTATACCACTGTGGAATCACAGCATCTTCATATTTCATTCACCACAACATACCAGAATGAGATCTCTTGTCCATCAGACTCCTCTCTACTACATGAGTCATCTCTGGGCCATCTTTAGTAACCACAATTGAATTTACAGTTGCGTTTAAGTATTTTTTCTATTTGGTTCCTTGTCCATCAAATTAGCTGAACTGCTGAAGCTATTTGCTTTTTTTCCACACCTTTGCTCTCCATAAATTAGCCAAGGCTCCCTATGTGTTTGGGTAGGATGATCAACAATTTCAGACTTCCCCAACACCCCGTTCTTGCTGCATCATGATCAGCCACTGTGGGGGTAATTGTAACCCACATAACTGGGTTTGGGGTGGGTGGGAGATTTCAAATTGAAAAATTTCAGCCCTGATCCCAAGTTGCCATGAACCCACCTAATTCCAGCTTTAACAAAGGCAGGATGAAGGAAGGACAATCAAATTACTCGAGGGAGGCGGGTGGATTGTTAAAATTTTTAAGGAAGCTATGTGCCTCCATTTTAATAAAGTTTCTACTTGTAAGTACTGTTGCCGGGTGTTCCCCTAAGTCATGAGAAACCCAATAGGGAGTGAGAAGGGCTGGATCAATAACATAAATGCATTGAAAGCACTGCTTGTAGGCCAAGAATAGCAGCAGTGTTTAACTAGCACTGCCACCTCCCCAATACCCCCACTCCACCCTCACCCCCACCTCAATGACCTCAGACCCATGTGATCACTTACCCTGCTGTGATCTCATCAGATCGTCACCTCCACAATCCCTGATCCCAATCTTCACTAAAGCTTTTGAAACTCCCTGTAATTATCACCATCCCTTGCCTCTAAGCTACGAAATCTATCTGTGCCTTAGCCATGTGTCATAGCCTACCCTGTCCAACAGTTGGCCAAGTAAATCAATCAAGCTAGCTATCAAATGGAAAACCTGGGAACAAAAATCAAACACACCCTATAGTTTTAACTCCAGGGCAAGCAAGAAAACTGTACTTTTGGCCTTCCTGTCTTTATTGTCTCCCCCAAAACTGAATGCACATCTCAGTAAATATTAGGGTCCATGAGGCTCAGTTAACTCAAGGAAATCTCATCTACTCCATCCTCCCTCCCCAGCAGGCCGGCACAAGCCAATTTCTAGGCCCATATCTTATTCAAATCGTTTCTTCTCCTTTCTTGTTTTTGGTCTCCATGCAACATTGGCCAGATGACTGGGCTGGTGACTATTTCTCAGGTCCCTGGTGGGATTGCCAACACTCTGTAATTGGTTGAGAGTCTTCAGGGATTGGAGATTAATCCCCAGGGCATTGCTATGGGCAAACCAGGAGAATAATCATAGGGGTGTTTAAAAATGGCAGCACAGTGGTGCAGTGGTTAGCGCTGCTGCCTCACAGCTCCAGGGACCTGGGTTTGAGTCCTGACTTCAGGTGTTTGTCTGTGTGGAGTTTGCATGTTCTCCACATGTCTGTGTGGGTTTCCATCAGGTACTCCTCCCACCATCCAAAAACATGCTGGTTAGGTGGATAGGCTATGGTAAATTGTCTCTTAGTCTGTGTGAGTGTGTGCCTTGTGATGGAATGGTGCCCAGTCCTGGGTGTACCCTACCTAGTGCCCATTGCCTGTTGGGATAGGCTCCCATTCCCCACAATGCTAAATTGTATGAAGTGCTTCTAGAAAAGTAGTGTTTAAAAAATTATGTTTCTTTTTCATTTGCTTTGCACACTTTTGCTTATTGGTTATAAATTAATTGGCAATGGGAAGATAAGACTGTTTGACTGGGGGTTCAAAGGTCATCCAATTGGCTAACGAAGCATCATTTCCTTTCCAAATGGGCTTAGGACAATGGCGCACCGTGAGGGTGGACATATTGGATGACAAATTGAGGGAGTGTGGGGTTGGAGCAGTTAGAGGCAGGAGGTCATGTGATGATGCCTCCAGGGATACATCCATCTAGAACTGGCAACTGTAGCAACAGACAGTGCTGAAGTGTAACCAGCCGGGAGAAGAACTAGGCACCCCACCCAACAACTCATGTCAATGACACAGCTTAGAATGTGAACTCACTAATGTCGGCAATGGTGGCTGCAAACCCTCATTAAATTCTAACCTGGCATGGTACATTGGCATGTGGCCACTGTATGCCAGCAACATGACCAAGCGTCTTTCTTTCAAGGCTTCACGTATGTGGCATTAAATCCTTTCAAATGCTCCACAACAACAATCTGCATTTAATACCCCAAGGTGCTTCACAGGAGCACCATCAGACGAACTTGGTGCTGAGCCACAGAAGGAGATATTGGGAGAGGAGTCCGAAAGCTTTGTCAATGAGATAGGTTTTAAAGAGTGACTGAAAGGAGGAGAATGAGAGAGGAGGAGAAGTTTAGGGAGGGAATTCCAGAATTAGGAGTTAGGCAGATGAAATCATGGCTACTAAGGGTGGAGCAAAGGAAACTGGAATGCACAAGAGGTCAGAATTGAAGGAGTGCAGAGCTCTTATTTGGTAGATGCATTACCTAGTATGGTACTGAGGCAAACAGGCAAGAGATATCCCAAAGTCTGCGATTGATCAGTGCTGAGTTAGTTAATCTCACCGATGATAAAGATGCTACAATTGACATTCACACCCTTAGTGTAGGGAAGGGTAATATTCCTTTCCTAACCTTCATCCTGAAGTTGCTAGACAGTCTGTAAACATACATGTTGGATGAGGAAATGATGAGACTCGCCTATGATAACTCCTTCCCCCATGATGAAACAGCCAGCACAAAGGACTGCCTTTGGGACAAAAATTTAATCCTTTCTGTCTGCAGGAAATCACAGCTTCTAAAGAAAATGCAATAACAATAAAGTGGCTACTTACGTAACAGTTCATTGTGTAAATGCACTGAACCACACAAACCCGAAAAGTTGCCATATTGAATAAATTTATTAACAATGAAATGTAGTTTCCATTAATGTTAAACCTTATTATCTCACAGAAACATGAAACCTAGGAACATGGAACCTAGACCCATATATGAACATACAAACATGCTAATTAGGATCAGGGGTAGGCCACATGGCCCCTCAAGGCTGCCCTGCCATTTAATAAGATCATGGTTGATCCGATTGTAACCTCAGCTCCACATTCCCACCTACCCCCATAACATTTCACCCCCTTGCTTATCAAGAATCAGTCGACCTCTGCCTAAAAAACTTTCAAAGACATTGCTTCCACCGCTTTTTCAGGAAGAGAGTTCCAAAGACTCAAAATTCTCTGAGAAAAAAAAATTTCCTCATCTCTGTTTTAAATGGGCGACCCCTTAGTTTTAAACAATGGCCTCTAGTTCTAGATTCTCTCACAAGAGAAAACATCCTCTTCACGTCGACCTTGTCAAGACCCCCCAGGATCTTATATGTTTCAATCAAGTCCCCTCTTACTCTTCTAAACTCCAGTGGTTACATGATTAGCCTGTCTAACCTTACTTCATAAGACAACACAGCCATTCTAGGTATTAATCTAGAACACATTCTCTGAACTTCTTCCAATGCATTTACATCCTTCCTTAAATAAAGAGACCAATGCTGTACACAGTACTCCAGATGTGGTCTCACCAATGCCCTATATAACTGAAGCATAACCTCCCTACTTTTGTATTCAATTCCCCTCACAATAAACAATAACATTCTATTAGCTTTCCTAATAACTTTTTGTATCTTCCTATTAATCTTTTGTGATTCATGCACTAGAACACCCAGATCCCTCTGAATCTCAGAGCTCTGCAACCTCTCGCCATTTAGATAATTAGCTTCTTTTTTATTCTTCCTGCCAAAATGGACAATTTCACATTTTTCCACATTATACTCCATTTGCCAGATTTTTGCCCACCCACTTAACCTCTCTATATCACTTTGTAGCCTCCTTATGTCCTCTTCACAGCTTACTTTCCTATTTATCTTTGTGTCATCGGCAAATTTAGCAACCACATCTTCAGTCCCTTCATCCAAGTCATTAATATGAATTGTAAAAAGTTGAGGCCCCAGCACTGATTCCTGTGGCACATTGCTCATTACATCTTGCCAACCTGAAAAAGGCCCTTTTGTGCCCACTCTCTGTTTCCTGTTAACCAGCCAATCTTCTATCCAAGCCGACGTGTTACCCCCTACACCCTGAGCTTTGATTTCTCGCAATACCATTTGATGTGGCACCTGATAACATGGAACAACAAAAATATATGCCCCACAGCCAAGAGAACAACACAAGCATTTAATTATGCATTGTAGAACCACAGAAATATAGGGTGGAATCGTCCATGCCTGCAGGCGTCAGGCGTGTTCAGTAGTGTGAGTGGACAATATAGCGAGAAGGCCAAAAATTGGTTTTGTCTTGAAACCAGTTTGCGAGCATCCGCTCTGCCCGCTGATGGTGGGCCACGTTACCCGCCATCGGACATCGGGAACCTCATTGTAGTACATCTGCATATCATTATAATCCCAGCCCACTGGAATCGTCACCACCCCAGCTGGATTGTCCGCCCACCTCAGTGTGATTGCATGCCAACGTGTTTTACAGCAGCATATAAAAGACGTGCACTTGGCAGGCTGCATTTCGAGGTAAACGCACAGTAATGTTGCGGAGCGCTCACCAGGTCGGCTGTTGGACTTCGAGGTTGAGGTGCATTGTGGGGGGGGGGGGGGGGGGGGGGGGGGGGTGCTGGTGGGGGGGTGGGGGTGGTAAGGGCTGCCCTGAGTTGAAGGTAGTGCACAAACACATGTGGGGTGGGGTGATGGGCAACAGAAGCGGCCTCACATTAGTTGTACAAAGTGACCATTCCTCTGCAGCTGAGACAGTTCAGGCACAGCCACACTGATACGATTGGAGTCGGGCCTCTAGCTCATCTGCCCACTCAAGCAACGCAGAGGCAACAAAGTTCCACGACGTGCTCCAGAGCTTCTCAGCCCTCAGGCACAGACTGCAAACTAATGAGTGTTTTAGTGGACTGCAGAACAGTTGGACGACTGGGCACGTTGTACAATCTCCTTGCCAAAGCTGGCCATGGAGCAGTCACTGGTGGAGGTGCTCACAGCCTCTTGCAATGTCATCATCCCGGTTTGGACCAGTCTCCCCCATGGTCCAAGCTAACGGTGCAGCCTTGCAGTGCGGGTTAGGACAATGCCTGTGTCTGAGCTGAGAGCACAGCATGTAGTCCAATGGGCAAAGCTGCCACTAATTGGTCAGGTAGAGTGGGACGGAGGTGGGTGGGGTTTCAGGCAGCCGTACAGCACACTAAACTCTGGCCATCCATGTGGTGGCCATCCGCTCTCCGGAATGCATTAAGAGTCCTCCAGACAACCAAGACAGGTTCTTAGTACACCCAAACTGACCCACACGTCTCTCTCTTTCATCCTGCAGGAGGAACCTGCTGAACTTGCTGTTATGCTTCATGGCATACAGAGAGCAAAGACCAAGAAGAGAGTGACTGAGGTGCCTGGATACACAGAGGGAGGAGCAGCTTCTCTGGAAGCTTCTCCCTCTGGAAGAGGGGCAGATGGAACTCCCGCGCACACTGCTGAAGAGCCACGGAGAGCCATTGCTGTTTGGTGCCTAGCTAGACCCAGACTCTATAGAGGCTGCGTTTCATTCCTGCAGATGACCGAGAACCAGTGTCACTGAAGACTGCACTTGTCTAGGGAACTGGTCGGTCACATCTGTGAGCTAGTGCGGGATTTGCTGCCATGGAGACATGGAGGACATCCACCACGAGTACTGTGAAATTAACTGCAGCACTTAATTTCTACACCAATGGCTCCTTTCAGGGCTCCACAGGTGACCTCTGTGGGATCTCACAAGCCTCCACACACAAATGCATCCATGAAGTCATAGATGCCACCTTTGCGAGGGCACACAACTTTGTGTATTTCTCCTCGGACCAGGATGCAAGAGTAATTGGATTTGCCCAGATCTCGGGTTTCCCACAGTGCAGGGTGCCATCAACTGCACTCACGTGGTGCTCAGGTCTCTGTCGCAACAAGTGGTCAACTATGTCAACCGCAAGGGCTTCCATTTGCTGAATGTGCAGCTGGTGTGCAGCAGCCAGAAATGCATCCTGCAGGTCTGCGTATGGTTCCCAGGGAGTGTCCACGACTCCGACATCCTCAGTCGGTCATAGATCCCTGAAGTCTTCCAGGGTCCACTGAAGCTGCAGGGGTGGCTCCTCGGGCACAAGGGCTACTCGCAGAGGCCACTGCGGCCTCAGATTGCAGCAGAACAATGATATAATGAGGCTCATGATGGAGCAGACCATTGGGATGTTGAAGATGAGGTTCCAGTGCCTGGACCGGTCTGGTGGAGCCCTGCAATACAGTCCACAGAGGGTGTCACGAATCATCATCGGCTGCTGTGCCCTTTACAGCCTGGCATTGCAACTGGGAGAGGAGCTGACTGAGAAGGAGATGAAGAAGCTGGAGGTCTCCTCTGATGAGGAGGACACCAATGGGGATGAGGGTGAGGAGGTCCTCGAAGGCAATGATGATGGAGATGAGGCCTTCACACTGGCTAGACAAGGTAGTGCACTCGGGAGGCCCTCATAGCTGCTAGATTTGTGGAGGATGATGATAATGACACGCAGTGAGGAGACACCATAGATCCTCACATTGCACCTATAAATGTTCGGCTCCAGTCTGGCTTATGGCAGTGCACATACCCTCTGTGATGATGCTCCTCTCATGGAGATGCTGTGGACGCCAATAATCGCTCAATTGCAGGAGGATGATGACAACATGCAGTAAGGACACTCCATAGATCTTCACATGACCTCTGAGAATGTCTGACTTCTGTCTGGCCGAGGGCAGCTTGCTTGTGCTCTGTGATCAGGGTCATATCATAGAGACACAGCTATGAAACCTTAAAAGCATCTGATTCTTTGTCCACCTTCAACACCTGACCCTTTCAGGAGCACAGCATCACTGGTCACAGATGCTGTAGAGATGGGGGCAGCCCCACCTTAAAGGTGCTAAGAGCACACAGAGAGAATGATGGAACTCTGTGACGCCTGCCCTACATTCTGGCAGCAATGACAAGCACCACTGAGGTGCAGACATCACTAATGTGTCCAGGCAGTGTGAGGCTGGACCATCATTTTGGTCTGAAGGCTGCACAAAGCACAGGGAAGAGGCCTTTGTCTTGTGCAGATAGGTTTCACATCTGAGTGACACGAACAATGCTTATCAGAACAAGGAGCCATAGGCAGGGAGACATTCTTGGGAGTTTATTGACAATAGTGAATAGTATGTACAAGTATGTACATGCGTGCCCAGGCTATGCAACTACATCTTCTTAACTTCCCTAACCTGCTGCTACCTCTTGGTGCTCCCCGGACATCCACAGCAGAGGTGGAGGCAGCCTGCTGACTGTCACGCCCTGTCTGTGATGACCTTGGATGACGCCCTCTGGGAGGCCAAGACTTGAAGGGACCCAGCCTACTTTCAGGGTCCTGCTGTGTGGCAGTGGCAGCCTCCTCGGCCTGTGGAGCTGGATCTGCTGGGGTCACAGGAAGAGAGGATTCGGATGGGCCAGTCACTCCCAGAGTCACCTGGATGGATGGCCCCGGGGGTACACCTGCTGATTTCTCCTCCCTATGGGTGCCCGAGGGTCCCTAGCTGACTCCTTGAGGAGAAGGGGTATCTGGAGTGAGATCAAGCTGCCCACACCACTCTCGCGTACACACTATTGGAGGCCAACTTTGGCATCAGCGATAGAGTTAAGCCCGTGCAGCAGTGCAGGACTGATGTCCTAGACCAAGGTCTCCATGGCGGCAGCCATCCTACCAGTGTTGACCTTGGTGCGTTGGCATGCCAACATTATCACCACAGAGTGAAGGCGGATGGACTCTTCCATTGTGTCTTACAATCTGAGGAGTGCAGCGGACATCCCTTCCTGATGTTCCCGAGCTTGCCTTTGCAGCTCCAGCAACTGTGACATGACCGAATCCAGAAGCTCATCATCTAACTCAGACTCAGCAAATTTCTGGCTTCCAGCAATCCTCTGAGTGCCGGACACCTGGGAAGTCCTTGCCCCCGCCTACTGTGGATCAGACAGTGTGATGTGCTCACCAGATTGTGATCCCGAGGCTACTCTAAAGCTAGGTCCCACCGAGGTGTGTGTCTCTGCGTTGGTGGAGGGTGTGGGTGAGCGCTGTGAAGGGACATCAAGAAGGATGCCTCCACCTTCCTCTTCAGAGGTTTCTTCAGGGCTTGATTGGAGGCCCTAGGTCAAGGTCTCTGTTGACTGTTTCCAAGATGTGCCTGCAAAAGCAAGGGGAGATAAATAGCGCATGGCAGTGGCCTGTGAAAGGGGACGCATCACTCACTGCATGGTTGTCTGATGGATGTTGCACTGCTGAATCCTCACATGGTAGAGCAGCACTGACCTCACTGTCAGCACAGGAATGGTCTAGGTCCTTGCCGGCCAGCTGGATGGGTCTGTTTTCAAAGTCCGTGAGGACTTTGATTTCAGGCATTTCTCCACCAGTCTGCAACCTCTTCCTCTTGAAGTGTGCCAGCTTGTCCTGTATGTTATAGAGATGGAGAGACTGTAAGCAGGACACCTGCTAGGCCAGGTGATAAGTATGCCTGGTCTTTGTGGGTGGTGAGTGGTTCCATGGATGAGATGAGGACAATGAAGGTGTGTGTGAGAGAGTGAATGGTGATATCCTTTGAACTGGCAGTGAGTGAGGGCCCTGTGGATATGTAATGGGTTTGTGAGTGTGTGAGTTGAGAGTGATGAGAAGAGTGACTTACCCTGGCAGAACAAAAGAGATCATTCATCCTCTTGCGGCACTGGGTGGCTGTCCTCTTTTGCAGGGCGATGGCCCTTACCATCACTGCCACTGCCTCCCAAACTGGATTGTTGATGTCGTTGCCCATCCTGCGGCCAGAGTGGAGATAGAGGACATTATGGCGGGCCTCCACTGTGTCCAAAAGATGCTCAAGGGATGAGTCATTGAACCTAGCGGCTGCAGTCTTTTTGCCTTTCAGGGCCATGTCTTCTGTGCAGCAGTCCGGGGCTGGAGGCACTGAGAAGTGTGTGCGTGACTGGACTTTAAATATGGCACCTGGTGTGCTGAAGTGGCGAGGTGATGGTGTGGTGAGCGAATGAGAGCCCGCCCGCCATGGAAACGGCGTGTTTACTTGGAATGGATAGTTAATGCAGCGGGTTTGGGATGATACGGCGTGAAAAGCCACCATTGCGGCCAGCAGTTAGAACATCATTTTACCCGCCCGCTACCGCACTTAGTGCAAATCTGGGACAATTCTGCCTATAGAATCTCAGAAAAAGGGATGCTGAGAAGCATTGAACTTAGAACCATACACCAGCAGAGGTTTAAACAAAGGAGGAAGCCATGTTTATTGTGCCTATTTTGGCTCTTTGTCAGAGTAACCCAAAATTAATTCCACTGCCTTGTTTTCTTTCATAGCCCTGTTCTCAGTTTCCATGATCTGCTTTTACTTTAAAAGATGCAAGGGTTGTTGCCTTAGCTATCCTCATATCAAAGCTTTTCATGTTGCAACAAATCCCAAAACTATAATGCCCCTTTTTCAAGTGTTCTTGAAAAATGTATAATGTGCATAAAATTTTTGCAGCCCATGAGATACCAATCATAAGAAACATAAGAATATAAGAAGTAGGAGCAAGAGTAGGTCATTTGGCCCCTCAAGCCTGCTCCACCATTCAATAAGATCATGGCTGATCTGACAGGGGCCTCAATTCCACTTTCCTGCCTGTCCCCCATAATCCTTCACTCCCTTGTAGATCAAAAATCTGTCTAACTCAGCCTGGAATACATTCAATAACCCACAACTCCCTCAGGTAGATAATTACAAATGGTAATGATGCACTGAGAGAAGAAAGTCCTCCTCATCTACGTTTTAAATGAGAGACCCTTATACTGAAACTGTACTCTCTAGTCCTAAAACACCCCCATGAGGGATACCATCCTCACGTATCTACGCCATCAAGGCCTCTTAGAATTTTATATGTTTCAATAAAATTCTTCCAAACTCTAATGAGTATAGGCCCAAACTGTTCAAACTTTTCTCATGAGACAACCTCTTCATCCCAGGAATCAACCTAGTGAATCTTCGCTGAACTGCATCCAATGCAAGTATATCTCTCTTTATATAAGGATACCAAAACTGTACACACTGCTCTAGGTGTGGTCTCACCAGTGCCCTGTTCGGTTATAGCAAGACTTATCTACTTTCATACTCTATCTCCCTTGCAACATACCCTTAATATTCATTAGATGGGTAAGGTTATTTACCTGAACATCACTGAGTTTTATAAAATATAACTGCTATGCTTCTTTGTTAACTATTTTGTCAAAAGTCCAAACATTAGTGGGTAATTAATGGTGAAGGTCTCACCGGTTAATTCTGCTCCTATTACTCTGGTTTTGGGGTCCATCTGGGCAAGGAATTGATATGATCAACAGCTTATTCTTTAGCTTCCCCTCAAGGTGAAAGGAACAAGATGTTCCCCTTCGTCTTGCCTTTGTGATGCATTATATCTGACTTTCCAATCTCTTAAAAGGAGGCCAGGACCATACCTCCGCCTGGCATTGTCAATTCATGTCAATACTATCCTGGGTACATATTGTTGGAACCCAAGGTTGCCAACTTTAGAGGGGGTTAATGGAAACTGCTGATTTTCTGATGTGTGAATAATTTATTTTGCTTCAGACGAGTGTAATCTTATTTTCCCCTGCAGTGCTATCCGAGCTATGCGGTTAGGTAAACAGACTGGCGCCAGTGCCGAGGGGCACCGATTCACTGAATACAATAACAGCAATGTAATCCTCCAATGGAAATGTCTAAAGTAAAATATTCCATTTCATTTTATAAATGTAATAAATTAGGCCACTGGCAAAATTATTATAGGCATTGCAGAAAGAGCTAAGATATATTTAGGATGCAATTTTCCAAAGTCTAGCAAACTTAAGAAAGACAAATGTACATGTTCCTTAGGTTCTAGTCAGTGAAATGTATTGGAATGCCATGAATATAATCCACAATGTATATCCAAAAGTACGCATTTTAAGTTAATGAGGCTGGCTTTGTGTTTGCCTTTTCTGTAGCAGATTGAGAAATGTCAAATTCTGTATGATTAACAGGAATAGAAGACACTGGATAAAAGGGAACAATTCACTCCTGTATAGTGCTGCATGGTTTGTGTGTGTCATAGTGTCAGCTTCTGTACATGAAATGTACACTGAAATGTATAGTGGGTAAAAGGAATGATTCATTCCTGTATAGCACTGTGTGGTTTATGTGTGTCTCAGTACCTGCTCCTGTACATGTACGGCACCCATTAGATAAAAGGGAACAAATTGCTTCTGTTTAGTGCTGATGCTAATTTCTTATTTCATAACACAAGATACCGAGGTATTCCTCTCACCATCTTATCTTGCCCGAGATCAATATTGTGTGAATCTGAACTTTTCAGATCTTACTGGGGTAACCAGCTGAACCATCGGTAATGTCCTGTTGCTGTTATGGTATTGAGCACAACCATTCCAATTATGTTCCCCATCTCCTCATCCTCCATTGGAATAGAGAGCCATTTGTCCAAGTTTGCTGATGACACTAAATTGGGCAGTGTATAAATAATGCAGATGGGGCAAAATGTTGCAAAGGGACATTTAAAGATTAAGTGAGTGGACAATACTGAGCTAGATGGCGTTCAGTGTGTGAAAGTGAGGTCATCCACCGAAGAAACACCTATGAAAGATAAGTCAGAATATTTTTGAAATGACGAAAAGCTAGAACTCTAGAAGGCCAGAGAGATTTAGGGTCCAAACACAGAAGTTACTAAAAACTAGTGAACAGATACAAAAATAATTAAATTTGCTAATTGGAATACAAAGGAGTGGAAATTATGCTACAGTTTCTGCAGCTGCATAAAGCTCCGGTTGAACTGCACCTGGCAACTGCATCTCATGAAGGATCTTGGAGGAGATGCAGTACTGATTTTTTTTATTCATTCATGGGATGCGGGTGTCACTGGCTGAACAGCATTTATTGCCCATCCCTAATTACCCTTGAGAAGCTGTGATGAGCTACCTGCTTGAACCACTTTAAGTCCCTGTGTTGTGGGAACACCCACAGTGCTGTTACAATTCACCAGAATGGTAAAAGAGCCAAACGGGTTAAATTATGAGGATAAGTTGCATGGACTAAGTTTGTCTTCCCTTAAGTATAGAAGATTAAGCGGTGATCTAATTGAAGTGCTGTTAAAGTGTGGCCTTGTCGTCTCTTTGTAATAGAGTTGATCTGCAGACAACTTTCTAAGTGGAAACATTAGGTTTATTTATGGTACAGCCAGCAGCAACTACATGTGTGCTTTCAACTCCAACTCTATCTCTACACTGACTGTGGAGGTAGCCTGCCCTGCCAACACATTGGTTTACACAGATCATGTGATCTTACATCACAGGACTATTCTTAAAGGTACAGTCCAGCATTTGACAAAACCATAATTACTACATTCCTCCCTCTTTAACTTTGCCATACATGTTGTATTTACAAGTATATTTATGTTGTGACATTATAACATTTACACAGGTCATGAAATTTACAAGTTCAGTCTTTCAGGTGGTTTCCTGATTCGTGTGGAATGTTGCAGCACCACAACTTCAGATTCTTTGTCAGGACCACATTCTCTGGAACTGCATGAACATCACGTACCTCTGTGGGCACCTGCAGTTCAGTGTCTTCCACTCTGATAGAGACATTAAACATGTCAGTCCTTGGTTGAGCACCTTCAACAGGCAACACTGGTTCAGTAATGATTACAAATGGTACAATATTTGTTGTGACATTTCCCTTTTTCTTAAATGGTCCAGGTGCTTACGGGTGATCTGGCCCTCCATTTCCACGTGGTATGATAATGGTCCAGTCACTGAACTTACTTTACCAGGTAACCACTTCAATCCTCCACCGAAATTCTTTACATATACTGCTCCTCCAAAAGTAAATTGTCTCTCATGACTATACAAGTCATCCGTAGCTTTGTGGTTTCCTTGACTCTTCTCCAACAATTCTGCATGTGTTGCTCCTGTCATTATCTGGGAGGTCATCTTGTAGTGAAAAAGAAAGCATGCAAGCTTGGTTTCCAACTAATCCCCTGTTAACTTCTTCATGCCCACCTTAAAAGTTTGAACTGCCCTTTCTGTCAGTCCATTTGATGACAGATGGTACGGTGTAGTCTTCACATGGGTGATACCTTTGAGGCTAATAAATCATTGGAACTCAGTACTTGTGAATGCAGTGCCGTTATTAGATACCTCTGGCAGACCGTGGATGGCGAAGTTCTGGTGAAGTTTCTCTATTGTTGTGCCCGATGTTGGTGATGTCACCTCATTCATGCCTAACCATGTGGAATAGGCATCTTTGATCAATAGAGACATGGTTCCATGGAAGGGTCTGATGTAGTTGATGTGTAACCGCACCAGGCCACTCCCATGGGTGCAACGGGGATGCCACTGGCAACTTTTGCAGCTGCTAACATTGCACACAGTGTTTTACACACATTTTCAGTATCGCCATCCATCCCCAGCCACCATAGGTAGCTGTGCACTATAGTCTTCATTCGGGAGATCCCTGGATGGGCACTCTGTAGTTTGACTAAAAGTGGCTCCCTTCCCTTTGGAGGAACTATTACCTGTGCACTCCACAATAGAATGCCATCTCAACTGCTCATCTTATGTCTTTGGTTGAAGAAAGGTTTCATTTCATCAGAGACTGGCTCTTGGGACCAACCATGTAACACTTGGTCACGCACTTGAGATAGGACTGCGTCCCGACTCATCCAATCTCAGACCTGTCTGGCAGACACTGGGAGGAATCCAGAAAATTTAACAGTAAAATGAGTTCCAGTGGAACTGGGATGTATTTGTCAATCTCTTGTAAGGGCAGACGACTCAGGGCATCCGCATTTGTGATGTGAATGCCAGGCCTACATACAAAGCTATGTTCATAAGCCGCCAAAATTAGGGCTCATTATTGTATTCTTCCTGAGGCTATGGGAGATATAGCCTTTTCCTTGCTAAACAAGCCCCCAACAATGGTTTGTGGTCTGATACAATCGTGAAATGCCGGCCATGCACGTATTGGTGAAATTTTTTTACACCCAAAACAGACCTTCTTTTTCAGCCTGGGAATATAATTTTTCAGCTGTGGTAAGTGTCCTGGACACATAGCCTATTGGCCGTTCTGTGCTGTCATTCATTCTATGAGATAGTACTGCCCCTACTTCATAGGGAGACGCATCGCATGTTAGCAAAAGCCTTTTATCTGGTCAAAATGCACCAACAGATTGGATGAATGTAACAACTGTTTCACTTTCATGAAAGCCTTTTTTTGGGGTGCCTCCCAAGGTCAACTTGGCTTCTTTCTTAGCCAGAACTGTAGATAAATTAAGTAAAAATCACCCATATTAATTTAGCATTCCTAAAAATGATTTAAGTTCAGAGGCATTCTTGGGTGCGGGTGACTTTCTTAATGCTTTAACCTTCACTTCTACTGGGTGTAACTCCTGAGAATCTACCCGGTGGCCCAAATAGAGTACATACTTTTCTTAAAATGCGCATTTTTCCTTTTCGAATCCCACCCCTGCTTGTAAAAAAAATTTTAGAACTTCCTCTAGGTTAGCCAAATGTTCCTTTTCAATGAATCTGGTTATCAGCACATTGTCTAAGTAGACTACAACCTGGGGTGGTCCTTACAGTAAACTTTCCATTGTTCTCTGAAAGATGGCACAGGCTGAGGAAACACTGAAAGGCAGGCATGTATATTGGTACAACCCTTTGGGGGTATTAATTGTGATGAATTCCCAGGAGGCATCGTCTGGATCTAATTGCTGATATGTGTGACTCATGTCAAGCTTTGCATATGTTGTCCCTCCTGCTATCTTGACACACAGGTCTTCAATTTTTGTTTGGCTGCGCTGTTGACCATTAGTTTATATTCCCCACAATGCAGACACTTTGGTTTGGTTTAAGGGGCTATGGGTGCTGTCCGTTCTGAGAACTGGACTGCTTTTATGATACCCAAACTCTCTGGCTGGTTCAGCTCAACGTCAACCTTCTCTCTCAGGGCATATGGCATTGGTCTTGTTTTTCATGAAGCAAGGGGTTGTTTCTGGATCCACGTAAATTTTGGCTTGCAGGCCTCGGATTTTTCCCAGTTTGCTCTTAAAGACGGTGGCATACTTTTTAAGTAGATCTGGTAGACCATTTGTTCTCAACTGGAAGATTTCAAACCAGTTTAATTTAATCTCCTTTAACCAATCTTGCCTAAGAAGGCTTGGCCCTTCACTTACTACCACATCACTGATAGCTGTGCTGATTGGTTTCTATAATGGGCAAGTGCTCTGCTGATACCTTTTGCTTGGATTTCTTGGCCTGCGTATGTTTTCAACTTGGCAGATGTTTGTTCCAAATTTAATTGATGTTCACCATTATTTACATACCTGAAAGTGTGTTCTCCAATTACAGTGGTGGAAGTTCCTGTGTCTACTTCCACTTTTAATGGTTTTCCATTTACTTGTACTGTAATAAATATTGGCTCTGTCTTCCCAACTTTCATATTAAACAGTAAATAAACGTCAGAATTTGTTGTTTCAGGCTCTTCTGTACTGTAGATTTCATTGGCTTCTTCTGTTGTTTGCAAGTCTGTATAAATCTCTCTTTACACTGTCTCATTACAAGTCCACTTCTTTGACAAAAGTAACATTTCACTTTTTTAAACTGCCAATTACTAAAAGACTGATTGTTTACACATCATTTAAAGTTGTTCTTCAATTTAGCTGCTAAATTATTTCTTCTTATTTTTCGATTAGTGAGAACTGTACCCTGTTTCGCAGCAGACTCTTGCTTTTTCGTGTTACTTTCAGCTGACTGTTATGTGCCCTTTCTATTGCTTTTGAATCTCTTACAGCGCTTTCCATGGCCAGCGCTATTTCTAACGCCTTCTTAGAATCCAGATTCACTTTGGCCAGCAATTTTCTCTGAATAGTGTCTTCTTTCACACCACTCACTAAACGACATCTAAGCATGTCGTTCAGAGGTTCACTGAACTCACAATGTTCCATTAGTTGCTTCAAATTTGCCACATAGCTAGCAATTGTCTTATCTGGAGCTCTATTTCATGAACTGAACCAGAATCTTTGCATCATGACTGAGGGCTTGGATTGAAAATGTCCCTTCATAAGGTCTACCAATTCTCCAAAATTCTTTGAAACTGGGGCACTGAGTGCTGTCAAACTTCGAATAAGACTGTAGGTTTTGCTCCCACAAATACTCAAGAGGATTGCTCACCTCTTCTCTTCTCCTGTAATTTCATTCATTTGAAAGAACCAAACATCTGAGACCAAACTGAGACCAAACATTTGTGGCTGGCTCAAAGGGATTGATTCAACCAAACTATGGCATTTTGGGTGAGTATATCTTCTGTTATTTTGAATGGACGTTGATACTCACAATTACTGGATGAGGTACAGTACCAATTCCAATTTGTCTTGATTTATCCTGATTTATCCTTGTCGCCTATTTGTAATAGAACTGATCTGTAGACAACTTTCTAAGTGGAAACATTAGGTTTATTTATAATACAGCCAGTGGCAATTACACATGCATATTCAACTCTATCTCTATCTCTACACTGGCTGTGGAGGTGTCCCATGCTGCTAACACGTTGGTTTACACAGATCATGTGATCTTACATCACAGGACTATCTTTAAAGGTACAGTCCAACATTTAACAAAACGATTTTAACAAAATGATTTTTTAACAGTATAGATAAAAAGAAATCATTTCCTCTGATTGGGGTGGTGTAGAACAAGGGGACAACACCTTATAATCAGAGCTGGGCTATTTGGGGTAATGTCAAAAAGCACTTTTTTCACACGAAGGGTAGTGGAATTCTGGAACTCCCCCCCACCACCACCCCCCCCCCCCAAAAAAAACTTTTGAGGATATGGGTCAACTGAAAATTTCAAAACTGAGATTAATAGATTTAATGGTGTTAATATAGAGTTCAACTATGGTCTAATTGAATGCCAGAACAGATTTAAGGGGCCTACCTTTGTTCCTACTTTCCTATTATTATTCTATAGTACTCCACACTGAAATCTATTTTGCCATTTTATCCACTTAATTTACCCAAATCCCTCTGAAATGATCAGTTTCACCAACATTATCAACCAAATTTTCTTTCTGTTCTCAAGCTGGATAGTTAATGCTTCTTTAATATGAGACTTAAACGTGAATTTTCTCCTGCCATCCTGCTTAAATTTAGATCAATAGATAGGTGGGGACTGTCATAGCATGAGGGTACTATGAATGGGTTAACTTGAGTGGCCTATAATCTGTTTGCCCAAAATCGTGTTGTACAGCAATGTACACAAATCTTCAGAACTGAAGAACAAAGATCTCCATACATATCGAGAGATCTAATCTTACATTTGATAGTGAGTCTTCAAGGCAGCTTTGGTTAGGAAGAATAACTCCTTTGATCTCAATCTGCCACAGCATGTTTTCATTATACTTGGGACACAGGGAGAAGGCTAAATAAGAAAGAAGGGGAGTGATCACCCCAACCCAATCCCCAAATCTAGGTAAATATTGAACATAATGAAAGCAATTCTTCATTTCAATGCGAAAACTACTGACTGTGAAAACCAAGGGTAATGCAATATCAAACACTCCCAGGCCAGGTAAAATATTTGTTACATACATAATAAAGTTTCCTCCACCCTGTCTCATCAAACTTTCTCTTGTCATGTACAGCATGGGTTAGATACAGTGCAATGCTTCCTCTACACTGTCCCATTGAACATTCCCAGGTTAGGAACAGGTCATGTTAGGAAAAGGGTAAAGCTTCCTCTTACACTGCTGCATCAAATATTCCAAGGTCAGGTACAGCACAGATTAATAGAGTAAAATTCCCCTGCATTGTCCCATCAAACACTTTCAGGACAGTGACAGTTTGGGTTAGATAAGGAGTAAAGCTTTTGCTGCACTGTCCCACCAAACACTCTTGGGTCAGATATTGCACAAGTTAGATACAAAGTAAAGGTCCCTCTACACGGTCCTAATAATATTTCAGTCCCAAATCCAATAAAATGTGCCCTGCATTAGTGTGCCACTAACATTTCCCATGCTGAATATGACTTGATACATCTGAGTGAGAATCTCCACCAATTGGGAACACCAAAATTTTCAGAATTGTTACAGTTTAGAAGGAGGCCATTCGGCCCATCATGTATGTACCTGCTCTCCAAATGAGCAATTCACCTAGTGCCATTCCCCTGTTTTCTCCCCATTCCCCTGCACATTCTTCCTTTTCAGATAACTGTATAATTCACTTTTGAACCTGCCTCCATAACACTCTCAGGCAGTACGTTTCAGACCTTAACCACCCACTGCATGAAAAGGTTTTTCCTCATGTTTCTTTTACTTCATTTATTAATTACTTTAACTCTGTGCCCTCTCGTTCTCAATTCTTTCATGAGTGGGAACAGTTTCCCCCTCTCTACTCTATCCATACCCCTAAATACCTCTAATAAGTCTCATCTCTGCCTTCTTTTCTCCAAAGAAAACACACCTACCTTCTCCAATCTATCTTCATAGCTCAGGTTCCTCTTCCCTGGAACCATTCTTGTGAATCTTTTCTGTACTCTCTCTAATGCTTTCACATCCTTCCTAAAGTGCAGCATTCAGAACTGGATGCAATACTCCAACCGAGGCCGAACTACTGTCTTATGTAAGTTCAACATAACCCCCTTGGTCTTACTATGTACCTCTATCGATAAAGCCTACAACACTGTATGCTTTATTAACCATGCTTTCAACTTGTCTGCCATCTTCAATGACTTATGCACATATACTCCCAGTTCCCTCTGCTCCTGCACCCTCTTAGCATTGTACCCTTTATTTTATATTGTTTCTCCATGTTCCTCCTACCAACATGTAGTCCATCAGTACCTCACTGCCTTAACTAAACTTGGAGTGTCTTTGAATTGGTACTAATACTATACTGACTGGTAATATTTGCAGTCGGGTAAGATTGAGTGGCAGAGAATGCCAAGATTCAGGAATCTTTAAACCACAATTAAATCAAAACATTTACTGGAATTATTCCTGGTACATGTGACGGAATTCTGGTAACCAATACTGTAATAAGCAAATTCCTGTATCAGTGCAATAACATTTATGTTACTATGAATAGCAAGTATCATGACAGAGCTCCAGTTTGTAGTGAGAACTGACCTTTGTCCCAACAAGTCTGCAACTCTCATTTGATCATGTACACTTTTACCATCTTAGACACTTGGCAATTCCAGGTCAAGTTTTCAGAACGTGCCATTGGCTCCATTGAGAATTGCCCAAATTCACAGATTTTGACCCAACATCACAAACTAACTGATTCAATCCAAGAGTTACATTCCTCACATGTGATGTTCCAATGTTCCCAATGGGACACAGGAACGCTAGTGTTCATCAGAATATTCAATCACCTCTGTCTATACTGAGCCTCAGAACCTACAGTCCTATTCTCAATTAGATATTTGTCCAGTTGCTTTTTAAATGAGCTAACCTGCCCACTCTGACAGCTGAAAAGTTGAGGCAATAGCCAGGAGATCACTTTTAGAGATATTGGCATATCATTTCTTGACATGTTTCAATAAGGTTCCACTGTCTACTATTTTAATGGAGGAATAAGCCAATTTAAATTGTAATACGAGCAGCTTGATAAGGGTAATATTGACAAGGCTGCAATCGTTGCCCATCTCTAGTTGGTCAGAGGGATGACAGTGGGCCTTCTCTCTGAACTAGAGTTACCAACCCTCCAGGATTGGCCTGGAGCCTCTAGGAATTGAAGATCAGTCTCCAGTACATCCTGTAGATTGTACATTGTGCAGCCACAATGTATCAGTGAAGGAGGAGGTGGATATGAATTAAGTAACCATGACACCAATCAAGCTAACAGCGCTGTTCTGGCTGATATTAAGCACCTTGTGTGTTGTTGCAGCTGCAACCATAAAATCAAATTTGTTTGAGTTGGAGGGGTAACTGGAGGGATCAAGAGGTGAGCCACTCATTGCAGATCATCAATGTACTGCAAAAAATCACCAAGGTTACTTTGAAAGGACCTCCCTCCCCTCGGACTTTTACCTCTGAGAAGTACAAAAGCAGCAATGCCTATGAAGATAGATTGGAGAAGCTAGGAGTGTTTTCCTTGGAGAAAAGAAGGCAGAGAAGAGATTTATTAGAGGTATTTAGGGGTATGGATAGAGTATTCTGATGAACACTAGCATTCCTGTCATCAAATATAAGTTCCTCTTCAAATCACAGGCTATGCAGACTTTAACATTTATCAATGTTCCCTCATCATTGCTGGATCAAAGTCATGGAATTTACTGCCTAACACCACTGTGGGAAAACCATTACCACAAGGTCTGCAGCTGTTCAAGGTTGCCAACTGTGATTCAACGTATTCTGGAGGTTTCAACACATGATTTGCCCCCATGCTCCAGCCATTAGTTGGTCTTATAAGCTTTGAGTTGATATGGTTGGCCTGGTAAATCTGCTGGTCAATAGTGGTCTCTCCCGAGATGTTAATAGTGTTGACTTTGGTGATGGCAGTGCTGGTGGAGGCCACTTGACAGCTCAAGCTTGAATGTTACCCAATTTGTGTGCTGCTTTGTTATAAGGTAGGCTGTGCTGAATACTGTGAAATCATCAGTCGCAATCCTGACATTGTGGAGGGAAGGTCATTGATGAGGTAGCTAAATATGATGGAGCTGTGAATATCTCACTGAGGAACTCCTGGGCCTGAGATGATTGGTCTCTGATAATCCTAATTATGTTGTGTCAGGTTTAAGCTGCTGGAGGGCTTTTTCTCTGACACCCAACAACTTCAGTTTTGCTTCACCACTTGATACCGTACTCCATCGACTAATTTGAGAGCAGCTAGTCTTACCTCAATCTTAGCATTCAGCTTTTGTGTCCATATTTGATTCAAGACTATGAAGAATTTGGAATGAGTGGTTTTAGCTTTTCGCCAGTGATTGGGAGGTGGCTGATAGGGTGACAATTAGCCAGGTTTGCTTTTTCCTGTTTTTTGTGGCTAGAATATACCATGGACAATCTTCTCATTGTCCTAGCTGTACTGGAGTAATGTGGCTTTGGAAGAGACTAGCTTTGATGCACAGATCTTCAGTATGACAGCTGATCCTGCAGTCACCGTTTATAGCTTTGTGACAATAGTTTTGTTTAAGTGATCTGCTTATGCCTTTATGTCCCTCGGTATTGTAAAGTCTTGGATCCTGTACCCTGTCAGCACTCATTTTTCCAGTTCAATCTGTCAACCAACCCTCTTAATCTACAATTCTGGCCTCAGAATTCTCTTTATTTTTCTTTACTGAACCCTCTCTAATCTTTCAGTGTCTATTTGAAGGGCGGGTGCCAAAAGCTGCACGTAGCAGTGTATTAACCCGCATGTAGGAACAGATTTTCTGATCCTTTGCTCATAGCTAGATAGCTTGCACACCATAAGCATGCAACAAAAATAATGTGTCGGCTGTCTGGTAATTTCCCTGAATTGATTTTAATAGAGGAAAAATCATAACCAGTTGGCCAATTCTAATGTGTGCGCATTAAGTTATGCCTTCAGATGAGGTAATAATTATTCCCTACGGAGGAATATTCATCTTCAGGTGGAGCCTATAGACACAACACCAAAGTGGTCTTACGACATGGGTCTGAGATATTTTAACAGAAATATGACACATTTGACGCACGTCACAGGACATCAGATCATTCATTAATCAGGTTCAGGAGATCAGAACATTCCTTAATCGGGTGCTGGCGGCCGGACCATTCATTAATCGGGGCAAGGGACCAAATCAGTGGCAAGGGACCAGACCATTCATTAATCAGGGGCAGGGAACCAGTCCATTCAGTGGAGGCAGGGGAATTGGCCCTTACACTGATGTAGTGAAGGAAATCAGAAGGCATTGGCTGGGCCTCATTCTTGACAGGAATCTGAATTGGTTTATGTCTTTGGGACTGATCAGTCATTGTAGCAATTGGATACAAGAGTTTGGTAATTACTGCAATTCAATCTATCAGTCAATGAAACAATTACAGGACATCACTCAGCACGGGGATGTGAATAGCGCCAGGCAGCAGAGATTGGTTATTACAAGGATCAGATGCAAGAGACAGGTCATTAGACTAATCAGGGGCTGAATATCTGTCATTGCAGTAGTCAGTTAGAGAACATCAATCATTAATGAAGTCAGGCTCCATTCCATAATCACTGCATTAATCAGCAAACTTCCCTATCTAGCAGTCACATCTTCACCAGGTTTCTTTCTTTTCTTCCTATGTTTTCTCCTCTCTCCCTCTTCTGATGGTGGTGGAGCTCAGCTCCCTGGGTGCCTGTAGTCTAAATGCCATTTTGTGTATTTATTCTTTCAAGGGATATTGGCGTCACTAGCAAGGCCAGCATTTATTGCCCATCCCTAGTTTGCCTTGAGAAGATGGTGGTGGGATGCTTTCTGGAACCGTTGCAGCCCATATAGTGTACATAAGTTCGCAGTGGTGTTGGGAAGGGATTCTAGCCTGTGAACCTCAACACTGAGTGAAGATTGGAGATATGACTGAAGGGGAATTGCGACCAAACCTGAATTTAGCATCTACATTTCTCTTTTCCAGTTGGAGGTCACTCACTCATAATGGGGATTTGGAAATTTGACCAATTTCTGCCCTCCCTAAGCACCACTGAGCCAATTGAAGGGCCCCTCCTAGTTTCGACTGGCTAACTAGGCAACAATTGGTCTACATTAAATTCAGCTTTGACACTTGAATTCTATGTAGTGAACAGAATATTACATCACCAATATACACATATCACATTGTTAAACTCAAAACTGCGCATCCATGAGGCACAGTGGGCCATCAGCAGCAGCAGGACTGCACTCAGCCACAATCTGTAACCTCAGGGCCTGACATATCCCTTACTCCACCATTACCACCAAGGCATGGGATCAACACTGGTTCAATGTGGAGAGCAGGTGAGCAAGACAGGATGAACACCAGGCATTTCTAAAAATAAGGGGAAGAATTTAGCCCTTGTCAGGTGGGCTTGGCAGGGGTGGGCACAGGAGGGGAAGGTCAGGAAGCCGACTGCTGCCCATGATTGAGGCCTGAAGGCAATTTCACTCTGGGGGGGCCAATTAAGGCCTGTCCAGCATGAAACGCGAGTGGGCCGGCTCAGCGCTGCCTGTGCTGGTGAGGTGAGGGCGGCGAGCGGGGTGAGTGCGAACTTCACGCATGCGCATGAGTGCCCACTTGAGAATCTCCTTGAGGCCCAGAGCTGCCTCAGGGCGGTGAAGAGTTTTTGAAAAAAATTAAAGAATTGAAGAATGTTATAAAATATGTCCCCTCATTGACGCACATGAGTAAGGATATGTAATTAATTAACTTTAAAAATTTTATTTTTATTTGCTTTTGGAAACAAATAAATCTCACCCATAGATGAGGTTTTCTAAAAAGTGTAAAGACCGCTTGGCCTTTTCGCCTGCATGTCAACCGTAAGGTTGGCCGGGCAGCGTAAAATATAAGTTACTTGAGACTTTAATGGCCTTATCAGGCCTTTTAATTGTTGGCTGGCACACTGCCGATTCCCACACACGCCTGCCGAACGAAATATCGTGCGACTGTGCATTGACATTGGGATATTCGCCCGACGCCAATGGGTGTCATTTTACGCTTGAGCGGGTCGGGCACGTGCCTGCCCACTGAGGTAAAAATTTTGCCCAAGGTACCAACCTGGTGAAGCAACAACACCCAAGACTACATGCTTCCCAACAGTGGAAGCAACCTCCGATAGACAGAACAAAGCAATCCCAAAACAAGCGATTAGGTCAAAGCCCTGCGGTCCTGCTGCATTCAGTCATGAATTGTAGTGGACAATAAAACAATTGACCAGAGGAGGAGGCTCCACAAACACCTCCATCTTCATTGATGGGTGAGCCCAGCATGTCAATGCAAAAGACATGAAACATTTGCAAACATCTTCAGCCCAATATGCCAAGTGGATGATCCATCGTGGCCACTTCCTCAGGTCCCCAGCAAATTCAATTCATTTTACATGATATCAAGGAACAGTTGAAGGTACAGGATATTATAAAGGCTATGGGCCCTGACAACATTTTTTTTTATTCATTCATGGGATGTGGGCTTCACTGGCCGGGCCAGCGTTTATTGCCCATCCCTAATTGCCCTTTAGAAGATGGTGGTGAGCTGCCTTCTTGAACTGCTGCACTCCATGTAGTGTAGATACATCCACAGGGCTGTTAGAAAGGGAGTTCCAGGATTTTGACTCAGCGACAGTGAAGGAACAGTGATATATTTCCAAGTCAGGATGGTGAGTGACTTGGAGGGGAACTTCCAGGTGGTGGTGTTCCCATTTATCTGCTGCCTTTGTCCTTCTAGATGGTAGTGGTCGTGGGTTTGGAAGGTGCTGTCTAAGGAGCCTTGGTGAATTCCTGCAATGCATCTTGTAGATGGTACACACTGCTGCTACTGTGCGTCGGGGGTGGAGGGAGTGAATGTTTGTGGATGTGGTGCCAATCAAGAGGGCTGCTTTGTCCTAGACAGTGTCGAGCTTCTTGAGTGTTGTGGGAGCTGCACTCATTCAGGAGGTTATTCCATCACACTCCTGACTTGTGCCTTATGGACAAGCTTTGGGGAGTCAGGAGGTGAGTTACTCGTTGCACGATTCCTAGCCTCTGACCTTTCGGAACATTCTGGAAATAGTTCTGAAAGCCTGTGCTCCAAAACTAACTGTGTCCCTTAACTGTTCCAGTACAGCTACAGCACTGGCACCCACCCGACAATATGGAAAACTGCCCAGGTATGTCCTGTCCACAAAAAGAAGGACAAATCCAACGCAGCCAATAACTGACCCATCGCTTTACTTTCAAGCATCAGCAAAGTGTTGGAAGGTGTTGTTGATAGTGCTATCAAGCGGCACTTATTCAGTAATAAACTGTTCTCCAATACTCAGTTTTGGTTCTGACAGGCCCACTTGGCTCCAGACTTTATTACAGCCTTCATCCAAACATGAGCAAAAGAGATGAATTAAAGAGTTGGGGTGAGAGTGACTGCTCTTAACAACAAGGCAGCATTTAACCAAGTGTCAAGGCATCAAGGAGCACTAGCAACATTGAAGTCATTGGGCATTGGCAGAAAATTTCAACTGCTTGGATTCATACCTAGCACAAAGGAAGATGATTGTGGTTGTTGGATGTCAAACATCTTAGGCCCAGGAAATGACTGCAGGAGTTCCTCAGGGTAGTGTCCTAAGCCCAACTATCTTCAGCTGCTTCATCAAATACCTTCCCCTCAATCATAATGTCAGAAGTAGGGATGTTTGTTGATGATTGCACAATGTTCATCACCATTCGTGACTCCTCAGATACTGAAGCAGTCTATGTCCAAATGCGGCAAGACCTAGACAACACTCAGGCTTGGACTAATAAGTTGAAAATAACATTTGTGCCACAAAAGTTCCAGTCAATGACCATTTCTAATGAGAGAGAATCTAACAATCTCCCCTTAATGTTTAATGACATTACCATCACTGAATCACTCACTATCAACATCCTGAGGGTTAGGCATTGATGAAAAGCTTAACTGGAACAGTTATATATAGTGGCTACAGGGGAAGTGATGGTGCAGTGGTATAGCTGCTGGACTAGTAATCCAGAGACCCAGGGTAATGCTCTGGGGACCTGGGTTCAATTCCTGCCACAGCAGATAGTGGAACTGAATTAAAAAAAAATCTGGAATTAAAAGTCTAACGATGACCATAAAACCATTGTCAATTGTTGTAAAAACCCATCTGGTTCACTAATGTCCTGGAAATCTGGACTCATGTGACTCTTAAATGCCCTCTGTAATAAGACATAGACAAGTAGAAGTAGGCAATTTGGCCCATTGAATCTGCTCTGCCATTCAATGAGATCATGGCTGATCTGAAATCCCTCAATTCTACTTTCATGCCTTTTCCCCATATCCTTTGATTCCCTTACTGATTAAAAATCTTTGTCTCTCAGTCTTGAATATACTTAACAACCCAGCCTGTATATCCCTCTGTGGTAAAGAATTCCAAAGATTCACTACCTTCTGAGAGAAAAAATTCCTCTTCATCTCTGTCCTAAATGTGTGACCCTCACTTACTCTGAAATTATGCCCTATGGTCCTAGACCAAATGGCCTAGCAAGGCCACTCAGTTGTATCAAACCGCTACAAGCCCTCAAAAAAGGAATGAAACAGGATGGATCACCTGACATTGACCTAGGCACTGGAAATGACAAGGCAAACTCAGCCAGGTCGACCATGAAATGTCCTCCTTAGTAGCATCTGGGGTCTAGTGCCAAAATTGGGAGTGCTGTCTCACAGACTAGTCAACTAACAGCCTGGAATAGTCATCTTCATGGAATTATATCTTACAGATAATGACCCAGACACCACCGTCTCCATTCCTGGGTATGTCCTGTCCTACCAGCAGGACAGACTCAGCAGAGGTGGCGGCACAGTGGGCATACAGTTGGGATGGAGTCACCCTGGGAGTCCTGAATATTGACGCCGGACCCTATGAAGTCTCATGGCATCAGGTCAAACATGGGCAAGGAAACCTGCTGATTACCACATACCGCCCTCCCTCAGCTGATGAATCAGTGCTCCTCCATGTTAAACACTACTTGGAGGAAACACTGAGGGGGGCAAGGGTGCAGAATGTACGCTGGGTGGGGGACTTCAATGTCCATCACCAAGAGTGGCTCGGTAGCACCACTACTGACTGGGCTGGCCGAGTCCTAAAGGGTCTGCGGCAGGTGGTAAGGGAACCACCAAGAGAGAAAAAGACACTTGAACTCTTCCTCACCAACCTGCCTGCCACAGACGCATCTGTCCATGACAGTATCGGTAGGAGTGACCACCTCGCAGTTGTTGCGAAGGTGAAGTCCCACCTTCACATTGAGGACACACTCCAACATGTTGTGTGGCACCAACACTGTGCTAAAGGGGATAGATTTTGAACAGATCTAGCAACTCAAGGCTGGGCATCCATGAGCTGCTGGGGGCCATCAACAGTAGCAGAATTATACTCAAACACAATCTGTAACCTCATGGCCCGGCATACCTCCCACTCTACCATTACCATCAAGCCAGGGGATCAGCTCTAGTTCAATGAAGAGTGCAGGAGGGCATGCCAGGAGCAGCACCAGGCATACCTAAAAATGAGGTGTCAGCCTGGTGAAGCTATAACACAGGCCTACTTGCATGCCATACAGTATAAGCAGCAAGTGATAGACAGAGCTAAGCGATCCCATAACCAATGGATCAGAACTAAGCTCCGTAGTCCTGCCACATCCAGTCGTGAATAGTGGTGGACAATTAAACAACTCAATGGAGGAGGAGGCTCCACAAATATCCCCTTCCTCAATGATAGGGGAGCCCAGCAGATCAGTGCAAAAGGTAATGTTGAAGCATTTGCTACAATCTTCAGCCAGAAGTGCCAAGCGAATGATCTATCTCAACCTCCTCCGAAGAGCCCCAGCATCACAGATGCAATCTTCAGCCAATTCAATTCACTCCACGTGATATCAAGAAATGGCTGTAGGCACTGGATACTGCAAAGGCTATGGGCCCTGACAATATTACGGCAATAGTACTGAAGACTTGTGCCCCAGAACTTGCCGTGCCCCTAGCCAAGCTGTTCCAGTATAATTACATTACTGGCATCTGCTATGTGGAAAATTGCCCAGGTATGTCCTGTAGATAAAAAGCAGGACAAATCCAACCCGGCCAATTACTGCCCCATCAGTCTACTCTCAAACATCAGTAAAGTTAGGGAAGCGGTCATCAACAATGCTATCATGTGCCGTTTGCTTAGCAATAACCTTCCCACTGACGCCCAGTTTGGGTTCCACCAGAGTCAGTCAGCTCCTGACCTCATTATAGTCTTGGTTCAAACATGGACAAAAGAGCTGAACTCTCAAGGTGAGGTGAAAGTGTCTGCCCTTGACATCAAGGCAGCATTGATATATGTGGCATCAAGGAGCCCTAGCAAAACTGGAGTCAATGGGAATCAGGGGGGAAATTCTCCACTAGGTGGAATCATTCCTAGCACAAAGGAAGATGGTTATTGTTGTTGGAGGTCAGTCATCTCAACTCCAGGACATTACTGCAGGAGTTTCTCAGGGTAATGTCCTCAGCCCAACCATCTTCAGCTACTTCATCAATGAGCTTTCTTCCGTCATACGATCAGAAGGTGGGGGGGGGGGGGCATGTTTGCTGATGATTGCACAATGTTCAGCACCATTCACGACTCCTCAGGTACTGAAGCAGTCCATGTCCAAATGCAGCAAGACCTGGACAATATCCAGACTTGGACTGACAAGTGGCAAGTAACATTCACACCGCACAAGTGCCAGGCAATGACCATCTCCAACAAGAGAGAATTTAACCATCACCCCTTGAAAATCAATGGCATTACCATCACTGAATCCCCCACTTTCAACATCCTGGGGGTTATCATTGTCCAGAAACTGAACTGGACTCGCCATATAAATACTGTTGCTGCAAGAGCAGGTCAGGGGCTAGGAATCCTGTGACAAGTAATTTTCCCCCTGGTTCCCCAAAGCCTGTCCACCATCTAAAAGGTGCAAGTCAGGAGTGTGATGGAATACTTGCCACTTGCCTGGATGAGTGCAGCTCTAACAACACTCACAAGCTCGACGCCACCCAGGACAAAGCAGCCCCCTTGATCGGCATCCTACCCACCACCTTACACATTCCTCCACCTGCGTTACACAATGACAGTTGTATGCACTATATATATAAGATCCATTGCAGCAACTCATCCTTTGACAGCATCTTCCAAACCAGCAACGTCTACCACCTAGAAGGACAAGGGCAGCAAACGCTTGGGAACACCACCCATCTGCAAGCTCCCCTCCAAGTAACACACCATCCTGACTTGGAAATATATCACTGTTCAATCACTGTTTCTGGGCCAAACTGGTGGAACTCCCTCCCTAAACAGTACTATGAGTGCACCCACATCAAATGGACTATGTCAGTTCAAAATTGGCTCAAGAGCAATTTAGGGATGGGCAACAAATGCTGGCCTTGCCAGTGATGCTCACATTGAATAAAAAACAAATAGAACATTAGATCGGTTCCTTCCCAAATTTCTGCCAATTATCAGACTCTATGAGGAACATGTTCTGAAGGTATTCTAGCCTTTTTTGGATAGATTCTATTTTTATTGTCTTTTGTGCCAGTAACTTGTATTTTCTGCCTTTGTGTAATTAAACAATTACATTTAACTTGCAAGCTTAGCCTGATTGTGATGAATTGGCAATGGTTTTCCCTGTAGTAGCTGGTGTGATGTGCCTTAGGTAAAGAATAATTATTAGTCCTGTTACACATATTCCACTCACTGTATAAGTAGACAGATTCTAAGGAGATGCAGTCTGTCCTATCAAAACTGCCTATTTGCTGTTAGCATTAGCTTAAATTGTTGTGAGGAAGTATGAACCATTATATTGGAGATGTGGTATCCAAAACTGGGTTAGATTCCACCCTGATATATGAGGTGCAGTAATGGTCCTATCATGCTCTATAAAGGCTGCTTACAATGACTGGGCCAGATCTTAATTATCCGAGTTACAAAGAGAGTTTTAAGATGTTGCACATGTTAGAGAAAAGTCACTTTAGGATTACCTCTCAAGTTTTCAAAATTACAATGAAGATTGATAAAGTTGTTTTAGACATGTTACACTGGCCAGAAAGTGTAAAAGGTAAGAACTATTATTTGAACATTTGGAGTAAATAAAGCGACTTCTCAGGAAGGGTGCTAGACATAAAATAAATGAGCCATTGAAAGAAACGGTATAGATGACTTCAAGAAATTACTGGATGTGCTTCTGGATAGACTTTATTGGGGGATATGGTTAGAATGTGAGTAATCAAATCGATAACTTTATTTCTAATAGTTCTTCCGTTCTAATGCATGATTTCTACATGCTCTTTGCAACAAAGCTAAGGGAGAAATCACCAGACTAACTGCTGCTAGCCAAGTTATCGAAACACAGTCTTGCAATCACTGTGTAATATTCCTTCATCTCAATTCATTGACAATCTTCTACATTGCTGATGCACTAGCTTCTTTCCAATAGCAAGGCAAGAGAATGCTGATCTCAGAATCTGCTACGGTTTTGTGACACTACACAACACAGGGAACTTGCAGTGACTTCAAAATCAAGAAGTCTGCTGGACTTCTGTTGGGATAACCGATTATACCCAAACTTAACTTTATACTTTCAACATTTCAACAGTAACAGCTCCTCACCTCCACCACCAAAGTGTGACCACTACCACCTAGAAGGACAAGGGTAGCACATATATGGGAACACCACCACTCCCGGGTACTCATCCAAGTTACTTACTATCTCGAATTGGACATATGTTGCCCTGCCTTTACTGTTGCTGGGTCAAAATCTGGAATGCCCTTCCTAACAGCATAGTGGGAGCACCTTCACCAGAGGGATTAAAGTGGTTAAAGAAGACAGCTCCCCTATCTTCTCAAAGGGCACTATAGATGGACGATATATCCTGTAGTATAAGAGTCATGGAACATACAGGGTTAATGTGGGACTGAGTACACCCACATAGTGTCGCAAGAAGACAAGTGAACCCAGACTAGGATCAGTGAGGTGTTGAGTAGAAACGTGTAAAGACCTAGACCTAGAGATAGCTCCTTGCCTGTATCCTTTTCCATATATATGTACATAGGTACAAGTAGTTAATAAAGATTTAACCTACTGAAGACTACAAAGACTTCTTTAAGAGACACCATTCTGTAGTCAACATCCTCCCAAGATGATGGCAGCTCAGATCAAAAACCCTCAACCTCACTAAAATGCTGAAGGACTAAAAAAGAAAAAATTTCAACAGCAGCTCTGACCTGAGAGAAGCTCCCAGCAAAAGCTGCAGACACTGAGACAATTCACCAGAAAACGTTCCAGAGAAAAGAGCCTGGGAGCTGAAGGCAGAGGTTTTACTGCAGCAGACAACTCCATTCAATCTCTCCTGGAAGTCCAGCTTCAGAGACCACAGAGCCTGCAAGGATAGAGCTAAATTTTTTAAAGTTCCAGGCTGCAGCTAGTCCTGAGAGCCCTTTCACTGATCCAGTGTCAGAAGCACCGTTCGAACAAAACTTGTGGCTAAAACCCAATCCTGATTCAGAGCCTGACTCGGACTCCAGCTTTCAACTCTCTCTTTGTGGAAGAGGTTGGCAAAATCTTACTGCAGGTCCCAGAAAACTCCCAGTGGTCAGACCAGCTTACCGTCCATGAGATAACTACGGCACCTCCAGCGCGAGCGGTACAACAGAGTGATCAGCAGTCCGAGAGGCCTCTACCTCCATCTATAACAACAGTACAGCTGTTCAACACAGCAACCACCGTGCACACACGGCAACTTCCAGCCAACATGCCACAACTACAGGGGGTGCTGCAACCTGGTAGCAGTCTCCCACCATCGACAACGAAAAGCAGAGGTAAGCATACCACTAAACCTTGTTCTCGCGAGAGGAATTCTCTTCCTCAGCCACAGAGGGCATCGAGCTGGCCTACAAATAGAAAGAAGACAAGAAAGAAGCGACACAGAGATGGGTTCAATGTTTGCCCATCCTGCAAGAAACAGTTTACAGGAGCAGTGACCATGGATCAACACAACTGCCAAATTGACCAACATCAGTTGAACATGAAGCAATGGAAGAAAAGAATGAAAGCATACCCAAATGCCAGTCCAACCTCCAAGCCAATAGAAAGAGCCAGAACTAATAGAGCCTACCACTCCTCCGACAGAACAGCGAATGAAATATAAAAGGGTTATAAGGCCTCCAGGCCACCTGAATCTATAAATTCAAGGACTTGAAGGGGGAAGATGGGGGTATGCAAATGTTGTAAAAATGCCGATACAGTAATAGCAATAATGCAGTAATAGTAATAATGTGGTAACAACAATGTAAATGCATGAGACTGATAACAATGTAAGACATGGGGGAGAATTTTCCCCTCATTGGGGGGGTTGTGCAAGGGCAGGCGCAAACCCAATTGACACCCCCAATTGGGTCCCCGTCGCCATTTTATGTGGGCGGGCCAATTAAGCCCTGCCCAGTGTGACGTGCGCCCGGAAGCGCTGTGTGCTCCCTGTGCGGGAGGTGCCTCAGGGAGATTAGTTTAAAGTTTAAAAATTTAAATAAAGAAAAGAAAATATTTTAAGACATGTCCCCTCATGTAACAATGTCACATGAGCTGGGACATATCAAGGAACATTAATGAAAAAATTTATTTAATTTATAAACCTTCCATGAAACCTCATCCTGTCCGTGGATGAGGTTCCATGAAAAATGCGAAGGCCGCCTGGACTCTTCGCCTGCCGCCAACTTTAAGGTTGGAAGGGCAGCTTAGTTTATTACTTTAATTGATATTTAAGTGGCCTTAATAGGCCTTTGACAGTTTGGTGGCCACGCAGCCGAGTCGGTTGCGCGCCTGCCAAACTGAAAATCTAAATGCGCGTGGTGACGTCAGGATGCCCGATTGATGTCACCCCACTTGCCGAGCCAAAAATTCTGGCCATGAAGTAAACTAGTGTAACTTCATATATATTGGATAAAGACTTGGGGGGAGGTGTAGTATAAAGGTCTGGCCCATTCAGGGTTAGTGTGGGACTGAGTAGAGTACTGCCCACACAGTAACATAAGAAAGCACATGATTCAGATCTAGGGTCAGTGTACTGTTGAGCAGACATGTGAAGACCTAGACATGGAGGTGGCTCCTTGTCTGTACCTTTTACTCACTATATGTATATGGTTACAAGTTGTCAATAAAGACTTGCTGTTAACCTACTGAAGACTACAAAGACTTCTTTAAGAGACACCATTCTGTAATCAACATCCTCCCAACATATACTGACCTTGCCGGCAATACTCGTGTCATTGGAAAGGATTTTGTGAAATAGTGACTATAGGAAGACTGAATATTGACATAGAGGAAGTTACTAAGCTGAAGGGCTAAGGCCCAGAGTAACCAACATTAAAAGATGTTTGAATGAATCAGAATGTGATGTTTCAGAGAGGTATTAGGTAGTAGCTTGCTCAAGCCCATCCAGTACACATGTCCCTGTGGCTTTTAACAGGAGCCCTCGTTTGGGATTTCAGGGAAGGTTGTGAGGATTACAACTTCTGCCCCACAATCTATAGTAGGAAGAAGTGTGCCCTCTACTGGCAGTTGGCAGAATGGCACATGGTCTCCTGCCTTCAGCTTCTTCCCGATTTAGGAGTTCACCAGAGCAGGGTTCAAATGTCAGAAAAGAAGACTTGCAAAAAAATGGCAACAGCATTCTAGCTGGCATAGCATCCAAAACATGCACTTCTCTCAGCGAAAGGCCATGGGGCGGAATCGCCCCAGATTCGCACTAAATGCGGTAGCAGGTGAGAAAACGTTTTACCCACCAACCACAATGTGGGCTTTTCACACTGTATCGTCACAATCCCAGCACATTAATCAGCATTCCAGGAAAACATGCCATTTTGATGGCAGGTGGGCATTCATTTTCCCACCATGCAGTCACCTCGCTGCTTCCTCACTCCGAGTGCCCTATTTAAAGTGCAGCCACGTGTACACCTCTCAGCGCTTCCAGCCCAGGACTGCTGTATAGAGGACATGGCCTGAAATGTGAGAAGACTGCAGCACCCCCCACACACCACCCCCTCTCCCCCCCCCACCCCGATTCAGTGGTGCATCCCTGGAATATCTTTTGGATGCCATAGGGGCCCTCCATGATGTCCTCTACCCCCATTCTGGCTACAGGAGGTCCATCAATCTCACCACTCCAGCTTGGTAGCTGAAGGCAGTGGTGATCAGTGCCAATGCTGCACAGGAGAGGTTGGCCATCCAATGCAGGTAGAGGATGAATGATCTCATCTGTACAGCCAGGGTAAGGCAACCACCTCATTACTCTAAACTCACACACTCAAGCCCCTCACACATTCACTGGCATCTCACACACTGACAGCTCAAGGGACATCACCACCCATTCTCACACACTTTCTCACAGCTCTATCTGGCTTCATCTCCTCTGGAGACTGCCTCCTCAGCCCGCACCATCTTGAGGCCACTGGCACAGATCAACATGTGCCCCCACACACACCTTGGGATACCCCCCTTCCCCAGTACAATCCTCACCCTGCAGCCATTGAAAATCCACCCCCACCTTATGGCTGGTGTGGCAGGTAGAAACCTGCCCGTGAGCTCCCCTAACAGTAATGTGGTGCTGCCTGGCGCTGATGACCACGAGTGCTGCCCAAAGCAAGGTAGAGAAATTAACCTCGAAATCCCGAGTGAAGTGCAGCCTGCCAGGTGCACGTCCCTTAGGTTCAGTCGTGAAACACATCAGTATGCAATCATATCGACATGCTCGGATGATCCAGTGTGGGGGGATGATTCTGGCAGGCTGGCCTTATAATGATATGCAGATGTATTAAAATGAGGCTTTCAACGTGCGGAGGTGGGGAACTGGGCTCGCCATTGACGGGTGGAGCAGACGATTGCAAACTTGTTTCACGATGCCGTAAAACCGATTTTTGGCCTTCCCGCCATTTTGTCTGCTGTGACAAAAACAGAATTACCTGGAAAAACTCAGCAGGTCTGGCAGCATCGGCGGAGAAGAAAAGAGTTGACGTTTCGCGTCCTCATGACCCTTCGACAGAACTGTCCGCTGTGACGCCTGACACCAGTGGAAAGTTCTGCCTACAAATTTCAAATCCCTGAACCAATTGCTTGATGCATTTGTTTCTTTCCCAGCTGTGTTAATTCCTAAGACATGCATCGGAAGCAAAACCTGAACCACCTAGGAAACTTTGTCTAAATGATGTTGTATCCGACTTGGGAGTGTTTGACGAGCCAGTGTAGAGGAAGCTTTACTGTGTATCTAATCCTGTGCTATACCTGCCATGGGAGTATTTGAAGGAACAGTGTAGAGGCAGCTTTACCTTGAATTTCACCCATGTTGTACCTGACATGGGAGTGTTTGATGGGGCAGTGTATAGTGAGCTTTACCCTGTATCTAACCCCGTGCTGTACCAGACCTGTGAGTGATGGATGAAACAGTATAACGGGAGCTTTATTCTACACTAACCCACGTTGTACCTGACATGATATTGTTTAATGGGACATTGCAGAGAGAGCTTTACTCTGTATTTAACCCACACTGTACCTGCAGTGGGAGTGTTTGATGGTGACAGTGTACAGGGAGATTTGCTCTGTATTTAATCCATGCTATAACTGACCTGGAAGTGTTTGATGGGACATTGTAGAGGGAGCTTTTCTTTGTATCCAATCCCATGCTGTACCTGATCTTCAACAGCATCTCACTCTGCATCTGAGGAGCTTTTACTCTTAAGCAGATTTTCAGATTTTGTACTTGATCTGCGAGTGAACCATTTGGGAAAGCAAATTTTACACAACTTTTCTCCAATGGCTTAAATGTATTGGACTAAGTCCATGAGATAGCAGGTCCTGATCTGCTTGATCTGTGGAATAGACAGGCTTGAAGGGCTGAATTACTTTCACTAATCCCTTGCTTTATATTTGTAAGTGGGTTTTACATTGATATTATTATTATGCTTCTTCAGTTGTTCTAAACATGAACTTCACCTATCAAAGTCAAAATGGTCTTCATCCGTCTCTGTTAAATCTTATCAACGGAGATTAAATTAAAAAGAATCACAAAGTAAAAAACACATTGTAATTATCTTCACAAAGTATAGTAAACTGCTTCACTGCCAACCATCTATATGAGACACAGGCCTTTCTTCAATTCTGCCTTTGTTTTAGAAATATACATATCTCTGCCAAAGGGGCAGAACCTTACAGTAGTGTTGGGGTTCATCACTAAACTGGGAATGTTACTTGACACTGGGATGGAGTAAAGGAGTTATTAATGACTGATAGGTTGGCCAGATTGGTCTTTATCAACCCTTTATATTTCTATTTTCCACCCAGATAGCTTAGATATATGAAGTAATGAGGATTCCATCATGCTCCTGATCTGAGTCTTGGTGGTGGGATGGTTTTATGGGGTCAGTAGGTAAGCCACTTCTTATGGGGCATCCTACCCCATTTAGCCATGGGGCAGGATTTTCGGGTCGTCAGGCAGGCATGGCGGGTGGGCCCAGGAGCAGCGGGGAAACGGACCACGGCCTCTGACCCCCGCCCCAGCCAATTAACGGCCAGCCATTGTGAGAGGTGCACTGAGAAGCTCAGTGTTGCAGGGGTGGGGGGGAGGAGGAGGAGGAGGAAGCCAACGCGGGTGCGGGCACAGCGCACTACCTCAGGGAGCTGAAGAATTTTAAAATCAAAAATAAATATTGTGAAAATCAGAAAAAATATCCCCACATAGGACTCACTCACGTGAACAGAAACATGGTAAAAATTATGTCAAAACATTTTTTATTAAATTAATGTTGGAAACCTCATCCCGCCCGTAGATGAGGTTCCCTCAAAAGTACAAAGGCCGCCTGGCCGATTCGCCTGCCTGCAAACTGTAAGGTTGGATGGGCAGCGAAAAATAGCAGTTAATTAATACTTTAATGGCCTTCAGAGGCCTCAGGATGCTCACCAATGTCATCATGCGCTATTTCACACTCAGGCACGCCCGCATGCAGAGCGGAAAACCCTGCCCATGATGTTGATCTGGCTGGTCCAGTTATGTTTCGGGTCAATGGTAGGCTCAAGATGTTGATGATGGAAGACTCAGTGAAGATCATTAAATTGCGGATCAAGAAAAGATAATGGAGATGGATCTCCTCCTGCCAACTCCCTTTTTAGGTGACTACATTCATTTCAATATCAGATATCAGTTTCTTCAATAAGCCCTTTATATAATGTTTATCACATGACTGACAAATATCTATACTTACAACATCCACCACATTCTTATCGACCCATGGTCTCTGACTTTCTCAAAAAATTAAACTAAATTAGTCAATGAGGACCTGCCTTTTGAAAATCCCTTCTTAGTCCATGTGTTTTTAAGTGTTCCCTGGTGCAATGAACTCATTTTATCCACAATCCCTAATTTCTTTTTTTGCAACATCTTTTAAATCACTCACTTTTTTCTGTATTATCCCCTGTACATTTATCACATGCCTTTTTCTTAGACCTCATTTTTGATCCAACCTTTATATTGATCCATGGATCCTCTTATTCTCTAAGTCAGAATGGATTTAGCTTCCATCTTACTATCTTATATAGCTCCTGCAACTGGTCCACTACTTACTGGTGGGTAGCACATGTCTGAGTCACAAGGCTCTGGGCATAAGTCTTACACCAGGGCTTAAACACAAAAATCTAGGCTGACACTCAAGTACAGTATTGAGGGGCTGTGACACTGTTGGAGTTGCCATCTTTCAGATTAGGCATTAAACTAAGGCCCCATCTGCCTGTTGGGATGGATATAAAGATCCCATGGCACTATTTCAAAGAAGACCAGGGGAATTACCCATGCTGTCCTGGCCAATACTTATCTCTTAGTCAGCGTCATAAAAACAGAAAATCTGGTCTTTTTCATATTGTTTGTGGGAGTTATCTCTGTGCAAATTGGTTGCTGTGTTTCCCACATTATAATAGTGACTGCAATTTAAAAATACTTCATTGGCTGTAAGCACTTTGAGACATCCACTGGTTGTGAAAAGTGCTATATAAATGCAAGTCTTTCTATTTTTTTTTCTAACCAATTAATCTGGATGAGGTTCACTGAAGTTAGCCCATCCAACACTTTTACCTTGGGCTCCATTTCAGTAGCTTTTCAATGTGAAATGTACCAGCTTCTGAAAAGTTCTGCTATTTTTCAGTCACCTACTTGGCCTGCATCTTCAATGCTGCACCCTTCCTTGGTGGAGATACAGCGTACTAACTGGAAACAGTTCTAAGGAACTTATTCTAAGAATCCCTTCTCATTTGTACAACTTCTGCCTTATTGCAGTCTGCCTTAGGCTAATTAAAGTCCCCCATAATTACATATCTGCCAATGATACAAACCTCATATTTCCTTCAATTCTCACCCTCATTTTCTTTCCAACTATTCAGTGTCATGAAGTACCCCCGATATGGAAAATGCTCCCTTATTATTTCTCAACTCAAGTCAGAAGCTGTTTGACCCCGCCATCATCAATGAGAACTTTTCTTTCTATGGTTGCGTTTTCTTTTCAATTAATTAGGCCATTCAATCTTTTTCTTCCCCTTCTATCTTTCTTGAAAATTTTATAGCCAACACATTTCGTTTCACCCTACAGTTTTCATTAAGTCTACAACCTCATGTCCCTCCATATTTATTGTTGCTCCTGACGCTTAGACTGATGCTTTTCACATTTGCGTAGAAACACTACTCCTGGACCATACAACTCTTGAGAATTCTTTTTTCCCTTCTATATTTTTCTTATTCATTTCATAACCTCTATCTTCTTAGCATCTGCTCCAAATTTTTTCCATTTATGTAGGCGAAGGTGTCCTTTGAAGGCTCTGGAATGTATAGCGTGCTATGGTTTTGCACTGCCCCTTTAAATAGACAGTTGTACCATTTAAATATTCTGGAATGTATCGCGTGATGTGGCAAACGAATGATATCAGACTAAAGCTTGGTATCATGTTCATCATCTTTGAGCTTTCTTGGCACACGAAGCTATCACTAATGCCCAGGGCTGGACAATCCCATCTCTAACAGGCGTGTGCTAAGATTCTTAGCAGGTTTTCATTAGGTTACTAGACAAAACAGCTCACCAGCTGACAAACATCAGTGACTTTATGCCTCAGTCTTCACATCTTCATTGTCTCTTTCTTGTTTTTCATTAGATTAGATCCCAAGTTGTAACTCACTGCCATGTATTCTCAACATACACCATCCAAATCCTTTCATTTAGATACTAGCCTGTAATTCTCGGCCATATATTCATTAGTGTACATGTAAACTATCAAATAGCCTCACCACCTTCAGTGCAGTTGGAGACTTAGTATGGGCTACATACTCCTCATAGCCCTAGTCACAGGCATCCCATTGGTCACTACATTTAGAACCATATAACCCATACACTGAGTTTCCACTCATTCTTCCTGCTCCCCCAAAAAAGATGCCTTACATTCTCTTTCAATCATTAGGTACTTCCCATCATCTTAGTGTCCCCTCCTGCTGCATTGTTTATAAATAAGCTTTATTTTGGCAGCCTCCCTTGCCTCCAGCTCTGCTCTCCTTCACTCCTGGCCATTGAATTTCCTCTCTTTTCCCAGCCCCCATTTCACCACCACCCATCCCACCCCAACACCACCAAAGCCATCCCCCATCCCCCACAGCACCCATGCCATTTTCCTACATTTGTGGACCTTTTTAAAAAAAAGGCAAATGGTACAAACTGAACAAATCAGCCAAAGTATATCTGTTAGAAAACTGTGGGAGGTCCTGAGGGCTACAGGGGGAGTGTAAGGGTAAAATGAGGAGCGCAAGACCTACAGAAGAAAGGGGAGAGAGAGAACAAGACAGATCTATAGAAAGAGACAGTGGGATGAGAAAATGAGCTGGAGGCAAACATAAGTGTGGGACAAAAGTGAAAGAGTGCAAGAGAAACAGAAAGGCAAAGCTCGATTAACAGTTTAGGAGCATTTTGACTAGCATCCAGTTTGTAACTCACTCCTCGTTATCCAGTATTCTATATTTAAACCACCCAAAGCCCTTTATTAGGTTCCAGTTTGAAACTCGCTCCCAGCTTTTCATTATTCTTTGCATAAACCATCCAGAGCCCTCGATTAGTTTCTAATCTATACCCTCAGTATCCAGAATTCTATAAATAAATCACCCAAACCTTTCAATTAGATTCCACTCTGTAACTCACTCCCGGTATCCATTTTTCTAAATATAAACCATCCAGGTCCCTTGTTTAGATTCCAGCCTGTAACTCACTCCTGAACAAGTTCCCTTTAAGCTGCATGGCTGCAGAAATCTCCTGCACACACCACACACAAATCAACCCCTTTAAATTACACATATGCGCAAGTCGCACAAAAAAAATTTGAGGGCCCACACACTTAAACAAATCGCCCGCACACTACAAAAATGAATTGAAGCATATGTTGCTCCCAAATACCCGTTATTCTATATGTAAACCACGGGAGCCCCTTGATTTAATTCCAACATGTAACTTACTCCTCAATATTATTCTATATATGAAGCATACAAGCCTCTTGATTTAAGTCCAACCTGTCACTCACTCAAGGGGTGTCTATTATTTTATATGCAAACCATATGAAGCGTTTGATCAGATTCCTTAAAAGCAACTCCCTGGGTATCTGTTATTTTATATATAAACCATACAAAACCCTTGATTAAATTCCAGTCTGTAACTCATTCCCAAGCTGCCTGTTATTTTATATATAAACCATCTGAAGCCCTCGATTAGATTCCATCCTGTACCTCACTCTCTGTAACCATTAATCTACATATAAATCATACAAATTCTTTGCTTATTTCCAGCCTGTAACTTAACTCCCAGGGTGTCTGTTGTTGCACCTATAAACAATCTAAATACCTTAATTACACCACAGTCTGTAGCTCAATCCTGGGAAATACAATTCTCTGATGGTATTAAGATTCTTAAAAAAAATCCAAATCTTTCAAAAAGCAGCAAGGTAGAATAGCGCCTGATTCAGAACATCAGGATTTGCACACTCTCTCCACTGTGTGCTCATCTACTTACACACTCGCACACCTGTGCATTCATTCACTTGCACGCTTGCCCACCTGTATGTTGGCTCATTCGCTTGCTAGCTTACCTGTGGGCTCACTTACCTGTTGGCTGTCTGGCACGTTTATTATTTGGTCCAAACTCTTTTCCACTGGCAGGGCTTTTCTCCCCATGGCTCTCACAACACTCCGATCAGACAGCACCAACTTAAACAGCACAAAGTCGACACACAACATAATGGTCAGGAGCACTGCGAGTGAGGCCGCCATTTGCCTCCGTGTATGTTGCTGTCCACAGCAAGACAAATATAAATATAAATAGGATATTATAAATTTTTGCTTTTTCCTTCCTCCCAAAGTATGGATTCGATTTGTCTTGCTGCTTCTGAATTGGAGATTTTAGATAGCGTTTACACTGGGATTGGTAGGTTCCTATACAGAGAAGTCCAAGACTCACTTTCAGTTGAACCTCATATTCGGAGATTTTCTTCTACATGCTGTTATTTTTGATCCACAAGCTACGTCCTTAAATAAACTTGTAAAAGGAAGAATAGAATTATCTTCCAAAGAAAATGATCTTTCTTTGGTGTTCCTATTTTCCTATAAGCAAGATTCACTTGTGCCTCGATTCGCTATTTGTGGGCCTGGTCTGATTGCGCCTTTAGATAAAACGTCAAAGAGAACTGATCTCCCACTGCTTTAAAGAAGAGCTTTGGAAAGACACTCTGGATGCAAACTCAGTTCAGGCAAATGAACACTTTCCACATCATTATTAACAATGAAACCTGGAAGGAGCCTTGCTTTGAGAATCAGCCTTCTCTCTGAGGTGATGGCGAGACCCGCTGATGTTTGCCTCTCCTCTTAACCTCAGGTGACAGTGCTGTCCTGGCATATTCTGCCTCCCATCTCCTTCGGTTGAACATGTAAAGGTTTCTTTCTGCCTCTGTCTCTGCCTCTTGTGGCGTTGCCCTGTGTAAATATCTGACCTTCTGTCAAGCTGATGCTCAGGTTCCCGCCTCAGCCCTGCCAGACAACAACAGGCTGCTTCTCATTCCACACCTACTTCAAGTTACAGAACTTAACTGTGTAACAGCCGCACTGCTCAGCAATACCATTCCTTGTCATTTTTCATACACAAGGTAAAAAGGAACTCTTCATTCTCATCCAGTGTTGTGCAGCCTGAGTACATCTTGTTTTCAGCTCCTGAATATGTACAATCCATCTGAGTTAAAAAGAATGATTCAGTCCTGTCCAGTACTGTATGGTTTAATATATGTCTCAGTATTAGCTCCTGTAAATTGCAGTCATTTTTATCCTGCATCTGACCACTGAGAATATGAGGAGACCTGTAGTCTTTGATAATCCCTCCTATTATTAATCACCAAATCATCAGTGTTGACACCGAAGTATAAATCTTCTGACTGCATCCTCCTGACTTGGACCCTTGACCGCTGGGAACATGTCTCAGATTCTTGATTACAGTCAACTACAGTCCATTAACAACAGTGGATGGATAATAATGGACCGTGTGATTCCTTCATGTCAGACAGATGGTATACAAATCTTTAACAAGTTAACTATTGTCACCAATATTTGGGAAAGACAGTTCAAGCATCAAGGTGGAATATTTTCCTAACACTGAGAATAGTTTCACGAGGATGCTGCATTACCAGAATTGCCGATGAGGTGCGCAAGGAAGATGATGGAGCAGATCTTCAGGGTGCGTGTTTGAACATGAAGCGTGCTGCAGGCAGAGTGCTAATGGGGAGATCGGGCACAGTGAAGCGAGATGGAGGACCTGAATCCCAACGCAAAGGACAGCAATTGTTCAATGTGCAAAATCCAGCCAGGATGTGAACTAAAGGGAGGAATATAAACTACTGTCCAGGAACACTCCACAGAGTCACTTTGTGAAGCACAAAGTTCTTCCAAGGAGCGATTATGCCTCAGTGGTTCTCAAAGTTTTCCATCCATAGGCCACTGAGGTGAGGTATAATACCCCATGAACCATCTACCAGCTCCGACCTCACCCGCTTTGCCTTACCACCACAAAAAAAACTCATCAGAATGAATGGAAAGAAGGGCGCTGCTTTTGTTGAGACACCAATGAGGTCATAATAAAAACAGAAAGTGCTGGAAATACTCTTAAAGTCTGGCAACATTATTGGAGAGAGAAACAGAGTTAACATATCGAGTCGAATTTGACTTTTCTTCAGAACTGAGAGAAGGTAGAAAAATGATGGGTTTTATGGCATTGAAAGGTGGGGAGGAGGAAGAAAAAAAGAGAAGATCTGGGATAGGATATAGAGATTAAATGGCAAAGATGTAAAGGAACAAAGGGCAAAGGGAGGGGAAAGTGTGAGCATAGAAGTACAGGAAATGTGTTGGGCATGGTTGACAGCCATACTGCTAATGGTCTAAATGTTTTATCATGTTTGTCATTGTCCACTTCGCAACGACATTTTTGGCTAATTTGGCAAAATGATCAGTGAAAAATGGGGCATACATTTTCAACAGTCGCTGGGGTTAATTTTGGCACAATGGTGATGATACTGCATTTCCACAGGCAAGAAACCTTGCCAACTTGACATGGTTTGCTGGGGATATGTGTCAGCAGACATTGAGTGCGACAGGTCTGTGAGCAATTGCCCCTTACTTTCCCTCACCAATCAAAAATAATGTGGCTGAAAGTATTTCAGCACTTTTTCTTCCAAGGGATGTGGTCGGCACTGACAAAGGCATTGTCCATCCTCACTTGCCCTGAAACTGAATGGTTTTCCAGGCCATTTCTGAGGGATTTAAGGTCAACCACGTGGGACTGGAGTCTAGTAGATTCCAGGCTAGGTAAGGATGACAGGCTAAAGAACATTAGTGAACCAGTTGGGTTTTGTAATGGTCCCAGTCTAGTGACCCTGGTGAGCTTTAACATGGCCAGGATGCTGGTTGATTCCCAGTTAAGATGGGATCACCACAATTTCCAGCAGAGCAAACTGACCTTGCCTCCTTAATAGACCAGGGGTCTTCCATGGGCACTCATGGGTGTTCCCATCGGAAATAGCCATGGATTCTCTTTTGGGTAGAGATTTGGTATCTGTAGATTCTGCTTGATTTTGACCCTATACTAAGCCTCTCTCATGTGATTTAAACCTACTTGCCCTCATCATCCTGCGCCCACCACACATTGCATCTCAGACTGCAAGGAAATTCAGGGTTGGTTCCTTCATTTGAGTGAATTGGATCAATTTCTGCCACCAAGAACCATGACTGGACAATAGCTCCCCTACTGACTTGGAAGTACAAATAACAAATAAGAAGATATAAAAAGCCAGTGCAAGGCAAAAAGAATGTAGATTTTAATTAATTGATGAAAACACAAGTCTGCAACAAGCTGTAGAACAGGACACAACTCAATGGAAATCATATCACAGGTAACAAAATCACTATTTCTAGTTCATTAATAATCTCACTCAGACCAAATAAATAGGACATGATGTTTTTCTTGGGTATTTATATTGGACAGCTCTTCACTAAGAAATGCACAATTCTAGAAACCTGGCAGTGGGATGGGATATCTGCAAGCGTTGACCACAGTTGGTGTGCTGACCAGTGAGCCAACTTGTCCAGCCTTGTTGACCTGTCTAGTGTAGAATGCTCTCCAGTAAGGAGATATCAGGCTAGATAGCAACCATAGTTTTCCTATAGTCACACTGGGAGCCCAGAACATCCTGCCTCTTAAAAGGCAGCAGGTAACAAATGTAAACATATGTAAAAGGGCAGGAATAGATCACCTAGTCCACCCAGCCTATCCAACCAGTTATGGTGGAGTCTCAATCAACTCATCAGTCAGGAACTCACTCTCTCCTGAGGAACAGGGGAAAACAGAAGGGACAAAAACATTAGGCCAGTTTAGGAGGGGAAAAACTCTCGAAAATTTCTCCCTGAAGACAATCAAACAGGCTCCAGAAGACTGCAGTGACTCTGACCAATAATCCCAGTTAGTTCTAGTCTAGATTCTAGAACTTTGTGTGACCCCTTTTTTGTCACAATATGGGTCAACATAAAAATAAGAAATGTGTTTAACTGTTAACCTTCTCCAGAAAGTTATGATCAAAATTTACAACGTATGATCAAAAAAAATGGACTTATGTTGCCTCACTGCTTCATGTTAATCCTTTGGATAAAAACCAGAAAGTCATCACCGACTACAAAATTCACAAGAAGTTGGTTCTACAGTGATAGTTCTCTGTTACTGACTGAAATAATGACAATCTAATTAAATTCTTGTACATCCACAGGCTGACCTGTCGCTCGTCATTTGTCACAACCTCAGGACATCTCAAATGTTTTACAGCCAATGTGCTTTTTTTTGAAGTGTAATCACTTATAATGCAGAAAGTGTGGCAGGCAATTAGTGCACAAGGACTTACAAACAGCAATGTGTTAAATGACTGGATAGTCTGTTCTTAGGTGTTGGTTGAGGGATAAATGTTGTCCAGTTATTCGGGGGCACTCTCCTCTTCTTGCTCGAATAGTGCCTTGGGTTCTTTTACATTCAGCTGGGAGGGCAGACCTTGCTGTTGCTTAATGTCTCAGCTCAGAGATGGTACACCCAACAATGCTGCAATAAAGGAGGATGATAGCAGGGTGGCAATATAACTAGACTAGTAATCCCAAAACCTGTGCTAATGCTCTGCGGAGATTCAAAGCCCACTATGACAGCTGGTGGAATTTCAATTCAATTAATAAATCTGGAAAATAAAGTGAGTGTCAGTAATGCTGACCATTGATTGTTGTAAAAACCTATCTGGGGTTCACCTGGGGAGAGGAACTTGTAGGTGCTCCCATGCATCTGTTGCCCTTTTCTTTCTAGGTGGTAGAGGTCACAATCTCGGAAGGTGCTTTCTAAGGAACCTAGGTGATTTCCTGCAGTGCATCTTGTATATGGTACACACTGCTGCTACTGTGTGTTGGTGGTGGAGGGAGTGAATGTTGAACATGGTGGATAGGGTGCCAATCAAGCAGGTTGCTTTGTCCTGATAGTGTTGAGCTTCTTGAGTGTTGTTGGAACTGCACTCATCCAGGCAAGTGGACAGTATTTCATCACACCCCTGACTTGTGCCTTGTAGATGGTGGACAGACTAAGGGGAGTCAGAAGGTGAATTACTCTCTGCAGAGTTCCCAGCCTCTGACCTGCTCTTGTCCAGTTCAGTTTCTGGTAAATGGCAACCCCCCAGGATGTTGATAGTGGGGTATTCAGTGATAGTAATGCCATTGAATATCAAGGGGTGATGGTTAGATTCTCTCTTGTTGGAGATGGTAATTGCCTAGCACTTGTGTGGTGCCAATGTTACTTTCCACTTGTTAGTCCAAGACTGGGTATTGTCTAGGCTTTGTTGCATATAGACATGGACTGCTTCAAAATCTGAGGAGTCATGAATGGTGCTGAACATTGTGCAATCATCTGTGAACATTCCCACTTCTGACCTTATGGTGGAGGAAAGGTCATTGATGAAACAGTTGAAGATGGTTGGGCCTAGGACACTACCCTGAGGAGCTGCAGCAGTGATGTCCTGGAGCTGAGATGATTGACCTCCAACAATCATAACCATGTTCCTTTGTGCTAGGTATGACTCCAACCAGTGGAGAGTTTTCCAGCTGATTCCCATTGATTTCAAAATTGCTAAGGCTCCTTGATGCCACACTTAGTCAAATGTTGCCTTGATGTCAAGGGCAGTCACTCTCATCTCACTTCTAATCCTACTCTACTTCTCAGCCATATTCAATCCTACACAGCTTCATTATTGGTAAGGATTCTGAATGTTGAACCCAGGGAATAGAACTTGCCATTAGCAGTCATGCTACCATTATGAGTCACTGACTTAGTTAGTTTCGTTCTGCTAGCAATATTTCTTTAACAATCTGCTGTGCTTTCTGATTTACAACTGAGACTCAGAAGGTGGTGACAATGGTTATCAGAGGTTGGTACTATAGTATTGAATATTGTCCATAAGTGTTTATTTGTTTCCTTGATCTACTGCTTGGCAAAATAGGATTATATAACTGATATGCCAACTCCTTTCTATTCCTGTTCACACAGTTTGTTTGGGGCTTGAAGCAGCTCATCTGGAGCTGGATGAAGTTATCCTCTACATGAGATCTCAGCTCCTAAATGCAGAAGACTTTAGACCTAAACACATGATTTAGCAGTATGTTTCTGGCGCAACAAGGAAGGAGGAACTTGAGTATTGCCGAAAAAAGAGACATGTTGAAGCTTTTCGTCTTCAGGACACTTCGCAAGAGTACAAATATTGGAGGATGGCAACCATTTATAACGTATGTGAAGAGAGTGCTAATTGGTTGGCAAGTGGAATCTGATTGGTAGAGGCGTTGCCATGGAGAATGCACCAGTGATGGTGACTGACGGTTAACTGCCAAGCATTGTTTGAAATTTAAACCAGTGAAATTTGACCCTGATTGGTCAAAGCATTGCCCTGAGGAATGAGCCAGTGAATGGCTGTCACTTATTTTGTTTAGCTGAAACAGGCACAAGGAGAAATTGCTGGATCTGGTCCTGGGGAAAGAGGTTGGTCAAATGAGTCAAGTGTCAGTAGGGAAACATTTAGGGAACAATGATCATAGTATAATAAGATTTAGATTAGATATGAAGAAGAACGAAGAGCAACCCAGAATAAAAATACTTAACTGGAGAGCTAAATTCTGTGCAAAAAGGGCAGATCTGTCCCAATATCACAACCACCTCCTCTTTCATTATGCATTTGCCAGCATCTTCCTCCTTGGTAAAGGTAATATTAAAAATATTAATTTAATGCCTCAGCCATGTCCCCTGCCTCCATACGTAAATCTTCTTTTTGGTCCCTGATTAGCCCAACCCATCCTCTCACTATCCTTTTACTAATTACCTGCCAATAGAAGACAGTGGGAGAATTTGGGTGAATTGGAATCAAAGATAATAAAAAATCAAATAATAAGCTGGTTTTAAAGATACGATGGTTCAGCTACAGTCAAGGTATATTCCCAAGAGGGAAAAGGGAGATGGTAAACAAAGTCAGAGCTCCCTGGATGTTGGAAGAGATTCATCAATAAGATGAAGCAGAAATAGGAAGCATTACAATAAACATCAGGTGGATAATACAAGTGAGAATGACATTAAATATGAGAAATTCAGACGGAAAGTGAGAAAGGAAACAAGAGCAGCAAAGAGAGAGAGTATAAGAAGAGACAGGTAGCTAACAAAAAAGGGAATCCAAATGTCTTCTATAGGCATATAAATAGTAAAATGTAAAAATCATCCCATTAGATGGGCAAAAAATTGATAAAGTGAAGGTGTTAGAAAGGTTGGCAGTACCTATAGTTGATAAGTCACTAGGACCAGATCAGTTGCATCCAAGAAAGCCAAGGAAAGTAAGGGTGGAAATTGTGAACATATTGGTCATAATCTTCTAATCCTCCTAAGATACAGAGGAAGTGTCAGAGGCCTGGAGAACTAAAAAAGTTACACACTTGCACAAAATCATCCAGGAAGCTGTGACTTTGTTTACCGCCCCCTGGGATGGTCAAATGGGCAGATAAGTGGCAGATGGAACTTAACCCTGAAAAGTGTGAGGTGATCCACTTTAGAAGGAGTGATCTGACATGGAAATATTCAATGAACAGCATGACACTAGGAATTTCTGAGGAACAAAGGGACCTTGGCTTGTGTGTCCATAGATCTTTGAAGGCGGAGGGGCATGTTAGTTGAGCTGGTGAAAAAGGCATATGGGTCACTTGCCTTTATCAATCAAGGCATAGATTACAAAAGTAGGGAGGTCATGTTGGAATTATATAGAACCTTGGTGAGGCCACAACTGGAGTACTGTGTGCAGTTCTGGTCGCCACATTATATGAAGGATGTGATTACACTGGAGGGGGTGCAGAGGAGATTCACCAGGATGTTGCCTGGGATGAAACATTTAAGTTATGAAGAGAGGTTGGATAGACTTGGCTTTCGTTGGAGCAGAGAAGACTGAGGGGTGACCTGACCGAGGTGTATAAGATTATGAAGGGCATGGACAGGTTGAGTAGGGAGCAGCTGTTCCCTTTAGTTGAAGGGTCAGTCACGAGGTGACATAAGTTCAAGGTGAGGGGCAGGAGGGTTAGGGAGGATGTGAGGAAAAACTTTGTTACCCAGAAGGTAGTGATGGTCTAGAATGTGCTGCCTGGGAGGGTGGTGGAGGCGGGTTGCCTCACATTCCTTAAAAAGAACCTGGATGAGCACTTGACACGTCATAACATTCGAGGCTATGGGCCAAGTGCTGGTAAATGGGATTAGGTAGGTAGGTCAGGTGTTTCTCACATGTTGGTGCAGACTCAATGGGCTGAATCGCTTCTTCTGCACTGTGTGATTCTGTGATCCTGTGATTCTGTGATTCCCCCTCTTGGGAATGTACCTCCACTGTAGCCAAACCATCTTATCTTTAAAAGCAGCTCATTATTTGATCTTTTGTTGTCTTTGATTCCAATTCATCCAAATTATCCCACTGTCTTCTATTGTAAGTATATACCCAGCCACTACAGGCCAGTCAATTGAACTTCGATAGTAGAAACACTTTTAGAAATGTAAATCGAGGACAAAATTAACCCTGATTTGGAAAAGTGTGAATCAATTAAGGAAAGCTAACATATTTGATGAAGGCAAATTGTGATCAAATAACAGGGAGAGTTGAAGGTGGCGCTATAGTTGATGTGGTAGTTAAGGACTCCTAAAAGGCATTTGATAAAGAGCCACATAATAAACTTGCCAGCAAAATTGAAGCCCATGGAATGAAAGGGACAGTGGCAGATGGATACAAAATTAACTGAGTGACAGGAAGCAGAGAGCATTTTTGTTTGTTTTTTGTTTTTTGGACTAGATGAACTGGGGTTCCCCAAAGGTCAGTACTTGGACTACTACTCTTCTTGATATATATTAATGACTTAGACTTAGGAATAAAGAGCACAATTTCAATAATTTGGAGATGACTGTGACGAGGATAGTGATAGAATTCAAGGGGGCAGAGACAAACAGGTGGAATGGGCAGACACGTGGAAGGTGAAATTTAATGCAGAGAAGTGTGAAGTGATTCATTCCGGTAGGAAGATTGAGGAAAGGCAATATCATATAGAGGATACAATTCCAAAGTGGGTGTAAGAGCAAAAGGACCTGGGGGTATATGTGCACAAATCATTGAAGGTGGTATGATAGGTTGAGGAAGTGGTAAATAAGGCATGTGGGATGCTGGGCTTTATAAATAGAGGCATACAGTACTAAAGGAAGGAGGTTCTGGAACTGGAATATTGTGTTCAATTCTGGAGACTGCACCTTTAGAAGGATGTGAAGGCTTTGTAGAGGGTGCAGAAAAGATTAATAAGAATATTTTTGGGGGTGAGGGGCTTCAGTCATGTGGATAGGCTGGGGAAGCCAGGGTTGTTCTCCTTCAAGAAGGTTATGAGGAGATTTCGTGGAGGCATTCAAAATCATGAGGGGTTCAGAAAGAGCAGATAGAGAGAAACTTCCCATTGGTGGAAGGGTCAAGAATTAGAAAGCACAACATTGACAAAAGAATCAAAGGTGACAAGAGAAAAAAACATTTTACACAGCAAGGGCTTAAGGTCTGGATTGCACTATCAGAAAAGGTGGTGGAGAAAGATTCAGTTTTGGCTGGTGAAAGGGGGTTGACAAGCTCCTGAATTCAAAGATTTGTAGGTCTACGGGGAAAGGGTAGGTGACTAAGACTAGCTGTGATGGTCTTGCAGCGAGCTGGCATGGAGAGAACAGGCTGAATGGCTTCCTTCTGTGCTGTAACTAATCTGTTATTTTATGATTCTATGAGATCTAAGCAACTGCACACGAGATCTCAACTCCAATGCACCAGGCAACCGTTTGAATCAGTCGTTTGTATTATTTGAATTGCTGGAAGTTTGTTTTTACTTTGAGTGTCAATGGCATTGCAGAGATGCTGGCTGACAGACCCAAGAAGCTGGGCAAAGTTATTTGTGGACAGAATGATGTATATACAACCTCTGTTAGTGTGGCCATGAAGATACATCTCAGGGACGATAGTGTGTATCACTGTCTTTCTGTATCTACCATTAGCCCTCACTCACTCCCTCTCTTTACGTCTCTGTATCTTTGATTTTCTATCTCTACCTTTTTGTTTTTTTATGTTTTTATTTAATTATGAAATATGGATGTTGTTGGCAAAGCTGGCATTTATTGTCCACCTGACTTGTCCTTAAGAAAGTAGTGTGAGCTTTGATAAATCTCATTGGTAAGTTTAAACCTTAAAAGCACTGAAATTCGGTGTTGCTGAGTGATTTCACTCAACAATCCTCTCTTCACTAAAATAAAATTGGTTCCACAGCTGAACCCATAATTACACTGAGATAAAAATAAAAAAACTGCGGATGCTGGAAATCCAAAACAAAAGCAGAATTACCTGGAAAAACTCAGCAGGTCTGGCAGCATCGGCGGAGAAGAAAAGTGTTGACGTTTTGAGTCCTCATGACCCTTCCACAGAACTAGGTGAATCCAAGGAAGGGGTGAAATATAAACTGGTTTAAGGTGTGTGTGTGTGTGTGTGTGTGTGTGTGGGGGGGTGGGGGGTGGGGGGGTTAGTTGGGTGGGGTTGGGTGGGGGGGAGAGAAGTGGGGGGGGTGTGGTTGTAGGGACAAGCAAGCAGTAATAGAAGCAGATCATCAAAAGGTGTCACAGACAACAGAACAAAAGAACACATAGGTGTTGAAGTTGGTGATATATATCTAAAAGAATGTGCTAATTAAGAATGGATGTCCTCACTTATCACCCCACCAGCCTCCGCATTCAAAGGATCATCCTCCGCCATTTCCGCCAACTCCAGCATGATGCCACCACCAAACACATCTTCCCTTCACCCTCCCCTGTCGGCATTCCATAGGGATCGTTCCCTCCGGGACACCCTGGTCCACTCCTCCATCACCCCCTACTCCTCAACCCCCACCTATGGCACCACCCCATGCCCACGCAAAAGATGTAACACCTGCCCTTTCACTTCCTCTCTCCTCACTGTCCAAGGGCCCAAACACTCCTTTCAAGTGAAGCAGCATTTCACTTGCATTTCCCCCAACTTAGTCTACTGTATTTGTTGCTCCCAATGCGGTCTCCTCTACATTGGAGAGACCAAACATAAACTGGGTAACCGCTTTGCAGAACACCTGTGGTCTGTCCGCAAGAATGACCCAAACCTCCCTGTGGCTTGTCATTTCAACACTCCACCCTGCTCTCCTGCCCACATGCCTGTCCTCGGCTTGCTGCATTGTTCCAGTGAAGCCCAACGCAAGCTGGAGGAACAACACCTCATCTTTCGACTAGGGACTTTACAGCCTTCTGGACTGAATATTGAATTCAACAACTTTAGGTCCTGAACTCCCTCCTCCATCCCCACCCACTTTCTGTTTCTTCTCCCTTCCTTTTGTTTTTCCCCCGATAAATTACACTGAGATGTGTGGGTGTTTGGCACCATCAAGTGGCCAACTCTGGACTTGCAACATCGCCAAGGGTTCTGCTGTCACTCTTTTTGCGAATGGATGGAGAGGCTGTACAGACCGAGAGAAGTTGACTGACACTGACATCCAAACTGACCAACTCTGTCACCCAAACTGACCGACAGCTGAAACCAAACTGATCAACAGTCACACCAAGACCTGGCAGCCCCCAGAAAAGCTCTGGCAATCCCTTATCATCCATGATTTCCTGAAGGTGTAATGAAGGTGTGGGATTGGTCTGAGGATGTCACAGCACACAGGCAAGTCGTGACATATACCCGACATTCAATCACATTTATTGTATGGAAAAAAATCCTTAAATAATTTAATAAAAAGGCAATGGTGAGTTTAGAAATTTCTGAAGGGGTACAAGAGGGCTGAAACTAGGGATTTAATTTTCTAAGGAGGACCTGAGGCTTGTTCTGAGAGTAGGTTTTGATTTTTTGGCAATTTATTTTGTGTATTTCTTTATTCATTCGGAGCCTGCTGTATTTCTGCTTTTGAAACCAATACAATAGTCTCCTCAAGGCTTAAAGATATTTCAAAAATGAAAAGGTGGGAAGTTTTGTAGGTTTTGATGCAATTTGTACAGAATTACATAGAATTTTAAAGCACAGAAACAGACCATTCGGCCCAACAGGTCGATGCTGGTGTTCATGCTCCACACAGGCCCCCCCTCCCACTTTACTTCATCTAACCCTATCAACATATCCTTCTATTCCTTTCTCCCACATGTGTTTATCTAGCTTCCTCTTAAATGCATTGATGCTTGCTGTCCCCAACTACTCCTTGTGGTAGCAAGTTTATATTCGAATCACTCTCAGGTTAAAGACGTTTCTCCTAAACTCTTTATTGGACTTATTTTTGCCTATCTTATATTCACTGCCCCTAGTTTTAGAATTCCCTCAAGTGGAAACATTTTCTCTGTCTACCCTATCAAACCCTTTCATTAGTTTCAAGACCTCTCTCAGGTTCACCCCTCAGTCTTCTCTTCTCCAGAGACAAGGGCTCCAGACTGTTTGGCCTTTCCTGGTGGTTATAGCCTTTCAGTTCTGGTATCATCCTTGTGAATCTTTTTTGCCTCTCCTCCACTACTCCTATATCCTTTTTATAACATAGAGACCAGGGTAAAGTTAAAACAAATGGAACAACAACCTTCTAGTAATAGAATGGATCAAAGCATTTAACTGTTTACTAACTATTGCCATCAACAGTAATTTCCGGATGATTTTTTCTCTATTACTTGTTGAAAAGGCTTATTTTCTTCTACTGGAAATAAGACTTATTACAGCCTTCAATCATTAAAATATAATAAACTTCTCAAGAACATGAGTTTCAGATCAGGTCACAGGGAGTTGTGTTCTTCACTAACTGTTTCTATTCTGGGGACCAACAATCCAATATCCTCTTTATTATTAATGTCACTCTTTATACTTCCCTTTGGCTGGTGACTGTTACTCTGGAATAGCTAAAGCATCTTAACCATGATTGCACAATTAAACTGAAAACTGCTAAACTACAGAACATAACCCACATCACGTTTCAAAGTAGTACACTAGTGTCAAATCAGAAATACGGGACTTGCACTTCCTGTTCAGAGAGACATCTACATTGGAAGGGGGGGATTGGGCCTGTTGGGGCAGGGGGGTAGTCCTGTTTCAGGGTTTGGATCTGTTCAGGTGGGGTGGTTGTGTCAACTTTGGGGTCTTGGGTCTGTTTGGGGCAGTTGGGTCTGCTTGGGGAATGAGGTCTGTTTGGGCGTGTCTGTTGGATGGTAGGGGGTCTGGGATGCATTGCAGTTGATGAAAATTGGAGACATGCATGGAGAGATCCCAGTGGTGGGGAGTGACATTCAGGTTAGCTTGAGAGACCAGTGGGGTATTGGGAGGGGAGAAGAACTCCTGCTTCTGCTGGCCCACAAAGAGTGCTGGAAAAGCACTTAACTGCTGGACCTGGCCCTTCTCCCTTCCCTTCCTGGTTTCCTGAGCTTGCAGCCTTAGATTTAAAACACAGCTACAATCTGAACCTCGCAACCTCATTAAAATATTTAAATTAGAAACTTGCATCTGGAAAACAGGTAAATCATCTACTCCACAACACACCTACAACTTGCCTACAACATGCCTAACTTAAATCTGGAAGTGGATTTCTTGTTTTTGAATGTTTAACCCCATCCCCATCCATCCTGGAGGCCTCGATGTGAGGGATTTCCCCATGTGTGCTTTTTGCCAGTTCCTTATGGAAGCAGTTTAAAGGTACAGGGATGTGACTGAGTCTAAGCACAACAGCTGTCACCCAGACAAGATTTCATGCTATCAATCTGGTCTGAATTTGAACACAGAGTTTAGTGCTGAAAATGAATCAACTACGTCTCCTTGTATCTGGTGTTACCGTACCTTCCCAATTGGCTAGACTTCACGATTACAAAATGAGTAGACTGAAATTCCTGATGAAGGGAGAGTTTATTTAACAATACAGGAAAAAAAACATTAGATCCTTGTCTGTTGATAGTAAGTTCAGTGCACACAAACAATTCAGGCAGACACAGAGGCGATACCATTAAACTGAAGCTGATATCGCCCAAAGAGAATGAAGAATGATTGCTCTGAGCTGCATTGCGAATCACTGGGTGGTCAATGGAGAAAGCGTGACTGACTCATTGTGGGGCCTGGCAACGGCCAAGGCGATAGATTTCGGGGAAATCTGTAATGAAAGAAGATTTCAATGAGGTGGCAATAATTGGACGTCCTGGTGTTTCTGCTATTGTGACTCAACAGCATGTGATTTCCACCCGCTCATTACTATGGAGGGAAAGTCAGAGGCTGAAAGCACTTATGGAATCAAAGTGACGTTCATGCCGGCTCCCTACAACCACCTCCCCACTGTCCCCCACCCGGTTCCCCCACCCCCAACCCCCACCTACCACCACCCTCATCCCTGTAGCCATACAATTTTTTTCTCTTCAGGTGTTTGTCCAACTCCCTTTTGAAATCCTCAATTGAACCTGTCTCCATCACACCATCAGGCAGTGCATACCAGATGTCAACCACTCTGCACAACCAAGATTTTCCTTACGTCGCCTTTGCTCTTTTGTCATCCACTTTAAATCTGTGTCCTCTAGCTCTCAATCCTTCCACCAATGGAAATAATTTCTCCCTGCCCCTCCAGGCACACATGGTTTTGAACAACTTTATCAAATCTCCTTTCGACCTTCTCTATTCTAAGGAGAACAACCCCAACTTCTTCAGTCCTCTCTCAAACCTTCAGGTCCTTTCTAAGATGCAGTTGGACAGAATTGGACACAATACTCCAGTTGAGGCTGAGTCGGTGTTTATAAAGATTCAAAATAATTTCCTTGTTTTTGTACTGCAGGCCTCTATTTACAGAGTGCTGAGGGAACCCAGTTGATGTATAATTTGTTCTTTCCATGGCTTTCTACCATCTGTGACCCACCCTGAACAGGATTTTAGAAGCTGTGTCACACATTCCATAGCCCACACTAAACTGGAAGGGTAGTGGAGATCTGGAATGCCCAATCTGTTGAGCCTAGGGGTCAATTGAACATTTCAAAACTGAGTTTGATAGGTCAGCATTTGATAAGCTTGTTAAAGGTTGGGAACCAAGATGGGAAAATGGTCATGACCTAATTGAATGGCAGAAGAGGCTCGAGGGCCTAAATGGTCTCCTCCTGTTCCTGTGCTGCTAAGATGGAAACTGTTGGTGATACACTCTGGGACTGGGTGGAAACAGTGGGTCAGACACTGTCCTTTCACACTCTGGTACTGGGTGGGACAGTGGGTCAGACATTGTCCTTTCACACTCTGGGACTGGGTGGGACAGTGAGTCAGATACTGTCCTTTCACACTCTGGGACTGGGTGGGACAATGAGTCAGACACTGTCCTTTCACACTCTGGGACTGGGTGAGACAGTGGGTCAGACACTGTCCTTTCACACTCTGGGACTGGGTGAGACAGTGAGTCAGATACTGTCCTTTCACACTCTGGGACTGGTTGGGACAGTGGGTCAGACACTGTCCTTTCACTTCCACGTCAAGTTCTGCTAACCCGCCACCCCTCTTCTCACTGAGTTACTTCAGCTTTCGAACCCTTAACAATTCCAATTTAAAATTCTCATATGTTATGTCCTTGCCCCTCCCATTCTCTGTAACGTCCTGGAGCCCTACAATGCACTGAGAACTCTGCGTTCTTCCTACTCCAATGAACTCTCCATTTCTACCTTCCTTTCAGCTGCTGAAACTCACTGCTCTGGATTTTCCCCCCTCAGCTCCTCTGCCCTTTCATATTCTCTCCTCCTTAAAGCCCTCCTCAAACCCTAGCTCTGTGACCAAGCTTTCTGGTCACTCGTCCTTCAATTTCCTTCTTTTGCTTGGTGTCAATCTTTTGTCATTAAGCTTTTGTAAAGCACCTTGGGCTGTTACTTTATGTTACAGGTGCTGAATAAATACAAACTTGTTATTTCCATCTATAATGTTCCTCTAATTCACTTCCTTCCAAGGCTGAAGATACTAAATTATTCTAGGAGATGGAACAGCCTGAGAAGGAGGAAAGAAACTGCCTCTTTATCCTTGTATTCAGGGATTCCAGGCTCCCAGTTTACTCTCTGCAGCTCTGAATTAAAATAGTCGTTTCGGTAATATTTACCAGGAGGTTCACAGGTGTAGAGGCCTTCCATTGCTGTGATGTATCCTTCACCCAGTAATTGTTTGAAATTTGTGGTGGTGGGCACTTCAATCAGACACTGCGCCCAGTCTGAAAACAAGAGACCCTTGCCATGAAACTTAGTTGAATTGAACATTGCGAACTGATCCTCTTCAGATCCACCACGCCCGTGTTTGAGCTGCAATAGGAAAGAATCGATTAACTGGTGGTGGAAGAAAACATACTCCTGTAGTCTCCACATGAACTATCTTCTATCATCAGGATGTGTAGAGACACTGATGGACATCGATATCTAACATGCATTGAATTAAGCTAGCCGGTCCCACACAGTATGCTGCTCACACATTGATGGCTGGGATTTGACCTTTCCTCAGCAACTCTCTCTGATTGGCAGCAAGTCTCTTTTTTGAGGTTGGAGACTGGATATCACTGGGCAGTGTTACATTTAAATAAACCACAATGCAACATTCAGAGTTGGGTCAGGTTTGCTCCACCAGGTGGAGATCAGGTACAGTATGGATTAGATACAGAGAAAGTTCCCTCTTAACACTCCCATTAAATACTCCCAGGGCAGGGGCAGCAGGAATCAGATACAGCGTAAAGCTTCCTCTATACTGTCCCATCAAATACCACACCAATCTGAAACAATTGTAATGAGCTGAAGTCAATCCCAAAGATCGACACTTATTACAATCAATCACTTAGAATGGGTACATGCAAGCTCCCCAAAAGATTGCATTGAGTGCAGGTAAACCCCCAATACTCACTTGTTGCTCTTTTAAAAACTGCAGGACTTGATCCCTTGATTCTGCACGGGATGCAACAGTTTGAGCTGGTACTTGTGCTAAATGACATGTCTTGTATTCTGTCACTAGAGCCTGAGTGCCATTTAAACACAATAACCTGAAATCACTGGACCTGAGACCTGTAGCCCATTTCTCCTGTGAATTACCTTTAAGAAGAAACATTGATTGTATTAATGTAGAGCAGTGGCACAAAGGTTAAAAACCTTACCTGTATAGCTGTTCTCATTGTAGCCCAGGCCCCTTGTCACATCACAGTTTGATTCGTCACATAAAAAAGAACCACTCAGGAAAGAGACCCTTTAATGTTTAGTTGTTCTGTGATTGATCATGTGAGTCTGTTTGCCATTGATGTTCACTGTACTTGATTGGTTATGCCTGGGTGCTGACTCAGAGAAAGGTAAGCAAACTGTAGAAAGAGCTGGAAGCTACACCTGAAGCATGGAGTAGACACTTTAAAGCACAATAAAACCTATTATACACATAGGTCTAAATTATCTGATCCTGCCCACCATGAGAACCATCGCAGGCAGGACAGAAAATTTGATGGACAAGCAAGAGGTCCATTGACTTCAGATGGGAATTTCCAGTCCCACGACAGGCAGGATTGGAAAATCTCACCTACAGAAACTGATGTCATCTCTGCATAGTTCTGAGATACAAAATATATAATAGGTCCCAAGTGTTTTGCTAAAACCCTAAAAGGAAGGCCTCAAAATGGTTAGTAATAAAATGATAAACATTTCTAAGTTCTTGTTCACTTTTGAGAATATCTTGAAACAGGATGTTGAGGCTGTATAAAACTCTTGTACCGGATCAGAAGACTGTTATGGACAACGAAGACCTAACCAGTCCATCTAGCTCAATCAACCAGAATAAAAAGGTCTCCATCACCTCGTGGAGTTGAAATTTCTTTGGGTAGTGACACAGAACAAGTGATAGTGAATTTATTGTCCCTTTGTTTCACATTGTGCCTGCTTTTCATTCCCAGTGACTTGGCAAAGATGAATTTTGCCCCCTTTGTCTGTTGAGTGAGTCTAAGATGTCTGACTTGACATAGAATCCTAGAAATTTACAGCATTGAAGGAGACCATTCCATCAATTGTGTCCTCACCAGCTGACAAGGAGCCATCTAGCCCAATTCTAATTTCTACCTGTCTATCTGTAGCCTTGTGGGTTATGGCACTTCAAATGCATACCAAGTACTTTCAAAATGTTATGAGGGTTTCTGCCCCTACCATCCTTTCAATGTGTTCAAGATTCCCACCGCCCTCTGGGAGAAAAGATTTCCCCTCAAATCCCCTCTGAACATCCTATCTCTTACCCTAAATCTATGCCCCTTGGTTATGGATGCTTCAACACAGTGGAATAAAGCCTTCCTATCCATTCTATCTAGACTCCTCAAAATTTTATACATTTCAATTTGATCTCCTATCATCCTCCTCTGTTCAAAATAAAACAACACTAACCTATCCAATATTTCCTCACAACTAAAATTCTCTAGTCCTGGAAACATCCTCATAAATCTCATCTTTCCTATAGTGAGGTGATCATAACTACATGCAGTATTTCAACTATGGCGTAACTAGTGTTTTATACAGCTCCAGCATAACCTCTCTGCTCTTATGTTCTATGTCTCGACTAGTATCCTGTATGCCTTCTTCACCTTATCCACCTGTCCAGCCATCTTCAGGGATCTGTGGACATGCACTCCAATATCCTTCTGTTCCTCTATACTTCTGAGTCTCCTATCATTTATTGTTTACACTCTTGCCTTGTTAACCTTCCCTAAATGCATTACCTCACACTTCTCTGGATTGAACTCTATTTACCACAGTTCCGCCTACCTGACTAGTCTATTACACGGGTGGATTTTCAATTAAACAGACTGTACCATGGCACTGGGCCCTCAAACGACAGGGAGAGGGTGGCCTCAAAATAATGAGTGAGTGGCGGGATGTCATTATTCTGCACGGACTTCGAGCCTTCCCATATGTTGGTGGAAAATCTCAGGATTTTCCCAATGTTGTTGCAAAAACAATTTTTGCATCACAAAAATGGGCCATGATCCGCAAAGAGTTCACTACCACTGCCTTGACCTGTGGCTTGGTGGCCGCGATCCGGTGTTGTGTGTATTTGCCGCCGATGGCTCACTTTGCAGAGGCTCGGGAGCTGATGACCCCAAGGCGTAAGGTGGTGGCTGTCGGGCTCAGAATAGAGGCAGGGCTGGAGCTGGCAATGCTCGGAGTCAGACGTCTCTTTGACACCTACCGACAAGACCATCCCGACCCCAAACTGGTCAAAGTGGCCAAAGCCTCCAGTCTCTTCATTTACTCTGTCAAATCATGCAAAGGAATTCCCTTGACTGAGGTGGAGGTTGATGAATCAGGAACGAGGAAGGGCCCGATGAAGGACAGGTACTCAAATACTTTACGCTGTTCTCTTAAGCAAATATTTTTTTATTTTCCTTTCCCTGCTTTGAAATTTTCTGTTAAGAACCGTATTTTGAAATTTCAAGTGACTGCCTTGCTAAGTTTGGCCTCATATTTTCACAAGGCATGGTTGTCTGCTTTTAACGAACATAACATAATTTTCCTTTCTACTGACAAGCGTCACATTTTAACACGTCACAGACAGAGCAAGTCACAGCTTTCGCAATGTTTTGTTAAATAATGGTATAGTTGTTAGATGTTTCATAAAAATTTGTTAATATGCTATCATATTAGTTACAACATATTTAAACACATACCGGGGAAAGATTTGAACACAAATACCAGTTTTAATTAAAATCATTTGGAAGGCTTTTGATTTGGAACAAATGTTTTATTTTAGTTTTAGAACTTGCCTAAAAATGAATTCGTTGTGCAGTATTTCACTGATTTGATCATCTCAGTGATTCGTGGTACTCTTGTTCCAAGATACTTTTGTGAGGTTTCACTGAGGGTGGCCTATTCACCATCACTATCATGCTGGATAATATCCTTCGTTCCCGTTACTAACTCTGGACTGAAACTGCCCCACATTAATTATACCAATGTCAAAGAGGCTTTTGAATGAAGGGAGATGGGTAGCAACTTTGTGAAAGGAGCAGGGTAGTAGTGACTGAAAAAGAATAAAGACTTATATTGTGCCTTTCTTGACAGCAGGACATTGCAAATCACTTTACATCCAATGAAGTACTTAATGATGTGTGGAATCTATACCAATATATCAAAGCAAACAAGACCAGACATGCACGGTAACCATTCGGTGAATCTACCATCGTGCTAAATGCGATAGATTTCAAACAGATCTAGGAACTCAAGACTGGGCATCCATGAGGTGCTATAGGCCATCAGCAGCAGCAGAATTGTACTCACCCATAATCTGGATCCTCATGGCCCAGCATAACCCCGACTCTACCATTACCATCAAGCGGGGGGGGGGGGGGGGGGGGGGGGGGGGTGGGGGGGGGATCGACTCTGGTTCATTGAAGAGTGCAGGAGGGCATGCCAGGAGCAGCACCAGGCATAATTAAAAATCAGGTGTAAACCTGATGAAACTACAACACAGGACTATTTGCGTGCCAAACAGCATAAGCAGCAAGTGATAGAGCTAACTAATTCCATAACCAACTGATCAGATCCAAGCTCTGCAATCCTGCCACATCCAGTCGTGAATGGTGGTGAACAATTATACAAATCACTAGAGGAGGAGGCTCCACAAATATCCCCATTCTCAATGATGAAGGTGCACAGCATATCGGTGCAAAAGATAAGGCTGAAGCATTCGACCAGAAGCAATGCATGGATGATCCATCTTGGGTTCCTACGGAGGTTCCCAGCATCATAGATGCCAGTCTTCAGCTAATTCGATTCACTCCATATTATATCAAGAAATGGCTGAAGACACTGGATACTGCAAAGGCTATGCAGCCCTTACAATATTCCAGCAATAGTACTGAAGACTTGTGCTCCAGAACTTGCCGCGCCCCTAGCCAAGCTGTTCTAGTACAGATACAACACTGGCATCTACCTGGCTATATGGAAAATTGCCCAGGTATGTCTTGTACTCAAATATCAGGACAAATCCAACCCAGACAATTACAGCCCCATCATTCTATACTCGATCATCAATAAAATGATAGAAGGGATCATCAACAGTGCTGTCCAGCGATGCTTGCTTAGCAATAACCAGCTCACTGATGCTTAGTTTGGGTTCTGCCAAGGTCACTCAGCTTCTGACCTCAATACAGCCTTGGTTCAAACATGGACAAAAGAACTGAACTCCACAGGTGAGATGAGAGTCACTGTCCTTGACATCAAGGCAGCATTTGACTGAGTGTGGCATCAAGGAGCCCTAGAAAAACTGGAGTCAATGGGAATCAGGTGGAAAACTCTCTGCTGGTTGGAGTCATACCTAGCACAAAGGAAGATGGTTGTGGTTGTTGGAGGTCAGTCATCTCAGCTCCAGGGCATTACTGCAGTAGTTCCTTAGGGTAGTGTCCAACCATCTTCAGCTGCTTCATCAATGACACTCCTTCCATCATAAGGTCAGAAGTGGGGATGTTCACTGAATATTGCACAATGTCCAGCACCATTTTCCACTTCTCAGATACTAAAACAGTCCATGTCCAAAGTCCTGGACAAGGGCAGGTTATCCAATAAAAATCACATGGTAGTTTTGGGAGTTTCCTGTGTGCAACAGTGACTGCAACTCAACACTACTTTACTGACTGTATTGCCATTGCTCATGACCACTGGTTGTCTCAAAGCATTATTACTTTTCAGTCTTTCTTCAGCGTAAAGGCAGGGGGAGAGATGAAGGGAGCCACAGGTTACATTAACCTGGTGACCAATAGTCGAGAAACTGCATGATGACACCCCCCCACCCATTTCACAAAACGTACTTCAAGAATTCTATCGCCAATTCATATACTGATGCATTTTAAAGGGCAATAAATAAGTTGTGAGGGTATAAATGAACTGTTTCATAAGATTGAGCTTAACCACGGATTTTAATCTCTATCCTTGGTGTTTAACCGATTCATAACATCTTGTATTACTGATAAACATCGGATGGTTTAAATTATAGTAATCGTCGCTGTGCCTTTCTTCAATCTGAGAAATTGGCAGCAAATTTAACAACATGAATCAAGTTAAAGAATCAATACTGAGGTGAAACATACAGTGCAGGATCAACGTTATCAGAAGGATCATTACCATTGTTTCTCTCTCCACAGAAGCTGCTTTATCTGCTGAGTATTTGCAGCATTTATGTTGATGCTTGAGACATTTAACTGGGACATCCGTTCTCAGTCTACAGAAATTGGTCCCTTCCAACTAAATTATTTTATTGCTTGAGATTGCACCGTGTCCCATTCCACAGCCAGTCGAAAGTTTTTTGCAAAATGAGCTGCTCAACAGAAGTTCCTCTAGGTTTGGCTTGAACTCACAATCTCGGCATTGCACACGTCTCAATCTCACCATCAGTGTACCATGTGCTAATAGGTTGTGCCTTGAGAGCAAAGCAGTGCTCATCTGCATAAACGTTTTAAGTTGTATCTTGTTAGAGGCACTCAGCTTTTTCGATTGAGTAGCGAGAGCTGAGGTTATTTGGTCGTGTGCAGAAGTAGTTACATGAACGTGAAAAAGCCAGTGCAATAACCAATGCCCGTAGCTTTGCATTGTGTCCGGGCTGGGGGGTGGTGGTGAGGAGGGCACGGTCCAGGTGGTCCAGGGGGTCCTAAGGGAGGGAGGGTCTTCTGTGTCAGGGGGGAAGGGTGGCAAAAATGAAACTGAGCACAGGGCCCCATTAACTGTAAACCCACCACTGGTCTATTAACATCTTCCTGCAGTCTCTGGCTTTCTTCTTCATTATCACCACACAGCCAACTTTTGTATTGTCTGCAAACTTCTTAATTACATCCTTACATTCAGGTCTAAATCATTTATATATACCACAAAAAAGCTCATCCGCTCATCTGCTGACACCAGTCCTGTTCCTAACCCTACCCCCTCAGTACTGCATTAGAGAGTTAGCCTAGATTTTCTGACTCGAATCTCTGGAGTGGAGCACCCATAACCTTCTGATTCAGAAACAAGAGTGCTATCATTGAGACAAAGCCTCTACTTATTGATCCCTTAAGGGCATTTCATTTACTTATTCACACGCATATTTGTCCAACAGCTCTCCTTGACTTTGTCACTGACATGTCCCCAGGAATACCATTCCATTGGAGTTATTCCTTTCCAAGTCTTGGAAGGACAGGTTCGGAGGACAGGCTGCATAAACGTGGCTCGGATTCCATTTATAGCACATTGAGGGGTAATCCAATTGAGGTGCTTAAAATGTGAAAAGGATTCAATAGGAAAGAGAGAAACAAATTTCATAGATGGGGAGTCAAGAACGAGGAGATATGAAGTTAAAATTAGAACTAGGCTATTGAGGAGGAAAACCAGGGAGCACTTTATCACACAAAGCATCACAGAAATCTAAAACTCTCTTTCCTCCAAAAGGTTGTGAAAGCTGGGTCAATTGGAACTTTCAAGATAAACAGAATATTGTTGGGCAAAGGCATTAAATGGAGGAAGAAGATAGCTTAAATGGAGCTCAGAGGCAGATCAGACATGATATGATAGAACGGTGGAGCAGGTTTGTGGGGCTGAATGTTCCAATTCCATAAAACATTCTTCATAAATAAAACTGGACAACCAAACAGTAGGTCTATGTACTAAATTACCAGATGTTGTCAGTTTGTCTCTTTATCACCAACACCCAATCTGAGCTGGGTTTTTACTAAGTGCTCTACTAGTTCAGGCAGCATTGTAGGACCAGGAACTCAAACATACCGTCAGTGTTCTCGAAGACAGTTGTATGTTTGATGAAAGTAACATCACCCTTCTCCACCAAGCATCTGAAAGAAATTCCGGTAAGTAATGTTTCTAAAAAAGACAACTTTTGTGTGGTTTTGACTCGAGATATCTACAGTACTGTTGTGGTTATGTTAATAGACAAATAAGCCAGAGAAAAATGTTCAAATTCAAGATATTATCACGTTGCCATGAAATCCCAGCTGTCTCACTAATGCTCTTCAGTGGTAACCTGCTGTTACTTCATCCAGCCAACATGTGACTCCAGTCCTCCACCAATGTTTTATTTAGTAGCTATCCTCTGAAGTGACCCAACAAGTCACTCAGATTGAATTCAGAGCAACCAGGAATAGATCATAAACTTGGCTTATATTTCCTTATATCCCGGAGGCTCACATATTGGGTTTTACAAATTATGTGTTTTGGTTCTTAACTCACTTTTCCAGAACCGCTTCATCCAGTTCAGGGTCGCAGGCAGTCGGGCCCTATCCTGAAAGGCAATGAGCACTAGGCAGAGTCCACCCAGGACAGGACACCAGTCCATCATCAGGGCACATACTCACAAACAGAAACATTAAGGGACAATTTACCGTAGCCAATCCACCTAACCAGCACGTCTTTGGACAGTGGGAGGAAACCGGAGCACACAAAGGAAGCCCACGTGGACACAGGGAGAATGGGAAAATTCCACATAGACAGACACCTGAGGTCAGGGATCGAGCTCGGGTCCCTGGAGTTGCGAGGCAGCAGTGTCACTATGCTGCCCCGGTTCTCAAACTGACAAAAATTGATGGATTCAGATAGAAAGTTGCAATATACTGACATTTTATTTTATTCTTCTTTTTATTTCTTTTTTTCTAAACTATTTAATTTGATGCAGATAGTCGGGGCGGGGTGGGAGTTCAGTCCTTGATCCTAGCTAACTGATCGTGATCACAGAGGCAATTAGCTTCAACATTCCCCAACCAAAGACAACTAATGCATATATAGTGCATTTAGCATAATAAAATACACCAAGGGGCTTCACAGGAGCAGTATAAAACAAAGTATGACACCATGTTACATAAGGTGATATTAGGTCAGGTGACCAAAAGCTTGGTCAAAGAAGTAGGTTTTAAGGTGTTTCTTAAAGGGAGAAAGTGAGGTAGAGAGGCAGAGAGGTGTGGAGACGGTATTCCAGAGCTTGGGGCCAAGGCGAAAGAAAGGGTGAATACAGTCGGGGTGCACAAGAAGCCAAAATTAGAGAAGCACAGATACCTTGCAGGGTTGTGCGCCTGGAGGAGATTACAAAGTGAGGGAAGGGCGAGGCCATGGAGGGATTTCTAAACAAGGATGAAAATCTTAAAACCAAGATGTTGATTGACTGGGAGCCAGTGTAGGTGAGCAAACAAAAGGATGATAGGGACCAAAAAGGCCGAAGCCAACCAGGGACCTGGCTTGTGCAGAAATGGAGGTGCAATTGGACCCTGGCTGAGCCCACATATATGTGTCTGTAATGCCCCCTCAATCCAATAGCCTGCCCACGTTAATGACAGTAGTTCGCTGGTCACAAGAGATTGTCGAATATCCGAGCATCTGAACTCCAGGGTCAGTCGATGAGAATTGTATTGAAAAAAAAGACACCTTCTGCTAGATCTTAGCTATGTGCGAGAGTGTAAATTGGCCATCAGCAAGTCGGCAGCCAGTTTTACAACTGTTGCAAGTTTTGACTTACAACAGGAAACAAAATCAGGAAAGATGTGATAGAGACTGCCAAATCAGTGTGACCCATTTTACACCTTTACGCAAAGGCAAACTATACAATATCACATGGCTAGATAAAAGATGTTTGTCACCCAGAGAAATCAAACTAAAATCCCAATCTGTAATCAGCAGAACAAACACCACTAGATGAAAGGACTGGCTGCAGCAGCTCCAAGACATTACAGGAAACTCTGATACCAGCACAGTTTTGCTTTGTGGCTGTGTACATTTTGAACAAATATAGTTGAAGGCTGATAGTAACAGTGAATGGAAGTATCCAATTCAGGTGTCCAGTGCCTGCACCATCATTTCAAAAAAGTATGGATTAGATACTGAGTAAAGCTCCCTCTGAACAGACCCATAAGATTCTCCGAGGTCTGCAACAGTACAACTGAGTTATAGAGTAAAGCTCCTTTTACATTCTCCTGTCAAACACTCCTAGAATGGGTACAGCACGGGTTAGCTACAGAATAACATTCCTACACTGTACTAACTCCTGAACTTCAGCCACAAGAATCACGTCCTTTTGCACCAGTGTGACACTTCTCCATGACAAATTTCCTGCAGTCACTCTGAGTGACATTGTCAATTACATTCCGAATTAGGGGCAGTTTTGTGTTGTGAAGGACAGACATATATGAATGGAGTTGGATTTGCCACAAACAAAATTAGCAATTAAGCATCCAGCACCCATCGAAACAAAACTGCTTTCATCGCAACTGGGCTGGAACCCAGCTTCATTCCAACACTCAGTAACAACCTGTGTACCTGAAGGCACCGCTGTAGGCAAAGTATCGCTCATTGTTGCCGAAAGCACACTTGTCCTTTCCGGGTGGGGTTGAGTGTTCTTGACCAACACACAGGGAGCATAGTTTGGAGTCAGGATCTGCCCCCGGTACACAGCTTTCACTGAAATAGGTTGCTTCATTCAAAAAAAAAATAGAAATTTTTCTTAATTTAATTTTCAGCAGTAGAAACTGGAATTCAGCAAATTCATTATTCACGGCAGGGCTGGGAACAGATGGGTCTACATCTGTTGGAATGGCAACAGGTGTGCACATGAATGGAAAAGATACGTGTGTGTACCAATGGAAAACGAAATGGAATATGAAAATGTTTGTATATGGATTAGTGTAGGAACAGGTGTGGGCAATGATAAGATTAGGAAAAGGTGTGTGTGCTGATTAGAATGGGAACAAGTCTATGTGCTGATTGTAATAGGAACAGGTGCGTGTGCTGATTGGAATGGGAATGGGTGAGTGTACAGATTGGAATGGGAACAGGAGTGTGTACTGATTGGAATGAGAACAGGCGTGTGCGCTGAATAGAATGGGAACAGGTGTGTGTGCTGATTGGAATATGAACAGGAGTGTGTACTGATTGGAATAGGAGTGGGAGTGTGTACAGATTGGAATGAGAACAGGTGTGTGTACTGATTGAAATAGGACTGGGAGAGTGTACTGATTGGAAAGGGAACAGGTGTGTGCGCTGAATGGAATGGGAACAGGTGTGTGTACTGATTGGAATGGGAACAGGTGTGTGTGTTCATTGGAATGGGAACAGGTCAGTGTACTGATTGGAAAAGGAACAGGAGTATGTTTGCTGATTGGAATGGGACAAGGCATCCATACAGATTGGAATGGGGAGAAGTGTGTGCACTGACTGGTATGGGAACAAGTGTGTGTACTGACTGGAATGGGAACAGGTGCATGCACAGATTGGAATGGGAAAAGATGTGTGTGCTGATTGGAATGGGAACAGGCATGTGTACTGATTAGAATGGGAACAGATGTGTGCGCTGATTGGAATGGGAACAGCTGTGTGTGCTGATTGGAATGGGAACAGGTGTGTGTACAGATTGGAATGGGAACAGGTGTGTGTGCTGATTGGAATGGGAAAAGCGGTATACTGATTGGAATGGGAGCAGGTGTGTGTGCTGATTGGAATGGGAATGGGAGTGTGTACTGATTGGAATGGGAACAGGCTTGTGCCCTGATTAGAATAGGAGCTGGTGTGTGCATTGATTGGAATGGGAACAGGTGTGTGTGCTGATTGGAATGGGAACAGGACTGTGTGCTGATCGGAATGGGAACAGGTGTGTGTATTCATTGGAATGTGAACTGGTGTGTGTGGTGATTGGAATGGGAACAGGTGTGTGTGTGCTGATTGGTATGGGAACAGGTGTGTCTTCTGATTGGAATGGGAACAGGAATGTGTACTGATTGGAATGGGAACAGGTGTGTGTGCTGATTGGAATGGGAACAGGTCAGTGTACTGACTGGAATTTGAACAGGTGTGCGTGCTCGCTGGAATGGGAAAAGATGTGTGTACTGATTGAAATGGGAACAGGTGTGTCTGTTGATTGGAAGGGGAACAGGTGTGTGTGCTAACTGGAATGGGGACAGGTGTGTGTGCTGACTGGAATGGGAACAGGACTGTATGCTGATTGGAATGGGAATAGGTGTGTGTACTCATTGGAATGGGAACTGGTGTGTGTTGTGATTGGAATGGGAACAGGTATGTGGGCTGATTGGTATGGGAACAGGTGTATCTGCTGATTGGAATGGGATAGGGAATGTGTACTGATTGGAATGGGAACAGGTGTGTGTGCTGAAAGGAATGGGAACAGGTGTGTGTACCGATTGGAATTGGAACAGCTGTATGGGCTCATTGGAATCGGAAAAGATGTGTGTGCTGATTGGAAGGGGAACAGCTGTGTGTACTGATTGCAATGTGAACAAGTGTGTGTGCTGATTGGAATGGGAAAAGGTGTGTATACTGAATGGAATGGGAACAGGTGTGTGTGCTGATTGGAATGGGAATGGGAGTGTGTACTGATTGGAATGGGAACAGGTGTGTGCCCTGATTAGAATAGGAGCTGGTGTGTGTACAGATTGGAATTGGAACAGGTGTGTGTGCTGATTGGAATGGCAACAGCAATGTGTACTGATTGAAATAAGAGCAGGTGTGTGCTGATCGGAATGGGAACAGGTGTGTGTATTTATTGGAATGTGAACTGGGGTGTGTGGTGATTGGAATGGGAACAGGTGTGTGTGTGCTAATTGGTATGGGAACAGGTGTGTGTACTGATTGGAATGGGAACAGGAATGTGTACTGATTGGAATGGGAACAGGTGTGTATGCTGATTGGAATGGGAACAGGTGTGTGTGCTGATTGGAATGGGAACAGGTGTGTGTGCTGATTGGAATGGGAACAGGTGTGTATGCTGATTGGAATGGGATAGGGAATGTGTACAGATTGGAATGGGAACACCTGTGTGTGCTGACTGGAATGGGAACAGGTCTGTGTGCTGCTTGGAATGGGAACAGGTATGCGCACTGATTGGAATGGGAACAGGTCTGTGTGCTGCTTGGAATGGGAACAGGTATGCGCACTGATTGGAATGGGAACAGGTCTGTGTGCTGATTGGAATGGGAACAGGTGTGCATACAGATTGGAAAAGGAACAGGTGTGTGTTTGCTAATTGGAACGGGAGCGGGAGTCCATAGAGATTGGAATGGGAACAGGCGTGTGCGCTGATTGGAATGGGAACAGGAGTGTGTGCTGATTGGAAGGGGAACAGGAGTGTGCGCTGATTGGAAGGGGAACAGGTGTGTGTGCTGATTGGAAGGGGAACAGGAGTGTGTGCTGATTGGAAGGGGAACAGGAGTGTGCGCTGATTGGAATGGGAACAGGAGTGTGTGCTGATTGGAATGGGAACAGGAGTGTGCGCTGATTGGAATGGGAACAGGAGTGTGCGCTGATTGGAAGGGGAACAGGTGTGTGTGCTGATTGGAAGGGGAACAGGAGTGTGTGCTGATTGGAAGGGGAACAGGAGTGTGTGCTGATTGGAAGGGGAACAGGAGTGTGTGCTGATTGGAATGGGAACAGGAGCGTGTGCTGATTGGAAGGGGAACAGGAGTGTGTGCTGATTGGAAGGGGAACAGGAGTGTGTGCTGATTGGAAGGGGAACAGGAGTGTGTGCTGATTGGAAGGGGAACAGGAGTGTGTGCTGATTGGAAGGGGAACAGGAGTGTGTGCTGATTGGAATGGGAACAGGAGCGTGTGCTGATTGGAAGGGGAACAGGAGTGTGTGCTGATTGGAAGGGGAACAGGAGTGTGTGCTGATTGGAAGGGGAACAGGAGTGTGTGCTGATTGGAAGGGGAACAGGAGTGTGTGCTGATTGGAATGGGAACAGCTGTGTGTACTGATGGAAAGGGGAACAGGTAGGCATAATGATTGGAATGGGAAAAGGTATGGGCACTGATTGGAATGGGAACAGGTGCATGTACTGATTGGAATGGAAACCGGTTTGGGTGCTGATTGGAATAGGTGTGTGTAGTGATTGGAAAGGGAACAGGTGTGTCTGCTGATTAGAATGGGATAGGGAATATGTACACACTGGAATGGGAACAGGTGTGTGTAGTGATTGGAAAGGGAACAGGTGTGTCTGCTGATTAGAATGGGATAGGGAATATGTACACACTGGAATGGGAACAGGTGTGTGTAGTGATTGGAAAGGGAACAGGTGTGTCTGCTGATTAGAATGGGATAGGGAATATGTACACACTGGAATGGGAACAGGTGTGTGTAGTGATTGGAAAGGGAACAGGTGTGTCTGCTGATTAGAATGGGATAGGGAATATGTACACACTGGAATGGGAACAGGTGTGTGTGCTGATTGGAATGGGAACAGGTCCGAGTACTGATTAGAATTGGAACAGGTGTGTGTGCTGATTGGAATGGGAACAGGACTGTGTGCTGATTGGAATGGGAACTGGTGTGTGTACTCATTGGAATGGGAATAGGTGTGTGCACTGATTGGAATGTGAACTGGTGTGTGTGGTGGTTGGAATGGGAACAGGTGTGTGTGTGCTGATTGGTATGGGAACAGGTGTGTCTGCTGATTGGAATGGGAACAGGTGTGCATACGGATTGGAACAGGAACAGGTGTATTGATTGGAATGGGAACTCGTGTGTGTGCTGATTGGAATAGGAGCTGGAATGTGTACTGATTGGAATGAGAACAGGCCTGTGCCCTGATTAGAATAGGAGCTGGTGTGTGTACAGATTGGAATAGGAACAGGTGTGTGTGCTGATTGGAATGGGAAGAGGTGTGTGTGCTGATTGGAATGGGAACAGGTGTGTGTACAGATTGTATTGGGAACAGGTGTGTTTGCTGATTGGAATGGGAACAGTTATACATACGGATTGGAACAGGAACAGGTGTGTGCACTGATTGGAATGGGAACAGGTGCGTGTACAGATTGGAATAAGAACAGGTTTGTGTGCTGATTGGAATAGGAACCGGTGTGTGCAGTGATTGGAAAGGGAACAGTTGTGTTTGCTGATTGGAATGGGAACAGGTGTGCATACGGATTGGAACAGGAACAGGTGTGTGCACAGACTGGAATATGAACACGTGTGTGTGCTGATTTGATTGGGAACTGGTGTGTGTATTGATTGGAATGGGAACTCGTGTGTGTGCTGATTGGAATAGGAGCTGGAATGTGTACTGATTGGAATGAGAACAGGTGTGTGTGCTCATTGGAATGGGAAAAGGTGTTTGTGCTGATTGAAATGGGAACAGGTGTGTGTGCTGATTGGAATGGGAACAGCTGTGTGTGCTGATTGGAATGGGAACAGGTGTGTGAACTAATTGGAATGGGAGTAGGTATGTGTGCTGATTGGAATGGGAACAGCTTTGTGTGCTGATTGGAATGGGAACATGTGTGCATAGAGATTGGAATGGGAACAGGTGTGTTTGCTGATTGGCATGGGAACTGGTGCGTGTACGGATTGGAATAAGAACAGGTATGGGTGCTGATTGGAATAGGAACAGGTGTGTGTAGTGATTGGAAAGGGAATAGGTGTGTTTGCTGATTGGAATGGGAACAGGTGTGCATATGGATTGGAACAGGAACAGGTGTATTGGTTGGAATGGGATCTCTTGTGTGTGCTGATTGGAATAGGAGCTGGAATGTGTACTGATTGGAATGAGAACAGGCGTGTGCCCTGATTAGAATAGGAGCTGGTGTGTGTACAGATTGGAATAGGAACAGGTGTGTGTGCTGATTGGAATGGGAACAGGTGCGTGTACTGACTGGAATGGGAACAGGTGTGTGTGCTGATTGGAATGGGAGCAGCTTTGTGTGCTGATTGGAATGGGAACATGTGTGCGTACAGATTGTATTGGGAACAGGTGTGTTTGCTGATTGGAATGGGAACAGTTATACATACGGATTGGAACAGGAACAGGTGTGTGCACTGATTGGAATGGGAACAGGTGCGTGTAGTGATTGGAAAGGGAACAGTTGTGTTTGCTGATTGGAATGGGAACAGGTGTGCATACGGATTGGAACAGGAACAGGTGTGTGCACTGACTGGAATAGGAACACGTGTGTGTGCTGATTTGATTGGGAACTGGTGTGTGTATTGATTGGAATGGGAACTCGTGTGTGTGCTGATTGGAATAGGAGCTGGAATGTGTACTGATTGGAATGAGAACAGGCGTGTGCCCTGATTAGAATAGGAGCTGGTGTGTGTACAGATTGGAATAGGAACAGGTGTGTGTGCTGATTGGAATGGCTACAACAATGTGTACTGATTGGAATAGAAACAGCTTGTGTGCACTGATTGCAATGGGAACAGGTGTGCGTGCTGACAGGAATGGGAACAGGACTTTGTGCTGATCAGAATGGGAACAGGTGTGTGTGCTCATTGGAATGTGGACTGGCCTGTGTTGTTATTGGAATGGGAACAGGTGTGTGCGCTGATTGTTATGGGAACAGGTATGTCTGCTGTTTGGAATGGAAACAGGAATTTATACTGTTTGGAATAGGAACCGGTGTGTGTGCTGATTGGAATGGGAACAGGTCTGTGTACTGATTGGAATAGGAACAGCTGTGTGTGTTCTTTGGAATGGGAAAATGCGTGTGCACGATTGAAATGGGAACAGGCGTGTGTTCTGATTGGAAGGGGAACAGGTGTGTGTGCTAATTGGAATGGGAACAGGTGTGTGTACTGATTGGAATGGGAACAGGTGTGTGTACTGATTGGAATGGGAACAGGGAGGCATAATGATTAGAACGGGAAAGGGTATGGGCACTGATTGGAATGGGAACATGTGCGTGTACTGATTGGAATGGGAACAGGTTTGGGTGCTGACTGGAATAGGAACAAGGTTGTGTAGTGATTGGAAAGGGAACAGGTGTGTCTGCTGATTGGAATGGGAACAGGTCAGTGTACTGATTGGAATTGGAGCAGGTGTGTGTGCTCATTGGAATCAGAAAAAGTGTGTGTACTGATTGAAACGGAAACATGTGTGTGTGCTGATTGGAAGGAGAACAGGCTTGTGTACTGATTGCAAGGTGAACAGATGTGTGTGCTGATTGGAATGGGAACAGCTGTATGTGCTGATTGGAATGGGAACAGGTGTGTGTACAGGTTGGAATGGGAACAGGTCTCTGTGCTGATTGGAATGGGAGCAGGTGTGTGTACTGATTGGAATGGGAACAGGTGTGTGTGCTGATTGGAATGGGAACAGCTGTATGTGCTGATTGGAATGGGAACAGGTGTGTGTACAGGTTGGAATGGGAACAGGTCTCTGTGCTGATTGGAATGGGAGCAGGTGTGTGTACTGATTGGAATGGGAACCGGTGCGTGTGTTGATTGGAATGGGAACAGCTTTGTGTGCTGATTGGAATGGGAACAGCTTTGTGTACAGATTGGAATGGGAACAAGTGTGTGTGCTGATTGGAATGGGAACAGCTTTGTGTGCTGATTGGAATGGGAGCAGGTGTGTGTACTGATTGGAATGGGAGTAGGTGTGTGTGCTGATTGGAATGGGAACAGGTGTGTGTGTGCTCGTTGGAATGGGAACAGGAATGTGCAGTGATTGGAATGGGAACAGGTGTGTGTGCTCATTGGAATGGGAACAGGAATGTGCAGTGATTGGAATGGGAACAGGTGTGTGTGCTGATTGGAAGGGGAACAGGTGTGTGTAGTAATTGGAATGGGAACCGGTGTGTGTGCTGATTGAAATGGGAACAGGCGTGTGTACTGATTAGAATGGGAACAGATGTATGCACTGAATAGAATGGGAACAGGTGTGTGTACTGATTGGAATATAAACAGGAGTGTGTAATGATTGGAATAGGAGTGGGAGTGTGTACAGATTGGACTAAGAACAGGTGTGTGTACTGATTTGAATAGGAGTGCGCGTCCGTACAGATTGGAATGGGAACAGGTGTGTGCACTGATTGGAATGGCTACAGCAATGTGTACTGACTGGAATAGAAACAGCTTGTGTGCACTGATTGGAATGGGAACAGGTGTGCATGCTGACAGGAATGGGAACAGGACTTTGTGCTGATCGGAATTGGAACAGGTGTGTGTGCTCATTGGAATGTGGACTGGCGTGTGTGGTGATTGGTATGGGAACAGGTGTGTGTGTGCTGATTGTTATGGGAACAGGTGTATGTGCTGATTGGAACAGGAACAGTTGTGTGTGTTCTGATTGGAATGGGAACAGGTGTGTGCGCTGATTGGATTGGGAACAGGTGTGTGTCGTAATTGGAAAGGGAAAAGGTGTGTTTGCTAATTGGAATGGGAACAGGTGTGTATAATGATTGGAATGGGAATAGGTGTGTGCTGATTGGAATGGGAACAGGTGCGTATAATGATTGGAGTGGGAACAGGTATGCGCACTGATTGGAATGGTATCAGGTGTGTGTGCAGCTTGGAATAGGAACAGGCATGTGAACTGATTGGAATATGAACAGGTGTGTGCTGATTGGAAAAGGAACAGGTGTGAGTTTGCTAATTGGAATGGGAACAGGTATGTGCGCTGATTGGAATGGGAACAGGTGTGTGTGCTGAATGGAATGGGAACAGGTGTGTGTACTGATTGGAATGGGAACAGGTGTGTATGCTCATTGGAATGAGTACAGGTATGCATAATGATTAAACTGGGAACAGGTATGGGCACTGATTGGAGTGGGAACAGGTATGGGCTCTGATTGGAATGGGAACAGATGTGTGCACTGATTGGAATGGGAACAGGTGTGTGTGCTCGTTGGAATGTGAACGGAAATGTGTAGTGATTGGAATGGGAACAGATTTGTATGCTGAATGGAATGGGAACAGGTCTGTGCACTGATTGGAATAGGACCAGGTGGGTGTGTACTGATTGGAATGGGAACAGGTGTGTGTGCTGATTGGAAGGGGAACAGTTGTGTGTAGTTGGAATGGGAACAGGTGTATGTGCTGATTGAAATAGGAATAGATAAGTGTACGGATTGGAATGGGAACAGGCGATTGTACCGATTAGAATGGGAACAGGTGTATGCGCTGAATAGAATGGGAACAGGTGTGTGTACTGATTGGAATATAAACAGGAGAGTGTAATGATTGGAATAGGAGTGCGAGTGTGTACAGATTGGAATGGGAACAGGTGTTTGTACTGATTGGAATGGGAACAGGTGTGTATAATGATTGGAATGGGAACAGGTATGCGCACTGATTGGAATGGGTACAGGTGTGCATACAGATTGGAAAAGGAACAGGTGTGTGTTTGCTAATTGGAATGGGAACAGTCGTCCATACAGATTGGAATGGGAACAGGTGTGTGCGCTGATTGGAATGGGAACAGGTGTGTGCGCTGAATGGCTTGGGAACAGGTGTGTGTACTGATTGGAATGGGAACAGGTGTGAGCGCTGATTGGAATGGGAACAGGTATGCAAAATGATTGGATTGGGAACAGGTTTGTGCACTGATTGGAATCGGAACTTGTGTGTGTGCTGATTGGAATGGGAACAGGAGCGTGGACTGATTGGAATAGGAACAGGTTTGGGTGCTGATTGGTATAGGAACAGGTGTGTGTAGTGATTGGAATAGGAACTGGTGTGTTTGCTGATTGGAATGGGAACAGGTGTGCATATGGATTGGAACAGGAACAGGTGTGAGTTTGCTAATTGGAATGGGAACAGGCATCCATACAGATTGGAATGGGAACAGGTGTGTGCGCTGATTGGAATGGGAACAGGTGTGTGCGCTGATTGGAATGGGAACAGGTGTGTGCGCTGATTGGAATGGGAACAGGTGTGTGCGCTGATTGGAATGGGAACAGGTGTGTGCGCTGATTGGAATGGGAACAGGTGTGTGCGCTGATTGGAATGGGAACAGGTGTGTGCGCTGATTGGAATGGGAACAGGTGTGTGCGCTGATTGGAATGGGAACAGGTGTGTGCGCTGATTGGAATGGGAACAGGTGTGTGCGCTGATTGGAATGGGAACAGGTGTGTGCGCTGATTGGAACGGGAAATGGTTTGGGTGCTGATTGGAATAGGAGCAGGTGTGTGTAGTGATTGGAAAGGGAACAGGTGATTTTGCTGATTGGAATGGGAACAAGTGTACATATGGAGGGAAACAGGAACAGGTGTGTGCACTGATTGGAATAGGAACAGTTGTGTGTGCTGATTGGAATAGGAGTGGGAGTGTGTACTGATTGGAATAGGAACAGGTGTGTGTGCTGATTGGAATGGAAACAGGTCAGTGTACTGATTGGAATTGGAACAGGTGTGTGTGCTCATTGGAATAGGAACAGTTGTGTGTGCTGATTGGAATAGGAGTGGGAGTGTGCACTGATTGGAATAGGAACAGTTGTGTGTGCTGATTGGAATAGGAACAGGTGTGTGTGCTGATTGGAATGGAAACAGGTCAGTGTACTGATTGGAATTGGAACAGGTGTGTGTGCTCATTGGAATGGGAACAGGTCAGTGTGCTGATTGAAATGGGAACAGGTGTGTGTGCTGATTGGAAGGGGAAAAGGTGTGTGTACTGATTGCAATGTGAAGAGATGTGTGTGCTGATTTGAATGGGAACAGGTGTGTGCACAGATTGGAATGGGAACAGGTGTGTGTCCTGATTGGAATGGGTGCAGGTGTGCATGCTGATTTGAAAGGGAACAGGTGGGTGTACTGACTGGAATGGGAACAGTTGTGTGTACTGAATGGAATGGGAACGGGTGTGCGTGCTCGTTGGAATGTGAACAGGAATGTTTAGTGATTGGAATGGGAACAGGTCTGTATGCTGAATGGAACGGGAAGAGGTCTGTGCACTGTTTGGAACAGGCACAGGTGTGTGTGTTCTGACTGGAATGGGAACAGGTGTGTGAGCTGATTGGAATGGGAACATGAATATCTGTCGATCGGAATGGGAACATGTGTGTTTACTCATTGGAATGAGAACTGGTGTGTGTGGTGATTGGAATAGGAACAGGTGTGTTTGCTGATTGGAATGGGAACATGTGTGTCTGCTGATTAGAATGGGATAGGGAATGTGTACTGATTGGAATGGGAACAGGTGTGTGTACAGATTGGAATTGGAACAGGTGTGTGTGCTGATTGGAATGGGAACAGGTGTGTTTGCTGAAAGGAATGGGAACAGGTGTGTGTACAGATTGGAATTGGAACAGGTGTGTGTGCTGATTGGAATGGCAACAGCAATGTGTACTGATTGAAATAGGAACAGGTGTGTGCACTGCTTGGAATGGGAACAGGTGTGTGTATTTATTGGAATGTGAACTGGTGTGTGTGGTGATTGGAATGGGAACAGGTGTGTGTGCTGATTGGAATGGGAACAGGTCAATGTACTGACTGGAATTTGAAAAGGTGTGTGTGCTCATTGGAATGGGAAAAGGTGTGTATACTGATTGAAATGGGAACAGGTGTGTGTGCTGATTGGAAGGGGAAATGGTGTGTGTGCTAATTGGAATGGGAACAGGTGTGTTTGCTGATTGGAATGGGAACAGGTATGCGCACTGATTGAAATGGGAACAGGTGAGTGTACTGATTGGAATGGGAACAGGTGTGCATACAGATTGGAAAAGGAACAGGTGTGAGTTTGCTAATTGGAATGGGAACAGGCGTCCATACAGGTTGCAATGGGAACAGGTGTGTTTGCTAATTGGAATGGGAACAGGTGTGTATAATGATTGGAATGGGAATAGGTGTGTGCTGAATGGAATGGGAACAGGTGCGTATAATGATTGGAGTGGGAACAGGTGTGTGCAGTGATTGGAATGGGATCAGGTGTGTGTGCAGCTTGGAATAGGAACAGGCATGTGAACTGATTGGAATATGAACAGGTGTGTGCTGATTGGAATGGGAACAGGTGTGCATACAGATTGGAAAAGGAACAGGTGTGAGTTTGCTAATTGGAATGGGAACAGGCGTCCATACAGGTTGCAATGGGAACAGGCGTGTGCGCTGATTGGAATGGGAACAGGTGTGTGTGCTGAATGGAATGTGAACAGGAATGTTTAGTGATTGGAATGGGAACAGGTCTGTATGCTGAATGGAACGGGAAGAGGTCTGTGCACTGTTTGGAACAGGTACAGGTGTGTGTGTTCTGACTGGAATGGGAACAGGTGTGTGAGCTGATTGGAATGGGAACAGGTGTGTGTGCTGAATGGAATGTGAACAGGAATGTTTAGTGATTGGAATGGGAACAGGTCTGTATGCTGAATGGAACGGGAAGAGGTCTGTGCACTGTTTGGAACAGGTACAGGTGTGTGTGTTCTGACTGGAATTGGAACAGGTGTGTGAGCTGATTGGAATGGGAACAGGTGTGTGTGCTGATTGGAATGGGAACATGAATATCTGTCGATCGGAATCGGAACATGTGTGTTTACTGATTGGAATGGGAACAGGTGTGTGTACTGATTGGAATTGGAACTGGCGCATTTACTGATCGGAATGGGAACAGGTGTGCTTACTGATTGGAATGGGAACAGGAGTGTTTACTAATTGGGATGGGAACAGGTGCATGCACTGATTGGAAGAGGAACAGGTGTGCCTGCTGAGTGGCATGGGAACAGCTGTGTGTACTGATTGCAATGTGAACAGAGCATGCGCTGATCGGAATAGGAACATGTGTGTTTACTGATTGGAATGCAAACAGGTGTGTGCACAGATTGGAATAGGAACAGGTGTGTGTAGTGATTGGAAAGGGAACAGGTGTGTTTGCTGTTTGGAATGGGAACAGGTGTACATATGGAGGGGAACAGGAACAGGTGTGTGCACTGACTGGAATAGGAACAGGTGTGTGTGCTCATTGGAATGGGAACAGGTCAGTGTGCTGATTGAAATGGGAACAGGTGTGTGTGCTGATTTGAAGGGGAAAAGGTGTGTGTACTGATTGCAATGTGAAGAGATGTGTGTGTTCTGATTTGAATGGGAACAGGTGTGTGCACAGATTGGAATGGGAACAGGTGTCTGTGCTGATTGGAGTGGGAAAATGTGTGTGTTCTGATTGGAATGGGTGCAGGTGTGCATGCTGATTTGAAAGGGAACAGGTGGGTGTACTGAATGGAATGGGAACAGGTGTGCGTGCTCGTTGGAATGTGAACAGGAATGTTTAGTGATTGGAATGGGAACAGGTCTGTATGCTGAATGGAACGGGAAGAGGTCTGTGCACTGTTTGGAACAGGCACAGGTGTGTGTGTTCTGACTGGAATGGGAACAGGTGAGTGTGCTGATTGGAATGGGAACATGAATATCTGTCGATCGGAATAGGAACATGTGTGTTTACTGATTGGAATGGGAACAGGTGTGTGTACTGATTGGAATTGGAACTGGTGCGTTTACTGATTGGAATGGGAACAGCTGTGCTTACTGATTGGAATGGGAATAGATTTGTGTGTTGATTTTAATGGAACAGGAGTGTTTACTGATTGGAATGAGAACAGGTGTGTGCAGTGTTTGGGATGGAAACAGATGCATGCACTGTTTGGAATTGGAACAGGTGTGTTTACTGATTGGAATGGGAACAGGGGTGTATACTGATTGGAAGGGAAACAGGTGCATGCACTCTTTGGAATCGGAAGAGGTGTGTCTGTTGATTGGAATGGGAACAGTTGTGTGCACTGATTGCAACAGGAACAGGTGTGTTTACTGATTGCAATGCGGACAGGTGCATGCGCCGATCAGAATAGGAACATGTGTGTTTACTAATTGGAATGGGAACAGGTGTGTGTACTGATTGGAATGGGAACAGGTGTGTTTACTGATTGGAATAGGAACAGGTGCATGCACTGATTGGAACAGGAACAGGTGTGCCTGCTGAGTGGCATAGGAACAGCTGTGTGTACTGATTGCAATGTGAACAGATGCATGCACTGATCGGAATAGGAACATGTGTGTTTACTGATTGGAATGCGAACAGGTGTATGCTGATTGGAATGTGAACAGGTATATTTACTGATAGGAATGGGAACAGGTTTGTGTGCGGATTTTAATGGGAACAGGTCTGTTTACTGATTAGAATGAGAACAGGTGTGTGCAGGGATTGGAATGGAAACAGATGCATGCACTGTTTGGAAAACAAACAGGTGTGTTTACTGATTGGAATGGGAACAGGTGTGTGTACCGATTGGAAGGGAAACAGTGGCATGCACTGTTTGGAATTGGAACAGGTGTGTCTGATGATTGGAATGGGAGAAGTTGTTTGCACTGATTGCAACAGGAACAGGTGTGTGTACTGAGCAATGTGGACAGGTGCATGCGCTGTTTGTTATTTGAACAGGTGTGTTTACTGACTGGAATGAGAACAGGTGTGTGCAGTGATTGGGATGGAAACAGATGCATGCAGTTTGGAATTGGAACAGGTGTGTTTACTGATTGGAATGGGAACAGGGGTGTATACTGATTGGAAGGGAAACTGGTGCATGCACTGTTTGGAATCGGAAGAGGTGTGTCTGTTGATTGGAATGGGAACAGTTGTGTGCACTGATTGCAACAGGAACAGGTGTGTTTACTGATTGCAACGTGGACAGGTGCATGCGCCGATCAGAATAGGAATATGTGTGTTTACTGATTGGAATGGGAACAGGTGTGTGTACTGATTGGAATTGAAACTGGTGTGTTTACTGATTGGAATGGGAACAGGTGTGCTTACTGATTGGAATGGGAACAGGAGTGTTTACTAATTGGGATGGGAACAGGTGCATGCACTGATTGGAACAGGAACAGGCGTGCCTGCTGAGTGGCATGGGAACAGCTGTGTGTACTGATTGCAATGTGAACAGATGCATGCGCTGATCGGAATAGAAACATGTGTGTTTACTGATCGGAATGCGAACAGGTGAGTGCACAGATTGGAATTGGAACAGGTGTGTTTACTGATTGGAATGGGAATAGGTGTGTGCTGATTGGAATGTGAACAGGTATATTTACTGATAGGAATGGGAACAGGTTTGTGTGCGGATTTTAATGGGAACAGGTCTGTTTACTGATTAGAATGAGAACAGATGTGTGCAGGGATTGGAATGGAAACAGATGCATGCACTGTTTGGAAAACGAACAGGTGTGTTTACTGATTGGAATGGGAACAGGTGTGTGTACCGATTGGAAGGGAAACAGTGGCATGCACTGTTTGGAATTGGAACAGGTGTGTCTGATGATTGGAATGGGAGAAGTTGTTTGCACTGATTGCAACAGGAACAGGTGTGTGTACTGAGCAATGTGGACAGGTGCATGCGCTGTTTGTTATTTGAACAGGTGTGTTTACTGACTGGAATGAGAACAGGTGTGTGCAGTGATTGGGATGGAAACAGATGCATGCAGTTTGGAATTGGAACAGGTGTGTTTACTGATTGGAATGGGAACAGGGGTGTATACTGATTGGAAGGGAAACTGGTGCATGCACTGTTTGGAATCGGAAGAGGTGTGTCTGTTGATTGGAATGGGAACAGTTGTGTGCACTGATTGCAACAGGAACAGGTGTGTTTACTGATTGCAACGTGGACAGGTGCATGCGCCGATCAGAATAGGAATATGTGTGTTTACTGATTGGAATGGGAACAGGTGTGTGTACTGATTGGAATTGAAACTGGTGTGTTTACTGATTGGAATGTGAACAGGTGTGCTTACTGATTGGAATGGGAACAGGAGTGTTTACTAATTGGGATGGGAACAGGTGCATGCACTGATTGGAACAGGAACAGGCGTGCCTGCTGAGTGGCATGGGAACAGCTGTGTGTACTGATTGCAATGTGAACAGATGCATGCGCTGATCGGAATAGAAACATGTGTGTTTACTGATCGGAATGCGAACAGGTGAGTGCACAGATTGGAATTGGAACAGGTGTGTTTACTGATTGGAATGGGAATAGGTGTGTGCTGATTGGAATGTGAACAGGTGTATTTACTGATTGGAATGGGAACAGGTTTGTGTGTGCATTTTAATGGGAACAGGTGTGTTTACTGATTAGAATGAGAACAGGTGTGTGCAGGGATTGGAATGGAAACAGGTGCATGCACTGTTTGGAAAACGAACAGGTGTGTTTACTGATTGGAATGGGAACAGGGGTGTGTTCCGATTGGAAGGGAAACAGTGGCATGCACTGTTTGGAATCAGAACAGGTGTGTCTGTTGATTGGAATGGGAAAAGTTGTGTGCACTGATTGCAACAGGAACAGGTGTGTGTACTGAATGCAATGTGGACAGTTGCATGCACCGATCGGATTAGGAACATGTGTGTTTACTTATTGGAATGGGTACAGGTGTGTGTACTGATTGGAATTGAAACTAGTGCGTTTATAGATTGGAATGGGAACAGGTGTGCTTACTGATTGAAATGGGAATGGGTGTGTTTACTGATTGGAATGGGAATAGGTGCGTGCACTGATTGGAACAGGAACAGGTGTGCCTGCTGAGTGGCATGGGAACAGATGTGTGTACTGATTGCAATGTGAACAGATGCATGCGCTGATCGGAATAGGAACATGTGTGTTTACTGATTGGAATGCGAACAGGTGTGTGCACAGATTGGAATTGGAACAGGTGTATTTACTGATTGGAATGGGAACAGGTGTGTGCTGATTGGAATGTGAACAGGTGTATTAACTGAATGGAATGGGAACAGGTTTGTGTGCGGATTTGAATGGGAACAGTTGTGTTTACTGATTGGAATGAGAACAGGTGTGTGCAGGGATTGGAATGGAAACAGGTGCATGCACTGTTTGAAAAACGAACAGGTGTGTTTACTGATTGGAATGGGAACATGGGTGTGTAACGATTGGAAGGGAAACAGTGGCATGCACTGTTTGGAATTGGAACAGGTGTGTCTGTTGATTGGAATGGGTAAAGTTGTGTGCACTGATTGCAACATGAACAGGTGTGTGTACTGAATGCAATGTGGACAGGTGCATGCACTGATTGTAATTGGATCAGGTGTGTTTGCTGATTGGAATGGGAACAGGTGTGTGCTGATTGGAATGTGAACAGGTGTATTTACTGATTGGAATGGGAATAGATTTGTGTGTTGATTTTAATGGAACAGGTGTGTTTACTGATTGGAATGGGAACAGGAGTGTGCACTGTTTGGAATTGGAACAGGTGTGTTTACTGATTGGAATGGGAACAGGTGTGTGCTGATTGGAATGTGAACAGGTGTGTTTACTGATTGGAATGAGAACAGGTGTGTGCAGTGTTTGGGATGGAAACAGATGCATGCACTGTTTGGAATTGGAACAGGTGTGTTTACTGATTGGAATGGGAACAGGGGTGTATACTGATTGGAAGGGAAACAGGTGCATGCACTCTTTGGAATCGGAAGAGGTGTGTCTGTTGATTGGAATGGGAACAGTTGTGTGCACTGATTGCAACAGGAACAGGTGTGTTTACTGATTGCAACGTGAACAGGTGCATGCGCCGATCGGAATAGGAACATGTGTGTTTACTGATTGGAATGGGAACAGGTGTGTGTACTGATTGGAATTGGAACAGGTGTGTTTACTGATTGGAATGGGAACAGGTGTGCTTACTGATTGGAATGGGTACAGGTGTGTTTACTTATTGGAATGGGAACAGGTGCATGCACTGATTGGAACAGGAACAGGTGTGCCTGCTGAGTGGCATGGGAACAGCTGTGTGTACTGATTGCAATGTGAACAGATGCATGCGCTGATCGGAATAGGAACATGTGTGTTTACTGATTGGAATGCAAACAGGTGAGTGCACAGATTGGAATTGGTACAGGTGTGTTTACTGATTGGAATGTGAACAGGTGTATGCTGATTGGAATGTGAACAGGTGTATTTACTGATAGGAATCGGAACAGGTTTGTGTGCGGATTTTAATGGGAACAGGCGTGTTTACTGATTAGAATGAGAACAGGTGTGTGCAGGGATTGGAATGGAAACAGGTGCATGCACTGTTTGGAATCAGAACAGGTGTGTCTGTTGATTGGAATGGGAAAAGTTGTGTGCACTGATTGCAACAGCAACAGGTGTGTGTACTGAATGCAATGTGGACAGGTGCATGTGCTGATTCTAATTGCAACAGGTGTGTTGACTGATTGGAATTGTAACAGGTGTGTGCACTGATTGGAATTGGAACAAGTGCGTTTACTGATTCGAATGGGAACAGGTGTCTGCTGATTGGTATGTGAACTGATGTATTTACTGATTGGAATGGGAATAGAATTGTGTGTTGATCTTAATGGAACAGGTGTGTTTACTGATTGCAATGGGTACAGGTGTGTGCACTGATTGGAAGGTGAACAGGTGTATTCACTGATTGGACTGAGAACAGCTTTGTTTGCTGATTGTAATGGGAACAGATGTGTTTACTGATTGGAATGAGAACAGGTGTGTGCAGTAATTGGAATGGAAACAGATGCATGCACTGTTTGGAATCAGAACAGGTGTGTTTACTGATTGGAATGGGAACAGTGGTGTGTACTGATTGGAAGAGAAACAGGTGCATGCACTGTATGGAATCAGAACGGGTGTGTCTGTTGATTGGAATGGGAACAGTTGTGTGCACTGACTGCAATAGGAACAGGTGTGTTTACTGATTGCAATGTGGACAGGTGCATACGTCGATCGGAATAGGAACATCTGTGTTTACTGATTGGAATGGGAACAGGTGTATGTACTGATTGGAATAGGAAAAGGTGTGTCTGTTGATTGGAATGGGAAGAGGTGTGTGCACTGATTGGAATATCAACAGCTGTGTGTGTACTAATTGGAATGGGAACAGGTGCATTTGCTGATTGGAATATGAACAGGTGTGTGCTGATTGAAACATGAACAGGTGTATGTTGACTGATTGGAATGGGAACAGGTGCGAGCACTGATTGGAATGGCAAAATGTGTGTGTACTGACTGGAATAGGAACAGTTGCATGCACTGATGGGAATGGCAACAGGCGTAGGAACTGATTGGAATCGGAACAGGTGTGTGCACTGAGTGCAACGGGAACAGTTGTGTGGACTGATTGGAATTGGAACAGGTGTGTCTATTGATTGGAATGGGAACAGGTGTGTGTATCAGTTGGAATGGGAACATGTGCCTGCCCTGATTGGAATGGGAATAGGTGCATTTACTGATTGGAATGGGAACAGGTGTGTGCACTGATTGGAATGTGAACAGGTGTATTTTCTGGTTGGAATGGAAACAGGTTTGTGTGCTGATTTTAATGGTAACAGGTGTGTTTACTGATTGGACTGAGAACGGGTGTTTTCAGTGATTGGAATGGTAACATGTGCATGCACTGTTTGGAATAGGAACAGGTGTGTTTACAGATTGGAATGGGAACAGTTGTGTGCACTGATTGCAACAGGAACAGGTGTGTGTACTGATTGCAATGTGGACAGGTGCATGCGCTGATCGGAACAGGAACATGTGTTTTTACTGATTGGAATGAAAACATGTGCATGCACTGATTGGAACAGGAATAGGTGTGCCTGCTGAGTGGCATGGGAACAGATGTGTGTACTGATTGCAATGTGAACAGCTGCATGCACTGATCGGAATAGGAACATGTGTGTTTACTGATTGTAATGGGAACAGGTGTGTGCACTGATTGGAATTGGAACAGGTGTGTTTACTGATTGGAATGGGAACAGGTATATTTACTGATTGGAATGAGAACAGGTTTGTGCGCTGATTTTAATGGGAACAGGTGTGTTTACTGTTGGAATGAGAACAGTTGTGTGCAGTGCTTTGAATGGAAAGAGGTGCATGCACTGTTTGGATAACGAACAGGTGTGTTTACTGATTGGAATGAGAACATGGGTGTGTACTGATTGGAAGGGAAACAGATGCGTGCTCTGTGTGGAATCGGAACGGGTGTATCTGTTGATTGGAATGGGAACAGTTGTGTGCACTGATTGCAACAGGAACAGGTGTGTGTACTGATTGCAATGTGGACAGGTGCATGCGCTGATCAGAATAGGAACATGTATGTTTACTGATTGGAATGGGAACATGTGTGTGCACTGATTGGAATTGGAAGAGGTGTGTTTACTGATTGGATTGGGAACAGGTGTGTGCTAATTGGAATGTGAACAGGTGAATTTACTGATTGGAATGGGAACAGGTGTGTGTACTGATTGGAAGGGACACAGGTGCATGCACTGTTTGGAATAGGAAATGGTATGTTTACTGTTTGGAATTTGAACAGGTGTGTCTGTTGATTGTATTGGGAACAGGTGTGTGCACTGATTGGTGTTAGAACAGGTGTGTGTACTGATTGGAATGGGAACAGATGGGTCTGTTGATTGCAATGGGAACAGGTGTGTGCACTGATTGGTGTTAGAACAGATGTGTGTACTGATTGGAATGGAACCAGGTGCGTTTACTGATTGGAATGGGAATAGGTGTGTGCACTGATAGGAAGGGAAAGAAGTGCATGCAGTGTTTGGAATAGCAACAGATGTGTTTACTGATTGAAATGGGAACAGGTGTGTGTACTGATTGGAAGGGACACAGGTGCATGTACTGTTTGGAATAGGAACAGGTGTGTTTACTGTTTGGAATTGGAACAGGTGTGTCTATTGATTCCATTGGGAACAGGTGTGTGAACTGATTGGTGTTAGAACAGGTGTGTGTACTGATTGGAATGGGAACAGGTGTGTTTACTGATTGGAATGGGAACAGGTGTGTCTACTGAATAGAATATCAACAGGTGTTTGTGCTGATTGGAATGAGAACAGGTGTGTTTACTGATTTGAATGGGAACAGGTGTGTGCACTGATTAGAATGGGTTCAGGTGTGAGCACTGATTGGATTGGAAACAGATGCATGCACTGATTGGAATAGGAAAAGGTGTGTCTGTTGAGTGGAATGGGAAGAGGTGTGTGCGCTGATTGGAATGGGAACAGGTGATGCATTGATTGGATTATGAACAGATGTGTTTACTGACTTGAATGAGCACAGGTGTGTGCACTGTTTAGAATATGAACAGGTGTGTTTACTGATTGGAATGAGAACAGGTGTGTGCAGTGATTGGAATGGAAACAGGTGCATGCACTGTTTGGAATTGGAACAGGTGTGTTTACTGATTAGAATGAGAACAGGTGTGTGCACTGATTGGAATGGAAACAGGTGCATGCACTGTTTGGAATTGGAACCGGTGTGTCTGTTGATTGGAATGGGAACAGTTGTGTGCACCGATTGCAACAGGAACAGGTTTATGTACTGATTGCAATGTGGACAGGTGCATGCATTGATCAGTATAGGAACACTTGTGTTTACTGATTGGAATGGGCACAGGTGTGTGCACTGATTGGAATTGGAACAGGTGCGTTTCCTGATTGGAAGGGAAACAGGTGCATGCACCATTTGGAATAGCAACAGAGGTGTTCACTGATTGAAATGGGAACAGGTGTGTGTACTGAGTGGAAGGGACAGAGCTGCATGCTCTGTTCGGAATAGAAACAGGTGTGTTTACTGTTTGTAATTCGAACAGGTGTGTCAGTTATTGCATTGGGAACAGATGTGTGCACCGATTGATGTTAGAACAGGTGTGTGTAATGATTGGAATGGGAACAGCTGTGTTTACTGATTGGAATGGGAATAGGTGTGTGCACTGATTGGAAGGGAAACAGCTGCATGCACTGTTTGGAATAGCAACAGATGTGTTTACTGATTGAAATGTGAACAGTTGTGTTTACTGATTGGAAGGGATACAGGTGCATGCACTGATTGGAATAGGAACAGTTGTGTTTCCTGTTTGGATTTGGAACAGTTGTGTCTGTTGATTGCATTGGGAACAGGTGTGTGCATTGATTGGTATTGGAACTGGTGTGTGTTCTGATTGGAATGGGAACAAGTGGGTTTACTAATTGGGATAGGAACAGGTGTGTCTACTGAATAGAATATGAACAGGTGCTTGTACTGATTGGAATGGGAACAGGTGTGTTAACTGATAGGAATGGGAACAGGTGTGTGCACTGATTGGAATGGAAACAGGTGCATGCACTGATTGGAATAGGAAAATGTGTGTCTGTTGATTGGAATGGGAAGAGGTGTGTTCGCTCATTGGAATGGGAACAGGTGAGAGCATTGATTGGATTATGAAAGGGTGTGTTTCCTGACTTGAATGAGAACAGGTGTGTGCACTGTTTAGAATATGAACAGGTGTATGCACTGATTGGAAAGGAAACAGCTGTGTCTGTACTAATTGGAATGGGAACAGGTGTATTTGCTGATTGGAATATGAACAGGTGTGTGCTGATTGAAACATGAACAGGTGTATGTGAACTGATTGGAATGGTAACAGGTGCATGCACTGAATGGAATGGCAAAAACTGTGTGTATTGATTGGAATGGTAACATCTGCGTGCACTGATTGGAATGGCAATGGGTGTGTGTACTGATTGGAATTGGAACAGATGCATGCACTGATTGGAATGGCAACAGGTATGGGAGCTGACTGGATTAGGAACAGGTGTGTGCACGGATAGCCACGGGAACAGTTGTGTGCACTGTTTGCAATGTGGACAGGTGCATGCCCTGACCGGAATAGGAACAGGTGTGTTTACTGATTGGAATGAGAACAGGTGCGTGCACTGATTGGAAAGGAAACAGGTGCATGCACTGCTTGGAATAGGAACAGGTATGTTTACTGATTGGAAGGGATACAGGTGCATGCAATGTTTGGAGATGAAACAGGCGTGCCTGTTGATTGGAATGGGAACAGTTGTGTGCACTGATTGCAACAGGAACAAGTGTGTGTCCTGATTGCAATGTGGACAGGTGCATGTGCTGATCGGAATAGGAACATGTGTGTTTATTGATTGGAATGGGAACAGGTGTGTTTACTGATTGGACTGGGGACAGTGTGTGCACTGATTGGAATGGAAACAGATGCATGCACTGTTTGCAATGTGAACAGGTGTTTTTACTGATTGGAATGGTAACAGGAGTGTGTACTGATTGGAAGGGAAACAGTTGCATGCACTGTTTGGAATTTGAGCAGGTGTGTCTGTTGATTGCATTGGGAATGGGTGTATGCACTGATTGGTGTTGGAACTGGTGTGTTTAATGATTGGAATGGGAACAGGTGTGTTTACTGATTGGAATGGGAACAGGTGTATCTACTGAATAGAATATCAACAGGTGCTTGTACTGATAGGAATGGGAACAGGTGTGTTTACTGATTGGAATGTGAACAGGTGTATGTACTGATTGTAATGGAAACAGATGCATGCACTAATTGGAATCGTAACAGGTGTGTCTGTTGTTTGGAATGGGAACAGTTGTGTGCACTGATTGCAACAGGAACAGGTGTGTTTACTGATTGCAATGTGGACAGGTGCATGAGCTGATAGGAATAGGAACATGTGTATTTATTGATTGGAATGGGAACATGTGTGTTTACTGATTGATTGGAATGGGGACTGGTGTGTTCACTGATTGGAATGGAAACAGGTGCATGCACTGATTGGAATAGGAAAAGGTGTGTCTGTTGATTGTAATGGGCAGAGGTGAGTGCGCCCATTGGAATGGGAACAGGTGAGAGCATTGATTGGGTTATGAACAGCTGTGTTTACTGACCTGAATGAGAACAGGTGTGTGCATTGTTTAGAATATGAACAAGTGTGTGCACTGATTGGAAAGGAAACAGGTGCATGCACTGTTTGGAGTAGGAACAGGTATGTTTACTGATTGTAATTGTGTGCACTGTTTGCAATGTGGACAGGTGCATGCCCTGACCGGAATAGGAACAGGTGTGTTTACTGATTGGAATGAGAACAGGTGTGTGCACTGATTGGAAAGGAAACAGGTGCATGCACTGCTTGGAATAGGAGCAGGTATGTTTACTGATTGAAAGGGAAACAGGTGCATGCAATGTTTGGAGTCAGAACAAGTATGTCTGTTGATTGGAATGGGAACAGTTGTGTGCACTGATTGCAACAGGAACAGGTGTGTGTACTGATTGCAATGTGGACAGCTGTGTGAACTAATTGGAATGGGAACAGGTTCATGCACTGTTTGGAATATGAACAGGTGTTTTCACTGATTGGAATGGGAACAGGTGTGTGCACTGATTGCAATGGGGACAGCTGTGTGAACTGATTGGAATGGGAACAGGTTCATGCACTGTTTGGAATGTGAACAGGTGTTTTCACTGATTGGAATGGAAACAGGTGTGTGTACTGATTGGAAGGGAAACATTTGCATGCACTGTTTGGAATTGGAACAGTTGTGTCTGTTGATTCCATGGGGAACAGTTATGTGCACTGATTGGTGTTAGAACAGGTGTGTGTACTGATTGGAATGGGAACATGTGTGTTTACTGATTGGAATGGGAACAGGTGTGTCTACTGAATAGCATATCAACAGGTGCTTGTACTGATTGGAATGGGAACAGGTGTGTTTACTGATTGGAATGGAAACAGGTGTGTTTACTGATTGGAATGGATACAGCTGTGTGCACTGATTGGAATGGAAACAGATGCATGCACTAATTGCAATAGGAAAAGGCGTGTCTGTTGATTGGAATGGGAAGAGATGTGTGCGCTCATTGGAATGGGAACAGGTGAGAGCATTGATTGGGTTATGAACAGCTGTGTTTACTGACCTGAATGAGAACAGTTGTGTGCACAGTTTAGAATATGAACAAGTGTGTGCACTGATTGGAAAAGAAACAGGTGCATGCACTGTTTGGAGTAGGAACAGGTATGTTTACTGATTGTAATGGAAACCGTTGCATGCAATGTTTGGAGTTGGAAAAGGTATGTCTGTTGATTGGAATGGGAACAGTTGTGTGCACTGATTGCAACATGAACAGGTGTATGTGGACTGATTGGAATGGGAACAGGTGCATGCACTGATTGGAATGGAAAAATGTGTGTGTACTGACTGGAATCGGAACAGGTGCATGCACTGATGGAAGCGGGAACAGTTGTGTGCACTGATTGGAATAGGACCAGGTGTGTCTACTGATTGGAATGGGAACAGCTGTGTGTATCAATTGGAATGGGAACACGTGCCTGCCTTGATTGGAATGGGAACAGGTGTATTTACTGACTGGAATGGGAACAGGTGTGTGCACTGATTAGAATGGGAAGAGGTTTGTGCACTGACTGGAACAGGAACAGGTGTGTTTACTGACTGGAATTGGAACAGGTGTGTGTACCGATTGGAAGGGGAAAAGGGTGCATTCACTGATTGGAATAGCAACAGGTGTGTTTACTTTTTGGAATGGAAAAAGCTGTGTGTACTCATTGGAATGGAAACATGTGCATGCACTGATTGGAATAGGTACAGGTGTGTCTGTTGATTGGAATGGGAACAGGTGTGTGCACTGATTGGAATGGCAACAGATGTGTGCACTAATTGGAATTGGATCAGGTGTGTTTACTGATTTAAATGGGAACAGGTGTGTGCACTGATTAGAAAATGACCAGCTGTGTGCACTGATTTGAATATATACAGGTGTGTGTGCTAATTGGAATGGGAATCAGGTGCATTTGCTGATTGAAATATGAACATGTGTGTGCTGATGGAAACATGAACAGGTGTATGTGAACTGATTGGAATGGTAACAGGTGCATGCACTGATTGGAATGGCAAAAACTGTTTGTACTGATTGGAATGGTAACATTTGCTTGCACTGATTGGAGTAGCAATGGGTGTGTGTACTGATTGGAATCAGAGCAGGTGCATACACTGATTGGAATGGCAACAGGTATGGGAGCTGACTGGATTAGGAACAGGTGTGTGCACCGATAGCCACGGGAACAGTTGTGTGCACTGTTTGCAATGTGGACAGGTGCATGCCCTGACCGGAATAGGAACAGGTGTGTTTACTGATTGGAATGAGAACAGGTGCGTGCACTGATTGGAAAGGAAACAGGTGCATGCACTGCTTGGAATAGCAACAGATGTGTTTACTGATTGGAATGGGAACAGGTGTGTGTATCAGTTGGAATGGGAACACGTGCCTGCCCTGATTGGAATGGGAACAGGTGTGTTTACTGATTGGAATGGGAACAGGTGTGTGCACAGATTGGAAGGGAAACAGCTGCATGCACTGTTTGGAATAGCAACAGATGTGTTTACTGATTGAAATGTGAACAGGTGTGTTTACTGATTGGAAGGGACACATATGCATGAACCGTTTGGAAAAGGAACAGTTGTGTTTCCTGTTTGTATTTGGAACAGTTGTTTCTGTTGTTTGCATTGGGAACAGGTGTGTGCATTGATTGGTGTTGGAACTGGTGTGTGTTCTGATTGGAATGGGAACAGGTGTGTTTACTGATTTGGATGGGAACAGGTGTGTCTACTGAATAGAATACCAACAGGTGCTTGTACTGATTGGAATGGGAACAGGTGTGTTAACTGATTGGAATGGGAACAGGTGTGTGCACTGATTGGAATGGAAACAGATGCATGCACTGATTGGAATAGGAAAATTTGTGTCTGTTGATTGGAATGGGAAGAGGTGTGTTCGCTCATTGGAATAGGAACAGGTGAAAGTATTGATTGGATTATGAAAGGGTGTGTTTCCTGACTTGAATGGGAACAGGTGTGTGCACTGTTTAGAATATGAACAGGTGTGTGCACTGATTGGAAAGGAAACAGCTGTGTCTGTACTAATTGGAATGGGAACAGGTGCATTTGCTGATTGGAATATGAACAGGTGTGTGCACTGATAGCAATGGGAACAGTTGTGTGCACTGTTTGCAATGTGTACAGGTGCATGCCCTGACCGGAATAGGAACAAGTGTGTTTACTGATTGGAATGAGAACAGGTGCGTGCACTGATTGGAATGGAAACAGGTGCATGCACTGCTTGGAATAGGAGCAGGTAAGTTTACTGTTTGGAAGGGAAACAGGTGCATGCAATGTTTGGAGTTGGAACAGGCGTGCCTGTTGATTGGAATGGGAACAGTTGTGTGCACTGATTGCAACAGGAACAAGTGTGTGTCCTGATTGCAATGTGGACAGGTGCATGTGCTGATCGGAATAGGAACATGTGTGTTTACTGATTGGAATGGGAACAGGTGTGTCTACTGAATAGAATATCAACAGGTGCCTGTACTGATTGGAATGGGAACAGGTGTGTTTACTGAATGGAATGTGAACAGGTGTATGTACTGATTGTAATGGAAACAGATGCATGCACTATTTGGAATCGTAACAGGTGTGTCTGTTGTTTGGAATGGGAACAGTTGTGTGCACTGATTGCAACAGGAACAGGTGTGTTTACTGATTGCAATACGGACAGGTGCATGCGCTGATCGGAATAGGAACATGTGTGTTTATTGATTGGAATGGGAACAGGTGTGTTTACTGATTGGACTGAGGACAGGTGTGTGCACTGATTGGAATGGAAACAGGTGCATGCACTGTTTGCAATGTGAACAGGTGTTTTTACTGATTGGAATGGTAACAGGAGTGTGTACTGATTGGAAGGGAAACAGTTGCATGCACTGTTTGGAATTTGAGCAGGTGTGTCTGTTGATTGTATTGGGAATGGGTGTATGCACTGATTGGTGTTGGAACAGGTGTGTGTAATGATTGGAATGGGAACAGGTGTGTTTACTGATTGGAATGGGAACAGGTGTGTCTACTGAATAGAATATCAACAGGTGCCTGTACTGATTGGAATGGGAACAGGTGTGTTTACTGAATGGAATGTGAACAGGTGTATGTACTGATTGTAATGGAAACAGATGCATGCACTATTTGGAATCGTAACAGGTGTGTCTGTTGTTTGGAATGGGAACAGTTGTGTGCACTGATTGCAACAGGAACAGGTGTGTTTACTGATTGCAATACGGACAGGTGCATGCGCTGATCGGAATAGGAACATGTGTGTTTATTGATTGGAATGGGAACATGTGTGTTTACTGATTGATTGGAATGGGGACTGGTGTGTTCACTGATTGGAATGGAAACAGGTGCATGCACTGATTGGAATAGGAAAAGGTGTGTCTGTTGATTGGAATGGGAAGAGGTGTGTTCGCCCATTGGAATGGGAACAGGTGAGAGCATTGATTGGGTTATGAACAGCTGTGTTTACTGACCTGAATGAGAACAGGTGTGTGCACTGTTTAGAATATGAACAAGTGTGTGCACTGATTGGAAAGGAAACAGGTGCATGCACTGTTTGGAGTAGGAACAGGTATGTTTACTGATTGTAATGGAAACCGTTGCATGCAATGTTTGGAGTTGGAAAAGTTGTGTCTGTTGATTGGAATGGGAACAGTTGTGTGCACTGATTGCAACATGAACAGGTGTATGTGGACTGATTGGAATGGGAACAGATGCGTGCACTGATTGGAATGGCAACAGGTGTGGGAATGACTGGAATCGGAACAGGTGCATGCACCGATGGAAGCGGGAACAGTTGTGTGCACTGATTGGAATAGGACCAGGTGTGTTCACTGATTGGAATGGGAACAGGTGTGTGTATCAATTGGAATGGGAACACGTGCCTGCCCTGATTGGAATGGGAACAGGTGTATTTACTGATTGGAATGGGAACAGGTGTGTGCACTGATTGGAATGGGAAGAGGTTTGTGCACTGACTGGAACAGGAACAGGTGTGTTTACTGAGTGGAATGGGAACAGGTGTGTGTACCGATTGGAAGGGGAACAGGGTGCATTCACTGATTGGAATAGCAACAGGTGTGTTTACTGTTTGGAATGGAAACAGCTGTGTGTACTCATGGAATGGAAACATGTGCATGCACTGATTGGAATAGGTACAGGTGTGTCTGTTGGAATGGGAACAGGTGTGGGTGCTGATTGGAATGGCAACAGATTGGAATTGGATCAGGTGTGTTTACTGATTTAAATGGGAACAGGTGTGTGCACTGATTAGAAAATGACCAGCTGTGTGCACTGATTTGAATATCAACAGGTGTGTGTGCTAATTGGAATGGGAATCAGGTGCATTTGCTGATTGGAATATGAACAGGTGTGTGCTGATTGAAACATGAACAGGTGTATGTGAAATGATTGGAATGGTAACAGGTGCATGCACTGATTGGAATGGCAAAAACTGTTTGTACTGATTGCAATGGTAACATTTGAGTGCACTGATGGGAATGGCAACGGGTGTGTGTATTGATTGGAATCGGAGCAGGTGCATACACTGATTGGAATGGCAACAGGTATGGGAGCTGACTGGATTAGGAACAGGTGTGTGCACCGATAGCCACGGGAACAGTTGTGTGCACTGTTTGCAATGTGAACAGGTGCATGCCCTGACCAGAATAGGAACAGGTGTGTTTACTGATTGGAATGAGAACAGGTGTGTGCACAGATTGAAAGGGAAACAGGTGCATGCAATGTTTGGAGTTGGAACAGGCGTGTCTGCTGATTGAAATGGGAACAGTTGTGTGCACTGATTGCAACAGGAACAGGTGTGTGTACTGATCGCAATGTGAAAAGGTGCATGCGCAGATCGGAATAGGAACATGTGTGTTTATTGATTGGAATGGGAACAGGTGCATGCGCTGTTTGCAATGTGAACCGGTATTTTTAGTGATTGGAATGATAACAGGAGTGTGTACTAATTGGAAGGGAAACAGTTGCATGCACTGTTTGGAATTTGAACAGGTGTATCTGTTGACTGCAATTAGAATGGGTGTATGCACTGATTGGTGTTGGAACTGGTGTGTGTAATGATTGGAATGGGAACAGGTGTGTTTACCAATTGGAATGGGAATAGGTGTGTCTATTGAACAGAATATCAACAGGTGCTTGTGCTGATTGGAATGTGAACAGGTGTTTCTACTGAATAGAATATCAACAGGTGCTTGTACTGATTGGAATGGGAACAGGTGTGTTTACTGATTGGAATGTGAACAGGTGTATGTACTGATTGGAATGGGAACAGGTGTGTTTATTGATTGGAATGGGAACAGGAGTGTGCACTGATTGGAATGGAAACAGATGCATGCACTATTTGGAATTGGAACAGGTGTGTCTGTTGTTTGGAATGGGAACAGTTGTGTGCACTGATTGCAACAGGAACAGGTGTGTTTACTGATTGCAATGTGGAAAGGTGCATGCGGTGATCGGAATAGAAACATGTGTGTTTATCGATTGGAATGGGAACAGGTGTGTTTACTGATTGATTGGAATGGGGACAAGTGTGTGCACTGATTGGAAGGGAAACAGATGCATGCACTCTTTGGAATTGGAAAAAGAGTGTCTGTTCATTGCATTGGAAAGAGGTGTGTGCACTGATTGTTGTTAGAACAGGTGTGTGTACTGATTGGAATGGGAACAGGTGTGTTTACTGATTGGAATGGGAACAGTGTGTCTACTGAATAGAATATCAACAGGTGCTTGTACTGATTGGAATGGGAACAGGTGAGAGCATTGATTGGAATATGAACAGGTGTGTGCGCTGACCTGAATGACAACAGCTCTTTGTGTGCTAATTAGAATGGGAACAGGTGCGTTTGCTGATTGGAATATGAACAGGTGTGTGCTGATTGAAACGTGAACAGGTGTATGTGTACTGATTGGAATGGGAACAGGTGCATGCACTGATTGGAATGGCAAATGGCATTGGAACTGACTGTAATCGGAACAGGTGCATGCACTGATGGCAACAGAAACAGTTGTGTGCACTGATTGGAATGGGAAAAGGTGTGTCTGTTGATTGGAATGGGAAGATGTGTGTGCGCTGATTGGAATGGGAACAGGTGAGAGCATTGATTGGATTATGAACAGGTGTGTTTCCTGACTTGAATGAGAACAGGTGTGTGCACTGTTTAGAATATGAACAGGTGTGTGCACTGATTGGAATATCAACAGCTGTGTGTGTACTAATTGGAATGGGAACAGCTGTGTTTGCTGATTGGAATATGAACAGGTGTGTGCTGATCGAAACATGAACAGGTGTATGTGGACTGATTGGAATGGGAACAGGTGCGTGCACTGATTGGAATGGCAAACTGTGTGTGTACTGACTGGAATCAGAACAGGTGCATGCACTGCTTGGAATGGCAACAGGTGTGGGAACTGACGGGAATCAGAACAGGTGCGTGCACTGATGGCAACGGGAAAAGTTGTGTGCACTGATTGGAATAGGAACAGGTATGTCTACTGATTGGAATGGGAACAGCTGTGTGTATCAATTGGAATGGGAACACATGCCTGCGCTGATTGGAATGGGAACAGGTGTATTTACTGATTGGAATGGGAACAGGTGTGTGCACTGATTGGAATGGGAAGAGGTTTGTGCACTGACTGGAACAGGAACAGGTGTGTTTACTGTTTGGAACGGGAACAGCTGTGTGTACTCATTGGAATGGAAACAGGGTGCATTCACTGATTGGAATAGGAACAGGTGTGTCTGTTGATTGGAAAATGAACAGCTGTGTGCTTACTGATTGGAATAGGAACAGGTGTGTCTGTTGATTGGAAAATGAACAGCTGTGTGCTTACTGATTGGAATAGGAACAGGTGTGTCTGTTGATTGGAAAATGAACAGCTGTGTGCTTACTGATTGGAATAGGAACAGGTGTGTCTGTTGATTGGAAAATGAACAGCTGTGTGCTTACTGATTGGAATAGGAACAGGTGTGTCTGTTGATTGGAAAATGAACAGCTGTGTGCTTACTGATTGGAATAGGAACAGGTGTGTCTGTTGATTGGAAAATGAACAGCTGTGTGCTTACTGATTGGAATAGGAACAGGTGTGTCTGTTGATTGGAAAATGAACAGCTGTGTGCTTACTGATTGGAATAGGAACAGGTGTGTCTGTTGATTGGAAAATGAACAGCTGTGTGCTTACTGATTGGAATAGGAACAGGTGTGTCTGTTGATTGGAAAATGAACAGCTGTGTGCTTACTGATTGGAATAGGAACAGGTGTGTCTGTTGATTGGAAAATGAACAGCTGTGTGCTTACTGATTGGAATGGGAACGGGTGTGTCTGTTGATTGGAATGGCAACAGATGTGTGCACTAATTGGAATTGGATCAGGTGTGTTTATTGATTTAAATGGGAACAGGTGTGTGCACTGTTTGGAAAATGACCAGCTGTGTGCACTTATTGGAATATCAACAGGTGTGTGTGCTACTTGGAATGGGAATCAAGTGCATTTGCTGATTGGAATATGAACAGGTGTGTGCTGTTTGAAACATGAACAGGTGTATGTGAACTGATTGGAATGTTAACAGTTGCATGCACTGAATGGAATGGCAAAAACTGTTTGTACTGATTGGAATGGTAACATTTGCGTGCACTGATTGGAATGGCAAGGAGTGTGTGTACCGATTGGAATCAGAACAGGTGCATGCACTGATTGGAATGGCAACAGGTATGGGAGCTGACTGGATTAGGAACAGGTGTGTGCACTGATGGCCATGGGAACAGTTGTGTGCACTGATTGCAATAGGAACAGGTGTGTGTACTGATTGCAATGTGGACATGTACATGCCCTGATCAGAATAGGAACAGGTGTGTTTACTGATTGGAATGAGAACAGGTGTGTGCACTGATTGGAAAGGAAACATGTGCATGCACTGCTTGGAATAGGAACAGGTATATTTACTGATTGGAAGGGAAACAGGTGCATGCAATGTTTGGAGTCAGAACAAGTATGTCTGTTGATTGGAATGGGAACAGTTGTGTGCACTGATTGCAACAGCAACAGGTGTGTGTACTGATTGCAATGTGAACAGGTGCATGTGCTGATCGGAATAGGAACATGTGTGTTTATTGATTGGCTTGGGAACAGGTGTGTTTACTGATTGGAATGGGGACAGGTGTGTGCACTGATTGGAATGGAAACAGGTGCATGCACTGTTTGCAATGTGAATGGTTGTTTTCACTGATTGGAACGGGAACAGGTGTGTATACGGATTGGAAGGGAAACAAATTCATGCACTCTTTGGAATGGGAACAGGTGTGTCTGTTGATTGTATTCGGAACAGCTGTGGGCACTGATTGGTGTTGGAACGGGTATGTTTACTGATTGGAATGGGAACAGGTGTGTTTTCCGATTGGAATGGGATCAGGTATTTCTACTGAATAGAATATCAACAGTTGCTTGTACTGATTGGAATGAACAGGTTTGTGCACTGATTGGAATGGAAACAGATGCATTCACTGAATGGGAAAAGGTGTGTCTGTTGATTGGAATGGGAAGAGGTGTGTGCGCTGATTGGAATGGGAACAGGTGAGAGTATTGATTGGATTATGAACAGGTGTGTTTACTGACCTGAATGAGAACAGGTGTGTGCACTGTTTAGAATATGAACAGGTGTGTGCACTGATTGGAAAGGAAACAGCTGTGTGTGCTAATGAGAATGGGAACAGGTGCATTTGCTGATTGGAATATGAACAGGTGTGTGCTGATTGAAACATGAACAGGTGTATGTGTACTGCTTGGAATGGGAACATGTGCGTGCACTGATTGGAATGGCAACCGGCATGGGAACTGACTGGAATCGGAAAAGCTGCATGCACTGATGGCAACAGAAACAGTTGTGTGCACTGATTGGAACAGGAACAGGTGTGTTTACTGGCTGGAATTGGAACAGGTTTGTGTACTGACTGGAATGGGAACAGGTGCATGCACTGATTGGAATAGCAACAGGTCTGTTTACTGTTTAGAATGGAAGCAGCTGTGTGTACTCATTGGAATGGAAACAGGTGCATGTACTGACTGGAATAGGAACAGGTGTGTGTGCTAATTGGAATGGGAATCAGGTGTGTTTGCTGATTAGAATATGAACAGGTGTGTGCTGATTGAAGCATGAACAGGTGTATGTGTACAGATTGGAATGGTAACAGGTGCATGCACTAATTGGAATGGCAAAAACTGTGTGTACTGATTGGAATGGTAACATTTGCGTGCATTGATTGGAATGGCAACGGGTGTGTGTACTGATTGGAATCAGAACAAGTGCATGCACTGTTTGGAATGGCAACATGTATGGGAGCTGACTGGATTCGGAACAGGTGAGTGCACTGATGGCCACGGGAACAGTTGTGTGCACTGATTGCAATAGGACAGGTGGGTGTACTGATTGCAATGTGGACAGGTGCATGCGCAGATCGGAATAGGAACATGAGTGTTTATTGATTGGAATGGGAATAGGTGTGTGCACTGACTAGAATTGGAACAGGTATGTTTACTGATTGGAATGCAAACAAGTGTGTGCTGATTGGAATGTGAACAGGTGTGTTTACTGATTGGAATGTGAACAGGTGTATGTACTGATTGGAATGGGAACAGGTGTGTTTATTGATTGGAATGGGAACAGGAGTGTGCACTGATTGGAATGGAAACAGATGCATGCACTATTTGGAATTGGAACAGGTGTGTCTGTTGTTTGGAATGGGAACAGTTGTGTGCACTGATTGCAACAGGAACAGGTGTGTTTACTGATTGCAATGTGGAAAGGTGCATGCGGTGATCGGAATAGAAACATGTGTGTTTATCGATTGGAATGGGAACAGGTGTGTTTACTGATTGATTGGAATGGGGACAAGTGTGTACACTGATTGGAAGGGAAACAGATGCATGCACTCTTTGGAATTGGAAAGAGAGTGTCTGTTCATTGCATTGGAAAGAGGTGTGTGCACTGATTGTTGTTAGAACAGGTGTGTGTACTGATTGGAATGGGAACAGGTGTGTTTACTGATTGGAATGGGAACAGTGTGTCTACTGAATAGAATATCAACAGGTGCTTGTACTGATTGGAATGGGAACAGGTGAGAGCATTGATTGGAATATGAACAGGTGTGTGCGCTGACCTGAATGACAACAGCTCTTTGTGTGCTAATTAGAATGGGAACAGGTGCGTTTGCTGATTGGAATATGAACAGGTGTGTGCTGATTGAAACGTGAACAGGTGTATGTGTACTGATTGGAATGGGAACAGGTGCATGCACTGATTGGAATGGCAAATGGCGTTGGAACTGACTGTAATCGGAACAGGTGCGTGCACTGATGGCAACAGAAACAGTTGTGTGCACTGATTGGAATGGGAAAAGGTGTGTCTGTTGATTGGAATGGGAAGATGTGTGTGCGCTGATTGGAATGGGAACAGGTGAGAGCATTGATTGGATTATGAACAGGTGTGTTTCCTGACTTGAATGAGAACAGGTGTGTGCACTGTTTAGAATGTGAACAGGTGTGTGCACTGATTGGAATATCAACAGCTGTGTGTGTACTAATTGGAATGGGAACAGCTGTGTTTGCTGATTGGAATATGAACAGGTGTGTGCTGATCGAAACATGAACAGGTGTATGTGGACTGATTGGAATGGGAACAGGTGCGTGCACTGATTGGAATGGCAAACTGTGTGTGTACTGACTGGAATCAGAACAGGTGCATGCACTGATTGGAATGGCAACAGGTGTGGGAACTGACGGGAATCAGAACAGGTGCGTGCACTGATGGCAACGGGAAAAGTTATGTGCACTGATTGGAATAGGAACAGGTATGTCTACTGATTGGAATGGGAACAGCTGTGTGTATCAATTGGAATGGGAACACATGCCTGCCCTGATTGGAATGGGAACAGGTGTATTTACTGATTGGAATGGGAACAGGTGTGTGCACTGATTGGAATGGGAAGAGGTTTGTGCACTGATTGGAACAGGAACAGGTGCATTTACCGACTGGAATGGGAATAGATATGTGTACTGATTGGAATGGGAACAGATGCATGCACTGTTTGGAAAAGCAACGGATGTGTTTACTAATTGGAATGGAAGCCACTGTGTGTACTCATTGGAATGGAAACAGGTGCATGCACTGATTGGAATAGGAACAGATGTCTCTATTGATTGGAATGGGAACAGGTGTGTGTGCTGATTGGAATGGCAAAGGATGTGTGAACATATTGGAATTGGATCAGGTGTGCTTACTGATTTAAATGGGAACAGGTGTGCACACTGACTAGAAGATTTTCAGGTGTTTGCACTGACTGGAATATCAACAGGTGTGTCTGCTAATTGGAATGGGTGTCAGGTGCATTTCCGGATTGAAATATGAACAGGTGTGTGCTGACTGAAAAATGTACAGGTGTATGTGTACTGATTGGAATGGGAACAGGTGCATGCACTGATTGGAATGGCAAAAACCATGTACTGATTGGAATGGCAACGGGTGTGTGTACTGACTGGAATCCGAACAGGTGCATGCACTGATGGCAACAGTAACAGTTGTGTGTACTGATTGGGATAGGAATAGGTGTGTTTACTGATTGGAATGGGAACGGGTGTGTGTACTGACGCAATTTGAACAGGTGCATGCACTGACTGGAATAGGAACAGTTGTGTTTACTGATTGCAATGAGAACAGCTGTGTGCACTGATTGGAATGGAAACAGATGTGTGTATCAATTGGAATGGGAACACATGCCTGCCCTGATTGGAATGGGAACAGGTGTATTTACTGATTGGAATGGGAACAGGTGTGTGCACTGATTGGAATGGAAACAGATGTGTGTACTGATTGGAAGGGAAACAGGTGCATGCACAATTTGGAAACAGAATAGATGTGTCTGTTGATTGGAATGGGAACAGTTGTGTGCACTGATTGCAACAGGAACAGGTGTGTGTACTGATTGCAATGTGGACAGGTGCATGCACCGATCGGAATAGGAACATGTGTGTTTACTGATTAGAATCAGAACAGATGTGTGCACTGATTGGAATGGGAACAGGTGTGTTACTGATTGGAATGGGAACTGGTGTGTGCTAATTGAAATGTGAACAGGTGTATTTACTGATTGGAATGGGAACAGGTTTGTGTGCTGACTTTAATGGGAACAGGTGTGTTTACTGATTGGAATGAGAACAGGTGTGTGCAAAGATTGGAAGCAGGTGCATGCACTATTTGGAATTGGAACAGGTGTGTTTACCGATTGGAATGGAAGCCAGTGTGTGTACCCATTGGAATGGAAACATGTGCATGCACTGATTGGCATAGGAACAGGTATGTTTACTGATTGGAATGGGAACAGTTGAGTGCACTGATTGGAATGGAAACAGATATATGCACTGGTTGGAATGGAACCAGGTTAATGCACTGATTGGAATAGGGAATGGTGTGTACGCTGATTGGAATGGGAACAGGTGAGAGCATTGATTGGAATATGAACAGGTGTGTTTACTGACTTGAATGAGAATAGGTATGTGCACTGTTTAGAATATGAACAGGTGTGTGCACTGATTGGAATATCAACAGGTGTGTGTGATAATTGGAATATGAACAGGTGTGTGCTGTTTGAAACATGAACAGGTGCATGTGTACTGATTGGAATGGGAACAGGTGTGTGTACTGATTGGAATGGGAACAGGTGTGTGTATCGATTGAAATGGGAACAGGTGCATACCCTGATTAGAATGGGAACAGGTGTCTTTACTGATTGGAATGGGATCAGGTGTGTCCACTGATTGGAATGGGAAGAGGTTTGTGCACTGATTGGAACAGGAACAGGTGCTTTTACTGACTGGAATGGGAACAGATGTGTGTACTCATTGGAATGGAAACAGGGGCATGCTCTGATTGGGTTAGGAACAGATTTGTCTGTTGATTGGAATGGGAACAGGTGTGTGTGCTAATTGGAATGGGTGTCAGGTGCATTTCCGGATTGAAATATGAACAGGTGTGTGCTGACTGAAAAATGTACAGGTGTATGTGTACTGATTGGAATGGGAACAGGTGCATGCACTGATTGGAATGGCAAAAACTGTGTGTACTGATTGTTATGGTAACAGATGCGTGCACTGATTGGAATGGCAACGGGTGTGTGTACTGATTGGAATCCGAACAGGTGCATGCACTGGTGGCAACGGTAACAGTTGTGTGTACTGATTGGGATAGGAATAGGTGTGTTTACTGATTGGAATGGGAACAGGTGTGTGTACTGAGGCAATTTGAACAGGTGCATGCACTGACTGGAATAGGAACAGGTGTGTTTACTGATTGCAATGAGAACAGGTGTGTGCACTGACTGGAATGGAAACAGGTGCATGCACTGTTTGGAATAAGAACAGGAGTGTTTACTGATTGGAATGGGAACAGATGTGTGTACTGATTGGAAGGGAAACAGGTGCATGCACTGTTTGGAATCAGAATAGGTGTGTCTGTTGATTGGAATGGGAACAGTTGTGTGCACTGATTGCAACAGGAACAGGTGTGTGTACTGATTGCAATGTGGACAGGTGCATGCGCCGAACGGAATAGGAACATGTGTGTTTACTGATTAGAATCAGAACAGGTGTGTGCACTGATTGGAATTGGAGCAGGTGTGTTACTGATTGGAATGGGAACAGGTGTGTGCTGATTGGAATGTGAACAGGTGTATTTACTGATTGGAATGGGAACAGGTTTGTGTGCTGACTTTAATGGGAACAGGTGTGTTTACAGATTGGAATGGGAACAGGTGTGTGCGCTGATTGGAAACAGGTGCATGCACTGTTTGGAATTGGAACAGGTGTGTCTGCTGCTTGCAATGAGAACAGGTGTGTGCACTGATTGGAATGGGAAAAGGTGCATGCACTGATTGGAATAGCAGCAGGTGTGTTTACTGATTGGAATGGAAGCCACTGTGTGTACCTATTGGAATGGAAACAGGTGCATGCACTGATTGGAATAGGAACAGTTGTGTCTGTTGATTGGAACACAAACAGCTGTGCGTACTGATTGGACTAGGAACAGGTGTGTTTACTGATTGGAATGGGAACGGATGTGTGCACTGAATGGATTCGAAACAGAGGTGTGCACTGATTGGAATGGAAACCGTTTCATGCACTGATTGGAATAGGAAAAGGTGTGTCTGTTGATTGGAATGGGAAGAGTGTGTGCACTGATTGGAATGGGAACAGGTGAGAGCATTGATTGGAATATGAACAGGTGTGTTTACTGACTTGAATGAGAACAGGTGTGTGCACTGTTTAGAATACGAACAGGTATGTACACTGATTGGAATATCAAGAGGTGTGTATACTAATTGGAATATGAATAGTTGTGTGCTGATTGAAACATGAACAGGTGTATGTGTACTCATTGGAATGTGAACAGTTGCGTGCACTGATTGGAATGGCAACGTGTGTGTGTACTGACTGGAATTGGAGAATGTGCATGCACTGATTTGAATGGCAACAGGTGTGGGAACTGACTGGAATTGGAACAGGTGCATGCACTGTTGGCAACGGGAACAGTTGTGTGCACTGATTGGAATTGGAACAGGTGTGTTTACTGATTGGAATGGGAACAGGTGCATGCACTGACCGGAATAGGAACATATTTGTTTACTAATTGGAATGGGAACAGATGTGTGTACTGATGCAATATCAACAGGTGCATACACTCATTTGAATAGGAAAAGGTGTGTTTACTGTTTGGAATGGGAACAGCTGTGTGCACTGATTGCAAAAGGAACAGGTGTGTGTACTGATTGCAATGTGGACAGGTGCATGCGCTGATCGGAATAGGAACATGTGTGTTTACTGATTAGAATGGGAACAGGTGTGTGCACTGATTGGAATTGGAACAGGTGTGTTACTGATTGGAATGGGAACAGGTGTGTGCTGATTGGAATGTGAACAGGTGTGTTTACTGATTGGAATGGGAACAGGTGTGTGCACTGATTGGTGTTGGAACAGGTGCGTATACTGATTGGAATGGGAACAGGTGTGTCTACTGATTGGAATGGGAACAGATGTGTGCACTGATTGATGTTGGAACAGGTGCGTGTACTGATTGGAATGGGAACAGGTGTGTCTACTGATTGGAATGGGAACAGGTGTGTGCACTGATTGGTGTTGGAACAGGTGCTTGTACTGATTGGATTAGGAACAGGTGTGTGCGCTGATTGGAATGGGAACAGGTGAGAACATTGATTGGATTATGAACAGGTGTGTTTACTGACTTGAATGAGAACAGGTGTGTGCACTGTTTAAAATATGAACAGGTATGTGCACTGATTGGAATATCAACAGGTGTCTGTGCTAATTGGAATGGGAACTGGTGCATTTGCTGATTGGAATATGGACAGGTATGGGAACTTACTGAATCAGAACAGGTGCGTGCACTGATGACAATGGGAACAGTTGTGTGCACTGATTGGAATGGGAACAGGTGTGTCTACTGATTGGAATGGGAACAGGTGTGTGTATCAATTGGAATGGGAACAGGTGCATGCCCTGATTGGAATGGGAACAGGTGTGTTTACTGATTGGAATGGGAACCAAATGTGTGTACTGATTGGAATGGTAACAGGCATGTGCACTGATTGCAAAGTTTAGAGGGCGAGTAAAAGGGATTAGTGAACACTCCAAGGGTAAAGAGAAGGGATGTGAAAGGTGGAGCAGAAAGTGATGAAGGCGCTGCGGAAGAAGGCTGAGTTGTTGATGGAGCAAAATGACGTAGGCAATAGGGGACGAGGGATGTGCAAGCTGCTGAAGGTGCGAGAAATAGGAGATGGTTATGAGGGAGAAGGAGAATGTGTCAGGTCAAAATTGTGAGGCAAGAGGGAATTAGCTTGCATTGTAACAGCGAGAAGACCACAGCTCTATTTGTTTCAAAGGTCCCATGGTCAGTCTTACTAACATCAACTCAGAATCTTGTGGGAAATATCTTTTAATTTCTGTTGGACTGTTGTAGGACATGTGTCTTTCTGTTTCTGTTGGATTGTGGAATTAGGACTGCAGTGACTGCGGTTTGGGAGGCATTTCCGCTAGAGCAGGGTGAGAGGTGTATACAAAGTTGTAGTCCTGAAACAGTGTGTGCCATGAAAGACAGGCTGGTGACAGAAAGTAGTCCTGGACCAAGGGAGCTGCCTGGCAACATTTTATTTAGCTCCTGACCAGGTGACCAGGTTTTGTGTGAGGGAATTACAGAAGAATAGCTCCTAGCCTGAAAAGAACAAGACCTAAAGCCTCTCTCTCCTGTGCATGGAAGATTCCAGTAATTCCACAATAATAGCTAGCTGGCTTTTTTTCCTCATAGCTCCAAAACCTACTCTCTCTGAAAACTCCCGTTAGAGGCATTGAAAGACAAGTGCTCAACCAGTGAACTAAATACTGAAAGTGCTGGAAGAACAACTTGTGCCATCAACAAGAACTGAAAAGAATTTGGGAGACATTGATCAAAGTCAACCCATCAAATCCTGTACTCCGGAATTGGTGCTATTGAACTGTTTTATCCTACCCTTAAAATCTATGTTTTGTTGCGTGTCTTATGTGTCTTGAGTGTGTGTGTATAGAGATTCAAGAAGGTGTAGAGTTTTGGTTATAGAGTTAGAAATTATTCAATCGTTATTCAATTCATATTTCTTTCTTTTGCCACTGGTTAATGACAATAAACAGTTATTTACTTATTAAGTTTACAAACCTGCTGCTTGTATTCTGTTAACCTAATTTAAACAGTTAGGTAGAATTGGGGCAATCTGATGGTTTGGTCAAACTTTTCACATTTGTTGCGGCTTGAGGAACAGTGGGGCTTGATATTACAGCACACTATCCCCAGTGAGTCATGACAATCCCAAATAACCTTCCAACTTCAAGTTAAATATTTCCCTGGGTGATGAAATGTAGCAGAGTTCCTCAAGAGTGAACTGGCATTGGTTTTGGAATGCGATATGTCGATGAGGCTGACCCAATGTGGCAGCGGGTGAAACATTGCGTGGCTGAGAGAGCGAGTTCTTGACAGGGAGTCCCACTAAATACAGCAATCAACAGTGAAAAGAAGGCTAAAGGAGTTGAAGCCATTTCAGAGGGCAGTTAAGAGCCAACATTGCTGTAGATCTGGAGTCATGTGTAGGCCAGGCCAGGTGAGGACAGCAGACATTAGTGAACCAGGTGGATTTTTACAACAATCAACATGGTTTCATGGTCATCATCAGTCTTTTAATTCCAGATTTTCACTGAATTCAAATTTCACCACTGCCGTGGTGGGATTCGAACCTGCTCTGCTTCACCATCTGGTGGTCAGTAGCCCCTTCATCAGCTATATCGGTCACAACACTGCTAATGGGGTAATCACAGGAAATAAGTTCTGACTGACCACTGCCCTGACTGAACAAAGGATATAAACCTCATGCAAGGGAAATGTGGTACAGTTACCTACACCTCCAATCAAACAGAGTGATATCACTTACAATTGTAAAGACTGCAGTTTTTGATTTTCTCCTGTGCAATCAGCAGTCCCATTGGAATATTCCAACCTGTTCTTTTAAGAGCTGTGTGGCACGACTTCTTGCCTTTCAGGGTGTCCCAGGACAACGTCTGATCCTTCACAACAGCCACTATATACACAACTGGAACCAAGCACAACAGCAATCAGCAATGTAATTTGCGAAATAGAACAGATCAGGACGAAAAGAGTTAAATTATAACAGGTTATATTGACAATGTTTGTCGTCCCTTTATGACTGAAGATTGAGGGATAATCTAATTCTGGTGTTTAAGATGAATTATTAATCAGGCAGATAGAGAGAAACGATTGCCTATGGTATGGGAGTTTAGAACAAGGGAACATAATTTTAAGTGTAGAGCTTTGTCTTTTGGTGTGATGCCAGGAAGCATCTCGTCACACAAAGAGTGCAGGAAATCTGGAACTCTCTCTCACCCAGAAAGCTGTTTAGTCTCAAGGCCAAATGAAAATTTCAAAACTTGAGCTTATAGATTTTTGTTAGGCGAAAGATCTTCAGTGTTACAGAAGGGAATGGCCTCTCCTGTTCCCATGTTCCTAGAACAATTTGTCTATTTTTGGTACTCCTGTGTCGGATACAGAATGGGCCATTTTGCTTTATAATTGCTTCTCAGTAACTGTGGAAAACAACAGTTCTGTCGAAGGGTCATGAGGACGCGAAACGTCAACTCTTTTCTTCTCCGCCGATGCTGCCAGACCTGCTGAGTTTTTCCAGGTAATTCTGTTTTTGTGCTGCATTAATTGTCCATCCCTGATTGTCCTGAGATGGTGGTAGTAAGCTGCCTTTCCTGAGTGATTAGTTTTTAATAGTCAGAACTCAATCACATCAAAGGATGTGACTTAACGACTCTGTGTGGGACTCAAGATGCCTATTGTAGGATAATGTACAATATGCTGGGGAAAATAACTTCACAATACAGAAGCCAGTATTAAGATCTTTTGTATTATGATAATGTACTCTATGTGATAGAGGTTTACACACAGTTCAGATTAGGTTGTTAGGATTATGTTGAGGAATGCTCAGTAAGCAGATAGCATTGGTTTAATGGAATTTAAAACACATCAAAGCTTTTTATATGGAATTATGGCTGGATGGGAGATAATGGATAGCTCTTGACTGTAAAATAGTGCAACAAAAGGTGGTAGCAACTTAGCAGCACATTTTACATCTCTCCCTAGTTTTTCACTTGTATAGACTTCAATCAAGAAAATACTCTGGAGAAATATAAACTGGCTGCTGATTTGCTTTTCACACATTTTATACCAGCACAAAAAGTCAGGGTCTACTTGAACATGTCTAGGATTTAATTGTTATCATTCTGGTATGCTTTGATCGTTCAAACCCCCATAATTGTGTTATCTTCCAGGGATATGAAATGAACCACATTCAGTGAGAATAGAGTATGGGCAATTTCATTACCATCTACCGGTTTTGCAGCATACAATGCATAAAGATCACATGACAATAACCTTGGAATTGATAGATTCAGACCAAGTTATCTGAGATTGTCCACTCAGGTGTATAAATAATCTCACTTCCAGTAAATTATTTTGATATTTCAAATCAGAACCCTGATTGATATCCTACTTGTAAGTATAGATGCATAACTTGTTTGTATTTACTGTCATCTTTAATTAACCAACAAGCTGATTTTTCTGAATATATACAATTTGTAGTGATCTACTCGGTTGATAAGACATGTAGCCCAGACAACCTAGGGAAGAGCAGTTACCTTTCTTGAAGAACATTAGTTAAACTATTTGGGTTTGTACATGGCTATCCTGGCAAATTATTTCTGGTTCCGATCACAAATATAATATCTTAAATTAGATTCAGACAATATCTTACAGAATAGATGAGTTATGGGAAGCCAATTCCTGGTCATTGAACTCTTTATCATAAGTTTGAAGTGGTCTGACTTGCTGCCTCTGGTTGCTGAATCTGATGTAGCTGTTCTAGTGTCCGTTGGTTGATCCTACAGTATTCACTGCTTTTCAAGGTATTCACCTGTGGGGCCCATCAGATTCTCTTCTTTGCTTCTTCCAATCATGGGAAATTTTAGTTTTCTTCTTTAAGGGCAACCAGTTTCCCTTTAACAGCAGCTGGGACTAGAATATATGCCCTTGACCCCTGGACATCAAGAACACCCAAGTATTCACACTCCTGTAGCCACTGCACTGGACATCAGACAGTCAGCCCTTTGCTCTTTATGACAGTAATGCAAAAATACTCCATAAACGTTAGTTCCACAGACCCACGGCATCCCTAATACCTATCGACAGGAGAAAGCACTCAGAATCTACAGTACTGGAAGAACATCCTGCAAAGTGGACAGCTCAACATCAGAGAGGAAATAAAGTCCAGATTCAGTGAGGAGATACAGCCCAGTCCCAGTGAGGAGATACAGCCCAGTTCCAGTGAGGAGATACAGCCCAGTCCCAGTGAGGAGATATAGCCCAATCCTAGTCAGGAGATATAGCCCAGCCTCAGTGAGGAGATACAGCCCAGCCCTAGTGAGGAGATATAGCCAGTTCCAGTGAGGGGATACAGCCTAATCCCAGTGAGGAGATACAGCCAGTTCCAGTGAGGAGCTATAGCCCAATCCCAGTGAGGAGATATAGTCCGGTCCCAGTGAGGAGAAACAGCCAGTTCCAGTGAGGAGATATAGCCCAATCCCAGTGAGGAGATATAGCCCGGTCCCAGTGAGGAGATACAGCCAGTTCCAGTGAGGAGATACAGCCCAGTTCCAGTGAGGAGTGTTATGGCACAGCAGTTAGTAAAGGCTGAGTTGTTTAAATCCCAGAAGGAAACTTGGACAACTTTCATAGACTTTATTTTCAATTGGTATGTTTGAGATGCAGCTCTGAATTCAGGAATAAGACTACCGAGGCGCAAAAGGTTTTTTATATAAAACTAAATTAAACATTTATTAATTTAACAATAAATTAAACACATGCATACATCTACAAATTGCTACCATAATAACTTGTAAACAAATCCCAAAATGAATCACTCCCAGTTAAATCTTCACCAAGGCAACGGTAACCCATAGACTTTAAACAGACACCAAGCAAAGCACATTTGACCTTACAAATTCAAAATGAGGTTCCTTTCAATTTGTTTCCTTTGCAGATATAGTTGTAGGCTTACAGGCTGGTTAGATCTTAAGTGCCTCTCTTACACGCACAAACTCCTTTCTGTTTATACCTAGCTTCCCCTTTGAATGTAAATTTTCCATTGTATTATTAGATTTTTAAATTTTACCTCTCCTAACAATAATATCCTTTTATTCCACCAATTTTATTAGTAACATAAACACATTGCTTGGCACCTCCCGGCTAGGTGCAAGATTTTACCCATTCTTTTGAATGGTTTATTCAACAAATGCACTTTCCCTTCTCCATCTTATGTTTATCTAATTTACATCTCAAACTACTATACATCAATCACACAGACTAGCTGGCTTTAATCCAACTAAGACAGACATCCAGACATACACATAGACACAGACCCCACTACAATTCAATTTAACAATAATTTCCAATAACATTATAGGCATTAATATCTCTTCACGACAAGGGGCAGAATTTTCCAGTTGGCATGCAGAGGCGGGCCCTGACTCGCTGACGTGTAAAATGACCGGGCGTCCGTCCCAACGTCATCGCGCGTCATCTCAATATTTCATTTGGCTGATGCGCGCCGGAGTCCGCTGCGCACCCACCGAAACGTAAATGACCGATTAAGGCCATTAAGAAATCAATTGAGCCACTCGAGAACGCTGCCCGTCCAACCTTACAGTTGGCAGGCAGACGGAAAGCCCAAGCGGCCTTCACGTTTTTCAGAAAACCTCATCCACAAGGGGGATGAGGTTCCCTGAAGCTTTTATTAAATAAATAAATAAATTTTTATAAATATAAAATATTACAGTCACATGAGGTGACATGTTTAAGTAAATTTTTAAGTCAATTCTTTAATTATTTTAACATCCATTCAATCTCCATGAGGCACAGGGTGCTCTTTTGCACGCATGCGCAAAAGGGTGCTGGCCCTGACTCTCCCTCCTCCCCCCACCCACACAGGTAATGCTTAGCGCTACTGACTATGTATTACGCTGGGCGGGCCTTATTTGGCCCGCCCGCGTAAAATGGCGGCGCACAGTCAATGGCAGGCAGCGATCGGCTCCGCAGCCGCCCCACCTGCTCCCGCCCAGCCCGCCTGGCATAGGAAAATTCCTGGCCAAGGATGTACAGTCTGGTCCCAGCGAAGAGATACAGCCCGGTCCCAATGAGGAGATACAGTCCGATCCCAGTGAGGAGATACACTTCAGTCATAGTGAGGAGATATAGCTGGGGCTAGAAGGCATGCCCTATACCCTGGAGAACAAAAATACCCAAGCATTGGCACTTCTGTAGTCAATGCACTGAACAGTGGACAGTCATCCCTATGATTTGCGTGACTGTGAAACATTGCAAAAACACTCCAAACCTATCAGTACCACAGACTCATGGCATCTCTAATAACTAAGGACAGGAGAAATCCCTCAGAATCTACAGCATTGGAAAACCATCCTGCAGAGTGGATGGCCCAGTCCCATTGAAGAGATACAGCCCAGTCTCAGTGAGGAAATACAGCCTGGTCCCAGTGAGGAGATACAGCCCAGTCCCATTGATGAGATGCAGCCCAGTCCCAGTGAGGAGGTACAGCCCAGTCCCAGTGAGGGGATACAGCCCAGTCCCAGTGAGAAGAAGCAGCCCAGTCTCAGTGAGGAGATACAGCCCAGTCCCAGTGAAGGGATACAGCCCATTGCCAGTGAGGAAATACAGACCATTCCCAGTGTGGAGATACAGCCCAGTCCCAGTGATGAGATACAGCCCAATCCCAGTGATGAGATGCAGCCCAGTCCCAGTGAGGAGATGCAGCCCAGTCCCAGTGAGGAGATGCAGCTCAGTCTCAGTGAGGAGATACAGCCCAGTCCCAGTGCGGAGATACAGCCCAGTCCCAGTGATGAGATACAGCCCAATCCCAGTGAGAAGATACAGCTCAGTCCCAGTGAGGAGATGCAGCCCAGTCCCAGTGAGGAGATACAACCCAGTCCCAGTGAGGAGATGCAGCCCAGTCCCAGTGAGGAGATGCAGCCCAGTCCCAGTGAGGAGATGCAGCCCAGTCCCAGTGAGGAGATGCAGCCCAGTCCCAGTGAGGAGATACAGCCCAGTCCCAGTGAGAAGATACAGCCCAGTCCCAGTGATGAGATACAGCCCAATCCCAGCGAGAAGATACAGCCCAGTCCCAGTGAGGAGATACAACCCAGTCCCAGTGAGGAGATGCAGCCCAGTCCCAGTGAGGAGATGCAGCTCAGTCTCAGTGAGGAGATACAGCCCAGTCCCAGTGAGGAGATGCAGCCCAGTCCCAATGATGAGATGCAGCCCAGTCCCAGTGAGGAGATACAGTCTAGTCCCAGTGAGGAGATACAGCTCAGTCCCAGTGTGGAGATACAGTCCAGTCCCAGTGAGGAGATACAGCCCAGTCCCAGTGAAGAGATACAGCCCGGTCCCAGTGAGGAGATGCAGCCCAGTCCCAGTGAGAAGATGCAGCCCAGTCCCAGTGAGAAGATGCAGCCTGGTCCCAGTGAGGAGATGCAGCCCAGTCCCAGTGAGGAGATACAGTCCAGTCCCAGTGAGGAGATACAGCCCAGTCCCAGTGAGGAGATACAGCCCAGCTCCATTAAGGAGTTCAGCTGAAGTGACTGCATCAAGTTTACACACTTTATTACAATTCCTGTAAACATTTATTCCAAAAATTTAACTTCTGAAACTCACATGGTTCTATGTACGCTGCTGGGTCCCTGCAGGGTTCAAGATTCTCTGTAGACAAAAAACACCAGAATGTAAAGAGCATTAACACTTTCTCGGTCATTTGGTTCATTTGGGCCCAACCGTGCAGCTGGGACTGCAGATGTTGTAGCCTGAAACTACCTCTTAGTGAGAGTGACTGCACTTGACATCAAGGCAGCATTTGACCGAGTGCGGCATCAGGGAGTCCTAGCAAAACTGGAATCAATGGGAGTCAGGGGGAAAACTCTGCAGTTTGGAGTACACCTAGCACAAAGGAAGATGGCTGTGGTTGTTGGAGGGATACAGCCCAGTCCCAGTGAGGAGATACAGTCCAGTCCCAGTGATGAGATGCAGCCCAGTCCCAGTGAGAAGATACAGTCCAGTCCCAGTTAGGAGATACAGTTCAGTCCCAGTGAGGAGATACAGTTCAGTCCCAGTGAGGAGATGCAGCCCAGTCCCAGTGAGGAGATACAGTCCAGTCCCAGTGAGGAGATACAGCTCATCTCAGCTCCGGGACATCACTACAGGAGTTCCTCAGGGTAGTGTCCTTGGCCCAACCTACTTCAGTTGCTTCATCAATGTCCTTCCTTCCATCATAAGGTCCGAAGTGGGGACATTTCCTGATCTTTGTACAACGTTCAGCACCATTCGCGATTCCTCAGATACTGAAGCAGTCCATGTCCAAACATTCACTCCCTCCACCACCGACGAACAGTGGCAGCAGTGTGTACTACCTACAAGATGCACTGCAGGAACTCACCAAGCCTCCTTAGACAGCATCTTTCAAACTCATGACCACTACCATCTAGAAGGGCAAGGGGAACAGATAGATGGGAACACCACCACCCCCCAAGTCACTCACCATCCTGAATTGGAAATACATTGCCGATACTTCACTGGGTCAAAATCCTGGAACTCCCACCCTAACAGCACTGTGGGTATACAAGGACTGCAGCAGTTCAAGAAGACAGCTCACCACCACCTCCTGAAGGGCAATTAGGGATGGGCGATAAATGCTGAACTACCCAGCAAAGTCCACATCCCATAAATGAATTATAAAAAACTTAAGGACAAAAGTGACCGTAACAGCTACTGCCATGCTGGTGCATATGGGCGCGATTCACAGCCACATCGTTATGTGATCGTGACTTTTGTGAATAAAACCTCAGTCACAGTCACTGCTCCATGATCAAATACAAGTCGGAGTCCTGTCTGTGCACTACAGTGAGGGTTTTCTTCCCATGGTTGCCATGTGCCTGCAATGCAGCCGGGCATCCCTCCATGTCTGGTGCTCTTGTTCCAAGTAACACATTCACTGTGCCCTCTCCTGAATAGCAGTAACAGGCACCCTTTGAGCAAATGGCACAAAAGCAGATGGTAGAGCAAGTGACAGTGGTTAATTACATAACTTATCCTTTAGAACTTACATTTGCCTTCAGAGTAGGACTAGGGAAGGCTGGATGCCACTTTATAACGCTGGTAGAGATTCAGTGTAGATCAGGCATAAATTGGGTGATTGTGCGGGGGTCTGGGGAATGGAGGGGAACAGTTGTCTGATCAATAACTGGCCCATAATTGGGTAAGGAATGGTGGGAAATTGAGAGTATTAATGTCCATGAACACACAGAGAGGAACATGAGTCTGAGAGTAGATGTGGGGACAGGCACACATGCTTACCTTTGTCATAGTACTCAGTCATGACTGGTACTAGACCACACTTTCCTGCAACAACCATTCTTGCACTGTGAAGAACAATAGCGTCAGCTTCAGCCAACTGAAAAACAAAAGAATCTGTTAGTGAACTGACCTCCTTAAAGTCACCAGCTGCTTCCTTCAACCTGTTTGTTACATGTTGCTGAGATCACCAGTTGGAAATACAGCTTGACCTCTCTTTTATGTCTCTCTAGCATTCTTCTTCCGCTGGTTCCAACTGAGTGCTCTCGCTCGCAGGGAGACAGCTGTGGAATAACTTTTGTCAAAATTCTGTAGCCGGCCACAGTAGTGGAGGGTTGATGTCCACCAGTTTTACCGCAGTTGGGTCCTCACTGGTGAGGGAGAGGAGCAAGCCAGGAAGCTGTAGCCCTCGCCAACCACTTGGGGTCATAACTGGCAGGTCTGTCTGAAGATCACTGTAAAGCCGAATCTAGGAAGACAGTCACCTTGCTTCGCTCTTTCAGTGAACGGGCTCACCTCTTTATTTTGTTCATTCATGGGATATGGGACTCACTGGCAAGACCAGCATTTATTGCATCTTCAATTTTCCTCAAATAAGAGAATCTGCTTGGCCATTTCAGAGGACAATTAAGAAACAATCACATTGCTGTAGGTCTGGTGTCATATACAGGATAGAGTAAGTGTGGATGCCAGGTTTAATAGTGACCCAAATGGGTTTTTTATGACAATTTAATAGCTTCATGGTCATCATTACTGATACTACTTTATTAATTTGAGATTTAGTTGTTAATAAATTTGAATTTATATTGCAGTTCAGGTCTGAATTACTAGTCCTTATAGGTATACTTATAGGTATACAGTATACTGGGATCCACAAAAGACAGGGCTGGTGAGAGTTTTAGCGGGTGACACCATCGCATCAGTTCTCCTTCCTCTCTTGACCTGAGAATACGATGGGGCAGGTTCACGACCTGTTCTTGCCCTGACAGGAAACCCAGTGCATCATGGCACAGGGTGGAGATCCAGCATAGTCCAGTCCTGCCCCAATATGGCTGTCAGTTTGCTTGTATCGTTGAGGACATTCAGGGCCCTTATCTTCTTGCTACTGCATAATCTATTTCTGGCCCTTCTTTGCCTCTTCATTTCCCTCGCAGGCTATCTCTCTGGTCCCTGAAGATATAAACATTTACATCTCAGGAATTTCTCTCTCATATTAGAAAAGAGGCAGGAGCCTTAGCTAAGCATGGTCATGAACAACTGTCATTCCCCTTTCCCTCTCCTCCCATTGACTCTGTCCTGTCCCCCTACTTCCTTCCTTTCTCTGTATCTCCTTCTCAATCTCCCTTGCTGATTTGTCCGTTCGATGCATGTTTCTCTATCTGTGTCTCGTAAACTTTCCGTTCGCTCTCACACTTTCTCTTGCCTACCTTGGTTTATCTGTCACTCTCTCTCACTTTGTCTCTCATTCTCTCTTTTTCTTCGTGTCCAGTTGTGAGTATGGTCCTCTTTCACCTCATACAGGCAAAAGGCCCAGATGTTTCTCCAAATGTAAAGAGGGAACAAAACTACCAATTGTGTCAATCAGGACAATTTGCGTAACCAGTGCAGCTTGTTATGCCTCTTGGTACAGACAGATTAAGGAATTGGCATATGAGGAGACTTTGGAGGGTGATGGCCTGTTCTCTTGGCTTCTGAATATCCTTGTGTTATGGATAAGGTCATGGGGAAGGGTATAGAATTGAGGAAATTATTGAATGTTCTTGGAATTAAGTAATATATTAAAAATCTTTCATATTTGTGCATTTCTTGCCAACATTTCCCTCTATTAATTTCTTTGTCCATATTTTAAATAGAAACAGCATGTATAAAACTTATTGGAAAAAAAAGCTAATGGAATTCTAGTATTTACCACAGAACATAAATAATATAGAAGTATTGATGAGTCTTTATGAAACCTCAGAGTCTCTGTACAGTATGGGGCTGAACACTATTGAAAGGATATTGAGAGGCTGAAGGGACTACAACACAGCTTCACTAGGATGCTGCCTGGTATGAGGAAATAAAAATACAAAAAAAGACGTGAAGATTTTTTTTCATTAGAATAAGGGTGCAATGGAAGTGGTTCACATGTTGAAAGGGGGGGATGGAGTGCTTCAAAACAAACTGTTCCGAGTAGTTGACGGGTGTAGAAAAAAAGCTGTAGATACAAAGATATCAGAGATTCAGGACAGATGGAAGCAGAAGCCTCTTCACAAAGGGAGTTGTGAGGCTGTAGAATTCATTTCCAGAGTTTGTGGTTGACACAAAAACAAAGTGAACTGTGCCGAGCTTTAGTGAGGTTTTATTAATACCATGCTTTCTAGTCTTACCGTACCTTGATGAGGCTTTACTCCCCAATGACAGATTTGAGATAGTAGTTTAACTTCAAACAATTTATCAAGAACTATTTACAAAGACCTCAGGGTAAGCACATGGTATTCAGGACATATACTATTCTGTGCCTAACTTGGACTCTTTCAGTCATCAAACTATTGATGTCACAGCTACGTCAGCAATATCATCATGGTCTCATTAGCGTAACCATTAACCCATTACTTTATTGACTGGCAAAAATTAGATTGGTTTGCTGGATGGTGGAAAAGGAAATAAAGAGGCTGAAGAACAGTGGACAAAAATGTGATTCAGACTATTTTCTTGCATGAGGTGTAAATCCCTACATAGACCAGTTGTCTATGGCCTGGATTCCTGCTGTAACTTCAATGTATCCTTATAGCAGGCTGCAATTACATGCTCCCTCCAGTGAAGTCACTGCTGCTCCACCAGATAGGAATGTGTAATTGCACCAGGTTGAGAGTGTCAGCTTGTAAACATAGGAATCTATAACAGGAGTATCCAAATAAAACAGAATATTTGTATTTAAATGGGGATTGAATGATATCAATGAGCCCTGGTCATTATCAACTAAAATCAGCCCTACTTTCCCCAGTGCCCCGCACCTAAAGACCAATAGGCTTTCAATGTGCCATGCAATTTTTAAAAATAATTAATTCACAGGATGTGGGCTTCGCTGGCTGGGCCAGCATTTATTGCCCATCCCTAGTTGCCCTTGAGAAGGCGATTGTGAGCTGCCTTCTTGAACCGCTGCAGTCCATGTGGTATAGGTACACCCACAGTGCCCCATCAGTCCACTCTTGATCATCAGTAAAGTAATGGAAGGGGTCATCAGCAGTGCTATCAAGCAGCACTGCTTAGCAATAACCTGCTCACTGATGCCCAGTTTGGGTTTGGCCACTCATCTTCAGACATCATTGCAGCCTTGGTTCAAATATGGACAAAAGAGCTGAACTTCAGAGGTGAGGTGGGAGCGACCTCCTTGACATCAAGGCCACAATGGACCAAGTGTGGTTTCAAGGAGCCCTAGCAAAACTGGAGACAATGGGAATAAGGGGGGAAACTCCATGCGGCTAGGCGTCATACCTAGCACATCGGATGATGGTTGTGGTTGTTGGAGATCAGTCATCTCAGTTCCAGGACATCGCTGCAAGAGTTCCTCAGGGTAGTGTCCTAGGCCCAGCCATCAATAGCTGCTTCATCAATGATCTTCCTTCATTAGGTCAGAAATGGGGATGTCCGCTGATGACTGCACAATATTCAGCACCATTTATGACTCCTCAGATACTGAAGCAGTCCATGCCCAAAGCCAGCAAGACCTGGACAATACCCAGGCTTGGACTGACAAGTGGTAAGTAATATTTGTGTCACACAAGTACCAGGCAATGACCATCTCCAGCAAGAGAGAATCAAACCATTGCCCCTTGACGTCCAATGGCATTACCATCATTGAATCCCCACTATCAACATCCTAGGGGTTACTGTTGACCAGAAACTGAACTGGACTAGCCATATACATACTGTAGCTACAAGAGCAGGACACAGGCTAGGGATCCTGAGATGAATAACTCACCTCCTGACTCCCCAAAGCCTGTCCACCATCTGCAAGGCACAAGTCAGCATTGTGACGGAATACTGCCCACTTGCCTGGATGTGTGCAGCTCCCACAACACTCAAGAAATTCAACACCATTCAGGACAAAGCAGCCAGCTTGATTGGCACCACATCCACGAGTATTCACACCTTCCGCCACCAACGCACAATAGCAGGAGTGTATACCATCTACAAGATGGAGTCCAGGAATTCACCAAGGCTTCTTAGACAGCACCTTCCAAACCTATAACCAGTTCCATTTAGAAGGACAAGGGCAGCAGATAGATGGGAACACCGCTACCTGGAACTCCAAGTCACTCACCATCTTGCCATGAAAGTATAATAATTCACATAATATTTTTGTGATTTGTTATAAAAGTAGGTTAATATTGGGGTTTGGATAGTTTCAGTGTATGCGTGTCTATGTGTGTGTGTGTGTATGATTTAACTGAACTGGGACAGCTGGTCTGGAAGCTTTAATTCATCAAAAGAAGCTAGGTTTGAAATGTTAAATAGGTAAACATGGCTGAAGTCTTATTCTGTACCACATAAAGGGGATTTGCATTTGTAGATAGATGAAGGGAGGAATTTGGTTTTCAAAGGGATCTCAGTCTGTTTACAAACAACCAGACAAGCAAGATAAGAAATACGTTTATTTTTCTCAACAGTCACTGAAGATATAAAGTGGCAATATGAAAGATTTATATTATGAGAAAGGTAAAGTTCTGAAGACATACGGACAGATTAAAGGGAGAAATATGTATAAAGGAGAATGGGGCTATGTATTAAAGGAAAGCACTATAAGACCTACCAGACGTGTGAGAAATCTCCAGTATTTGTGCATTAAGTCTGCTGTCTACAGAAACCAAAGCTGGAAAAGCCACTTTGAATTCCATTGTCCAGGGTATTGTGTTTAACTTGCTGGATCTGTTTAAATTTTTTTTAACTGTTTCCTTAACGGAGGTGTAACTGGAAACCAGATTAATTAGGTGTTTTAGGAGTTATTGTGGTAGTAATTTGTAGATCTATGCATGAGCTTGAAATCTTTTCTTTTGTTAATAAATTTTAGTTTAGTTTTTTTTTAATCTCTGAAGTCTTGGTGGACTTATCACTTCTGAATTCAGGGCATGCATCTCAGAATAAACACAAATTGCAAAGCTGTTGTGATAGCGTGATCAAATTTCCCTGCTGAATTTGATCTGCCTGGCACACAACATCTGCCATGTCATATCGCCGTTCCTTCACTATCAGTGGGTCAAAATCCTGGAACTCCCTTCCTGACAGCACTGTGGGTGTACCTACACCACATGGACTGCAGCAATTCAAGAAAGCAGCTCACCAACAACTTCTCAAGGGCAACTAGGGATGGGCAACAAATGCTGGCCCAGCCAGTGAAGCCCACACCCCCTAAATTAATATAATTTTAAAAAGATACAGAAACCTCCAAATCTCATTTATGGTTCACTATGTGTCAGATTCAACAGGACCTTGATAATTGTTCTCCCTATGGTTACCCGAATAATTCTATACCTTCACATTAAAATATACCCCTCACAATCCAAATATATCTCTCAAATTCAAAATACACACACATCTTCAAATATATCTCTTGCATTCCAAAGTTACCCCTCACTTTACAAATACATTTCTATATTCCAAATATATCCCCTCACTTCCCAAATATATTTCCTCATTTTCTAGATATACACCTGGCATTCCAGATATGGGTCTCTCATTCCAAATTTATTTGCTCACATCCCAAATATACCTTATCAAATCCAAATATACCCCCACATTCTCACATACTTTCACACTCCTTTTCATCAGTACCCACGGTCTAGCTCATATACTTAATGCTGACGAAACATAACAGTTCATTTCTTCATTTATTGCTCCCCTGGTAAAATGTGGCGTTTCCACCCCAAGGTGAAGGCAACTGTCTCATTCTTGACCTCAGTCAAGGCTCCTCCGTATCTTAAAGCTCAGGGCTATATAAGACCAGCCTCCTGTGCAAGTGCCTCAAATTCATTTGACACTTCCCAAGCCCTCAGGGGTTAGCCGGACAAGCCAATGCAGTTCCTATCTTACATACTAAAATGTTATTAAATATCCTGGTGACACTTACCGAAACCTTCTGGATGCAGTCCTCCATGGAGGCAGCCTGGACACAGCTGACTGATGTCCAGTTGCTGCATTTATTCTGTTCTTTCTCACTGGTGGTGCACCAACGCAGTTTATCATCAGCAGATGCAGTAAGCTCACCTGAGGAATGGGAGCATGTTGACTTCTGTTTCGTCACTTTAATGCATATTGTTTATAAGTCAGATTTCAACCCACCCCATCCCATAAATAGGAATCCTTGACTAGAGAAGCAGCTAACAAGGGAAGTGGAGGGGCTTGTGCAGTCTCAAGCTTTGTTTCTCACTCTCCCCGTGTGTAGGAAAGTTGCTGTCCTGTTTACCAAACTCCCCCGATACTTTTAGATTGTCTCCTCTTGTTCTTGATTCCCTCATCGGAGGAAATAGTTACTCTGTATCTACCTGGGGTACACAGGCACGACAGATATACACACAATGCCTGCACTGGGGTACACAGTTATACACGCACACATTATTCCTATTTAGGGGTACAAAGATAGAAGTTAAACTGAAGAAAAGAAAGGACCAGATCTTCCAATCAGCACTGATGCTGCGCACATTGCTACTGTGCACAAAGATTTCTGCATGCCTAACTTTTCTGCTCTTCCAGTCGGTCTTCTGGTCCCGGCTGCAGCAACATGGTTCAATGAAAACATCCATGCCGACCACCGGCAAGAACAGGAGACAAGTGATGAAAAGGAGCAGTGCAGAGGACATGCCTCTTTCTGCGACACAGCTGCGACATTCAAGTAAGTTTTTAAATGTCTCAAATGTTTTCAGTTCTGAATGGGCAGATGGATAAGCATGTGAGTGTGTGGGTGAGCGTGTGGGTGGGTGGATGCGTGGGTGGTTGGATGAACAAGGTGAGTGGGTGAGTGCGTATGTGGATGAGTGTATGAGCGAGTAAGTGGGTGGGAAGGTGAGCAAGCTGGATGAGTAGGTGGGGGAATGGTTAGTTGTGGGAGTCTGTTGTCAGGGGATAGGTTGGGTGAAGGAAAGCCGGGGATGGTGGGTCGGGTTCCTCTGCTGATATTTCCCTGCAGCGGGAGGTGTCCAGGTTATGTGGCAAAGGAGTCCAGTGAAATCTGGTGGCCTTTTTACAGGCTATGGGGAGGGTTCCCCCTGTTTGGGCACCCTGTGTCCAATGGAGTCCCTCCCCCTTGTGTCCACTCCCCCCAACCCAACATGTTACCTCCCCTCCCTCGCGAATCTGGTCCCACATGCCCTTGCCAGGACTTTCCAGGCTGGCCCTAGCAGAAGACCCTAACTTACCTTCTAATCTGGCTCCCTCAATGATTGTCATTGGGGGCTGGCTGCAGTCCCAGCAGTGACTCCTGCTATTGATGGCACTCGAGTCTTGGAGGGGCCTTCATCCCAGATGAGGGCAAAAATCTCACCCTGAACCACTTAACAGCTATTAAATTGAGCCAGGCAACCTGACAAAGCAGAGGTGTGCTCGGCCATGTTTTCCAACCGTGGGCGCAAACACAGACCATGTATAATTTCAGCCAGAGTTTAAACTGGAAGATGTAAATACATCTTGTTAATCATCAATCTTTTTTTTGCAAATATGGAGTTAGATGATGTTGGCTTTCCTCTGTGACAGAGTATTAGACAATTAAAAATTAAAACACCTTCCCCACGAATGGACGTTTCGCTCTTAGGTGAAAGTCTGCACAGGATCTCTAACATAATAACTTGCGCTGTACAGAGTGAGCAGGTACCAAACCGTGAGCACTCAATAACAGCAAACTTAATTCTAAAATAACAAAAATGACTTACAAATAATTCCCAATACCAAAGCTGTGAACAGCAGCCTCATCCTGCCCCAGATATTCAAAGACGAGTGAAAGTGAGAAACAGTCTGTTGCTAACAGGTCTGAGGAGGTCTCTATGCTCTACCTTCCCATTTAAGCAGCTCTGAATTGGCAGGAACAGGTCAGATGACAACATCAATCTCTGTTGACTGAATACTTCATAAAAACTTATCAGAGTAAACCAACTTTGCAATTCAAACAAACCTTTCATTTCGGGAAAAGAGAAGGATTTTCTTTTAACATTTTAAGCTTTATTTTCAAACATAACATCGATTTAATATTGCTTAATACAGGTAGGTTGTCCAACATGTGCATTCAGGAACTGATTTCTCAATTTTTACCTTCCCAACTCTTCCCTAAAACAATTAACTTTTTACTGCCTATCCAATAAATTTTATTAAAGCTTGTCACAATCTCATTCCACCCGCCGGAAGGGAATCGGAATTACAGTCCCATTGGGCTAGAGAAGGGAAAAATCAGTCAGGGATCCCATTTCCTTGTGACTTCTATCACTTGCCCCTTGCAAACTGGATTGAAGACCACACAGCCCTGTCCCCTGCATGAATCAGCTGGCCTCATACTCCATGGTGCTGGACAGCAGAGAAATCAACCATATAGTTCCTGCTCCTGATACTTTCTCTAATGTGTGGACATGACATGAGGACAGGTATGTGCTCAGTTGTGATGGCCCCCATGACTGAATGGGCTGTTTGCATTCACTGTGTGGCCTCACATTAGTAAAATGGACCCCTGGGTGAGATAATGTAGCAAGAAATTAGAGCTCAGGATAGAAGCCAAGAAAACTGAGGGAGAATAAACTCCAATATGTTGATTTTATTTTACTTATCAGAGCAGAAAATAGTTTCAAGAATGAAAAAATTCTTCCAACAAATGATCCTCCTACCATACTTTTCCTGTGTTCTCCATCTTAAGCCTGGAAGCTATCAAAGTCCTCACTCATGCCTTGTCACCTCCAGACTTCATTACTTAGTGCTCTCCTGGCTGGTTTCATGTCTGTTCTAATCCAGTAAGCCATTTTTATATTTACATATTTATTTACAGAGTTACATATTACAAGCCTATACCTCCTAACTTAACAATTACAGTTTTAGTTTCTGTCTATTTAAAGAAGCTTAAGTGAATCCCCAGTTGAAGCCCACCACTTGGATGTTGTTAACCGCAACCAAAAAACAAATTACACTATCTGCCATGTTCCATGAACCTCAGCTCATCTTAACCTTTGCTGTTCTTATCCTATCCCACACCAAGTCACACTCGTACATCACTCTTTTCCTCACTGATCTACATTGACTACTTGACCAGCAACATATCAAGGTTAAATTTTACATCCTTGTGTTTAAATCTCTGACTCTCTGTCTCTGTAACCTCCTAGAGAGAGGCAACCCTGCCATATCTGAACACTGTTTCTCTGATTCTGCACTCTTGTGCATCCTCCGATTCCCCAGCCCTCGTATTAACTTGTAGATTTCATTCTCTAGAACTATCTCTTAAATCCAAGTGACTTTCCACCTCCCTTTAAGACCTCCTTGAAAGGATTCTCAATGACAATGATTTTGGTTAACGCTCTGAACATTTCCTTTTCTGGAATGATTTCTATTTCTTCCCCTTGAATGTTGTGAAGCTAATCTTTTTTCTGCATTGAGCACTCTCATTATATCAATATGAGAAACAGTCTGTCACTAGCAGCTCTGAGGAGACCAGGTGACTGAATGTTTCACAAGAACTTACCAGAACAACCAATTTTGCAATTCAAACAAACCCTTCACTTCAGAAAATGGGAAGGCGTTTGGTTTAATATTTTAAATTTTAGTTCTAAAGATGACATCAATTTAATATTGCTCAAAACAAATAGGTTGTCCAAAATTCAAGGTTCAAAGCATGCACTGTTCTTTAACCCCTTGCTTTTAGGAAACGCAACACAGCATGAATGCAGATTTATTAAAGTTAGTCACCATCGCTGAAAATTTCCTCAGGGGATTAGCCGCTGTTACTTCTCTGGGATGGTCAACAGACAGCTTGTTTATGTGGGAATCCCATTGGAGTTCCGGCTACTAATGGGGAGATATTCCCAGCACTATCACTGATTCGAATAACTGGGAGGGATCTGACGGATATAAAATGAAGATATAGGTGGTAGAATTTAAATGCATCATGAGCAAGATTACTGTTTTGGGGCTTTCATGGAAAAAAATTAACATAATTGACCTGCAATCCCAAGCTAGCAGCAAAAATCTGGGAATTTCATATTGTAAAAATTGACTTTAGGCAGAATCGTCCGGTCCCGGTGTGGCAGGTGTCATGGCGGGTGTGAGCGGACAATATGGCAAGAAGGCAAAAAATTGGTTCTACGCTGTCGTGAAACCAGTTTGTGACCATCCGCTCCACCCGTCAATGGCGGGCTGCATTTCCTGCCACCATATGTCAGGAACCTAATTTCAATAGTCCAGCACCTGCTCGCCAGAATTGCCCCCTACGTTGTATGTTTCACATCTGTACATACACCTGGCGAGTTGCGCTTCGCTTGGGACTTTGAGGTTTGTTTGGCTACCTTGCTTCGGGCAGCACTCGCAGTCATCAGCCCAGGCTTCACAGACAGCACCATATCACTGAGGGGGTCTCACGGGCAGGTGTCTAACTACCAGACCAGCCATAAGGCAGGGGTAGATTTTCAATGGCTGCAGGGCTAGGGCTTATTTGGGGAAAGGGAAGAAGTTGCCTCAGGCAAGGGAAGAGGCTGCAGGGCGAGGGCTGTACTGAGGAAAGGGGATAGCCCAGGGTGTGTGTGGGGGCACATGTTGATCTGTGCAGGTAGCCTCAGGATGGTGAGGACTGAGGAGACAGCCTCCAGAGGAGGTGAGGCCAGATGGAGATGTGAGTGTGTATGAGAAAGTGAGTGGTGATGTCCCTTGAGCTGGCAGTGAGTAAGATGCTAGTAAATGTGTGGCAGCTTTGTGAAGCTGTGAGTTTAGAGTGATGAGATGGTTGCCTTACCCTGGTGGCACAGATTAGATCATTCATCCTCTTTCCACACTGGATGGCCAACCCCTTCTGTGCAGTGTTGGCACTGATCACCACAGCCACTGCCACCCTAAGCCAGTAAGGTGAGATTGCTGAACTTCCTGCGGCTAGAGTGGGGTTGGAGGACATCACAGCAGCGGACATCCAGATGGGACTCCAGCAACGGGACACTGAACTCTTTTTGGCTTCCAGGTCCATGACTTCGCTGGAGCAGCCCTGGGCTCCAAGTGTGCGTGCGGTATGATTGTATGCCTGTGAACTGACTTCTGTGGTGTTAAAAGTGGTGGTAACACTCTTACCTCTGAGCCAGAAGGTTGCAGGTTCAAGTCCCACAGCTGATCCTTGAGCACAAAATCAGGTCTGGCAGTCTAGTGCAGTATGAAGGAGTGCTGCAGTGTTGGAAGTGTTGTTTTTCAGTAAGGTATCAAACCAAGGCCCTATCTATGTTGACTGATATTTATCTCTCAACTAACATCACCAAAACAGATTATTTAGTCATTATCAATTTGCTTGTGTCAGTTTGTGGGAGCCTACTATGTGCAAAATAACCACTGTCTTTTCTTACATAGTGATAGTGCTTCAAATGTATCTCATTGGCTTCGGGATGTCCTGAGGTTGTGCAAGGCACTATACAAACACAAATCTCTCTTAGGACAGTTTTCCAAGTTAAATAAATATGAGTTGTTTTTGTGATAAGCAGCCTTCCACTCGTTCACTGACCCCGAGAGAAATTTTGTCGCAAAGACTATACCAGTTACTCAAGTCAAAGCAGTAATTTGCATTTATATAGGGCTTTTAATGTAGAGAAACTTCCCAAGTACTTTACTGGATGAATGGTGGTATGGACAGAGACACGGGAATGGGATGTAAGGAATGATGTAACAGAAATAGAGTGGGGCAAGTTCATGGAGGAACTTAAACACAAGGATAAGAATTTTGAATTTGACTCACTGCAGCACCAGGAGCCAATATAGTTAAGTGAGAATGGGGCAATGGGTGAATGGGCTGAAAACAATTGCTTCAGTTGAATGTTCAGAGGATGTTATAACTCATCCAAAACTATAAAGTGAATACCTCACCTGACGTCAATTGGTTGACTGAACCATTGCCAAGAAATTTCCTTTGTCACAACACAATGAGCTTATTCATCTCCTTGATAAAGTTGTAGGTCAAGACCAACGGGTTTTGAGATTGAGTACTTATCCAGTTTGAGAAATTTCGGCCTGTAACACAAAGCATTCAGGTGCACTTGTGTATTACTTACGGTGACTCATATTGTGTTTGGAGTTGAAGTGTACCAGTCTGTTGTGGTTTTAAAACCAAAAAACTGCGGATGCTGGGAATCCAAAATGAAAATAAAAATACCTGGAAAAACTCAGCAGGTCTGGCAGCATCTGCGGAGAGGAACACAGTTAACGTTTCGAGTCCATATGACTCTTCAACAGAACTAAGTAAAAATAGAAGAGAGGTGAAATATAACATGTTTCTCTAACTTTATCTCTTTGTTGATGTAAGGCTTTATTTTCCCATGTTTCTGCCTTCCTTTTTTCGAATTAGCATCAGGAGTAGGCCATATGGCCCCTTAAACTCTACCATCAAATTAGACCTTGGCTGACCTTTGATCTCAATTCCACTTTGCTGTCAGATCCCCATATCTTTTAGTTCCCACAGAGTTCAAATACCTATTGGTCCTTGTTTGTTTCATCATCATTGGCAGCCCCTTGGAGCGAGGCAGATAAGTCCCTTGGAGTTTGGCCTGTGGCAAGAGCTCACACATTGGGTCATTTAACATGGAAAGGTTGTGCACTGCAACTGCCACAGGGTTCTAGCTAACCAGGAGATTCTCCCACTCTTACTACCTGCTGTAAGCACATTGGAAGGATTTGCATGTTAACAATTAACCTGCTTGGCCACATTGTGAATGCATCTTCTGTGGCCATTGTGTCCCAGTGCAGAACTTGAAATGTTCCAGAGGAAAGGATATTGCCCACTGCACCATAAGGCCTCCCTTGTTGTCTACTGCTCTATCCTTTGAGGGTATGTGAGCAAAATTGCTTTACAAAGTATTAGAACAAATTCCCAAACCAGTCTCAAAAAGGTAGTGGTGGATTTTGAGGCAGCTGCCTCATTTCCACCCAGCCAGCGAACTGTGGGGCATTAAATGAGGCCTCAAGATGAGGCTATGACCATGATTGTCGGTGTTGAGGGGAGGGTTGCCACCACGGATCTCAGGGCAGCAGCGACTCATTTTAATTTCCAGATCCATGCTCCTTTAGGACCCACGGAACTAATCCAACACTTAACTTTGCTGGGCAGCTTGGTCCATGGAACTAACTGAAGCCTGAACTGTGTGCAGTTTAATTAGTTCTAGCTCAAAGTGGCAGTTGGGATCCTACTTACAGCATGGGACCCTGATTCTCATGTTAAAAATGACCTACTGACTGAGATAAGTGTGTGCTTTGAACTGCCAGCCGTAGGCCATTTTCAAATGATACTGGAACACCGCAGGGGTCAATGGGCTGGTAAGACGACAGACTCCATTTCAAAACTGTTACCAGCCCATTAAAAGCAAATTGACCTCTTTGCGCCTGTAAAATTACAGAAAGGAAAAACATAACAAAATGTGCACATTTATTTTTCAATAACTTTTTGTCAACTTACTTGCAGGACACTGCCTCTCAGGACATCTTTGTTTGTGATCCTAAAACACCAGGTGAGTGAGACAAGTGAGGACAGTCTGGCTGTATTGGAGTTCACCATTTGTTACTGAGTTACTAGACACTGATAGATAGAAATTTCAACTGGCAAAGGACAATACAGAAAATAAAGTAAGCAGGCAGTGCATCTTTTGCAACTGAGTTGAAACACAATGAAACATGCCTTGATCACCTTGCAGGGCTTTGTGCCTACATAAGCAGTCTTCTCCCTGTCTTTACACAGTTCGTTGGAAGGTATCAACTCTTTTTTTGTGTTAAATATCTCTCCAAGGTTTCCGGGTGAAATATTTCACCTATTTATACATTTCCATTTGCTGCCCATCCCTAATTGCCCTTGAACTGAGTGGCTTGATGACCTATTGCAGAGGGCAGTTAAGAATCAGCCACACTGTTGTGGGTCTGGAGTCACATATCAGCCTGACTGGGCAAGGATGGTAAATTCCATGAAGGACATCAGTGAACTCGCACTGGGAACCTGTCATTGTCATTAGACACACACTGTTAGGTTAAAACTCCACAGCATTTGGAGAAACACAAGCTTCTGAGTTTCCTTGGTGTTAGTGGCACCCCCTGCACCGCTTCCACCCCCACCCACCTTCTAGCCCATCAAAAGTTGAAATTCCCCACTCCATCTAAATAGGATAGAGCAACAGTAGGTTCCAGGGGTGCAGATTCCAAAATCATGATAAGGAATAACACAGGTTCACAAAACCATAAAAATAAATGCAAAGCACCGAGGTTCATTTCTGGGAGAATAAAATTCAAAGGCAGAGAGGCTGTGATAAGTAAAAACAGAGAATGCTGGAAATACTCGGCAGGTCTAGCAGGACCTATGGAGAGAAAAACAGTGTTAAAGTTTCAGGTAGCTGACCGTTCATCCGGACTGAGAAAAGTTAGAAACATAATAGATTTTAAGCGTGTGAAACAGGACAGGTTGGAAAAAAAGAACAAAAGGAAAAGTGTGTAGGGTGGGGAGCAGGGCAGATTAGATGATAAAAGTGTTGGTGGTGCAAGGGCAATGGGACAAGTCAAAAAACAAAAGATTTCCCCACAGGAGGTGTGAATGATACAATAATAAACAATTACAACCTGAAAGCGAAAACAAGAAAGAAAGAGTAAAAATGAAACCTGCAAAGAAAAGGAAACAAAATGGGTCAGAATTTGCGGTCTGAATTTGTTAAACTCATTGTATGAGTTTAAGGGAGGCTATGAAGTGCCTCATCGTGCTGTTCCTTGAGCTTAGGTTGAGTGTTATGGACAGGGGAGGAGAAATACACTGAAACCCCCAATTCCTTTCTCTTGCTGTCCACAATCAGTGTGGTTGTTTTGGAAAGGTAGGTGTGTGTGTTTTTTTAGCCCACTTTCACATGTGGTTAATTTAAAGAAACAGCAGCAGACTTTCATGGGTTTAAGAAAAGAGAAGTTTATTTATTCACATACCCACCCCAATAAAGTCTAAACACTATGTCATTAACACACCACACACTCATGAAAGATACAAGTAAAGAAGATAGTGCACTTCCACAAGTTTTAAATCAAAAGAATAGTTAACACTTCACATGTTCAGTTTGTTTTAAGAGATCAGTTGGTGTGGACCAAGTAAAGAGGAGTGTTTTCCTTGGGCAGGATTTTCCCGTCGGTGAGCGGGGCCCGCTCGACGAGGCATAGAATGATGCGCGGTGACTTCAGGCAGAACTCCCGACATCACCGCGTCCCATTTTGATTTTCCAGTGGGCAGGGGAGCAGCAAAATCAGCTGTGCACCCGCCGACCTGTCAATAGCCAACTGAGGCTATTGACAGAGTCATTTAGCTAATTAATGGACCTGCCCATCCAACCTTAAGGCTGGCAGGCAGGCCAGCAGCCCTGACGGGAATTAGAAAAAGCATGAACCCTTATCCATGGGTGGCATGTGGTTTCATGTAGGTTTTTAAAAATTTTATTAAAGTTTTTGTAAAAATTACGGATATATCCCAACTCATGTGACAGTGTCACATGAGGGGACATGTCAGGAATATTTTTTTATATTTTTAATATTTGTCACAGAACAGCTGATTTCCCTGAGGCAGCACTTAGCCTCAGGGAGGTGAGTGCGCTCTTTCGTGCGCATGTGAGAAAGAGCACACTCTCAATGTAGGAATTCCTCCCCCCACCCACACTGCGAGTGCATTGCGCTTCCGGGCAGACATCGCACTGGGCGGGCCTTAATTGGCCCGCCCACATAAAGTGGCACCTCACCCCCAATTGGGGGCGCTGATCGGATCAACTTTGCCCCTGACAGGGGGAAAATCCTGCCCCTTGATTATTTCTGATGAGTCCAAAATAGCTGAAGTCAGATATCCAAATTGTTGTAGAATTCCCTTAAAGAGATGAATGCTCAGCAGGTCATTGTTAGGTATTTGTGGCCTCCATGTCAAGAGGTCAAATTTCTTTACTGATGGTCTTGGAGTTTTGGAATCTGGAGGGTTTTAAATACTTTATAGCCTCCTGGCTCTTAAAAGGCAAAGATGGCACAGCCTTGTTGCTGCTGCTGTACTGCAGCCTTCGATCTTCTCTTGCAGTTTTCCCAGGTCTTTTTTGGGCCCTTATATCAAAACTCATCATCTCCAACCAGTTTCAGCCACATGACCAATACTGGTATTGTCTAACCAGAATGGTTGGAGGTCCAAAGACATCACTACACAATAGGAGCTATATGATGGTCTTTCACTTATTCTGTAGATAACTGGTCTCCCTTTTCTGAAGCATTGATCTTGGAGATGAAAAGTCTGAAGGTCTATTGATTCTGTGTTTGAGGTGGACTTCAAACAATGGCAGATGTGAAATCCACAGAAAACATTTGGCTTGGTATGTCCGTTCCTGGGGAAGGCTCCCACCCAAGGTGATTCATGTAGAACTTTTCGGAAACTTAAGATAGCCTATGTTGAATAAGCACTGGTCACCTGATTTTTGGCAGCCATCTTAGCATTTCATCAATGTCCATTTTAAAATAAAAAACAGTTCCAGAAGCTTCCAAAGGAACACAGTCCATGTTTGAAGTTATGAATAAGACATGCTTTCACTGGGCATGACATGAGCTTCATTGGAACAGTAAAGGAGGCTGAGGACAGACAGGTCTGCATGAGAACAAGGTAGAGATTTAAATGATAGACAACTAGAAGCTTGGTGTCATGCTTGCAGACTGAACAAACGTGTTTCGCAAAGAAATCACCCAATCTGTGTTTGATTTCTCCAGTGCAGAACACACCATGTTGTGAGCAACTAATACAGTACACTAAATACAGTACACTAAATTGAAAGAAGTACACATAAATCATTGTTTCACCTGGAAGGAGTGTTTGGAGCCTTGGACAGTGAGGAAAGAGATAGCAAAAGAGCAAATTTTGCATCTCCTGCATTTGCATTGAAAGATGCCTTGGAAAGGGATGGGGTGGTGTGGAGATTGAAGAGTGGACCAGGGTGTTGCAGAGGAAATGGTCTCTTTGGGATGCTGAAAATGGAAGGGAGGTTTTGTTTGCTGGTGGTCAAGGAAAATTAGAAAAAAAGTCAAAGTTGATGGCATTATATCTGAATGTGCAAAGCATTTGCAACAAATTAGATGAGTTAATAACGTAGAAATTAATTGTTTGATCTAATAGTCGTGATCGTGATGTGGTTGCAAAGTGACGAAGGTTGGGAACTAACTATTTCAGCACATTTAAATGGTAGAAAAGATAAATGGAAAAAGAGAAGTAGATTCAGTTTGGGCAGAGGTGTGAAACAGCAAGAGGCAGAAAACATTGGTGGTAGCTGTTAATAGGTCCCCTAATAGTCGTTGTAGTGTAGGGCAGAGTATAAATCAGGAAATAAAAGATGCATGTAACAAGGGAATACAGTATGTATAGGGGCTTTAATCTCCATATAGACTGGGCAAACTAAATCTGTAGCAATTGTGTGGAGAGTGAGTTTATGGAATGTATACAATATAGTTATCTACATCAGTAGGCTGAAGAGCCAATGAAGGAACACGTTATTTTGGATCGAGTAATATATAACGAGAAAACATTCATTAATAACCTTGTAGGAAAGGGGCTTCAAGGGATGATTGACCATAATATAATAAAGTTTACTAGTGATTTAATTAAGTCCAAAACTTGAATCTTAAATCTAAACAAAGCAAACTACATACTTTTGAGGGGCGAGTTGGCTAAAGTAGATTAGGAAACCAGATTAAAAGATATGGTAGGCAAGCAATGGTTTGCATTTAAACAATTAATACATAATCTTCAACAAATATACATCCCTTTAAGACAATAAAACAGAAAAACAGAAAAATAGTCCAACCATGGCTACAAGAGGAGTTGAAGGCAGTTTTAGATCAAAGGGAGTGACATATAATTTTGCCATGCAGAGTAGTAAACCTGAGGATTGGGAGGATTTTAGAATTCAGCAAAGAAGGACCAAGAAAGTGATAAGGAAAGAGAAAGGAGATTATGTGAGTAGACTGGAAAGAAACATTAAAAACCAATTGCAAACATTTCCTTTGGTGGTAAATAGGAAGAGATTAGTTAAATTAATTGTTGTCCATTAGAGGCAGAGACTGGTGAAATTGTAATGGGGAATAAGGAAATGGCAGAAACATTAAATGAATATTTTGTATCTATCTTCACAGTAGAAGACACAAGAAACATTCAAGGAATAACGAGGAAACAAGGGTCTCGGGAGAACGAAGAACTAAAAAGAAATCAGTATAAGTAAAGAAATAGTACTGAAGAAATTAATGGGACTAAGTGGCAACAAATCCACTGGATCTTTTTCATTAGTTTATTCATTACTGAGACGTTGGCATCGCTAGCTAGGCCAGGATTTATTTCCCATCCCTAATTGCCCTTGTTCAGAGAACATTTCACAACCAACCACATTGCTGTGGGTCTGGAGTCACATGTAGGCCAGACTAGGTAAGGACAGCAGATTTCCTTCCCTAAAGGACATTTGTGAACGAGGTGGGTTTTTATGACAGTCGGCAATGGTCTCATGGTCACCATCAGACTTTGATTCCAGATTTTTATTGAAATCAAATTTCCATCTGTTGTGTGGATCCTCAGAGCATTATCCTAGGTCTCTGGATTACTAGTTCAGTAACAATACCACTAAAGCATTATGTGGCTGCAGAGATAGTAAATGCATTAATTTTGATCTTCCAGGATTCCTTAGATTCCAGAGCAGTTGCAATGATTGGAAGATAGCAAACACAATCCTGCTAATTAATTAAGGAGGAAGAGAGGAAACAGGAAACTATAGGCCAGTTAGCCTAATATTAGTAGTCGTCAAAATGCTAGAATCTATTAGGGACATGGCAAAAAGAATATTAGAAAACCAAAATATGATTAAGTAGTGTTATAGATTTATGAAAGTGACAGATAGGACTCATTGATTTGGGGTAATAGATTAGCCTAGATTGAGAATTAGTTAGTGGGCAGAAAATTGACAGTAGGAATAAATAGGATATTTTCGGATTGGTAGGCTATAATTAGCAAGGAGCCACAAGGTATGTGGTCCTCAGCTATTACAATAATAATTTTTTAGATGATGGGACTGGATGTAATATATTTGCTGACGATACAAAGTTAGGTGGGAAAATAAGCTGTGAGGAAAACATAAAGAGGCTGCAGAGGGATACAAACAGGTTGGGTGAGCGGCAAGAACATTACAGATGGAGTGCAATGTAGTGAAGTATGAAGTCATCCACTTTGGCAAAAAATAATTTAAAAAGATCTTTTGAATGGTGAGAGACTGAGAAATGTTTGAATTCAGAGGGACTTGGGTGCCCTTGTAAATGAATCACAGAAAGTTAACATTCAGATACAGCAAGCAATTAAGAAGACAAATGCTTTGTTAGTTTTTGTTACAAAGGGATTGGAGTGCAATAGTAAAGAAGTCTTACTGTAATTACACAGGGCACTGGTGAGGCCACACCTGGACAACTGTATGCAGCTTTGGTCTCCTTCTCTCAGGAAGGCATAATAGAACATACCTTTTTATTTCAATTGGGCTAATGGAAAGGACCTATCTTTGGACTGTGGACTAAAATTACAATGGCTGCAGTTTGAAATACATGTCTGCTGAAACAGTGTGAGCGATATATATAATGTTGCTGTCCTGAAACAGTGTGCCATGAAAGACAGGATGGTGCCAAGGAGGAGTCTGGTCTAATGGGGAACTGCTGGCAACAACATTTTAATTGGCTCCTGACAAGGTGACCAGGGCTTTTGTGAGAGCAGTGCAGCAGAATAGCTTCTAGCCTGAAAGGAAAAAGACCTAAAACCCCTCTCTCATGTGTGTGTAAGATTCTAGTAATCCTACAATAATAGCTAGCTAGCTTTCTCTCCTCATATCTCTATAACCTGCTCTCTCTATGAAAACCCCTGTCAAAAGGAAAAAGGCAAAATCACTGTTTGAGACAGTGGCAAAAGAAAGAAATATGAACTGCTAGTTTCTAACTCTATAACTTAAACTCTACCCCCTTCTTAAATTACTATATACACACATACAAGACACAAAATGCACACAAAACATAGCTCAACCAGTGAACTAAATACTGAAAGTGCTGGAAGACCACATCATGTCATCAACAAGAATTGAAAGGAATTTGGAAAACATTGATCAAAAGCAACCCATCGAATCCTATACTCTGGAATTGGTGCTATTGAACTGTTTTATTCCACCCTTAAAATCCATGTTTTGTGTGCATTTTGTGTCTTGTATGTGTGTATATAGTGATTTAAGAAGGGGGTAGAGTTTAAGTTATAGAGTTAGAAACTAGCAGTTCATATTTCTTTCTTTTGCCACTGGTTAAAGGCAATTTGTTCAATAAACAGTTATTTACTTATTAAGTTTACAAACTTGGTGCTTGCATTCTGTTAACCTAAAGTAAACAGTTAGACAGATTGATCAAACTTTTTCACACTTGTCACAGCTCAGGGAGCAGTGGGGCTTGATATTGCAGCACACTAGCCCCAGTGAGTCGTGACAAAAGATATACCCGGCTTTGAAGGAATGCAACAAATATTCAATAGACTCGCGCCTAGCATGAGGAGGTTGTTTTATGGGGAGATTATATTCCCTAGAGTTTAGAAGATAATGACATAATCTAAAGGACTGGATTTAATGGCGGGGGTGGGGATTGTACAGCTTGGCACCATACCCCTGCTCTCCCCCAACCTCACCACCTCAGAAGAAAATTTGGTTCTATACCGAGCAACTTTAAATAAGAGGGCCTAAACAGGCTGAGAGCAGGAAGTCCTTCCCTTGAGAGCTCCCAGTTAATCTGATTGACCTAAAATAAAAACAAAAAAACTGCGGATGCTGGAAATCCAAAACAAAAACAGAATTACCTGGAAAAACTCAGCAGGTCTGGCAGCATCGGCGGAGAACAAAAGAGTTGACGTTTCGAGTCCTCATGACCCTTCAACAGAACTTGAGTTCGAGTCCAAGAAAATCTGATTGACCTGCAGCTTTGGCAGTCCCAGCAGCACCAGAACTCAATAGTGGCCACTGCTGGGATGGCAAGGAGGCCCCAGGAAGATAGTCATGGGGACCAGGCCCAGCTAAGTCCTGGTCTTTTAGGGCAGGGAGGGATTGGGCACGCAAGGTGGTGAGGAAGCTGGAGGTGTTAGCTTTGGGGGTAACATCTTGGAAGGGGATGCCCCCATGCATAAACGGCAACACCCCCCCCCCCCCACCCCGAATGATGTGCCCCTCACTCCCTTCCCGCCTTTTCAACAAAGTTGTTTAAAAAACAGCCTTTCCATTCTCGCCTGCCTGCCACTGCCCAGTGTATTAAGGCAGTGTAGGTAGATTGAGGGTCTTAAATGGACAATAAATGGCAACTTAAGGCCTCAATAGGCTTAAGTGTGGGCAGGTTACTGGGTGCCTTACCCCCCACCCCCCATATTATGGAGACTGGGTTGAAGTGGTTGGGAAGGCATGGATATTGAGATTGCTGTGGTAAGGAGTCTAACACAGGTTATTGAGATCGAGATAGAATAGGGTCCATCATGGGCTATTGGCAACTTTGAGCAGATACCCGATGCACTTTTTATGTGCCACCCCCACCCCCAAAGCCCAGCGGATAGCGGGGGTGGGGGGGGGGGGGGGGAATAAAATCAAGCCCATAAAATGCTTCTGGGGCTTTGCAGGCTAGATGCTGAAAAAATGTTTCTCCCACAGGCTGGAGAATCTAGAACATTGGGTCATAGTCTCAGAAGAAGATATCAGACATTTAGGACTGAGAGGAGGAGAAAATTCTTCACTCATTGGGTTGTGAATGCTCTATCATTGAGTATATTCGAAATGGAGGCCGATAGATTTTTGGTGTTAAGGGGATTAAGGGATTTGTGGACAGTGCAGGAAGATGGAGTTTAGGTAGAAGGTCGGACATGAATTTATTGAAAGGCAGAGCAGACTTGACTTACTTCACCTCTTATTTCTTCTGTTCTTAGATTTTCATATCCAAAATGAGAAACAGAAAGACAGGTACTAACATACACACAACACACATAACACACAAACATTCAGAATTAGAGACATTGAGAAGGGAGACAGAAAAGTTTATTTCCCTTCTATGCTTGATGCACTGATTGGTCTGTTATTGTGCAATATAGCTTGACTAGTGATACTTCTAGAGCAGAAAATGCAGCCTCTGAGTCAAACAGATGTTTTACTGCTCAAGGTTGTCAATAACCCATGATGAACCCCTCTTTATCTTGATCTCAATAACCTGCGTTAGATTCCTCACCACAGCAATCTCAAAATCCATGACAGATGCCTTTCCACAAAGTTCTCAAAAACCTCTGTGACTTATTCAGCTTTCTATTATATAAGGATTTCAATGACAATCTCTAAGAGAGAATCTAATCATATTCTCTTGACATTCAATGACAATACTACTGCTGAATTCCCCACTATCAACATTCTGGTAGTTACCATTGACAAGAAACTGAACTGAACCAGCATTATAAATAAGTGGCTACAAGAACAAGCCAGACACTGTAAATTCAGTGGTGAGTAACTCACCTCCTGTTCCCCAAAAGCCTGTCACCATTTACAAGTCACAAGTCAGGAGTGTGATGGAATACTCTCCATTTGACTGGATCAATGGCGCTCCAACAACACCTAAGAAGCTTGACACCATCCAGAACAAAACAATCCACTTCATCATCCACCAACTTAAGCATTCACTGCATCTACCACCAACACACAGTGGCAGCAGTATGTACCATCTACAAGATGCACTACAGCAACTCACCAAGCCTCCTTCAACAGCACCTTTCAATCCCACAACCTCTACTAACTAGAAGGAAAGGGCAGCAACTCATGGGAACTACACCACTACCTACAAGTTCCCCTCCAAGTCACACACGATCCTGACTTGGAACATGTCACCATTCCTTCATTGTCACTGGATCAAAATCCTGGAACTCCATCCCTAACAACACTGCGGGTGTACTTGCACCAGATGACTCAAGATGGTGGCTCACCACCGTCTTCTCAAAGGCAATTAGGGATGGGCAACAAATGCTGGCCTATCCAATGATGCTCACATCACATGAAAGAATAAAAAAATACATTTGAGAAGTATTATCATTTCAGGGCCTTCTGTTCAAGGGGCTGGATCTATTCAGGATTATTTGGACTGTTCGGGGGTGGGGGTGGTATTGTTCAGGGCCAATGGGTCTGTTTTGGAGTGGAGTGAGAGCATAGGGGTTTGGGATCATGGAGAGTGGGAAATAGGTCAGCTTGAGAGACTGGGAGGAAGCGCATATGCTCCTGTTGGCCCTCAAGCTGGGCTGGAAAATTACTTTCCTGATAGATCTGGCCATCCTCACCTTCCTTAGCTGCTCATTTGCAGCCATAGATTTAAGCTACAGCTAAAATCTGAAGTCTACAATCTCAATGAAATGTTTAAATTAGGGACCCTTCTCTGAAGAGGCGGCAAGTCCCCCGTTCAACAACGCGCCTCCATTAATCCGAAAGTAACCGCAAAGGCAGCAATTTTCCCATTCTTAAATTTATAATCCTCTCCACCCCATTCAGGTGAATTTAAAATCCTCCCAGTGTCTCTAGCCACATGGTCCAGTATTTCCCTCTCCACCACGATAGACAAATATGTTCAAAAACTACACATTTACAAATTCGCTAGTACTAACGCAAAGGCCTGAGCCTTCTGGTTGGTGTGCAGGTGCGGGCCCCACTCGCCGACATGTAAAATGATGCGCAGTGACGTCGGGCGTCCATCCCAACATCACCGTGCAACATTCTGATCCTCAGTTCGGCGGGCATGCTCCGGAGTCAGCTGCACGCCTGCTGAACTGTCAAAGGCCTATTAAGACCATTTAACAACCAATTGAGAGAATGAACAGAGCTGTCCATCCAACCTTAAGGTTGGCGGGCAGGCGAAGAGCCCAGACAGCCTTCGCATTTTTCATGAAACCTCATCCACGGTGGGATGAAGTTTCATGAAGACTTTTAAAGTTTAATAAAAATTTTTAATAAAATTTATAGACATGTCGCAGCTCATGTGACACTTTCACATGCGGGGGCATATCTGAGTAATTTTTAAAAATCTTTTATTGACTTTTTGATAATGAAATTAAACTCCCTGAGGCAGCTCCGCGCATGTGCAAAAGAGCGTAGGCCCCAACTCAGCCTCCTCCCCCCCCCAACTGCACAGAGGGCGCTCAGCTTAATTGGCCCGCCCACGTAAAATGGCAGCACGCAGCCAATCACAGGCAGCGGTCAGCTGCGCACCTGTCCGCACCCATTCTCGCTCAGACCCCCACCGGGGAGAAAATTCTCCCCATAACGCAAAGTATTGAGGCCTGACTAATTTAACAAACAAGTATTATTGTTTTGTTAACTCAAATGTTATAAAGGTTTGTGAAATGGAGGCTAAGTATAGAATGTGCATGTGCCACAAAAACACATTATGTGTGCTTTTTGCCGGTTCCTTATGGAAGCAGTTTAAAGGTACAGGGATGTGACAGAGTCTAAACACAACAGCTGTCACCCAGACAAGATTTCATGCTATCGATCTGAACTGGATTTGAACACAGAGTTTAGCACTGAACATGAATCAACCACGTCTCCTTGTATCTGGTGTTATCAGCTCCGCACCTTCCCAATTGGCTAGACTTCACAATTACAAAATGAGTAGAATGAAATTCCTGATGAAGGGAGAGTTTATTTAACAATAAAAAAATGAGATCCATATCTGTTGTTAGTAAGTTCAGTGCACACAAACAACTCAGGCAGACACAGATGCAATGTCGTTGAACTAAGGCTGATAGAAGAGAATGAAGAATGATTGCCCCGAGCTGCATTGTAAATCACTGGGTGGTCAGTGGAGAAAGCGTGACTGACTCATTGTGGGGCCTGGCAACAACAAAGGCGATAGATTTTGGGGAAATCTGTAATGAAAGAAGATTTCAATGAGGCGGCAATAAATGGACATCCTGGTGTTACTGCTGCTGTAACTCAACAGTCTGATTTCCACCCGGTCATTACTATGGAGGGAAATTTAGAGGCTGACAACTGCTGAGGGAAACCCAGCTGATGTATAGTTTGTTCTTTCCATGGCCCTCTACCATCTGTGACCCACACTGAACAGGAAGATGGAAACTGTGTCGTATGTTCCATAGCCCACACTGAACAAGCAGGGCAATGGAGATCTGGAATGCTCTACCCCAAAGACTGTTGAGCCTAGGGGTCCATTGAAAATTTCAAAACTGAGAATGATAGGTCAGTGTTAGATAAGCTTATTAAGAGTTAGGAAACCACTTGGGAAAATGGAGCTTAGATTCAGATTTACAATGAACTAAGTGAATAGCAGAAGAGGCTGGAGGGGCAAAATGGTCTCCTCCCGTTCCTGTGTTGCTGAGGTGGAAACTGTTGGTGATACACTTTCCATTGGACCACTCACTCACTCTGTTCTACAGCACTTTTTTTAAAATAGTGATTGGTGATGCCTGGTCTCAGACTGGCATCATCCAACATTTGCACAGAATGTGGCAAAGGGCAGGAAAAAAATGGTTTTACCCTCTGGCAGCGATGGCGAGTTTCCTTGCCGCATTGTCCTTTTCCCGGTGCATCCGACCTCATTAATAATACATTTACGGGAAACACAATGGATCACAGGCAGGTGGGATTGGATTTGCCTGCCCCACCGTAACCTCAGCACTTCTTCGCTCCGGGCGCCATATTTAAAGTGCACCAGAGGCATGCCCACTTCCTGTGTACAGACTAGGACTGCTCCAGGCCATACAGATGGCCCCAAAAGCAAAGTAGATGGCAGTCCCCAAATTTAGTGACACCTTTCGGGGGGCCCCTCCTGAACACAGCGGAAGGTTGCCACAATGTCCTCTACTCCCACTTTGGTTGTAGGAGCTCCACCAGAGTCAGCAATCTGGCCTGGGGGGAAGTGGCAGTGGTGGTCAGAGCTACTATAGCACAGAGGAGGTCAGCCATCCAGTGCAGGAAGTGGATAAATGCTCTCATCTGTTCTGCCAGGGTAAGTCAACCACCTCATCGCTCTCAACTCACACACTCATAAGCCCATCCCTCACCCACAAGGATCACACACCACAAGGGACAACACTATTGTCACAAACACACAACCTCACGTCTCCATCAGGCTCATATCCTCAGGAACTCGTGTCCTCATCCCATCCATGTCTCCGCTCACCACACAAACATTTCACGCAGTGCCATGTGTCCTGCTCACACTCTCTCCATCTGCGGAAGAAGTTGGTTCACAACAGCAGGGAGAGGTTCCAGAAAGTGGGTCCAGTGGCTCACATTAGGCCCCTCACTCACATTGAGGAGTGTGCCATCGCACTGACTGGTTGACTGGTGAGGGCATGGACCATGCATGCGGAAATGGTGAGGTTGGCGGCGAACACCCTCATGAGGAACCTGCACCACGTCATCCCTCTCTCAGTGGAACTGTGAGTGCTCTCTCTCCTGATTTTGACTCTGCTGCCATGCAATAATTATCTCTACTTTGGTTCATAGGGAGCTCTGCCAAGCGACCAACACCCTCAACCAGCCAGTCCCTCAGCTCTATCCAGGTCCTCACCTCCCACCAGGAGGACACCTCTTCCAGTGAAGAGCTGGAAATAAGCAGCCTAGAAGACCTGTCACAGCGCTCACCCACACCCTCCACCAGCGCAGAGACATACACCTCAGTGGAACCTGGATTTAGAGCAGGCTTGGGTTCACATTCTGGTAGTCACCGCATGGACACATCTCTGCAGCAGCAGGAGGCAGGTTTGTGTGAGCTCCCCAGCACTCAGAGGACTGCTGGGGAAAACGAGTCTGTGAGGTCTGAGCCAGATGACGAGCTTTAGGATCCAGTCTTACAACTCATCTTGGAAAAGCAGCTGTAGGCAGGGGAACATTTTGCAAAGCTGTTGGAAGCCCTCAGTGATACGCAAGTCAGAGGAGTGCATCCGCCTGCTCTCTGATGAAGTGGTGCCCACATGTGCACAGCAGTACGAGGAGATGCGCGCAGGCCTGCAGCCTATGGGTGAGTTACTGCAGTGGCAACTTGAGAGGGAAACGGGGCACCTTGATGTCCCTCCAGGCGCCCCTTCCCCTCAAGGAGCCCAGGCCGGGGCCTCGGCCACTCGCACGGAGAATGAGCAGCAGCTGGACACGCCTGGGACATCCACTCAGGAATCTCAGAGGCTGTCTGCTCCTTTTGAGTCCCCTTTGCCTGTGATGCCCTCAATCTCATCCTCTATCACCGCAAAAGGAGCAGCTGGTCCACAGGAGAACAGCCAAAGCAAGCCAGGGCCCCCAAGGCCTCGGTTCTCCAGAGAATGCACACCAAAGTCATCAGAGGTGACAGGGCCAACCATTGCACAGGCTGTCTCCGACCCCGCTGTGAATGTCAGGGGTAGGCCGAGAAAAGTTAAGAAATTCTTATAACAAGTGGTTTGCACGGGTGAACACATCTTGTCACTTTATATTCTGAAAATATTGTCACTTTCACTGAATAATGTGCAATGTTGCCTTCTAACTTTATTAACGGGTTCGCAAGTCCTCCTACTGCAGCCCCACAAATGGCCCCCCACCTCCAGCAATCCCTGACCATGAGTGATTCGGGAGAGAGACATATGTGTGTGGAAAGGCCTTTCGGAGCTTCATGCAAGCACTCTCCCACTCACGCGAAACCTTCATCCAGCACACTCATCGCACTGTCATTTTCATTGCTGCCTGCTGGGGTTCTCTTTCAATTGTCCATCTGAGCTGACCCTGCAGCTCTGCCCACCCACTGATCACACTCCCATATAGCACCTGTGCCCGTCCATCACGAGGGTCCGCTCACTTCTGATTTCGACACAATGGTCATAGTCAGAATTTTGCTCAACTCTACTGTCCTTTCATAAGAACATAAGAAATAGGAACAGGATTAGACCATTTGGCCCTTCAAGCCTGCTCCACCATTCAATAAGATTGTGGCTGATCTTCTTGTGTTTTGATTTCCACATTCCCATCTAATCCCAATAATCTTTGATTCCCTTGCCTAACAAGAATCTATCTACCTCTGCCTTAAAAATATTCAATGACCTCTTGACTCCTTCCCCCCTATCCGAACTCCTTCCCCCCTCTGAACTCCTCCTCCCCACAAACACCATCCCACCCTCGGACACCTACTGGCCCCTGGACATCTTTCACCATGGACTCCTTCCCCCCACCAAACTCCCTGCCAAACATCACCCCCCACCACCCCCTAACCCCGGACACCTTCCGCCCCCAAACTTCTTCCCCCCTCTGAACTCCTTCCCCGCTCTGAACTCCCCTCGGACACCTTCCTCCTCCCGGGCACCTTCCTCCGCTGGATTCCTTCCCTCCTCCAAACTCCCTCCTCCTCCCGGACCCCTTCCCCCCTCCAAATTCTTTCCCCTCTCTGAACTCCTCCCTTACTGCGTCCTCCCCACCTTACACCTACCTCCCCACTTGCTGCATTCTGCCCAATACCTCCTCCTCCCACCCACCCCCCCAACCTCAACCCCCCGACACCTTCCTCCCCTCTCTCCCAACCTCACCCCCGCCATGGTACACCTTCCTCCCCCACTCACAGCTGGATCTTCCTGAACTTCCCCATGCTGATCATCCGCAGCAGCCCATGGCCAATATTATGATGTTCAGAAGCAGACCCAAAATATTAATGAAGACCTCCCACCTTCTGACAGCTGCTTCGTGGTCGAGCCACGTCCATGAGAACCCACCCAGCATGCAATACACATGTTCCTCCAGGGTCCGGTAGCTGTAAAGCTCCAGCATCTTCTGCTCCTCGGATGTCCTCAATTTGAGCAAGGCCCTAATGGTAGGTCCTGACTTGTCCTGACGTGCTCTGGGCTGTCGTGTTTTCCCATTGGCCTAACAATAAACCTGGCTTTGGGGGTGATTTCGGTTGAATGTTACTTTGCATCCCATTTGTGAGATGCAAAGCGGGTTCACACCGGCCTCCAGTGGGATCCGCATTCCGCAATGGTGGACACTATCGGATGATTCTGCTGTGCTTGCACACCGGTGTGAAACCGATTTTTGGCCTTTTTGCCATGTTGTGCCCCCCTCTCTTCCTCCTCCCACCCCACCCATGCGCTATAATGCCCAGTACCAACAGGGCTGGAAAATTCTGGCCACTGTCCATTGGATTGGGTGGGACAGTGGGTCAGGCACTGTCCTTTCACACTCTGGGACTGGATGGGACAGTGGGTCAGACACTGTCCTTTCACACTCTGGAACTGGGTGTTGGGACAGTGCGTCAGACACTGTCCTTTCACACTCTGGGACTGGGTGGGACAGTGGGTCAGACACTGTCCTTTCACACTCTGGAACTGGGTGTTGGGACAGTGCGTCAGACACTGTCCTTTCACACTCTGGGACTGGGTGGGACAGTGGGTCAGACACTGTCCTTGCACACTCTGGGACTGGGTGAGACAGTGGGTCAGACGCTGACCTTTCACACCCTGGGACTGGGTGGGACAGTGGGTCAGATGCTGACATTTCACACCCTGGGACTGGGTGGGACTGTGGGTCAGACGCTGACCTTTCACACTCTGGGACTGGGTGGGATAGTGGGTCAGACATTGTCCTTTCACACTGTGGGACAGTGGGTCAGACGCTGACCTTTCACACTCTAGGACTGGATGGGACAGTGAGTCAGGCAATGTCTTTTCACATCCACACCAGTTTCCACTGACCCATCACCTCTCTCTTTGCTGACCTACATTGTCTCTCGGTCCCTCAAGACCTCGAATTTAAAATTCTCATCTTTGTATTTTAATCCCTTCATGGCCTTGCCCCTCCCTATTTCTGTAACCTCCTTGAGCCCTATTAGTGTACTTCTCACTTTTGCCTCATCACTGGAAGCTGTGCGTTTGATTCCTGAAGATCTGTGGTCAGAAATTTCTTCCGTCAGCCCCACTGTCTTTCCATATTCCCTCCTTCTTTAAAACCCTCCTGAAATCTGACTTCTGTGACCAAGCATCTGGTTGCTCGTTCTTCAATCTCTTTTTTTGGCTTGGTATCTATTTTTTGTCACTGCGCTTCTGAAGCACTTAAGGATATATTTTCCATGTTGAATAAGTACGAACTTGTTTCCCCCTATAATGTCCTTGTTTTTCCCCTCCTTCCAAAGCTGAATATACTAAGTTATATAGGAACATAGGACTTGGGAGCAGGGGTCGGCATTAAGCCCTTCAAGCCTGCCCTGCCATTCAATAAGATCATGGCTGATCTGGTTGTGGTCAATTCCACTTTGCCGTCTGCCTCCCTATAACCCTTGAGTGTCTTGTCTACCAAAAACCGAACAAGTTAGTTTAATAAGTGGAACAGTCTGTGAAAGAGGTAAGAAACTACTGCTTAAATTTATTCAAGGATTCCACTTTCCTACTGTATGACTGTTTACTTTGTGCAATCCTTTGCTGTGAATTAAAATAGTTGTTTCAGTAATATTTACCAGGAGGTTCACAGGTGTAGAGGCCTTCCATTGCTGTGACGTATCCTTCACCCAGTAGTTGTGTGAAACTTGCAGTGGGCACTTCAATCAAACACTAAGTTGAGTCTGAAAACAAGAGCCGCCTGCCATGAAACTTGGTCGAATCGAACATTGCGAACTGATCCTTTTCAGATCCATCACGGCCATGTTTGAGCTGCATTAGGAAACAATTGAATACTGGTGATGAAAGAAAACATACCCCAGTGGCCTGCACATGAACTATCTTCTATCATCAGGATGTGTAGAGACACTGATGGACATCGATACATACACAGAATTAACCTAGAACAGGGCTGGGCAAACTTTCTGGCCTGAGAGCACTTCTAAGTATGGAAATTATTTGGAGGGCCATATACCTCAAGGTACATCTTAAAGGAGGTGCTACCAATTGCATTTGTAATGTGTTCTGCCCCTGTTGGGAACCACATTCTAATTTTCAATTTCCTCAAAGTATAAAACCCTCAAGCCGCACACTCTTCACTTTCTATTACATTCATCATCCTTATTCCATCTAAACCTTAGCTGCACCTCTGGAAGGAACAGAAAATGCTTTTTTAACTCTAATTTTCCTAAGTGCATGAACAACTAATCACTGAGATATTCATCTCAAAATGTTAAATAAATCTTTGATGGCTCCCTTAGCATCACTTAATTAATCACACGTTAGCCAAAACTGCATTTGTTGTTCTGATCTAATCTAGTATTTGAATTTATGGGCTGGATTTCATGGGGGTGCTGTATTCTCTGCCACTATTCTGAAAAGTTGATTGTCAGCCTGCCCACCTGAAACCCACAGCGATATTATGCTGGGAGCAGCCTCAATTGAATCAGGGTTGGACTTCAACCGCTGACCTGGGAGGAAATCACACCCTAGAGAGCTGCTGGCCAATCTGCTTGGCTGGTAGCTCTGTGCTCCCAGCAGTGCCAGATTTGAGCAGTGGCCACTGCTGGGACTAAAGGCAGTCCCTGAGGAAGAAAGCTAATGGAGCCTGGACTTAAAGGTAAGTCTGGGATTTTGGGCAGGGCTGGCTGGCAGACCCCAACAAGGGAGAGGAGGGGACTCGGGGGGCCGGGTTTGAGGGACCAGGGAGGGAGGGTTAAACGAAGTGTTCGGTCTTGGGTGTCTGCCCCCAAGGGACTCAGGTGATCCCCCAAAGGAGATACACCTCTTCCTATCTGACAGTAGCCCATGCAGTGAAAGCTGCTAGGTAATTCCCCTGTCATGGGTAAAATGATGGCAAAGGCAGAATGAGGCCCTTAAGTGGCCATTAATAATGCCTTCCCCACCCACCAGAATATGGGAGACAGGTTGGGGTGGACAGGAAGGCAGTGGGAAGACTTTCAAATATGACGGTGGGGGGGGGGGGGGGCCTATATAATCCAGTCCTCTGGGTAATTAAAGTTGCTTTGCTGGCCTACCAACCATCCAAAATGAAATAGGGAACAGGCTGAATTACTTCTGAGTCTTTGGATTCACACTTAGTGTGTTGCAGCCCCAACCCATTGCCAGGAGCTTCTCACTGTTTCCAGTCATGGTCTGCCCTGTGTTAGCATAACCGTCGTGACATATAGTTTGGTGTAAAGCATCAGTGGGCAGGCAAAGCAGCCCTCCAACACAGGTGAATATCCCAAGCCTGGATCCCCCTATTGTCCCATGCAGCCCCACTGTTTTCATTGTCACAAAGCTCAGGGAGTCTCTGTACCAATCCTCAGACTTTCTTTCCAACAAAATTTGCCCCCTGATTAAATTCATATTGGGAACATTGATGAGTGAGGGGCCCAGCATTCTGAATCCTTCTGCAGCCACCCTGATGCTGTTGATGGACTAAAAGAGCTCTAAAATCAGCTTCCAAGAGGAGGTGGAAAGCTTTTTGCTGAGCTTCAGGGCTGGAAATTAAAAGAGAAGCCCCCAGTCTCTGAATCTTGAGGATTTACAGGAGATGCTGAGTGAAGACACAATTGCAAGGAAGAGCTCTAATGGGCTCCTCAAGAAATGCCCACCACTCATTGCCAAACATGCTTGAAAAAAACTTCCAATGGTGTTTGACCCTGTGGCGCAGTCACGGGCCTGATTAAAAGTTCCCATGTACCATAGTTTGCCTACCCCTGACCTAGAGGAACCCAGATGATACACCACTCTCACATTATTGGCTGGGATTTGATCTTTCCTCAATTTTCAATTTCTAAGGAGCATGGAAATCACTGAGTTTCACATTTAACTGAACCACAATGCAATATTCAGAATTGGGAATGAGGTAAGTTATTTTCTGCACCAGGTGCAGGATATGCCAGGTCAGGGTTAAACACCATGTAAGACTCCCTCTACACTGTCCCAAACATTCCCAGGGGAGGTACAGCACAGCTTAGATACATTATTAAACACCCTCCACACACTCCCAGGTCAGGGAGAGCACAAATTCAGATCGAGTTTGCTTCCTCCATACTATTCCACTAAACATCGCACTAATCTGAAACACTTGTAATGAACTGAGTTCAATCCTGATTCAAGACCAACACTTATTACAATCAATCACTTAGAATGGGTACATGCAAGCATGAGTGCCGGTAAACCCCAAATACTCACTTGTTGCTCTTTTAAAAAATGCAGGACTTGATCCCTTGATTCTGCACAGGCTGCAACAGTTCGAGCTGCTACTTGCGCTAAATGACATGTCTTGTATTCTGTCACTATGGCCTGAGTGCCACTTAAACACAGTAGCCTGAAATCACTGGACCTGAGACCTGTAGCCCATTTCTCCTGTGAATTACCTTGAAGAAGAAACATTGATTGTATTAATGTGGAGCAGTGGCACAAAGATTATAAACCTTACCTGCATAGCTGTTCTCACTGTAACCCAGGCCCCCTGCCACATCACAGTTTGATTCTCTTATCCTGTCACATAAAACAGGTCCACTCAGGAAAGAGACCCCACAGTGTTCGGTTGTTCTGTGAGTCTGTTTGCCATTGGTGTTCACTGTTCACTGGTTAAGCCTGGGAATGCAGGAACCGAGAGACCTGGAGGCATTTGTGCACAAATCATTGAAGGCAACAGGCCAGGTTGAGAAAGTGCTTAAAAAGACATACGTGATTCTGGACTTAGGGTTAGAGTACAAAAATGAGCAAGTTATAATGAACTTTTGTAAAACACTGGCTTGGCTTCAACTGGAGTGTTGTGTCCAATTCTGGGCATCACATTTAAGAAGGATGTGAAGGATTTAGGGAGGTGCAGGAAAAGTTTATGAAACTGGTTCTAGGACGAGGGACTTCAATCATGTGGGTAGATTAGAGAATTTTATCTTGTTCTCTTTGGAGAAGAGAAGGTTGAATGGAGGTTTGATAGAGGCTTTCAAAATAATGAGGGGTCTAGACAAAGTGCAGAGGGAGAACCGCTCCAATTGCCAGATGAATCAAGAGCTAGAGAACTTCAATTGGGGGTGAATGGCAAAAAAACAATGAGGAAAACTTTTTTACACAGTAAGTGTTTGGATTGCACTGCCTGAGAGCGTGGTGGAGGCAGATTCAATTGTGGCTTTCAAAAGGGAATTGAATAAGCACGTAGAAGAAAAGACATTAGCAGGTCTGCAGAGAAATGGCAGGAGTGTGGGATTAGCTGCATTGCTTTTGCAGAGACTTGGAACAGACGTTATAGGCTGACTGGCCTCTTTCTGCAATGTAACCATTCTAAGATTCTATAAGATATAGGGACAGATTGCATCAACTTGGCTGGCATTTTCTTTATAGAACACTGAGGGGTAATCTGACTGAGGTGCTTCCAATTCAGTAGGATAGAGAGAAACTATTACCTTTGGTGGATGAAACAAGAAGACGAAGGTATAAAGTTAAAAACAGAGTTCGGTTATTTAGGAGAGAAATCAAGAAGTACCTTACATAGAAACATAGAAACTAGGAGCAGGAGTAGGCCACTCGGCCCTTCGAGCCTGCTCCACCATTCATTATGATCATGGCTGATCATCCAACTCAATAGCCTGCTCCCGCTTTCTCCCCATATCCTTTGATCCCTTTTGCCCCAAGAGCTGAATCTAACTCTTTCTTGAAAACATAAAATGTTTTGTCCTCAACTACTTCCTGTGGTAGTGAATTTCACAGACTCATCACACTCTGGGAGAAGAAATTTCCCATCATCTCAGCCCTAAATGGTCTACCCCATATCCTGAACTGTGACCCCTGGTTCTGGACTGCCTCACCATCGTGAACATCCTTCCTGCATCTCCCTGTCTAGTCTTGTTAGAATTTTAAAGGTTTCTATGAGATCCCCCCTCATTCTTCTGAACTCCAGCGAATATAATCCTAATCGACTCAGTCTCTCCTCATATATCAGACTGCCATCCCAGGTATCAGTCTGGTAAACTTTATCGCACAAGGGGTTGTAGAACTCTAGAAGTCAGTCTCCCAAAAGACTATGAATGCTAAGTCAGTTGGATCTTTCAAGATAGAGAGGGTGGAAGTTAGTTCCAGCAATGCACTCAGGCAATTAACTGGCCACTGTCATGCCTCCCATGTGATTAAGGCCCATGGAGGGCAAAAATCCTATTCCCAAGAGCTGCTGACCAATCTGAGGTGGGCATCTCTCCAATGTCGGCAGCAGCACTGGTAACACTACGGGTGTCAGATGAGGGATGGCTTTCAGCAGCACCCCTTCCCTATGCCGGGTTCCTATCGGCCATAGGCAAACACGACAGGGCTTGTTGGTTGGTCTTCGGGAGCCACAGAAGATTTGTGCAAGTCCTGTTTAAACCCTGAACCACTGCTAAATTCCAGTGCGCCCAGAGATAATTGGCTTTAAGTGGCATTTATGAGCCTAATTGACTCCAGCTGTCAGTGGGCGGGATTCCTGTCAGGCCCTTCCCTTTCCCCAGTACATTTATGCCAGGATTCAGGTGCCGATCCAATTCCCCTGGTCCCCCTGCCATCATGCCCGCCCTGGCAGGCTCCACTAAATTCAGCCTAAAGAATTTTGTTGGGTAAAGACATTAAAGGATATGAAGGAAATGCAGGTCAAATGGAGTTCAAGAATAGATCAGCCATGAGGTTTGAGCTAATTTGGCCCATTCCTATACCTAAGGTTCCATGAAATAGTCAGCATTAAATCATTAGATGAAGTTAGTTTGTGCAGGACGTAATATGGGACCAGGAACTCACACATACCATCAGTGTTCTCAAAGAGAGTTGTATGTCTGATGAAAGTAACATCGCCCTTCTCTGCCAGGCACCTGAAAAAAATCCCAATAAATAATATTTTAAAAACATTTGGGCAGAATTTTATGTTCCCTAGGCAGGTGCACGCCTGACCAGACAAGGCGTAAAATCGCGCAAGATGACATCAGGCGAGCATCCCGATGTCATCGCGCACTCGTGAGATATTTCGCTCGGCGGGCATGCATGGCAGTTGGTAGAGCACCTGCTGACAATTAAGCAGGCAATTAAGCCCACTAACGGTGCAATTGTCAGTAATTTTTCGTGGTCCGGCTAATCGGCGAGGCGGCCTTTACAATTTTAACGAAACCTCATCCAAGGGCGGGATGAAATCTCCGTTAGGAAATAAAATAAAAATAAACATATGGGGACAGCATTTTTATGAGGTAGGCTTTCAGGTGCTTGATTGTGCTGCATGGACTATTTTTTGTAGCTTTTTTTGTGCTTTATTTTATTATTTGGAGGTCTGCAGCTCCCTGAGATAGCTGTCTGCCTTCAGGAAGCTCAGTGGAAGCGCTCACCAGCACCCGCGGTGACGTCGATGCCTACCCTCTCCCCGCCCCCAACCCGGCAGCAATGAGTTTTTCAGCGTGTGTTCCATACTGGCTGACAACTGATTGGACAGCCAAGGCAAAATCGTGATGGGGGGGCCTTGTTTTCCGACTGCTCCCGGGCCCGCTGATCATGTGCGTCTGAAGAGGGGAAAATTTAAGGCATGGATTTTCTTTGGTTTTGATTCTAGACAGGAATGTTATGGTTATGTAAGCCAGAGAAAAAGGTTCAATCAAAAAACTATCAGATTGTCAGGTAAACCCAACTAGGTCATTGGTGTCTTTTGGAGAAGGAAACCTGCCAACTTTACCTGATCTGGTAGATATGTGACTCTACTCCCACGCCAACTGCTTGTAGCTGCCCTCTGAACAGGTCCAGCAAACCATTCAGTCATATCAAACTCAGGACAACAAGGAATGGGCTTTGGTCATGAAGCTCACATCATCAGGTTGTCAAGAAAATATAATAATTCTCATAATGTTTATGGAATTTATTGTAAAGTGGAGTAATAGTGGGATGTGTCTGTGTGAGTGTGTGTGTGTGTGTGTGTAAGACTTAACTGGATTAAAGACAGCTGATCTGAAGGGTTTGAAATGTTAATTAGATAAACATGGGGAAGCTTAGAAACATGGGTGTCAAGGGGACATTTGCATTTTGAAATAAACCAGACTAGATTGTTGTCAAAGGAGGAGTGAAATGTGTCACCTGGCCAGGTGAAGTTTAGAAACAGTGGCCGGGATTTTCTGGCCCTGTTGCGGGCAGGACCCACTGCGGGCGAGGCGGCGCCACAGCCAGAAGTCCATTGACTTGTGGCGGGATCAGAAGATCCAGGCAGTGGGCAGGTGTGGAAAATCCTGCCCAGTGTGTTTATTTTTTCCAAAGATTGCTGGTAAAACTGAGTGCTATGAGAAGGTTTTATTATCAGGGAGATATAAAGTCCAAAGACATAGTGAAACAATGGGTATTTGCCTTCAAAGAGGAAGATATGTATAAAGAAGAGAAGACTGTTTTGTAAGGGAAAGCATTTTTAAGATCTTACAAGTGTTTGGAAAAGCCTGCAGCATCTATACCTCAAGTTGCTTCCTCAAAGGACTGAAGTCAAGAAAACTCACATAGAATTCAATTTTTTCAGGGTATCATGTTTCTTTGTCTGGGTCTTTTAAAATCTATGTGTCTTACTGTTGCCTTAACTGGGAATTAGATTGATTAGGGGATTTAGAAGTTATCATAGTAGAAATTTGTAGAAGTATGTATGTATTTAAAATAATTTCTCATTATAAAGGATGTAATAGCAGAGCATTTAGAAATACATAATCTAATAAAGCAGATTCAGCATGGCTTCATGAAGGGAAAATCATGCCTAACAAATTTATTAGAATTCTTTGAGGAGATAACAAGTAGGATAGATAAAGGGGAACCAGTAGATGTAATATATTTGCATTTCCAAAAGGCTTTCAATACGGTACCTTACATAAAGCTACTTAATAAACTAAGAGCCCATGGCATTGGGGGTGGTATAATAGCATGGATTGGTTAATTAATAGAAGACAGAGAGTTGGGATAAGGGGGGCATTTTCGGGATGGCAACCTGGAACTAGTGGAATGCCACAGGGATCAGTGCTGGGGCCACACTTATTTACAATATATATTAATGACTTGGATGAGGGAAGTGAGTGTACTATCGCCAAGATAGGTGGGAAGGCAAGTGGTGAAGATGACACACGGAGTCTTTAGAGGGATATAGGCAGAAACTTGACAGATGAAATATAATGAGGGAAAATATGAGGTTATGCACTTTGGAAGGAAGAATAGAGGAGCTGAATATTATTTAAATAGAGAAAGTTTGCAGAAGGCTGCAGCATAGAGGGATTTTGGAGTCCTTGTGCATGATTCACAAAAAGCTAACATACAAGTTCAACAGGTAATAGGGAAGGAAAATGGAATGTTGGCCTTTATTTCAAGAGGAATGGAGTATAAAAATAAGGAAGTCTTGCTAAAACTATACAAGGCACTAGTTAGACCACACCTAGAACACTGTGAACAATTTTGGTCCCCTTATCTAACAAAAGATATACTGGCATTGGAGGCAGTCCAGAGAAGGTTCACTAGGTTGAACCTGGGAATGGAGGGATTATCTTATGAGGAAAGGTTGAGTAGGTTGGGCCTATACTCATTGAAATTTAGAAGAATGAGAGGCGACCTTATTGAAACATATAAGATTCTTAGGGGGCTTAACAAGGTAGATGCTGAGAGATTGTTTCCCCTTGTGGAAGAGTCTAGGACTAGAGGGCATAAATTCAGAGCAAGGGGGCGCCCATTTAAAACAGAGATGAGGAGGAATTTCTTCTCTCAGAGGGTAGAGGGCTGTAGAGGCTGGGTTGTTAAGTATATTCAAGGCCGAGATAGACAGACTTTTAATCATTAAGGGAATCAAGGGTTATGGGGAAAAGGCAGGAAAGTGGAATTGAGGATTATCAGATCAGCCATGATCTCTTTGAATGGCAGAGGAGACTCGATGGGCCGAATGGCTTACTTCTGCTCCTGCGTCTTATGGTCTCTTATTAATAAATGTTTAATCAAGTTTTATAAAAACCTATAAGGCTTAGTGGTCTTATTACTACTGAATTCAAGGCACACATCTCGAAATTTATATAAATTGAAAATTAGTTGCGACAGTTGTTACATTTCCCTCTGGGATTTAAACAGCTCAGCATTTACCATCTGCTGTGTCATAACAAGGTAACCCTTACCACAAGCAGCTACCCTCTGGTTACATGGAGGCACAAAGACTGCATATACGGCAGACTGACTCAGAATGTAGGCAATGTGGCTGCTGCCAAGATAGTGGGCATTCCCAACATGATGTACTATACATGCTCTGGCACCAATTGCTTGGTAGCCCTTGTAGTTCTTGGATCTCCCCTCGTTGACATGGTGGCCGACAGAGCCATATGCCTGCTGTCGAGGGTGCCTGCACCATTAGAAATTCCACTATCCTGGCAATGTCACTTGTTTTCTCATCCTGCTTCTCACTGCTGAGGGTGAAAAAGATGTTTTCACTGCTCGTAGCATAGATGTCCCCTGTCTCTTCCCGGATGTGATGATGGATGGTGTACTGGGAGATGTTGTATATGCTGCCCTCTCCTGCTTAGAAAGCAAAGAAGTTCAACACTGTTGTGACTTTTACAGCAACTGGCTGTGCCATCCTCACCCTGGTGCAAGACTTCAGGTGGTGTTGAAAGAGTTGGCACAGTTGAGTGACCAACTCCTTTGTGAATGTGTCACCTCAGACACTGCTGCTGAGTTAGGGGGAGGGAGGAGGATGCTCTTGAAAAACCCAAGGTGGGTAGTGTCTTTTGTGCACAGCTAATTTCCGCCCTCTTCACAAAGCAGCCTCTGCTCTATTGGCTGGTCATGTTGCAGACGAAGAGGTGCTGCAACCATAGTCCCCATACCTGGTGCAGAGTTGGGTCACCAGATCCTCTGAAAATGTGCAACAGCTCATCACAAAACCACCACAAAACAAGCCACAGCACTTCCACAAACCTTGCCACAGAGAAAGAAGACAAAAGCACCTCACTTTCAAGTTGGTTACTCCGGCATTTTAAATAACACTAGTGCTGCTGAACTCATGTTCAGCTGAGAGTGAGTAGAACAGTTGTCTAGTCGATATGCACCAAGATTGTGAAATGTGTATCAAATTAGACAGGATAGCTGATAGATATCAGAATCAGACCTCTCCCATGATCCTAATGCTTGTGTGGCACCATGGAGCCTAAAGTCACAACCAATATCTCTTTGTTTTATTTAACAAGAAAACAAAGATAGGTTAATTGTGCTTCAATCCAGGAAAGTCCCATGTTGAGTCCATGACCTGAGCCAACTGATCTCAGTCACAGAGGCAGTGGGCTGCTTCAATCAGGCTCAACGTCCCTGAACGAAGAGAACACAGCCGACCAGGAATCATGCTCCTGCTGATGTGTAGGTGTTACTGGATATTGAGTGTATGTGTCTGTAATGTACCCCTCCCCCACCAGTCCAATGGCCTACCCATATTACTGACAAGAGTCAGCTGGTCAAGGGAGGATGCTGAATGTCTGAGTATCTGAATGTCAGTGTCACTAAATTTTGTGAGAGATTGTACATTGTCAATTCACTGGTGGCTAGTCTGTTTACAGCTGTCCCAATTTGAGACTTCCAAATGGAAATAACAATTGGGACAAATGTAAGACGGTTCACCATGGCCCATTTTATATTATTGCACAAAGAACTCAGAAACAGGCTGTATACCTGAAGGTAAAAACAAAAACAGAATTATCTGGAAAAACTCAGCAGGTCTGGCAGCATCGGCGGAGAAGAAAAGAGTTGACGTTTCGAGTCCTCATGACCCTTCGACAGAACTTGAGTTCGAGTCCAAGAAAGAGTTGAAATAGCTATTTCAACTCTTTCTTGGACTCGAACTCAAGTTCTGTCGAAGGGTCATGAGGACTCGAACCGTCAACTGTTTTCTTCTCCGCCGATGCTGCCAGACCTGCTGAGTTTTTCCAGGTAATTCTGTTTTTGTTTTGTATACCTGAAGGCACCATTGTAGCCACCATAAATTTCATTGTCGCTGAAGGCACACTTCTCCTTTCCGGGTGGGGTTGAATTCTCATCGCCGGCACACAAAGAGCATAATTTGGATTCAGGATCTGCTCCCGCAGCACAGCTATCACTGAAAAATGATGCTTCATTGTGAATAAAATAGAAATTGCTTTTCGTTTCAGCAGCAACAATAGGAATTCAGCACATTACTTAATCATGACAAAATCGGGAACAGAATGGAACAGGTGTGTGTACTGGTTGGAATATGAATATGTGTGTGCTGATTGGAATAGGAGCAGGTGTGTACTGGTTGGAATATGGACATGTGTGAGCATGATTGGAACATGAACAGTTGTGCGTACTGATTGTAATATGAGGTGTGTGTACTGAATGGAATATGAGCAGGTGTGTGCACTCATTAGAATAGAAACAGGTGTGCATACTGATTTGGATATGAACAGGTGTGCCTACTGATTGGAATATGATCAGGTGTGCATGCTGACTGGAATATGAATAGGTGTGTGTACTGATTGGAATATGAACAGATGTGTGTACTGATTGGAACGTGAACAGGTGTGCATACTGAATGGAATGTGAACAAGTGTGTGCGCTGATTGGAATATGAACAGGTGTGTGTACTGAATGGAACATGAACAGGTGTGTGCTGATTGGAATATGAACAGGTGTGTGTACTGAATGGAACGTGAACAAGTGTGTGTGCTGATTGGAATATGAACAGGTGTGTGTACTGAATGGAACATGAACGGGTGTGTACTGAATGGAACATGAACAAGTGTGTGCTGATTGGAATATGAACAGGTGTGTGTACTGAATGGAACGTAAACAGGTGTGTGTGCTGATTGGAATGTTAACAGGTGTGCACGTTGAATGGAATTTGAACAGGCCCTGAATCTTACGTTCATTAGGTGTGTGCGATTGACAGGCCTGAAAGCGTGTGTGAAATGTGCTTCCGCTTATGGTCGGCCCCCAACCGCGATTTCGTGCTGGCTGGCTATTTAACGGCCAGCTAGCGTGAAACGCGCACGGAAAAAGTCTCAACACTGCCAGGGTGGGGTCGGGAAGAGGACGGGCGCTGATGTCACCGTGACTGCCAGTGAGCACTTCCACTGAGCTCCCAGAAGGCAGACAGATGCAAAAACTATCCACGCAGCACAATCAGTCACTTGAGAGCTTACTTCATAAAACAGTGTCCCCAGATATTTCTTTTTATTTTAAATCCTAACAGCGATTTCATCAACAATGTGAAGCCTGCCTGGCCAATTGGCCCATCCGCCAACAGTAAGGTTGGATGGGCCACAAAAAATCGCTGACCACTGGGCATTAATGAGCTTAATTGCCCATTTAATTGTTAGCGGGCAATCTTCCGGCTTTTGCATGCCGAAATTTCATGCAAGTGCACGATGACATCAGGATGCTCACCCAATGCCTTCTCACAAGATTTCACGTCTGTTCTGGTCAGGCACGTGCCTGGCCACGGGACATAAATTCTGGCCCAGGTGCGTGTTCTGATTGGAATATGAACAAGTTCGTGTAAAGAATAGAGTACAAACAGATGTGTGTACTAATTGGAATAAGAACAGGTGTATGTACTGATTGGAATATGAACAGCTGCGCTTACTGATTGGAATATGAACAGGTGTGCGTATTGATTGCAATAATAACATGTGTGTGTACTGAATGGAATATGAAAAGGTGTGTGTACTGATTGGAATGCGAACAGGAGTGCGTACTGACTGGAATAAGAAGCAGTGTGTGTACTGAATGGAATATGAACATGTGTGTGTACTGAATGGAATAGGAGAAAGAATGTGTAGTTATTGGAATGGAAACAGGTATGAATACTGATTGGATTATGAAAAGGTGTGTGTACTGATTGGAATATGAACAGGTGTGTGTACTGAATGGAATATGAACAGGTGTGTGTTCTGAATGGGAAATGAACAGGTGTGTGTACTGATTGGAATATGAACAGGTATGTGTACTGAATGGAATATGAACTAGTGTGTGTACTGATGGTAATATGAACAGGTGTGTGTACTGATTGGAATATGAACAGGAGTGTGTTCTGAATGGGAAATGAACAGGTGTGCACACTGATTGGAATATGAACAGGTGTACATACTCATTGGAATAAGAACTGGTGTGTGTACTGAATGGAATAGGAGAAATTGTGTGTGGTGATTGGAATAGGAAGGGTTGTGCGTACTGATTGTAATATGAACAGGTGTGTGCACTGATTGGAATATGAACAGGTGTACATACTCATTGGAATAAGAACCGGTGTGTGTATTGAATGGAATAGGAGAAAGTGTGTGTGGTGATTAGAATAGGAAGAGGTGTGCGTACTGATTGGAATATGAACAGGTGTGTGTACTGAATGGAATATGAACAGGTGTGTGTACTGAATGGAATATGAACAGGTGTGTGTACTGATTGGAATATGAACAGCTGTGCATACTGATTGGAATATGATCAGGTGTGTGTAGTGATTGGAATATCAAGAGGTCTGTGTGCTTATTGGAATATGAACAGGTGTGCATACTTATTGGAAAATGAATAGGTGTGTGTACTGATTGGAATATGAACAGATGTGCATTCTGACTGGAATATGAACATGTGTGTGTTCTGATTGGAATATGAACAGGTATGAGTACTGAATGGAATGGGAATAGGTGTGCATACTGATTCGAATAAGAACAGGTGTGTTTACTGAATGGAATATGAACAGGTATGTGTACTGAATGGAATGTCAACAGGTCCATATATGGAATGGAATATGAACAGGTGTGTGCACTCATTAGAATAGAAACAGGTGTGCATACTGATTTGGATATGAACAGGTGTGCCTACTAATTGGAATATAATCAGGTATGTATGCTGCCTGGAATATGAACAGCTGTGTGTACTGATTGGAATATGAATAGGTGTCTGTATTGAATGGAATATGAACAGGCGTGTGTCCTGAATGGAATATGAACAGGTGTGCATACTGATTGGAATATGAACAGGTGTGTGTCCTGAATGGAATATGAACAGGTGTGTATACTGAATGGAATAGGAGAAAGTGTGTGTGGTGATTAGAATAGGAACAGGTGTGAAAACTGAATGGAAAATGAGCAGTTGTGGGTACTGATTGGAATATGAATAGGTGTGTGCAGTGATTGGAATATCAACAGGCGTGCGTGCTGATTGGAATATGAACAGGTGTGCATACTGATTGGAAAATGAGCAGGTGTGTGGACTGATTGGAATATGAACAAGTGTGCATTCTGATTGGAATATGAACATGTATGTGTTCTGATTGGAATATGAACAGGTGTGTGTTCTGAATGGGAAATGAACAGGTGTGTGTACTGATTGGAATATGAACAGATATGTGTACTGAATGGAATATGAACTAGTGTGTGTACTGATGGTAATATGAACAGGTGTGTGTACTGATTGGAATATGAACAGGAGTGTGTTCTGAATGGGAAATGAACAGGTGTGCACACTGATTGGAATATGAACAGGTGTACATACTCATTGGAATAAGAACCGGTGTGTGTACTGAATGGAATAGGAGAAATTGTGTGTGGTGATTGGAATAGGAAGGGGTGTGCATATTGATTGGAATATGAACAGGTGTGTGTACTGAATGGAATATGAAAAGTTGTGTGTACTGAATGGAATAGGAGAAAGTGTGTGTGGTGATTGGAATAGGAACAGGTGTGTAAACTGAATGGAAAATGAACAGGTGTGCATACTGATTGGAATATGAACAGGTGTGTGTACTGAATGGAATATGGAAAGTTGTGTGTACTGAATGGAATAGGAGCAAGTGTGTGTGGTGATTGGAATAGGAACAGGAGTGTAAACTGAATGGAAAATGAACAGGTGTGCATACTGATTGGAATATGAACAGGTGTGTGCACTGATTGGAATATGAACAGGTGTGAGTAATGATTGGAATATCAAGAGGTGTGTGCTTATTGAAATATGAACAGGTGTGCATACTGATTGGAAAATAAACAGGTGTGTGTACTGATTGGAATATGAACAGGTGTGCCTGCTGATTGGAATATGAACAGGTATGCATTCTGATTGGAATATGAACATGTGTGTGTTCTGATTGGAATATGAACAGGTGTGTGTACTGAATGGAATGGGAACAGGTGTGTATGCTGCCTGGAATATGAACATCTGTGTGTACTGATTGGAATATGAACAGGTGTCTGTATTGAATGGAATATGAACAGGTGTGTGTACTGATTGGCATATGAGCAGGTGTGTGTACTGATTGGAATATGAACAGGTGTGCATACTGATTGGAATATGAACAGGTGTGTATCCTGAATGGAATATGAACAGGTGTGCATACTGATTGGAATATGAACAGGTGTGTGTCCTGAATGGAATATGAACAGATGTGCATACTGATTGGAATATGAACTGGTGTGTGTCCTGAATGGAATATGACCAGGTGTGCATACTGATTGGAATATGAACAGGTATGTGTACTGAATGGAATATGAACAGGTGTGTGTCCTGAATGGAATATGAACAGGTGTGAATACTGATTGGAATATGAACAGGTGTGTGTACTGAATGGAATATGAACAGGTGTGTGTACTGAATGGAATAGGAGAAAGTGTGTGTGGTGATCGGAATAGGAACAGGTGTGAAAACTGAATGGAAAATGAACAGTTGTGTGTACTGATTGGAATATGAATAGGTGTGCATACTGATTGGAATATGAAAAGGTGTGTGTAGTGATTGGAAAATGAGCAGGTGTGTGGACTGATTGGAATAAGAACAGGTGTGCTTACTGATTGGAATATGAACAGGTGTGTGTTCTGATTGGAATGTGAACCCGTGTGTGTGCTGAATGGAATGGGAAAAGGTGTGTGTACTGATTTGAATAAGAACAGGTGTGTTTACTGAATGGAATATGAACAGGTGTGCATACTGAATGGAAAATGAACATATATGTGTTCTGATTGGAATATGAACAGGTGTGTGCGCAGAGTGGAAAATGAACAGGTGTGTGTACTGATTGGAATATGAACAGGTGTGCATACTGATTGGAATATGAACAGGTGTGTGTAGTGATTGGAATATGAACAGGTGTGTGCAGTGATTGGAATATCAACAGGTGTGTGTGCTGATTGGAATATGAACAGGTGTGCAATCTGATTGGAATATGAACATGTATGTGTTCTGATTGGAATATGAACAGGTATGCGTACTGAATGGAATGGGAATAGGTATGCATACTGATTCGAATAAGAACAGGTGTGTTTACTGAATGGAATATGAATAGGTGTGTGTACTGAATGAAATGTGAACAGGTCCATGTATTGAATGGAATATGAACAGGTGTGTGCACTCATTAGAATAGCAACAGGTGTGCATACTGATTTGGATGTGAACAGGTATGTCTACTAATTGGAATATGATCAGGTGTGCATGCTGCCTGGAAATGAACAGCTGTGTGTACTGACTGGAATATGAACAGGAGTCTGTATTGAATGGAGTATGAACAGATGTGTGTACTGATTGGCATATGAACAGGTGTGTGTACTGATTGGAATGGGAACAGGTGCGCGTACTGATTGGATTAAGATCATGTGTGTTTACTGAATAGAATATAAACTGGTGTGTGTCCTGAATGGAATATGAACAGGTGTGCATACTGATTGGATTAAGATCATGTGTGTTTACTGAATAGAATATGAACAGGTGTGTGTCCTGAATGGAATATGAACAGCTGTGCATACTGATTGGAATATGAGCAGGTGTTTGTATTGAATGGAATATGAACAGGTGTGTGTACTGATTGGAATATGAACAAGTGTGTGTACTGATTGGAATGGGAACAGGTGTGCATACTGATTGGATTAAGAACAGGTGTGTTTACTGAATAGAATATGAACAAGTGTGTGTTCTGAATGGAATAGGAGAAAGTGTGTGCAGCGATTGAAATGGGAACAGGTATGCGTACTGATTTGAATATGAACAGGTGTGTGTACTGAATGGAACATGAACAGGTGTGTGTACTGATTGGAACATGAACATGTGTGTGTTTACTGATTAAAATATGAACAGGTGTGTGTACTGAATGGAATAAGAGAAAGTGTGTGTGGTGATTGGAATGGGAACAGATGCGCGTACTGATTGGAATATGAACAGGTATGTGTACTAAATGGAATATGAACAGGTGTGTGTACTGATTGGAATATGAACAGGTGTGTGTTCTGAATGGGAAATGAACAGGTGTGCATACTGATTGGAATATGAACAGGTGTCTGTATTGAATGGAATATGAACAGGTGTGTGCACTGATTGGAATATGAACAGGTGTGTGTTCTGAATGGGAAATGAACAGGTGTGTGTACTGATTGGAATATGAACAGTTGTGCATACTGATTGGAATAAGAACCGGTGTGTGCACTGAATGGAATATGAACAGTTATGTTTACTGAATGGAATAGGAGAAAGCGTGTGTGGTGATTGGAATGGGAACAGGTGTGCGCACTGATTGGAATATGAACAGGTATGTATACTGAATGGAATATGAACAGGTGTGTGTACTGATTGGAATATGAATAGGTGTACGTACTGCTTGAAATATGAACAGGTGTATGTACTGATTGAAATATGAACAGGTGTGCGTGCTGATTGGAATATGAACAGGTGTGCATACTGATTGGAATATGGACAGGTGTGTGTACTGACTGGAATATGAACAGGTGTGCTTACTGATTGGAATATGAACAGGTGTGTGTTCTGATTGGAATATGAACCCGTGTGTGTGCTGAATGGAATGGGAAAAGGTGTGTGTACTGATTTGAATAAGAACAGGTGTGTTTACTGAATGGAATATGAACAGGTGTGTGTGCTGATTAGAATATGAATATGTGCTCTCGTGATTAGAACTTGAGCAGGTGTGCGTATTGATTGTAATATGAGGTTTGTATACTGATTGGAAAATGAGCAGGTGCGTGCACTGATTGGAATATGAATAGGTGTGTGTACTGAATGGCATGTGAACAGATCCATGTATTGAATGGAATATGAACAGGTGTGTGCACTCATTAGAATAGAAACAGGTGTGCATACTGATTTGGAAATGAACAGGTGTTCCTACTAATTGGAATATGATCAGGTGTGCATGCTGCCTGGAATATGAACAGCTGTGTGTACTGATTGGAATATGAACAGGTGACTGTATTGAATGGAATATGAACAGATTTGTGTACTGATTGGCATATGAACAGGTGTGCATACTGATTGGAATGGGAACAGGTGTGCGAACTGATTGGATTAAAAACATGTGTGTTTACTGAATAGAATATGAACAGGTGTGTGTCTTGAATGGAATAGGAGAAAGTGTGTGTAGCGATTGGAATGGGAACAGGTGTGCGCACTGATTGGAATATGAACAGGTGTGTGTACAGAACGGAATATGAACAGGTGTGTGTACTGAATGGAATATGAGAAGGTGTGTGTAGTGATTGGAATGGGAACAGGTATGCATACTGATTGGAATATGAACAAGTGTGTGTACTGAATGGAATATGAACAGATGTGCATACTGATTGGAAATAAGAAGTGGTGTGTGCACTGAATGGAATAGGAGAAAGTATGTGTAGTGATTGCAATATGAACAGGTGTGCGTATTGATTGGAATGCGAACAGGTGTGTGAACTGAATGGAATAGGAGAAAGTGTGTGTGGTGATTGGAATGGGAACAGGTGTGCGCACTGATTGGAATATGAACAGGTGTGTGTACTGAATTGGAATATGAACAGGTGTGTGTACTGAATGGAATAGGAGAAAGTGTGTGTGGTGATTGGAATGGGAACAGGTGTGCGCACTGATTGGAATATGAACAGGTGTGTGTACTGAATTGGAATATGAACAGGTGTGCATACTGATTGGAATAAGAAGTGGTGTGTGTACTGAATGGAATAGGAGAAAGTGTGTGTGGTGATTGGAATATGAACAGGTGTGCGCACTGATTGGAATATGAACAGTTATGTGTACTGAATGGATAATGAACAGGTGTGTGTACTGATTGGAATATGAACAGGTGTATGTACTGATTGAAATATAAACAGGTGTGCATACTGATTGGAATAAGAACCGGTGTGTGTACTGAATGGAATAGGAGAAAGTGTGTGTAGTGATTGGAATAGGAAGAGGTATGCGTCCTGATTGGAATATGAACAGGTGTGTGTACTGAATGGAATATGAACAAGTGTGTGTACTGATTGGAATAGGAACAGGTGTGTAAACTGAATGGAAAATGAACAGGTGTGTGTTCTGATTGGAATATGAATAGGTGTGTGCACTGATTGGAAAATGAACAGGTGTGTGTACCGACTGGAATATGAACAGGTGTGCGTACTGATTGGAATATGAACAGGTGTGTGTACTGATTGGAATATCAACAGGTGTGTGTGCTGATTGGAATATGAACAGGTGTGTGTGCTGATTGGAATAGGAACATGAGTGCACGTGATTGGAACATGAGCAGGTGTGCATATTGATTGTAATATGAGGTTTGTGTACTGATTCGAATATGGGCAGGTGTGTCTACTGATTGGAATACGAACAGGTATGTGTAATGAATGGAACTTGAACAGGTGTGTGCCCTCATTAGAATAGAAACTGGTTTGCATACTGATTGGGATATGAACAGGTACGCCTACTAATTGGAATATGATCAGGTGTGTGTACTGATTGCGATATGAACAGGTGTGTGTATTGAATGGAATGTGAACCGGTGTGTGTACTGATTGGGATGTGAACAGGTCTGTGTACTGAATGGAATGTGAACAGGTGTGTGTACTGATTGGAATGTGAACAGGTGTGTGTACTGAATGGAATGTGAACAGGTGTGTGTACTGAATGGAATGTGAACAGGAGTGTGCACTTATTGGAATATGGGCAGGCGCTGAATCTTACGTTCGTTAGGTGTGTGCGATTGGCAGGCCCAGAAATGTGCATGACAGGTGCTTCCACCTGCGGTCGGCCCCCAACAGCGATTTTGTGTTGGCTTGCTATTTAACGGCCAGCCAGCATGAAACATGCCCAGAAAAAGGCTCAACACTGCCAGTGCGGGGGCGGGAGGAGGGTGGACGCAGATTTAACCGCGGCTGCCGGTGAGCAGTTCCACTGAGCTCCCTGGAGGCAGACAGATGCAAAAACTATTCATGCAGAACAATCAGTTACTTGAGAGCATACCTCATAAAACAATGTCCCCAGATATTTCTTTTTATTTTAAATCCTAACAGAGATTTCATCAAAAATGTGAAGCCTGCCTGGCCGATTGGCCTATCCACCAAACTTTAGGTTGGACAGCCACAAAAAAAATCACTGACAACTCGGCATTAATGAGCTTAATTGCCCATTTAATTGTTGGTGGGCAAACATGGAATGTTGCCCTTAAAAAGCCGTCAAGGACTACTTCAGACAGAGGCACTTGAAAGGAAGAGATTAAATGCAAAAGACTGAAATTTAATCTCCTTTGGCTGTGGAGACAATGGAGACTGATTGCCACATCTCAACAGATATCCAAAACCATCTTCTGTTGAGTTATAGCTCAGAATGTGGAAATGGTCTGAATTGGAAGAAAATTGACTCTGGGCAAAAGGCACGTTTGTTTTTTTTTATCCCTTCCAGGAATACACAAGGAAATGGGTTAAAAAGCTAGATACAGAACTGACCTGTATGTGCTGGTATTCTGTGAGAGTGACAGCAGAAGAAGATCAAGTAGGCACCCCTGCAGCATGCAGGCAAAGCCCCTAACTCTCTCTTTCTCTCTCTTTTACTGGAGACAAGTCAGCAAAGCCACAATCAAAAAGGAAATAGGACAGCTTCTTCAACTAACCTTCAAAACCAGTGTCTCCAAAGCAACTGCTAAATTGCCAAAATCAGCTCTACCGGAATCCCCTAACTTAACGGCCGCAACACTTCACCATCTATGACTCATTGGCAAGCCAAAGACTGATTTCTATATCCTTTTTAACTTTTATTTGGATTCAGCTTCTAATTTATGATCTGTGTGTATGTGTGTTGCATTTTTATTATTTTTTTCTTGGGTTTTTAGTAGCTAATAAGCTTATTGTTTCTTTGACTGAAGAAATCATGGTTAAGTAGGCTCCTTCTAAAGCATAAATACATTTGAACTGGGAAAAGGTATCCACAACTGAGAGAATCCTTTATAAATTAACCTTGTCATGACCAACTGAGGGGGTTTGAATAAAGAAGGGGATCCAGCCCATTTATCCTCACCGGGAGCATCACAAAATTGGGGTCTCGTTCGGGAAGTTAACAAATTGGGGACCTCTTCGGGGACTGCTCATTACACTGGGTAATGGGAAGTAGCAGAGTCCCTCAAGATTGAGCTGGCATTGGGTTTGGAGTGTGATACGTTGACAAGGCAGACCTGATGTGGAAGCAGGTCAAACAATGGGTGGTTGAGAGACCGAGCTCCTGACAGGATGTCCCACTAATTACAGCAATCAACAGTGAATTGAAAGCCAAAGGAATTGAAGACTCTGTAAGCTTTGTCTGTTTACATACCTTACGGAGTGGGAAATCAGGAAGGCTGCAAAGGAGTGTGAGGGAAAGAGGAAATGGTCTGCTTCACTATCTGGTGGTCAGTAGCCCCTTTGTCAGCTACAGCAGCCACAACGCTGCTAAACGGATAGTCATAAGAACTAAGTTCTGACTGACCACTCCCTGGATTGACCAAAGGGATTTAAACCTCATGCAAAGGAAATGTTGTACAGTTACCTACACCTCCAATCAAACAGAGTGACATCCACTTACAATTGTAAAGGCTGCAGTTTTTGATTTTCTCCTGTGCAATCAGAAGCCCCATTGGAATATTCCAACCTGTTCAACTAAGAGCTGTGTAGCATGCCTTCCTGCCTTTCAAGGTGTCCCAGGTCAAAGTCTGATCCTTTACCACAGCCACAATATAAGGAGCTGGAACAAAACACAAAAGCAATCAGCAATGATTGTGTGATCTTCAAGAGAAGATGTGAAATAGAACAGAAAGGAACAAGACTGAAAGGCTTATATTATGACAGATAAAAGCTAAAAACTATGGATGCTGGAAATTCAAAACAAAAACAAAAGTACCTGGAAAAATTCAGCAGGTCTGGTAGCATCTGCGGAGAGGAGCACAGTTAATGTTTCGAGTCCGAATGACCCTTCAACAGAACTAAGTAAAATTAGAAGAGAGGTGAAATATAAGCTGGTTTAAGGTGGCGGGGGGGGGGGGTGGTGGTGGGACAAGTACAGCTGGATAGAGGGCCAGTGATAGGTGGAGATAACCAAAAAATGTCACAGACAAAAGGATAAAGAGGTGTTGAAGGTGGTGATATTATCTGAGGAATGTGCTAATTAAGGGTAGAAAGCAGGACAAGCAAGGTACAGATAGCCCCAGAGGGGGTGGGGTGGGGTGGAGGAATCAAAAAAGGCTAAAATGTAGAGATAAAACAATGGATGGAAATACATTTCAAAATAATGGCAGTAGGTGGGAAAAGAAAAATCTATATAAATTATTGCAAAAAATGGTGGTGGAATCAGAAAAGAGGTGGGGATGGAGGAGAGAGTTCATGATCTAAAATTGTTGAACTCAATATTCAGTCCAGAAGGCTGTAAAGTGCCTAGTCGGAAGACGAGGTGCTGTTCCTCCAGTTTGCGTTGAGCTTCACTGGAACAATGCAGCAAGCCAAGGACGGACATGTGAGCATGAGAACAGGGTGGAGTGTTGAAATAGCAAGCAACAGGGAGGTCTGGGTAATGCTTGCGCACTGACTGAAGGTGTTCTGCAAAGTGGTCACCCAGTCTGTGTTTGGTCTCTCCAATGTAGAGGAAACCGCATCCGCCCTCACACCTTCTTCTCCCTCCTAGAAACATGATAGGGTCCCCCTTGTCCTCACTTATCACCCCACCAGCCACATTGGAGAGACCAAACACAGACCGGGTGACCGCTTTGCAGAACACCTTCGGTCTGTCCGCAAGCATTACCCAGACCTCCCTGTCGCTTGCCATTTCAACACTCCACCCTGCTCTCATGCCCACATGTCCGTCCTTGGCTTGCTGCATTGTTCCAGTGAAGCTCAACGCAAACTGGAGGAACAGCACCTCATCTTCCGACTAGGCACTTTACAGCCTTCCAGACTGAATATTGAGCTCAACAATTTTAGATCATGAACTCTGTCCTCCATCCCCACCTCCTTTCCGATTCCCACCTCCCACTTTGTTTCCAATAAATTATATAGATTTTTCTTTTCCCACCTACTTCCATTGTTTTTAAGTGTATTTCCATCCATTGTTTTATCTCTACCTTTTAGCCTTTTTTGATTCCTACACACCACACCACCCCCACTAGGGCTATCTATACTTTGCTTGTCCTGCTTTCTGCCTTAATTAGCACATTCCTCAGATAATATCACCACCTTCAACACCTCTTTGTCCTTTTGTCTGACATCTTTTGGTTATCTCCACCTATCGCTGGCCTTCTATCCAGCTCTACTTGTCCCAGCTTATATTTCACCTCTCTTCTATTTTTCCCTAATTCTGTTGAAGGGTCATTCAGACTCGAAACGTTAACTGTGTTCCTCTCCGCAGATGCTACCAGACCTGCCGAGTTTTTCCAGGTATTTTTATTTTTGTTTTATATTATGACAGGTTGTATTGACAATGTTTGTCGTCCCTTTATGATTGAAGATTGAGGGATAATCTAATTCTGATGTTTTAAGATTATTTAATAATCAGGCAGATGGAGAGAAACGATTGCCTATGGTATGGGAGTTCAGAACAAGAGAACATAATTTTAAATTTAGAGCTTTGTCTTTTGGTGTGATGCCAGGAAGCATCTCGTCACACAAAGAGTGCTGGAAATCTGGAACTCTCTGTCTCCCAGAAAGCTGTTTAGTCTCAAGGACAATTGAAAATTTCAAAACTTGAGCTTATAGATTTTTGTTAGGTGTAAGATCTTCAGTGTTACAGAAGGGAATGGCCTCTCCTGTTCCCATGTTCCTAGAACAATTTGTCTATTTTTGGTACTCTTGTGTCCGATGCAGAATGGGCCATTTTGTTTTATAATTGCTTCTCAGTAACTGTGAAAAATAACAGTCCATCCCTGATTGTCCTGAGATGGTGGTAGTGAGCTGCCTTTCTTGAGTGATTAGTTTTTAACAGTCAGGACTCAATCAAATCAGAGGATGTGACTTAATGATTCTGTGTGGAACTCAAGATACCTATTTTGTAGGATAATGTACAATACACTGGGGAAAATAACTTCATGATATTAAGATCCCAATGTTAAGACCTTTTGTAAGATGGCAATGTATTCTATATAATCGAAGTGACACCAAGTTCAGCTTCAGCCTTTAGGATTGCATTGGGAATTCTCAGTAAACAGGTAGTGTCAGGTAAGTACAATTTTAAACACTTGTTGGTAGCATATAACACATAAAGATCACATGACAATAACCTCAAAATTGATAGGTTCATACTAAGTTATCTGACAAAGCTTCAAAGAATGATAGAATGGTTACAGCACAGAAGGAGGCAATTTGATTTGTTGTGTCCATGCCAGATCCTTGCAAGAGAAAATCATTTAGTTCCACCTCCTCACCTTTTGCCGCACCCCTTCAATTTTGTTCTCTCCAGATAACTGAAAGCCACCATAGAATCTCCTTCCACCACACCCTCTGGCAACACATTGGTGATCCTAACCACTTGCTGTGTAAAAACATTTTTTCTCATGTTGTCTATGGTTGTTTTGCCATTCACCTTAAATCGGTGTCCAATGATTCCTCACCTTTCCACCAATGGGAACAAGTTCTCCATATCTTCTCATTCTTCATCCTAATGTATATATAGTCTTCCTTTCCATTGTTCTTTGGTATTTATGATGAGAACTTGCCTGATTGATAAGCATCCTTCATAACCCTGATCCTACTTGCAAGTATGGTTGTACTTCTTGTTGTTGTTAATTAACCAAAAAATTGATTATCACCAGCTTCTGAATGTATATAATTTGCATTAATCTACTTGGTTAACATGTAGGCCAGACTGGTGGTGCGTGGTTCCCTTCACTCAAGAACATTAATTAAATAACTTTGGTTTTTATATGTCTTTCATGGTAATTTATTTCTGATGCCAATCCCCAGAATGAATGTATTAAATTAGATTTGGAGTAAAGCTTGTAGAATGGGTGTTTTATAGGAATCCAACTGCCAGCCATTGTTTTTTTTTAGCTTGAACTGGTCTGATTTTCTGCCTCCAGTTGCTAAATCTGATGTAGCTGCTTCAGTGTTTATTGATTGATCATTATAATCACAGGGTCCATCAGGCTGTCTACTTTGTTTCTCCCAATTTAGGGGGATTTTAGTTTTCCGCTTTAAAAGCAACCCTTTTTAAAATTTTTATTATGCATTCCATGGGTGGTGATGGCAAGGCCCGCATTCATTATCCATGGCTAATTTCCCTTGAGAAGGTGGTGGTGAGCTGCCTTCTTGAGTACAAGCAAGTAGCTTTTACAACAGCCCAGTCCCAGTGAAGAAATAAAGCCCAAACTCAGTGAGGAGATTCATCCCAGTCCCAGTGAGGAGATACAGCACAGTCCCAGTGTGGAGATTCAGCACAGTCCCAGTGAGGAGATACAGCCCAGTCCCAGTGAGGAGATACAGCCCAGTCCCAGTGAGGAGATTCAGCACAGTCCCAGTGAGGAGATACAGCCCAGTCCCAGTGAGGAGATTCAGCACAGTCCCAGTGAGGAGATACAACACAGTCCCAGTGAGTAGATACAGCACAGTCCCAGTGAGGAGATACAGCCCAGCCCCAGTAAGGAGATTCAGCCCATTCCCAGTGAGGAGATACAGTCCAGTCTCATTGAGGAGATGCAGCCCAGTCTCATTGAAGATTTGCAGCCCAGTCTCAATGAGGAGTTACAGCCCGGTCCCAGTGAGGAGATGCAGCCCATTCTCACTGAGGAGATACAGCCGGTCCCAGTGAGGAGATGCAGCCCATTCTCACTGAGGAGATACAGCCCGGTCCCAGTGAGGAGATGCAGCCCAGTCTCAGTGAGGAGATACAGCCCAATCCCAGTGAGGAGATGCAGCCCATTCTCACTGCGGAGCTACAGCCCGGTCTCAGTGAGGAGATGCAGCCCAGTCTCAGTGAGGAGATACAGCCCAGCCCCAGTGAGGGGATACAGCCCAGTCCCAGTGAGGAGATACAGCCCAGTCTCAGTGAGGAGATACAGCCCTGTCCCAGTGAGGAGAAGCAGCCCATTCTCAGTGAGGAGATGCAGCCCAGTCCCAGTGAGGAGATACAGCCCTGTCCCAGTGAGGAGAAGCAGCCCATTCTCAGTGAGGAGATACAGCCCAGTCTCAGTGAGGAGATACAGCCCGGTCCTAGTGAGGAGATACAGCCCAGTCCCAGTGAGGAGATACAGCCCGGTCCCAGTGATGAGATGCAGCCCAATCTCAGTGAGGAGATTCAGCCCAGTGCCAGTGAGGAGATACAGCCCGGTCCCAGTGAGGAGATTCAGCCCATTCCCGGTGAGGAGATACAGCCCAGTCTCATTGAGGAGATACAGCCCTGACCCAGTGAGGAGACACAGTCCAGTCCCAGTGAGGAGATAGAGTTCAGCTAAAGTGACAGCACTTTATTTCAATTCCTATAGATATTTATTACAAAAACATAACTTCTGAAACTCACATGACTCTTTGTGCGCTGCTGGGTCCCTGCATGGTTCAAGATTCTCTGTAGACAAAATACCAGAATGTAAAGAGCATTAACACTTTCTCAAATTGGAGAGATGGCCTTTAACTTCTGCATCTTTCTCCAGCAAATGACTGGTGACTGGGGGCGGCGGATGTCATTGGTTTATGGAGATGTGTCAGGCGTGGTTTCCTAAATCCCCCATAGTACATAAGTAGAAGTGCTGCAACAAAACTAGACTGTCAACTGTTCCTGTCCCTCCTCCCCCTCATTTCCCTGGAGACACTGGTTGTATTTCTAGCTTTAGACAACAATTAATCAGTCATTTGGTTCATTTGGGCCCAGCTGTGCAACAGGGGTTACAGATGTTGCAGCCTGAAATGACCCCCTAGTGTAAACCTTAAGATCAAAGGTGACCATAACAGTTACTGCCATAATGGTGCATAGGGTATGATTCACAGTCACATCGCTATGTGATCATGTCTCATGTGAATAAAACCTCAGTCATGGTCACTGCTTTTTGATCAAATGCAAATAGGAACCCTTCTGTCTGTGGACTCCAGTGTGGGGCTTCTTCCCATGGTTGCCATGTGCCTGCAATGCAGCCGGGCATCCCTCCATGGCTGCTGCTCTTCTTCCAAGTAACACATTCACTGTGCCCTCTCCTGAATAGCAATAACAGGCACCCTTTGAGCAAATAGCATAAAAGCAGATGGTAAAGCAGGTGACAGTGGTGCTTTAAACAAACAATAGCCTGGAAAAAGATTAGAACAGTAACTGCACAACTTATCCATTTGAACTTACATCTGTCTTGCACCAGCCAAGGCTGGATGCCATTTTATATAGCTGGTGGAAACTCAATGTTTATGAGGTATAGGACCACTATCTCATTTATGTGTGGCAGAAATGCCAACAGGACAATGGGTGATTGTGGAGGGGGCTGGGGAATGGAGGGGAACAGTCATCCGATCAATAACTGACCAAACATCGGGCAGAAAATAGTGGGAAATCGAGACTATCAATGTCTATGAATACAGGGAGAAGAAGATGAGTCTGAGAGTAGTTGTGGGGACAGGCACACATGCTTACCTTTGTCATAGTACTCGGTCATGACTGGTACTAGACCACACTTTCCTGCAACAATCATTGTTGAACTGTGAAGAACAACAGCATCAGCTTCAGCCAACTGAAAAACAAAAGACTCTGTTAGTGAACTGACCTCATTACAGTTGCCAGCTGCTTCTTTCAATCTGTTTTCTACATGTTGCTGAGCTCGCTATCAGCCACCTTCTCAGTTGGACATAGGGCTTAAGCTATCCCCTGTGTCCCTGTGCTGTTCTTCTACTGATTCCAACTGAGCATCTCCTTCCCTTAGTCTCCATTCTTTCCTCTCACTTCCCTCCTTTCCTTGAGTTTCTTTCTTCAATCAGTAATTCCATCTGTGCTTCTCTGTCTCAGACTCTTCCTTTCACTCTCACACTTTTTCTTCCCCAATTGTGTGTTTGTGTGTGTGTGTGTTTGAGTGTGTCTCTTTTTCTTTGTCTCTTGTTCTCTCATTCTCCTTATCTTACTCTTTGTACCCATCTGTGGATGCAGAGCTCTTTTCACCTCAGCCAGGCAAAAGGCCCAGATGTTTCTCGGCATGTAAAGAGAGAACAAAATTACTAGATGTGTCAACCAGGGGCATTACCTGAGTTGCTTGTCTACCCCCCTTGGTATAGAGAAGTTATAGCTTGGTGTCTGAGGTCACTGTGAAGGATGATGCCCATTCTCTTGGCTTGTGGATATGTTCAAATTATAGATATGTTATGTTATCAATAAGGTCACGGGGAGGGGCGGGAAGGTAGAGAATTGAGGAAATTCTTTAACAGAACTTGTTACTAAATAATATATTCAAAATATTTAATATTCATGCATTTCTTGCCAACCCTTTCCTTCATCGGTCTTTATGCCCATACTTTAAATGGATATAATCTTTGTAAAACTTGTTTAAAAAAGCTAATGGTATTCAAAGTTGTGATAACTGTAAAAATAGAATAAAACCGTAAAATCTCAGCTATAGTACTGTGTGAAGTATGGGACTCAACATCATAGAAATTATATTGTGATGTTGTACAGAGTAGAACACAGATATGCTCCAATTCTGCCTGGCATGAGGAAATGAAAAGACAAAGAAAGACTTTTCAGAGGCAATAGATACAAGAGAAAATGTCAGAGATTCAGGATAAAGGGGAAGGAGAAACCCCTTCACACAGAGAGTTGAGAAGCTGTAGAATTCATTTTCAGGGCTACTGGTTGAACCATCTGAACTGGGAAAAATTAGATTGGATGATAGAAAAGGTAATAAGCTAACTGAGGAATGCTGTGGAGATAAATGCGATTAAGACTATTTTCTTGAATGAAATGTAAACCCAAGCATGTACTGATTGGGCTGAGTGGATGGACCTCTACTATAATTTCAACATCCCCTTCTGGCCAGGTGCAATTACCCATTCCCTCCAGTGGAAGCACTGCTGCTCTACCATTGGTAGAAGGGTGTAATTACAACATGGTAGATTGAGAATGGCAACTTCCATTATAAATGTGGACATGGGAACTTCTTGCAGAGATGTAAAAATAACAGATTTTGTGCCTTTAATTCAGATTGAATTATGTATATGAGCCCTCACCTAGTTATCAGCTGTATCTAACTCTCGCCCCAGATCCCACCTAAAGACTACAATTGGCCTAGGCTCTGCATGTGCCACACAAACGGAAATCAACCAGCATTTATAAAAAATGGAACAGGTCAGGGAAAATGTTGATTTGTTTTAGTAAAATAAAATGTGGAAAGGAATATCCAATCTGAGGTGAGATTATGCTACCTCTCCATTACTTTGCATTTGTTAACCTTCGTTAACTTCATGCTTGATACAGAAACCTCCAAACCTCATTTACAGTTCACTGTCTCAGGGTCAACAGGATCTTGATAATATTCTCCATATGGTTACATTTACTCAACTAATTCCACCCTCTCACAATCCAAATATAATCCCCCCCTCCAACATCTGAAATATACCCGCCACTTTCCAAATATACCTGCCCACATTCCAAATATAGCCTTTACATTCTAAATATATCCATTTAAATCCAAATATATACCCCACATTCCAAATATAATAGGTGACATTCAAAATATACATCCCACATTCCCATATATTCTCACACTCCTTTCCATCAGTCCCCACATCCTACCTTATATAATTAATGCTGACAAAACAATTCATTTCTTCATTTATTGCTCCCCTGGTAAAATGTGGCATTTCCACCCCAAGGTGAAGGCAACTGTCTCATTCCTGACCTCGGTCAAAGCTCCTCTATATCTTAAAGCTCGGGGCTACATAAGACCAGCTAAGTTTCTTTCACCCTCCTGTGCAAGTGCCTCAAATTCATTTGACACTTCCCAAGCCCTCAGAGGTTAGCCGGACAAGCTAATGCAGTTCCTATTTTACACAGTAACATGTTATGACATATCCTGGTGACACTTACCAAAACCTTCTGGATGCAGTCCTCCATGGAGGCAGCCTGGACACAGCTGACTGATGTCCAGTTGCTGCATTTATTCTGTTCTTTCTCACTGGTGGTGCACCAACGCAGTTTATCATCAGCAGATGCAGTAACCTCACCTGAGGAATGGGAGCATGTTAACTTCTGTTTCGTCACTTTAATGCATATTGTTTATAAGTCAGATTTCAACCCACCCCATGCCATAACATAGGAATCCTTGACTAGAGAAGCAGCTAACAAGGGAAGTGGAAGGGCTTGTGCAGTCTCAAGCTTTGTTTCTCACTCTCCCTGTGTAGGAAAGTTGCTGTCCTGTTTACCAAACTCCCCCGATACTTTTAGATTGTCTCCTCTTGTTCTTGATTCCCTCATCAGAGGAAATAGTTTCTACCTGGGGTATACAGACATGACAGATATTCACACAATGGGCAGAATTTTATGGCTGACGTACAGGTGTCGGAGCCCGCACGTCAGCGCTTAAAATGTCGCAGGCTGATGACGGGTGAGCATCCAGACATCAGCGCGCGGCTTTGCAATATTTAGGTGGGCGGGCCGCTATGCAGTGGGACGTGCACCCGCCATTAATTAAAGGCCTTGTTAAGGCCCTTAACTCAGCAATTGGAGCCGATTTTGAGGAGCCCGTGCGATCTTCGCCTCAGCACACGGGCCCAATGGGCAAGCAGGTAACTGATTTTTTAACAAACCTTATCCACTGGCGGGATTTGTGGGCTCAGAGGGGTCGTTCATGTTTTATCTGAAGAATTTAATGCAGAAAGTGTTTTAAACTTACCTGTGTGATTGTTAGTTCAGATCGATTTCCAATAGCTTTCTCTGTACTTTGAAGCTTCAGCTCAGCAGTCTGCAGACAGTAATCTTTATCAGGCCTGCAGCTTTCCGGTGGCCTTCATTTAGCCTGGGTATGGGTTCTGACATCTCCACTGGAGGCAGCTCCCCTGAGGAGGAAGGGAGGGATAGAATAAAGAGGAGGCCAGGACTGGACAATCAGCCTCCAGGGGAGCCACCTTTGGGAGGCCAGGCGCAGGCACAAGGGGCACAGGGCCAAGAGGTTGTCCAAAGTGGAAGGGGTCGCAGAAGACGCCACTATCCTGCTGCCAGGGTATACAGGCAGCGAAGCAGCTACCTCAATATGACAGAGGTGCAGTACCGAAGGAGGCTCTGACTGTCAAGGGGGACTGTGAACTATATCTGTCAGCTGATTGGCCCTGAGATCTCCCCTAACTGTGTGGGTGGGCACCCCATGCCAGCGGCTCTGAAGCTCATAGTTGCCCTCCACTTCTATGCCTCTGTCTCCTTCCAGGGGATGGTGGGTGATCTTTGAGGTGTCTCCCAATCAGCTGCCCACACTTGTGTCAAGCAGGTTACAGATGCCCTGTTCAGATGGGCATTGACCTTCATCCACTTCTGCTGTGACCAGGCAAGTCAGGCACAGTGAGCCAAGGCTTCACGGCCATTGCTGGCTTCCCCCGTGTCCAGGGTGCAATAGACTGTACACATGTGGCCAGCAAGGCGCCAGCAGATGAGCCCGGTGCCTTCATCAACAGGAAGGGCTTCCACTCCATGAACGTGCAGATAGTGTGTGACTACAGGATGCTGATTCTGCAAGTCTGTGCCAGGTACTCAGGCAGCTCCCACAATGCTTACATCCTCAGACACTCCCAGGTGCCGGGGTTCTTCAGTGCTCCAGCCCAGCTGGATGGATGGCTGCTGGGTAACAAGGGCTATCCCCTCCGAAGGTGGCTCATGACACCTCTACGCCATCCAAGAACAGAAGCTGAGCAGCGATACAATAGGAACCAGGGCACCACAAGGGCTGTGGTGGAGAGAACCATAGGTCTTCTCAAGATGCGCTTCTGTTGCCTGGACTGCTCAGGGGACACACTCCGGTACCCCCCAGATCACGTCTCTCTGATAGTGGTAGCATGCTGCACTCTGCACAATCTTGCGCTGGAAAGGGAGGATGCAGTTGACGACAAAGACCTTGACGCAGTGGATGAGGCTGCACATGATGAATCCAGCAGTGGTTTAGAGGATGAGGAAGCACAGGTCAACGATGAGGGGCAGCACGCCGAACCGCTACAACACCAAAGAGGCAGGGACATCCGGGACAATTTAATCCAATGAACCTTCAGCTAGCTCCACACATATGGATCTGCAGGACCAGCATTGCCTGGCGCTTCCACACGTGGCACTTAGGTGCTACATCTTCCACCTCATCAGCTGCAGCTAAGGGCTTAGTAAAGAAACATCAATGTTCACTCAAGCACTCATGAGATGTCTGTGAAACATACAAATGCAGCACAATGGAAACACCCTCAGCCATGGTCAGAAAAGTGGACTTTATTGCCACCAAAATAAAGCACAAACATAGCTCTGACGCACATAGTGATATATTCCCTAATCCAGGGCCAACACAAAATCACCAGTAACAAACCTGTGGAGTGCATAACGTGCCTTATGCTTTCGTTTGTGGGTGCTACATCTAGGTGCCGCCCCATCGCTCGGAGTGGCTTGTGAGATAGCCTGCTGACTCTGCTGTCCTGTTGGCCTTGATGACCTTGGCGGCCATCCTCTGGCCCGTGGAGCTTGTGATGGCTCCACCTGGGAGGGAGTGGCCAGTTCCAGAACCTCCCCAGTTATCGCAGCCTCAACAGATGTAACGGTCACTGGCAGAGGGTTGGAGGAGCTGCTGCCCTCATCCGGAGCGCCCTGAGAGGAGCTCGCAGTGACGACAGGCAGCTGCTGCGCTGACGTGAGGTCACATTGGACCTCCCTGCTCACCGCAGGTGGATGGGCACCGAGCGGCGACACTTGGTGCCCAGAACATCTCCCACATTGCGAGTGACCACCTTTGGCCATTAGCACTATGAGGGCTTGCAGGTCAGAACGTAACCCCATCAGAAGATTCTCAATCTGTTGGAAGCCCCTCTCCATGAGAGTCGCCAATCTCTCAGTGGAGGAAGACTGAAGCTCTGAGGTTCATGCCATCACTGACATTCTGCATGGATTCCTCCACCACAGAGACCAGGAGAAGCACACCCCCATGCAATCCTGCCAGATGCTCCTGCACACCTGGCCGCTTGACCTGCAGCTGCTGCATGGCTGACATCTCCAAAGGTATATCATCAGTGCCGGACTCAGCATGTGTCTGGTCCCCTGCAGTCCTCCAGCTGCTGGTGCCGTTGGCACACTCTATCCATGCCATCTCCTCCAGTGATTGTGAAGTGCCCTCTTCACTGTCCCGGGACACTAGCCGACGTCATAATCTCCACAGATGTGTTTGTCACTGCACTGGGGCCTGGCTCGCTGAAAGGATGTGACGCAAGTTGCAAGTTCTGGCCCTCAGGTGTGGAGGGGGGGCTCTGGATGTGTTGGTGGCGACCATGTGGTGGTGATGCTGAAATTAACAACAAGGACAGGGCATCAGTTAGCGTACAGTTAGTAACACCTTTCATCCCTTTCCCCCCCAGCCTCATAAGTCGCTCATTCTTCAAGAGCCTAAGGAGACGAACATTGGTGGGCTGGTAAGTTGTCAAGAGGAGGCCCAAACATTACACGTGCATACAGACAGGCTGGTCAGATGGCCTAAGGAATGCGACATGGAATGTTATGTGGATAAATGTGAGGTTAAGCACTTGGGCAAGACAAGCAAGGTACGGAAATACACGAGTAATGGTAGGACTGTGGGAAATCACGATGATTACAGGGACTTGCTGGGCAGACTCGTTAAGGTAGCAGAACAGGAACATAAGGCATTTAACAAGGTCAAAGTCAGACTTGCCTTTATTAGCTGAGGAATAGAATGTAGGAAAAGGGAGGTCATGTTGCAAGTGCAGAAAACGCTGTCGATGCCACATCTACACTTCTGCGTACAGTTGTGACCTGCACTTCATGGGAGGGATGGCATTGGAGTGGGGAGAGTGCAGAGGCACCTGACCTGGATGCATACTGGCCTGGAGAGTTGGACTGATGAGGAAACATTCCAAACACTTGCGAAATTTGCCGTGGAGCACAGGAGATTGACAAGTCATATTATTGACTTTCATACCGTTATGAGGGGCAAAGACCGGGTGGACAGAAGGCAACGTTTCCCCTTGGTGCAACGATAAGTAATATGGTGGCATTTATTTAATTTGAGTGCCATGAGGTTGACAGGTGAGGTGCTGAGGACCTTTTGGACAGAGTAATGTGGGACGCACTGGCTGAAAGGGTGGTGGAGATACAAACCCTCCTAAGATGCAATAAGTATTTGGATGTGCAGCATCGATGCCATGGCATGTTAGGCCATGGGGATAGTGGTCACAAATGGGATAAGGCGACTTTGGAAGGTGCTAGAGATGCACATCCTCAAGGGGCCGAGGGACCTTTGTGTATGACCCACACGTCAGAGTGTCTCAGTCTGTGAATGAGCAGTGTTGCTGCATTAATGATTGCAGCAGCCATCAGTGCTTTAGATGGTGGGGAGACAGAGTGGATGGGACTGTGGACCTCAAATACCTGGCTGCTGCACCCCAGCCTCACCGCACCTGCCGACCTGGCTGCCTGCCTCCTCCCCAGCTCCATGATCTGCTCCTCATACGTAGTGAGATGCTGGAGCAGGGCGTGCCCACCACCAGTCTGCTGCTGCTCCCGGCTATTGTTCTCAGTTTTTGCCTGCAGAACATAGAAGAGGATTTATTGGGGCTGATCGCTCATGTACTCTGCACACGCACACCGCACCCCAACCACAATGGCCCATCTGAGGCCTCCAGCAGCTCCTGTCCACACTACTGGTGATCAGTCATCAAAAGATAGTACAGCTGCTCCAAACCCCCTCCCCCAACGGCCACCTTCGACACATTCGGCGTCCATCACTTTGAATAACACACGGGTCTTAGCGCCCATGTCAAGGAGGCACAACTAGGTGCGGTGCCGAGGCCAGCAGATGGGTCTTGGCTACGACACCTTGAGGCTCCCCTTCTGTCATCTCATCATCATCAATAAGATGTGTTGGAGTGCTGAGTATGTGTCTAGCTGCCTCCCCTGCAGGTTATCCTCAGACAACTCAAATGTGACAAACACCAACATATGCTGCAAGGAGAGCCCATCTTCTCATCAAACACTAAGGCTGATGTAAGCATGGTCACTATCTGTTTGCCCACCCGGTGTGCACCAAATGCCCAATGCAGTAACGACACTAAGACGTGGTAGTGGGGGGGCCTCAAAGGCTACCTGCTGATAAAAATGGCCAAGGCTGACATGGTACTCACCCTTCCAGAGTGCAACAAATCATTGAAGCGCTTGCGGCACTGCGTTCCGGTGCGCCGCACAGCATCTTGAGAGCTTACAGCCTCCACCACCTCCTGCCACGCCTGCCTGGTCACATGGGGGGACATCCCCCTCCCATTCTCCAGAAACAACACCTTCTGATGATTTGACACCTCTTCCAGGAGGGCACCAAGGCAGGCATCGGAGAACCGAGGGGCACATTGGCACCCCCGCTGGCCTACCCTGGAGCCTGCCCCACTCCTCCTCCTCTGTCCTCACCTCTCTTGGTGCCCGGTCGCTGGCCATGGTGAACAGCGTAAAGGAGGCTGCCGGCCGTTCTTTATACAGATTGCTGGTTCCCCATTGGAACCGGCAGTCTTAACACACCTGCCGCTGATTTGAATTTCCCACTGAACACGAGAGTCTGAAACACGCTGGGCGGACCTTAATCAGCCCGCCTGCACAAAATGGCGGCACGGCCCATTTCGCCAGCGGGGATCAGCTCCCCGCCCACCGCCGATTCGGCCAGGCCCACCCAGCCAATGCAAAATTCAGCCCAATGCCTGCACTGGGGTACACAGATACACAGACTATACCTGCACAGGGTACTCAGATGCAGGGTGGCATTTTTCAGCCCCTCTGCACTGGAGCAGTTTGGTAGTCAGGGGCAGGGAGTGGGGTAGTGGTTACCTAAAAATTGATGCCATGGTGCCAGCACCTGTGCTGTGCCCATCAGCTACCCATCTCCACTAACCTGTTACCTGTGGCTGAAGGTTTCCAGGCCACATGGGAAGGCTGTCCAGTGAAAGTTGGTGGTCTTGTTTACTGACCGTGGGACGAATTCTGCCTGTTGGAGCACCCTGTGTCCAATGGAGCCCCTCCCCCCTGTTCTCACACACCCCATTCCACCCTCCCTCCCCACCAATGTTACAGGCCATCTGATTGGCTAGCAGTTCTTGGAGGAACCTTCCTCCCAGATGAGGACAAAGATTTCACTGTGCAGCTGTTAAATTGCAGCCGGGCAACCTGACCAAGCAGAGGCATGCTCAGCCATGTGTTTTCAGCCAGGGTGCTAGCACAGACCATGTATAATTCCAGCTGGAGTTTAAACTGGAAAATGAAAATACGTTTTGTGAATCATCAACATTTTTATTTGCAAATAGGGAGTCAGATGATGTTGGCTTTCATCTGTGGCAGTGCACTATATAATTAAAAATTAAAACACCTTCCCCCACAAATGGACATTTCACTCTTGGGCAAAAATCTGCACAGGTTCCCTAACATAATAACTTGAGCTGCACAGAGTGAGCAGATACCAAACTGTGTGCACTCAGAAGTAACGAAAGTAAAAGTAAACTTAACTCTAAAAGAGTGAAAATGACTTACAAATAATTCCCAAGACAAAAGCTGTGAACAGCAGCCTCATTCTGCTCCAGATGTTCAAAGATGAGTGAAAGTGAGAAACAGTCTGTTGCTAACAGCTCTGAGGAGGTCCTTTTGCTCTACCTTCCCTTTTAAGGAGCTCTGTATTGGTAGGAACAGATCAGATGACAACACCGATCTCTGTTGACTGAATGTTTCACCAGAAAAAAACCAACCTTTACATTTCAATGAAACCCTTCATTTTGGGACATGAGGAGGGTTTTGGTTTAACATTTCAAGCTTTATTGTTTTCAAATAATTGTGTCATCAATTCAATATTGGTAAATACAGAAAGGTTGCGCAAAATATGTGGTCAGGAACTGATTTCTAAACTTCTACATTTCCCAACTCTTGTCTCAAATGATTAATATTTATCTCTCTGTAAATTCTATCCCTGGCTTGTCCTGATCTCACTGACTGGCAATAAGGGCACCAAAGGTCCCACTCTTATATCAGCCCTGTACCCGCTGACCTCCATCGACATCCCAAGTTTAAAATTCTCATCCTTGTGTTTAAATCTCTGAGTGCTTTCACCCTCCCTCTTTCTTTAACCTCCTAAAAGCTCCCATCCCTAAAGTATCTGATTCTCTCATTCAGCTCTCTGGTATGCCCCCTGCTCCCTCATCTTCCCTGTAGATCCCACTTTCTGGAATGCTCTGTTAAATCCCTCTATTTTTCTACTTCCCTATAAGGCCTTGTGTAGTAACTGAAGGCATTGCCTTTCCTACTGCCTATCAGTGTCACATGATTGTTCTTGGAGACCCTGACCAATGAGCCCTAAGCGCGGGTAATCCGGGGGGCGAGGTGGCTTTCTAGTTGAGCACCTGGTTCAAGTATGTAGTTTCTGAAAAGCTCTCTGTAATAAAGTTATCTGTTTCAAGTAGAAACCTATCTGGTATGTCAAGTCATTACACCATGCTTAAATGGACCACATTGACAATGATTTTGGTCAAACCTCTTAGTAAAAGCCTGTGAACTTCGGGTTGAAAAAAACAAATTTTTCTCCGTTTGGCTCAATTGGTGGTATTTTCACCCTAGGTTGAGAAGTTTCAAGTGTCTCATTTGTCCCCTGTGAAATGATTTGTGTAGTATTAGACTTAGTTCAGCAGTAGCCCTCTTGCCTCTCAATTAGACAATTGTGGGGTTCAAGTCCCATCCAACCACTTGAGCACAGAATTTAGGCTGGTACCTGACATCAGTACTGAGGGGGTGCAGACTGTTAGAGATATCAGGTTTCAGGTGAGATGTCAAGTCGAGGTCCCATCTACTTTCTCAGCTGGACATACAAGATCCTATGATACAATGTCAAAGAAGAGCAGGAAACTGTGTCCTAGTGGCCGGTATTTATTTCTGACATCTCCCAAACATTATCAGGTCACGATCACATTGCTGTTTGCGGAATTGCTGTTTAATAAATAACTGCCGGATCTTTCTCCATTACAGCACTAACTATATTTAAAGTATCTCATTGGCTGTAAAGCACTTTGGGACATTCTAAGGTTGTGAAAGAAACAATATAAATGCCAATATTTCCTGGGACATTTTTCCAAGTTAAACAAATACAAGTTGCTGTTGTTGGTAACCGCATTCACCCGCCTGTATTGAAGCTTTGTTGTAAAGACTGTAGCACTTACTGTATCTAGGTCTGAACCCATCTCAAAACAGTAACTTGCATTTATATAATGCTTTTAATGTAGAAAAGCATTGTTGGTATTTTACAGGACCAAAATTAGACAAAAAATGAACAAAGAGTAAAAAAAAAGATATTTGGTGGGATGACCAAAAGCTAAGCAGTTGGGTTTTAAGATTGATCCTAAAGAATGAGAAAGAGTTGGAAGAGGTTAAGGAGGAAACTCAAGAGTGTGGACATATGCAACTGAAAACATGGCTGTCATTCATGGGCTGAATGGTGAGCTGATACTGGAATAGAGAGCTTAAGGGCAGATGTAACAGAGATGGGGCGGGGCAAGTTCATCAAAGGGTTTAAACACAAGGATGAGAATTTTGAAATTGATGGCGAATGGGACTCAGTACAGGATTGGACATGGGCAGCAGAGTTTTGCATAGGTTTAGCTTTATGGAGGTACAAAATGATAGGCCAGCCAAGAATGCTTTGGAGTAATTAATTTTTTTTTCAGCAGCAGATGGATGAAAGTGGGACAGATGCAAGTACTAGTAGAGGTGGAAGTAGCTGCTCTTTGTGTTATTGAGGAGGCAGGTTTGGAGGTTCAGTTGAGGTGATGAGCAGGTTAGTTTAGTTTGAGGCAATGGACAGGGATGGAAATGGGGGTGAGATTATAGAGTTTGCAGCAGGGGCTGAAAACAATTGCTTCAGTCTTCCCGAGACTTCAGTTCAGAGGAGGTTATAACTCATCCAAGACTATAAAGTAAGTGCCTCACCTGACATCAATTGGTTGATTGAACCATTGCCAAGAAATTTCCTTTGCCACAACGCACAATGAGCTCATTCATCTCCTTGACAAAGCCATATGTCTTGGGTAACAGGTTTTGAGATCTAGTATTTTCCCAGTTTGAGAAATTTTGGTTTGCAACACTGGGCACTCAGGGGGCACTTGTGTATTACTTACTATAGCTCATCTTGTGGTCTAAGGTTGAACTATCTGTCTTTTGTGATCTTATCATGTTTCTCCGACTTTATAGTTGGAATTATCCCAGATTTGCACAAACTGCAGTAGCGGGCAGGAAAAATGTTGCTTTACCTGCCAGCCGCAAGTGCAGGTTTTTGCGCCCCATCATCCCATTCCCACCTCATTAATTATGTAACCACAGGAAACATACCCTCTCACTGGTGGGTGGCCTCCAATGTGTCTGCCACACTGTTACCTCACCACTTCCTCACGGAGAGTGCCATATTTAAAGTACATCCACGTCACACTTCTCAAAGCTTGCCACCAGGATTACTCCGGTGAAGACATGACCCCAAAAGCCAAGAAGAGTGCAGCCCCCCCCGATTCAGTGACGCATTCCTGGGACACCTTCTGGTGGCCTGCTGTGATGTCCTCTACCCCCACTCTGGCCGATGGAGGCCCATCAGTCTCACCCCTCCAGCTTGGGAGTTGGTGGCAGAGGTGGTCAGTGCCAACGCTGCACAAAAGAGGTCAGCCATCCAGTGCATAAAACGGGTGAATGATCTCACCTGTGCTGCCAGGGTAAGGCAACCATCTCATCACTCTAAACTCACACACTCACAAGCCCATTACACATTCACTGGCATCTCACTCACTGCCAGCTCAAGGGACATCACCACTCATTCACAGACGCCCTCATATCGCCATCTGGCCTCATCGCCTCTGGAGACTGTCTCCTCAGCCCTCACCATCTTGAGGCCACTTGCACAGATCAGCATGTGCCCCCGCACACACCCTGGGATACACCCCTTCCCCAGTACAGCCCTCACCCTGCAGCCTCTTCCCTTGCCTGAAGCCAGTTCTCCCCTTTCCTCAAGCAAGCCCTAGCCCAGCAGCCATTGAAAAGCCATCCCCGCCTTAGGGCTGATCTAGCAGGTAGAGATCTGTCTGAGAGCCCCCTAAAATTTATGTGGTGCTATCTGTGAAGCCTGTGCTAATGACCTCGAGTGCTGCCCGAAGCAAGGTAGGCAAACAAACCTCGAAGTCCCAAGTGATGTGCAGCTCACCAGGTGCACGTCGCTTATAAACAGTTGTGAAACACACACAGATGTGTCCGGATGATCCAGCATGGGGAGGATGATTCCGGTGAGCAGGGCTTATAATGAGATGCTAAAGTATTGAAATTGGGTTCCCAATGTGTGGCGGTGGGAAAAACAAACCGCCACTGAGGGGTGGAGCAGGCAATCGCAAACTGCTTTCACAATGATGTGAAACCAATTTTTAGTCTTCTCACCGTATTGTGTGCCTCCCCACCCCTCGCCCCTGAACCCACCATGAAGCCCGATGTCAACTTAGCTGGAAAAATCTAGCCAAAGTCTCCAGTTTTCATCTTAAAATGGCTGAAATGGATGGGTGTTTTGGACTCTGGGCAGTAGGCCCTGTTATGCTGGTACATTGCCAGTTTTAATTGGGTTGCGAGGCTACTGGCCCCCATTTTGAGACGATTACTGTCCCATTAATACCAGATGAAAGGCAGTGAAAATCACCCCTATTATTTGTAAAATTATGGAAAGTAAAAGGGCAACAAAATGTAAAAATTAGTTGCTTGTAGTACTGAATCTCAGTACTTGTAATCCTTCAAACTCTGATATGGTGAGTGAAAGAATTGAAGACAGTGTAAGGTGTATTAGAGTTCACCCTTTGTTGAACTGAGCTACTGGAAATCGAGATGTGGAAATTTCAACTGGTGATGGATAAACACAGATAAAAAATGAGCAGGAAGTGAATCTTTCATAACTGAGTTTAAACACAGTGAAACATTGCCTGATCATGTATGACTTTCAAATATGGTAAGATTCCACCATCGCGCACACATACTCATACACGCATACACGGACGCACACAAACACACATATAAACATATATGCATATAATCACACATACATGGACGCACAAAAACACACACACACACGTACGCAAACACACACACATACAAACACACACACATGCACACACACATACATGAAGATATATGCAGGGCATGAGAGAGAAGTGAGACACAGCAAAGTAAAATAATTTTTAAAAAATTTCTGCCCACTTATTATAACTGTGAAATGTATTTTTAATGGTTATTGTTTAGTGTCTCAGGTTAAGTGGTTGTTAATTGCTGTTTCTTCTCTACATTTGATGCCATCGACTAACCTATTACTGTGCAACATAACGTGGCTGGTGATACTTTTAGACCAGAAATTTCAGGCTTTGAGCTGCACTGCCCCTTTACTGCTCAAAACTGTCATGGGCATCTGCTTGAACAGCAGAATGTTTCTCAACAATACATTGGGCTGAATTTTACATCCCACGGGTGGGCGCCCGCCCAACTTGATTGCGCGAGAAGATGTCGGCCGAGCAGGCAAGCGTGCCGATGTCATCATGCACTCGCAATATTTCGCTCAGTGGGCTCATGCAAATTTCGGAAGCGCGCCCGCCGACAGCTAAGAAGGCAAGTAAGCCCCCTAATGGCGCAATTATCTCAGATTTTTCATGGCCCATCCAACCTTACGGTTGGTGAACGGGCGAATTGGCCAGGCGGTGTTTGCATTTTTCATTTAACCTCATCCAAGGGCGGAATGAAATTTTCATCATGAAATAAAATAAGAATGTCGATGGACAGCATTTTTATCAGCTATATTTTCAGGTGATTGATTATGATGCAGGGACATCTTTTTGCAGCTTTTTAAACCTTTATTTTAGCATTTTCAGGTCTGCAGCCTCCTGAGGCAGCAGGTCTGGCCTACATGTGACTCCAGACCCATAGTAATGTGACTAACTCTTAACTACCCTCTGAAATGGCCTAGCAAGCTACTCAGTTCAAGGGTAAGTAGGGATAGGTAACAAATGCTGGCCTTGCCAGGAATGCTCACCTCCCATGAAAGAATAGATAAAAGTCCAAAAGGGCAGTATGCATTTTAAGATCAGTACTGATCAGAATCTCTCATTTTTTAGTGTTCGGAAGAACACTCCCCCTGTTGTGGTCAATGAGGTTTGGCTACAGCCTTTGATGCAATCCTGAATGGTGGCATTTATGGTCGTAGATGAATTAAGATGATTGTCTAGTTTGTCTGAAAGCTTGAGGTGGTCAAAGCAGAATGAGTCTCTAAACGTAATTGCATCAAACAGATCACCATTTCTGTCAAAGTGAGAGTTTCAGACTCACATCAACATAAACTTGAGAATAAGTCAGAGTGAAGGTGCTCAGAACAAACCCTGGTATGCACCTTGAGACCACCACAAGGATTATCCTTACATTCCCCCAGCTTAGCATTGGATGCAACAATAACAACAACTTACATTTATATAGCACATTTAACTCAGTGAAATCTTCCAAAGCGCTTAACAAGCTATATCGCTACACTGAGCCACACCCCGGCAGCGCTGAGCTTTTCAGTGCCTGGTTCACACTGGCTGGCCATTAATTAGCCAGCCAGCGTGAAATCACGGCTGGGGAACAATCACGGTCGGGGGCCTGTTTCCCGACTGCTCCCAGGCCTGCCGGTCGTGCCAAAGGTAAAATTCAAGCCACTGAGTTCTAATTGCACAACCAGGGCATAAGTTACTGTGAAAGTTATGGTACAAGCCAATGAGGGCAGTGTGAGAAATGTAAGCAACCATGGTGAATGAGTCACTTCTGAATCAATAAACTAGAGTTTTAAATTGACGGTTGGAAGCTTCTGTGTCTGTTCTAATGAGATGTCATTGCGACCTGAAATGGGTCAAATCTTTCGGTTTCTGGATCGTCAGAGTCTGAGTATATGACTGAAGTTGGGACCCTGTGGGAGGCCTGATGCTCTGACCTACATGGGAATTGCCCAGGAAGTTTAAACTTCCAACGGGAAGTTCTACTCCCAACGGGAAGTTCTACTCCCCGGGACCTTCCGCACATGTTTCCGACTCTGAGTTAGAGTTGGAAACTTTGGACCTTTCTTCGGTAGGTACCTGGATGACTACCAAGGAAATGTTAGGCAGATTAAAACCTAATCTAACACTGGGGTAACTCTACAAGTAACCCCATTGACTATCCCCTGAAGTCCCAGCCACACACTGACCTGACCCGACTGCCCCACCGACCCTACCCGACTCCCCACTCTGACCCAACCCATCTACGCCTTTGACCAGACCCGATTAAATACCTCTGGCCTCACCAGCCCATGGACCCAACCTGACTAACAGCTGACCTGACTAAACGCTCATCCACCTACCACCTCAATCATTCGCCCATGTACCAACCCTACGCACTTACCTACCCATCAACCTCATTCGTCTGACTGATCCACCCACCCACTGACTCACTCCCTCCCAATCATTCAAAGGCCAGATCTTTAAACTTACCATATGTCAACTAGTGCTAGGGCACGTCCTGTCTTCCATGGACTCTATCCACTCTGGCGGAGTTCCCTGAGGGAAGCTGCACTGCGAATTTCCTTGACGTCTGGGATTGCAACACCCCAGAAGAAATGAGCAGCAGCATCAGGTCAGGGAAATCTTCAAGCACAAGAGCAATCCGCTCATTATTGCTGCCATTCAGAAGATTCAGACCATTCACTTTGTTTTTTTCTCTGCACAGATGCTGCCTGACCTGGTGAGCATTTCCAGCATTTATTTGTTTTTATTTTAGGTTTCCAACACCTGCAGCATTTTGCTTTTTTAAATCAATGCTTCTGTGTCTTAGCTGCATTCCTGAAAAGGCCTCTTCCAGAACTGATGAAAGCTCTGTCTGAAATATCAGGTAATTAGTCATAGTCCCAGCAGAGACCACTGGTATTTGTCTCAGAAGGAGAGGTTGAGAAGTACCACTCCACATCAATTATGGGGCAAAGCAAGGAGGCAGACCTCTATGAACCCCCACTGCCAGTACAGGGATCAAACCCACAACATTGGCATCATTCTATATCATAATCTAACCACCTAGCTAACTGAGCTAACCAACCCCTCAGTTGGAATCATCAACATTTTTCTTTACAGATTGTACCTGAGTATTTCCAACATTTTCTGTTTTTGCTCCAGATTTCCAGCTGCCGCAGTTTGTCTTCACACCCCTTTCAGTCTCACTCTATGCTAATTCCAGTTCTGCTACTTGGACACACGTATCATCTCATGTGCTGTTAACAAAGAGGGAATATGCTTAGTGCTTTTATACAGTTAACCCATGGTGTAATTTCAGCACTTTATGCTTATTTTGCTGCAATTACCTCCTCCTTTGTAACCTTACCTGTTATTGAACAACCTCTGAGCTCTGCTTGTCTATCAATAAGGGAAGATTTTGCTGAGCTTTTGCCAAGATACACATGATTATTTGGATGGAGCAAATATTAGAGAATCAAGCAGGTAGGAACATCTGCTTTAAAATGTAATGCTGGAAAAAAGCAGCTGGAATGCCCAAAAGTTCCAGCTCAGTGCTCCTTTATTCCACCGGCATCAAACCTGGTCCATTCATGAAAAAGCTTATCCTAAAGAAACCAATGCCTTATAATGGATGACTATTGTCCATCACTCCAAACGCAAAACATCAAGAGCTCAACTCCTTCTCTGGAGTCAGCTATGCTGCAAATTTGGTTGTTAAGCAATGAAGGCAGGGATGCCTTGTGTCCAGAAGCTATAATGAAGCCAAATCCTCCTCATTTACCTCCTATCCCCACTCTTCACGAAACGGATTTGGGGTTACAACCAGATTTGAAGCGCAGCAAAGGAACAAAGTTGAGAGCCAGCATGTTCATGGCACATCTGCTGCCAATTCCCCTCGGACACATGAGCCAGATTTCCTTGCTATGTAGACTACGAAAGATTTCTTCCACACCTCAACCTTAGACTAAGGGAAATTTTGCGCTATCCGGACTGTCTTCTTTTGTCCGTAGCAGCTGGATGCCTGCTCCAGTTCCCCTCACTGCTCTCACTGACCGATGCTTCTTCTGCCCATGTTGCAGCTCACTCCTTGTAGTCTCTGGCTCTGCCCATGTGAGCCCACCAGGACACTGCTCTCTGCCTGATAATCTTCTATTCATTTTGAGGGAAGAAAAATCAGGCCAGTTCCTTTAAAGGCACTTACTCCCAATGTGCCCAACTTTTCAATATTCACCATTCCCAAATAATCCTGTGTTGTTGGGTGTCGACTCTGGAAAATCTCCTTTATGGATTCATAATCCTCCAGTTCTTGCACATTAATTTCCATTCTTTTTCCCAGTTGTGGATCAGTTCTTTCCCTCCAGCTGTGTTCCAGATGCCAGTAAACAATGCCCTAAGCTATGCAAACTGTGTGAAGGACCTGGACAAAATCCCAATACGAACCCAACTACAATTATTCAGGAGCATTTCAGTAAGTGCTCCATGTTTCTACAGTCTAAAGGCATCAAACCCTTATGTGGAACAGCACCGTCCACCCAATGTGTCAGAGAGCAAGTTCCACCCAGTCAGCAAACCTCTATACCTCCTATCACTTCTCAGAGCCACCAAAGGCCTAGGATCTCTGTTGTGGATAGTAGGTTTCTTGTACTCGGAGTCTCTTTGGACAGATGAGGTCCACTTCTCCTTGGATGGACTACAGGTTTGATGATTGGTCGGTCCTGGAATGTTGGCATCCTTTCATCTATTAGCAATGACAGCAAGCAATCTGTTTAGGTGGGGTGTTTACATTTGGTGTACCTTTGCTGATGGCTGTGAAGGCCAATCCCTGAGATGCAGGTTCTGCCATAAGCACTGCACATGTAGATGCCAAGCGATATTGTGAGTTGTTGTTTTCAGCACTGGAGCCTGTTGCCAAGCTGCTGTAGCCACTGGTCACCATAGATGTATCACAATTTCCATCTTTCGCCAGCTAGTGATTCCCAAGTGCGATAGTCGGTGTTTAGGGCCTTCACGTCGTGCTTACAAGCATCCTTGAAGTGGAGCCTTGGGAGCCCCACTGTTTATCTGCCTCTGGCTACCTCATCATACAAAATGCCCTGAGGCATGCAATTGAACTTAACATCCTACATAAAGGATTGGTGATTTCAGACTCCAGAAACAAAGAATACCTAGTGAAATGTTCCTGAATAATAGCAGTAGGGGTCATTGTGTAAATGATGGCAGTGATTTGGTCCTTTTCCTTTACACTGCTCACACAGCTTAGGAAATTCTGATCTGTGGGGTAACATATCTAATCGAGCTGCTAACATTCCTAAAAGCCTGAATGAAAGCATAATGGATAGTCTTCAAGCCTACTATCAAGAAGTTGCATTCGGGCAGACAGGATATGTTGTTTGGGCCCTCAAAATAAGCTAGTCATCATGAAACATTCCCATGTGGTAGGCACTGAGTAGTTCGGAAGTCTCCCTAGGATGGGGGATGGACGCCGTCGCTCTTGCAGCTGTCACTGGCTCCAAAATGCATGGCATCGTAAGAACACAAGAAATAGGAGCAGGAGTTAGCCATTCAGCTCCTTGAACCCACTCCACCATTCAGTGAGATCATGACTGATCTTCTACTTCAATCCCATTTCCCTGCACTATTCCCATGTCCCTCGGTGTTTTTAATACATAGAAATCTACCAATCTTAGTCTTGAACATACTCAGCAACAGCTTCCACAGCCCGCTGAGGTAGAGATTTCCAAAGACTCACCAGCCTCTGAGTGAAGAAATTCCTCCTCATCTCAGTTGTAAATGACCTGCCCCTTATTCTGAGACTGTGTCCCCTGGTTCTAGACCACCCAGTCAAGGGAAACATTCTTCCTGCACCTACCTTGCCGAGCCCCGTAAGAATTTTATATGTTTAAATGAGATCACCTCTCATTCTTCTGAACCCCAGAGAATGAAGGTCCAGTCTATTTAACCTTTCCTCATAGGACAATTCCTCCATCCAGGAATTAGTTTGGTGAACTTTCGTTGCACTCCCAATGGCAAGTATATCTTTACTTAGGTAAGAAGACCAAAACTGCACGCCATACTCCAGGCATCGATGAGAATCCCTCTCTGAAGTTAATCTTGTCATACCATCAGCCATCAGCCCCTCTGGGGACCCGGGTTCGAATCCTACCACAGCAGATAGTGGAATTTGAATTTAATAAAAATCTGGAATTAAAAGTCAAATGATGACCATGAAACCATTGTCGATTGTTGTAAAAACCCATCTGGTTCACTAATGTCCTTTAGGGAAGGAAATCTGTCATCCTTACCTGGTCTGGCCTACATGTGACTCCAGACCCACAGCAATGTGGTTGACTTTTAACTGCCCTCTGAAATGGCCTAGCAAGCCGCTCAGTTGTATCAAACCACTGCAGAGTCACAAAAAAGGAATGAAACCGGGCAGACCATCCGGCATCGACCTAAGCCCTTCCTAACAGCACTGTGGGTGTACCTACACAACATGGACTGTAGCAGTTCAAGAAGGCATCTCACCACCACCTTCTCAAGGGCAATTACAGATTGGCAATTAATGCTGGCCCAGCCAGTGAAGCCCACATCCCATGAATGAATAAAAGAAAAAATGTGCTGCACATCTTGTAAGATGAAAACAGAGCCTACATACATGGGGATGCTCTGCAATCATCTTCCTCTAGCTTAAATGGAAAGGCACTAGAGGAAGGGGACATAAGTTGGGGTGATGGAGGAATGGAGCAGAGTATCATAGAGTGAACAGTCCCTTCAGAATGCTGAAGGGAAGAGGTAGTGAAGGTGTGTTTGGTGGTGGCATCATGCTGGAGGAGACGGAAATGTTAGAGAATGACCTATTGAATATGAAGGCTGTTGGGGTGGAAGGTGAGAGCAAGGGGAACACTATCGTGGTTCTGGGAGGGAAGGGAGGGGCTGAGGGTAGAAGTGTGAAAAATTGTTTGGGCACTTTGGAAGACCCTGCCGACCACAATGAGGGGAAATCTTTGGCTGAGGAGAAAGGAAGACATATCAGAAGCACTGATGCTGATGGTTGCATCATCCTGATAGATATGATGAAGATGGAGGAACTGGGAAGATGGAATGGAATTCTTACAATGTGCAATGTGTAAGGAAGTGTAGTCGGGGTAGCTGTGGGAGTCAGGACGCTCATAATGAATATTTGTTGATGGTCTATCCCCAGAAATGGAGGCAGAGAAGTCAAGGAAGGGAAGGGAAGGGTTGAAGATGGAGAGTGAGAGAAGGTTGGAAATTGGAAGTAAAGTTGGTGAAGTTTTCCAATTCAGGGCGCGAGCAGGAAGCTGCACCAATACAGTCATCAATATACTGTAAAAGGGCCGGGGAAGGAGCCTGAGTAGGATTGGAACAAGAAATGACAAAAACAAAAAGATAGGCATAGATAGGATCCATGCAGGCACTCATATTTGGAGGAACTAATGTGAGTTAGAAGAGAAGTTGTTCAATGAGAGAACAAGTTCAGCCAGGTGGAGGAGGGTGGTGGTGGATGGTGACCGATTGGGCCTCCATTCTAGGAAAAAGTAGAAAGTCCACAGGACATCCTGGTAGGGGATGGAGGTGTAAAGAGGTTGGACATCCACGGTGAAGAGGAGACCGTTAGGGCCAGGAAATTGTAAATTGTTAAAGTGACAGAGGGTATCAGAATGGATGTAGTGGAGAAAGACTGGACAAGGGGAGAAAAGATAAAGTCAAGATATGAAGAAATCATTTCAGTGGGGCAGGAGCAGGCTGAAATGATAAGTCTATCAAGACAGTCCTGTTTGTGGACCTTGGGAAGGAGGTAGAAGCGTGCTGTATGGAATGGGGGACTATGAGGTTGGAGGCCATGGTGGGAAAATCATCAGAGAAGATGAGGGCAGTGATAGTGCTGGAAACAATGGCTTGATGTCTGGTGATGAGGTCATAGTCCAGGGGGAGGCAGGAGGAAGTGTCGGAGAGGTGGTTCCTGGCCTCTGCTAGGTAGAGGTCAGTACACCAGATGGGGTGAGTGTAGGCAGGGTCTTGGTTTCATAGAAACATAGAATGGTTACAGCACAGAAGGAGGTCATTTGGCCCATCATGTTGGTGCTGGCTCTCTACAATGGCAACTCAGCTAGTCCCACTCCCCTGCCTTCTTCTTGTAGCCCTGCATCTTTTTCCCTCGTGCTTATCAAATTCTCTTTTGAAAAACCTGATTGTATCTGCCTCCGCCAGACTCTCAGCTAATGTTTTCCAGATCGTAACCACTCACTGCATAAAAAAAGATCTTCCTCATGTCACCATTGGTTCTTTTGCCAACCATCTTAAATCAGTGACCTCTAGCTCTTAGCCCTCCATCAATGGGACAGTTTCTTTCTATCTACTCTGTCTAGAACCCTCATGATTTTGAACACATCTATCAAATCTCCCCTCAACCTTCTCTTCTCAAAGCTTCGGCAATCTATATACATAACTGGCCTACTCCTGCTCCTAATTCGCATGTTCCTAAGTCCCTCATCCCTGGAGCCATTCTCGTATATCTTCAAATTCTTCCTAAAGTGCTGTGCCCAAAATTGGACCCAATACTCCAGTTGGGGCCAAACCATAACAATTTCAAATATCTCTAATTATAAAGGCAAGAACCCTATATGCATTTTAACCACTTTCTCAGTCGGCCCTCGCTACTGCCTTCAATGATTTGTGCATATATACCCCAGATCCCTCAGTTGCTGCAACCCCTTCAGAATTGTACCCTTTGCTTTATATTGCCTCTCCTCATTCTTGCTATCAAAATATATCACTTTACACTTCTTTGTATTAATTCGCCTGCCACATGTTTGCTCATTTCACCAGCCTTTTTGTGTCCACTTGAAGCCTATCACAATCCTTCTCACTGTTCATAACACTTAGACATTTTGTGTCACCTGCAAATTTTGAAATTGTGTGCTGCACACCAAAGTCTAGGTCATTAATATATATCAAGAAACCTCAGTGGGCCTAGTGCTGACTCCTGGGGTAACCCCACTGGAATCCTTTCTCTAGTCCAAAAAACAACCATTACCATTCACCATTACCCTGTTTCCTGTCATTCGGCCAGCTTCGTATCCATGCTGTCACTGTCCCTTTTTCCATGGGCTTTATCTTTGCTCACAAACATGTTATGTGGCACTTTTATCAAATGCCCTTAGCAAGTCCATGCACATCACAACAACTGTACTGCCCTCATCAACCCTCTCTGTGACCACGTGAGAAAGCTCAATCAATTTAGTTAACACAAATTTCCCTTAATAAATCCATGCTGGCTTTCCTTAATTAACCTGCACTTGTCCAAGAGACTTATTTTTTCTCCATAATATTGTCCCTAAAAGCTTTCCCACAACTGAGGTTAAACTGACTGGCCTGTATTTGCTGGGTTTATCCCTAAACTCTTTTTGGAACAAGTATGTAATTTTTGCAATTCTCCAGTCTTCTGACAGCACCACTCTATCCAAGGAGGACTGGAAGATTATGGTCAATACCTTCGCAATTTCCACCCTTACTTCCCTCAGATGCATCCCTTCCGATCCTAGTGATTTACATAACATCTCATTCAAAAGACAGCACCTCCGACAGTGCACCACTCTTTCAGTGGAGGTTCAGTCTAATTTTTGTGATCAAATCTCTGGAGTCGGACTTGAACCCTCAGAGGTAAATGTTGACACTTATTGTTTATTTATTACATTAATACCTCTATTGCCAGATCCTACAAGTTAGTAGTTTGTTAATCCAGTTCAGAGGGCATTTACAGTCAACCACAAATGCCAGAATGTTATGTGGAGGAGGTGGCCTCAACCCCCAGCTGAGAAGTCATCGGTGATCCTGCCTCCCCTTGCTCAGATCATCTCACAGCAATTTAATGGCTGTTGGACCATAACTAGCTCAGGGTGAGACTTCTGCCTCCATTTGGGAGTAAGTCACACCTCTGAAGGCTGCTGGCCAATCAAGTGTCCTGCAGCTCACTAGTCCCAGCAGCGTTACTGGGAGCAGTGGCCACTGCTGAGGCTACAGGCTGTCCCCAAAGAGACACCCTTATCTTTAAATCCAGGACCCAGGGGCTGGGGCCAGGCTTGCAAGCCCCAGTGAGGGTTACGGAGGGTGGGAGGGATCCTCTGTTGTGCTCAGAGTGCTTGAACAGGAGGCACCCCTTCCAACCTGGCAGCAAGGCTGCCAGATTTCACCTGATGGCTTCGTCACACGTCATCCCCCATGGATTAATCCCAGTGGTGCGGGAGGAGGCCCTTAAGTGGCATTTAATCAGCTGCTTAAGGGCCGCAGTTGGCCCACGAGCAAGTGGGCTGTTTGTGCCTCTCCAGCCCTGGATAAAATTCCAGTGGATGCAGGAAGGAAACGGTAAAAATGCCACTGCCATGGCACCCAAATATGCATTCCACCACCTGCCAACCCACCCCTGGTAAGTTACGGGAGGTGGTGCCATGAGGGGCTCATAAAATTATGGCCATAATATGGACTAGACTCAAATGTTAGCTGAAAGGCAGATCCCCTTCCCTAAAGGACAACATGATCTGGTTGGGTTTTTAACAACAAAGCATGGTTTTTTTTTGGCATTGGGCCACATTTATTGAATTCAATTTTGCAAGTTATATTTAATGAGTTTTATATTTACATTACCAAGTTATCAATATCAAAATTAGCACAACCATTGACAATTCCTGAGCTTTAACCAAAATTGCACACGCTGCTCCAGTGGAACCAATGGCCTGCTCAGGGACAACATCAGAATTTGATCAGAACTTTGATTTGTGATTCTGCACATTATACAATCCAAGATTCTATTTGTTTTATTTAAAGCTTCTGTACACTACAAGTAGTTTCAATGACCTGTTCCCCACTTCCCCAACTCCTCTTCCTACGCTGCATCCTGTGGACTAACTCCATCTAATTTATAGTTGTATCAAGAAGATATAATAATTCTCATTATGTTATTGGAATTTATTGAAAGAGAATAATAGTGGGATGTGCCTATGCGTTTGTATATATGTGTATGTGTGTGTGTGTGTGTGTATAAGACTTAAAGACTTAATTGAATTAGTCTGATTGCTTTGATCTAAGAAGAGGGGTTAGGTTTGATATGTTAATTAGATAAACATGGGGAAGTTTAGAAACATTGGTGTCAAGGGAATATTTGCATTTTGAAATAAACCAGGCAAGATACAGGTAAAACGGATAAGTTAAGGGTAAGGATTGACACGTGGAATTGTGATATAGTAGCCATCACTGAGATGTGGTTGAGGGAGCTGCAGGATTGGCAGCTCAAGATTCTGGGATATAGAACATTCAGGCGAGACAGCGGAGGCGGTAAAAGAAGAGGAGGCAGAATGCCTCATCGCCAGAACTTTCCAACAAGCACCAAGATGTAGCTTGGCTGGTGGTGAGAAAAGCCCTCCCTGTCAGATCCTTCCTACACACCAGGAGTCTCACCCCCTCGGCATGTTGCCCTCGAGGTGGCTGTGGTGGGGAAGAGACTGTTGTTCACCTCCTTGTAGATTGTGCCTTTGCAAAGAAGGTCTGTAGAGAGATGCAGTGGTTTCCGTCGAGGTTTGTCCCGAGCAGTTCTGTGACACAGGACTCAGTGCTCTACGGGCTGTTCCCAGAGACACACACCGAGACAAACATCAACTGCAGCTGGAGGATCATCAACTCGGTAAAAAACGCTCTTTGGTCTGCCTGTAACTTGTTGGTCTTCCAGCCCAAAGAGTTGTCTCCGACCGAGTGTTGCAGACTGGCACATTCCAAGGTCCAGGACTACGTGCTGAGGGATGCACTAAAGCTTGGGGCAGCCGCCGCAAAGGCGCAATGGGGAAAGGTCGCTGCCTAAGAACTTTCTGCCACAGTGCACCCAGGGGCTGGGAACTGTAAAGAGCCCCTCATGCTGTACAGCTCAAAATGAATGTCTGCCAATGATTGTAAGATTCATTGTTTGTACTGATACACCTTGTGATTCATGTTGTAAAAGTTGAACCTGATTGTATTTTTGTGATGGTGATTTTGAAGTGGTTTGAAATGTTGAAGATTTATGAATAAAGTATATTTTTGCAAAAAAAAAGGAGGCATTGCATTATTAGTTAAGGAGTCAGATACTGCAGTAAGGAGAGATGATAGCTTGGAGGGGGCATCGAATGAAGCTTTGTGGGTAGAGCTTAGGAATAAAAAGTGGGACAGCCAAATTGTGAGGTGTTTATTATAGACTCCCAGATAGTCAGCTGGAAATTGAGGAGCAAATATGTGCACAACTTGCAGAGGTGTGTAAAAACAATAACAATAGGGTAATTATATTAGGTGATTTCAACTTTCCCAACATTAATTGAGACAGACATAGTGTTAAGGGCTTGGATGGAGTGGATTTCATGAAATGTGTACAGGAGAACTTTTTAGATCAATATGTAGAGGGTCCAATAAGGGACGGTGAATTGCTGGACCTAATTCTGGGGAATGAAGCCGGACAGATGGCTGAGGTGGTGGTGGGGGAGCATTTTATTGATAGTGACCACAACATTTGTACTGTTTATGTTTGTTATGGATAAAGAAATCGACAAGTTGCAAAAAAATATTTTGGATTGGGGGAGTGGATTTTAGTAAAATAAGGCAGGATCTGGCCAAGTTAGACTGGGAACAGCTACTTGTGGGGAAATCTACAGAGGAGCAGTGGGGGCCATTCAAAAAGGAAATGTGGAGTGTACATGCTCAATATGTTCCCTCTAGGGTCATAGAAAGGAGTAACAAGCCCAGAAAACCATTGATGACCAGAGATATTCAAGTTAGCAAGTACAAGGGAAGCAAATCAGCAGAGGCATTAGTGGAGTACAGAAAGTGTAGGGTGGAGCTTAAGAAAGCAATTAGGAGAGCAAAGAGGGGATATGAGAAAGCTCTGGCTGGTAAAAGTAGGGAAAATCCCAAGATATACTATAAGTATATCAATGAGAAGAGGATAACAAAGGAAAGATTAGGGCCCATAAGTGACCAAGGGGGCAATCTATGGGTGGAGCCAGAGGACATCACTAGGGTGTTGAATGAATACTTCACATCTGTCTTCACCCAAGAGAATGAGGATGAAGGTATAGAACTTGGGGAGAGAGACTGCGAGGTTCTTAAGCAAATTGATATAGGGAGTGACAAGGTATTGGAGGTGTTGGCAGGCTTAAAAGTGGACAAACCTCCGGGTCCGGATGATTTGTGTCCAAGACTGCTAAGGGAGACAAGGGAGGAGATCGCAGGGGCTCTGACCCAAATTTTTAATTCCTGTCTGTCCACGGGGGAGGTGCCAGAAGATTGGAGAACAGCTAATGTGGTTCCGCTATTTAAGAAGGGTTGTAGAGATAAGCCAGACAATTACAGCCAATGGGTCTCATGTCAGTGGTAGGGAAACTATTGGAGAAAATTCTGAATGAGGGAATTTATCTCCACTTGGAGAGGCAAGGTTTGATCAGGAATAGTCAGCTTGGCTTTGTCAGAGGGAGATCATGGCTAACAAATGTGATTGAATTTTTTGATGAGGTGACCAGATGTGTAGATGAGGGTAGTGCAGTTGATGTAGTTTATATGGATTTCAGCAAAGCCTTTGACAAGGTCCCACAGTGGAGGCTTATAAAGAAGGCAAATGCACATGGGATACAGGGTAATTTGATAAGATGGATTCAAAGTTGGCTTAGCTGTAGGAGACAGATGGTGATGACAGAAGGATGCTTTAGTGACTGGAAGTCGGTGTCCAGTGGCGTACCATGGGATCTGTGCTGGGTCCCCTATTATTTGTCATTTATATAAACGACATAGATGATTATGTGGGGGGTAGGATTAGTAAGTTTGTGGATGACACAAAGATTGCCCAGGTCACTAACAGTGAGGTTGAGTGTCTTAGGCTACAGGAAGATATAGATGGGATGGTCAAATGGGTAGAGAAGTGGCAGATGGAATTTAATCCTGAAAAGTGTGAGGTGATACACTTTGGAAGGAGTAATTTGACAAGAAAATATTCAATGAACGGCATGACACTAGGAAGTTCTGAGGAACAAAGGGACCTTGGCATGTGTGTCCATAGATCTTTGAAGGTGGAGGGACATGTTAGTGGGGTGGTGAAAAAGGCATATGGGACACTAGCCTTTATCAATCGAGGCATAGATTACAAAAGTAGGGAGGCATGGTTGTATAGAGCTTTGGTGAGGCCACAGCTGGAGTACTGTGTGCAGTTCTGGTCGCCACATTATAGGAAGGATATGATTGCACTGGAGGGGGTGCAGAGGAGATTCACCAGGATGATGCCTGGAATGAAACATTTAAGTTATGAAGAGAGGTTGGATAGACTTGGGTTGTTTTCGTTGGAGCAGAGAAGACTGAGGGGTGACCTGATTGAGGTGTACAAGATTATGAGGGGCATGGACAGAGTGGATAGGGAGCAGCTGTTCCCCTTAGTTGAAGGGTCAGTCACAAGGGGACATAAGTTCAAGGTGAGGGGCAGGAGGTTTAGAGGGGATGTGAGGAAAAACTTTTTTACCCAGAGGGTGGTGATGGTCTGGAATGCACTGTCTGGGAGGGTGGTGGAGGCGGGTTGCCTCACATCCTTTAAAAAGGATGAGCACTTGGCACGTCATAACATTCAAAGCTATGGGCCAAGTACTGGTAGATGGGATTAGGTAGGTAGGTCAGGTGTTTCTCTCATGTCGGTGCATACTCGATGGGCTGAAGGGTCTCTTCTGCACTGTGTGATTCTGTGGTAGATTGTTGTCAAAGGAGAGGTGAAAAGTGTCACCTAGCCAGGTGAAGTTTAGAAACAATATATTTATTTTTCTCAACAATTACTGGTAAAAAAACTGTGTGCTATGAGAAGGTTTTATTATCAGGGAGATAAGTCCAAAGACATTGTGAAACAATGGGTATTTGCATTAAAAGAGGAAGATATGTACAAAGAAGGAGTGAGGGCTGTGTGTAAGGGAAGGCATTTTTAAGATTTTGCAAGTATGTGAAAAAGCCTTCAGCATCTATGCCTCAAGCTGCTTCCTTCAAAGGATTGAAGTTAGGAAAACTCACTTGGAAGTTGGCTTGTTCAGGGTGTTTCTTTGCCTGGGTCTTTTAAAATCTATGTGTCTTACTGTTGTCTTAACAAAAGTGTAACTGGGAGTTAGGTTGTTTAGGGGATTTAGAAGTTATCGTAGTAATTTGTAGATCTATGTATCTATTTAAAATCATTTCTCTTATTAATAAATATTTAATCTAGTTTTATACATCATATGTGGTCTTATTACTACTGAATCCAAGGGATGCATCTCGACATTTTTACAAATTGAAAATTATTTGTGACAGTTGTTTCAAGTTTCCCTGTGGGATTTGAACAGCTGAGCATTTACCATCCACTGTGTCATAACAAGTTGCAATGTTTGTTCTCTTTCCCCAATGCAAACACTTTACTCTTACTAAAAATTGAATGACATTTGCAATATTTCACTCCAGCTTCTCAGACTAAATGGTCCCCTCTGCACCTTAGTTTTTTTAAGTGAATTCTTTGGATGCCATCCTTGATTCCAGTGGGCAGTGTCCTTCACACAGTGGCCTTACCAGTGGTATTTATAGGCTGCTCTGAAAGCATCCGGTAAGTTTGGTTTAATGACTCCCATGGCTTCAGAAGGGAGTATAAGTTCCCTTTTTCCTGTACAGAAATGATCCTGCCCACACCTAGACCCTTAATCCTGTCCCATTCCTGGTCATAACATTTTAACCTGGCTCCAATGAACAAGCTGCTAGATTCCCCTCCTTTGGATAAACCAACTGCTTAGTCTAAGAACTAGGCTGATCCTTTGGTACGTTACCTTTTTAAAAGTTGGAGGGATGGGTCATTTTCAGGATTGTTAACTATTCAAACTCTCTCCATGTTGCTTTTCTGAAATTTTCAAACTACGCCTGTCACTTTCTCTCTTTCTACACATAACTTGGAAAAGAATGATCAGGACTTCATGATGGTTTATTCAAAGTCAGAAGCAAACTCTCACTCGAGTTCAAAGTGGACCAACTGTGTCCATGGAGCTGTGAGCCTGCAGGAGTAAGTAAGTTAATTGGAAAGAATTGTTTTAAAACGCGAAATAAATAGAATCATAGCTAAATTATTAATCATGTCGAGATGCAGACACCATTATAAAAATAGTCCAGAAAGTCTGAAATTACCACACAAATTTTATTTTGTGTTGCAGAAACAAAATCAACTTGCTTTTAGATATCAGTTGTGATATATAGCTCATCAAACCTGCAGTTAATCTATTATTAAGTGCAGAAAACTATTTTGGCAGGTGTAACCGGAACATCATTTTAATTGGACAGGCATCAGTGGGGAGGATGGAAGAATTCCAAGCCATTGTGTGGAAATGTTGGTTAGGTCATCGCTGTGAGGCTCAACAGTTTTCAAAGGAACAAGCTTCCACAAGCTCTGCAATAGAGACAAACAGATGCTTAGAACGTGGCTGTAAATTTCCCATACAACAATGGAGCTTATACATTTATGTAGTTTCTTCTGCAAATTTTTGTGCTCTCCCAGGTTAGGAAGGTTAGTGGTGAGGAATGGAGGCAGGTCTACTTCAGACACCCAGTGTTAATTCCCAGGTCAAGCACACCATAAGCTAGATACAGAGTAAACCCATGCCCTCATCCCCCTACCCCACCACATACATTGCCCCGTCAATAACTGTTGAGTAGGTACTGCATCATTTAAATGCACAGTAATGCTCCTTCTGCACCTGTTCAACATAACTCAGCCGCAACCATAGAACACCCAATACAGCAGTGCACATTTTAACACTTCCCACACCAAGGACCTATGACCTCCCTTAGCGAGATTGTCATTTTATAACATATTAAGACAGCCTTGTACTGTACTGAGGATCAAGCCAATGAAATTGCATCTACGAACTTCCATTAAATCCTTACAGCCAGGATTTCACTCCATCAACATAGGCTGAATTTGAATTTGAAGCAGTTAAAGGTTAGTGTTTAATACACTGTACAATCTAGTTTTCTTCTCATTCTCTGCCTTTCCCCTTCATGGATGCACAATGAACTGGTAAAATTCATTACAGAATTTTTAGAAGAATTGTTTTCAATCATTCTCGAGCTATGTTGAATCAGTAACTTTTTCCAGCTACTGCTTTGGGAATAATCTGAGCGTCACTATAGTTAACATCTTGGTCCAAACCTTCACAGTGCTGAAAGCCTGGGGGAAGCCAAGAATATACAGTTAATGCTGGGATTTCAATGCTGGAGGTGTAGCCTAACCTAAACTCAATTAGACAAGAGCCAGATCCTGTTTCAGGAGAATAGCTAAAAATATTGCAACTGCATGAAAGGGACAAGTATGGGAAGCTTCACATTTGGCCTGTGGTAGCAGCAGGTACGGAGCAGTAATTCAAATCAGATGGCAAACTTTCTAGTAATCTCACCAAGATCAACAGGGAATTTTCATTTTTATAGTGCATGGTGTCCCAGCAGAAGACTGAGATGCCTGGCTGAATTCCTATTACCATGGCTGTTCGATGACTGGACAGCCCCACCCTCCTAGATCTCAGCTACTAAGATCCAGAAAGATAGGAAAGGCTGTATTCGGTGAAGCTTGTGGGAGTGAGACTTGGATCCCAGCAAATGGACTCCATACCTTCATCAGCCATTAATATACCATGGGCTACTGAGAATTATACATTGAATGAATCATCACATGCAAACTCCATCATTGCGGAAATTTTTCTTTGGATAGGCGGCTTGGCATTCACTAGGACCATGACTGGTCTCACCGTTTCCTCAGTTCCAATTGGGCTCAAAGAATGTTGGGAAGATACCTGCATCCAACAGCCCGGGCAAGCATCATTGTTGTTTCTCCCAGAGTACATAAATTCTTGGAAGAATTTGCTCTGAACCCAGGCATCCCCTGCTTTACATACCCACTAAAAACCAACAATCTAAAGGAAACCAGCACATTGATTTAAGTTTTTAATTCACTAATAGTTACCAAGAGGTTCACAGGACTGGAGTCCTTCCATTATTTTGATGTAGCTGTCACCCAGGTAGCTTTTGTAATCAGTGACGGGAACTTCAATGAGGCACTGAGCAGAATCCTTAAAAAGGAGGTCCTTCCCTGAAAACAGCACTGAGTTGAACATTGCGAAAGTGCTTTCCTCGGATCCACCACGACCATGTTTCTCCTGGAATTTGAAGCAAACCTGTTACTGGCAGTGACAGCAAATACACTCCAATGGAATGAATGTGAATGATATTAGGAACCTGCAATCAGACAGCCATTCAGTTCCTTGAGCCTGCTCCAACTTTCAACTGCATCATAGCTGATCTGCACTCAACTCCATTTATCTGCCTTTGCTCCATATTCCACCTTTATGCAACAAAAATCTATCAGTCTCACTCTTAAAAGCTCCAATTGTTCCAACATCTACAGCCTTTTGGAGGATTGTCACCAAGCCTTTTGTGAAAATTATTTCACACCTGACTGACCTATTTATCACAAGGATGCGTAGGAATTCTGTCATTCACTGATGTGTAACACATACCGAGTTACCCCGAGAATCCCCCACTGAACACGCCAATACTTGCAGGTTGTTTGTGTTTTTCTCTTTCTGCAGCACCTCTCTGTTTTCAAGGATGTCTTCTTTGTGGGGCTGGAGAACTAAGAAGGCTGAGAATGTCACTGAGCTGGCAAGAGCCTTTAACTGACTCAATTTGTAACAGAAGGAATTCTAATGCATTTCAATGCTTGCTTCTTTGTTGTAGGGACAGGAGGAATTGAAGTACTGACACTATCTTTCAATTCCCAAATTCAGGCAGAGTTCTGAAAATGATGGCTAATAAGCTACCACCCTATTTTGCACAGTTCACTGGGCCTAACCACTGGATAACTGGAGTAGGCCCTGGAGTCAGCTGTTCGGTCCAATCAAATGAGAAATTTGGGTTCCTTGACCTCAATAAGGCCCCAGTTGCCTTTTTGGCTAGAATCAGGAAGAGTGGACACTCAGACCAATGTCAGGCTGCAGCCCAACCAAAGAGGGCCCTGAAGCTAAGTTGCTATCTCCTTTTGTGCTGTGAATTGTTGGCCAGAACAATAAAATACTCACCAGTTCACTTTTCAGCAGTTTGACAACTGTTTCCCTCTTATCTGGTCGTGTCATAACAGCGTGTGATGGGACATCAGCTAGGTGACAGGTCATGAATTGATCAATTGGGACTGTGCTGCCATTTTTGCACAAGAGGTAATAATTCGAAGAAAGCAGATTATGATTCCAGTTAGCCCTTCCGTTACCTAAGAGAGAAAATTATTCCAATAATTATCCTCTTCTGCTATTTGTCAAGCCTTTTGTGAGCTATCTCATCATGCACATGCACTACATTTACTGCATTCCCTTTATCCACACATTTGGTCACTTCTTCCAGAAAAAAGTCATTAAATCTGTTAAACACAACTTGTCTTTAGCAAATCCATATTGGTTGTCTGTGGCGTAAATTACTCCATAATTAGCCCATGCTGTTCTAAATACTGAGTAAACTTACTTCACATTATAGGGAGTAAGGCTTGGCCTAAATAACCAAGTGGTTATGGTACTGAGTTTGTAACCCTAAGATCAAGAGTTCAAATCTCACAATGGTAAACTATGAAACAATATAACTTCATCTGAAACAGATGGAAACAGGTTTGTACTTGAAAGAGTTACAGGGAGTAGTTAGCTATTCCCTTCACTGCCTGGGTGATGATCTGGTGGAATGGATCCCTGCATGTTATACAATGCACCTGATTTTCATCCCATTTAATCACCCAGGTGGTGAAGGAACAAGTTGCTTTTTCTCTTAACGTCTTTCAACCACCTAAGGTACATGTCGTCAAGGTGCATTTACTTATGCACCTTGAGTTCTGCTCGTTATTTTAGAACTAATTCTTTTTCTTACAGTAAACTACCAATGATTGTCTGATATTCTCCTTCAGTAGACCTGCATTGTAACTATCATTAACAATTGTAAAAATGTTTAATATCTCCCTTGTGCTTTTTGCCTCTATATAATTCCCTCATTCATTCAGGGAACTGAATCCTACCCTCTCTAACTATTCCTTTGTTTTTAAAATGCTTATAAAAGCGCTTACTATTTCCTTCAATATTATCTATTAACCTTTGCTTGTATTCCCTTTTATCCCTCTCTCTCTCTCCACCTCCAAACTACAATTGTTGTATTACTCTTAACCTTTAACTCAGGGATTGACATTGCAGCTGAAATCAGTTATGACAACACAAGCCAGGAATTGAAGTTGGAACCTCTGGCGCGTGTGGTTCAGGGTGGATCAACTCAAGGTCACCAAGAATTTCACATACCGTCAGTGTTCTCAGGCACGGTGGTATGTTTAACAAAAGCAACGTCACCCGCTTCCACCAGGCACCTGAAGGAAATTTAGGCAAGTTCATTCAGAAAATAGAATTACAATTATTACTGCATTCAATGTTTCCCTTCTTCTCCAATTTTCTCCCTTTCTCTTCAGAAGAGGCTGACTCTTCGACAAGTACTGCAGCCCTCTACTATACCACCTAAGTGGTCTTCGTTAAAACGTGAGGGAGCAATTTTATCTTAATTCACCAGCTCAGGAGCACATGGGATCAGGTGGAATGCTGATTTTACACCCACCTAATATTATTTGTTGGCCTTCGATGGAGAGAAATATTGTTTGGGGTGGAAACCCAACATTGTACCCAATCCCATCAGTTTCCTAACTGTCAAGTTAAAGGTTAAAATTTGTCCCTGAGTGCCAGCAGGCAAGTTGACCCGGTTGGATGTTACGACCAAGCTGAGTTCTGTCCATAACCCTAGCCACACCTACATTTTCCAGCAGCAGTCACTGTCTGTCAATCAGGGGACTGTGATTTTCATTCTCAATTGTATTGATGTCTTTCACCCAGCCAGTTTTCAGCTGCATGCTCGACATTTAGTGCCATTGCTTCCACCATTTTCTGTTTTCAGATCCACTATTGTTTGGTGGACCATTCCAAATAATACTCATCCTTTCACACCCATGCATCTGAGTCAGAAGGTCGTGAACTCAAGTCCCACTCCAGAGGTTTCAGCACAAAATCCAGGTGGTGCCAAGGGAGTGCTGCACTGTCAGAGAAGACATTAAACCAAAGACTCATGCGCCACTGCAGTAAGGTGAACAAAAATGATCCACGGAAAGGGTGATAGAAGTTTGGAACTCTCTTCCACAAACAGCAAGTAGTGCTAGATAATTGTTAAATTTAAAACCAGGATTGAGAGATTTTCGTTGGCTAAAGGAATTATGGGAAACAAAAGCAAAATACTGTAGATGCTGGAAATATGAACTAAAAATAGAATATGCTGGAAATACTCAGCAGGTCAGGCAGCATCTGTGGAGAAATAAATAGTGTTAACCTTTCAGGTTGATGACTTTTCATCAGATGAGGTAAATAGGGCAAAGGCAGGTATCTGGAGTTAAGTCACAGATCAGCCCCAATCTCATTGAATGGCAAAACAGCCTTCTCCTGTTCCTATTCCTTACTCTTATTCCATGCTACTGTTTTGAAGAAAAGAAGAGAGTTTGCCCCAGTATCCTGGTCAAGATTTATCCCTCAACCAACACTAAAAGTGGTAATCTGGTCATTATCTCATTGTTATTTGTGGGACCATGCTGTGCACAAATTGGCTGCCATGTTTCTTACGTTACAATAGTGACCACACTTCAAAAGTGTATAATTTGTGTAAAACTGCTTTGGAAGGTTTTGAAAGGTGCTGTATAAATACAAGTTTTTTTTTACCTGAAGGCACCGCTGTAGCTGTAGTACCTCTCATTGCTGTTGGCCACACACCTGTCTGTTGGCGGCATTGTACCTTGACCTTGACTACCGATACACAGAGAGCACAGCTTGGGGTGCAGGGCAGCATTCGCTCCAGGGGCACAGCTCTCACTGAAATATGTCGCTAATTCAAAAAGAAAAGAGATATTAATTTAACTGCCAGATTCTGAGGCACTAAAGCAAGTTTAGAACATTGCTGATTGCTGTGTAATACCATGCAACCTAGAACAGTTTGAGCCCAACATTAGTCCACTTCAATCACTGCTACCACGAATCAATCAGATAATTGGGAAAAAATATTTCAAACATTTGTTAGCCAGGTTGGTTTCTGGTAACACTTTCCTTTAATCCTCTTCCCAGGGCATTTAACCCACGCTGCGTGGCACTGCCCCCTACCAGAATCCTCTCCCAGCCTCTGCTCCAGCACCATCCTGGAACTCCTTTCCTAACAGCACTGTGGGTGTACCTACACCACATGGGCTGCAGCATTTCAAGAAGGCAGCTCACCACCACCTTCTCAAGGGAAATTAAGGATGGGCAATAAATGCTGGCCCAGCCAGCAAAGCCCACATCCCATGAAAAGAATAATTTAAAAAAACATCTTGAGTCCTCTTGCTCTGTTCTTCCCTTCAGGAGAAGAGTCCCACTTTCCACAGTTTCCAGGTCCTTTCTTCCTCCTCCAGACCTGCTCTTCAGAAGCACATTGGATGTTTCTGTAGGCCAGAGGGTAAATTTTGAGTGCCTGGACTCAGGTTGAATCCTTCAAAGCATTATAAACATCCTGGGGGTTACCATTGACTGCCCTTGACAACAAGGCAGCATTGGACCGAGTGTGGCATCAAGGAGCCCTAGCAAAACTGGAATCAATGGGAATCAGGGGGCAAATGTTCCACTGGTTGGAGTCATACCTAGCAGAAAGGAAGATGGTTGTGGTTGTTGGATCTCAGTTATTTCAGCTACAGGACATCACAGCAGGATTTCCTCAGAGTATTGTCATTGGCCCAACCATCTTCAGCTGCTTCATCAATGATCTTCCTTCCATCATAAAGTCAAAAGTGGGATGTTCGCTGATGATTGCACAATGTTCAGCACCATTCACGACTCCTTTGATACTGAAGTAGTCCATGTCCAAATGCAGCAAGACCTGGACAATATCCAGGCTTGGGCTGACAAGTGGCAAGTAACATTCGTGCCACACAAGTGCTAGGCTTAGTTGTAGGAGGCAGAGGGTGATGACAGAAGGATGATTTAGTGACTGGAAGTCAGTGTCCAGTGGAGTACCACAGGGATCTGTGCTCGGTCCCCTGTTATTTGTCATTTATATACACGACATAGATGACTATGTGGGGGTTAGGATTAGTAAGTTTGTGGATGACACAATGATTGGCCGGGTGGTTAACAGTGAGGTTGAGTGTCTAGGGCTACTTTAAGATACAGACGGGATGATCAAATGGGCAGAGAAGTGTCAGATGGAATTTAACCCTGAGAAGTGTGAGATGATACACTTTGGAAGGAGTAATTTGACAAGGAAATATTCAATGAACGGCATGGCACCAGGAAGTTCTGAGGAACAAAGGGACCTTGGCATCTGTGTCCGTAGTGATTGCACTGGAGGAGGTGCAGAGGAGATTCACCAGGATGTTGCCTGGGATGAAACATTTAAGTTATGAAGAGACGTTGGATAGACTTGGGTTGTTTACAGAGCAGAGAAGACTGAGGGGCGACCTGATCAAGGTGTACAAGATAACGAGGGGCATGGACAGGGTGGATAGGGAGCATCTGTTCCCCTTAGTTGAAGGGTCAGTCATAAGGGGGCATAAATTCAAGGTGAGGGGCAGGAGGTTTAGGGGGGATGTGAGGAAAAACATTTCTACCCAGAGGGTGGTGACGATCTGGAATGCACTGCTTGGGAGGGTGGTGGAGGCAGGCTGCCTCACACCCTTTAAAAAGTACCTGGATGAGCACTTGGCATGTCATAACATTCAAGGCTCTGGGCCAAGTGCTGGTAAATGAGATTAGGTAGTTAGATCAGGTGTTTCTCACGTCGGTGCAGACTCAATGGGCCAAAGGGGCCTCTTCTGCACCGTGATTCTGTGATTCTGTGATAGGCAATGACCATCTCCAACAAGACAGAATTTAACCATCGCCCCTTGTCATTCAATGGCACTATCATCACTGAATCCTCCACCATCAACATCTTAGGTGTTACCATTGATCAGAAAGTGAACTGGATTAGCATTATAAATACTGTGGCTATAAGAGCTGGTCAGAGGCTGGTCATGTGACGAGTAACTCACCTCCTGACTCCCCAAAGCCTGACAAGGCACAAGTCAGGGGTGTGATGGAATACTCCCCGCTTGACTGGATGAGTGCAGCTCTCACAATGCTCAAGAAGCTTGACACCATCCAGGACAAAGCAGCCAACTTGATTGGCACCACATCCACAAACATTCATTCCCTCCACCACCGACGCACAATAGCAGCAGTGTGTACCATCTACAAGATGCACTGCAGGAATTCACCAACGCTCCTTAGACATCATCTTCAATACCCACAATCACTACCATCTAGAAAGATAAGGGCAGTGGATAAATGGGAACACCGTCACCTGGAAGCTCCCTTCCAAGTCACACGCCATTCTGACTTGGAAATATATTGCCGTTCCTTCACTGTCGCTGGGTCAAAATCCTGCAACTCCGTTCCTAACAGCACTGTGAGTGTATCTATGCCACAGGGACTGCAGCATAAGAACATAAGAACATAAGAAATAGGAGCAGGAGTAGGCCTTTCAGCCCCGCCATTCAATAAGATCATGGCTGATCTGCCCCAGACCTCAACTCCCCTTTTGTGCCATCTCCTCATGGCCCTCAACTCCCCAATAATTCAAAAATCTATCTACCTCCTCTTTAAATAATTTCACTGATCTCGCCTCCACAACTCTCTGGGGTAGAGAATTCCAGACATTCACTATCCTCTGAGAGAAGAAATTCCTTTGTATCTCAGTTTTAAATGAGTGTCCCCTTATTCCGTAGCTACGCCTCCTAGTTCGAGATTCCCCCACTAGTGGAAACATCTCATCATTTACCCTGTCAAGCCCCCTCAGAATCTTGTGTGTTTCAATAAGATCACCCCCTCATTCTTCTAAACTCTAATGAATAAAGGCCTAACCTGTTTAGCTGTTCTTGATAAGTCAACCCCTTCATCCCAGGAATCAGCCTAGTGAATCTCTTTTGAACTGCCTCCAATGCTAGCATATCCTTTCTTAAATACGGGGACCAAAACTGTGCACAGTGCTCCAGTTACAACCACACCAACACCTTGTACAGCGAAGGGTCATGAGGACTCAAAACGTCAACTCTTTTCTTCTCCGCCGATGCTGCCAGACCTGCTGAGTTTTTCCAGGTAATTCTGTTTTTGTTTTGTAATAAGACTTCCCTATTTTTAAACTCCAACCCCCTAGTAATACAGGCCAAAATTCCATTTGCCTTCTTAATTACTTGCTGCAGCTGCATGCTAAGTTTTTGTGTTTCATGCACAAGAACATCCAGATCCCTCTGTGCTGCATTTCTTTGGAGTCTCTCTCCATTTAAATAATAATCTGCCTTTTGAATTTTCCTACCAAAGTGCATGCCCTCACACTTTCTTACATTAAACTCCATCTGCCAAGTTTTTGCCCACTCATTCAACCTATCTATATCCCCTTGCAAATTCCTTATGTCCTCATTGCAACATGCCCTCCCAACTATTTTTGTATCATCAGCAAATTTGGATACTCTGCCCCCTCTTCCAAGTTATTAACATAGATAGTAAATAATTGAGGCCCTAGGACTGATCCTTGTGGCACTCCACCAGATATAACCAGAAAAAGACCCATTAATCATGACCCTCTGCCTTCTGTGTGTTAACCAATCCTCAATCCATGCTAATACATTACCCCCAATACTGTGAGCTCCTATCTTGTGCAATAACCTTTTATGTAGCTCCTTATCGAATGCCTTCTGGAAATCCAAATACACTACATCTGTCAGTTCCCCTTTATCAACTCTACTTGTTATATCCTCAAAGAACTCTAGCAACTTTGTCAAACATGATTTCCTTTCACAAAACCATGTTGACTCTGTTTGATTGTGTCAAGCTTTTCTAAACGTCTTGCTATTTCTTCCTTAATAATGCACTCTAGCATTTTCCCAACGACAGATGTTAGGCTGACTGGCCTATAATTTCCTGCTTTTTGTCCCTCATCCCCTTCTTGAGGTGGTTTTCCAATCTGCTGGGACCCTCCCGGAATCCAGTGAGTTCTGGAATATTTCGACCAATGTCTCCACTATCTCTGCAGCCACTTCCTTTAAAACCCTTGAATGTAGGCCATCAGGTCCTGGCAATTTGTCTGCCTTTAGTCCCATTAGTTTGTCAAATACTTTGTCCCTCATGATAGAGACTGCTACAAGAGCTTTCCTCCCATTAGCTCCTTGCTTATCTAATATTTTTGGAATGTTTACAGTGTCGTCCACCGTGAAGACCAATGCAAAATATTGGTTTAAATTATCTGCCATTTCCCTGTTCCCCGTTATCAATTCTCCAGTCGTATCCTCCAAGGGTCCCATGCTCACTTTAGCTACCCTCTTTCTTTTAATATATTTGTAGAAGCCCTTGCTGTTTGTTTTTATATTTCTTGCCAATTTACTTTCATAATCAATTTTCTCCCTCTCTATTTGCTTTTTAAACATCCGCTGCCGGTTTCTAAAAAATTCCCAATACTCTGGCCTACCACTTGTTTTCACCGCTTTGTGTGGCTTAGTTTTTGATTGGATACTCTCCTTGACCACCTTTGTTGACCACGGGTAGTTCATCCTTCTCATCGAGTCTTTCTTTTTGACGCAGATAAATTTTTGCTCTGTGTTATGAAATATCTGCTTAAATGTCTGCCACATCTGATCCACCGACCTTCCCCTTAGTCTATTTTCCCAGCCCGCCTTAGACAACTCTTTCTTCATACCTCCGTAATTGCCCTTATTTAAGTTGAGGACAGTGGTCCAAGAAGGCAATTCACCACCATCTTCTCAAGGGCAACTAGGGATGGGCAATAAATGCTGGCCCATCCAGTGAAACCCACATCCTGTGAATGAATAAATAAAACTATGTGTTGCTCCACTGCATTAAAGATTAAAGCAGAGAAGCAGAAGCATTGCAACTTGGGAAATCAAGTCCCAGCACTAAGTGAACCCTCTTAAACCTCATGGGCATGATTTTTCGCTGAGCAGGCAAGCACGCAGCCGACCCGCTCGAGTGTAAGACGATGCGTGATGATGTCAGACGAGTGTCCTGATGTTATCGCGCAGTCGTGTGATATTTTGGTCAGCGGGTGCATGCTGGAGTCAGCAGCACACCCGCCATCAATTAACAGACCTATTGAGGCCATTAAAGTCACAACTGAATGCAAGTTTTTGTTGCCCATCCAACCTCATGGTAGGCGGGCAGGTGAATCAGCCAGGTGGCCTATGGATTTTTTATGAAACCTCATCCATGGGCGGGATGAGTTTTCCAACAGGAATTAAAAATAAAATAAAAATGTTGAACTATCATTCATAAGATGTCCCTGCTCATGTGACAGAGTCACACGAGGGGACATCTTTTTAACATTTGTAAAATCTTTATTTGCAATTTTAAAAGTCTTCAGCTCCCTAAGGCAGCTCTGTGCCTCAGGGAGCTTTCAGTGCATGCACCAGCACGCACCAGCGAACTTCAGCACTTGCCCTCCTCCTGCTCCCACCCTGGCACCACTGAGCCTTTCAGTGAGTCTTTCACGCTGGTTGCCCGTTAATTGAACAGCCAACGTGAAATCGACATCAAGTCCCGATTGCAGGCGGCTTCGCAACCACTACCGGACCTGCCTACCGCACCCGCCCGACAAGGTAAAAATCCTACCCCATGTTTTTATTGTGCCTCCATTGGAATTCAGTATGAACAAGCAGGCCTTCCACTTTGAACCCAAAAAAAGATAGACTGGAGTATTAACAAAATGGTGAATAATTAGGAACTGTAGAAGAGCAAAGAGATTTTAGAGCCAAGAGCACAATTATTTAAAAGCACAAGACAGGGTCAAAAAGCAATCAAAATGGCTCATGGTCAGCCTTATCTCAAGGTGACTGGATTGCCAATGGGAGAATGGTATACTTCAGTTGTATAGTGTTGGTCAGCTCCTATCTGGAGTGTTCTGTTTTGAGAACCGCACCATAGGAAAGATATATTGACTTTGAAGGGGAAATAGCACAGATTCACCAAAATGATACTTAGAATTAGAAGGTAAACTATGAGGGCAGATTGCATGTTCTATGCTTGTGTTCCCTTGCATATAGATTGAGAGGTGATCTAATTGAGGTGTTCGAGATTATTAAAAGATTTGACATGGTTGATTGAGAAATGGCCAAGTCAAGATGGTTAAAATGTTAAAGTTATTCAAGATATGGAACACAGGCAGGAAATGGAGATATCACAGATCAATCATTATCTAATTGAATGAGAGTAGACTCAGTTGGTGGAATTGCCTAGTCCTATTTCAAATGTCCCTATGCTTGGAATGCATCCTTACTCCCCAATCACAAAGGTCAATACTATTCAAACTTTACTCCCTGTCCCTGCCTGCCTCACACTTTTCACTCTTGGGTTTTTCACTGCTCTTGTGTTGCTGCATCCTTAGATCCAATGGGATTCCTGCTCCAGGCTGAGTTGATAGTTTATCTGTCAGCTGCAGTTCCCAGATGGGAAGATGCTGCTCCCTCCCAGCCCAGTCCCTCAATCCCTAGTGTCTCATAGTAGTAAACAATTGTAGCACCTTCAAGATAACCTTGTCCTCACCCAGTCCTGGCCTAGATGGCCCGTCTCTGACTGGGCACATTTTGACTTTCACCATACTGTGTGCCCTGGGTTTCGAATTGTAAAAGATACAGATTCAGTAGGTGCAGCCAGTAGGAAGCATACAGGAGAGAGAAGATAGCAAAAAGGCAAGCTTCCATAAAGTGTGTGAAAATGAATCAAAGAGAAACATTCTTCAGCATCACTTCCTAAACCTATGACCTGTAAGACCTAGAAGGACAAGGGCAGCAAGTGAATGGGAACACCAGCACCTGCAAGTTCCCTCCAAGTCACTTCTGACTTTGACACATTTACTGTCCACGTATCACTGGGTCAAATTCCTGAAGCTCCCTGTCTAACAGGGCAAGAGGCAGGCATGGAGAGAGAATGTTTACTTTTAACTTTAACCCGGAATAATTTAACAGGAGAAACATTAACTCAAGCAGCATGTGCAACCACACTTACAATTATAAATGTCACAAGCACCGATTTTTCCCTGCGCAGTCAGGAGCCCCATGGGCACATTCCAGCCAGCGGTCCGCCCGACAGCTGTGTGGCAGGATTTCTTCCCTCTCAGCTTTTCCCAGTTCAGTTGTGGATCCTTTACAACTGCCACAGCAAAGTAGGAGGCTGTAGGAAGAATACAAACAATGTCACGTTTTTACTGGAAAAGGGGATAAATATTTGAAGCAACATTCAATTCAGTGGGAAGACAGCAGAGCAACAGGTTGGTTTTAGATTATTCTAGCACAGACACAGTGTGCTAAATGGCTTCTGAAGCAGAAGGTTAGCAGGCGTGGGGGGTAGACTCAAGACCCACTCAAGGATTTGAACACATTATGGGCCCAATTTTAACTCTGTGCAAGAGAGTGAGTTTTGATTAAGTTACAATCTCCCCTGTTTGTTTAGTTCAGTACTTGATCTGTTTTGCAAAATCAGCATAGATCTTAACATTCTAATGCTTCTGCTCAGTGCAAGGACATCCTCCACCCCTCCCCACTCCTGCCTGTCTCCCTGATTCAGATTTAGAGTAATTTAAGCAATTTTGATGAATCTCACTTGGCTTGGGTGTCCCAGAGAAGGAGAATGTGATATGCAGAGTAGAGTTTAAAAGAGGGAGACTGCAATAGTAAAGAGTGGGGCAAATGAGAATGCCTTCAGGATATCTCAGAGATCTCTGTGCTGCTGGTAAAAGATTTTACAAGACTGTTCACAGTTTCTATTTGGCGCAGGCTTTTTTTTGCCTTTAAAATGCTAATCGCATTTTCTCCACTTGTAACAACACTGGGTGCCAGTGGTTGCTTGGATGTGTCTGGAACTCAGCATTGTTATGATCCAACCGATCATTCTTTTTCTTTATTCTTTCCTGGGATGTATGGGCATCACTGGCAGGCCAGCATTTGTTGCCCTTTCCTAATTGCCCTTGAAATGAGTGGGTTGGTAGGGCATTTAAGAAGGCAATTAAGAGTCAATCACATTGCTGTGGGTCTGGAGTCACATGTAGGCCAGAACAGTTAAGGACAGCAGATTTCCTTCCCTAAAGGACAGTAGTGAACCAGATGAGTTTATACAACAATCAATGATGTTTTCACAGTTACCATTATTGAGACTAGCTTCCAATTCCAGATTTTTAATGCCATGTCCCCGGGACATTAGCCTGGGTCTCCAGATTACTAGTCCAGTGACATTACCACTGTGCCACCATTTCTCCCATTGATGAATGAAAAGTAAATAAATAACATTTATTGGCAGCTTAGATATTATAATATACTTGCATATGTGAGGATGCATCATTTGTTATCTGCCACTTCTGGCGGTAAATTGAACAGATGTAAAAGTCACCCTGAACTGGCAGAAAAGGTTCATGGTACATTTCCCACCTCTTTCCACCCTCGTTCCACCAAAAAAAGAGGAAGGTTGAAATATTTACGCCAATACCATTTTAAGAGGTGGCTTCCTTTGATTGAGATGTTTAGCCGTGGCCTTGTTTGCCACCATTCAAGATCGTTTGTCAAGGAATAGCTCTGGGCTCTGAAGAAGTTCAGGCTCTCCTGGTGCCTAGGCAACATTGTTCTCTCAGTCACTTACACCAAGCATTCACATAACTGCTATTTGTGATATTTTCCTTTGTGCAAAATGGTGACCTACACCAAGAACTGTGACTGCACTTCAAAGTAATTCATGGGATATGGAGCATTTTCCAAAAGTTGCAATAAATGCAATTCTTTTTTCCTCCCTTTCCTCAGCACATTTGAGGAATTATACCTGGAACCTTCTGTTCTGTCTCACACAGTACCATATTGGGTGGGTTTTTAGCCACTTCACTGACAGAAATCTAGCAAGACTATTGCTCACAATGGTTTGGCTGAAGAACATCGATCCTGCCATTAGATTTTAGTTCCTATCCAACAGATCCATATTCTGTCTTACTTTGTTGCCAAATCCCAGAGGAAGCTTGAGGTTGACCGGCATCTTAAGCCACCTCCACCCCTTTTGCTTATTCCCTGAGGAGCTTGATCCAGATTCACATTTGGCAGTTAAAGCACTCTGCGTCAAGAATGAGCCTTCTCTAGCATGAGAAGATGTTCCATTCAATTGCCTTTCCAACATTGGACCAAGGTTGCATTTTCCTAAAGGGCCGCATTGCCAGGTACCAACATAGCGCTGTTTCAAAGGAAATGTGTGCAGCTCATTGGCAGCTAAGTGCATGGCAATGTTTTAAGTGGGGTAGAGTGGAGGTCATCAAGTTAGTGAGATTTGCCTGAGAAGTAAAGGTTTAAACACTTACGTATTTTGCTGTTCACTGTTGTGGATTTGCATGGTTCAAGATCAGCTATGGGAAGAAAGAAAGAAAATTAATTTTAAACATTGATTAGATCCTTGAACCCTCCATACATAAAGAGGCAGGCAAAGAACTTCAATCCATGGATTTTCCAATATGTGCTACAGCCAGGCAATCCAACATGATCCAGAAAAATCTCCCTGAGGAGTTGTCTCTGATCAGTACACTTCTAGATCAAATGAATGTGAGATAAACCCTTTGGGCTTTCATATATATTATGGCTTTATAAAATGTGAGAGCTCCTGAAGCTCCATTTAAATGGGATGCCCAACCTATTTCTTAGAAGGCTACAGGACATTTCAATGAAATACTATGGGACCCCAGACATTGCAGAATATTCAGGAATTATATAGGAAAAAATTGGTAACTGAGCAAACCTTTCAGCCTTGAGTATGATGTAAAGAGTGCACACTGAGGAAAAGGAACGCTGTAGGAGGTCCAAGCCCCAGGCAAGGCCAGACACAATGTTCCAGGATAACAGGAGAGCCTGGTGCTGTGTCACTGGACACAGTCCTGCCACTTCAAGAAGCCGGGCTGAAATTCAACACACGTGCATCAGATCATTTACTCCTTGTCAAATGTAATGGGCTCTTACGGGGAATGAACTTTAGTTGTGCCAACTAAGCTCAGATCCAAGTAGCCTCCACGCAAGGATCCTTTCCACATGCTATTTAAATCCCAAATTCTGCAATGATAATAACAATTTGGAACGTTATGAAAGATACTTACCTTTGTTATAGTACTCTGCCATGACTGGGACAAGGCCACACTTTCCTCCAACATAGACCTCTCCTCCATCAAAACTTGCTGCATCAGCATCTCCAAACTGCAACCACAAGATTTAATTAAAGTACCTTTCTCTCTCTATCTCCTTCCTTTCTTCTGCAGCATAAACCCATAGTTTTCCCTCCACACTTGAAGTTAATAATTCATTGTGTACAGTGAGGAAAGATTCCAGCCCTCCCCCTCCTGCTATGGGTGTAGCCAGGGATTGCAACTTTCTTAAATTGCCAAGGGATCTCTTGATTTTCCCGAGCTGTTCATTGCTATCAACCACTGAGACTATTCTGAAGCATTCATGAAGTTGAGGCTGTTAGCATCCATAAGATTCTTGTGTAACAAAACAAATATAATTGAACATGTTAAGGTTAGGGACCCTCTAGGTACTGTAACCATAACATAACAGAGTTTGATCGTCAGTCTCACCATGAGTAAAAAGACCAGTATGTGAGGTTGTTAATTTTAGGAAGATGGACATTGGAGAAGTGAGGAGATAGTTAATGAGGTTGGACTGGGAATGATTCTTAAAAGAGCAAAGCTTGAAGGGGTGGTGAACCTTGTAGTACACAATGTAGGGATAAGGAAGTAAATTTATCCACTGCAAATATTTACTTAATTCTTGGAACGGAGGTGATGTTGCCAAGGCTACCTTTATTCGCCGTCCCGAGTTGCCCTGAAGAAGTGACCTTCTCCTTGAACCACTTAAAGTCCTTACAGTGATGGTGTTACAAAACGAATTCCAGAATATTGACCCAGTGATGATGAAGGAATGGCAATATATGTCCAAAGCAGGATGGCCACTATGTGACTTGGAGATGATGGTGTCACCATGACATCATTGCTTTTCTTCTCAGTTGGAGAAGTTGAGGGTGAGGGAGGTGCTGCCAAAGTAACCTCAGTAAGTTTCTGTGGTGTATCTCATACATTGTACATAATGCAGCCCCAGTGTGCTGTTGGCAGAGTGGGGTGAATATTGAGTCCACGGATACGAGTGCCAGTCAAACAAACTGCTTCCTTTGCTTGGTATTGAACTTCTTGAGCCATGTAGCGGCAGCACCTATTCAGGCGAGTGGTGAGTAATCCACCACACTATTTCCTGAGCTGTAGCTGGTGGCAAGGCTTTGAGAAGCCTGGAGGTTAGTCAGTCGTCGGAGGGTAACCAGCCTCTACCCTGTTCTTGTAGCCATGGCACTAATATACCTGGTTCAGTTAAGCTTCTAGTTATTGGACACTGACAAACGGTCATGGAGCCGAAACGTTAATTCTGCAGGTGCTACCTGACCTGCTGAGTGTGTCCAGTGTTTTCTAAATTTATTCCAACTTTCCTGCATCTACAGCATTTTGCTTTCTGGGACTGAGATGATGGGACTGTGCAGATGGAATTTTACTCTGTATCTAACCTGACAGGAAACCCCTCCCCCACCCCAGGTCTAAAGGATAGAAGAATGATCCACTTGTTAACTTTTTAAACACAACATTCAATCAGCCCCCTAGAAAAGTGGTGTATAACACTGCTGTCATTTACCATAATCTTTTTGATGCAGTCTTCAGCGCTGAGGCCCATAACGCAATTTACTGCCCCCCAGCTGTTACACTTCTGTTGTTCAAGGTTGTCAGTAGTACACCAGCGTATCTTACAAGGATTCAAGGCACTGTTTTTCTCTGCAATATAAACATTTTGAATTGGTTGTTATCCTTCTTTAGTAAATTATAATTTACAGGCAGGAGCAGCCTTTCAATTTGTGAGTCCCTGTTGGAACAATAGCCGCAATTTTCCAGCCCCTCATGTCGGCCGGGTCTTCCGGACCCGCCAATGTGAACGGAGATTTCATTGGCTCACCAGCCCTGCTGCGGGGAAATCCGCTGTGGTGGGGGGTGGGTTGGGGGGGAGGGGGGCTGGAAAATTCCGTCCTGTGTGTAATAACTGCACAAATTTACAAATTCGGAGCTCCAGCATCCTACAGTACGGTGAAGGAACATCATTGTGTCCCAGTAGCCCCATTGGTAAAATTCACCATGGAATTGATTATACAGGGTAGAAGATCCCAGATCTCACTATGCAGGGTTAGGAACATCAGAGTTGCTAGATGAGAAGAGACCAAGGTCCTTCTAGTTTACCTCCCAGATGATGCAACAACAATGGAGTTGTTGACTAATCATGGGAATTAACCTCTACAATTAGTCTACAACAGATCCTGACATGAGGCAAGGCAAACCCCAGTGAAGATCTTTAAGAACCATTAGTCCATAGTCACTTACATTGCTAAACATTCTCCGCTTACCACATCATGCCTCCGATTACTCATACACTAAACCGTAAAATGTTATTATCTTGGGTCTTTAGTCTGGATAGCAGATAGGGTACAATATTGGTTTCAGCACCTGTGTACTAGGCAGATGAAAAATCAGCGGAGGTCTTCCCACGGATCACTGACTAGAGATCCTTGTTGGTATCAAGTACAGTGTTGCTTTTATGCCCTCTCTGATTTTACTCTGCATTGAAAACAAATTGCAAAAAGACCTTTTTCTCCCCGTCGAGAGGGTTAGGCGTGGGTGGGCGCGTAGCCGATCACCGCTTGCAATCGACTGTGCGCAGCATTTTACATGGGTGGGCCGGAAGCATTGTGCGCTCCCTATGTGGGCGGAGGGGGGAGGGGGGAGTAGGCTGAGTCGGAGCCTCCGCTCTTTCGGACGCACGCCCGTTGTCACCGCACGTCATTGTACACTTCAACGAGCGGGCCCTGGCCCCCGCTCAACGAGCCGAAGATTCTGGCCCTGGACAAGTTCAGGAAAAACAAATTGATATGCAACAAACAGAAATTGGACTTTAAAAAAATCAACAACTCACAATAATTTATGCGGTTCACAGACCTGATGTTAATGGAACTCAGCACTGGAGTCTCTCTCGATAATTTATTACCAATTCCCTGCTACTATGGGGAGAGAGCATCCCTGCCTCTGAGCTAGAAGCTCCAGGTCTGAGTACAATCCAGGACTTCATGGCCAATGAAGGTGCATTCGTAACATGGCCAAATAGGTTGAGTATCAGCCTCCAAATCCTTCCAACACAAACCAATGACAGGCAGGTGGGAGGTTTCTGGTCAGCCGTGTAATGGAAAGAACGTTGGAGCCTCTACTATCACTATCCATAGCTCCGGCTACAACATGTATGTAAAAGTGCATGTTGCCAAAAGAACTCAGATTGCCTTTGTGAACTGAAACACGCCACCCACCGCTACCTGCTACTATGATGGTGCTATCATAAAACAAATGTTGGAGATTAAAGGGGAACAGTTGTGATCATGTTTTCAGAAAACAATGGTTTGTGTTTGACCTAAGACTTCTGTACACGATCAGTATGGTAAATGTACCCGGTTTTCCTTTCTCCATACTTAATGAGGATTGGAAGACTGAGGCTGGTTATAGTTCAAAAAAAATTGCAGTCCCCAATGAAAGTCCAGGTGGCACTTAAAAAAATCTAAACCAAACAGTTTCTTTACTTGTTTAAAAACAAACTGAATTCGGACATACTTACACCGTACGACTGATGTCAGCACTGTACGTGTAGCAGGCAGGATGTGTGTAATGATGGACAGTTATACTCATGGCTCTGGGAAGGCACCAGTGCAACATGCCCTGCCCAAAATCCCAAGAATGGGCATCCTCCACTACATTGTGAAACCTTCCCTTGATCCCTCGTCATGTCGAGGATGCCAGCAGCCACATCCTAGCACTTACACTAGAAGATCACCCCGCGGATTCCCAAGCCCAGGATTTTTACTATTAATCTTCATCAAAACAAATGCCTACCACTTATAAGAGACTCTATAGCATTTGCATATTCAATGCCAAGATACAGAAGGGAATCCATCCCACTGGGGAGCTGAATGAGGTTCTCTGTTGAATCTTTAAACATCAAGTCCTTTTCTTCATAATTTGTTGAATCGAAGATATTGAAAGACATTTGACTCAACGGCCCAAATAATTCCTGGAAAACATATTCACAAATTCAGTGGTGCTTGTATAAAGCCGCTTCAAACACATGCATTAAACTGATTTTTAAAATCTAGCAGGAGTACTTCATCCTGCCATATTTTCAATGCTATAATATTGTACCAACACTTAGAGGCATCTGATATTAAGTATCTTCTGCAAATTAGGCCCTACTAAGATCCAAACATTCTCCTGGTTGACAACAAAGATCCCCAATCCATAAGCAAGATAAAAACATTATATCAGAAAATCTGAAAAAAGGAAACAGAAAATGCTGGAAACAAACAATGGGCAGAATTTTCCCATTGGCGTGTGGGAGCAAGCCCCTCACACCGATGCGTAAAATAACATGCGATGACGTTGGGCAAGCATCTCGATGTCACCGCGCACCATCGCGATATTTTGGTGGGCGGGCGCGCGATGATCTCTAATGCGCGCCTGCCATTAATTAACGGACCAGTTAAGGCCCTTGAGGCAGCAATTGACAGCAATTTTTTGGAGCCCATGTGATCTTTAGGTTGTCGCACGGGTGCAATGGGCAGACGGGTAAGAGAGATTTGTATAAACCTCATCCACGGGTGGGATAAGAGGGCTCACTGGGGTCGCGAATGTGCTCTGTCAGGTGTTTAATTTTGAAAGTTACTGATACTTGCCAGTGTGAGCAGGAATAATTCAAAACTCATACCAGATGTTTGGACAGGACGCACAGCTTTCAGGTCAGGATTCTACAGTGAAGATCCTTTTTGGGGCCTGCAGGTTTCAGGAAGCCTTCTCTTAGCCTGGGAATGGGAGTTGTGCTCTCCACTGGAGACACCTCCTCTGAGGGGCAAGGGAGGGCCAGAAGTGGGAGGAGGCCAGGAGTGCACATTCAGCCTCCAGGGGAGCCACCTTTGGGAGGAGAGGTACAGGCACAAGGGCGCAGGGCCAGCATGGAGTCTAAGGCATAAGGGGCCGCAGAAGATGCCACTATCCTGCTGCCAGGTTTTATAGACGGCGCAGCAGCTACCTCAATATGTCTGAGTTACAGTGCCGAAGGAGGGAGACAGTAACTTCCATCTGTCAGATGGTCCCTGAAATCTGTGCTAACTGTGTGGGTGGGCACCCCATGCCAGTGGCTCTAAATGTCACAGCTGCCCTCAACTTCTATGCCTCTGGCTTTTTCCAGGGGTCAGTGGGTGATCTTTGCAGTGTTTTCCAATCAGCTGTCCACATTTGTGTCAAGCAGGTGACAGATACTCTGTTCAGGCGTGCATTGATGTTCATTCACTACTGCTGGGAGGATGCCAGCCAGGCACAGCGAGCCAGAGGCTTTGCGGCGATTACTGGCTTCCCCCGTGTCCAGGGTGTAATTGACTGCCACATGTGGCCATCAAGGCGCCAGCAGGTGAGCCCGGTGCCTTCGTCAACAGGAAGGGCTTCCACTCCATGAACGTGCAGATAGTGTGTGACCACAGGATGCTGATTCTACAAGTGTGTGCAAGATACCCAGGCAGCTCCCACAATGCTTACATCTTCAGACACTCCCAGGTGCCGAGGCTCTTCAGTGTTCCAGCTGGAACACAGCTGGATGGATGGCTGTTGGGTAACAAGGGCTATCCCTTCAAAAGGGGACTCATGACGCCCCTCCACCATCCAAGAACAGAAGCTGAGCAGCGGTACAATATGAGACACACCTCCACAAGGGCAATGATAGAGAGAGATATTGGTCTTCTCAAGATGGGCTTCCGGTGCCTGGACCGTTCAGGGGGTGCACTCCAATACCCTCCAGATCGTGTGTTGCTGATTGGGGTTGCATGCTGTGCTCTCCACAATCTTCTGCTAGAAAGAGGGTAATGCAGTGGACAAAGAAGATGTAGACACAGACAATGAGTCCAGCAGTGAGTCCGAGAATGAGCACGCACAGGGAAATGCTGAGGGCGTAGATGCTGACCCGGGCATACTCCAGGGAGGCAGGGACACCTGGGAGGTTTTAATCCATCAAACCTTCGGCTAGAACACCACAGATGGATCTCCAACACAAGCCTGGTCTGTAGGCTCTATACTTGATACCTGAGTGTTAAATCTGCCTGGATAGTAACATTAACTAAGGCCCTTGTCAATAAAGCTCAGTGTCACACAACTCACTCATAACATCATGGGTAACCATCCACCTGCAGAAGAAAGGAGTCACCCTGATCCATGCTTACATATCAAAATTTAATGAATTAACAAAATGAAGTTCAGAGAAAAATAATTACAAATGTGTTGCACATCACACCAACTAATCATGAACTCAAAGCGGGGCAACACAAAAACACCAGTGAGAAACCCGTGGTGTGCCTAAGGTGTCTTAAATTTACACTTGCGGGTGCTACATCTAGGTCCTGTCCCCTCGCTGGGTGCGGCTTGTGAGACAGCCTGCTCACTCTGCTGTCCTGTTGGTCTCAATGACCTTGGCGGCCGTCCTCTGGCCCATGGAGCCTGTGCTGGCCCCGCCTGGTAGGGACCGGCCAGCTCCACAGCTGGCATCTCCCCAGTCGTCGCAGCCTTATCAGGTGCAATGGTCACTGGCTGAGGGGTGGAGGAGCTGCTATCCTCATCTGGAGCACCCTGGAAGGAGCTCGCAGAGATGGCAGGCAGCTGCTGCGCCGACGTGAGGTTGCTTCAGACTTCCCTACTCACCGTAGATGGATGCACACCGAGCTGGGAAACTTGGTGACCAGACCATCTCTCTCACTGGCACTGACCAACTGAGGTCGATGCTGCTGTGAGGGATTGTTCTCCTGATGGAGCCTCTCCACGAGAGTCACCCTTCTCCATGGAGGAAGCACGGCGCTCAGCCATGAGGTTCATTGCATCGGTGATGCTCTGCCTGGACTCCTCCAGCACAGTGACCATGGCACACATTGCCTCATGTATCTCCACCAGATCCTCCCACCCACCTTGCTGGACTTCCAGCGTTTGTTGCCTCAGGGACGACTCCAGAAGCACATCATCAGCCACCGACCGAGCGTGTGCCTGGTCCCCTACAGATCTCCGACTGCTGGTGCCATGGGTACTTCCTGTCTCCGCCAGCTCCTCCATCAACTGTGAAGTGCCCTCACAACTGTGCCCTGGGACACTAGCCGATGATCTAATTCCCACCGAGGTGCTGGTATCTGCGCTGGTGCCTGCCTGGCAGAGATGGTGATGCTGGGGGGTCGTAGACTTCAGGGCCCTCAGGTGTGAGAGGGCACCCCTGTGCCTCCTCCTCCCGGCCTTGCTCCAATGATGCTGAAAGGAAGAACATGGGCATTGATTAGTTAATGCAGAGACAATGTCAATGTGCATCCCTGTCCCCTGGATCGTTATGCGCTCATCCTTCCATAAGCAATGGTGAAGCCATGTTGCAAACTTCAATCACTGAGCATTCAGCAGTGTCATGGCTGCTGGGAGAACAATGGTGACCTTGGTGCTGGGCTAACATACCTTCCCATGGCACCTAAGCCTCACCGACACCGGTGGACCTGGGCGCATGGTGCCACCCCGGATCGAGGGCCTCCTGCTCAAATCTGCTGACGATGGCCAACTGGGCTGGCCCTCCGCCAGTCCTCACCCACTCGGTGGCATTATGAGCATTCTTCTCCTGAAAAGGAGAAAAGAGCATTGATTAGTGCTACTTGTACCTGGAATCTCTTTGCTGCCATCCTACCCCAAACAGAGTGGGACATTACAGGGCTCCAGTGCCTCCTCACCCCACAGCTGCCGCACACTCACACAAAGATGCCAGGCCTGTTCCCCGCACCCCCCCGCCACCCCCCCTTGTCCAAATGCTGCCTACATCACATTTGGCAACACATGGTCTAACCTTGCAAAGCAAGGAGGCGCAAGCACGTGGAATGCAAAGGGCAGCAGACGGATCGGTGCCCCACCACCTGGAAGCTCCCCTCCCAGCATGTCAGCACCCTGGCTTTGACATGTTTTGCAGTTCCAGCACTGCACCTAGGTGTAGATCCTCTAGGCTGCCCCCAAAACAGTAACGTGGGTTTCACTGTACCACATGCTGTGGGGGCAGAACCCATCTCATCTACACCCTCTCAGGGTGACCTCGGCATGGCTAATATCTGTTGGCCCGCCCAGCAAGGGAGACATGCCGTCAATGATTCAATGCTGTCACTACTCAGGGTTGGGGGGGGTTGGTGGGGGGGAGGCAGGGGGCGGGGGGGTGCTGGGGGAAAAGTCTACCTGCTAGGTTAAGTGACCAATGTCAACATGGTACTCACCCTTCCCGAGCACAAGAGGTCGTTGAAACGCTTGCGGCACTGGACCCACGTATGTCCCACCACATCATGGGAGCTGACTATGTCTGCCACCTCCTCCCAGGCATGTTTGGTCTTGTGGGGGGGGCCTCCTCCTCCTGTCCCTGGGAATGAGGACCTCCTGCCACACTGCCACCTCCTCCAGGAGGGCAGCAAAGCAATCGTCTGAAAAGTGAGGGGCACAGTGCCCCCCTGCCCTACCCTCCTGCCTGGCCTGCTCACCAGCAGCGCTCAGGAGACCCCTTCTGCTGGCCATGTTTGACAGCCTTTGCAAGGCTGCAGGAGCTCTTTTTAAACAGGCCCCCGGGTCACCATCGGACCAAGTGATTATTGCAGTCCCGCTACCACCTGCCTTCTCCCGCTGCCCTCGGGAGCCGCGTTTCACGCTGGGCGAGCCTTAATTGGCTCGCCCGCATAAAATGGCGGCGCAGACCCAATTGCGGGCAGCGATTAGGTCTGCACCCACCAGCACCCACACCCGCCCGGCCCACCCGAAAGGGGGAAAATTCTCCCCAATGGGTCAGTCAGCAAGTTCAGAGAGAATAGATGTGGACCTTTCATCATCAAATCTCATGCCTGTTTTGTGACGAGTGTATTCTCAGGTCTGAAGCTGGTCTCCGTTAATTATTATAAAATATAACTTCTCCTATGAATGCTCTGTCACCTTCATCCCATCCCACAACAAGTTGCATTTATATAGTACATTTAACTGTCCCACTTATATCACCTCTGATTTTGTTACCCTTCATGGAATGGCATCTCTCAGCTCATTGATTTCAAAATCCTCATCCTCTTTTACAAGTTGCCTCACAGCCCTGCCCTTTCCCACCACCCTTCAGCTCTGTGTTCCAGCAACACTCACCAATCTTCCATCTCCGTCCTTCTTTCCCCACTCTTCCCTGTAAATATGGTGATACAGCCTTGAGCTGTTTTGTTCCCACACTCTCGAATGCTCCCCCTATAAACTTGTCAGCCTTGCTCCTTCTCCACTCCTTCAGACAGAACCTCTTTTATTGATCCTGCCTCCTCCCATTTCCCCCAGCCCTCTCTCAACTCCTGTTCTCAGCTACCATTGTCTACCCTCCCTCCCCCGACCTGCCTCCCATTTTATGGGGAGCAGTGGAGATTATGGACTGCGTCCACCACCACCTCCACCCCACCCCCGCCTGCCTTTGGGCCTATTGAGGCCCTTAAGGTATCCCAGCAACTTTAACTGAATGGGCTGGTGTCAGGCAAGGGGAGTAGCTCCATTGGGGCAGCCTTGTATATATTGGAGGCGCCCCAACCAAGGTCATACCCTACCTTTAATCAACCCGCCTCCTCCCCCACCCCATGACCGGCCTTTCAAACCTGGCCCCTCAACCCTCTCACTCCCCTCGTTGAAGCTTGCCAGCCAGGTCCCATTGATAGCCCAGATATACCTCCAGTGCGACGTCCATTCGCTCTTCTTCTTCCGCGGCTGGCTGTAGTCCCAGCAGTGGCCACCGTTCAAACCTGGCGCTGTTGGGACTACAGAGCCATCCAATTTGCCAGCAGCTCTCTAAGGCAGGACTTCCTCCCCAGATGGGGGTGGAGTCTTCCCTCAGCCAATTAGCGGCCTACTGAATGTTAAATGGCTGCAAGGCAGCCAGTTTCGGCGGGGATGCATTCCCCACAGACTCTTCAGTTGGTGGGGCAGGAAACCCTGGCAGCCAAGAAATCCTGCACATCGAAAATTTATGGCACAGAAAGAGGCCATTTGGCCCATTGTGCCTGTGCTGCCTGAGAAATAGAAAGTAAACGGAATTGACATAAATAACTCTGCTCTGCAGGGACAGAAACGATGGGCTGAAGTTTTTACAATTCTGCGATCTTTATCAAAGGCTTTTGTGAAGGGTCCAGCCACACTGTTGGGAGTAGGAGTCATTCTTTCTTTTCAGTGTTAGCTGCACCGAATCTGACCTAAGACTGGTGCTGACACTGATGGACAAGTTCAATACGCCAGCCTGCCGATGCCATTCATCTTTTGGTCATACCTGAGCTCTTGAAAGGAATCTCCAAATCGCCTCATTCTTCTCATCATTAACAGCCCCGCTTCTCACCACCACAGCATGAGCTGGCACTTTTGCCCAATAACATTCCTTGTATTTTTCAATTGGCTTCCTGGTACCATCTAGGCACAGGAGCTCATAATTTTTTCTCTCAGCGGCTGGGAACAAGAATGCAGAAAGATAAATTATCAGGCAGGTTTGTGCGTTACACCCAACCCCTTGTTCCAGTCACAACACAGGAAATACGAGTTCTGTATCAGAGTTGGGTAAATATAGTAACCCAATACACTAACACAGTCACAGGCACAACACACTGACACAGTCATAGAACCAACACACTGACACAGCCAGAGCCAAGACACTAACAGTCACAGAGCCAACCCATTAACAGTCATAGACCCAGTCGCAGAAACAACACACTGACACAGTTATAGACAAAACACACTGACACATTCAGAGAAGCAATGCATCAACACATTGACAGTCACAGAGCCAACACACTGATGCAGTCACAGACCCAGTCACAGAAATAACACAATGACACAGTCAGAGTCAACACACTGACACAGTTACAGGCCCAACACACTGATAGAGTTACAGATCCAGCACACTTACACAGTCACAGAACCAACGCAATGACAGTCACAGGCCCAAAGCAACCTGTACAAGGATAGAATCGGCCTTCAGGAGACAAAGCAGCATGTGGACCTCTGTTAAAGTGGGGAGCAGTGGGTGAATGGAGTCCCCTACTTCCATGACCCATTTCACTATCATCCCTCTCATGGGCCAACCACACTTCACTGCCACCAGAGCTGGAGAACACTTTGGTGCAGATCAGTGTGTCCTGTAAGACAAATGTCTGTCAAGCTATTTAAGATGGCATACATTTTGGGATCCAAAGTCTGTATGGCTATGGTCAAAGCTTCCTACATACCTCCCCCACTCACCTCCCCTTCCAACTCAGTGACCAGTCTTTGTTTGGCCACCAGCTGTAAAGCACTCTTTTCCCGAGAGAAGAGCTCTAAATATGTGTTGTACAGACTCGCCTACCTGGCACTGTGGTATGTTTCACAAAGGCCACTTCTCCAGCACCATCCTTCAAACATCTAGAAAGATATAACCACACCAACCAGTTTACCATTAAGAGCCAGTCCCATCTCTAATCCAGAGTACTACAGAAGCTGTGTATTGTAAATCATTTGTATAATTGTTTAGCAGGTTTGGGGGACATGGAAAACATGCAGTCAAGAGATGTTCTTGTGCTATTTGTTATAAATAGAGTCATAGAATTATTCCAGCACAGAAGGAGGCCATTTGGACCATTTGTAGAGCAGTCCAGTCAGTTCCAGTTCTCTGCTCTGTCCCTGAAGCCATGTAAGTTTATTTCCCTCAAGTGTCCATCCAATTTCTTTCTGAAATTCCTTTCTGGCTCCTGGTAGACAATGAGTTCCAGGAGTTCTTCTTCACATTCCCTCTGCATCTCTTGCCCAAAACCTTAAATCTGTGTCCTGCATTCCTTGTACGATCAGCTAATGGCAAAGATTTTCTCTGTCCGTCTTATCTAAATGTTATTATCTTGTTCACCTCTACCAAATCCCGTTCAATCTCCTTTCCACCAAGGAGAACAACCCCAGCTTCCCTGACCTAATTTTGGGCTGAATAATTTGGGGCACAGATGGTACACCGCCACCCCCAAGAAACCACAGGCAGAATTTTTCACTCGACATGCGGGCGCGCGCCCAACATGCTCGAGTGTAAAATAGCATGCGATGATGTCGGGTGAACGTCCTGATGTCATCATTCACTTGCACAATATTTCAGTTGGCGGGCACATGCAAGAGTCGACAGTGTGCCCGCCGACAATTAAGAGGCCTATTAAGGCCATTAAAGTAGCAATTGACGGTGATTTTACGCTGCCCGTCCAACGTTACAGTTGGCGGGCGGGCAAATCAACCAGGCAGCCTTTGCCTTTTTGAGGAAACCTCATCCAAAGGCGGCATGAAGTTTCTGAAGTTAATTGAAACAAGGTAAAAATGTTTGGACAGAGTTTTCATCAGGTATGTATTCCGGTGACTGATTCTGGCGCATTGCCATTTTTTCTGGATTTTATATTCTGTTTTTATAGATTTTAAATTTTTCACCTCCCTGAGGGAGCTCTCTGCCTTCAGGGAGCTTTCCTTCCGCATTCCTTCATGCCCACACTGACTTCAGACCTCACCCTCCTCCTGGCCCCACTCCAGCAGCGCTGAGCCTTTCAGCACACCTTTCACGCTGTTAATTCACCAACCAGCGTGAATTCATGGTCAGGGGGCTGACCGTGGTTGGGGATCTGTGTCCCCGGCAGCTCCCAGGCCCGCTGATCATGGACACCCGCCGAACTCAAAATCCCTGGAGCCATTCTGGTAAATCTCTTCTGCACCCTCTCAAGGACTTTCACATCCTTCCTAAAGTGGAAGTCCCACCCCCTGGAGCTGCCAGCCAATCCGATTGGCCAGCAGCTCTATCAGTCCTGGCAGCGCCAGGGAAGCATCAGTGGACACTGCCAGGACAGCTGGTGAAGAGGGGACCCCAAGGCTTTGGACCCCCATTGTAGGTCTGGCGTCTTGGGCTGGGAGGCTTTGGGTAGGTAGGGAGAGAGGCAGTGGTGAGGTGGGAGGGGAAGGTTTAAGGGAGGGAGTGGGTAGGAAGGAAGTGGGGGTGGTTTAACCTAAGGGACGGCTGCCCACCACCCTTCCCCCTCCCCCAATCGGCATAGAGCAGCCCCTGAAGATTGACCCCCACCCCTTCCTTCTCACCCTTTAACAACTTGAGGTAAAAAATTAAGCTTCTCACTCCTGCCCTGCTGCCCATGCCAAACATTTTAATGGGTGTGAGCTTGAGGTTGGGTGGGAAGGTGATGCCCAGCACCCCCCACACCACAGGAAATACACACAAAAATCCCTGATCTCTGGAGCCATTCTGGTAAATCTCTTCTGCACCCTCTCAAGGACTTTCACATCCTTCCTAAAGTGTAATAGTGTAGTGACCAGACCTGGACGCACTGCTCTGGTTGTGACCTAATCAAAGCTTAAAAATGTTCAGCACAACTTTCTTGCTTTTGTCTCCAAAACATAAATTTATAAATTCCATTAAATATGCTAGATTGAATTATGGAGAAATGGCAAAATATAACAATAAAACCCCATAACATTGCCAAACCCCCCACTGTACAATGAATAATTTGCCCATGTTGCACCACAGCAGACCCTCCATTGTACCTTAAACAACTTTCACCAAAACTGTTGGCAAACAACACCCCCACCCCACTGTCCTCACACTGGCTGCCAAATCAGGTGCAACACGGATTAAGTGCAGGGTAAAGCTCCCTCCGCAGCCTTCCAACAAGTACTCCCAGGTCAGCTCAGCAACAACTGGCATTTAAGAAGCATGATTCATGTAGAAAAATGTACCAAGGCATTTCACCGATTGCCAAGGGGAAAAATGGATTCTGAGCCAAAGAGGGAGAGATTGTGGGGTTGGTAGGAAGGGTGGTTGGGTAGGGGGTGTGGTACGGTGGGTGGGGTGGGGGGCTGGTTGGGTAGTGGGTGTAGTGTGGTGGGTGGAGAGGGATCTGGTTGCATATGGAGTGACGTGTGGTGGGTGGGGAAGGGGGCTGGTTGCATAGGGTGTGTGTTGTGGTGGGTGGGGTGGGGGGCTGGTTGTATAGGGGGTTGTTGTGGTGGGTGGCGAGGGGGAATGGTTGGGAAGGGGGTGTGGTGTGGTGGAAGGGGAGGGGGGCTGGTTGGATAAGGGTTGTGTTGTGGTGGGTGGGGTGGGGAGCTGGTTGGATAGGGGGGTGTGTTGTGGTGGGAGGGAGGGGGGCTAGTTGGATAGAGGGTGTGTTGTGGTGGGTGGGGAGGGGGGCTGGTTTGATAGGGTGTGTGTTGTGGTGGGTGGGGAGGGGGGCTGATTGGATAGGGGTTGTGTTGTGTTGGGTGGGGAGGGGGGCTGGTTGGAAAGGGTGTGTGTTGTGTTGGGCAGGGAGGGGGGCTGGTTGGGTAGGGGGTGTGGTGTAGTGGGAGGGGAGGGGGGCTGGTTGGATAGAATTTGCATTGTGTTGAGTGGTGAGGGGGGCTGGTTGGGTAGGGGGTGTGGTGTGGTGGGTGGGAAGGGGCGCTGGTTGGGTAGGGAGTGTGGTTTGGTGGGTGGGGAGGGGTGCTTGTTGGATGGGAGGTGGTGTGGTGTTGGCCAAAAGCTTTATCAAAGAAATAGCTTTTAACTCATTCTTAAAGCAGATGGGAGAGATCGTGAGAGATGAATGGTCTTAGGGGACAATTCCAGAGTGGGATCTGTGCAGCTAAGGGTGAAGGTGGGGATTACGTGAATGTGCCAGAAGACAAAGAGCTAAAACACTAGAACATTTGGGGCATGAGGCGTTGATTGTAGGGCTCGGTAGCACCACTAATGACTAGGCTGGCAGAGTCCTGAAAGGCATTTCTGTCAGATAAGGCCTGTGGCAGGTGCTGAGAGAACCGACGAGAAAGAAAATTCTACTTGACCTGGTCCTCATCAATCTATCTGCTTCAGATCATTTGTCCATGGCAGTATAGATAGCAGTGGCCACCACCAGTCCTTGTGAAGATGACATCCCATCTCTACATTGAGCATGCCCTCCATCATGCTGAGTGACGCTATCACCATGTTCAATGGGATAGATTCAGATCTAACAGCTAAAAACTGGACACCTATGAAGTGCTGTGGGCCACCAGTAGCAGCAGAATTGTTTTCAGCCACAATCTGTAACCTTATGGCCCAACCATTCCCTCAGTCTACCAGTACAGGAGATTGTGCTAAAAGCAACATTAGGCATACTTAAAAATGAGGTGCCAAGCTGTTGAAGACCACATGCATGCTAAGTAGCGAAAGCAGCATATTATAAATAATTAGGATGAGCAATAAATAATGAGCCTGCTAGCAACACCAATCGTTTTAAGAATGAATCAAAAAAGGAACTTCCAAACAGAGCTAGCAAAATAATGCAAAGAAACAGAAATTCTGGCTGACCTGTTCTGCCATTGCCCTAGTGGCTTCGGGCTTAGCATCAGTAGACTGTTGATGGATTAGTGATCCCTTTCACTAATGCCTTGTGGGAATGAGTTCAAACCCCACCAAGGCAGCTTGGGGGACTTTAAATTCAATTTAAAGCTGGAATGCAAAGCTAGTTAGAGTAATGTCAATAGTGAAACTCATGGGCTGTCATCCACAGTGGAAGTGGTATGCTATATTTTGTACTAGGGCAGTTTAAGAGTCAACCAGATTGCTGTGGGTCTACTGTCATGTGTTGGCCTGCCTGGAGAATGATGGCAAATAGTGAACCAGATAGGCTTTTGCAAAAATCTAATCATTTTACAATCATTATGCCCTGTCATTTAATTTTCTGCCCCACTTTCCCTTTCAGTCCTTAGCTTCCTATGCAATCCCAATGGAAGCTCGAGGAATAATACCTCATCTTTCAATTAGGCACTTTACAGCCTTCGGACTCAACATCAAGTTAAACAATTTCATTTCATAACTTTTACCCTCAATTCTTCGGATAGCAGCTGTTAGTAACGAATCTGCTGTTTCCTGTTTACACCTCCTTGAAACTATCCATTATTTCTTGTCGCATTACAACCACGTCCACCACCCCCCCAACCCCACTTTGCCTTGTCCTATCATCTCTTTGCCATTTAATCAACTCTGCAACTCTGCCCTTCACCCTATCACAGATCTTCCCTTGTGGTCATCCCTCACCCCCATTCCTCGCCCTTGTACCTGTTGTATCTCTAACGTTTTTCAGTTATGATGAAAGTCCATTGACCAGAAATGTTAACCATGTTTCTTGCTCCACAGATGCTGCCTGACCTACAGAATATTTTGTGTTCTTTGTTTTTATTTTCGATTTCCAGCATCCACGATATTTTGCTTTTATATGTTTTACTTAAGAGGTTTCCAATACCTAGCAATTTTAAAAGAGATTTGAATTTGTTTCAACTAAGCTAACCCAATAACCAGGGGAATGGAACTTGCTGTATTGAAATGTCTGATGAATCCTGTCTTGTGAAACGAGGAATACATACTGAAATGCTCCTGAATAATCGTAGTAGGGCTCAACGTGTGATCGCTTGCAGTGATCCCCATCTGTTCCTTTACACAGTGCACACAGATTAGGGAAGGCCGGGCTGGCACCTGGGACACAGCTGGAAGAGAAGAAATTTTCCACAACTGGGGACAAAATGGAAGCAAACATGCAAGTGAGATTTTGGACTTCATGCATAGCTGAGCAAAATATCAAACGGAAATTGGACGAAACTCCAGCTTTCCATGTCTGTAATTCTGGTAGCTTTATAATTGCTCTAACTTATTAACTGCATATTGCAAATGGGAACTTAACCATTACTTCCAGGGTTTTTACGCATCTAGTCTTGCTAAGTCTATTCCACTTATCATGTACATGTGGCATATCTTATCTCGCTTTTATGTTCATCAGAATTAAATGAAATCTATCTTCCAACCAGTTGCACAAGCGACCTGAATCCCTCCACAGATTAAACTAATTGCATCTTTGATCTTGACTGTTCTCAATTTTAAGAAAGTTTTTGACAAAAGAAAAACGGCAGCTTTTTACCTTTTTCAACAGGGGTCACTCCATCCCAAGATGTTAGGTTATGTTTCAGAATGGTTCCTATCGGGATGATCCAGCCAGCAGATTTACCTAGGCCAGTGTGGCAGGACTTTTTGCCCTTCAGCTGTTTGAACCCGAAGTCACTCCCTTGCTTTACCACTGCTACAGCATAGTAGCAAGAGCCCCCTGTAATATGCAATGCACGATCAGTCATATCAGGACCACTGTTCAAACCTGTACAATACTTATGATTTTGTAAATGCAGTGCTAGTGATGGATTGAGGTGTTTGTGGAAACTTTGAATAAAGCTCTGGAAATAAATTTGACGTGATAATACTGCTCCTGTCTTAAAATATGGTAAACAAGGAATTGATAATAAATTATTGAGATTGAAGTAGAGAGGGGTCATGTAAAGATTATTGAGATTACTGTAGAAAGCAATACTGTTCAAGATATTGAGGTGTAGAAGGAGACGTCAATCACAGATTAAGTATAGAAAACAACCAGCTGTTGAGGATTTTAGGGGATAAGGGCTATGAGAGACTTTTGTGTTAGTATGTTTTGTATACAGCTGCTTTAGTGGGCCCATTAGCCGCACAAAAGCTAAGTGATTTAACATTTAGTGTATGCATGGTTAATGTGATCTCTTGGACTGGTTTTGATTGCCTGAAGGGGCTGGAGAGGAATTTTCCAGATTTTGTTTTCCTTCATTGGTTCTGGGATCTTTCCTGTCCCAGAGATTTCACGATAGCTGGAGAATAGGAAGTGTCTCATTATGATACTCTAACCATCATGAGCACAGGCAGGCCTGACAGGCAAACCAGTCTTTTCTTGCCATTATTTGTGTATGTTTGCATGTGTCCTACATCCAGTTAGTGGTTTGTTCATCAATTTGGAAAATCTTCCTGCATAGCTGTATTTTGAAATCCTACCTGCCAACATTATAATGAGCGACACAGGTGTCCTTATTTTATGCAAGAAATGGAACTCAAGTACAGACCCATTCCTCAAAGAGAAAGCCTCAAAGAAAGAGGCTGTCAAATCGAAATCCTACACTTTGCAAGGCACTATTGAAGCTCTTAAAATGGCCCCAGCCAAAAATCCAGCAGCTGGCTTCAGGCTGAGAGAGTCTATGTTGGAGCAATGTACTGATCGCTGTCCTAAGGACAAGGGCATATTTTTGGAAGATGTATGGAAATTTTGGTTTTGTAGGAAGAGTGTGTCTACCTTACACAGACACATCAATGACAGTTCTCAACAAAGAGGGTAATTAGTGGGAAGGGCAGAATGCACTTAGTTTACAATCAGGAAAGTGCTGGAACATTCTAACAGCATTTCTAGACAGTGGATTTCACATTTCCACATCACAATTGTTATACACCAAATGATGGACGTGCCAGAAGTCCTGAATTGGAACTTTTATTTTTCACAAACAAAACCTTTGTCTTGCAATATCACAATGTCTCGTGTAACCAGGTGGTGGCATGGGTTGAGTTCTACTTGTGCAATATTTAAGACAGATTTGACTAGCAGACTTACCATATAGAAGAGTGGTGGGTGCTACTCAGCAACTGCAGCTTTCAGCTCTGTTATGTGTAAAGTGCAAGCACCACATTGCTTTTATTTAGAACAGTTTGTTAGCATTTCGGGAGCGATTACCTGTAGTATTCTCAGCTGCAATCGGTTTCAGACGTGGTTGGGGCAAGAGACCTCCCTTGTATATATCTCCACCATCCACAGCTATGGCATCTGCTTCTCCACGCTGAGAATGAGAAATATGTATATTATTAATAGAAAGCAGGCCCCTTCTTTTCAAGTAATGCTGTGACTGAGCACATCACCTGTACTTCCCTCTAATTGTATTCCCCCTTTCTTCAAATCCTGAATGAGTTAGGAACATAGAAATATTAAGAGCAGGAGGAAGCCATTCAGCCCCTTAAGCCTGATCCACCATTCTATTGGATCAGTGGTTCTCAAATCTTTTTGTCCGCAGACCTCTTGGGAAAACAAAAGACCCTGTGAACCCTACAGGCCCAACTCAACAAGCTTTTGTTTCCCATCAGAGTTAATGGGAAGAATGGCTGTGCTTTTGATAATACACCAATGAGTTGATGTCTGGTTCAAGCTGGAGAGCTTCAGGCTCATGTTGGGCTCCATGTTCAGCCAGTTCTTCTTTGTTTTCAGCACCACCAAGTATTGAAAATCTGCATTTGTATGTTGTAACGGTAATAGGAATCTTGCTTATAAATCTATATTGTTGTACCTCGCGCTTATGACAAATTCTTCTGCGCATGAAGCAACCAGTCTGCCATGTGACATCACGTGATTGGTGGGAATGAGGTTTCTGGCCTGCTATCTCGTATGGCCTTCTTAATGGCTTTGAACAACAGTGACTTGCATTTTGGACCAGGCTGTGGATCACCTGGAGGACTCTCATGGACCACACTTTGAGAACCATTGTATTAGATCATAGTTGATCAGTATCTCAACTGCATGAGCCACCATTCTTTCATACCCCTCGATACCCTTGCCTAACAAAAATCCATCTCAGTCTTGAATGCAACAATTGACCCAACATCCATGGGCTTTTAGAGGAGAGAGTTTCTATTATCCTCAGAGTGAAAGTGTGCCTTCTGAATGCCTGCCTGAATTGTCTAGCTTTATGTTTAGATTATGTACTGTTGTAGCTCCAATCTAACACATTAGTACAGGCCTTTCAATAATTACTACTTTATAAACACAAGCACTTCAACTTCAAAAATAAGTAGATTGGGAATGGGTAAACTTTTTAAAATCTCAAACCCAATGCCTATCTGTTCATTTCCAGTTTTAACGGAGGTGGGACATTGGGAACCTTTATTCTAGTAGGCAGAATGACCATTTAAATACTTTAGTGAAATTGCTTGCCTCATATTTAACCAGGTTTGACCCTGGTCAACTGGGTTTTCCAAGTCCTGGACAACCCAACAGCTAAAGGGAGGTGCAGAAAAGGTAAGTGCCTTTACAGCACTGCTTGCAGGGATATCTACTGACCTAACACATGGAGTAACTGGGCCATCTTGGAATACTGTGAACAGTTCTGGTCACCATATTATAAATAGTGTATAGAGGCACTGCAAAAAGTGCAAGAAAGATTTTTTTTATTAATTTGTGGGATGTTGGCGTCACTGGCTAGGCTAGCATTTATTGCCCATCTCTAAGTGCCCCTGTGAAGATGATGGTGAGCTGCCTTCTTGAACCGCTGCAGTCCATGTGGTACACCCACAGTGCTGTTAGGGAGGGAGTTCCAGGATTTTGACCCAGTGACAGTGAAGGAATGGCAATATATCCAAATCAGGGTGGTGAGTGGCTTGGAGGGGAACTTCCAGGTGGTGGCTTTCCCATGTGTCTGCTGCCCTTGTCCTTCTAGATGGTAGTGTTCGTGGATTTGGAAGGTGCTTCCTAAGGGGCCTTGGTGAGATTTTGAAGTGCATTTTGTAGATGGTGCACATTGCTGCCAGTGATCGTCAGCAGTGGAGGGAGTGAATTTTTGTGGATGGGATGCCAATCAAGTGGGCAACTTTGTCCTGGATGGCATCAAGCTTCTTGAGTGTTGTTGGAGCTGTATCCATCCAGGCAAGTGGAGAGTATTCCATCACACACCTGATTGTGCCTTGCAGTGGACAAACTTTGGGGAGTCAGAAGGTGAGTTACTCTCCACAGGATTCCTGGCCTCTGAACTGCTCTTGTAGCCACAGTATTTATTTGGCTAGTCCAGTTCAGTTTCTGGTTAGTGGTAGCCCTCAGGGTGTTGATAGTGGGGAATTCAGGATGGTAATGCCATTGAACGTCAAGGCTAGGTTCTCTCTTGTAGGAGATGGTCATTGCCTGGCACTTGTGTGGTGCGAATGTTACTTGCCACTTGTCAGCCTAAGCCTGCATATTGCCCAGGTCTTACTACATTTGTACATGGACTGCTTCAGTAGCTGATGAGTCATGAATGGTGCTGAACATTGTCAATCATCAGCAAAAATCTCCACTTCTGACCTTATGAAGGAAGGTCATTGATGAAGCAGCTGAAGGTGGTTGGGCCTAGGACACTACCCTGATGAACTCCTGCAGTGATGTCCCGGAACTGAGATGATTGAGCTTCAACAACCATTAACCATTTTTCTTTGTGCTAGATATGACTCCAACCAGTGGAGAGTTTTCCCCCCGATTCCCATTGACTCCAATTTTGCTAGGGCTCCTTGATGGCACACTCAGTCAATGCTGCCTTGATGTCAAGGGCAGTCACTCTCACCTCACCTCAAGAATTCAGCTCTTACGTTTGAACCAAGGCTGTAATGAGGTCAGAAGCTGAATGACCCTGGCAGGACCTAAACTGGGCATCAGTGAGCAAGTGCTGCTTGATAGCACTGTTGGTGACTCCTTTCACTACTGATGAGTGAGAGTAGACTGATGGGAAGGTAATTGGCCAGGTTGGATTTGTTCTGCTTTTTGTGTACAGGATATACCTGGGCAATTTTCCACATAGCCTGGTAGATGTCAGTGTTGTAGCTGTAGTGAAACAGCTTGGCTAGGGGCACAGCAAGTTCTGGAGCACAAGTCTATGGTACTATTGCTTGAATATTGTCAAAGGTTCTAAAGGATGATACCAGAACTGTGAGGTTATATCTATCAATAAAAGATTAAAAGGCTGGGTCTTCTTTCTCTTGAAAAGAGATGGCTGAAGGGTGACATAATAGAGCTCTTTAAATTTGTGTAAGGGTCTGATAGAGTAGACACAATGACAGTTTTTCTACTTGTGGGGAAGAGCAAAGCTAGAGGCCATCAATATAAATTAGCCACCAGGAAATGAAATAGGGAATTCAAAAGGTGTTTTTTTAACCAGATAGTGACGAGAATGTGGAACATGCTACCAAAGGGAGCAGTTGAAACAAATGGTGTAGATATATTTAAGGGAAGCTAGGTAAGAATATGAGGGAAAAGGGAATAGAAGGTTAAGCAGATAGAGTTAGATAAGGAATGGGAGGACATTCAAGTGGAACATAAACAGTGGAATGTAAAAGAATTAGAGCGGATCTCATTGAAGCATTCAAGATTGTGAAGGGGCTTGACAGGTAGGTACTGAGAGGTTGTTTCTCCCAGCTCAGGAATTTAAACACAGGTGCACAGTTTCAGGATAAGGGGCCAATCATTTAGGACTGAGATGAAGAGAAATTTTTCACTCAGTGGTTGTGAATCTTTGTAATTCTCTGCTCTGAATATATTTAAGGCTGAAAAAGACAGACCTTTGGTCTCTCAAGGAAACAAGAGATATGACAGCAGATAGGAAAGTGGAGCTGAAGCCTAAGGTCAGCTTGGATCATATTGAGTGATGGAGCAGGTTTGACTGGCCGTATGGTCTACTGCTGCTTCTATCTCTCATGTTCTTATGCTCCTGTGGTATGGACTGGTTAAGCAAATTGGTCTATTTCCGTGCCATATATTCTATGTAATCTCATGCCTTAGAGGCAGACAATGAAACACGGCAACTATTCACTCTGTCCTCCTACTGGGAAGCAATTAGAAGAAACAGAGGGTTAAGGAATAAAAGCTAAGCCTTACACTGCCAGCAAAGCAAGTGCATTGAATGCACAGGCACCACATGCTGCTCGGTGAAGTCAAATTTGGGTTGTGATTCTGCAAAGTAATAGTTCATTTAGGATGGGCAGAATAAATTGTGAGAAAGCGACGTGAAATTCATGGGTATGGATGTAGGGGCAGCATCCATTTCCTGTGGAGAGGCATTATCAACTGAAGAGAGTGCACAGCTTTCATCAGTTCCCAGGCTTATCATGAGAGTAAAATGCCACAACCACATGTACATGTGGACATGTGTCTTCATCATATCATTGCCTTATGGTATCTAACCACAGAAACGTCAGAATGTGAATCAGTGGCCATTATCCGCCATTATGTCATTAAGAACATTGAGTCCACTTTTCTGTCTTCACCTCCACCCACCACCACCCCAACCTGTTCTAACAAGCTACAGCATTTCAAGAGCTGCTGTCTCACTCAAATTTACAATTCCTAGTCAAGTATGCAGAGCAAGAGGGAGACAAAGGAAGAAATACATTGACAGCTTAAGAAGCAGAACAGGTATAGATTTGAGAACAACACCAAGATGTTGGTTGCGATCAAGGACTGTGAAAGTTGGAGAGCCATGATCATTAACGGTGTAAAACATGGCACCTGAAGAAGAAAAAGTCAAATATGTACTAGGACATGCTCTCTGAACAAGCTTTGCCAGTAGCAGTAACCCCATTCCTACTAGAGGGAGGGTCTACCAGGGTGACTGCACGTTGTCCATTAGGCATGGGCAGCCATAAATTTGCTTAATTGTAACATTGGAGATACTTCAATTGGCTTGGATACATCGGCTTTAGATAAGCCTGGCAACCCTGTAACAAAATGATTAGATCACAATCTTAAACCCAAGTGTTTAACGTAAAGCCCTACCTTGATAGCAGTCAGACAGGTTTCATCGGTGTCCTTCATTATACATTGGAATTCGAAGGGCTCATCAATCGTTGCATTTCTCAAATCATTGCATTTTAATAATTCTACATTGGAGGTTGTACACCATTTGATGTTTGGGATATTGGCAAATGAAAAGGCTAGATAAAACAAACATCAGACAGCAATTATATAGTAGAGAGAAATAGAACTGGAGCTATACAAGAGACCAAAAGAGAAAGAGATAGAGGGTACAGCAATTGTACAGAGCTAAGAGCTTAGTGGTTATATGGAAAGAACACAATGCTTATTGTTTTATTCATTCATGGAAGGTGGGCATCACTGGCTAGGTCAACAATTATAGTCCATTCCTAATTGCCCTTTTTCAGAGGGAATTTAAGAGTCAACCACAATGCTGTGGATCTGGAGTCACCTATAAGCCAGACCAGGTAAGAACATCAGATTTCCTTCCCTAAAGGATATTAGTGAACCAGATGGGTCCAGACAACAATCATTTCATGGTTATCAGACTTTTAATTCCAGATTTTTATTGAATTCAAATTCTACCATCTGCTGTGGAAGGACTCAAACCTGGATCCCCAGAGCATTACCCTGGGTCTCTGGATTACTACACCAGCAACAATATCACTACGCCATCACCTCCTCCTGGAGGAGGATAAGCCTCATTGTGTATGAGATAGAACATTGATTGTAAAGGGGAAAAGTGAAGGTGGTTGTTAAATAAGAGAGAGAAAATGAAGAAAACATAGCAATTATACTAGAATGTGACAGAACAATTAATCAGGAGATAGAAAGAGTGATAGAATGTGACAGAGCAATTAATCAGGAGATAGAAAGAGCTATAGAATCAAGTCTATGCAACAGATGGATACTTAACAACTTTGTATGATATTCTATTACTATTTTAATAGAAGCATCAAACTGTTAACACCAGATAGAGGATGTCTCATGAGTGTTGCCCGTTATTATCACCAAAAGCAATTGTTAACTTAAGTGTATCTCTCGCTCTCATTCTTTCTTCCTTTTACATGATTTATAACAGCATCAGTTTGAAATTAGCTCCTGGGTTTTCCAAACCCCTCATAAGAAACATAAGAAATAGGAACATGAGTAGACCACTCAGCCTGCTCCACCATTCAATAAGATCATGGCTGACCTGCTTCCCCACCCCCGTCGCCCTCTGTATTGATTGGAATGCATTGTTAACAAAGAAAGATTTACATTTCTATAGCATCTTTCACAACTTCCAAAGCACTTGACAGCCAGAGAAGTACTTTTGAACTATAGTTGCTGTTGTAATGTAGGAAATGTGGCAGCCAATTTGCGCACAGCAGGCTCTCACAAACAGTGACAAGATAATCCATTTTCATGACATTGGTTAAGGATGAATTTTGACAAGAATACCAGGGAAATCCATTTGCTTTCCTTTGAATAGTGTCAAAAGATCTATTATGTCCAGCTGAAAGGGTCTTGGTTTAATTGTTGTAAAAACCAGTAATGGATTTATCCTAAAACGTTGAAGCAGTGGCTTTTTTTTTATTTAGAGAACTGAAAGCTTAAGATAAATAATTATATCTGGCAGCGAATAACAAATTTTGAAAGATACATTTGGATAAATGCCTGCAAACAATTTTAATACTCACAAATAATTCCCGATAGTATAACAGTGTAGGGTAAAATCATCCTGCCAATCTGTGGACTGAAAGAACTGAGAACAGTTTCTGTCACCAACCAACTCTGCAGCAGGCTTGCGATAAAACTTTGGTGCTCCTTCCCTCCTTTATAAAGTCTAGAAATTAGGGAGTTGGCAGCATGAGATGTAAAACTGACCTTGACCTTTGTGGGTCAGATTTCACAGGTGCACTTACCGAAACACAGCCTCCTTGTGATGCTTTCAAATATACCTTTGTTTAAGCCGTAAGGAATGCAGAGGAGGAACAGGGTGTAGTTCCAGAGGGGCCAGGAGGGGGTTCCCATTAATTCTTGAAACTAGTCAGGTTAGTTGGTCAATAAATATAGCATTGATTGGGCAATCAGAGAAATTCCATTTGTGTTCACCTCCCCCCGCCCCACCCGCACCATTCACTATTTGTTTTCTACTCATGTTTTTCCCACTATTTCAACATTACCTTTTTTATTTTCTTGTCTCCTTTCCAAGCCTGTATTTTTGGTCCTTGTTTCTTTCTCTGATTTGCTCCTCTTGTGGGAGTGTTCGCTCACACTCGGGAAAGAATAAGCACCATTTATATTGGGAAGCCTAAAGCCATTGCCTTCAGCTCTCACAACAAAATCCCAGTTTCCAACTTGTCCAGCCACTGCCTCAAGCTGAGCCCAACCATTTGCGACCTTGGCTTTCAGTTCAATATAAAACTGGGATTCCAGCCTAACTCCGCTTTCTTCCACCTCCATAATATTGAGCTCCCACAATCCAATCTTGACTGAAACCCTCAGCAAATACCTTTGTCACCTCTAGACTTGAGTGCTTCAAATATCTGCAAAAGCACTCACTCTCTGCAAACCTCAACTCATTCAAAGATCAGCTGCCTGTGGACCATCCCGCACCAAGTCCTAATCACCCATCACCCCTGTCCTCATTACCCTACATTGGCTCCCAGTTGCCCAACAACTCAAATCTTCATTCTTGTGTTTTAAATCCCCCCACCACCCCACCCCCCCCCCCCCCCCCCAAAACTCTGTAAACTCCTACAACGCTGTTCCCAAACTTTCCATTTCTCTTCACCCTGGCCTTTTGGGCTTTTTTAAAAATTCATTGACAGGATGTGGGCTTCACTGGCTGGGCCAGAATTTATTGCCCATCCCTAGTTACCCTTGAGAAGGTGGCTGTGAGCTGCCTTCTTGAACCACTGCAGTCCATGTGGTGTAGGTACATCCACTGTGCTGTTAGAGAAGGAGTTCCAGGATTTTCCCCCTTCCTTTCAGCCTACTATAAGCAGCTGTACCCTCAGCCACTTACACCCTCCGCACATTTCCCTAAAGCCCTTTCCCTCTCCAGCTCCCCATTTTCCTTTAAGATCCTCAATGAAATCTACCTCCTCCATTCATCATTTGAACATCCCTCCTAATATCTCATTCATTGGCTCTGAGTACTTTTTCTCTTTACATCTTTGTGCCTTGGGTATTTATTTCTACATTAAAGGCACTATGTAAATGCAAGTTGTTCTTGTTTTGGAAAACTAAATGTTTCTGAGTTTGAAGCTTTGAGAGTCAACATTGACACCTGGAGACCAAGTCCAGGGTAAAGCTCCTTGTACATTGATCCATCAAGTACCCCCTGTTCAGATACTGTGTGGGTTAGATACAGAATTAGGAACAGGAGTAGGCCATTTGGCCCCTCAAACCAGAGTAAAGATATACGTACTCTGTAAGTTTTTCATCAGTGATAATTAGTTTTCATGCCACGCCTATGGACATAGGCTTCTTTTATACTGGAAGTGTAGCATTCATGCAAAATAAATTTATTTCACATCAACAGTGCTGTTATACTGTAAATAGAGCTAAGAGTACCCTGGGGTCAATGTTGTGCAGCCGGTCTCTCTGTTAATGGGACAGTAAAAATGGTGTCAAAGGCCTTATCACCCTGATGGCTCCTGCAATGCCTCTGGCACCATTTAAAACAGGCTGATCATCAGATGGTCAACCTTCTGCCTCAATCAGGCAATAATCCCTTTTAAAGTGGAAATGGAGGCCTACATGCCCTAAATAATACCCAATTTAACATTTTAGGTAGGAACTGCTGATAGCATGAGCAGTGCAGGCTCAATGGACAATGGAAGAAATTAGGTAAATCTTAACTTGTTATTGTCGGCTCCTCTGAGGCTTATGGAAATAATCTGTACTGCTTGCTGCCCCCGATCCTCCACCCTCCATGATTGCACAACTCTCTCCCCTTCTCCCACTCCAGCAATTTCCACTTCTATTGGCCTCTCTAAGTGACAAACTTAGCCGAGACAAGTTGGTGCTGCTCTAGGGTCTATAAGTGTTATACACAAACACACCTGCAAGGAAATATTTGGGACCATCCCAAGCTTATTTGCGATGTTGCCAACTCATGACATTATTAACCATGTGCTGTTTTTGTCCGACTGTTTTAATATCTGCCATCACAACAATAGAAAATGGGAGAGTTAATTGTGCTAAATCAACAAGCTGTTCACAAAATCCCAACCTTTGCAGATGGTGCATTCCATAATCATCTGGTAAAGTAATTACAGAAAGAGCTAAATTGGACCTAAGAGCAGCGTGGATAATGTTCCCACTCACCATCCCATCCAATGTCCCATCTAACAAGTGGTAACTGTCCACCTAAAGCTGTAACAAAAAAACAGCCACGCTCCTTGAATTCAAATCAGCAACTGAGCCTTGAGTTATCGGTCGGCAAGGAAGATTTTGCAGCCTTGAGCTTTCATCCAAGTGTCTTGTGTTGACAGAGAAAGGATGATTTCCACGAGCATAAAGCTTTCCCTATTAACTTAAACCTGTGCCCCTGCTAGTGTCAGCAATGGAACAGTGTGCTCAGGATTAGCAGTTACTCCTTTCTGGGATATCAAGCACTCCCCATCATGTTACATGCCACATTCTCCTAATAGTATTGAAAGACACAAAATTCCACTCAGTAAGACCGATGTGTACCAGCTAACAGATTCACAGCAACTGAAACTGAAACACAGCAAGATGGAATTATAATTCCTAAAATTTCAATTCCCGTGATCACCGTTTGGAAGTTCAGCAGGGCAGCACTTTCACCTACCTACTGGCCACTACAGGCGTTGTGGAATTGACTCATTTTAATATTGCAAGGCAGAATAAAAAAACATGAAGTTGGCAGCAGCTGCTGCACTGTGTGCCTACCCAACAGTAAGGCTGGCGAACACAGGAAATATGTCTCAAGGACACAGCTGCATGATTTTAAAACTTAACTGCAACTCAATGAATGATTTCCGAATATTGTATAATTTCAAAATGAAATTGGATGGGCACTTGAGGGAAATAAGCTTTCAGGGCTATGGAGATAGAGTGGGAGAATGGGATTGCTCTACATAGAATTGGCATGGATTTGATGGGCTGAATGGTCTGCTTCTGTGCCAAGGATTTTTAAAAGATACAAATCAGGATCTCTGTTAGGAGAACCATTGGATGGCAAGGCAGGAAATGCTGGAAACACTGAATTGATCAGGCAATTATACACCTGTACAACTCATTGGTTGCACCATAATGGGCTAAATTTGTGTCTTCACTACGTGGGCAGTAATCTGGTTTACCCACTAATATTTGTAGTCCGCCCAATGTTCAGTGGAATATAAATCAGGTGGGTTTTTTTTTAATTCATTCATGGCATGTGGGCATCATTGGCTAGGCCAGCATTTATTGCCCATCCCTAATTGCTCTTGAGAAGGTTGTGGTGAGAGCCTTCTTAAGCCGCTGCAGTCCACGTGGTGTAGGTACATCCACAGTGCTGTTAGGAAGGGAGTTCCAGGATTTTGACCAAGCGACAGTGAAGGTACAGCGATATATTTCCAATTCAGGATGGTGAGTGCATAAAATCCGTTCTGCTAGAATTACTGCCCAGGTGGAAATATAGTCCATTGTGTCCAGTTTGGGACACCTGTCTTACTTTACCGAGGAAATCAAGGCCATGGAGCAGGTTCAAGATAGATTCACTCTGATGGTAAGAGGATAACCAATAAAATAGCTATGAGCAGACACTAGAACAGCTGAACTCTTTCCATTAAAACAACAGTGATTAGGAAATGATTGAATTTAAATGTCCAAAAAATGAATGGTTTCAATAAAGTGAACACTGTACCAGTGACATGGAGTCATTATGGCACAGAAGGGGATCATTTGGCCCATCGACTTCATGCCAACTCTATGTAGAGCAATCCAATCAACCCGTTCCCTGTAGCCCTGTGAGTTTATTTCCCTCAAGTGCCCATTCAATTTCCCTTTGAAATTATTCATCTTCTCCGCTTCCACTGCTCTCGTAGGCTGTGAGATCTAGGCCGTTAGCACTTGTTATAAAAAAGCTCTTATTCAGAACCTTCACTATTCCCCCCATCCCCACATCTCTTGCCCAAAATCTTAAATCTGAGCCCTCTAGTCTTTGTACCATCAGCTAATGGGAATATTTTTTCTTTGTCTACCTTATCTAAACCTGTCATAATCAATGATTATTTCAAGTCTGTATGAGTCATACAGACTCGAAACATTAACTCTGTTTCTCTCTCCACAGATGCTGCCAGATCTGCTGAATTTTTCCAGCACTTTTTGTTTTTATTTCAGGTTTTCAGCATCCTCAGTATTTTACTTTCATACTAATGTTTGATTGCTGGATCTATTTTTCTCCCTTGTCATATTGCCATGCTCTGGCAAATCTTCAAGATCCAAGGATATTTAAAAGGTCCGGATCAGGATCTCTGTTACTTTTTCATGGCTTCCCCCAGGATATCTTTTTGACTTTGAATTCCACTGCTGATGCAATACGGAAAACAATAAATTTAGTATCAATCCGCAGAGAGTTGAAACAATTTTCGGCATGTAAGTAAGTAGTGGGGCTTTTGGATTGAACAGACCTTAAGGAGGAGAAAATGGTACATGTTGCACCCTTTATCGAGGCAAAAATTGGATGCAACATGTTAATTCCTGGATGCTAACTCCTACATCTGATTTGCTCCACTGACATAGCCACTGGCATATTGGTCCTCACTGTTTTTAGGCATCATGGGTTGTTGCCTAATAGTAGCATTGGTCCAATGTAAAAATGCAAAATGGGATCCTCGGTCTGAGTCAGGACCCTTGTACAATGTTCACTAGAACAAAGTGTGTGCTTTAACTAGGCTTTCTGGTTCTATTGTTGTCTAACCAGGAGCACCCGATCAGTAACATTTTTTAAAAAACTTACAGTGACCGGAACCATAGGGAGAAGCAGCATTAAAGTGGGATCGCCTGCAGTTGCCACCCAAACAACCCCCACTGCCGTCCCACCATCTCTCAGTACTTAGCACTGCTAGCAAAGCAAATGAACCAAGTTGGTTCTACAGGAAGCAGTGAGCTGCCTATGGAAACGCAATAGGCCCCAGCACCAATTCACCATCATTAAGATGAAGCCCAAGATATTTCAGGTTATCCTTGTGCTGACCTTCCCAGGCACACTGCAGCAGTGCTGCCTGTTTCATGCCAGTAGTCAGACACTGATCAACATCTATCCTAAATAATTCAAAGGCTTCTGATCTTAGACTTGTCATCTCAGATCATTGTTACCTCAGATACTCAGTATCAGGCTAATAAGCAGGCGCTGACACAATGGCCCACGTCCTCCTTAGCAGATAATGATTAGACTACATATCATTTATTCAACTGCGAGGTCAAAGCCCAAAAGCCTGATTAATTTCCTGATTAACTTCTGCTTGGGCCCCAACACAGTTTCTATCTGACTCAAAATTTTGTATTTTGGTAAGAAAACACAGGGGAATTTTAATCGCCGTTAACAGGTGGTTTAAGGTGCATGGTTAAAATAACTAATCACAGACACAACTCAGCTCTAATATGCCCACTTCCAGCCTCAACAGAGACAGGTTTGGCATGTGTGCGAGTAACCTACTCACCCCTGTCAGGATTTCCATTGGTGAACATGGGTAGGTAGTTCCAACAGCAATTAACATCCATATGAGACCTTTATTAGGGCTTTTTAAATTGAATTTCACTGTACTTTATATCTAAAGTAGTCAGCACAGTTTTGCCAGGGCTCTTGAATCTCACCAGTGAAGTGGAGACATGATTGAGCCCCAGTTTGTTGTGGCTCACCTTTAAGTGAGTATGTTTATGTTTTCTGTATAAATTACTGGGGTAAATGATGCAATGTATCATGTAATTCAAATGTATCCTTACTTTGTTCTGAGGAAGCTACTAACTCAGATATGTCTACAAGTTCTCCAACTGTGTAAGACTGCAACAACTTCTCAAATCCTCAATAAATGAACCTAATATTTTGTGTTAACCAATCCCTTACATGTGATTGGGGCTTTGATGTTTATCTACTAGTAAGCACAAGGAGAAGAAATACACAGCACAGTTCATGTGGATATTTAAAGTTGTGATTGCCCCATCTGAATAAAAGATCAATTATTACAGCAGCTGTCTCAGCTCCCTCCAGCAAACATTTGGCAGGGAACTCTTTTTGTATTGAGACAACTGTTATGGCACAGCCGATGGTAAATACTGAGCTGCTCAAATCCCAAAGGAAAATTTGAAACAACTGCCATAACTGTTTTGCAATTTGTATAAATTTCGAGATGTGTGCCTTGAATTCAGTAGTAATAAGACGTGAGGCTTATAGGTTTCCTATAAAACTAAATTAAACCTTTATTAATAGAAGAAATTATTTTAAGCAAATACATAGATTTACAAATTACTACTCCAATAACTTCTAAGTCCCCTAGTTAATCTAACTCCCAGTTACACTTTCATTAAGGCAACTGTAAGACACATAGATTTTAAAAGACCCACACAAAGAAACACAATACCCTGGACAATCCAATTCAAAGTAAGTTTTCTTAACTTCAGTTCTTTATAGACAGCAGCTGGAGGCTTCTTCACAGTTGTTTTAGATCTTAGAATGCCTTCCCTTGCACACAGTCTTCTCTCCTTTAACCATATTTCCCCCTTTGAATGCAAATTCCCATTGTTTCACCATGTCCTTGGACTTTACCTCTCTAATAATAAAAATCTCTCATGGTACCAATTTTACCAGTAATGTTTGGAAAAAATGAACACACTGTTTCTTAACTTCTCCTGGCTTTACCTACTTAACATTTCAAACCTAGCTTATCTTCTGTTACATCAAAGCCTTCAGACCAGCTGCCTTTAATTCAATTAAGTCACGTACACACACACACACACACACACACACAAACAGACATAGACACAGACCCCACTCTTACTCTATTTAACAATAAATTCCAATAACATTATGAAAATTATTATATCTTCCATGACAACAAGTGCCTTTTTCAAAATCTTTGGAGCTTTCAAACCAACATGAGCAGGATGGAAGACATATGTTTGACAGCACATGAGAAGATGAAGATTGTCACCATTCATGACAGGGATGACATGCTGTAGTGCAATTAAGAACTAGATATGAGAAAGATGTACAGGAGGGAGGTGTACATGAGCAAAATGGACAGGAGTGGGGCTGAAGTTTCAGGAGGCACTATCCATGTAACAACATAGAAAGAGGTTCGGCTTCCTTGGTCTCTTGGAAGAGCAGTGCTTCCACAGGGGGCTGAGGCTGTTATGTCATTGATCATAGACATCTGCAACTTCCTAGAAGACAGCTCTCTGATGGCCATGAGAAGGCCATGGAGACAGGCTGTTCTGACTGCTGAAATACTTTTAGCCTAAGACCTCTGCATTTCAGAGCTTATGAAAGTCCTGCTAAAGACTGTTCCACCTACATTTGTCTTTGGGAGACAAGGCAACAAATCAGATCCTGGTTAAGTGAGTGGAGAGTTTGGGGTGGGGGGGGGTCAATAGGTGAGATGTGGGGGCACTTTAAGTGATGTTCCTACTTCTGTATTTCCTTTTGCTATCATCCCTCTCCTGGGCCAGCACCACATCACTCCTCCCACACTGCTGCAGACTAGCTTAGTGAATATCAGTGATGCATTGTGAGGAGCTGGATAGGGGGCTGGATTTTCAATTGCCAACAGAGCTCGGTACCCGTGCAGGCACGATTTAAGGATCTTGGATCCCACTGCCTCTGGTTGCCTCCAGGATGCACCCTGATTTTCAAAATGAAGGCATGGGGGAAGGGGGATAAAACGGGAAGCCCACTGCTTCCAACTAATGGTTCATTAAGCTCCTTTAGGAGCTTGTTAACAGGCTGGGGAGATTGGTACAACAGTTCTTAAAGGCAAATTCAGCAAATCCGAACATTCTGGTGCATGTTAGTGCACAGTTGTTGGATTTGGCTTTGGGACAAAGGGAAAGTTTTTATTTGATGTTTAATATTATCGAACCCTTGGGTATCCTACTCAAGAATTTGCGCATGACCTCAGCTTCACCCTTTCACTCCGTCTTGCATCTTTATGGTGTTGGTCAACTGAAGAGCATTCTGGTCTCTTCAGCAAGGCAGCAACAGGCATCAACATGGCCGCCTCTTACCTTTGCCATGGCACCAGGCAGGCAGCTCCTGCCCCTGGATTCTCAGCGCCACTAATTGGGTGAACTCACCTCTTGCCCAATTAGGGCACTTACAATTAAAAGTAATGACAGATGAGTGACACAGTTGAGTTTCAGAGTTGGGGCTGGGTAATCACCTGGGTGTCGGGTGCCCAACCTCACTTTGAAAATCTGGCCCAAGGTATCTGTCCCCCTGGTTAAGACAGAAGATATGTTGGCATCCTTCATCCTCTCCACTATTGTTGAGAGTAAGCGTAGCTCATCTTTCAATATCTGGCTGAGATGCTGGTGCATATTTAACACAATGCTCTTGCTATTAACCTCCTCAATTACTTCCAACCAGGCAGAGAGAGGTATAGATTTCTTCCTTCCATCACTGGGAAAAGCATATCCCTCCTGCTCCTGATGGCACCCACCAGTAGTTGATGCGCCATTGAATCTAGATGCTGCACTTGCACTCTGTATAGTGTTTATCATGAATACCTCCTAGCTCCTTCAATTTCCATTCATAAATTGTCCCTATATAGTTCAGATATAGTAATGGCATCACTCCACCACCCAAACCCCTCCACCATCACCCAATCCCCACCACCGCCACCAACCCCACCCCTGCCCCACCTCCCCCCCACCCCCCCCAACCCACCAATGTGCAGCATGGAACTGCAAAACCCCAAAGCCAAAAATTATTGCTTCCATTTATTTGTGACTGCAGATTCCAACCACTGACATTACTGGCATTACTTCCTTCTGGCTTTCATCACGTAATTCCATCTGCCCCGCTTGGAAACTGGCTTCACATTAATATCAGGTACACTGTTTCCATTGTGACGCTAGCTGTTTCAGAACTGCACAAGGTATAATACAGAAAACAACCTGATTTGTACTTTTCTATATCTATATCTAGGTATAGGTATATCTAGATAACCTATATCTATAAACTCTTTAAAAGAGTGCATGCGATCCCTAATTAATTAAAGAAACATAACTGCTCTGCTTGAGCTGACAAAGGTGTTTATTGTACTTCTTGGGGAAGTGCTCCAGGGTAAGCCAAGAACAGGGTGAACGAAAATAAACTTCAAACTTCTCACAATCTGGCCTTGCATACAAGGATACATTACAGGGAAATATTACTTTTAATTTGCTCTGCATAGACAAAAATCCTCCCATAATTCTCAGCCCATTACAACTTTTGTGATTTTTGTGCTAAATATTCACTTGGGTTGCATGTTATTGGTCATTCTAATTAATATTATCAACTCCGGTGTCATTACATGGCCGCCCATGCACCTTTGTCCGCACTGTCCTGTCAAACATAACCTCCTGCTTCAAAGAACTCTTGCTGTATATACTGGATCCTGAAGTAAGGAATATGCCCATGTTTTCTGAAAGATATCCTATCAAGACTTGGCAAAGCTTTGAACAAAAACGGAGTTATTTACACAATACACATGAATGAACAATGCACAGCTTTTACAATGAGAGTCATCAGTTAAGCAATGCTTCTTGGTTATATAAAAAATAATTGAACCAGTGTTTTCATTCTTAACCAGGAATGACAAGTATGACTGCCATGGCCTTTGGATGACATTTGCAGTGGACAATTTCACAGATGCCATAAGTTCAAATTTTAAAAAGGCATGCATTAGGATCAATGACAAAAGAGCAAATGGTTTGAGAGGTAGATTATATGGAGGGTTGTCAGGTCAAAAGATGCCCCAACAGGAAAAGTGGTGGAAGCTGAAAGTGGATAAGCACTTTGGGAAGAAAAATTTTAAATGGTATTTGAATGGAATTGTGTACACGTCTTTCAGAGAGTCATAACAGGTATAGCAAGCCGAATGGCTTCCTTCTCTATTATAAAAACCCATGATTCAATATTGCTGTCTCTCATTGCATATGTGTATTGATCTGATGCTATTGCATGTTCCAACTTTTAAACCAGTCTGGAGCATGTGTTGGACCTCCCATATGATCTCCAATGTTTGATACCACAGTTAGAGGGAAATTGCTCATCTTGAGCTTGCCACCCCTTCACCACACGTGTAGAAGTCCGTTAGAGACTTTGTTCGCTCAAGAAAAGCTCATTTTTCTGTGAACACAAGAGAGTTGAGAACATCCAACCCTGATACACCCTTCCTGCCAACACATAGCTTGAGGCTCAATTCCTGATTTGAGTTAAAGGGTGTATAGCTCATTTTTTGTTTCAATTTTGGGTGAACAGACATTATTTTGTTAGGCATGTTGATTGACCAGCGAGTGAGAAAATTATCCATTCTGCTTATGACCTGGATATTGATCCATCTCAGCCCACGCTCTCTAAGGCTTTATGGGCTCTTTGCAAAATATACCAGCTGCAATTTTATAATTTTGTGACTAGTTTGTTGATTCACAGAATCACAGTATATTAACGGCACAGAAGGAGGCCATTCAGCCCATCATGTCTGCACCAGCTCTCCAAATGAGCATTATGACCTAGTGTGATTGCCCTGCCATACTCCTGCACATTGTTTCCATTCAAATAATCACCTATTGCCCTCATGAATGCCTTCACTGAACCTGCCTCCACACTTTCAGGCAGTGCATTCCAGACCCGAACCACTCGCTATGTGAAGAAGTTTTTTCTCACATCATATTTGCTTCTTTTGAAAATCACTTTAAATCTGTGCCTTCTTCTTCTTGGTCCTTTTATGAACGGGAACAGCTTCTCCCTATCTTCTCTGACCAGCCCCCTCAAGATTTTGAACATCTCTATCAAATCTCCTCTTAGCCTTCTTCTGTCCAAGGAGAATAATCCCTACCTCTCCAATCTATCTTTGTAACTGAAGTTTATCATCCCTGGAAACATTCTTGTAAACCTCTTCTGCACTCTCTCCAATGTGTTCACATCCTTACTATAATATGGCTCCCAGAACTGTACACAGTGTTCCAGCTGAGGTCTAACGAGCTTCTTATATAAATTCAGCGTAACCTCCCTGCTCTTATATTCTATGCCCCTGTTAATAAAGCCCAGGATGCTATATGCTTTATTAACTGCTCTCTCCATGTGTCTTGCTATTTTTCAATGATCCCTGCACAAAAACACCCAGGTATTTCTGCTCCTGCATATCCCTCAAAATTTCACACCTTATTTTCTTTTGTCTGTCCATGTTCCTCCTGCCAAAATGCATCACCTCACACTTCTCCGCATTCAACTTCATCTGCCACCTATCTGCCCACTCCATCGACTTGTCAATGTCCTTTCGAAGTTCTATATTGTCCTTCTTGCAGTTTTGAACACTCCCATGCTTCATATCATCTGAAAACTTTGAAATTGTCCCTTACACACCAAGATCTAGATCATTAATATATTTCAGGAAAAGCACGGGTCCTGATACTAACCTTGGGGGAACTCCACTACAAACCTTCCTCCAGCCCGAAATATATCCATTGGCCATTTCTCTCTGCTTCCTATCTTTCAGCAAGTTTTGTATCTACTGTCACTTTTATTCCATGAGCAATAACTTTTCTCACAAGTCTGTTGTGTGGCACTAAGCTAACTAACTTGATTAACTATTCTCACTTCTATTCTTGTGATTCTCAGAAATTGAAATGGTCACGCAAAACTGACACATTGCAAACGAAATTGTGAGTTCAAAATGCTGGAAATGAGCTTGCGATGGTCCAAAACGATTTCCCTGCAGATCCGTCGACAACATAAACATTCCACATACTGCAGCTGGCTCAGGTTAACTTTGTCACTTTGCAACATAAAGTGCTTTTCTGCAGTTGTGGTTAATGCACCATTTACTATGTGCCTCAGTCGCTATAGTGTTTCACCTGACCTAGGGGTGCTTGATGGGACAATGTGCAGAAAGTTTTACTCTTATCTGTAAGGGATTACTGTACCTGATTTGTGAGCTTTGGTCTGCATCAAGCTGAAGTGTATTTGGTCTGGGATGTTTGATGTGACAGTGTACAGTGAACTTTATTCAGCATCCATCAGATACTCTTCAAAATGTGGTGTCGACCTGGTGAAGCTACAACACAAGGATACGTGCAAGCTAATCACTTGGCAAACAGCTTGCAATAAACAAAACTAAGCAACGAATCATATCAAAGCTTTGCAGTCCTAATACATCAAGTCAGAAATTGAGGTGGACAATTAAGCAACTAACTGGAGGAGAAGGCTCTATGAACTATTCTGTTCTCAATGATGGCAGAGCCCAGCAAACGAGTGTATAATACAAGACAGAAGCAACAACAGCTTACATTTAAATAATGTGGTTAAGGTAGTAAAATGTGAATAACAAGAGTGATATCAATAAAAACATTTTTAATATTGTTGAAACCATGCCAGAGAAAGAGAAATCAGGACAGATGACCAAAGGCTTGATCATAGAAAGATTGGATAGGCTAGGGTTGTTTTCCTTAAAACAGAGGAAGCTAAGGGATGGCCTAATTGAGGTGTACAAAATTATGAGGGGCCTAGTTAGGGTAGACAGTAAAGGCTTGTTTCTCCTGGCTGAGGGGTTAATTACCAGGGGCACGGATTTAAGAATATTGATAGAAGGATTAGAGAAGACATGAGGAAAAGCTTTTTCACACAGAGAGTTGTAGGTGTATGGAATTCACTGCCTAAATCGATGGTTGAGGCTGAAGCGCTCCACTCATTTAAAAGGCACTTGGATCTACATCTGAAGTGCTGTAACCTGCAGGGCTACAGACCAGGTGCTAGAAAGGGGGATTAAAATGAGCGGCTAGTTTTTTTTCATCTTTTTCTGGCTGGCATAGGGCATGATGGGCTGAATGGCCTCATTCGGTGCCATAAATTTCTATGGTTCTATGGTTCTAGAGGTAGATTTTAAGGAGCATCATAAAAGGGGATAGAGAAATAGAGAGGCAGGGAGTTTTTCAGATGGAATTCCAGATCTTAGAACCAAGGTAGTTGAAAGCACTACTGCTAATAGTGGAACAATTAAAATCAAGGATGCATAGAAGCCCAGATTTGAAGGAGCACAAGAATCTTGAAAACTTAAGGGGTTGGAGAAGATTTCAGAGGTAGGGAAGGGCAAAGCAATGGAAAGATCTGAAAACAAGGATGGGAATTTTAAAATTGAGGTGTTGTCAGATGGGGAGCCAGCGAATGCCAGTAAGCACAGTGACAATGGTTGACTGAGATTTGGGATGAGTTAATATATTACAGCTATTCTGTAACCAATAGCTCACCTCAGCACTCCCCAAAGTCTCTCCACCACTTACACAGTGCAAGTCAGGAGAGAGGTGGAATACTTTTCACTTGCCTGAATAGATATAACTGCAATAACATTCGAGGAGTTTGACACCACCCAGGACAAAGCAGTTCAACCGAACGGCAACCCACGCACCAGCTGCAGCACCAACCGTCCTCCACCAACAAATGGCTGCAGTGTATGCTACCTACAGGTTGCATGGCAGCAACTCACCAGGGGTTCTTTAGGCAGCACCCACAAACTTGCAGATCCCCCAATAATCTAGGTCAAAGGCAGCCACTGCATGGAAACACCAACACCTCCAGCTCCCCTCCAAGTCACACACCATATCAACTTGGATTGCAGTTCCTTCAAAGAGGAAACTCTCTATCCAAAACCGCTGTGAGGTTAGTTCATAACATGGATAGCAGTGGCTCAAGATGCAGACTGACCAACAGCTCTTCAGTGATGGGCAAGACATGCTGGTCTCGCCAGCAACAGCCATACACGATGAATGAATGATAAAAGGTTGTGCAAAACCCAGGATCAATTTGTAATGCTGCTAAAACCCAACATTGCTAAAACCTGGCTGGAATCATAGATTTTTACACTATAGAAGGCTATTTCACCTCTCATCTGTGTTGTCTCTTTACCACAGCATTCCAGCTAATTCCATTACCATAGCCTCTCACCACAGATACCTCCTGCTTGAAATGGTTATTTACACTTTCTTTAATTAATCTTTGTGGTACAGTATTCTATGTTACAATAAACCCATACATAGAGATTTTACCCATCACTCCCTTCCTCCACTCTCTAATGAGCACATTGAATGTATAATACGTCATCCCTATCCACCACATCAAAACCTTTATTTTGATTATTTAATTTAATCTCCATCATAATTTCTTAATTACTGATCTTCGAGGTACTGCCATTGTTAGAAATAAAACTCGAGAAACCTAAAATCACCGAAGAAGGAAGATTTTATTTTGTATTACAGAAATACAGTCAAGTCCCAACTCCTCTACTTCTACTGGGGCGAGCTAAATCACTTATCATATCTCTGCAAACTGATCAATGCAAAAGGAGAATTCAGGCAGGCATGGTGTGGCCATCGTTATAATCAGATGGGTGTCAGATGGCGAGAACGTAATATTCCGGATCATCTGGTGCATGAATCCTCATCAGATCACCACTCTGAGGTTCAGCAAGAAACAAAGGAACAAGCTTCCAGCAGCTCTGGAATAGAGAAGAACAGGTGCTTAGAATATGACAGTAATGGTTTGTTCTGTAAATCTCATTCAGCAATGGGTTTTTAACTTTACCTGCCAAGATGTTATATACAGGCAGTCAAAGCCAAGCTCAATCTGCAGGTCAAACAGGAGCGAAGGACAGGGAATAAATGGACCAGGGCTGTGACTATACACATTAAAAGAGGTCAAAGGGAGATAGGGGAGCTGGACAAGCGGAAGGATAAATCAGGGTTAAACACTGCATGGGAATGTGGAGGAGGATTACAGGGAATAATGACAAAAGATAGACCATGGTTAAAGGTTGGTGAGTGAGGTAAAAAGGAGCAAAATTAGAGCCTTACAGCAGATTAGAAGCTGGGGAATAGGAATGTAGGTACAAGGGCTGGGGGAGGGGAGAAGGACAAGCCAGATGAGAGTTAGAGGCCTAGGGTAGGAGAAAGTTAGAATAGGTTACAGCATGTGGGAGAGCAAGGTTAGAACTTTAGTGAGGGAGGGTTAGAAGGTAGGGGATAGTAAAAGACAAAAAGAGAGATAGAGAACCTGAGGTATGGGGAGAAAGAATTAAAGGCCATGGAAATTGTTAGAGTGGGTTAGGGTATTAATGAAGGACATAACATTACAGTCAGTGACACCAGGTGACAGTGGCGTTTGGGGTGTTGAGAAAAAGAAGGGAATGGTGGGGGTGAAGGTGAATATGGATAGTTCGAAGAAAAGGGAAGATGGGTACGAAAAAGGGGAGAAGGAGGAGAAAACTATGGAGGAGGAACCAGAACAACAGTGTTAAGTAGCTAGCAAGTGGACAAGAGAAGCATTATGACTAGAAGTACTATAACTATTTGAGTATTTATGGACAAGTAATGGGAAGTTCCACATTTCATAAGGTACCATCAAGTACAGAGCAGGACTGTGGCAGCAAAGTCTCCAGTAAAGTCACCAAGATCAATGATGTCTCAGCTGGATACAGCAATGCCTAGCTGAATTCCCACATCAATGGCCAGTATGATAGTTGCCAAGCACTGATTCCCTGATCCCAGCCACTCAAATCCACTGGGGTGTAAAAGGCTGCATTCAGTGAAGTTCCAAAAATGTTGAGAGTGAAACTTGTATCCCAAGAAGTGGAATCAGGAGGAGTGGACACTTTAAACCCCACCAGAATTAGATAGGTCACTGAAAATCATGTATTGAATGAATCCCATTCCACACAAATTCTAATACTCTCAACAATTCTTCTTTGGATAACAGGCAGGGCATTCACAGGGGCCATGACTGGCCCTACAGTCATCTGTTCCTTTCACAGAAAAGCAAGAAAACACCATCACCCAACTGCCCACCCAAGTACTATGACCACCCTTGTAGAATGGAGAATATAAGTACTTAATCAGGACCTTAACATTCCCTGATTGAAACATAACCACAACAATTCCAAAACTGTTAAATAAACACCACATTGATTGAAGTCCATCATTCACTAATGATATTTACCAGGGACTTTACAGGAGTAGAGCCCTTCCAATGCAGTAATGTAACTGCTACTCAAGAAGCCTTTGTAATCAGTGACAGGGACTTCAACGAGGCACTGAGTGGAGTCCTTAAAAAGGAGGTCCTTCCCCGAAAAACGTTCTGAGCTGAACAGGTTGAACGTAGCTACTTCGGATCCCTTACGGCCGTGTTTCAGCTGCAATAAGAAGCAAACTTCTCATTGTGGTGACAGCAAAAACACTCCAATGGTCTATAGTTGAATTATCTTAGGAACAAAGAACATGACCATCTTCTGAAGGTAATTAAGGATTGACAATAAATGAAGCCTTATCAACATCACCCACATCCAAGGTCACATAAAACAATTACATGTAACACAATTCATTAGTGTTATACAGAATAGCGGATGCTGCATGCGTCATAGCGTACTTGCGGTAAATCCATGACTGTAACAAATTTACTGGTTTAGTGGCTGTCCCTTTAAAACAAAGTCAATATGCAAATATAGTTAAACAATCAAAGTTTTGTGTCAGGCCTGTTGCAATGTAATTTTGCAAAGTTTGCCATTGCAGTCAGGATAGCCACAAGGGCAGAAAACTGAAAGGAAGCCAATAAAAAACAATAGTAAAAACAGAAAATGCTGGAATACTCAGCAGGCCGGACAGCATCTGTAGAGAGGAGAGTTAGCATTTCAAGTTTTGATGACCAGTATTTCCAGTATTTTCTATTTTTATTTCAGATTTCCAGCATCTTCAGTATTTTGCTTTTGTTTCAATTAAAAGGCGATGTTTTTAACAAGCTAATTTTAAGGGTATGAGAAAATGCATGGGAATGGTAAAATGGGGAGAGATATAGGTAGGAAAAAGAAAGTAGAACAGTTTTAGCGGAATAATTTTTAAAGCTGCAAATGGACTTTTTCCTTGAAAATGGCTCAAGGACAGAATAAAAGCACAAGACTAGTTTGGCTTACAATGCAAGTTGTGAAAGGCATTAGGGAGGAAAAAGCATACAAAAATATGTAATATTTAGGAAAAGAATAGGTTAGGTAGATTTATCAAGATCAGCTAAGGAATGTCAAGCAATCAATAAGGTCTGCAAAGACAGATCATGAGGAAAACAGAATTGTAAACTTAAAGCAGAACATTTCTTAAGGATGGCAGCAGTAAACGAAGAGTGCTGTAGTAACTGAAGGTATAGCCTCTTTTGCTATCTATCAGGGGCCATATGATGTTCTGAGAGGCTCCAACCAATGAGCCTAAGCGTGGGCAAACCAGGAAGGGTGGGGCTTCCTGTCGAGAGTCCTGATCGAGCATGTAGCACCTGAAAAGCTCTCTGTAATAAAGCTTATCTGTTTCTTGTTGAAACCTGTCTGCTCCATCGAGCCATTACAGGCGCAAAGAAAGAACCAGATGGATTTTGTTCCGCAAATGGGATCCCAGGTTAATGAATTTAATGCTCATCCCTAGTTGCCCTTGAGAAGGTGGTAGTGAGCTGCCTTCTTGAACCGCTGCAGTCCATGTGGCGTAGGTACATCCACAGTGCTGTTAGGAAGGGAGTTCCAGGATTTTGAGCCAGCGACAGTGAAGGAACGGCAATATATTTTTGGGTCAGGCTGGTGAGTGACTTGGAGGGGAACTTCCAGGTGGTGGTGTTTGAGGAGTCACAGGATGAGTTACTCATTTCAGGATTCCTAGCCTCTGAACTGTTTTTGTAGCCACAGTATTTATATGGCTAGTCCAGTTCAGTTTCTGGTCAATGGGAACCCCCAGGATGTTGATAATGGGGGATTCAGTGATGGTAATGCCATTGAATGTCATTGGGCGATGGTTAGATTCTCTCTTGTTGGAGATGGTCATTGCCTGACACTTGAATGGCGCGAATGTTACCTGCCACTTGTCAGCCCAAGCCTGGATATTGTCCAGATCTTTCTGCATTTGGACATGGACTGATTCAGCATCTGAGGAGTTGTGAATGGTGCTGAATATTGTGCAATCATCAGCAAACATCCCCACTTTTGACCTTATGATGGAAGGAAGGCCATTGATGAAGCAGCTGGAGACGGTTGGGCCTAAGACACTACCCTGAGGAACTCCTGCATTGATGTCTTGGAGTTGAGATGGTTGACCTCCAACAGCCACAGCCACCTTCCTTTGTGCTAGCTGTGACTCCAACCAGTGGGCAGTTTCCTCCTGATTCCCATTGATTCCAGTTTTGCTAGGGCTCCTTGATACCACACTCGGTTAAATGCAGCCTTGATGTTAAGGGCAGTCACTCTAACTTCACCTCAGGAGTTCAGCTCTTTTGTCCATGTTTGAACCAAGGCTGTAATGAGGTCAGGAGCTGAGTGGCTCTAGCGGAACCCAAACTGGGTGTCATTGAGCAGGTTATTGCTAAGCAAGTGCTGCTTGATAGCATTATTGATGACCCCTTCCATTACTATACTGATGATCAAGAGTAGACTGATGGTGTGGTACTTAACCTGGTTGGATTTGTCTTTCTTTTTGTGTATAGGACATACCTAGGCAATTTTCCACATAGCCGGGTAGATGCCAGTGTTGTAGCTGTACTGGAACAGCTTGGCTCGGGCCACGGCAAGTTCTGGAGCAAAAGTTTTCAGTACTATTGCCGGAATATTGTCAGGGTCCATAGTATTTGCAGTATCCAGTGCCTTCAGCCATTTCTTGATATCACATGGGGTGAATTGAATTGGCTGAAGACTGGTATCTGTGATGCTCGAGGCCTCCAGAGGAGGCCAAGGTGGATCATCCAATCAGCACTTCTGGCTGAAGATTGTCTTATCTTTTGCATTGATATGCAGGGCTCCCCCATTATTGAGGATGGGAATATTTATGGAAATTCCTCCTCCATTGAGTTGTTTAATTGTCCACCACCATTCACAACTGGATGTGGCAGGACTGCAGAGCTTAGATCTGATCTGTTGGTTGTGGGATCACTTAGCTCTGTCTATCACTTGCTGCTTATGCGGCTTGGCACATAAGCAGTCCTGTTTTATAGTATCACCAGATTGACACCTTATTTTTAGGTATGTCTTGTGCTGCTCCTGCTCCTGGGATGCCCTCCTGCACTACTCACTGAACCAAGGTTGATCCCTTAGCTTAATGGTAATTGTAGAGTGGGGATATGCTAGGCCATGAGGTTACAGATTGTGCTCGAGTGCAATTCTGCTGCTGCTGATGGCCCACAGTGCCTTATGGACGCCCAGTCTTGAGTTGCAAGATCTATTCTAAATCTAACCCATTTAGCACGGTGGTAGTGCTGTACAACACAATGGAGGGTATCCTCAATGTGAAGACGGGACTTTGTCTCTACATGTGGGGTGACCACTCCTACCGATACTGTCATGGACAGAATCATCTGCACAGGCAGGTTGGTGAGCAGAAGGTCAAGTATATTTCTCCATCAGCACCAGCAGACCCAGTCTAGCAGTTATGACCTTTAGGGCTCTGCCAGTAGTGATGCTACCGAGCCACTCTTTGGGATGGATATTGAAGTTTCCCACCCAGGGTACCTTCTGCACCCTTGTCACCCTAAGTGCTTCCTCAAAGTGGTATTCAACATGGAGGAGCACTGATTCAGCAGCTGAGTGGAGGCAGTACGTTGCAATCAACAGGAGGTTTGCCTTGCCCATGTTTGACCTGATGCCATGAGACTTTATGGGGTCCAGAGTCGATGCTGAGGACTGTATGACATATTATACCTCTGCTGGTGGGACAGGACATACTCAGGGACTGTGATGGTGGTGTCTGGGACATTATTTGTAAGGTATGATTCCATGAGGATGACTATGTCAGGTTGTTGCATGACTAGTTTGAGAGACAGCTCTCCCTCTCCCAATTTTGGCACTAGCCCCCAGGTGTTAATAAGGAGGACTTTGCAGGCTTGACAGTGCTGAGTTTGTGTGTCCTTTCCGGTGCCTTGGTCAATGCCAGGTGGTAGCAGTTTGAGATATTGCAGCAGTTTGATAGGCCATTTCAGAGTCAGCAACATTGCTGTGGGATATAGTGGTGGCAATTATGTTAACTTGAGATGTTGGATGAGCTGTGGTTTTGTGATTTGATGATTTCTGGCCTGGTAAGCCTAAAGGACATTAGTGAGCCAGATGGATTTCTACAACAATTGATAATGGTCAGCATTAGGCTTTTACTTCCAGGATTTTTATTGAATTTAAATTCCACCATCTACTGTGGCGGGATTCAAACCCGGGTCCCCATTACTCTCAGTCTCTAGATTACTAGTACAGCAACAATACCACTACACCATTGCCTCTCCTTGCCATATGGCTTAAAAATTGTTTGTCTATTCAGCAAGGGTGAGGAATGGGTGATGCCGGTTAATCAAAAATGTCGGTTCCGCATTTTTAACTAATCAGAAAGCTTCTGGTTGACCTTGTAGTGACGTGGGTGTTGAGATTTTGTGTGAGATGCAGGTGTTGAGCATGCAAATCTAATGAGCAGTGCTTAGGGAACATGGTACTGCAGAACAGTGGGAGGCTGAGACCGGAGTGAGGGCAGACCATGGATAACAATTAAATATGAATAATTCATTTTCGAAAGTTAATTGAGGGGGTGGGGAGACCACCAGGCTGAAGGTTCACCTAGGGTGGCAAATACCCCTGTACCAGCTTTGCTCCTGCACTGAAACTGTGAATATGTTAACAGTAGGAGGAATTATTAAATTGAGGCAATGAGAGAGTACAGAGTGCAGTTCACAGTCTGGGATTAAAATGGATTTTCATTCAACATTCTCAGCAGATGGGTTTGGTTAAAAGACAAAATAGCTGCCCAGAGCTCCCACATCAAAAAGGGAGGCGTTCTTATTCAAGAAGATAGCACTGGTTGCTAACTTAGTGAGCCAACTGGCAGCACATAAACCTGAGTAAGGGGTCAGCAACCTACCTCTGCGACCCCACCCTCTTTTTCCAAAGAGGTCACTCTCCATTAGGCTGAACTCAAGTTTTAATTAATAGCAAACAGCAGGTTGAATTACCAACTCTAAATAGGTCAACTGTGGGGTTCTGTAGAATATAATGGTGGCAGAGTTACATTGTAGACTTGGAATTTTGGATGAGCTGTGGTTTCGTGTTTTCATGGTTTCTAACTTGCCATAACTCACCAATGAAACTTGGACAGATCCCTCTGCATTTCGTAGAGCTAAACAATAAAATATGTTCACACACTCACCTGTTCACTTTTCAGCAGTTTGAGAACTTGCTCTTTCATATTTGGTCGTGTCATAACAGCATGTGCTGGGACATTAGCCAGATTGCAGTTAATGTATTGGTTGACTGGAGCTGTGGTACCATCCTTGCATAAGAGGCGATAATTAGAAGACTGCAGATTCCTATTCCAATCAAGCTGTCCATTTCCTGTGAATGAAAATGATTCCAATATCATCACAAATTTGTCTCCCAGAATTCAACCAGTCATGACGTTTTTGGTTTGAAAGAATGGTAGTACCATAGGTTGACTCAATATAAATGACTCATGGCAAATTCCAGCAAAACAAAGATTCACATAGTGTACAGTGCAATGTTGATGGCCACTGATGAACTGGCTGTAAAGAGGATGGTAACCTTTCTTATTGATTTAAGCATTTAAGATTGATGAAGGAAACTTGTACGGCCATAAGGAGCCTATCTATAGCACCTTGAACCTTGGGGAGTCCATCCACTGGATAAAATTGCATGACCCTCTCACAGTGATGCTAAGCAATGATGGAGAAGTTGATGAACTGGCTTGCTTACTCAAACATAATATCAACATATTGATGTACCTGTGATTAGCCAACTGAGAAATATGCCTTGAAGTCACTTAGAATGAGCCTGAAACATTACAGTGGTTACACTTACAGCCATTAGCAGTGCAGTGGATGTGTTGGGAGTCATCTGCCAGTCAAGTGGCAGTAAACAATGCAGAATGGTGATGGATTCCCTTAGGAGGCAGAGCCTCCTTGTGTATTGCTCCTGAGTGAGGTTTGGGTAGGAATAATGAGATCTATAGATTTTAGCATTTCAGTGCTACTGGCTGATTGTGCAGCCTGTTTCAGTTGCTTTAATTCTGTTCTTCCTCTAAGATAATATTATGGGAATGCCATGGTGCTGAGGGTGGCAAGGGTAAGGGTCTGGAAATTTAGAAGTCACACAGCTGTAGATTCGAAGCTAGGTGCTGATAAGCAGAAAAAGCAACAAAATAAAAATTGAGAAATGGTTACAATTCAAATTAATTGAGAAAGTTACACATACCATCAGTGTTCTCGAGCACAGTAGTATGCTTAACAAAAGCCACATCACCCACTTCCACCAGGCATCTGAAGGAGATTTAAGCAGTTAATTCAGAAAGTACATTACAAAAATAACTGCATTCAATATTTCCCTCCTTCTCCAATTTTCTCCCCTTCCCCACAAACGAAGGCATTGACCGTTGTCGATGGGGTATCGACCCGTAATTAAGCTGCACATATTCGTGAGTCAAGACAGTGAGTGTCTGGAGACTATTTAACCATGTGGTTTGATTCCAACTTTATCTTCAGCCCCAGCCACTCTTGCATTTTGCAGCAGGGTTGCTGATCAGGAGTTGCAAATCTGGCTGAAATTTTGTCTTCCCCAGTATCACCTTTCCTGACATGGGAGGGCCATTAAATTCCCAACGGGAGCAGTCGTCTGATTTGAATGCTGCCGGTCAGAAGTTCAGCCAGATGTTGCCCCAGGAAGGAGAATGAGGACTGGGCATTGGTCCCAAGAAATACAGCTGACATCAAAGTGGCTCAGGAGGACGATTGTTGCAAAGGTCTTTGGGAATGGAGGGAATGCCCTTGCGAACAGAGGTGTAGCCTTTTAAGGACTCCATCAATGATCTACCCAGGGCATTTAATCCACCCTGCTCCCCACTAGAAACTTCTCCTAGCTTCTGTGCCAGCACCCTTCTGAGTCCTCCAGCCCTGTTTTCCCCTTCTGGGGAAGTGACCCTCATTCCATAGTTCCAGGCCCCTTCTTCCTCCAGTTGTGCTCTCCAGGTCAGGAGCAATGCCGGAAGCTGGCCTGGCCCCACCAAGGAGGGTACTTTTTAAACTTGTCTTTGAAGGCCTTTCTGGCTTCCTGACAGTTTTACTGATCAGGTCAATCAGCTTTGACTTAAATAAAAATACAGCCAACATTCATACAATACCAAATAACATGTACAATAGAGGAAGGTATAGGGTTATTTGGGCCAAAGACAAGGCAAAGCTGCGGAAAAATTGTGGAATGAGTTTGGAAAAGGGGGAAACAAAACAACTTGAAATTTGTCACTTTGAATATGAATGTTCAACACTCTTGCACGTAGGACTGAGACAGGGCAAACAAGAGAGGATGAGGATGAGGAGATATGAAAGGTGTGAGATAGGGAGAACAAGAGAGGATGAGATGGAAAGATTGAAATAATAAGAGGCAATGGCACTTCTACATAAGTAAATAGATCAAAACTTTATTGTTTTGGCTTTCTGGTATAACAATGGAATGATTTAAGCAACTAAGGGAGGAATTTCATGTGAACACAGTGACATTTTATCACGAATATCTCACAGCTGGATTTAAGCCAGATAATGATTCTGTGTTATACCTGAAGGCACCGCTGTAGCCGAAGTACTGTTCATTGTTGTTGGCATCACATTTGTTTTCTACATGCAGGCTTTTTCTGGTACCGATACACAGGGAGCACAGTTTGGGGTAAAGATTCTTATCTGCCCCAGGAGCACAACTTTCACCAAAATAGGTCGCTTTGTTCAAAAAAAGAAAATATTAAATTTCATGGTCAATAAAATAATTTACAACTAAGCACTTGCCTCTGTGCTGATCATCATGTTAGTTCCTAGTAACTCTCTCCTCCATCATTTGTCCACCCAGGGCATTTAACCCACCCTGCTCCCTACTAGAAACTTCTCCTAGCCTCTGTGCCAGCACCCTTCTGAGTCCTCCAGCCCTGTTCTCCCCTTCTTGGGAAGTGACCATCATTCCATAGTTCCAGGCCCCTTCTTACCCCAGCTGTGCTCTCCAGGTCAGAAGCACTGCCAGAAGCTTCTGCAGGCAAGAGGGTATATTTTGAATGCCTGGACAGGTTGAATCAAGTTTGGCTTTGGCGTAAAAGTGTGTTGCTCTTGTTGCACTGAAGATTGAAGCAGAGAAGCAGAAGGATTTTGACTCGGGAAATCAGCAGCCCTGCTGGTCCCAACATTAAGTAAACCTGTGACCCCTCTTAAACCCTCCCATTCTAGATCTACAGCAGCACTGTGCCTCCAGCTTGGACACTTAGAATACAGCTTTGTTCCCCAAACACAAAGGTCAGCATTATAAAAGCTCCACTCTCTGTCTTCCTTACGCTTTTGGATCTTTTGTTTTCCACCACTCATGAGTTGTCCCACCCTTAAATCCCATGATACTTCAGCGCGAGGTTCCAGCTGACAGTTTGTCTCTAAGCTACAGTTCCCAGATGGGAAATATACTGCTCCTTCACAGCTCAGACCCTCGACCCCTAGTTTCTCACAGTAATAAACAAATGTAGCACTGCAAGGACAGCCTTGTCCTCATCCAGTTCTGGCCTACCTGGTATATTTTGACTTTCACCTTAAGGTTTTTGAATTGTAGAAGATACAGATTCAATAAGGGAGCATTTATGAGATGCAGATAGTAGCAAGGATACAGGAGAGAGAAGATGATAAAAAGGCAAGTTTCCAAAAGGAGAGTGAAAAAGAATCAGAGACAATATGCAGTGAATACTAAGAAAGAAAGTGTGTGAGAAGCACACAAAGTGGAAAACGTATGAGAAACAGAAAGACAGCGTAAGGAAGCTGGAAAAGTGGAGAGCAGGAGACAGGCACTCACATGGAGAGAACATTTATTTTTCATTTTTCCCTTGAGCAATTTAACAGGAGAAACATTAGCTTGGGCAATTAAATATTGCACAAGGGGAGAGAAATGTAGAATCGTACTTACAGTTATAAACATCACAAGCTCTGATTTTATCCTTTTTAATCAGGCGCCCCATGGGAACGTTCCACCCAGCAGTCCGCCCAACACCTGTGTGACAGGATTTCTTCCCTCTTAGCGACTCCCAGTTCAGTTGTGAATTCTTTACAACCGCCACGGCATAGTAAGAGGCTATAAGAGGAATACAAACAATGTAACAATTACAGTGGAAAGGATAATAATTATTTGAACCAGGCCAGGATTAAGGACAGTGGGAAATGAACAGGTCAATGATTTAGTTTTAGATTACTCCAATATTGAACTGTCATAGATCTGATAGGCTGGATGACTTTCTTCAGTGCTCTAAGTTTCTATGTTCTATTGTTCCAGTAATGGCAAGTCCCAGCAGGACAATTGCCCTCTGAGCCGAAAGGTTTAGGTTCAAACTCCAATTATTGATCACATAATCTAGTTTGACCCTTTGGTGCAGTACTCAGGCACTGGCTGTACTGCTATTGCAGAACTGGAGGCCATAATTTCCATGGCTTTCTTCCTACCATAAAGATGCCCTCTGGCTTTGGGGTCCTTAAATTAATTTGGGTGCCTCTGATTCAGACAGCACCACCTGGAGAAACAGAGAACAGTAGACTGCAGGAGTGGAGAACTAGCTAGTCTGTCTGTAAGGGTGGACAGGGTTTGGATTGCATGACACAACCAGCAGCTTATGTGCTGCTGGTAAAACCTTTTCAAAACAAAATTGTATTTTCAGAATTGCTGCAACTGATTGCACACTCTTTTTGACCCTTTAGAATTGTGATGCTCTCCTGTCCCCACTTTGCCTCCCTGTAGCAATTCTGGAATCCAGGAATGATCAAATAGCCCTTGTATCTGGCATTGCTGTGACAGAATACATGTTGTTTCAGATATTTCAATCACATGGGTATTAAAACATGTCATCTCATCTATGTACAGACTTACTGAAGAACACCCATTAAATCCAGCTGGAAATTAGAGGGTGTAAGAACAGCCCAGACATGATGGTATCTGTCCCCAACCCACTAGCTGCCCAAGTTCTACTGGGATATTGCCAGGAAGTGAGAAAATTATCCATCTCAGTTTATACTTATTTTATTCTTTCATGGGATGTCCTGAAAATGCCCATTTATTGCCCATCCTTAATTGTCCTTGAGAAGGTGGTGGTGAGCTGCCTTCTTGAACCGCTGCAATCCATATGGTGTAGGTGCACCCACAGTGCTGTTGGAGGGGGAGCTCCTGGATTTTGACTCAGTGACAGTGAAGAAACAGCGATATATTTCCAAATCAGTGTGGTGTGTGGCTTAAAGGGGAACTTGCAAGTGTTGCTGTTCCCATACATCCGCTGCCTTTGTTTTTCTACGAGGTAGAGGTCACAGTTTTGGAAGGTGCTGTCAAAGGAGCCATGCTCAGGGCATTTGGTGGATGGTACACATGCTGCCACTATGGGCTGGTAGTGGAAGGACCAAATTTTAAGGTGGCGGATAGGGTGCCGTTCAATTTGGCTGCTTTGTTCTGGATAATGTCAAGCTCTTGAATGTTGCTGGAGCTGCACTCATCCAGGCAAGTGGAGAGTATTCCATCACACTCCAGACATGAATTACTCCTTCAATGTGGAGGGGCCATCCATTGCCTGTGATGTTTAACAAAAGCCTCACCTGCCTGTTCCAGTAACCATTAAACATGATACTTTTCCAAGAAAAGCAGCCTTACTGTTCATTGTATGTACAGTTCACTCGCAGGTAATGGTTTGATAGTCTTTCTTCCTGAACATATGTTGAGGTCATTACTAATGAGATTTGTCTAGGTAATAAATGTTTTAACACTTACGTATTATGTTACTTTTTGAGCATGGAGTAAGATCATCTGCAGAGGGAAAGGAAGAAGTAAATTTAAAACAAAAACAATCACAAGTGAATAGCCTGCAATGCTTATCAGCTTGCGTGTCTGAAAAGAATCTTCTCCAGTTCTACTCTTACTATGTACATAAAAATAAAGACACCAACCCTCAACATACACACCAAGTCATGTATCCCTTATCCCAATCACACTGCAGGGACATAGACTAAATCATGGAGCTTCACCTCCACACACAAGGAATAAATACTGGGCCAAGGGCATACGGTTTACTGTGGCAGACTTGTCCAATTCCTTAATATTTCAATACCCTCTCAATTTTTGGATAAACCCTTTGCACTATAGTATGAATGATGCTTTTATTTTTCAAAAGGAGTTTTTTGTTACGTGGTGCTCCTGAAGCTCTGTAAAACCATCTGAACTATCTCATAAAAATGCTCTAAATGGGCTGTAGAAGTCTATGATTCACTGACCTTGCAGAGTTTCACAAATTATATTTTAAAAACTTATACAAACCTTATAGCTCCAAGCATGACGTGAAAAATACAATGACAGAGAGAAATTGTCTAGGATGAGGAAAACTCAACCAGATGTTTTGAAGATTAAGTCCTGGCTTACAGTATAGTGATATTAGAAGAGCCTGTTACAGGTTATATCTATCTAAATCAACAATCACCCACAGTACAAGTTTCTACTTTTCAAAATAACATATGCACAAAGGGAATAAACTTCTGCTGGACTGTTTGCGATGGGGAACCAAGGTCCTAGTGTCCTTATCTCCACACAAGGCCACATGTCATTCAAGCCCAAGATTCATGCAATGAAGGTAGCAATTTAAAGTTTGTGTAGAACACTTACTTTTGTTATAATATTCTGCCATGACTGGGACGAGGCCACATTTTCCTCCAACATATACTTGCCCACCATCAAGGCTTACTGCATCAGCAACACCAGACTGCAAGCAGAGAATTTATTTAGTGTGTGTTTCTGTCTCTCTCTCTCTCTCTCTCTGTCTGTCTCTGTCTGTCTGACTCCTTTCCTCCCAGAGTATAAACCCACAGATTTCCCTTCATACTTGCATCCTGTACATGAAGCAAGCATTTGGTGTGGGCAGTCAGCAGAAATTGTCTCTGAGGGCTCTCTCTCTCTCTCTCTCTCTCTCTCTCTCGCCTCCATTAATGCTTTAGATGTAACCAAGATCACAACTTGTCTAAGATTGGCAAGAGCTCTCTTACTTCTTCTTACCAGCCATTGAGAGCATTCAGAACCCTGCACAGAAGCTGAGTTTTGAGCGTACCATTCATTTTTAAAGGATGTTTGTGTGAGAAATTATTGAACCAGTTTAGAATAGAAGCCATCTTGGAAACCGTGAGCACAATATAATTGAATTTAGTGTCAGACTCACTGGAAATAAGGAAGCACAATAGGGGTTGTTAATTTTGAAGGAGTGAGGAAGCAGTTAAAGGAGCTGGACTGGAATAGATTGTTGGAAGACCAAAGTTGAGAGAAATGGGACAATTTTAAACGCACAATGTGAAAATTATAGAACTAAGAGGTAGGAAACAATCTGAATAAGAGGAAGTCTTTAAGGGAAATAATGCAAGGAATGAAAATAGAGGGTATTTCTCAAATATGGATCTTCAGGTTCAGTGGCGAACGCTTGGGAATATAAGAATATGACAAAAAACTGTTTAAAAAGCTGATTGAACTGACAAATATAGACAGTGAGGTTAAGAATGCAGTAAACATAAAAATAATGTAACACTTTCTCTAAATACATCTACAATCAATGTGTAGTGAGGAAATACAGAAATGGGGAAGTTGAAAGTGAAACTGAATTACAGATAACCTGAACAGCTTCACTGTTCATGAAGGAAGTCACTGACACACCCCGAGAAGTTTCCGGGGTACAAGGAAGAACTTCTAGTAGCGGTATTGCTAATAAAGAAGCAACAGAAACATTCAAGGATCACTTAAGGGAACAGCTGAGGAAATTGGTCAAATTCTGATGGGGACCTTTAAGAAATGATTCAATTTGAAGTTGTTTCAAAGGATTAGAGAGTGGGAAATATAACATTTATGTTTAAAAAGACTAAACGATTTACTTGAAATTTCCTGTGGGCCTGACATCCACCATGCATAGGTTTTAAAGGCTATCCTGAAGAAGGGAATTACAAAATACCTAGAAGAGTCTGATGCAATCTGGGAAAGTTAGTAAGGCCTTAAGGGATGACTTCTCATGTTTGGCAAGACCCACTAAATTCTTTGAAGAGATAACAGATTTGCGGATAGAAGAAACTATAGTTATCTTTTATCTAGACTTCAGCAAGGCTTCCTATGTACTGTTATATAAGAGGTTGTTCCATTAAGTAGAAAAGCACCAATAACGTGTCTGCTTAATAAATTGGATAGACAACTGATTGTAAAATAAACAGAGGGTAGTCAATCATGGAGATGGCCAAATAAAACAAAGAAAGATTTGAAGCCAAATACTGACTTTCATGGCCTCAAGATGTCAGATAGTGCATTACAAGTTATGAAGTGCTTGTGTCACAATGGGCCACTATCAGCTTGGTGAAGAGAAAATGCTGACGGTGAGAAAGGCTCAACCTCGGATCAGTAAATAGACTCGGATGATTTCAATCCCTTCCACACACTGTTCTCATCTGGTGAGTGATGAAGATCAAACGTTCTGCCTCTGCCATGTGCATCACAGAATCACCTGCATTCTCTCTCTCTCGCTGTGCTGGGATAGTACAGGTACACGGTCTCACCCTGCACTGCGATAGCACGGACAAAAATTCCCCTCTGCATTGAGATAATACAGACAAACAGTCTCTCTCTGCACTGGGACGGCAGAGATACACGGCCGGTCTCTGCACTGGAACGGCGCCGACACACGGCCGGTCTCTGCACTGGGACGGCGCTGACACACGGCCGGTCTCTGCACTGGGACGGCGCCGACACACGGCCGGTCTCTGCACTGGGACGGCGCCGACACACGGCCGGTCTCTGCACTGGGACGGCGCCGACACACGGCCGGTCTCTGCACTGGGACAGCGCAGACACACGGTCGGTCTCTGTACTGGGATAGCACCGATCCACAGGGGCTGAATCTTATGTCCCGTGGGCGGGCGCAAGCCCAACCTGATTTGGCGTAAAATCGCACTAGAAGATGTTGGGCATGCACCCGTGCGATATTTCACTCAGGAGCGCACAAATATTAGAAGCGTGCCCGCTGACAATTAAGAGGGCAATTAAGCCTATTAACAGCGCAACTGTCTCTGATTTTCGTGGCCCGTCCAACCTTACATTTGGCAGACGGGTGAATCGGCCAAGTGGCCTTTACATTTATCATCAAACGTCATCCAAGAGTGGGACAAGATTTCCATTATGAAATAAAATAAAAATAAAAATCTGTGGACAGCATTTTGATCATCTATATTTTCAGGTGACTGAAGCATGGACTTTTTTTGCAGCTTTTTAAAAACTTATTTCATGATTTTCAGGTCTGCAGCTCCCTGAAGCAGCTGTCTGCCTTCAGAGAGCTCTCTCGCAGCACTCACCTATGTCCCCAGTGGCATCATCGCACACCGTCTTCCTGCTCTCAGCCTGGCAGCATTGAGCTTTTCAGCTCGTGTTTCACGCTGGCTGGCCGTTAATTGGCCAGACCGCATTAAATTGCGGTCAGGGGTTGATCGCGGTCGATGGTCCATGTTTCGACCGCTCCCAGGTCTGCCGATCACACACACCCACCAAAGGTAAAATTCAGTCTGTGGTCTCCCATTCGATTGAGATAGTACAGATACATTTTGCTCTGAATTGGAATAGCACAGATACACAAATCTCTGTCTTCATTTGGGTTGCACAGATACACAATCTCTCCCTGCATTGGGATAGCACAGATACATGATCTCTCCCTTCATTGGGATAGCACAGATACACGATCTTTCCCTGTATTGGGATAGCACAGATACACGATCTCTCCCTGTATTGGGATAGCACAGATACACGATCTCTCCCTGCATTGGGATAGCACAGATACACGATCTCTCTCTGCATTGGGATAGCACAGATACAAGATCTCTCCCTGTATTGGGATAGCACAGATACAAGATCTCTCTCTGCATTGGGATAGCACAGATACAAGATCTCTCTCTGCATTGGGATAGCACAGATACACGATCTCTCCCTGCATTGGGATAGCACAGATACACGATCTTTCCCTGTATTGGGATAGCACAGATACACGATCTCTCCCTGCATTGGGATAGCACAGATACAAGATCTCTCTCTGCATTGGGATAGCACAGATACACGATCTATCTCTGCATTGGGATAGCACAGATACACAATCTCTCCCTGCATTGGGTTAGCACAGATACACGATCTCTCCCTGCATTGGGATAGCACAGATACAAGATCTCTCTCTGCATTGGGATAGCACAGATACACGATCTCTCCCTGCATTGGGATAGCACAGATACAAGATCTCTCTCTGCATTGGGATAGCACAGATACAAGATCTCTCTCTGCATTGGGATAGCACAGATACACGATCTCTCCCTGCATTGGGATAGCACAGATACACGATCTCTCCCTGCATTGGGGTAGCACAGATATAAGATCTCTCCCTGCATTGGGGTAGCACAGACACAAGATCTCTCTCTGCATTGGGGTAGCACAGATACAAGATCTCTCCCTGTATTGGGATAGCACAGATACCCGATCTCTCTCTGCATTGGGATAGCACAGATACACAATCCCTCCCTGCATTGGGATAGCACAGATACACGATCTCTCTCTGCATTGGGATAGCACAGATATACGATCTCTCCCTTCATTGGGATAGCACAGATACACGATCTCTCTCTGCATTGGGATAGCACAGATACATGATCTCTCCCTGCATTGGGATAGCACAGATACACAATCCCTCCCTGCATTGGGATAGCACAGATACACGATCTCTCTCTGCATTGGGATAGCACAGATATATGATCTCTCCCTGCATTGGGATAGCACAGATACACAATCCCTCCCTGCATTGGGATAGCACAGATACACGATCTCTTTCTGCATTGGGATAGCACAGATACACGATCTCTCACTGCATTGGGATAGCACAGATACACGATCTCTCTCTGCATTGGGATAGCACAGATACAAGATCCCTCCCTGCATTGGGCTAGCACAGATACACAATCTCTCCCTGCATATGGATAGCACAGATACAAGATCTCTCTCTGCATTGGGATAGCACAGATACACGATCTCTCTCTGCATTGGGATAGCACAGATACACGATCCCTCCCTGCATTGGGATAGCACAGATACACGATCCCTCCCTGCATTGGGATAGCACAGATACACAATCCCTCCCTGCATTGGGATAGCACAGATACACAATCCCTCCCTGCATTGGGATAGCACAGATACACAATCCCTCCCTGCATTGGAATAGCACAGATACACAATCCCTCCCTGCATTGGAATAGCACAGATACATGATCTCTCCCTTCATTGGGATAGCACAGATACAAGATCTCTCTCTGCATTGGGATAGCACAGATACACAATCTCTCTCTGCATTGGGATAGCACAGATACACAGTCTCTGTTTGCACCAGGAAGCACAGACATATGGTCTGTCTCTGCATTGGAGTCATTGAGCTACATGGCTGGACTTTGCTGACCTGATGCTCACCAAACCCACATCAGGCAGCCGAAAATAGAATTGGGGGAGCCATAACTATTAATTTCCCATTGGATTCTTTGTCCAGTGCAGGAAATATGGCAGGTTGCTACTCGATGCCCCTGCAAGTGCGTCAGGATCACTAATTTATGAAATGCGACTTTCAGAGCCATCACTATTTTCATCAAAGCATGTGGGTTGCAGAAGAGTGTGTGAACCGCATCAGGTTTTTCAGGTCATGAGCACAGCAAATGACCCTCCACTAGTGCAGGAACATTTTCTACTTGCTACAATCTACTTGCTTCCAATACTTCAACTGAGAAAGTGCTAGAGGAGTTCTTCAATCTGACCAGGAAGTGAGGGAGGAGGAAGGGGACAGGTCCTCAAGCACCCAGAAGCTGGCTACCAAGTTGCCACCAACAATCTTCCATTCAAGGACAAGTCTTCCAGTGGACATGGGTGTAGCTCCAGTACACCTGGAAGTGACTCATGTCCAACAGCAGTTGCAGCAACCTCATGTGGCAAGGGATAGGGGCCTGAGACAGCCCGAGACAGCAGGCATAGCTCCTTTGGCCAGTACAAAGGAGGAGGAGAAGGACCAGGGATATCCCAAGCACTATATATATATATATATATATACAGGAATAGGTTCCCTACCTGGAGATAGGAAAAGCCAGTGCAGAGGGAGACTTTGGGCGGAATCATCCCAGATTTGCACCAAGTGCGGTAGTGGATGGGAAAAAAAGTTTGACCGCGAGTGCTGCCTGAAGCAAGGTAGGCAAACAAGACCAAAAGTCTCGAGCGAAGTGCATCTCACCAGGCACATGTCCCTTATGTTCAGTTGATAAACATGCCGGTGTGCAATCAGGCCAATGTGCTCGGATGATCCAGCGTGGGGGGTTGATTCCGGTGAGCTGGGCTTATAATAATATGCAGATGTATTACAATGAGGTTCCCTATGTGCGGTGGTAGGAAACACGGCCCACCATTGATGGGCCGAGCAAACGACGGGATTCCCTCAGTGCAGGGAAGCCTGAACCGCCTCTGTAGATTTATCAGCCCCCGGTTTGCTCTCCTGCTGGCTTGAAGGGATATGCTGCTGGAATGCTGCTGGGACATAGCTGGCATATCCTCCAGCCACTGTTGAGCCATCTGCCAGATTATCTTGTTCAGGGTCCTTAATTCCACGCTGACTCCAGCTACAGAGCCATGCGCCCTGTGCAGGACTTCTTGCAGCTCATGCATGTACTCCAGGTGCTGCCACATGTGGCTCTCCATGACGTTGACTAATCTCTCATGTGTGCAGCGCATGCACTTGAGAGCTCAAGTTATGGTCAAGCTCATCACTGCCATGGTCTCCTCCATTTGCAGAACGTGAGTTTGCATTACCTCAGGGAACTTGCCATATATCTGTTGCTGCCGAACCAAATACTGAGCCTCAAACTGAGGCCGGGATTTTCTGTCCCTGACTGTGGCAGGTATTATCGTGGGCAGATGGAAAATTTGACGGACAAGCCAGAAGTCCATTAACTTCGGGCGGGAATTTCCAGTCCCAAGACAAGCAGGACTGGAAAATCCCAACCTGAGGCATTATCTCACTGTCTTGTGGAGCATCACTACAACTGCCCTCACCTTTCTTAAGCTTCTGTCTCTGCCACATCCTCCTGCATACTAATGCTATACTCCTCACCTAGTGCTCCCAAATCTAATTCTGCACATGTACCCACTAGTGTGCAAGTCTTTGGGCTGGTGCTGTTTGAGCTCATCTGGTGTGACAGTGCTCCCTTGGACACTAGTTCCCTCTTCATGGTTATTGAGGTGCTGCCTGTCTCCTGGAGCTTAGTTCACACTGCTAGTTACCATGTAGGTACCCATAGCCACATCTTTTATTTGGAGGAGGTGAGACAAGTTAAAGGAGAAATTCTTCAAGGAGAGAACAAGTTCAGCCAAGTGGAGGATGGGGATAGGGATTGTTTGGCCCTCTGTTCAAGGAAGAAGTGGAGAGCCCTCAGACCATCCTGGTGTAGGATGGAGGTGCAGAGGAATTGGACATCCATAGTGAAGAGGAAGCAGTTGGGGCCAGGAAACTGGAAATTGTTGAAATGATGTGGACCATCAGAAGAATCTCAAATGTATCCATAATCTGTAGAATTTTCCTTCAGCTGTGTTTACTTGTGCTATAATACTAGGGGGAGCGCTTCTTGCACTTGCTCAGAGGCAGTGTCAGTAGCAGAAAGTGAGAGATGCTTTTAGGCTGAGTGCTCATACCCAACCATTCCTGATGCCTTTCCAGTCATTGACAGGAGTTAGTGTTTTATATTTGGGGAAGTGAGCTTTCATATACAGAAAGGCTAGGTTTTTCTGTATGGGAGATGTAGGTTTTACATTTAAGAAGCTGGCATAGGTTTTTTTTTATATAAATAGGGAAGTGGGATTTTATATATGGGGGAAATGTGGTTTTGTACATGGTAGGTGACTTTCTTATGTTACAGGCAGTCATGAAAAGCACTCTATATGCAACTCTTTCTATTCTTAAATGTAGAGAGAATTTAACTTATTATCGAACCTATGCTGTACCCACTCTGGGAATGTTCGATGGAACTGGGTAGAGGAATCTTTACTGTGTATCCAATCCATCCTGGACTTGACCTGGGAATGTTTTATAAGGTCATGTATTAGATAATATTTTCAGCACAGAAACACAACAGCTCTAGCTGGTGTTTATAATCCCTCGGTGCTCCTCTCACTCCGCTTTAATTGTGCAGCCCTTTCAACATATCTATTTATTCCTTTCTTCCTCATGTGTTTACTCAGCTTCCCTTTTAATGCATCTATGCCAGTTGCCTCAACTACTGTTTGTGGTGGCTGGCTCCACATTCTAAGCACTCTCTGGATAAAGAAGTTTTTTTGTGAATTGCCTCTTAGTAGCTATCTTATAATTATGGTCCCTAATTCTGGTTTTACCCACAAGTGAAAACATCTTCACTACATCCTACCCTTGCAAACTCTTGGATAACCTTAAAGGCCCCTCACCCCAGTCTTCTCTTTTGTAGAGAAGGATTACAGTCAATTCAATATTTCTTAATAAGTATAATCTATCTGTTCTGATAAAACTCTAGTAGATATTTTCTTACACCTTTCCCAGTGCCTCAGTGTAGAAAGAATACATTCTGTATCTAACCTGTTTCTGGCCTGGAGTACTTAGATGGAGCTTTACTCTGTAACGATTCCCTGTTGTACTTGACCCTAGGATAAAAGAAAACTGTTCCATTGCTAATCTTAACCTGATGAACATGAAAAAATGCTTTGTAAAACATTACTGTCATTTACCGTGATTTGTTTGATGCAGTCCTCAGCATTGAGGCCCTCGACGCAGTTTACTGCTGTCCATGTGTCGCACTTCCTCTTTTCAGGCTCCCCAATGGTGCACCAGCGTATCTTAGAACTCAAGCTACCGCTCTCTACAACACAAGTATTTTGAAGGGTTATAATTTTCCCATAAACTATATTTGATAGACTGGAGCAATCTTTCAATCTGTGAGTCCCTACCTAAACAGGCATAAATTGACAACCTCAAAACTCCAGCATCTACACAGTGAAGGAATAGGAGCCCTCATTGTCTCTTGCTCTTTCAGCATCAGTGGAGAAAGAAACAGAGTTAACATTTCAAGTCAAACATGGCTCTTCTTCAGTTCTGAAATGGATAAAGTACTCTTATGCATTCAGTTAGTATTGAGTATCTGATTTAAGTGGGTCATCTGGACACTGTGCCTTGACTTTTACATTGATTTCAAGTCTTGACAGCTGTAAAGTCTCTGAAAAAAATTGAACTGATGCTCGACTTCTTTGATTGAGACTTCACCCTTTGAGCCCTTGAAAAAATGGAGCAGATAGCTGGACTCCTGGTCAGGCAATTTTAAAGACTCTATTGCATTGAGCTCTGTAGGGTTTGTTTAGTCAGTAGTGCAATGGAATCCCACCACGAGCATTTTACAGACTTCCCACTGTTTTTATATGGTTCATGAGTTTTGCATATAGTGGATACTGGGTTTGGTGATACTGGGACATGGAGGATATGAGTGGAGTTTGGAGGATGCATGGGATCATGGGAGTTGAGGATGGTGAGGAGGGGTGGGGGCTAGGGGGTGAAACATATCCATGTCGGACACTGGGTCAATGTCCCAGTGAACAGAGGCTGGCCTTCTAACCTGCCAACCTCAGTATCTGCCTGCCTCCGTTGCCATGTAGACCTGCTTCAGGAGGTGGCGGCCATGACTCCAGTCCCATCCCAAATCTGGAAGATGAAAATTCCTTGTGAACGGACTGCCTTTCAGAAATCAGGATTATGACGTTGAGATGTGGTCCAACTTGTGATTCCTGCCTCGAGGATGAAAACCTGGACCCTAATCTCAAGGGATTGCTGCGTACTTTGTTTGCAATCAACTAACAATGGTATGTTGGTAATAGTCTAGCCATGTTACAATGGTGTTATACACAATGCACAGTGTATATGTAGAATGTCACAAAAACTTGTGTGCAATATTTACAAGTTAATGTATATAAATCAGTGTTTGTTGTATATAGCAGAGAGAATAGGCTGGAGAGGCAGGAGAGCAACTAGAGTGGAACATAACTGCAATATGTTTCAGTCGGGATAACACACCCTCCTTTTTAGCTTCTTTATACTATCTTCACCCTTATAGTCAGATAGGATGTTGCCATGAACTGTTTTATCTCCTGGCAGTGGTGCAGCTTCAGACTGGCATGTGACTGAAGGAATGGTATTCTCCCAGCCATCTCACTCAGGGAATGGAGTACAATTTGAGGATAAAGACTCTGAATATAAACCGAGGGCAGGTTTCTGTTAAGTACAGAGCTCTTATTTTCAGTATAAAGAAAAGGGGTAAAAAGTCACTCGGGGGGGAAAATGGAACCCAAAAAAGTGAGTAAATTTAAAAAAAAAATAAAAGCAAAAAGTTATCACTTGGAAAATCCCTAAAACTCAGAAGCAAGCAAGAGACTGAAAATAGGTATTATCATGCTGAATGACAATGAACAATTATTTTCACAGTTCATAGGTAACACTTTTGTGGATCTCATAATCAGACATCCATTTGACCCCTTGATGGGTTTAAAAATAATTTGAAGCAAAATTTAAAAAAAATAATTGTGGTCTAGCAACTTACTTGCCACCAGGACAAAGGAATAAAAATTGTTAGAAATTATTCTAATGTGAACAGTTTGCTGTATGATTGGTGACATCTGTCTTTTTGGCACTATCAGTATGGTCATTGTTTCAGTGCTCTGCAGCCCTTGCTATTTATCTAATCAGAAATGAAAGACTGTCTTTTGCATTATAAAGGATACTGTCCCCACAGCAGTACCTAAAGATGATTTGGAATTTCGTTATAAAATCCAAATTGAACTTTTTTGTTTCTTTCCAACCAAACATTTGTGCTGAATGAGTTTTAGCACATCATGTAGCCAATACCATGGATGAGATGCCCCTTCATCACCAGATCCCATTTTTTTGGGAAATAAATAATGAAAAGTTCAGAAATAAAAACAGAAAATGCTGAGAAAACTTAGCAGGTCTGGCAGCATCTGTGGAGAGAGGGGGAGTATGTCCTTCAAGTGTTGTAAAATATGTTTCTGACATTTTAGTCTCCAATGAAATATGTGTACCAAATGTCTTGCACAACTCACTCTTAATCATCACATTGTTACTTTTATTCTGAAGTTGAATTCAACTGCCGAGCATTTTTCTGCATTTTTTATGGAAACATAGAAAATCTACAGCTGAAAAAGAGCTATCCAGTCCAATCCCAGTTTCCAGCTCTTCCTGCAGAGCCCATCTGTAGGTTACAACACCTCATGTACATATCCAAGTGGTTTTGTTTTAAATGCAACGAACTTTTCAGCCTCAACCACCCTCTTAGACAGTGAGTTCCAGCCCCCCACCAATCTCTGGATGAAAACGTTTCTCCTCAACTCCTCTTTAATACTGAAGCCAACAATTTTAAATCTGTCCCCCATGGATTCAACTCGGAGTTCACACCCCAGACTTCCACTTGGCCACATCAGCCAACGGAGCCCAGGATCATGCCTCGAGTCCAATCCATCTTTGATTGATGTTAGGTAATAAAGAAGTAGCCAATATGCTGCTTGTGCTTTGGGCTTTGAGTTCCACCCCTTGCTGCTTTATGCTGGAACTTCATATCTTTTACATAACCAATGAATTGATGGAAAAACTTCCATTAATGGATTGTGCCCAAAGAGTTTAGTCACAGTTAAACGTCACTTGATGCCGAGGTTTGATCTTAGGCTCTCTGAATAGGCATCCAACAATCCTCTACTAGAGTTAGAAAGCTTCCCAGGTTCCTCAGCTGAAAGGCTTGCAAATATCACTCAAAAAATTCTGATATGGGATGGAACCAAGAGGAACAAGGATGACTCTTGTGCAAACGAGATATCAGTTACTTTCAATTCTCACCAAAAGATACGCCTACCTTTTCGAATAGCTTTTAGAGCACTTGCATAGTTAGTGCCGAGATACAGAAGGTAATCGGTTTCTTTGGGAAGATGAATCAGCTCTTCTGTTGAGTCTTTAAACATCAAGTCTTTGCGTTTATATTTGTCGGAATTGAAGAGTTTAAATGATCTCTGACTGTGCGGCCCAAATTTTTGCTGAAATACATGACATGAGGAGACCAAGAGGCATTAATATGATAAAAGCAAAATACTGCAGATGCTGGAAATCTGAAATGAAAACAGAAAATGCTGGAAAAACTCAGCAGGTCTGACAGCATTTGTGGAGAGAGAGACAGAGTTAACATTTTGAGTCTGTATAGGGTCATACAGACTCGAAATGTTAACTCTGTTTCTCTCTCCACAGATGCTGTCAGACCTGCTGAGTTTTTCCAGCATTTTCTGTGTTTATATGAATCCTCATCAATCTCAAATATTAAACTGATATTTTTTAATTAAAAACTAGTATCATTCAAGTTAAGACATTGCCTGGAATGTCTGAACACAACCTCAACCATCCACAAGCAGCAGGAACACTTCACTCTGTCACATTTACAGTGTTACCGTTTGACACAAGCACTTCGAGATGCCTGGTTCTCTATTAAGGATATGCTACAAACTCAGTCTGCAGCACTCCATAAACAAAGTACACAACCCCAACTCATGCTTGCTTGCAGACAACATTTTCGCAAGCCTAAAACCATTGAAGCAATAACTTTTAACTGACTTTCAGAAACTGTTTGAGGCTCAAAAAAAAAAGAGGTCAGCTAGGCTGGGCAAAATGTCGGAAGTTGACCATGAAGTAGCTTCACTACATGGTTATTTCTAGTCATGCTAATAAACAGACTACAAAATTCTTAAAACAATCCGCCAGTGTTTTTTCTTACAGTTTCAGTTGAGCAGAAATTATTTTGTTTAGGAGTGTTTGGATGAAGCAGAGAGTGAGAGCCTTATCTTTTCAGCTCTGGGTTCTGATCCAGATCACACTAAGGAGATGAAAACCTCCTCTCCCTGCATCCCAAGTTGGGGCTATATGAATTGAGCATGAACATACGAATTTAGGGCAGCAGTAGGCCACTCAGCCCCTTGAGCCTGCTCCACCATTCAATAAGATCATGATTGATCTGATTGTAACCTCAACTCCACATTCTGCCTACCCCCAACAACCTTTCATCCCTTTTCTTATCAAGAATCTATCTACTTCTGTCTTAAAAATACTCAAAGACCCTGCTTCACTGCCTTTTGAGGTAGAGAGCTCCAAAGACTCACAAACCTCTGAAAGAAATAAATTCTCCTCATCTCTGTCTTAAATGAGTGACACCTTATTCATAAACTGTGACCCTTAGTTCTAGATTCTCCAACAAGAGGAAACATCCTTTCCACATCCACCCTGTTAAGACCCCTCAGGATCTTATATGTTTCAATCAATTCGCCTCTTACTCTTCTAAACTCCAGCAGATACAAGCCTAGCCTGTCAAACCTTTTCTCATAAGACAACCCACCCATTCCAGGTATTTGTCTAGTAAACTTTTTCTGAATTGCTTCCGACATATTTACATCCTCCCTTAAATAAGGAGTCTAATACTTTTCACAATACTCCAGATGTGGTCTCATCATTGCCCAAAGCATAACCTCGCTAGTATTGCACTGAATTCTCCTTGCAGTAAAATTACTTAGTTAATTTCCTAATTGCTTGCTGTACCTGCACACTAACCTATTGTGATTCATGCACTAGGACACCCAGATCCCTCTGCATCTCAGAGTTTTGTAATCTCTCACCATTTAGATAGTACACTTCTTTTTTTATTCTTTTCCTGCCAATTGGACAATTGCACATTTTCTCATATTATACTCCATTTGCCAGATCTTTACCCACTCACTTAACCTATCTATATCCCTTTGTAGCCTCCTTATGTCCTCTTCACACTTTACTTTCCAACCTATCTGTGTCATCAGCAAATTCAGCATGAGCATTTTCAATCCAGTCCTTGGTGGGTGGGTGTTCAGAACGTAAATTGCACACAAGTTACTTTTGGAAAGATGCATCCTTTCCTCCTGTCCTTAAAATAAACCTACAAAACTAAATACAAGATGCAAAGATAGTTTCATGGGCAAGAATCTAATGCATACTCTCAGTAGATGATGAATGATACTTGATTTATGCATTTTGGGTTATATTTGATCTCAGCATGTGTGCATGCAAAAACAACAGATGAATAAATGTGAGTTAGTCTATTAAGTTGCCCCATATTGTCATGGTGCAGTGGAGCATCATGACCTCCACTATCTCCCACATGGTCCAGGAGAGGTGAAAACAAACAGAGAAAGAACCCCAGGGGAGAAAATAATGGGAAATTCAGGGGGAGAAAACCAGCCTCAAAGGTATTCGAAACAAGTTTCATAAGATCAGTGATCATGAGCCTCTTTCATAAAAATGTTGTTTTTGTCCAGAATTAGAAACTTATCCAACTCCATGGTCAATATCCATTTTAAACCAACACCAATAATGACAGGTTAACTAATTATTGATCCAATTGGTGTTTGCCAGATTTTGATATGAATAAATTGGCAACTATGTTTGTCTCCAACAACAATCATTGCACTTAATTCCATGTAATATGAATCAGGATGTTTTGAGATATTTTATGTGGCAAATGATAAATCTATCTTTTTAGCATCCCATGTATCATGTCTAAGCTAAGAGTGTTTGGTTTGACACCAAGTAAAAGATTACATTCTGCAAATTCCTGCATACCTGAGCTAATGAAAGGAATCTCCAAATCTCTTCATTCTTTTTATCATCAACAGAATCGCTTCTCACCACCACTGCATGAGCTGGCACTCTTGCCCAGTGACATTGCTTGTAGTTATTGATTGGCTGTGTGCTACCATCTAGGCACAGGAGCTCATAGTTTGCCTTCTCAGTAGCTGAGAGCAACAGTCCAAAAAGATATATTATCAGACGAGGCATGCACTCCTTCCAACGCAGGTAATACAAGTTAATATCAGGGTTTGGTAAATATAAAATTAAAATGTCAATGTATCAGTATGATGATGGCACAGTGTTTTACGGTTCAACACATGGAAAGTGTATCAGAAACCCAACACATTATATTGTGTATTACAGACACGGGCCCGACATATTATGGCAGATTTTCACCTTCACTGCAGGGCAGTAAATTGCTGAAGCAGCCTCCCACCCTCCCTTGCATGTCATGGGAACCCGTGTATGCATAATGACTTCCGACGCAGAAAACCTCATGGGGGTGCTGACAGAGCTTATGCACCAAGCCAGTAGGTGTGGATTAAGACAAATTTAGCCCAGTTTATCAGTAAGCTCTCATGCTGACACAATTGCGTGGATTTCCATTCTTACAGCCAAGATCTAAGGCACTGCCTAGGTGAAGTGCTGAAAGTGAAATCTGGTAGCTGGATCACACCAAGACAATGCTTAACACCCATGCAGTAAAGAAGAAAATCCACCACAGTGTATCACTGAACCCACATTTTCATATAATGCATTGACAATCGCCTAACTAGGCCAACAATTGGCACGATGGGCCAAATAGCCTTCTTTCCTGTTATATTATTCCATGATTCTTTGGGCTGAAATTTCATGGTTCCATGATGGCAAGGGAGCCAAACTAATAGGAGGGAGACATGCTGGGACAATTCCCTGATATGTTCTTGCAACCAGAGAACTTTCCCCAGGCAGGGCTGGGAGGATGATCTGTTGTCAACTCCAAAGAGATGATCAGCCAATTATGTTGGTTTACAACCTTAAGGTTGGATGGGCAGGTCCTTTAATTGCTTTAATTATTCTGTCAATAGCCTCAATTGGCCATTGACAGGTTGGCGGGCGGACAGCTGATCTCGCTCTGCCTCTGCCTTCCTGAAGATTTAAGTGGGGCGGAATGACATCGGGGGATCCCCCCAATGTCATCCAGCGTCAGCGAGCGGGCCCCGGCCCCAGCTCGCCGAGGAAAAATTCAGCCCAGAGTTTCTGTTAAAAATGCATTCAATATAAATTTTACCCTGTAAGATTTTTGCAACCATCCTGTTATTTTTCAAAATTATTTGAAGAAAAGCCAATATTGAATGAGAAAAGTATTTCATCTGTACATCAGACTGAATGCTACCCTAGAAAAATTAGATATATTGCACATACTCAGACGGCAAAATCCAAGTTCAATTCATAATGTCACAGCTCTGGCAAATATATAAGCCCAAACTTTCGAGAAAGATTGAAGTCTTAAAATAAAAACTTTAATGAACATAGTGAAGCACACAATGAACAACTCTATCAATAAATTAATTATGTTTTTGGAAAATGAATAATTTTTTGAATTTTATAAAAACAATTGTCTGAGATCTTACTTTGGACATTAGAAATTTCAGTTACAGAGAAAAGATGGCAGCTCAAATTTTTCAGTTGAAAAACTCAGAGAATTTAAGAAATTTGTGGACAGATTGTATAATTACAGGGCGATGAGGTTAGATTGACACCACTCATTGTAAATGTGGACAGAGTTAGCTCAAAAGTGTGACAAAGCATGGCAAAAGCAATTTTGGTAGAGAGGGCGTGTGTGCATAAATAAGGTTTTAATGAGTTACAAACTGATTGTACAGATTCACCTACCTGGCACTGTGGTATGTTTCACAAAGGCCACTTCTCCAGCACCATCCTTCAAACATCTAGAAAAAATATAACCACACCAGTCAATTTACCATACAGAGCCAGTGTCATCCCCCAAAGTAGAGGGTATGGGGGCTTTGACACCTGGTAAACTCTTTATAAGAGCTTCCAGCAGGTTTGGAGATAGAATAATATGCAATCAGGGCATATAATCTGATGCTACACACTTTTACATTTATTTCCAAATAAATAGCAAAATGAAAAGAAATATGCTTTCAAAAAGTAACGCTCTAGCAGATTCAAAGCCCATTATTGTCTGCAGAACCATGCACAATCCCACCCAAGCACCATAAACAAATCCCACCCCAAACATCAACAAACTTTTATACACCATAGGTGTTACAAACTAATGCAGTGCACCACAAGAATTGTCTCCTCCCTTTTTCTACTCCGACGCAACATAAGTAAATCTATGCCGTGCCATATACTCACTATTCCATAAGCAGATCCCACATAAGCACCCCCATATCAGGCACATCTTGGGATTAGAGACAGAGGGAAACTATTTCTGCCCTGCCCCATCAATCACATCCAGGTCAGGTACTTCACAATTAGAATTTTTTTTTTCATTTATTCATGGGATATGGGTGTCGCTGGTTAGGCCGGCATTTATTGCCCACCCCTAACTGCCCTTGAGAAGGTGGTGGTGAGCTGCCTTCTTGAACTGCTACAGCCCATGCAAAGAATGCAAAGTAAAGTTTCCTCCGTGTTGGTGCATTAAGCATTCCCAAGTCAGGTACAACACAGGTTAGATACAGAGCAACGCTTTCTATATACTGCCTACAAAGCATTTCCAGGTTCTATATAGTACAGGTTAGTTACAGAGAAAAGTTCATTCTATATGGCCCCATTTCTGGGTCAAGTATACACGACAGATACAATCGGACACTCTTGCCCCTGAATGGAAAGACTGGAATGGTTGCGCATGTGCAATTGGCCTGCGCTGCAGCCGACAGCACAAGCCCCACTGATCCTGACACCTTTTGGCGGCAGTGTTCTGCAAATCCAAATTTATGCACAGGCTGGCTAGCCCTTTTGACCGGTAATGGGGCTCTTAATTCCAGATTTATTAGGCTTCATTTTACTGCCTAGTGCGTTTTCAATGGGGGGGTTGGCACACAAAATAGGACAGGTGTCCACTCCGCCACCTTCTCACCTATCCCCAAGCTCACCCCCATAATACGGGGGGGTTGGTTGGGCAGCAAAATTAGCAGCACACCCACCATAATTAAATAAATAATCAAGAGTCAAATGGGCTTGTTAACAAGCCAAATGATACCGATAATACCTTGCTCACACCATAAAATGGTTGCTGCGGGCAGTCAGGTGGGAGTGGGCAGGCTGCTTGCCAAAAAAGTGTTTTCAAAGGATGGGAAGGAAGGGAGTGTTACTATCTTCAGGGAGGGATGGTGGGGGTGCCCCTTGTGGATCGGGAGGCAATCCCCCTAAGATAGTACGCCCTCTTTCTTCCTACCTGCCTGCTCTATTAAACCCCACCTTCTAAACTCCCCAAAGCCTCCCTGCCCAAGATCCTAGACTTAGCTGGCTCCGGGATCCATGGGCTTTCTTGCTCCTGATTGCAGTCCCAGCAGTGCCCACTACTGCGCTCTTGGTGTTGCTGGGACTGATGGAGCTGCCTGTCAATCAGATTAGCCAGCAGCTCCTGCGGAAATCCCGCACTGTTCCAATTTAGCCCACTCCACGCGTTATGACTGCAGGACAGGTTAGTGTGGAGAGGGACCGGTTGGCGTGGAGCGGGACCGGTTGGCGTGGAGCGGGGTGGGATGGCGTGGAGTGGGACCGGTTGGCGTGGAGTGGGACCGGTTGGCGTGGAGCGGGGCGGGATGGCGTGGAGTGGGACCGGTTGGCGTGGAGTGGGACCAGTTGGCGTGGAGCGGGGCGGGATGGCGTGGAGTGGGACCGGTTGGCGTGGAGCGGGACGGGTTGGCGTGGAATGGAGTGGGTTGGCGTGGAATGGAGTGGGTTGGCGTGGAGCAGGACGGGTTAGCGTGGAACGAGACGGGTTAGCGTGGAGTGAGACCGGTTGGCATGGAATGGAGTGGGTTGGCGTGGAGTGAGACGGGTTAGCGTGGTGTGTGATGGGATGGCATAGAGCGGGGCGGGGTGCTGTGGAGCAGGGCAGGTTGGCGTGGAGTGGGGCAGGTTGGTGTGGAGCGGGACCGGTTGGCGTGGAGCGGGACCGGTTGGCGTGGAGCGGGACCGGTTGGCGTGGAGCAGGGTGGGTTGGCGTGGAGCGGGATCGGTTGGCGTGGAATGGAGTGGGTTGGCATGGAGTGGATTGGGTTGGCGTGGAGCGGGACCGGTTGGCGTGGAGCGGGACCGGTTGGTGTGGAGCGGGACCGGTTGGCGTGGAGCGGGACCGGTTGGCATGGAGCAGGGTGGGTTGGCATGGAGCGGGATCGGTTGGCGTGGAATGGAGTGGGTTGGCGTGGAGCAGGACGGGTTAGCGTGGAACAAGACGGGTTAGCGTGGAGTGAGACTGGTTGGCATGGAATGGAGTGGGTTGGCGTGGAGTGAGACGGGTTAGCGTGGTGTGTGATGGGATGGCATAAAGCGGGGCGGGATGCTGTGGAGCGGGGCGGGTTGGTGTGGAGCGGGACCAGTTGGCGTGGAGCGGGACCGGTTGGCGTGGAGCGGGATGAGTTGGTGTGGAGCGGGACCGGTTGGCGTGGAGCGGGATGAGTTGGTGTGGAGCGGGATGAGTTGGTGTGGAGCGGGACCGGTTGGCGTGGAGCGGGATGAGTTGGTGTGGAGCGGGATGAGTTGGTGTGGAGCGGGATGAGTTGGTGTGGAGCGGGACCGGTTGGCGTGGAGCGGGGCGGGTTGGCGTGGAACAGGACGGGTTGGTGTGGAACGGGGCAGGTTGGCGTGGAGCAGGGTGGGTTGACGTGGAGCGGGACCGGTTGGCGTGGAGCGGGACCGGTTGGCGTGGAGCTCCATACTGACTTTGCTTCTGGGCACCACGGGTGTGGGGGTGGGGCGGGTGCGAGCCATCCAATCCCCTACCCCGTAATACTCTGCCCCACATTGGGCAACAATTTTTTTTTATTCAAAACACTGGAAGCATAGAATCATTTGCACAAAAGAGAAAGTATTAATGAATAATGTGAGATGGAGTTGTTTGTACTGATACACCTTGTGATTCATGTTGTAAAAGTTGAACCTGAATGTATTTTTGTAATGGTGATTTTGAAATGGTTTGAAATGTTTTTGAAGATTTATGAATAAAGTATATTTTTGCAAAAAAAAAGATGGAGTAAGCTCACACGTTTTCACAGAATTGTTATGGTAGATTCATTCAGCCTATTGTGTCTGCACCGGCTCTCTGAGCATTATGACTTACTGCTAATCTCCTGCCTTTCACGGTAACCCTGTACATTGGATGATTTTTTAAATAGAAACAATGTCTTCTTGAATGTCTCAATTAAACCTGCCTCCACCAAATTTCCAGGAAATGCATTCCAAACCCTAACTACTTGCTGTGTGAAAAAGTTTTTTCTCATCTCGCATTTGTTTCTTTTGCAAGACACTTTAAAACTGTGCCTTCTAGTTCTCGATCCGTTTACGAGCGGGAACAGTTTCTCCCTATCTATCTATCTATCCAGACCCCTCATGATTTTGAAAACTTCTACCAAGTCTCCCCTTAGCCTTCTCCACTCCAAAGAAAAACAGTCCCAACTTCTCCGATCTTTCCTCGTAGCTGAAGTGCCTCAAACCTGGAACCTGGTTCTGATGCTTCTCAAAGTCTTTTATATAACATCTGCAAAAAAAAAGTCCTATTAAAAAAGCAATACCCTGATGTATTTCTGATGGGAATTTTAATAATAATGACTGGCAAACAAATAGAACATCTTGGGGAACAGTCAATCCTAATGTGATTCTGTTTTAAGAATGTAAGAATGTAAGAACACAAGAAATAGGAGCAGGAGTAGGCCATTCAGCCCTTCAGGCCTGCTCTGTCATTCATTGAGATCATGGCTGATCTACTTCAACACCAGTTTGCTGCACTATCCCCGTATCCCTTGATGTAGAAATCTATCGATCTTAGTCTTGAACATACTCAACCACTTAGCCTCCACAGTCCCCTGGGGGCAGAATGTTCCAATTTTAATGTACTTCCTAATCATAGGTGTTATGTTGTCAAACACATGCTGTTTATTCATATAAGCAACAGAGCACAAACACATGGGTGCTTCTCAAACCAGGTTCCATTCTAAACTACTGATTAACAATGTAGCCCGTGCCACACAGCATTTGGGTAATAGAACCATGTGGTCAATCTGCTCACTTTCTCTAACAGGAATACTGCAACTCCGTTTATCACAATAGGTTTCAGTTTCCATCTCAAAGCTTAATTTAGGCTGCCTTTCTATTTACAAATGTTAAAATGAGTTATAAGACACCGCCTGCATTTAAAAACAATTCTCACTTTCTGACTAACACTCTGTGTATTTGCAAGTGCCCTCTAGTGTTGTGACACAAATAAACTCAGCCACAAAAGAACAGTTCCTCCACTCTGCTCTGAAAATGTGCCTTAGTCCCAACGCCAGTTGAAAAGAACATCAAGGAGATTGTGGGTCCAAGTTCCACTCCAGAGATTTCAGTACATAACCTAAGATGACATATTAAGTAGTGACTGAGACATTAAGATCCCACCTGTCCTTTCAAGTGACCATCAAAGATCCTGAGGCATTTTTAAAGAACAGGGGAGTTTCCCAGTGTTCTGGCCAAAACCTATCCCACAACCACCATCATTAAAATAGGTTGTCAAGTCATTTGTGGGAACTGGCCATGTGCATTTTGACTGTCAACGTTAAACTGTGTTTTTCAGGTATACAACCAACAAGATGGCGGTGAAAAATGGTTCGGTCTGGATGGGGGGATGGTGACCCAGTGCAAAGACCAGTCATGTTGGAGTGGCCTGATTTGGTTTAGCTGCATCAGGGCAGCAGGCTTTTGGGCCAGAACACTTCTGTACAGGAGCAAGTTGGGCGCAAAAGTGGGCAGTCTCCTTTGCCTGGAGCTTTTTGTTAGCAGAGAGATAGCAAATTATTAAGGATAACTGAATGTCTGCCAATGGATTGCGACCACCCAGGATCAAAGAAATTCCTAAAACTGCATATTTCCCTCATCTCTTTTCACCAATACTCCATCAATGCCTGGTACAGAAGACAGTCTGGAAACACAATCATATCATCAATTTAGACATAGTTATTGGATGCACCTATGATGGGGGAAGGGAGTGTAAAGGCCTAAGACTTTTTTCTATACTTATCATTTGTATTCTCTTGGATGTGATGTTGGTGCTGTGCTGTAGATGGGTTGTCGTATTGCTATGTAATTTTTTTCTTCCTTATATGGATAAGTAATTGTACCCACAGTGAATTTCTGTAAGGACAATAAAGTGTATTTAATTAGGAACAGAGGAAACAGGAGCTGGAGTAGGCCACTTGGCCCCTTGAGCCTGCTCTGGCATTCAACTAGATCATGGCTGATCTTCTATCCCAATGCCACTTTCCTGCATTATCCCCATATCCCTTGATATCTTTAATATCTGTCAATCTGTTTTGAACATATGCTGAGCCACCACAGCTTTCTGGAGTAGAGAATTTCACCCTCTGATTGAAGAAATTCCTCCTCATCTCAGTCCTAAATGGCCTACCTCTTATTCTGAGACTGTGTCCCTTGGCTCTAGACCCCACCCCCGCCCCCAGCCAGGGGAAATATCCTTCCTCCATCTACCCTGTTGAGCCCTGTAAGAATTTGATATGTCTCAATAAGGTCACCCCTCATTCTTCTAAACTGTAGAGAATATAGGCCTAGTCTCCTCAATCTCTCCTCATAGGACAATCCCACCATTCCAAGAATTAGTCTGGTGAACCTTCCTCTCTGACAAGTATATTCATCCTTAGGTAAGGAGACCAAAACTGAACACAATAACCCAGGTGAGTCGAACTGAATTGACTACACTTCAAACATAATTTGGCTGTGCAACACGTTGGGATAGTCTGAGGTCATGAATGTTGCTATATAATTTCAAATATTTCTTCTTTTCCACTTGGTTCAAAAACACCTTGAAGAAAAGCCAAATAGTCTCTCATTTATTTCAAAAGCGCTCTGAAATACAAGGCAAACAGTCTCTCATCTGTTTCAGAGACACTGGGTTGGCAAGTTTCCCATCTGGTTAAAAAGAAAATCCTGGATAGATAAGCTCAAGTGTATTGCTCCCTTATTCTCAGTTATACATTTTGCTCGATGCATCATTAGCATTAACCAGCAGGATGGAGATATTACAATTCTTTCGCAACTTAGCTGCACCCAATAACCAGGGGAGTGGAACTTGCTCTCCGACAGAAAGGCGAACAGGTGTCATTTTCTAAAGATTTAATAATTTCAGACTCGAGAACCGTGGAATACTCACTGAAATGCACCTGAATAATCGTAGTAGGGTTCAAGGTGTGATCGCTGGCAGCGATTTGATCCAGATCCTTTACACAGTGCGCACAGCTTAGGGAATTTAGAAGAAGCTCCTGGAACACAGCTGGACAAAAAGAACTTTTCCACAACTAGGAAGAAAAAAGCAGAAATTAATGTGCAATAACTGAGGAATATGAGCCCATAAAGTAGATTTTCCAGAGTTGACATGGAACAACACAGGATTATTTCGATGTGGTGAATATTGAAAAGTTGGACACATTGGGAGCAAGTGCCTCTAAAGGAACTCACCTGATTTTTCTTCCCTGGAAATGGGTGAAAGGTAATCAGGCAGATTCCTTTAATCAGGCAGGCCTCCCCTGCTGAACTTGAACTCTGAGTGGCAGCTGGATGAGGCCCTTAAGTGGCTATTAATTACCCAATTAAGGCCCTCAATTGAACTGTAGGCTGGCAGTTCACCAGATGCTTCCCCCATCACTCAGAAAATTGTAGCAGGGGTGGACTGGGCAGAGATTGATTTTACTGGTCCACCTGCTGGTTTTCCCATGTGAGGATGGCCTGTAAAATCCAGCCCATAAGGTGAGAGAGAGATATAGAAGGGAATTAAAATGAAAGGGGGAGAAACAGAAAACAGAAGGTGCCTAGAGGGGGAGAGAGAGAGAGACAACAAGAGGAAGGAGGGAGACACGATACAAACAGAATATTAATAGGCACAATGGAAATTCAGGAGCACATTGACCCCAATTTTCAATGTGCTTTGGTCATAAAGTCAAAGGTAATGTGTGTTTAAAAGTTCTGAGATGACCTGCCAGCCAGCAAAGTTTGCTTCCTTTCAGTGCTGGTTTGTAAAATTATCGCTGTACTGCACTGTTCCCGCATCCCAGAATTCTATTAGTTTTATCATTGTTCTATACATCCAAGTGAACTATTACTGCATCTCCTTTCAATAATGCTGTTCCATTCATCATATACTCATGGTACATCTTATCCTATTGTGTAAACTTTACATTTGTCTGGATTAAATTGAATTTTCCATCTACTCAACAGCACGATTGATCGAAATCCCTCCACAAAACATTATTCTGTTTCCTTTCTTCTCATGAGCACATTTTCCTATATCATGTTCTAATCTAGATTCCCATAGCACATAGTTTTAGAAGTCTTTCATGTGAAATTAGGTCAAAAGCTTTCTGCTAAATCTAATGAACTTCGATGTAGATAATTTGCCTATTTGAAACTGCTGCTCCCAGCTCTGATTTCCATTATTTCAATGGTTATCGATGTTGGACTAATTAGCCTGTAGTCTCATAGATCAGATTTGCCACCCATCTAGAAATAGGAAACTGCCAGTCATCCATTTCTAACTTGTAAAATGGGCAAGAGGTTGTTGAAAGACAGCTGGAGAGCTTTTGTGCCCTGATACCAGCCCGAATTAACTTAAAGTCAGGCTTGACATGGGCATTCCAGCTCAAAACAGGAAGAAGGTTGTTTAAATGCACAAACAGAAAGAGTAGACATTCTATGTTTGTTGTAGGACCCCAGGTGCAACCTTGAAAGAGAAATGGGCAGAGCTTACGAACCAGATGTTAGTCCCATTTTTCCTAGCATTGAGAAGTCTAACTGGCGAATCTAAAAGAGATCATTGGAGGAATCTCCAGAAAGGTAATTCTTTTGGGGCTTTAAATGATGTTTGTGAAACCGAACATGTTCCTCCAGGCTCTACAAAAATACTCCTGCCCATTGCCAGCCTGCTTTCAGACCACCTCTAGCATCTGCTTTCCTCCTGCCCATCAAACAGGCCTGGTCCATTCATCATATACTTGTGGCACATTTGATCTGTCTTGGATTAACAATATGTTTCCAGTTAACTTTTCAGTAACTTCTTTGTAATCTTCAATGACCAAGTTTGAACACAACCATTGAAAAGTTCTTGACAAAAGAAAGCAAAATAGCACATTACATGTTTCAATAGGGTCCTCTTTATTCCATTGGTTTGGATTGCGTTCTATAATGGTTCCTATCGGGATATTCCAACCAGCAGATTTACCCAGACCAGTGTGGCAGGATTTCTTGCCCCTCAAAGTATTGATTGTAATACCGCTTCCTTTCTTTACCACGGCTACAGCATAGTAGCAGGACTCCCCTGTAATACACAATGCATTGTCAATTATTAGACTCCACAGAAATAGCATTTCGACTTCATACCTAATGCATCCGCATCAATTGATTTAATCTTCATAGAACTTTGATGATGCAATAAGGTCAAATCATAGTGGAATTCGGCAGAAGGCTCCGAAGTAATAATGCTTCTCAAATGTCTTAAACAATGGAAAGTAGAACAAGGTACACAGGCGATTGAGATTGCTGTGGAGTCATGTCTATCACACATATTGAAATTGCTGTGGACCGGAGTTTCTCATAGGCATTGAGATAGCTGTGACAAGGGGCCCACTGCATTGTTAAGGTCGCTGCCAAGAGTCGGCAGGTACTTAGATCATTGTTGAGGGACATCTTTCACAGAAATTGAGATCCCTACTGAGAGACATCATCATAGATTATTGTGATAGCTGTAGGGCGGGGCATAGCACAGGTTATTGAGATCACTGTAGAGAGGAGTGTATCATAGATTATTTAGATGGTTGTAGGGAGAAATCTATTATAGGCTGTATGGACTGCTGTAGGAAGGGGACTATCTCAGGTTATTGAGGCAGATTTGGAGAGGACTTTCACATAGGTTGTTGAACTCAGTGTAGAGAGGGATAAAACACAAGCTGTTGAGCACATTGTAGAAAAGGCCTTTAGCAGGTAACTTAGATCACTCTAAATAAGCTTTTATCATTTTCCAGTTATTGTTCAAAGTTGTTAAAAGGTTCTTTGGCATACAGGGCTACAATTTTGAAAGGTTACTCTGAAAAGTAACCCAACCGGTTTTTGTGAGAAGGTGATCATGGTTCATGTTCTTTTTCAGATCCTTGGTTTTAATGGGGCCAGTAATTTGTGAACTGTGTTCCTATGTGCACACAATTTAGACACTGTGAGCAAATAATCATTTTTAGTTTCTGGAAATGAATCAGGGCCACACTACAAAGACTAGTCTAGACTAACCCCTTGAAATACACAAAGTATTACTTGACACATTGACAGGTGTCAGTAACTTAAATCCAATTGACTGGCAACTAATTAATTTGCAAATAATTTGCTGAGCCTCCTTCTTCGTAATCCTATTAACCCAATGTTCTTACTGACTGGCCCAGGTACCCAGGTGCACACAAATTCTTTGGGTGCAATATTCCACCCATTTTCCAAAGATTGTATTGTGAGATATTCTTAAAAAAATTGGGTTGCTAAACTGCAGCCTACTCTTTCTGATAAACCAGTTGAAACTCTTACAATGACACAGCCAGAAACCTATGAGCTGTCTTCAAATGAAGTCCTAATTGGGGCACCAAACAGATCACATTCTGAGGGCAGGGGCTAGATCAGGATGGATCAGATATTGGAAAGGTGTGCCAAATCTTTGAGGGAACTTTGACCCAAACCAGGGGCAGAATTTTATGCCTGTCGGGTGGGCCGTGCAGGAGCGGGCACAGGCACGGGCAGGGGCGGACCCACTCGCTGCCCCCAATTGGGTCCGCACTGCCATTTTACACGGGTAGGCCAATTAAGGCTCGCCCAGCATGAAACACAGCTCCCGAGGACAGCAGGAGTGGGCAGGCAGCGGCAGGACTGCAATGGCCCCCAGGTCCGATGGAAATCCTGCAGCCCTTTTAAAAGAGCTCCTGCAGACTTGCAACGGTTGTCAAATATGGCCAGCAGCAGGGCACCCCAGAGCGCTGCTGGTGAGCAGGCCAGGCAGGAGGGTAGGGCAGGGGGCCACTATGCCCCTCGTTTTTCAGACAATTGCCTTGCTGCTCTCCTCGAGGAGGTGGCAGCATGGTGGGAAGACCTCGTTCCGAGGCACAGGAGACAGAGGTCCCCCCAAAAGACCAAATGTGCCTGGGAGGAGGTGGCAGAGCTCCCGCAATGTGGTGCGGTGCACCTGGATCCAGTGCTGCAAGTGCTTTAACAATCTTTTGTGCTCTGGAGGGGTGAGTACCATGTTGCTATTGGTTAGTGAACCCAGCAGGTAGGCTTTCCATCCTGGCTGCAGCCCCCGCACCCCCTTAACTCTGAGTGTAGTGACAGCACTGAATCATTGACGGCATGTCTCCCTTGCTGGGCAGGACAGCAGATATTGGCCATGCCTAGGTCACCCTGAGAGGGTGTAGATGAGATGGGTTCTGCCCCCACAGCATGTGGTACAGTGAAACCCACATTACTGTTTTGGGGGCAGCCTAGAGGATCTGCACCTTATGTGCAGTGCTGGAACTGCAAAACATGTCAAAGCCAGGGTGCTGACATGCTGGGAGGGGAGCTTCCAGGTGGTGGGGCACCGATCCGTCTGCTGCCTTTTGCATTCCACGTGCTTGCGCCTCCTTGCTTTGTGAGGTTGGTCCATTTGGTACCAAATTTGGTGTAGACTGCATTCGCCAAGGGTGGGAGGACAGACCTAGCATCTTTGTGTGAGTGTGCAGCAGCTGCTGGGTGAGGAGACACCGGAGACCTGCAATGTCCCACTCTGTTTGGGGTAGGATGGCAGCGAAGAGATTCCAGGTACATGTTGCACTATTCAGTGCTCTTTTCTCCTTTTCTGGAGAAGAATGCTCATAATGCTGCCAAGCGGTTGAGGACTGGCAGAGGGCCAGCCCAGTTGGACATTAATTCCAGGTTCGGGCAAGAGGCCCTCGATCTGGGGTGGCACCACACGCCCAGGTCCACCGGTGTCGGTGAGGCTTAGGTGCCACATGGAGGTATGTTAGCCCAGCACTGAGGTCACCATTGTTCTCCCAGCAGCCATGACACTGCTGAATGCTCAGTGATTGAAGTTTCCAGCATGGCTTCACCATTGCTTATGGAAGGATGAGCGCATAACGATCCGGGGGACAGGGATGCATATTGACATTGTCTCCATGTTAATCAAATGTCCTTGTTCTTCCTTTCAGTATCAGCAGATCAGGGCTGGGAGGAGGAGGCACAGGAGCCCCCTTTCACAACTGAGGCTCCTGAAGTCTCTGACAGCCAGTGTCACACCATCTCTTCCAGGCAGGCACCAGCACAGATACCTCGGTGGGAATTAGATCATCGGCTAATGTCTCAGTGCACAGCGGTGAGGGCACTTCACAGTCACTGGAAGAGCTGGCAGAGACAGGAAGTGCCCATGGCACCAACAGTCGGAGGACTGCAAGGGATCAGGCGCATCCTCAGTCGGTAGCTAATGATGTGCCTCTGGAGTCGTCCATGAGGCAGCAAATGCTGGAAGTCCAGCAGAGTGTGCGGGAGGATCTGGTGGAGATACATGAGGTTATGCTTGTCTTGGTGTCCATGGTGGAGAAGTCCACGCGGACCCTCGCCAATGCAATGAGTCTCTTGGCTGAGAGCCATGCTTCCTCCATAGAGAGAGTGGCAACTCTCATGGAGAGACTCCAACTGGAGACCAATCAGGGGATGCGCATGGACCAGCAAGCCCTCACACCGGCATTGACCTCAGCTGGTCAGTGTCAGTGTGGGAGATGGTCTGGGCACCAAGTTTTCCAGCTCGGTGCCCATCCATCTATGGTGAGCAGGGAGGTCCAAAGCGACCTCACGTTGGCGCAACAGCTGCCTGGCATCTCTGCAGGCTCCTCTCAGGGCGCTCTGGATGAGGGCAGCAGCTCCTCCACCTCCCTGCCAGTGACCTTTGCATCCGATGTAGCTGCAACGACTGGGGAGATGCCAATTGTGGAACTGGCCGCTCCCTCTCAGGCCGGGCCAGCACAGGCTCCATGGGCCAGAGGACATCCGCCAAGGTCATCAAGGCTAACAGGACAGCAGAGTGAGCATTCTGTCTCAGATGCCAGTGCCATCGAAGGGACAGCATCTAGATGTAGCACCCGAAAGCGTAGATTTAAGGCACCTTAGGCACACCAAGGATTTCTCACTGGTGCTTTTGTGTTGCCTAGCAATGAGGTCATGATTAGTTGGTGTGTTGTTTAACACCTTTGTCATTTTATTTCCTTAAGATCATTTTGTTATATCATTAAATTTAGACACGTGACCATGGCTGAGGGTTCCTCTTTTCCTCAGCAGGTGGATGGTTACCTATGATGTTATGAGTGGGTTGCATCACATTTGAGCCTTATTGATTTGGCCCTTAGTTAATGTTACTATAAAGGCAGATTTAGCACTCAGGTATCGAGTACGGAGCCTGCAGCACCGGCTTTTGTTGGAGGTCCATCTGTGGTGTTCTAGCTGAAGGTTCACTGAATTAAAACCTCCTGGGTGTCCCTACCTCCCTGGCGTATGCCTGGGTCAGCATCTACCCTCTCAGCATTTCCCTATGCGTGCTCATCCGCGGACTCACTGCTGGACTCATCGTGTGCAGCCGCAGCAACTGCATCTACATCTTCTTTGTCCACAGCATCGCCCTTTTCCAGTGCAAGATTATGGAGAGCACAGCATGAAACTGTTATCAGCGACACATAATTTGAGGGAACTGGACTGCACATCCTGAATGGTCCAGGCATTGGAAGTGCATTTTGAGAAGACCAATGGTTCTCTCCACCACAGCCCTTGTGGTGCCCCAGCTCCTATTGTACCGCTGCTCAGCTTCTGTTCTTGGATGGCAGAGGGTGCGTCATGAGCCACCTTCTGAGGGGATAACCCTTGTCAACCAACAGCCAGCCATCCAGCCGGGCTGGAGCACTGAAGAGCCTCAGCACCTGGGAGTGTCTGAGGATGTAGGCATCATGGGATCTGCCAGGGTGCCTTGCACAGACTTGCAGAATCTGCATCCTGCGATCACACATTATCTGAACATTCATGGAGTGGAAGCCCTTCCTGTTGACGAAGGCACCGGGCTCACCTGCTGGTGCTTTGATGGACACATGTATACAGTCGATTGCACCCTGGACACGGGGGATCCCAGCAATCGCTGCAAAGCCTCTAGCTCATGCTGTCTGGCTGGCTTGGTCCCAGCAGTAGTGAATGAACGTCAATGCACACCTGAATAAAGCGTCTGTCACCTGCTTGACACAAATGTGGACAGCTGATTGGGAGACACTACAAAGATCACCCACCAAGCCCTGGAAAGAGCCAGAGGTTAGAAGTTGAGGGCAACAGTGAACTTTAGAGCTACTGGCATGGGGCACCCACCCACACAGTTATCGGAGATCTCAGGGTCTATCATTTGATAGATAGAGCTGACTGTCTCCCTTGAGAAACAGAGCCTCCTTTGGCACTGCACCTCAGACATATTGAGGTAGCTGCTTCGTCGCCTGTAAACCCTGGCAGCAGGACAGTGGCATCTTCTGCTGCTCCTTCTGTCTTGGACTTCCTGTTAGCCCTGTGCCCCTGTGCCTGCACGTCTCCTCCTAAAGGTGGCTCCCCTGGAGGCTGAATGTGCATGCCTGGCCTCCTCCCCCTTCTGCCCCTCCCTTCCTCCCCAGTGGAGACCACAACTCCCTTTCCCAGGCTAAGGGAAGGCTTCCTGAAACCTGCAGGCCCCAAAAACGATCTTCACTGCAAGTGTGCTGACCTGAAGGTTGAGAGTCCTGTCCAAGCAGCTGGTATGAGTTTTGAAGTATTTCTGCTCACACAGGTAAGTATCAGTAACTTTCAAAAATAAATATCTGACTGAGCACATTTGCAACCCTACTGACCCCTCTTATCCCGCCCGTGGATGAGGTTTATACAAATGTGTCCGACCCGCCTGCCCATGGAACCCATGCGATGACCTGAAGATCACACGGACCCAAAAAAATCACCGTCAGTTGGTGCCTCAAGGGCCTTAAGTGGCCCATTAATTAATGGCGGGTGCCCACCCAACGAAATATCACGATGGCGCCCGGTGAAGTCAGGAAAATTGCCCGATGTCACTGCACATCATTTTACACATCGGCGTGTGGAGCCCGCACCCCAGTGGGAAAATTCTGCCCCAGAATACTACAATATTGTTAATAAAGAAACAGATTAGGGCTGGGACCAGAAGCTATGCACTTCGCATCAGAACCTGAATCCATGTGAAATATTTTAACAGATTCAATTCTACATGTAATAATTATGTGACACGACAAATGATGGGTAGTCATTAATTGAAGATGCTACTTCCAATCATAATATTTCTTACTGGTAAAGATGCAAAACATTTGTATCTAAATGTCGCCTTTTCTCCAAACAGCCAGTGACAATACATTGAGCCGGGTAATGTATGCAACAGATTATCGTGGCAGACTCACAATAGAGGTTAATATTGAGCAACAGGTCAATTATAAATAAAGTTTTTTTTAATTAGTTCACGGGTTGTGGGCTTCGCTGTCTGGGCCAGCATTTATTGCCCATCCCTCATTGTCCTTTGAGAAGGTGGTGGTGAGCTGCCTCCTTGAACCGCTGCAATCCATGTGGTGTAGCTACACCCACAGTGCTGTTAGGGAGTGAGTTCCAGGATTTTGGCCCAACAACAGTGGAGGAACGGCAATATATTTCCAAGTCAGGATGGTGAGTGACTTGGGGGGGGGACCTTCCAGGTGATGGTTTTCCCATCAACCTGCTGCCCTTGTCCTTCTAGATGGTAGTGGTTGTGGGTCTGGAAGATGCTGTCGAAGGAGCCTTCGTGAATTCCTGCAGTGCGTCTTATAGATGGTACTGCTACTGTGCATCGATGGTGGAGGGAGTCAATGTTTGTGGATGTAATGCCAATTAAGCAGGCTGCTTTGTCCTGGATAGTGTCAAGCTTCTTGAGTGTTAAGTGATAGCACTCCCTTTTTATTTGAACAGTTTTGTTGTCAACATTTCATAACTGATTACCTGTAATATTTTCAGCTACAATCGGTTTCAGACGCGGTTGGGGCAAGAGACCTCCCTTGTATATATCTCCACCATCCAAAGTTATAGCATCTGCAAATCTATCCTGAGAATGAGAAACATGTACCTTATTAATAGAAAGGCCCCTTCTTTTCAATCAATGCAAGTACTGAGGATATTACCTGCTTTTCCCTCTAATTTTATCCCCTCTCTCTTGAAATCCTCAATGAGTTCTATTAATCTAAGTCTATTGAAGAAGGTGATTATATATACATCCTTTCAATTTTACACATTGATCTGAGAGTTGTGCAAAATATTCACAGTGCAGAAAAAGCCCCCTTTAATAATTAACGTTTGTGTAAAATAGAAACAATAGGAGTTCCAACACTGACCTTTGGGGCATTGGGTAAACTCCCCCTACCCTGAAATAACTCTTCTGTGGTCATAGCCAGTGAGGGTACCACAACTTTCATTCTGTGGATGTTGTCTGGATCATTTACAATTGTAAAATCAAAACAAGCCCTTTCTCGATCTCTCAGCTTCCCTGATGCACTTGGTCATGAAGCAATCATGCAATACATTAACTAGCTTGGACCCTAGACAACTTCAGTTTTCCCAATTTAGAATTGGTTGATTGAACTCCCCATTAAAATGAACATCCACTGTTCATTTTTGATCCTTCATGGGGAAAACTATATTCTCTCTTATTCTGACTCTAGCAAGTCTGCAGCATACCCCTACTGTTAGCTTTGACTTTTTCAAATTAAAGCTTTCTAATATGGCTAAGAACAGTAATTATCTACCCAGCATCAATGTCTTTGAGCTCCCAAATATTCCTGTCAAATAAAGCCATGTTATCTCCTTTTCAGTCCACTTTATCTGCTTTGACTATTTTATAGGTGATCAAGGAGATAGTGGCATAGTGGTAATATTGCCAGATGAGTAATCCAGAGGCCCAGACTAAAGCTCTAGAGACATGGGTTCAAATTCCACTATGGCAGCTGGTGGAATTTAAATTCAATTAATAAAAATCTTGAATTAAAATCTAACCTAATGGTGACCATGAAACCATTGTCAATTGTTGTAAAAACCCATCTGGTTCACCAGTGCACTTTAGGGAAGGAAATCTGCCATCCTTACCTGGTCTGGCCTACATGTGACTTCAGACCCACAGCAATGTGGATGACTCTTAAATGCCCTCTGAAGTGGCCTAGCAAGCCACTGAGTTGTATCAAACTGCTATAAAGTCTACAAAAATGAATGAAACTGGACAGACTAGCTGGCATCAAACTAGGCACTGAAAACAGCAGCAAATCCAGCCCTGTTGACTCTGCAAAGTCCTCTTTATAATTAGTAGAGCTATCCCACAGGCAGTCGGACAACAGCCTGACATAGTCATACTCACTGAATCATAGCTTACAGACAATGCCCAGGTATCACCATCCCACCGGCAGGACAGATCCACCAGAGGTGGTGGAAAATGGTATACAGTCAGGAAGGAGGTGCTTGGAAGTCCTCAACATTGACTCCAGGCCCCATGAAATCTCATAGCATTAAGTCAAACATGGGCAAGGAAACCTCCTGCTTATTACCACCTACCACACCCCACTCAGCTGATGAATCAGTATTCTTCCATGTTGAACACCAACTGGAAGAAGCACTGAGGGTGGAAAGGCCGCAGAATGTACTCTGGGTATGAATCTTCATCACCAAGAGTCACTTGATAGCACAACTGTGTCTGCAGCAGGTGGTGAGGGAACCAATAAGAGGGGAAAAACCTTCTTGACATTGTCCTTATCAATCTAACTGTTGCAGGTGTATCTGTCCATGACAGTATTGGTAGGAGTGACCACTCCATAGTCCTTGTGGAGACAAAGTCCCATCTTCACATTGAGATTACTCTCCATCATGTGTGCAGTACTACCATTGTGCTAAATGGGGTAGATTTCAAACAGATCAAAACTGAGCATCCATGAGGCACTGTGGGCCATCAGCAGCAGCAGAATTGTATTCAACTACAATCTGTAACCTCATAGCTTGGCATGACCATCTACAAAGCACAAGTCAGAAGCGTGATGGAATAATCTTCACTTGCCTGGATGAGTGCAGCTCCAACAACAGTCAAGAAGCTCTATACCATTCAGGAAAAAGCAAACCTGCTTGACTGGCACCTCATTCACCACTTTAAACAGTCACTGTATCCACCACTGACACACTGTGGTAGCAGTGTGTACCATTTACAAGATGCATTGCAGCAACTCACCAAAGCTCCTTTGAGAGCAACTGTACTACTGACATTACAGGCCCAGCAGAGGTGGTATACAGTCCGGAGGGAGTTACCCTGGTCCTCAACATCAACTCCAGACCCCATCATCAGTCCATGACAGTATTGGGAGGAATGACCAGCACCTGGCCCTTATGGAGTCTGATGAAATCAACTCAATTGGTCCCTGGAATGAGGGGGTTGTCCTATGATGAGAGTTTGAATACATTAGGCCTTTCTCGGGAATTTAGAAGAATGAGTGGTAATCTCTTGAAAAAGACAAGATTCTGCAAGAGCTTGATAATGTGGATGCCAAGAGATTGTTTCCAATGGTCAGGGAACCTACAACATGGGGGCATGATCTCAAGATAAGGGGCTGATCGTTTAGGACTGAGATGAGGAGAAATTACTTCACTCAACAGGTTGTGAATTTATGGAATTCTCTACCCCAGAGATTTGTGGATGCTCCAACATTGAATATATTTAGGGCTGGGATGGGCAGATTTTTGATCTCTCAGGAAATCAAAGGATATTTGGAGCAGATGGGAAAGTGGAGTTGAAGCCCAGAGATCCAACATGTTCTTATTGAATGGCAGAGCAGGCTTGATGGGCGATATGGTCTAATCCTACTCCTACTCCTACTCCTTGTGTTCTTGTGCGAACAATTCATCCAATTTTCTGTTACCACTTAGAGAGCCTTTCATAGCTGCTGCTGCATTACTGGAATTTGCTCGTACCAATCAAATATTCTAAAGGCCAAGGTCAGTGAGAAAGCTTTATTTATACCAGTAGCCCAGTCAAATAGGTAGGATCTCCATAGCAAAGTCTGGCATAGTGCATGTGATGGATGCAACTGTGCAATTTTTCCTGGATTTATAATGTTTCTATTTACTTAGATCCACAGGATTAATTATTCAGATCAGCCCAACAATTATGTGATAAAATACAATCTCTATGTCCAAGTCTGAATAAAATCAAGGCCTACCTTAATAGCAGTCACACAACTGTCAGAACTTTGCTTCTGTATACAAGAAAATTTGGGGAAGTCATCTGCCATTTGTTCTTTCAAATCATTGCATTTCTTTTGCTCTTGTGGAGAAACTGTACACCATTTGATTGCTGAACCAGCAGCAAATGAAAGGGCTTGGAAAGAAAGAAAAGAACGTCAGACAATAATTGTACAGGGTAAAATAGAACAGCAATTATGGGAGGGAGGTACAATAATTATACAGAGGAGAGATACAAAGGTGGATAATGGTTTTATGGCGAGAAAGAGATGTCAGCAATTATACAGCAGGTGAAGAAAACACAGCTATGATAGAGCAAGAAGAAAGCATAGTAATTATGTAGGGAAGAGAGAAAGAGGGGGGTTATATAGGTCCAAACAGTAAGGACAGTGAGTCTACAGGGGAGAGAACATAGTGATTTTACAAGAGAAAACAAAGTGATTGTAAAGGGCAGAGAGCACAGTGATTGTAAAGGAGACAGAGCACAGTGATTGTAAAGGAGAGAGAGCACAGTGATTGTAAAGGAGAGAGTATGGTGATTGTAAAGGAGAGAGCACAATGATTATAAAGGAGAGAGAGCAGAGTGATTGTAAAGGGTAGAGAGCACAGTGATTGTAAAGGAGAGAGAGAGCACAGTGATTGTAAAGGGTAGAGAGCACAGTGATTGTAAAAGGTAGAGAGCACCATGATTGCAAAGGGTAGAGAGCATAGTGATTGTAAAGGAAAATGAGTGATTGTACAGTAGAGTGCAGGGAGAAAGATTAGCACATGTTATACAAAAGCGAATGAGGGAAAACATCATTAATATATGAAAGAGATAGGATAGACATGAATTTTACAGGTGAAAGTGGAAACAATGATTGACCAGATAAACAGAAGTGTGATTATGCAAGAGAGAAAGGTTATCAATTATACAAGAGCAAGAGGACAGTAAAATATGATAGGGAATGTTAATCATATAGGAGCAAGAGAGCGGACAGCACTTAGAACAGAAAAATGAAACACACTGATTGTGCAGTGGACAGAGGAAGAGCAATTGCAGTGATTATACAAGGTAAAGCATGGAAACACATTGGACAGAGGGAGAGTATATAAACAAAAGATGGAGAGAGATGGAGAGTAAAAGGGAAAGGTAGAGAGCTGAAATATAAACAGAAAATGCTGGTAAAACTCAGCAGGTCTGACAGCATCTGTGGAGAGAGAAACAAAGTTGATGTTTCGAGTCCATATGGCTCTTCTTCAAAGCTCATTGCAGAGCATCTATTGGTTTCATGCCCACATGCCCATCCTTGGCCTGCTTCAATGTTCTAGTGAAGCCCAGCGCTAACTGGAGGAACAGCACCTCATCTTCCAATTAGGCTCTTTACAGCCTTCTGGACTTAACATTGAGTTCAACAACTTCAGACCATGAACTCTCTCCTCCATCCTCACTCCCTTTTTTGATCCCCTTTCTTCTACATTAATTTTTATCTTTTATCCACTTAATTTTATTTTTATTTTTATTCATTTATTCATGGTTTTATCCCCTTTTTTATCCCATTTTCATGGTGAAGGGGGTTCCAATTTCAAGCTGCTGCATTGCTGCTGGACAGTGGTCTTTGGGTAGGTTCCTGAAAGGGAACAGAAAGAGATAAAGAAAGGCAGTAATCAGGAAAAGAGGCAACTAGGAGAAAGGGCAAGTGGGAAGAAGTTTACTGGATTGGAGGAATATCAGGAAGGAGGTGATCAGGAGAGAAGAAGTGATTTAAAGGGAGATGAAGGGAGAGTGGAGCAAAAAATCGTGCGAGTGGGTGGTAGAGGCAGCTATCAACTGTGGGGAGGGAACTGATTGCTGGCAGTGGTCCGTGATTTGTAAATTGAGAGAACATGCCTGCATTTGCTGGCTGTAAACTCAGGCAAGTATTTATTTTAAAGCTTACCTTTCTGGCATAGCCCTTTTACATCACGTGTTGGCCTGGCTTTCCTGAACGCAACCAGCCCACCACTAGATGCATTCAGGCCAGATCAAGTTGTCGCAGGCATGAACTCTGGATGCCTTTTTTTTACTACGCCAAAATGGTGCTCTGCGGCTCAAAATGAGTGCCGCTTCCTGCCCACCATATTTGAGGCTTGTGCATCGTCTTAGTAGCTGAAAAATGGTTGGGGCACTGTCAAACCTTTAACATTTGTGTCTTCTTTTCTTTCTCCTTCTCTCTTTTTAATTCTAAAATAAAAAGATTGCGGCTGCTGGAGATCTGAACTAAAAACAGAAAGTGCTGGAAAAGCTCAGCTAATCGGGCAGCATTTGTGGAGAGAGAAATAGAGTTGATGGTTGGGATTTTTTGGCCCCATAGTGGGTGGGACCCATCGCGGGTGAGGCAGTGCCCCAGCCAGAAGTCCATTGACTTGTGGCAGGACCGAAAGATCCCGGCGGCGGGCTGATGCAGAAAATCCCACCCAATGTTTCGAATCCAATATCCTCGGAATGGAGAAGAGTCATATTGGACACAAACTGGCTGAGTTTTTCCAGTGCTCTTTGTTTTTATCTCTATTTAACTCTATGGGTTGGATTCTCAACTTACCACATGCATTGGGATTTCCTTATAGATATTGCCCCATTTTTGTTTTTTGAGTTCTAGAGAAAAGAGAGCTGGATGATTTCTGTGATGGCAAATCAATCTGCAACACCACTGTTACTATTGGGGTGAAACCTCAACCTGTGAGTCTCAGGCCTGAATGTCTGCACTTGGGAGCCTACAATTAAATCGGGAAAAATCCCCAAGTTGTTAAGTGCAGAGTGGAAAGCCTATGGCCTTTGTCTTTAACTCTGGCCTAGGCCTATTACCTGGGATGCTTGCTTCCACTCTCCATAGAGTTTACCCATGACCCTGGCCAGCAGACTTTCTAGCTTCAGTGCCATTTAAAAGGACTCTGCCAAAATGAGGACTGTGTTCAGCATCGAAAATCCTGACAGTCTCCATACTGCCTGACCCAAACTAATTTATAGTATGTTTAGAAATTAAATCTTCAGGCCACACTTTCTGGGTATTTGCACAGGCATGGAGTACAAAACAATCTGGTCTTTACTACGATCAAAGGGTACTGGACACTTGACCATGCAAGTAATCCCTGGACCCAGCAAAAGGTGAAAAGTTGCAGGACATATGTCAGAGCACACACACATGTCATTAGCATACACCATACTTTCACAACCAGGTCATTACACAGGGGATCCAGAAGAAGGAGAAGCATGGGGGTAGAACTTGGCAAGGTGCCTCCAGTAAATCAGACATTTCGCTATCAATGTGAGCGGTGAGGAAGAGCCTACGCCTTTAAATGTTTCTCTATTTCTGCATCTCCCTGACTGCCTGTAATTCTGTATTTCTCTCTGTCTGTACCTGCACATCTCAGTAAGTGCATTTCCTTCCATAACTGTATTCTATAGAACAAGTCATGATTACATTATTCAACATTATCTTACTAATACGAGAAAATACTGACACAAAACAAACAACCATTTCTGATCTTGTCGCTCTACTAACACTTTTAGTCACTACTCTGGTTGGTTTACATTCAACTTGAATTGTACAAAATTTCAGTCTCAATCTACAAAGTCTATTCCCTAAGTATATTTCCTGCGACTTACTGTCAAAAGAATTAAAAACTAGAGAACGAAGCCCATTTTATTCCTTTCCCCCACTGACTTTAAAAGCAATAATTTAACTTAAATGTCCATTTTTAACCCTTAACCTCTCAGCTGTGTGCTCTTCTTATAGATGATGATACTTTAAAAAATCCGCATGAATTTACCATGGATCTTTCTTCTACAATGTACAAAACCCGTACCATATTGATTCTGCACTATGGGGGCAAATTTTGTTTTTCCCACATAAAGAACTAAAAGTTTAAGATGAGTATATTTGACAATGAATGATACATTTAGAAAATTAACCTCAGATAAATTATCTTAAAACAGATAAGTTTAATACTCACAAATAATTCCCAAGAGTAAAACAGCACGTAGTAAAGTCATCTTGCCAAATTGTGGATTGAAGAACAGGGTAGTGGGACTTCTGTCACAAACTAGCTGAGCAGCAGGTTTGTGACAGGATGTCTGTGCTCCCTCTCTCCTTTATAATGTCCAGAATTGACTACGTTAGCAGAATGATAGATAAGACTGACGTTGGCCTGTTTGGGTTCTATTTCACAAGAGGACTTACCAAAACTCAGCCCACTTCAGAATTATTCAAATAAACCTTTGTTTAAGCTAGCAGGATTGCAGAGAGAGAGAAGGGGGCTAAGAAGGCTTTTGTTCACCTTTACCCAAATTCAAACAAGTCAGACGGTGAATGAAGATAGTTTTGGGCACTCAAAGAAATTATTATCCATCATCTGGTTTTCTGTATTTCACCCTTCTCCTTTAGCTGAACTCTTTCCTTGGCTGCAAATATTTTTTCTGTTTAGGTTATTCAGCTGTTCTTTTCATTCACATTTCTTAATTTCCTTATATCTTCAGTCAGTTCAAGGTTCACTTAATCAAGAGTTTAGAAATTATTGATCTATTTTGTGATCTAATATTTCTCTAATTTTCCACAATTCCTTCCCTCCTTCATCTCCTCTTGCTTCCATCTCTCTGTTTCTCCTTTCTGTGCTCACCTTTCTTGTCCTTCTCCCTTGTCAACAATGGTGGACCATGAGATGGGAAGGTACTTCTCCACAGGCGGGCCCTCATAGATGAGGTTGGCCAGTCAGTGTTGCCATTTGATCATGGGGCATTTCAGGGAACACTATTCTGCTCTTCCTTATACCTCCACAAACATGCACTTATAGCCTGAACCACTGAAAAATATTTAGAATGTGTGAAACCCTAACTGTCTTTTTTCCCTTTTATCAGATTAAGGGCATCAAGGCCAAGAACGAGCCTGAACACCAACTCGGGTAACAAGTTTGTGGCCAGGATTTTCCACTCCTGTCATGGCAGGCGGGAGCAGAAAATATTGCGACAAGGCCAAAAACAGGTCTTACGATATCGTAAAACCAGTATGTGCACTGCGGCCTACAATGGCGGGCTGCATTTCCTGCCATGGCATGTTATATTTGCATCTCATTATAAGGACTCGTCGCTGGAATCATCCTCCCACACTGGATCATCAGGGCACATCAGCATGCAATTAGAACGGCGTGTTTTACAAAGGTATATAAGTGGCGTGCACCTGGCGACATGCACTTCACTTACGACTTCAAGGTTCGTTCACCTACCTTGCATTGCGCAGTACTCATGGTAATCAGCACCAGGCTTCGCAGGCAGCCTTCGTATCACTTTCAGGGGGGTGTCAGAGGCAAGTCTGTACCTACCAGACCAGCAGTAAGGCAGGGGTAGCTTTTAATGTGCTGAAGGGTTAGAGCTGCACTGAGGAAAGGGGGAAACTGGCCTTAGGCATGGGAATGGGCTGCAGGGCTAGGGCTCTACTGGGGGGTATAAGTGGGGAAGGTTGCACTCGGACACATGATTGGGGAAGGGTGCAGGGGTTAGCATCCTCAGCACTAGGATGGGGAGAGAGTATGTTACAGAATGACATAAGCAACTTTGGGCCAGAATGGGAGGATCGCTGAGTGAAGGAGCTCTTCAATGTTGAACTTGCAAAGACTGTCCTTGTCCCAGTCAGGGCAGGAGGAGGGCATGTCAGTCCAGTCTCAGTTGTTCCCAGCATGTTGTGCATAGGGTGTGGTCGTAACATCACACGCCTCAGCCCATGGGGCCGCAGATGGCACACTCAGTTGGGGAGGCGTCTGCAGCCTATAAATGGGGAAAAAACATTTGTGAGGGTATCCAAGGGAGTATGGTGGGATATATATGTTTAACTGTGGCCCCAAGAAGGCGAGGAGTGAGGTCCACATGGAGCATAGGCACATCCACCTTAAGATGTCCAGGGACTAACAAGTGGATATCCACCACAATCACAATGGGATCAAGGGATACAGGGGTAGGATTTAGAGGTCTTGGAAGGAGGGAAATCTGAACATTGAGCTCCTCCAGGACAATGGGATGGGTTTCCTCACTCACACAGAGAATGTCCAAGCTGGTCTGGCAGTGAGAGCAAAGCACAACCATCTTCCAACCTGCAGCACTGGAGGGGTGGGGGGGCTATTAAAGGGGCACTCAACTGAACTGTGCATTCCCAAGTGAGGAGAGAAGCACAGCTGAGACATGTTAAGAGCCTTTCAATGCCAATGCAGGGAATCAGGAAAGTGAAGTTATGATACCCATTCATGCGAGACTAATTCCGCAAAGTGACACTAATCAATCTCCTTGTTTTAACCCCTTGTTCACAGCATGGACATTCCCCAGAGTGATAATGAACGCCAGAGCAATTGGGCAACTGGACAAGCTTCTGAAGCATGTTAGAATCATGGCACTAGGCAGTTCAGAGAAGAAAAGTACCCCCCACCCCCCCTCAAATAATTTAATTTCCTGGCTAAACATTTACCCTCATGTTTATTCCAAAAAGTGTAGTATTAGAGCGCAGTAAATGAGGATCCCAGCACCTGGGTTGAAACTGCACATCCAAGCGTCTGGCCAAGCAGTTGGTCATTTAAAGGTGGGAAGGATGGTGAGAGCACCTTGATTAGCACGCCGCACTGGCCATCATTTCAGGGTTGAGTAGTTGCTGACATGGAAACAAAATTCTTGAACCCACATTCATTGGCGAGTCATTGACAGAAGGAAATGCTGACTCTTGTCTGTTTCTCATTGATGCTGCAGAGAGGAGACCATCAGGAAGATGGAGCTTGGATTTATTGCTGCCTGCATTATTGCATACAGGCGAGAGAGAAAAGGGAAAAGATTGTGATGGAGGCACTTAGCTCACCAAAGGGAGGAGCAAAACTCTCAATACCAAGGACCAGCAGGGCCCCCTCTGGACGCAGAGGATGAGGCTCACACAGACATTGTGCATTGCTGGCTCGCAAGGCCTAGGGTCTACAGAACTCACATGTCTTATCTGCACGTGAGAACTAATGACACTGACGCCTCCACATGTCCAGGAATTTGGCAACTCACATTGGCCACATTCTCCAAGAATTGGCGCCACAGGAACTGGGAGAGCATCCATTGCCAGTGGCTCTGAAAGTAATGGCCGCAATCAACTTCTACACCGGTGGCTCCTTCCAGGGCTCCACTGGGGGCCTCTATGGGGTCTCTCAAGCATTCACACACAAATGCATTCATGATGTCACAGTTGCCCTTTTTGCCAAGGCCCACAATTACATCAACTTCAACAGAGATCAAGCAAGACAGAGCACTGGGCTTCACTGAGGTTTCCGGATTCCCCCAGGTGCAAGGTGCCATTGACTTCACTCATGTGGCTATAAAAGCTCCTTGGGAACAGGCACTCCAATACATAAACAGGAAAGATTACCACTCACTCAATGTACAGCTGGTCTGTGACCACAAGAAATTGATCATTGATCAAGAAATTGCACCAGATATCTAGGATGCACCCATGACTCATACATCTTAAGTAGATCACAGATCCTAAACATCTTTGAGGGACTACACAGGATCCAGGGCTGGCTCCTTGGTGACGAGGGATATCTGCAAAGGATGTGGCTGTTGGTGCCCATGCTGTTGCATCAGAGTCCTGCAGAGAGAAGGTACAACAAGGCTCTTGCTGCTAGCTGAACATTGGTGGAGCACACCATAGGGATCTTAAAGATGTGATTCTGATATCTGAACCGATCTGGTAGAGCTCCCCAGTACACTCCCCAGAGGGTCTCATGGAACATCGTGGCTTGCTACACGCTGCACAACCTGGTACTGCAAAGGGAGGAAGGCTTACGAGATGTCAACATGGAGAAGCTGCATGTCTCCTTCAATGAGGAGGACATTGAAGGGAATGAGGCCATTAGAGGAAGGTGAGCATGCAGGTGAAGAGGCTATAGCGTGGTATAGACAAGGCAGGCATGCACGTGAGACTCTCATTGCCACCAGATTCCACGAGGAGGATGGCGAGTTGCAGTGAGTACCCTCTTGGACAAGTGCTCTCCATCATTGGTCAACATAAACACCATTGTTGCTATTCCTTTCATTTCAGCCATGTACTTCAATATGAGCGTGAATAATTACACAACAGGTTCTCATTGGCTTGATCCTTTGAAAGATGGTGAAGCCTCAGGAGAATGTGTCATTGCTAAGATGAGGTGCTAACTGGAGGGAGTCCCGGCATCAGACATCAGAAGGTACTTCCTTTTCAAGCGTCTCTCTGGCGTCCCAGTCATAATTGCAGTCTACAGAAGCCAAGAGCTGTTCCACTATCCTCAGTGGGCTTGTAGCTGTGTGCCTTCAATCTGACAAAGCTCCTCAAGGAGATCCATCTCCAGCAATGGGAGAACATATAAAGTCGATGGTGAAACTGATAGATGACGCTTGGGCTAAGGCAGCCGAGGATGTTCCACAGGTGTACATCTGTTCTGAGGTGACTCAATCCTCTGTGTCACCTTCTTCTCTATCACATTAACATCCAACACTCTCAGTTAGGGATGCTGGCCTGCTTTTATCCTCACCTTGCTATGCATGTGGACCACCTGAGGATGATGATGTTCAACCACTTGTATGCCAGACACTAAAATGCCTCCTCTTTAAGACACACATTGTGCCCTCCTGGCCAGCCCTGACCCTTGCAAAGTCCAAAATGCTCAGACACCATGAATCCTTCAAGATAACAGTCATTGCTAATAAGAGAACACTTCAGTTTCAGTACATCTTTGCTCCTACCCCATTGCTCCCCTCAACATTGTCTAAAGCTATGATGCGCGCTTCCAGAAATGCTCAAATACTCTAAAGACCGTCAAACATCACTCATCTCGGTGAGTGTTTAGGTGATGGGATGCACAACACTGCATCCCGACAATGTGATGAGAGCCTTGTGGCTGCAATCCAGAAAATTACAGAGTGAGAAACGGTCAAGGTTGTAGGTTCCAGTGCCAGGACAATAATGTGGCTGAGAGGGCAGAGCTTCAGCACCTTGAGGTGGCAAGATGCTCCCACTTCTTGGTCAGCTTAGCAGATGTACACTCGGAGCGTTGGAAAGGTTGTTGACAGACAATAGCACACACGAGCTTTGAGTATGGGCTCATAGCATGAAAACCCTTCCGAGAGGCAGAAAGCACATGGAGTTGCATGATGTATGTCCCTTCTCCATACATTAACACATCTCTCCTTGAACAATACTCCTTCACTTTTCAAGAATGCAGCCCTCACAACATTTAAGAAGTATTTAGATGAGTACTTGAAATGCCATAGCATACAGGGCTACAGGTCAAGTGCTGGAAAATGGGATTAGAATAGATAGGTGCTTGATGGCCAACATGGACATGATGGTTTGAAGGGTCTGTTTCTGTGCTGTATAACTCTATGATTCTATGATTCTATAACACCTCTGTCTCAATCTTACACAGCCAAGAATAAACATGACATGACCCTGCAAAGCACGTGAACGAAATTCCTTCCACAAGCACACTTAACATTAAGGCCAAGGCATCACTGTTGCCGAGAATGATCTGGAAAAGGACCACACACTGTGGTGATATGGAGGCACACTAGCCAGACGAGAGGCGCATGATAGCAACATCTGCAATAAGTGGGGGGGGGACCATGTTATCACACCTGATTGACAGCAACACAGCTCATCATAAAAAGGAGGCACACACAAGAGGAAATGTGAAATGGGTGCAATTCTATTTCATTTGTGAACACCCATGCCACTGTTGTGCTCATAAATCTTTTTAACTTTCCTAACCCAGCTTCTACACTTTGGAGCTTTCCCAACATCCACACAGAGGAGGAAGCAGCCTGCTGGCTGCTACTCCCTCTTGTCTGTGATGACGTTGGCAAGCATCCTCTGGAGGGCCGAGACCTGGAAGGCCTCGGCCTACTTTGGGTGTCCAGCTGTGGGGTGGGTGTACCCTCCTCGGCCTGGGGAGCTGGAGGTAATGAGGTCACAAGAAGAAGGGAATGAAATTGGCCAGACATTCCCGAAGCCACCTGGGTGGATGACCCCAGGGTGTCCAGCTGCTGGTGGTCCTCCCCATGAGTGCCCGAGGGCCTCTGGCTGACTCCTTGAGGACAAGGGGCAACTGGAGTGAGATTGTGGTGCCCCGCCCCTTCTCACGTAAACACTAATGGCCACCAATGGTTACAGCAATGGAGTGCTGCTCCTGCAGTGCAGGACCAATGTCCTGGATCAAGGTCTTCATGGCGGATGCCATCCTACCAATGTTGGCAGTGCATTGGCATGCTGGTGCTATCATCTCAGACTGAATGCAAAAGGACTCCTCCATCACCCGTTGCAATCTGAGGAATGCAGATGACATCCCTTCCTGATATTCTCATGATTTTCGCTGCAACTCCACCAACTGAATTAGGACTGAGTCCAGAAGTCATCATCTGACTCAGACTCAGCAGAATCCTGGCCTCCAGTGGTCCTCTAAATGCCAGCAACCTTGGATGACCCTGCCTCTGCCTGCTGTGGGCCAGATTATGTACTGTGCTCACCAGGTTGTGACCACAAGGCTGCTCTACAACTAAGTCCTACTGAGCCATGTGTCTCTGCGATGCTGGAGAGTGTGGGTGAGTGCTGTGATGGGTCTTCTATGGTGCTCTCCTCTGGTTCCTCATCCAAGATGTCGTTAGGGCTGGAGCTGAGGCCTAGCTTGTGGACTCCCTTAGGCGCTTTCCAGAGGTGCCTATGAAAGAACGGAGAGATAATTAGTGCCTGGCAGCTGACTCTAAAACGGGACAATGTACTCAGAGTATGGTTGTCTGAGGGATGAGCTGGTGCAGAATCCTCACTTGGGTGCACGACACCCACTTAACTGTCAGCAGAAGCATGGTCCACATCCCCTTCAGCCAGCTCAATGGCTCGATTCTCGATTTTGGCCACTCTACCCCCTAGTCTGGGACTTCTTCATTCAATTGTGTGCGAGCTTGTCCTGCATTAAGGCAGATGGAACGTGTGAGCAGAACACATGCCAGGGGAGAAGATAAGGATGCCTGGCATTTGTGGGTGGAGAGTGGAACCATGGGTGAGAAGAAGACGCATGCACTGGAGGGAAAGACCCCAGATGGAGATGTGAAGGTTTGTGTAAGAGAGTGAGTGGTGATATCCCGTGAGCTGGCAGTGTATGAGATGCCAGTGAATGCCAAATGGGCTTGTGAGTGGAGAGTGATGAGATGGTTGACTTATCCTGGTGGCATGGGTGAGATCACTCATCCCATTTCTGCACTGGGTGGCTGACCTCTTCTGTGCTGCATTAGCACTGATCACAGCTGCCATCACCTGCCAAGTTGGAGTGGTGTTATTAGTGGACCTCCTCCAGCCTTCACGGTGGTAGAGCATATCGCGGCGGATCTCAACTGCATCCACCAGGTGTTTCAGTGAGACGTCACTGAATTTCAGACATGCTTCCCCCCTTTGGGAGCCATGTCCTGGGCTGCATACATTTAAAAAGCTGTGCACAGGTGCTGTTTAAATATGTCTCCCCGAGTGAGGAACTAATGAGCTCATGGCAGAGGTGGGGGGGGGGTGAATCAGCCTGTGATCTAGCATGTTTCCCATAGGTGCATTATTAATGTGGCAGAAAGCAGATGATATAGTGTGAAAACCCACCATTGTGGCTAGCGGGTAGAATGCCATTTTTCACGCCCACTGCCGCATTTAGGGTGGCAGCTTACCCTCATAGCACTGGGAATGACTCAGTACACTACTCAACGCATTTGACCATTGAACTAACACCAAGCAGATTATTTCCTCCAATAGTCTTTGCATTCCTACTTTTACTATTAGCAAAAAATTGTTCACATTATAACTCAAAGAAAAGTTTGGGACTCAAGTTATTTCAATGAGTGTTTTAAAAAATTGATTAAAGAATAATAAACAGTTGGGGTTAATCAAGTCAGAATAGTGGGTTTGTAATGCTGAATGGAATGCCTGAGTGATCAGAGTTGTGACACTAGATGGTTACGTTGATGGGACAGCTGAAAAAAAGGACTTGCATTTATATGGTGCTTTGCATAACCACTGGACTTCTCAGGGTTTTACAGCCAATGAACTACTTTTGAAATGTCGTTACTGAGGAGGTGCGGCAGCCAATCTGTGCTCCCACAAGCAATAATGTGATAATGACCAGATAATCTGTTTTTTCTGATATTGATTGGGGAATAAATGTTGACCAGGGCACAAGCAATAACTCCCCTGTTCTACTTAGAAATAGTGCCATCAGATCTTTCAAATCCACCTGAGAGGGCAGACAGGGCCTCAGTTTAACATTTCATCCAGATGACAGCACAACAGTGCAGCACCCACACAATAATGTTTTGGAGTGTCAGCCTTTCTCTTTGTCCTCAAGTGGGACTTGAACCCAGAATCTTCTGACTCAGAGGTGAATGTGCTACCAAACTGAGCCACTGCTGGCACATAATCCTACATCAAATTTTGCTACAACTGGTCCAAGAGTAATGACTGAAGAACTGTATCTGACTTGGGAGTTTTTGAGGGGGAAACTTTGGTCTGTAACTAAATAGTGATATGCCTGACATGGAAGTGTTTAATGAGACAGTGTAGATGGAGCTTGCTCGGTATCCAACATTGCGCAATCTGTGCATGTTGTCGACACTCAGTTTCAAACTGTAAAACTTCTAGCTATTTACATCAAAACATAAGCAATAATTAAAACATATTCACAACAAAGAGGAATCAAACGGTTAACATATGCTTGGAGTAAGACTTCCAAAGTGATTACAAAAATCAGAAAGAGAAGTTTAGAAACTTTGATCACAGGTTGCTGCAACTTCCTGGCTGCCACAAGGTCAACCTATTCTCAATTAAATATTGCAAAACCAGAAAGCATGGAACTGCAACATATCAGTAAGTGTTTACGCACCAACATTAACATCATGATTCACACCTTCCCGTTCAGTGCGTTTAGCTTGGGGTTTACTTCCAAAATATGTTTTTGCTTCTTTAGTTTCTCTTGCTTGTGGGATGTGAATCAAAGGATTATTTATTTTCTCTTTCTTTAAAATTTTGCAATAATCATGTGATTGTGGAGTGTATATGTGTCATAAACCATTAGTTATTTATATTTTACAGATAAGACTAATGTTGAACTGCTCCAGATTCTGTTGATAAAGGCAATGGTGAAACCAAGGCATCAGGAACAATTCCCAGTCTGCGCTCTGTTAGTTATGAGATATGTAGCTACCAGGACAAATCATAATCTATCACTGAATAGAACATTACAGCAGGGTACTAATGGGCTTAGACAATTCAATTTTATCTAAAGTTTTTGTCCGACTACAGTAAAGAGTTCCAATGTTGCACAAAACACTACCAAATTAATAAACTAGTCAGATAGAGTGAAGTTCCTTTTGCACTATTTCATCCAGTATTTTCAAGTCACGTACAGCATGGGTTTGATGGAGAGTTAGGGAATTGTGTATAAGCAAGTAACTAAACATAATCAAGGTCCCATATACCCTCTATAATCTGACTATGTAGAATTTAATTAGCACCTAGTTATAAAAAAGTATTCTGAATAATTTCCAGATCAACCTGGCTTCGTTCCACAGATAATGGAGGTGATTTTGGTTTCCTTATTCACTGTTTGTGCTCAAAGCTGCAGCCAAAGAGTTACCTCCTCCAGTCCAGTTAATGCTGCTCATACAACTCTCCTGATTTCCCAAGGGGGTAATTCCTGGTGGCCAGACCTTCCAGGTATAGGAATCTCATAAATGCCAATGGTGTTGTTATAACACAGGCCTAATTTTACAATCTTACCACCTGACTAATGACCTGCTTACCACCAGCTCAAGCCCATAAACTCCGAGTAGTGTAAATTCTGAGGTGGCCATTTCAAATTGTCATAAGAGCCAATTACAGCCACAAATTACTTATGGGCATATTGAGCTTTTTAAGGAAGACTTGTGTGCTTTTAAAGAAACACAAGCAAGGACACTGAGCAAAACATGGCTGATAATATAAAGTGACCATTTTCTGGAAAACTCCTATGTGGATTATACTGACAGACCTGTCCTGCAAGAACGTGGGGAATGGCGCACCTAAAAAGGTGTCATGACCTTCATCAAGCAGAGGCACTTAAAAGGAGATAGGAAAGATGCAAAAGACTGAACTTTAATCTCCTGTGGTTACAGCAACAAAAGACTGATTACCATGTCTCAGCGATCTAAAAACCATCTCCTGTTGATTCATATCACAGAATGCTTAAAATGGTCAGAGATCAAAAAAAAAGACTCTGCGGGCAAGACATGTTTTTTTTTTCCTCATAGGAATGCACAGGGAAAAATGGATTTAAAAGTTAGCTGCAGAGCAGTGTTAGTGTGTTAGTGCGCTGTGAGAGTGACAGCAGAAGAAGATCAACTAGTCACCCCTGCAGTTGCAGGTGAAATCTCTCTCCCTCTCTCTGTTGCTGGAGGCAAGTCAGCTGAAACCACAACCAAAAAGGAAATAGGTCAGCTTCTTCAGCCAACCTGCAGAATGAAGTGTCTCCAAACCAACTGCTAAACTGCCAAAGTCAGCTCTCCCAGAATCACCCAATTTATGGCCACAACGTTTCACTATCTACCCCTTCCAGATAAGCCAAAGACTGATTTGTACATTTTTTTAACTCTTATTTGGATTTTTAACTTTCATTTCTGCTCTGTGTGTATGTGTGTTGCCTTTTAAATTAACCTTGCTGTGACCAACCAAGGGGGTTGAATAAGAAGGGGAACCAGTTCATTCCTCCATGCCTGGGAGCATAACAAAATTGGGGCCCCGAACAGAAAGTTAACACATTGGGTGACCTCGCCTGGGGAATGGTCATAACAATGTGGCATTAATGGGATCCTCTGCTCCTCACAGGTACAGAGTTTTGTTTCATAATGAGGAGTACTCTTGGAATTGCATTTGGGAAGAAGAGACAAAGCTGGAGTAAAAAGTAAATGAAACTGCAACTGGAGAGGTAACAAATGCAAGATGTTGCCTTCTTGCAACACAACCATTTCATTAATCAGAATGAGTATCACTCGAATTGACTCATCAATCTGATTGTAGTGAAGTTCTGATGTTAATCTTGGGTTCCTAACAAGTGTCATAAGCCAGGTATGCACATGTACCTGCTTTCCTATGGGCTACCATGATATATATTGCACTGGAGAGGGTGCAGAGGAGATTTACCAGGATGCTGCCTGGGCTGGAGGGTTTGAGCTTTGAGGAAAGATTCAATAGGCTGGGATTGTTGGAGCCGCAAAGGCTGAGAGGGGACCTGAGAGATGTATAAGATTATGAGGGGCATAGATAGGGTGAATAGGAAGGCACTTTTTCCATTAGTAGAGGGGTCAATAACCAGGGGGCATAGATATAAGGGAAGAGGAAGAAGGCTAAGAGGGGAGTTGAGGAGAAATTTTTTCACCCAGAGGGTGGTGGGAGTCTGGAACTCACTGTCTGAAAGGGTGGTTGAGTCAGAAACTCTTGTAACATTTAAGAAGATATTCACTTGCATTGCCATAGCCTCCAGGGCTATGGGCCAAGCACTGGAAAATGGGACTGGTGTAGTCAGACCTTTGTTGACCGGTGCAGACACGATGGGCCGAATGGCCTCCTTCTGTGCTGTAAACGTCTATGAGTCTATATTGTATCGGTCACCTAATCACCTATCATTCATTCATGTCCAGCAATCTAAGGAAGCAGCTTATAAACCAGGACTATCCACTGAACATCTCAATTGTGGTGCCTCTTAAGAATCAAAGATTAGCAGCAGAATTCTACTACAATTGGATGCCAGTAACATCAACCAGAACGGTCTGTGAGCAGACCTTTTAGAGTCCTGAAACAACAATTCAGATGCCTGGACAGGTCTGTCAGCTTTCTGCAATACTGTCCAGAGAGAGTATCCTGCAATGTAGTGTGTTATATAGTTTTGTTCTGCAATGAGGGTTACACAGGGAGGCATATTTGGACAAAGGAATTCCACATGATGAAGGGAAATACACGTGACATAGAGGATGAGTGGTGTCTATCAGTTACCTGTACCCAGAGCTGTTTGGAAGCAGTTTCCTAAAAAGAACATTATTTTAATAATCTCAGGTCACCTGCATTACTATCATGTCCAACTTCTGTCCCAGTCCTTACACAACCAACAGCATGTGCCCAACATCGATATTCACATCACCGAATATTGCAAGATCACCAACCACTACAGGAAAATTCTCTACACATAGATTTTAAATAGCATTGTGGTTTTAATGACATGTGATTTATAAAAAGATCTATGCACTGTTTACAACCCAATGCACCTCTACTTTTTCTAGTCCTTTAGTAAGGCTCTTACTGCACCATGGGGGATGCACACTGCTTTGGCTCATTCAAGGGCTCGTGAGATGTCAGGTCCTAGATGCAAAATGCAACATCTTGACAAATGTTGAAGCAGTATAGCCAAGTTTGCATTCTGCCATCAGGGGGACTCAGGGGTCATAAGTGGACAATTATAATGAAAGATGCATCATTTTCCATTTGCATTGCACAAAATTCCCCTGCCGTTGGGCTGCAGATCAACATCCCTACTGAAATACAGTAAAGCAGACCTAAGGAGATCAGCTAACCAAGTGAAAGCCTATCCATCTCCCAGCCTTTATGCCATTTAATTTCAAGGCCTTTAAGTAGTTGCCAGAAGCTGACTATTGATTATTTACTTACTTCAAGTTAAACATAATCCACCCTGTTTTCAATCCTCCATGTCTTCGCTTTCTTTATCGCCATCATTTGGGCTCAATGAGCCCTGAACCTAACTTGTGACAGAGTGAGAAGTTGCTTCAGTATTTTTCATGTAGCTGTGACAATCCTAATTGATGATACCGTTTCTGACAGAAAATTGAGCATGTTAACCGGCACGTTGAAATATATAAGATCCTGAGGGGATTTGATAGGGTAGATACTGTGACGATGTTTCCACTTGTGGGAGAGATTAGAACCGGGGGATACGGTTCAAGAATAAGAGGTCAACTGTTTAAGATGGAGATGAAGAGACATTTTTTCTCTCAAAGGGTCATTAGTATGTGGAAATCTCTTCCCAAGAAAGCAGTTCAGGCTGTGTCATTGAATTTATTCAAGGCAAAATTAGACAGATTTTCGATAAACAAGGGAATCAAGGCCTATTGAAGGCAGGTGGCAAAGTGGAGTTGAGACCACAACCAGATCAACCATAGTCTTCAAAGGACTGAATAGCCTACTCCTGCTCCTAATTTCAATGTTCCTATGTCACCCTTCTCCTGTTTTCCTTTTTTTTTGTTTAAGAAGATACATGCATATATTTTGCAGTCACTATCGTGCGTATGTACGTCACACAGTACATAAAGGGCAATAGACTGGCAAATTTAGGGTGTCTGCCTGGCTGTGCTTAAGTTGAGATATGCATATTGATAGGTATATGGGATTGTTCTACGAGTGCATAGACTTGGCTGAGGTTTAGTTTAGAGGATATCAAAGGTCCTCTTTACCTGTGGTGTAATGTTGTGTCTCCTCCTGACATACTGGAAGATTGTCATTAGTTTGTGACCTCATTATGCTCTTTGCAGGTGGTCTGACTTGAATGCATTGATTGCCAGGAAAAGACTGTAAGGTACCTCTTGAGTTCCAGGCAAATTCTTTGCATTCTCACTGGGATATGTCTCACAGATGTTTTGACTGAACATTTGTTCTAGGAAGAGTTGTACTTTTCCAATGGAGGAATGCAACATTTTCCAGCTAATAATGACAGTTGTGCTAGCCTGTGCATTGAAGAAGATGTCACCCTCCAGCAGGCATGTGACTGCATGGTTTGCAGAGATTCCGAGAACCGCCATACTCTTTGTGGCTCCCTAGATGGTTTGCCAGAATTGTTGAACTCTAAATCACCTCAATCTTTTCTCATGACTTCTATTATGGGGACACAACTTAAAAGAGTACACCATCAAACCAGATCATCTTTCTCTGATAACGTTTCGGATTCTTCATCTAGAAATTTGAAGCATTAAGAATGACCAATTCTGATTAATTTAGTCTGTATTTGGTGCTTCATAGCCTCTTTGCTGTGTTGTGTGCTGATTGTCCTCCACTTTTCTTTTAGCCTTTTGCAGGACCTTGATATAGTTACGGCAAGCCGGTACATTTTATGGAACTGTAAATTTCTTAGTATGGTATATGATCTAAACTAATAATGTAGGAACAATTGAATGTGATGCTGTCTGATACAACTATTAACATAAATCAAATGCAGTTCTACAAACATTTGCCAATTACTCTTCCTTACTTAAGCCCAATGTGCAGCCAATAACAAGCTTATTTAGCTATAGCTATAATGGTTAAATTATACATTTTGCTATCGCAGAGCATGCCAGATATCAATGCCACAACAACAACTTGTATTTATATTGTGTGTTTAACATGATAGCGGGGAGGCAGTGACAAATGGTATTGTCATTAAACTAGTAATCCAGATACCCAGGGTAATGCTCTTGGGACCCAGGTTCAAATTCCACCATGGTGGAGTTTGTACTCAATAAAAATCTGGAATTAAAAGTCTAATGATGACCATGAAACCATTGTTGATTGTCGTAAAAACCCACCTGGGTCACTAATCTCCTTTAATGCCCTTCCTTTAGGGAAGGAAATCTGCCATCCTTACTTGGTCTGGCCTGCACATGACTTCAGATCTATAGCAATGTGGTTGACTCTTAAATTCCCTCTGAAATGGCCTAGCAAGCCACTCCATTGTATCAAACCACTAAAACATCTAAGAGGAATGAAACCAGATGGACCACCCGGCATCAACCTAGGCACCAAAAACAACAACAGAAAACTCAGAGATAAAAACAAAAAACTGCGGATGCTGGAAATCCAAAACAAAAACAGAATTACCTGGAAAAACTCAGCAGGTCTGGCAGCATCGGCGGAGAAGAAAAGAGTTGAGGTTTAGAGCCCTCATGACCCTTCAGCACAACTCAGCTCTGTCGGCCTTGCGAAGTCCGCCTTATTAACATCTGGGGGCTTGTGCCAAAATTGGGAGATTTGTCTCGCAACTCACAGACTAGTTAAGCCTGGCATAGTCATGCTCAATGGAATCACACTTTACAGATAATGGCCCAGACACCACCATCACCATCCCACTGGCAGGACAGACCCAGCAAAGGTGGTGGCACAGTGGTATACAGTCGGGAGGGAGTTGCCCTGGGAGTCCTCAACATCGACTCCGGACCCCATGAAGTCTCATGGCATTAGGTCAAACATGGGTAAGGACACCTCCTGCTGATTACAACGTACTGCACCCCACCCCCCCCTCCCTCAGCTGATGAATCAGTACTCCTCCATGTTGAACACCACTTGGAGGAAACACCAAGGGTGGCAAGGGCACAGAACTTACTCTGGGTGGGGGACTTCAATGTAGATCACCAAGAGTGGCTCGGTAGCACCAGCACAGACTGAGCTGGCCATTTCCTAAAGGAAATAGCTGCTAGGCCGAGTCTGCAGCAGGTGGTGAGGGAACCAACAAGAGAGAAAAACATACTTGACCTCATCCTCACCAACCTGCCTGTCTCAGATGCATCTATCCACCAGTGACCACTTGTCCTTGTGGAGATGAAGTCCCATCTTCACATTGAGGATACCTTCCAATTTGTTGTGTGGCAGTACCAATGTGCTAAATGGGATGGGTTTTGAACAGATCTAGCAACTCTACACTGGGAAACTATGAGGTGCTGCGGACTATCAACAGCAGCAGAATTGTACTTAACCACAATTTGTAACCTCATGATCCGGCATATCCCCCATTTTATCATTACTATCAAACCCAGGGGATCAACCCTGGTTCAATGAAGAATGCAGGAGGGCATGCCAGGAGCAGCACTAGGCATACTTAAAAATGAAATTTCAATCTGGTGAAGCTACAACACAGGATTATTTGCGTACCAAACAACATAGCAGCAAACAATAGACAGAGCTAAGCGATTCCACAACCAAAGGATCAGATTTTGCAATCCTGCCACATCCAGTCATGAATAGTGGTGGATAATTAAACTCACTGGAGAAGGACAGTCACTCAGTCACTCTGCCAGGGTCACTCAGCTCCTAACCTCATTATAGCCTTGGTTCAGGCATGGACAAAAGAGCTGAATGCCAGAGGTGAAGTGAGAGTGACTGCCCTTGACATCAAGGCAGCATTTGACTGAGTGTGGCATAAGGAGCCCTAGCAAAACTGGAATCAATGGGAATCAGGGGGAAAAATCTCCACTGGTTAGCACAAAGGAAGATGGTTATGGTTGTTGGAGGTCAATCATTTCAGTCCCAGGGCGTCACTGCAGGAGTTCCTCAGGGTAGTGTCCTAGGCCCAACCATCTTCAGCTGTTTCATCAATGACCTTCCTTCCATCATAAAATCAGAAGTGGAGATGTTCACTGATGATTGCACAATGTTCAGCACCATTTGCAACTCCTCAGATGGTGAAGCCATCCATGTCCAAATGCAGCAAGACCTGGACAATACCCAGGCTTGGGCTGACAAGTGGCAAGTAACATACATGCCACACAAGTGCCAGGCAATGACCATCTCCCGCAAGAGAGAACCTAACCAATGCTGCTTAACATTCAATGGCATTACCATTCTCCACTATCAACATCCTGGGGTTACCATTTACGAGAAACTGAATTGATATATAAATAATGTAGCTCCAAAAGCAGGTCAGAGGCTAGGAATTGTTTCAAGTAACTCACCTCCTTTTTCCCCAGAGCGTGTCCACCATCTACAAGGTGCAAATCAGGAGTGTGATGGAATACTCTCCACAAGCCTGGATGAGTGCAGCTTCAACAACACTCAAGAAGCTTGATACCGTCCAGGACAAAGCAACCCACTAGATAGGTATGCCATCCACAAACACCTACACCACGTAGATTGCAGTGGTTCAAGAAGGCATTTAACCATCACCTTTTTAAGGGTAATTAGGAATGGGGAATAAATGTTGGCCTAGCCAGTGACATCCACATCCCATGAATGAGTTTTTAAAAATCCCAAGGTGCTTCACAAGAGTGTTACTTAGCAAAATTTCTTACTAAGCCAAATAAGGTATTATTAGGGCAGATGCCAAAAGCTTGGTAAAAGAGGTAGGTTTTCAGATCTGTCCTAAATATGGAAAGGTAGGCGGTGAGGTTTTAGTGAGGGAATTCCAGAGCTTAATGCTTAGGTAATTGAAGGCACAGCTACCAGTGATGGAACAATTAAAATCAGGGATAAGTAAGAGGTCAAATTTAGATGAGCACATATATATCAGAGAGTTGTGGGGCTGGAGATAGAAAGGGGCAGAGACCATGGAGAAATTTAAAAAGTAGGATGGGAATTTTAAAATCAAAGCTTAACTGAGAGCCAGTAATGGTCAATTAGTGCAGGGGTGATGAGAGAATGAGATTTGGTCTGAGTAAGGACACAGAAAGCAGAGATTCAGGTGGCCTCAAGTTTATGGAGGGTACAGTGAGAGAAGCTGGCCAGGAGCATGTTGGAATAATCAAGTCAAGGGGTAATAAAGACATGAATGAGGGTTTGACATAGATATGTGGTCAGAAGCTCATCTTCAAGTCAAAAATGGCAGCAAAGTTGTGAACTTTATGAACAAAATTGATTCCTTAATATAATCTCCTGTATCCGAGTCATAAAATATCACAATATAAGGTTTACTCCAAAATTAATACAAAAATTCAGTTTTCAAGATTATGATATGTACTTGCCAGAGGATACAAAAGTATTAGTTGCCATGTTTCTGGATTAGTAATCCAGAGATATGGAAAAATGACCTGGGTCATAAGTTTAATTCCCATCACATCACCTGAGGAATTTAAAATCAATTTAACAAATATACATCCGGAATAAAATCCCATCTGGTTCACTTATGTCCTTTAGGGGAGGAAATCTGGCATCTGTACCCAGTCCGGCCTATGTGTAATTCGTTCCCATAACAATGTGGTTGACTCTTAGCTACCCTCTGAAATGATTTAACAAGTTATTCAAATAGCTGGAAAAATTCAGCAGGCCTGACAGCATCTGCGGAGAGGAATACAGTTAACGTTTCGAGTCCGTATGACTCTCAGAACTGATGAAAAGTCATACAGACTCGAAATGTTAACTGTATTCCTCTCCGCAGATGCTGTCAGACCTGCTGAGTTTTTCCAGCTATTTTTATTTTTGTTTAAGATTTCCAGCATCTTCAATAATTTGCTTTTAACAAGTTATTCAGTTGTATTCATGCTCACCACCCTCAAGGGAATTAGCGAAGAACAATAAATGCCGACCTTGTCAGTGAATTTTTTTTAAAAGTTCAAAGTGCAGTAGTACTTGTGTGCTTTCAGGTTAGATCTCCAACTTCTATTTTACTTTAAAAAGATTCAGCCTGTTTTATGTAGCTGCAGATTAGCTGGGGAGTCAAACAGTTCAGTTGGTTTTCATAAGGCATTAATGTAGATTTTGTCAAACTGTTTCAGTTTACACCTCCTCAAAATCTTCAAAGGCTTCTTCTGGCGTACCAAAATTTGTTCCTAACAGCATTCCAGCGTTAAGGACATCTCCTCGCAGTTGAGTTGGGGGAGGAGGAGGATCCAGTTATCGTAGTCCATGTGGCAACCAACAACATCAGTAGAGCAGCGAATGATGTTCTGCTAAGAGAATTTGAGGAATGAGGATGCAAATTAAAACACAGAACAGAATAGGTAATCAGCTCTGGATTGTTACCTGAGCCACATACCAATTGGCATAAGGTTAAACAGACTAGAAAATTAAACGCATGGTTCAAGGAGTGGTGTGGGAAGAAGGGGTTTTGATTCATGGGGCACTGGCATCAGTACTCAGGGAAGAGTGAGCTATTTCACTGGGATGGGCTCCACTTAAATTGGGCTGGGGCCAGTACCCTGGCCAGTTGTATAACTAGGGCTGTGGATAGGGCTTTAAATTAACAGAAGATGGGCAGGCAAGGGTGGAGGTGGGGTTCAGTTGAAGGGAGACTTAAAAATCCAAAGAGAAAAGTCAAGGTATTGGAATAATATAGTGATGTAGGTAAAGACAAGCAGATTGGGGCAGGAAGGGATAGAAAGTTTAACCAAAAATGTACATCGGGTCACTGCTGTGAATAGAAGTAAAAAAGAAACAAAATTAAATTCTCTGAATGCATGAAGCATCTGCAAAAACTTAGATGAATTAGTGGCAAAAATAGAAGTAAATGATTCAGATCTAATCACCATTACAGAAACATGGTTACAAGATCAAGTTTGAGAAATAAATATTGAAGGTTTTGAGAAGGTGCAACTTAAAACAGTTTGACAAAAACTACATTAATGCCTTATGAAAATCAACTTCTAAAAGAGATAGCTGCAGAGATAGTGGCTATGCTGGCTGTGATTTTCCAAAATTCTTTAGATTCAGGAACGGTCCCACTAGGCTGGAAGTTGGCAAATGTTACACCACTTTTCAAGAAAGGAGGGAGAGGGAAAACAATGAACTACAGGCCAGTTAGCTCAACATCAGTTGTTGGGAAAATGCTGGAATCTATTATTAAGGAAGTCTTAATAATGCACTTTGAAAAGCATAGTATGATTAGAACTAGTCAACACAGTTTTACTATAGGGAAATCCTGCTTGACAAATTTATTAGGGTATTTTGAGGACGTAACTAGTACAGCAGATAGAGGGGAAGTCAATAAATGCAGTATACCTGGATTTCCAAAAGGCATTCGATAAGGCACCACACAAAAGCTTAATAGGCAAAACAAGGAATATAAGATAGGAAAGTGTGAAGTGATTCATTTTGGTCATAAGAACAAAAAAGCATAATATTTTTAAAAAGGTGTGAAACGTGTAAGTGTTGATGTTCAAAGAGACATGGGTGTGCTTGTACAAAGAATGCAGAAAATTAGCATGCAGGTGCAGCAAGCTATTAGGAAGGCAAATGGCATGTTGGCCTTTATTGTAAGGGGATTGGAGTACAAGAATAAAGAAGTCTTACTTCAGTTATACAGGGTTTGATGAGACCGCATCTGGAGTAATGTGTGGCAGTTTTGGTCTCCACAGTTATGAAGAGATATACTTGCATTGAAGGCAGTACAGCAAAGGTTCGTTAAATTGGTCTCGAGGATGAGGGGGTTGCCCTATGATGAGAGGCTGAGTAAATTGGGCTTATGTTCTCTGGGGATTAGAAGAAGAGAGGCAATCTCATTGAAATCTACAAAATTCTGAAGGGCTTGATAGGGTTGACACTGAGAGATTGGCCGGAATTTTACAGACTCGTCATGGTGGGGATGGGGCCGTAAAATGAGGGGAGCCATTCTGAACTCCATTGACTTTGGAAGGACCATAAAATCCCACTGTCTTAAAATTCCATTCCTTGTTTCCGCTGGTCAGGGAATCTAAAACATAGGGGCACAGTCTCAGGATAAGGGGCCAATCATTTAGGACTGAGGTGAGGAGAAATTTCTTCACTCAAAGGGTTGTGAATCTTTGGAATTCTCTATCCAAGGGGGTTGTGGATGCTCCATTATTGAAAACAATTAAGACTGAGATTGACAGATTTTTGGTCTCTCAGGGAATTAAGGGATCCGGTGAGCAGGCAGGAAAATGGAGTTGAAACCCCAAATCAGCCATGATCATACTGAATGGTGGAGCAGGCTCAATGGGCTGTGTGGTCTGCTCCTATTTCTTATGTTCCCTAATGTCTTCTCCAACTTTGGTGAGTGATGTTCAGCACTAACTAAAACAATGGAACATCATTTCAGGCTATTGGGTCAATAATAGCAAATACAAATCTCATCAGTCATTTTTAAAGAGGCAATTCAACTGGAGAGGATATGTCAAAATATTCTCGTAGTACCTTCATTTTATTTTGTTTTGTTTGGCTTATTTAACCACCCAGTGTTATCAGTCAGAGAGGTGAATAAAAACTTTAGCTCCACTTTTGTTGACCGGGTAGATTTAATAGAAATTGTATTTGTATGGGTTAACATTCATCTATCCAAACCTTAGTGTAACTGGCTACAAGATCAAAGAGAATAAATTCCTTTGTGTTTTGTTTTGCTAGACAAACATGCCCTCATAAACCAAAGACCACTGTGTGCACCTTATCTATAATTACCACAAATTTTGTGATCCTGCAAAAACTAAAGAAAATAAATAATAATGTTTTTAGGAACATAGGAACTGAATGCCATTTAGTCCCTTTGAGCCTGTTCCGCCTTTCAACGAGATCATGGCTAACCCTTTAATGTGACATCAATAACAGATAAGATAATGGAACTGACTATCCAGAGCAAACTTGGTTGCTAGTTTACCACAAAAGTAAACCAACGCAGCAGTGGGAAGAACCTTGACTAATAATCTTGGCTGTTTGAGGAAGTGACAACCTGAGTGACATGTGAGGCTAATTTTGTTCTCATTAGCACCCCATTCATGCCATGAAAGTGACAAAAGTGATTGGGACAGCAGAGTGGGATCTTGCCCCATTCATCTTTTGCTGGTTTCAGGGGCCACTCAATTTTCCAGGGAGATTTTTAGGCAGGCTAAACAGTCAAAAGCATCGTGAATAGATCCAGCAAATCAGGGTCATATGGTATACTTCAGATGTCGATATGATTTTCTGATCTTTCCACACCAATAATGCTACTGCTTGGCACCATCCACAATGAATGGACCAGAGAAGATCCCAGCATTTTCCAATGGTATTTAAAAAAACCAAGAGCTGATTTCAGTACTGCTTCATGTAACTTGATTACTTTCCCCTACAGTTACTGCAAGTGTATTACCTGATATTATAGGCTCTGTACTGTGAAGCAGTTTTCAGTATTCAAATTGTCAGATTATACAAAGTTATATCACAAGCCTTTTTCTCAATAGGTATAGTTATAAACTATCACCTGTAAACTCTGCTCTGAGTTACACATCATCCTGTCATATATCACTGTTTCTTCATTGTCACTGGATCAAAATTCTGAAAATCCTACCCAACATCATTACGGAAGCCCCTTCACAATAGGACTGAAATGATTCAAGTAAAGAGTTCATTCTCAGGGCAACAAAAGATGGGTAGTAACATGGGACCTTACTAGCACTGTATAATTACATAGAACAAATAAAGGAAAACTACAGGCCTCAAAATCACTGAGTTACAAGAGGAAAAATCAACAATTTCACTCCTGATTACTATTGCCAATTTCTCTAATACAGAATGAGTTCTCTGCAAATTAATCCCCAGATTATCTCTGTTTACACAGCAGATGTTTCCTTTCTGCTACATCTGGTGCCCATCTCATCTAAGTGATAGGTAATTGGGTGATAACTACCAGGAGATGTACCTCAGTTAGTCTGTTAGCTTTAAAAATGAGTGACTCAGACCAGCCATTTGAATGGTAAAGGGCAAGGAGCAAACATTAAAAAATGCCCTTTGTGACCTGTGCGATGAGCTCAGCTTGTCACTTTTTAACCGTTTATGTTTTGGGCTCACAACTGAAAACCTTACACCTCGGATTTACCTACAGTCTACACAACACCTTAGTGGAGGTAATAGTGTACCAAATTTCATGGTGAATAACCATGTGCTGAATGCTTCAGTAAATTTGCGACTGTCATCCAACCCCTACTCAATGCTGATCTTCTTCCAAACTGCTGCTGACGTGCTACTGCAGCTTTGTTAGTTTTTGTCAAGAAAGATCCTTGAACTTTCAGATTTGAAATGTTTGAATGTTTTGAAATGACAGCCGGGTGAGGAAGATTCATTAAATTGGACCCTTATGTCCAGGCTGAAATGACTTTTGAAAGATTATGATGCAGGGTATTTATTTTATTGTTTTGATATAAATTTAAAGTTCATTACTCTCTGAAGGTTTAAATTGTTCTACAGCACCGCCAGTAAACATGGGGCCAAAACTTATCAAGAAGTAACACCATCTGCTTTTTAATTCACCTAACACAACAGTTCAAAGCTGGTGGTGGAGTTACACGGCTTGAAGCAGATGATAGGCATTGTTCACAACCCTGATGACCATGATGTTTTATTGTGGGCCTTGTACATCAACAAAGCCTTAGTTTAGAATAAAGCAATGTTTTGATGAAAGTACCTAACTTGCTACATCAAGCAAGGACTCAAAACAAGTGTGCATTGCAGTACATTTAGAGAGTTGGGCCTGAATTCTCAGCTCAGCAGACAGGCACGGGAGCAATCGGGAAATGGACCACCGACTGCGATCAGCCCCTGACCGCGATTTCACAGAAGCTGGTCAATTAACGGCCAGCCAGCCAGCGTGAAGCGCCCTCTGAAAAGCTCAGTGCTGTCAGAGTTGGGGGGGTAGGTGATGACGCCAACATGGGCCCAGACGAGTGCTGAGAGAAAGCTCCCTGAAGGCAGAGAGCTGCCTCAGGGAGCTGAAGACCTGAAACCCAGGAAACAAAGTTTTTAAAATCAAGGAAAAAATGTTCAAGCATCAGTCAGGCACCTGAACATATAGATTATAAAGATGCTGTCCACAGATTTCTATTTTTGTTTTATTTAATAATGAAAACCTCATCCAGCACTTGGACGAGGTGTGCTGAAAAACGTAAAGGTCGCATGGCCGATTCTCCCATCTGCCAACTGTAAGGTTGGGCGGGCTACGTAAAAGATAGATAATTGTGCCATTGGGCTTAATTGCCCTCTTAATTGTCAGCAGGCACGCTTCCGACTTCTGTGCGTGCCCACCACCCGAAATATCAAGTGAGCGCAGGATGATGTCGGGATGCTCACCCGACATCATCTCGCGTGATTTCATGTCTGATTGGATTGGGCACATGCCCGTCCAATCAGCATAAAATTCAGCCCATCATTTTCTGTGACATTGCCTAAGTCTGCCAGCACATAAAAGGCTGTCCCTGGGCTGTCAGCCCAGTGGAATGATCCACATTTTGCAACAGGGAATATCTGAATCCTATAAGGAACAGGAATGGCTGTGTTATGGTGGACATATGCAAGAAGAAAGACTTGCATCAAGAAAAAGAGACTTGCATTTATATGGTACCCTTCACAAGCTCAGGATCTTCCAAAACACTTTCAAGACAACGAAGTGCTTTTGAAGTGCTATCACTATTGTAATGTAGGAAAGATGGTAGCCAATTTGCTTACAGCAAGCTTCCACAAACAGCAATGTGATAATTACCAAATAATCAGTTGTAGAGATGTTGGTTGAGGGATAAATATTGGCCAGGTCAATGAGAACTCACCTATTTTCTTCCAAAAGCCTTATGGGATCTTTTAAGTCCAGCCCAGAGTATCTCAATTTAGCATTTCATCCAAAACATGGCACCTCCACCTGTGCAACACCTTTTTTTATTCATTCATGGCATGTGGGCATCGCTGGCTTGGCCAACATTTATTGCTCATCCCTAGTTGCTCTTAAAAAGGTGCTGGTGAGCTGCTTATTGAACAGCTGCAGGCCATGTGGTATAGGTACATTCACAATGCTGTTAGGGAGGGAGTTCTAGGATTTTCACCCAGCAACAGTAAGGAACGGCAATTTTTTTCCTCGTCAGGATGGTTGTGCCTTGGAGAGGATCTTCCGGGTGGTGGTGTTCCCATGCTTCTGCTGCCTTTGTCCTTCCAGATGGTGGCGGTCGTGGGTTTGGAAGGTGCTCCTAAAGAGCCATGGTGAGTTATTGCAGTGCATCTTGTAGATGGTACACTCTGCTGCAACTCTACGTCAGTGATGGAGGGAATGTTTGTCGATAGAGTGCCAATCAAGTGGGCTACTTTGTCCTGGATAGTGTCAAGCTCTTTCACAGTATCACATTGTCTTTACAGAAGGAGGCCATTCAGCCCATCAAGTCTGCACTGGCTCTCCAAAAGAGCATTCCGCCTAGTCCCACTCCCCTGTCTTATTCCCGTAATCTTGCACATGCTCTCTTTTCAGGTAGCAATTCAATTCCCTTTTGAATACCTCAGTCGAACCTGCCTCCACCACACTTTCAGGAAGTTTGTTCCAGACTCCAACCACCCTCTGGGTGAAAAAAAATTTCCTCACATCACATTTACTCCTTTTGCCAATTATTTTGAATCTGTACCCACTATTTCTTGATGTGCTCTTGAGTGGGAACAGTTTCTCACAATTTACCCTTTCCATACACCACATGATCTTGAATACCTCTAGCAAGTCTCCTCTCAGCCTTCTTTTTACCAAGGAAAACAGTCCCAACCGCTCCAATCTATCCTCATAGTTACAGTTCTTTATCTGGGAATCATTCTTGTGAATCTCCTCTGTACTCTCTCCAATGCCTTCACATCCTTCCTTAAGTATGTCACCCAGAGCTGGACACAGTACTCCAGATGAGGCCTAACTAGTTTTGGTAAACAAAAGACCTAACTAGTGTCTCATTCAAGTTCAGCATGACCTCCTTACTCTGTACTCAATGCCCCTTTTAATAAAACCAAAGATACTATATGCGTTATTAACTGCTCTCTCAACATGCCCTGCCATCTTCAATGACCTATGCATGTAAACATCGAGGTCCCTTTGTTCCTGCACCTCCTTTAGAGGCTCCCCCTTTATCTTATACTGCATAACCATATCTTTCCTGGCAAAATGAATCATGTCTCACTTCTCTTCATTGACCTTCATCTGCCACTTGTCTGCCCAATCCACCAACATGTCTATGTCATTCTGAAGTTTAAGACTGTCCCCATTACATTTGACAACATTTCCAATCTTCGTATCATCTACAAATTTTGAAATCATGCCCTGCACACCACAGTCTAAGTCATTAATACATATCAGGAAGAGCAAGGGTCCCAACACCGACCCCTGAGGAATTCCACTACATACCTTCTTCCAACCTGAAAAACAACCATTTATCACCGCTCTCTGTTTCCTGTCACTCAGGCAATTTGTCATCCAAGTGCCTACTTTCCCTTTTATTCCATGACCTAGAATTTTGTTCACAAGTCTGTTGTGTGGAACTGTATCAAATGCCTTTTGAAAATCCATGTACGTGGCGAGTTGTACTATTGGTGATAGAGTTGCACTGCAGACACTTCTTGGGTGGAAACATTAAGTTTATTGACAATATACTCAGCATCAACTACACGTATGCTTTCATAACACACTAAATAAAACTATAATTACTACAACACCACATCAACAGCATTTCCTTTATCAACCTTCTCAGTTACCTCCTCAAAAAACTTCAGCAAGTTAATTAAATATGATTTTCCCTTGATGAATCCATATTGGCTTTCCCTAATTATCCTGCACTTGTCTAAGTGATTATTGATTTTATCCTGTACTATAGTTTCCAGACGTTTCCCTACCACTGAGGTCAAACTGACTGGCCTGTAGTTGCCAGCTTTATCCTTGCACCCTTTTTTGAGCAAGGGTGTAACATTCATAATTCTCCAGTCCTCTGGCACCTCCCCTATGTCTAAGGAAGACTGGAAGGTTATCACTAATGCCTCTGCAAGTTCAACTCTCACTTCCCTCAGAACCCTTGGATGCTTCTCATCTGATCCTGGTACTTTATCTATTTTAAGTAAAGATAGCCTTTCCAACACCTCTTTCCTTTTGATTGGAAGTTCTTCTAGTGTACCAGTTACCTCCTCTCTCACCTCAGCTTGGGTAGCAAGTGCTTCCTTTGTAAAGACAGATGCAAAGTATTTGTTCAACACCTCTGCTATTTCTCTATCCCCCACATACAAGTCTTCTTTTTTGTCCTTAATTGGCCCTACTCTTTCTTTTACCACCTTTTTATTATTTATATGCTGAGGATAGAAGACCTTGGGGTTCCCTTTTATGTTCACTGCCAACCTCTTTTCATGCTCTCTCCTTGCTTTTCTTATTAGTTCCTTCACTTCCCTTCTGGTCCTTCTATATTCAGCCTGAATCTCCATTGTATTTTCTCCCTGACATCTTTTGTACGCGCACATCTTCCTTTTCATCTTTACCTCTATCTCTCTCGTCATCCAGGGTGCTCTGGATTTATTTGTCCTACCTTTCTCTTTCAAGGGACTTTACCTTGATATTGCCTGTAATACTTTTTCCTTGAAGGTGGCCCATTATTCAGCCACTGTCTTGTCTGCCAACATTTGATTCCAACTCACTCGACTCAACTGCATTCTCATCCCATCAATGTTGGCTTTCCACTAATTAATTATCCCTGCTGTGGATTGTTCCCTGTCCTTTTCCATGATTAACTTAAACCTTTTGATACAATGGTCACTGTCCCCTGGAGGCTCTCCCACTGATATTTGATTCACTTGAGTCAACTCATTCCCCAGAACCAGGTCCAAAAGTGCATGTCCTCCCATTGGACTGGGAACATACTGGTGTCGAACATTATCTTGAACGCATTCCATGAACTCTCGCCCCTCTTGTCCTTTTGTACTATTCCTATCCCAGTCTACATTTGGATAATTGAAGTCCCCCATTATGATTATTCTATAATTCTTGCAGTTCTCTGTAATTTCTTTACAAATTTGTTTCTCCACATCATTTCCACTAGTTGGTGGTCTATATGCCATATCAATTAATATTATTGCACCATTCTCATTCCTTAACTCTAGCCAGGGAGATTCTGTTCTTGACCCCTCTGGAACATCCTCTCTCTCCAGTATTGTAATGCCAATATTACCAAAATTGCCGCTTCCAACCCCCACCACCCTCCACCCCCGCCCTTTTCTTCCTTTCCTGTCTCTCCTGAGCACCTTGCACTCAGGAATATTTAACACTCAGTCCTGCCCTTTGAGCCAGGTCTCTGTTATAGCAAGAGTATCATAATTCCATTTGTCAACCTTTGCCTGCAATTGACCAATCTTATCAATCATACTCCGTGCATTCATATACATGCATATTAGCCCTGATTTAGGCCTTTTTACTTTCCTGCTTATTCTAACCCCATCTAATGACTTACTGTTGTCTACTGTAATTCTATCAAACTCTCCAAAGTATGCTACCTACCTTGATGAAACTCTCTACTATAGCCTTGCTATCACTACTTCCCACTGCCAGTTTTTCTCCTTTGCACTCTGAATTTCCCCCCAGGTTCCCATCCCCCTGCCTATCTAGTTTAAACCCTCCCCAACAGCACTAGCAAACTTCCCCGCAAGGACACTTGTCCCAGTCCTGTTAAGGTGTAACCCATCCTTCTTGTACTGGTCCCACCTGCCCAGAACCGACCCTAATGCATCAGAAATCTAAAGCCCTCCCTCCTACTCCATTTCTCCAGCTATATGTTGAACTGTTCACTCTTCCTAATCTTATGTTCACCAGCACGTGGCACTGAGAGCAATCCTGAGATTACTGCTCTTGAAGTTCTGCTTTTAAATTCCCCTCTTAAATCCCTAAAATCTGCTTTCAGGACCTCATCCTTTTTCCTACCTATGTCATCGGTCCCACTGTGGACCAGGACCTCTGGCTATTCACCCACACCCAAAAGAATGAGTGCTGTTGGAGCTGCGCTCGTCTAGGCAAGTGGAAAGTATTCCATTACATTCCTGACCTGCACCTTGTAGATTGTGCACAGGCTTTGGGGAGTCAAGTGGTGAGTTACTCGCTGCAGGATTCTGAGCCTCTAACCTGCTCTTGTAGCCACAGTATTTATATAGGTAGTCCAGTCCAGTTTCTGGGTCAATGGTAACCCCCAGGATGTTGATAGTGGGCAGTTCAGCAATGGTAATGCCATTGAATGTCAAGGGATGATGGTTAGATTCTCTCTTGTTGGAGATGGTCATTGCCTGGCACTTGTGTGGCATGAATGTTACTTGCCACTTTTTAATCCAAACCTGGATAATGTCCATGTCTTGCTGCATTTGGAGATGGACTGCTCCAGTATCTGAGGAGGCGCGAATGGTGCTGAACATCATTCAATCATCAGCGAACATTCCCACTTCTGACCTTATGATGGAAGGGAGGTCATTGATGAAGCAGCTGAAGATGGTTGGGCCTAGGACACTACCCTGAGGAACTCCTGCAGTGATGACCTGGAACTGAGATGATTGATCTCCAACAACCACAACCACCTTGCTTTATGCTTGGTATGACTCCAACCAGTGGAGAGTTTTTGCCCTGATTATCATTGACTCAAGTTTTGCTAGGGCTCCTTGATGACACACTCGGTCAAATGCTGCCTTGATGTCAAGGACTCTCAGCTCACCTCTGAAATCCAGCTCTTTTGGCCATGTTTGAACCAAGGCTGTAATGAAGTCAGGAGCTGAGTGACACTGGCTGAACCCAAACTGAGCAGTTATTGCTAAGCAATTGCCGCTTGATAGCACTGTTGATGACCCCTTTCATCACTTTGCTAATGACCGAGAGTAGATTGATGAGACGGTAATTGGCCAGCTTGGATTTGTCCTGCTTTTTGTGTACAGAGCATACCTGAGCAATTTTCCACATTGCCAGGTAGATGCCAGTGTTGTAGCTGTACCGGAGCAGCTTGGCTAGGGGCGCTGCAAGTTCTGGAGCACAAGTCTTCAGTACTTTTTTCGGAATATTGTCAGGACCCATAGCCTTTGCAGTATCCAGTGCCTTCAGCTGTTTCTTGATATCACACGGAGTGAATCAAAATGCTGAATACTGGCATCTGTGATGCTGGGGACCTCGGGGCAAGGCCGAGATGGATCATCCACTCGGCATTTCTGACTGAAGATTGTTGCAAATGCTTCAGCCTTATCTTTTGCACTGATGAGCTGTGCTCCCCCATCATTGACGATAGGGATATTTGTGGAACCTCCTCCTCCAGTGAACTGATTAATTATCCTTCACCATTCATGACTGGATGTGCCAGGACTGCAGAGCTTGGATTTGATCCGTAGATTGTGGGATCACTTAGCTTTGTCTATCACATGCTGTTTACACTGTTTGGCACTCAAGCAGTCCTGTGTTGTAATTTCACCAGGCTAATACCTCATTTTTAGGTATGCCTGGTGCTGCTCCTAGCAGGCCCTTTTGCTTTCTTCATTGAATCAAGGTGATCCCCTGACTTGATGGTAATGGTAAGTTTGGGGATATGCCAGGCTGAGGTCACAAATTGTGGTTGAGTACAATTCTGCTGCTACTGATGGTTCACAACACCTCGTTCTTGCCGAGTCTTGATTTGCTATATCTGATGGAAGTCCATCCCATTCAGCATAGTGATCGTGCCACACAACACAATGGATGGTAACTCAATGTGAAGACGGAACTTCATCTCCACAAGGACTGTACGGCGGTCACTCCTACCAATGCCGTCAAGGACAGATGTATCTGCGCTATGCAGATTGGTGAGGATGAGGTCAAGCCTGTTTTCCCTTTTGTTGGTTCCCTCTCCACCCTCCGCAGACTCAGTCTAGCAGCTATGTTCTTTAGGATTCAGCCACCTCGATCAGTAGTTGTGCTACCAAGCCACTCTTGGTGATGGACATTGAAGCCCCCCACCCAGAATACATTCTGTGCCCTTGTCACTCTCAGTGCATCCTCCAAGTGGTGTTGAACATGGGGAAGTGCTGATTCATCAGCTGAGGGAGAGGGTAATCAGCAAGAGGTTTCCTTGCCCATGTTTGACCTGATGCCATGAGACTTCATGGGGTCCGGAGTTGATGTTGAGGACTCCCAGGGCAAATCCCTTCCGACTGTATACCACTGTACCACCACCTCTGCTGGGTCTGTCCTGCCAATGGGACAGGACATATCCAGGGATGGTTATGGTGGTGTCTGGGACATTGGCTGTAAGATATGATTCCGTGAGTAAGACTATGCCAGGCTGTTGATTGACTAGTCTGTGGGACAACTCTCCCAATGTTGACACTATCCCCGGATGTTAGTCAGGAGGACTTTGCAGGATCAACAGGGCTGAGTTAGCCTTTGTCGCTTCCGGTGCCTAAGTTAATGCCGAGTGGTCCATCCAATTTCATTCTTTATAGATTTTGTCGTGGTTAATACCTCTGAGTGGCTTGCTAGGCCATTTAAAAACCAATCACATTGCTGTGGGTCTGGAGTCACATGTAGGCCAGAGAAGGTAAGGTTGGCAGAATTCCTTCCTTCCCTAAAGGACAATAGTGAACCAGATAGGTTTTTATGACAATCGACGATGGTTTCATGGTCATTGATTAGACTTTTAATTCCAGATATTTATTGAATTCAAATATCACTATTTGCCATGGTCAAACTTGGGTCCCCAGAGCATTACCCTTGGTCTCTGGATTACCAGTCCAGTCCAGTGACAATACCACTACACCACCACCACCACAGTAATGGGTTAAAGCATCAGCCCAGCTTTATGCCCAAATCTCCGGATTGAGGCTTCTGACTCAATGACAAGTGTGCAACCACTGAGGCTTGGCTAATACTCTTAAGCCGAAAACCACTTTACACCAATTCAATCTTAATATGGAGTCAGGGGTCCATCTGACACAAGGGAGGGAGCCTTTTTCCACTTTACTTCAGCGTTAGTTCTAGCTATTTCTCCAGGTTTATGCTTCCCAAGTTTACCGGCAGTGCTCTGCCAAAACCATTTTATGCCAATGCTAAACTTGTAGCATGAGTTGAGGATTAAAATACAGAGCATCAACAATCAAAATTAGAATCTAGAATGGGCAGCCAATTAAGATTCCACTTAAGGACCATTTGCAGATGCCAATGGCATTTTCCCAGCATTGGACTGCAACCCCCCCACCCCCCACCCCCACCACCACCCCTGCCACAATCCCTCTACACCCCCGCAACTGAATCTGGAGTCAGCAACTAGAAGGGGCATTGGTGCCTCCTCTTGACAGGCCCATAATGAGCAGCAAGTATGTAAAGGTTGTAACCATTGCCAAAATTATTCTTGTTGTGGCATTTCCCTTCCACACTGAAGGCATGATCTGTGGGACTTCTTTAATTTTAAACTTTCAGCAGGCTTTCAAGTGACTTATAGACTCATAGACGTCTACAACACAGAAGGAGGCCATTTGACCCATTGTGTCCTCGCCAGTCAACAAAGATCTGATTACATTAATCCCATTTTCCAGTGCTTGGCCCATAGCCCTGGGGGCTAAGACAACGCAAGTGAATATCTAAATACTTCTTAAATGTTACAAGAGTTTCTGACTCAATTATCCTTTCAGGCAGTGAGTTCCAGATTCCCACCACCCTCTGGGTGAAAAATTTCTCCTTAACTCCCCTCTTAGCCTTCTACCTCTTAAATCTACGCCCCCTGGTTATTGACCCCTCTACTAATGGTAAAAGGGCCTTCCTATCCACCCTATCTATGCCCCTCATAATCTTATACACCTCTATCAGGTCCCTTCTCAACTTTTGTCGCTCCAAGGAAAACAACCCCAGCATATCCAATCTTTCCTCATAGCTCAGACTCTCCAACCCAGGCAGCATCCTGATAAATCTCTGCACCCTCTCCAGTGCAATCACATCCTTCCTATAATGTGGCAACCAGAACTGCAAGCAGTACTCCAGTTGTGGCCTAACCAGTGTTTTATACAGTTCCAGAATAACTTCCCTACTCTCATATTCTATGCCGCGACTAATAAAGGCAAGTGTCCCATATACCATAGAGTCATAGAGGTCTACAGCACAGAAAAAGGCCCTGCGGCCCATCGAGTCTGCACCGGTCAAACAAGTACCAAACTATTCTAATCCCATTTTCCAGCATTAGGCCCATAGCCTTGTATGCCATAACATCGCAAGTGCACATCCAAAAACTTCTTAAATGTTATGAGGGTATCTGTCTGTACCACTCTTTCAGGCAGTGAGTTCCAGATTCCCACCACCCTCTGGGTGAATAAATCCTTCCTCACATCCCCTCTAAACCTTCTGCCTCTTACCTTAAATCTATGCCCCCTGGTTATTGATCCCTCCACCAAGGGGAAAAGTTCCTTCCTGTCTATCCTAACTATGCCCCTCATAATTTTATACACCTCAATCATGTTCCCCCCTCAATCTCCTCTGCTCCAGGGAAAATAACCCCATTCTATCCAATCTCTCCTCAGAACTAAAACTCTCCAGCCCAGGCAACATCCTGGTAAATCTCCTCTGCACTCTCTCTAGTGCAATCACATCCTTCCTATAATGCAGATGCCAGAACTGCACGCAATACTCTAGCTGTGGTCTAACCAGTGTTTTATAAAGTTCCTGCATAACCTCCCGGCTTTTATATTCTATGCCTCGGCTAATAAAGGCAGGTATCCCATATGCCTTCTTAACCATCTTACCTACCTGTCCCACTACCTTAAGGGACTGGTGGACATGCACACCAAGGTCCCTGTGATCCAGGTACTTCCCAGGGTCCTACCATTCATTGTATATTCCCAGGGCCTTCTTTGTCCTGCCCAAGTGCATCACCTCACACTTATCCAGATTAAATTCCATTTGCCACTAATCAGCCCATCTGACCAGCCTGTCTATATCCTCCTGTAATCTAAGGCTATCCTCCTCACTATTTACCACCCCACCAATTTTTGTGTCATTCGCGAACTTACTGATCAACCCTCCTACATTCAAGTCTAAATCATTTATATATACCACAAACACCAAGGGACCCAACACCGATCCCTGTGGAACCCCATTGGACACAGGCATCCAGTCACAAATACACCCCTTGACCATCACTCTCTGCTTCCTGCCACTCATCCAATTTTGGATCCAATTTGCCAAATTGCCTTGGATCCCATGGGTTCTTAAATTCGTTATCAGACTCCCATGCGGGAACCTATCAAAATCCTTGCTGAAGTCCAAGTAGACTACGTCAAATGCATTGCCCTCATCTACACACCCCCTCTCTCTCTCTCCCCCGCCTCTCTCTCTCCCTTCTCTCTCTCCCCCCTCTCTCTCTCTCCCCCGCCTCTCTCTCCCCCCCCCCTCACCCCTTTGAAAAATTCAATCAAATTGGTCAGACATAACAAAACCATGCTGACCATCCTTAATTAATCCCTGCCTCTCCAAGTGTAAATTAATTCTGTCCCTCAGAATTGCTTCCAATAGTTTCCCCACCACTGAGGTTAGACTGACTGGCCTGTAGTTCCCTGGTTTATCCTTTCCTCCCTTCTTGAATAATGGTACGACATTGGCTGTCCTCTGGCACCTCTCCTGTAGCCAGAGAGATATTGAAAATTATTGCTCGCGCCTCTGCTATCTCCTCCCTTAACTCACTCAACAGCCTGCGATACATTTCATCCGGGCCTGGAGATTTATCTACTTTTAAGCTTGCCAGACCATTTTGAACCCCCTCCCTTTCTATGCTAATTTCTTTAATTATATCACAGTCCTTCTGCCTGATTTCCATTATGTTATGACTGAATGTGTAAAATCAGATTAGACAGAGAATGTTTTGTGGACATTTTTATTTTTGCTGTCAAAAAGATGTGATGGTCAATGATAGAGGAAAGGTAAGTAGTGTGGGACTGTTTGTAAATTGGAATGTTTAGTTGAGGTTACAGGTATCACTCGTGAATTACTTGATCATGTGTTCCCCCACTACCCACTGCATTTCCATCTCCTATTCCTCGTATTGCTGCTCCTAAATTTTCCACCTGATAGGTGGTGGCAGCTTATAGTGGCAGGTAATGCAGCATGCAGCATACCATTATACATCTTGAGATATGCTCAGCTGAGTCCTGCAGGATGCCTCCAGAGCAGCCCAAGCAGTGGAAGCATTCCTTGAGGACTCCAAAAGTATGCTTTACAATGTTCCTTATGGCAGCAATGGCTCTCATTGTAGGCCTGTTTTGCCTGTTTGCATGGGTTCCAAATGGAGTCATGGCCCAAGTCATGACTGGATAACCCTAGTTACCCAGCCTTTTTGATTTGTCATTCTGGATCAATACAGGTGACACAGAAGCCTGCCACAGAATTACTGCCAGGATAATCAGCATTCAACTGCTTGAGCTACCTGTGGTCCCACTCCAGCTGTACATTGAGGGCATGGAAACACTTCTGGGTCATGAAAATGGCCAAGTTGCATGAAAGATAATGTGTATGCAGTGACACCTACACCAAGGAGAAGCTTGCAAATTTTCCAAGCCCTCATGCTTGCTCTGCCTGCATGTCTCCAGCAAAAGGAAATGAGATGAAGCTGTCTAGGTATTTAGAGAGCCTCAATGGCCTCTTTTACACAACAATGTACTACAAACGGCAAAGAGTTGCTTATGTCTCTAGCTATAGAAGCATAGAAAGAACTGGAAGCATAAAAGTTAAGAGCCACCATCAGCTTGACAGCCATAGATAATACTCATGCCTTTCTCCTCAAAAAACCAACCCTCAACCCACCATCCTCGCAAACTACCATTCCATTTCCAACCTCCCTCTCCTCTCCAAAGTCTTCCCAAATCTGTGCCCACCTTTCCTGGAACTTTATGTTCGATCAGTCCAATTAAGTTTCTGCCCTGCACAGTGCCGAAACAGATAGTATCAAAGTCACAAATTACATCCTTTGTGACTGTGACAAAGGTAACTATCCCTCTTCATCCTTCTTGACCTGTCTGTAGCCTTTGATATAGTTAACCATCATCCCCCTCTGACACCACTGTCATCTGGCTGGGTGGGACTGCCCTCACATGGTTCCATTCTTACCCATCTAATCGAAACCAGAATATCACTTGCAATGGCTTCTCTTCCCACTCCTGCATGGTCCCCCAATGGTCTATCCCTAGACCCCTCCTATTTCTCATCTACATGCTGCTTTTCAGTAACATCAACCAAAAGCACAGTGTTAATTTTCATATGTACATTGATGACGCCCAACTTTACTTCACCACCACCTCTCTCAGCTCCTGCACTGTTGTTAAATTTACAGACTACTTATCCAATATCCAGTTCTGAATGAGCAGCAAATTCCTCCAGTAAAATATTAGGAAGACTCAAGTCACTGTTTTTGATCCCTGCTCCAAAATCTGTTCCCGAGCTACTGACTCCATCCTTCTCCCTGGCAAAATGTCTGAGACTAAACCGGTCTGTTCACAACCTTGGTGTCATATTTGACCCCGAGTTGAGCTTCTAACCACATATTTGCACCATTACGAAGAATACCTATTTCCACCTCCATAACATTTTCCAAATTGCCCAACTTTGCCCATCTCGTCTGCACCTGAAATCCTCATTCATGCTTCTATTACCTCTAGGCTTGTCAATCTCAATGCACTCCTAGCTGGTCTCTCACATTCTACCCTCCCTAAACTTGAGATCTTTCAAAACTCTGCTACCAATGTCTTAACCTGCACCAAGTTCCATTCATGTGTCACACTGTGCTCACTAATTCATATTGGCTCGGGGTCAAAGTCTTAATTTTAAAGTTCTCACCCTTGTTTCCAAAATCCTTCATGGCTTTGTCTCTTCCTATCTCTATGGTCTCCAGTCCCACAACCCTCAGAGATATCAACGTTTATTTAATTCTACGCTCTTGAGCTCTTGATTTTAAGCCTTCATTTGCTTGGACCCCAAGCTCTGGAATTCCCTCCCTACATCTTACTTTCCCCCTTTAAGACACTCCTTAAAATCTACTGCTTTGGCCTCACTTTTGTTCATCTGATCTAAAATCTCCCTATGAGGCTCAGCGCTATATTTTGTTTTAGAAGGCTCCTGTGAAGCACCTTGGGAAGTTTTATTCTGTAATAGGCAATATTTAAGTTGTTGTTGTAGTAGTTGTTGTTAGCAGCAGTTGGCAGATTTCAGTCATGACACTTTTCTGATCTGAAAATGTCTCAAACATTGAAGCTGAGCTAAGAGAATTGCTCCATAAAGACTGTTGGCGGAAACGGCCCCCTTCTGAAAGCCCTCCTCCTTCCTCTAGGATCTTGTTCTGCTTTACGTGGTCACTTTTCATTCTCCTGGTCATGTTCAATTCCCAGAGGAAGCCCTAAAGGCCACCCATATATGGAAGTGATTGTTTCAGCACAAGCTTTTAAATCAACAAAAAAAGTACTCCAACACCAGCCAGACCGCTGCCTGTAGACTACTCAAGTGTCAGACAAGTTTTAGAAAGCTGCAAAAATCATGTACAATTACATCAGCAACCAAAGGAAATAATCCAACAACTAACCTCTAAGTAGTTCCTGATCCCTTTAAATAGTGCTGGAGTGATGGGATACTTCATACAGTTTAACATTGGAGTGTGGACTTTGAAAATGGCAGAGCTGGCATCAAATAAATGCTGCACACTGACATTATAATTTGCTTACTCTCCATGCTGATGGCAACCACTAGGTGCATGTGCCTAAATCCCTTTATCAAAGTGGCATCTGGTACCCCTCCCTCTGAAGTGTACACATGCATTTAGGACCCTGTTTTCAAGCATTAGGAGGCTGTACAGTACCTAAAAGAACAGAAGCTGCAGAACCCCTGTATCTCTTTCATGAGCCCAGGGAAAGTGCAATTCATAACAAAAGCAGAATTACCTGGAAAAACTCAGCAGGTCTGGCAGCATCGGCGGAGAAGAAAAGAGTTGACGTTTCGAGTCCTCATGACCCTTCGAGAGAACTTGAGTTCGAGTCCAAGAAAGAGTTGAAATATAAGCTGGTTTAAGATGTTGTGGGGGGGGGGGGGGAGGGAGCTCTCCCCTCACCGCCACCCCCCACCCCCAGTTTTTCCAGGTAATTCTGTTTTTGTTTTGGATTTCCAGCATTCGGTTTTTTTTGTTTTTATCAAAGTGCAATTCATGGCTCTTGTTAACTTTCCTGCAATTTCTTTTACAGCTAGGTAGATGTAAGCCAAGTTCCTTGATTATCCAGGAATTTTTGATGGGGAGGGAGTTTGCATAGTGATACTGAATTCAAACCCAGCATCAAATCAGTGAACCAACCGAGAACCTTCTGCCTTGGCATACCAGCTGTTAGGACCAGAGCCTTTACCAAACAACAGCACACCTTTAACACCTTGGACTCCCAATTCCTGCTTTTTGGCTCTCATGGTTAAGGCCCAGTTAAGTGAACTCATAAAAACTGACTTATCGGGGTAAAGTCAGCTGTCCCCCACAATCAGCAGCAAGCCAAACTCAAAAAGAGCATGGATCTAAGATGGGACTACAAGACTGTAATGGCAAATTTCTGAATCATGCTCCTTTCCAATGTGATTTTCTGGTAGAAATGTGTGATTGATGAATTTCCAAATAGTCTCTGTCACAGCCAAATATTACCTCATGATGAAACATGTGAAGCAAAAACTTAAACCAAGTACACAATTAGCCCACTGGAGAAATGATATTCAAAACATAGTCAGTTTCAGGTCATCAAAATGATCTTTCCTTACCTCAGTGGCAATGACCCAGTGTCCAATCACAGAATATTTGTTCTCTGATAATAAAGCTATTGAGAAACTGGCTGAACTATTTGATTAATGATTAAAAGATGGAGAAGACAAAACCTTGGCAAAAGCGCAGAGTACTGTAAATATAGAACAATTCCTGGCAGAGATTTAAGGAGGGGAGAACACAGCACTACAGAACAGTACTTCGTGGTTTAAAGTGGTGAAATGTATTTTGTGGCTTGCTCTTTGACTGGATCAGTGCACACAGATGTGGATAGGTGAGCAGAAACAATGTGCTTCTGCACGAGAAAGGATGAGGACAGAAAGTAACCTGCAGTTACTGCAGTGGCCCGTTTCAGAACTGAATCAGCAAGATACCTTCATGTAGGTTGCTACCTACCCTTCAAGCTAAGGATGCTACTTAGCGAAGGGGGACCCAACTGAGATAGGTAATGTTGAGATTATGACATTCTAAGAATATATCTAAAGAAATGCTAAAGTTTTGGGTATTTTTACTTACAGTAAATTCAAGCAATTTCATTAGATCAATGCAAAACTATGGATAAATGTCCATGCAGATCTAGATTTAGCCAGACATTTCAATAAGACATTTACATGTCTGCATGATCGCTCACCCCATTCCCACCAGTTTCATACATTTTGGTGAAGTGTACCCTTGACATCTTCAGCAATATTTTGTAGAATGCCATAGTTTAAAATTGTTTTGAAACCAAACAGGGGCAATACTGCTAAAGACAAGTCAAGCCACACATTAGATATAAACTAAATTTGCTCAAATGAACCAGTTGAATAACAGGAAATGAGCCATCTCCCAATAACTCTTGGAATGTTATCTGGTAGACCACAAAGGAAAAATAAACATCTTGCAGAAAGAAGAATTTTCATTTATATAACACCTTGCATGTCCTCATTGCATTCCAATTATATTACAGACAATTTGTGCACATGTTCCAGAAACAATAAATAACTGACCAGTGGTTAGAATGTAGAACTCACTACCACAAGGAGAGATTGGATGAATAGCATTGATGTATTTAAGAGGAAGTTAAATAAACACAAGGGAGAAAGGAATAGACAGATATGTTGATGGGGTTAGTTGAAGGGTTTGAGAGTGCTTACAAGGAGCATAAACACCATCATGGACTTGGTTAGTTGAATGGCCTACTTCTGCGCTGCAAATACAATGTAATGCTAAGTAATCTGAATAATTGGTGTTAGTTAAGAGGAATAATGTTGGCCAGGATGCAAGGCGAACACCCCAGGTCTTCTTCAAATTGTGCCATGAGATCACTATTCTGTCCACCTGAATTGGAGGAGAAAATCAGTGTCAAGCATCTCTTCTGGAAGAAGGCAACTCAAACAAAGCAGTACTCCCTCAGCACTCAAGTGTCAGTTTAAATGATATGATCAAGTCCTGGATGGAGCTTGAACCATTCAGAAGCAATAATGGTACCACTAAGCAAAGCTGGTTTCTGTGCTTGTTCTCATAATCAAAAAACTTGAAAATAAAGGAAAGTAAGTGCATCAGAAACAATATGTCAATGTCACTTGGGCACTGACAAATTTACACAAATATTGTTGCCCAGAAAGAAACCAAATTCACACACACACACAAACCATTTTGCAACTGATGCTGGCATGCTATAAAAAGTGACAAGTTTGACTGCCTCTAAGGACACCCAATGTTTGACCTTCATAAGAATGTGTTGTCTTTTCTGCAGAACTGCATCAAGCATGGGGAGGACAGGAATGCTGGTCCCAAGACTACCTCAGTCAAAGCAGGAATTGAACCTGTGCTATTGGCATTATTTCTAAACCATACATTAGTCATCTAGCCAACTGAGCTAACTGGCCCCAAATTAATCTCATATGATTGAAGATTTGGCTTCTGTTTGCTTAATGAAGTGGTTACAAGCTGTTCATTCCCAGATACATTAGCCTGTGATTTGTCAGGGTCCATTTTGGCTGATATTGTGGTTTAATTGTTTGCTGAAATGACAGGACATGTAAGATTTGTGTCTCCTGACTTGTTTACTTAGCCACATTGCAAAATGTGTTAGCTAAGACCATTTTGAAATAAGATGTGGAGCAATGGAAGACAGAATGAATACAATTGACATTTGTTGTTTTGAAGAAATTACTTCCTTTCTGAAGATTTCACAATAAAAGCTGTCATGCAATAATTATCAAAAGTATTCATGACAGACAATACAAAGACCCTTTTCTTAAGTTGTAGAGAGGGTTAGAATCGAAAAGGAACAATGAAGGCTACATTTCTGTGTGGCTAACAAATGATAATTGAAGTGAAAAGGGAATAACAAAATTAAAGAGACTATATTCATATGCTTTAAATATTTTAAAGAACCATCCAAAAATGTTTCAGTCAATTCATTATTCTAAATTGTTGTCTCAATTCAGTACCTAGAAAGCATGGGCCGATAACACAAAGGTGTTTCTAATTCAGCACTTTACAATCTTACTGAACAGCTACAAGATGGCTATGTGGAAAATGGCTTTATGGTGTGTCTTAAATCACCAATGCTTAATGCCGTTACAGGATGCTTTCCAATCCTCAGCTCTAGCATGCTTCACCTTCATGACCACTGATACATATTGTACTTGCATATTGTTAATTGAACACAGGAGGATCTTCTGATGGGTGCAAGCATACTGCAGCAATTACTCTCCAATGCCTTCTCCTTTACTGAATGTTATCCGGAGGGAATGCTCAAAGAGCCTGAAATAAAAGTAGTCACTACATAATCACAACTGCTACAGCATTATACTGAATATAACAGTTAATGATAAGGAAAACAGACAACACATTCCTATGAAGATCAAACATTTGGTGTCCTTAGAGGCAGTCAAGCTTGTCACTTTTTATAGCATGCCAACATCAGTTGCAAAATGGGATCCAGCTTAAGTATTTAGAAAGGCAATTTTTATTTTGAGTTTACAATGGATGTAAAGAGAGCAGTTTTACTTGCAATCTATGGGCTAGAAATGGATCGCTCCTGCCCAACCTAAAGACAAAACAAGTGAGTCAAAATGGGCAAATACAGTATCATCTGAACCTGAAGCCGTTCATTATCATGGAACGATTCGGGTCCATGTGTAATTAAAGGAGGCAAAGAGAAATGCTTCTTGGTTCTGGCAGAACTGAGGAAAATGTCCAAAGCTTGTGAGTTAGTCAGGTTTCTCAACAGTGCATTAACAGATCACTGTATATGGTTTGAGAAAAATGCCGATGCAGAGGAAGACAAATTAAAGACTACAAGATCTCTTGGAATAGCACTTTGGATAGAGTCACAGTTCATGCAGTCCAACAATCCCACAGTCAAAGGATCGGACCTAAGCTCTGCAGTCCTGCCACATCCAGTTGTGAATGATGGTGGAGAATTAAACTAACTGGAAGAGGAGGCTCCACAAATATCCCCATCCTCAATGATGGGGAAGGCCAGCACATCAGTGCAAAAGATAAGGCTGAAGCACTTGCAACCATCTTCATCCAGAAGTGCCAAGTGGATGATCCATCTGCCCTCCACCTGAGGTCACCAGCATCACAGATGCCTGTCTTCAACCAATTCAATTCACTCCATGTAATATCAAGAAAAAATAGAAGGCATTGCATAACAATATTCTGTCAGTAGTACTGAAGACTTATGCTCCAGAACTAACCATGCCCCTAGCCAAGCTGCTCTAGTACAGCTACAACACAGGCATCTAACCCACAAAACTTGCCCAGGTATGTCCTGTCCACAAAAAGCAGGACAAATCCAACCTAGCCAATTACTGGCCCATCAATCTACTCTCGATCAGCAAAATGATTGAAGGTGTTGCCGACAGTGCTATCAAGCAGCGCCTACACAGCAATAACTTGCTCACTGATGCTCAGTTTGTGTTTCACAAGGGCCACTCAGCTCCTGACCTCATTACAGCCTTGGTCCAAACATGGACAAAAAAGCAGAACTCAAGAGGTGAGTTTATTTGACTGAGTGTGGCATCAAAGAGTCCTAGCTAAGCTGAAATTAGTGGAATCATGGAAAAAACTCTCCACTGGTTGGAGTCATATCTAGCACAAAGGAAGATGGCTGTGGTTGTTAGAGGTCAATCATCTCAATCCCAGGGCATTGCTGCAGGAGCTCCTCAGGGTAGTCGTAGGCCCAAGCATCTTCAGCAAAGGCCTTCCCTACATTTTAAAGTCCAGAAATGGGGATGTTTGCTGAGGACTGCGCAATGTTCAGTGTCATTCACAACACTTCAGATACTGAAGCAGTCCATGCCAATATGCAGCAAGACCTGGACAACATTCAGGCTTGGGCTGCGAAGTGGCAAGTGACATTCACGCCACACAAGTGCCAAGCAATGACCATCTCCAACAAAAGAGAATCTAACCATCTCCACTTGACATTCAATGACATCACCATCACTGAATCCCCCACTATCAACATTTGAGGGTTACCATTGATCAGAAACTGAACTAGAATAGCCTTTTAAATGCTATGGCTGCAAGAGCAGGTCAGAGGCTAGGAATTTGACAGCGAGTAACTCACCTCCTGACTCCCAAAAGCCTGAACGCCATCTATAAAACATAAGTCTGGAGTGTGATGGAATACTCTCCACTTGCCTGGATGAGTGCAGCTCCAACATCACAAGAAGCTTGACACCAGGATAAAGCAGCCCACTTGATTGGTGCCCCATCCACCACCTTAAGCATTCACTTCCTCGACCACCAATGCACAGTGGCAGCCGTGCGTATCATCTACAAGATGCACTGCAGCAACTCACCAAGGCTCCTCCAATAGCATCTTCCAAACCCCACGACTTCTAACACCTAGTAGGACAAGGGCAGTAGGTGCATGGGAACACCACCACCTACAATTTCCACTCCAAGCCACACACCATACTGACTTGGAAGTATATCGCCATTGCTTCACTGTCACAAGTTCAAAATCCTGAAACTCCCTTCCAGACAGCACTATGAGTGTACATATACCACAAGGACTGCAATGGTTCAACAGGCAGCTCACCGCCACCTTCTCAAGGGCAATTAGGTATTAGCAGCAAATGCTGGCCCAACCAGTGACAACCACACCCCATGAAAGAATAAATTTAAACAAGAGCTCAAGAGCAAATTCTCTTAACTACAGTGAAGATGTGGCAAAAATGATAGACCAATGTTTCTTTAAGACAGTTAAAAGCCATGACTACACACATTCAAGATGATTGTTGTGAAAATCAGCAGGGGCTGTCAGATTGAAGACTGCTAAAAGGAAAAAATGCCCCTAGACCTATGGTAGTATTGTGAAGTAATGAAAAAAGTCCAGGGTCCACTCCATTGATTCTGTGAGCAGCCTGAAGAACAAGCCATACATAAGGCGATATGACTAGAGAAATATTTTCATGTATATTCCATAACAAAATGTGGGCAATGCAAAATGCTTCAGATGGCCTTGCTAAAGGGTCAGAGTACCAGGAGAACCCCATGCCCTTCCAAAGTTACAATGATGGTCAGGAGAAGCACATCAAGCCCAGCCCCCAACCATGATACCTGGGGTATTCATGACTAATTCTTCCTATTGACCAGCGAACTCCTGGGAGAGGCAAAAATGTAGAAAAAGAAACACGGGGGCCAAAGGAAGGCATTCTGGAAAATTCTTCTTAGCACCCAGCAAGCGAAGACCTGGACTCTTTCAGGAATGTGCTACGTCAATGTTTAAAATCTACCTGAATGAGCCAACAGATTTAATGTTCTGTCAGAAGTTGGAAGACCTCACTTGGAATGAGGCTTTTGCAGCACAGGAGACCTTCCTGCTTTCTGAAAGAGCTAGCCACTTCTTCTCAAGATCTTGCCCTTTCTGCATCCCATTTAAAAAAATATTTTCACTCATGGATCATATGTCCATTCCTCTGCTCCACCGCAAAAAAGAAGTTAACAGGCTTCTCCAACCATCACTGGCAGTTTACTCCATGAAGGGGTTCGAGCCTTCATATTGAACAGGGAGGGCCCTGTCAGTTTGTGGGGATTTTCTCAACACAATTTCCCCGGCCTGAACCAAGATTATTGTAATCTGTAATGGTGCATAAGCCTTTCTCTGCGTCCCGTGTTATCGAAAAGAATAGTGAGGACAGACAGTTCATTTCTCAGAGGTTCAGCCCCTTTCCATCTGACAGCATCGGAGCAGTGACCCGGGGTGGAGGGAGCGGATGAGGCTGAGGCTCCTCCGCGCGGGCTGCCGGCAGCCACTGGTACCGTGACCGGCGCGCGGGGCGGCGGGCTCTGAAGCGCGCGCATGTCCATGTTCCGACTGGGCCGCGTGCGGGGCCCTTGGTGAGATCAGCGGGATCGCAGCGCGGGCCGATTCCGGAGGTGCGGACTCGGGGAGTGAATCTGTTTATCCGGCCGGAGTTATTCCGCACAGCAGGGAGGGGGAGGGGGAGGGAGAAGGAGGGGGGGGAGGGGGAGGGAGGGGGAGAGGAGGGGGGGAGGGGGAGGGAGGGGGAGAAGGAGGGGGGGAGGGAGGGGGAGGAAGAAGAGGGAGAGGGGGAGGGGGAGGAAGGGGGAGGGGGAGGGGGAGGAAGGGGGAGAGGGGAGGGAGAAGGAGGGGGGAGGAGGAGGGAGGGGGAGGGAGGGGGGAGGAGGAGGAGGGGGAGGGAGGGGGAGGAGGAGGGAGGGGAGGAGGAGGGAGGGGGGAGGAAGAGGAGGGGGGAGGGAGGGGGAGGGAGGGGGAGGAAGAGGAGGGGGGAGGGAGGGGGAGGAAGAGGAGGGGGGAGGGAGGGGGAGGAAGAGGAGGGGGGAGGGAGGGGGAGGAAGAGGAGGGGGGAGGGAGAAGGGAGAAGAGAGGGGGAGGGGGAGGGAGAAGGAGTGGGGAGGGGGAGGGGGAGGGGGAGGGAGAAGGAGGGGGGAGGGAGAAGGAGGGGGGAGAAGGAGGGGGAGGGAGAAGGAGGGGGAGGGAGGGAGGGGGGGCTGGGGGAGGGGGAAGGAGAGGGGGGTGGGGGAGGGGGAAGGAGAGGTGGTGGGGGAGGGGGAAGGGGATCGGGTGGGGGAGGGGGAAGGAGATCGGGTGGGGGACGGGGAAGGAAAGGGGGGTTGGGGAAGGAGGGGGAGGGAGAGGGGGGTTGGGGGAGGGAGAGGGGGGTTGGGGGAGGGAGAGGGGGGTTGGGGGAAGGAGAGGGGGGTTGGGGGAGGGAGAGGGGGGTTGGGGGAAGGAGAGGGGGAGATGGGGGAGGGGAAGGAGGGGGAGGGAGAGGGGGGTTTGGGGAAGGAGAGGGGGAGAGGGGGGTTTGGGGAAGGAGAGGGGGAGATGGGGGTGGGAGGGAGAGGGGGTGGTGGAGGGGGAGGGAGTGGGGGTGGGAGGGAGAGGGGGTGGTGGAGGGGGAGGGAGGGGGGGTGGGGGAGGGAGGGGGCGTGGGGGAGGGAGAGGGGGAAGGGGAGGGGGTGGTGGAGGGGGAAGGAGAGGGGGGTGGGGGAAGGGGAAGGAGAGGGGGGTGGGGGAAGGGGAAGGAGAGGGGGGTGGGGGAAGGGGAAGGAAGGGGAAGGAGAGGGGGGTGGGGGAAGGGGAAGGAGAGGGGGGTGGGGGAAGGGGAAGCAAGGGGAAGGGGAAGGGGAGGGGGTGGAGGAAGGGGAAGGAGAGGGGGGTGGGGATGGGGGAAGGGGAAGGGGGTGGGGGAAGGGGAAGGAGAGGGAAGTGGGGGAAGGGGAAGGAGAGGGGAGTGGGGGAAGGGGAAGGAGAGGGGAGTGGGAGAAGGAGAAGGGGTTTGGGGGAGGGAGAGGGGGAAAGAGAGTGGGGTTGGGGAGGGAGAGGGGAGTGGGGGAGGGAGAGGGGGAAGGGGAAGGAGAGGGGGTTGGGGGAAGGAGAGGGGGTTGGGGGAAGGGGAGGGGGTGTGGGGTTGAGGGAAGGAGGGGGGAGGGTGGAGGGTGTGGGGAGGGGGAGGGATTGGGAGGAGGGTGGTGGGGAAGGGGAGGGATTGGGCGGAGGGTGTGGGGAAGGATGGGGTAGGGGGTGGGGGGAGGGGAAGGGGTGGGGGAAGGGGAGGGGAGGGGTTGGGAAAGGAGATGGGGAGGGGAGGGGTAAGGGGAGGAGGAAGGGTAAGGGGAGGAGGAGAGGGGGAGAGCTTGGGGGGAGGGTGGGGGAGGGTGTGGAGGGTGGTGTGGGGGGGAGGTGTGGTGGGGGGATGGATTGGGGGCAGGGTGTGGTGGGGGAAGGGTGGAGGGTGTGGTGGGGGGAGGGTGGTGGGGGGATGGATTGGGGGGAGGGTGTGGTGGGTGGGGGGAGGGTGTGGTGGGGAGAGGGTGGAGGGTGTGATGGGGGGAGGGTGTGGTGGGGGGGGTGGATTGGGGGAGGGTGTGGTGGGGGAAGGGAGGGGGAGGCGGTGGGGGGAGGGTGGGAGGGAGGGGGAAGGAGGGGAAGGGGAGGGGGTGAGGAAGGGGAGGGGGTGGGGGAAGGAGCAGGGGAGGGGTGGGGGAAGGAGGGGGGAGGAGAGGAGGGGATGGGGGAGAGGGGGGAGGGGTAAGGGGGGAGGGGAGGGGTAAGGGGAGGAGGAGGAAAGGGGGAGGGTGGTGGGGGGGATGGATTGCGGGGAGGGTGTGGTGGGTGGAGGGAGGGGGAGGGTGTGGTGAGGGGGATGGATTGGGGGGAGGGTGGAGGGTTTGGTGGGGGGAGGGAGAGGGAAGGTGTGGTGGGGGGAGGCGGTTGGGGCGGGAGGGAGAGGTTGGGGAGGGAGGGGGAAGGGTGGGAGGGAGGGGGGAAGGATTGGAAGGGGAGGGGGTGGGGGAAGGAGAGGGGGGAGGGGAAGGGGGTGTGGAGGGGATGGGGAGAAGGTAGGAGGGGGAGGGGGAAGGAGAGGGTGAGGGATTGAGGGGAGGGGGAGGGTGTGGAGGTTGGGGTGGAGGGAGGGGGAAAGGGTGGGAGGAAGGGGGGAAGGGAGGGAGGGCTGTTGAGAGGGGGAGGGGGTGAGGGAGGGAGGGGGTGGGGGAGGGGAAAGGGCTGGGGAGAAGGGAGGGAGGGGGGAAGGGCTCGGGGGGAGGGGAGGGGGAGGGGTGGGGAGGGAAGGTTGGGAGGGGGAGGTGAGGGGGATGGAGGGGGTAGGGGGAAGGGAGAAAGAGAGGGGGAGGGGGAAGGAGAGAGGGGGGGAGGGGGTGGGGGAAGGAGACCAGGGAGTGGAGGGGGAAGGGGAGGACGAGGGGAGAGGGGCGGGGGTGGGGGATGGAGAGGGGAGGGAGGGAGGGGAGGGGTGGAAGGAGGCAGGGGATCAGGAGGGGGGAAGGAGAGAGGGGATGGGGAGGCGGGGAGAGGGGGGAGGGGATCGGGGACGGGGGAAGGAGGGAGGGGATGGAGAGAGGGAATAGGGAGGGGATGGGGAGGGGTTGGGGGGATGGAGGAAGGGGGGAAGGAGGAGGGGAGAGAAAGGAGGAGTGAGGGGATGGGGAGTAAGGGGTGAGGGGGGAGGAGAGGAGGGGGGTTTGAGGGGAGGGGGAGGGTGTGGAGGTGGTGGGGGGAGGGGGTGGGGGAAGGGATTGGGAGGGGTGGGGAGGGAGGGGGAAGGGGGTGGAGAGGGGGATGAGGGCGTGGCGGGATGGATGGAGGGAGGGGAGGTGGAGGAGGGATGGATGGATGGGGGGCGGGGGATGGAGGGAGGGTGGTAGGGGAGGGGGAAAGGAGGCAGGGGATCGGAAGGTGGGAGGGGTTGGGGGAAGGGGGAAAGGAGGGAGGGGATGGGAGAGGTAAGGGGGAGGGAGGGGGGAAGGAGGGAGGGGATGGGAGAGGTAAGGGGGAGGGAGGGGGGAAGGAGGGAGGAAGGGGTGAGGGGGGCACGGAGGAAGAGGGGGAAGGGGTCAGGATGGAGGGAGGGGGAGGGAGAAGGAGGGAGGGAAGGTGGAGGGAGGGGATGGGGAGGGAGGGGGGAAGGAGGGAGGGAGGGAAGAAGGGGGAGGGGAGGAGCGGGGAGGGAGGGGGAGTGGGGGAGGAGGAGACAGGGAGAGGAGGGGGAAGGAGGAGACGGGGAAGGGGGGATGGGAGAGGAGGGGGGAGGTGGAGTAGGAGGTGGGGAGACGAGGAGGAGAGGGGAGGAGGAGACGGGGAGAGTGGGTGGGAGGAGGAGACGAGGAGAGGTGGGGTGGAAGTGGAGAAGGGGGGGGGAGGGAGGAGACGGGGAGAGGAGGGGGGAGGAGGAGACGGGGAGAGAAGACGGGGAGAGTGGGTGGGAGGAGGAGACAAGGAGAGGTGGGGTGGAGGTGGAGAAGGGGAGAGGAGGAGGGGGAGGGAGGAGAGGAGGGGGGAGGTGGAGTAGGAGGAGGGGAGACGAGACGGGGAGAGGAGGGGCGAGGAGGAGACGGGGAGAGGAGGGGCGAGGAGGAGACGGGGAGAGGGGGGGAGGAGGAGACGGGGAGGAGGGGGAGGAGGAGACGGGGAGAGGAGGGCGTGGAGGAGACGAGGAGAGGAGGGCGGAGGTGGAGTAGGAGGAGGGGAGACGAGACGGGGAGAGGAGGGGCGAGGAGGAGACGGGGAGAGGGGGTGAGGAGTAGAGGAGGGGGGAGGTGGAGAAGAGGAGAGGAGGAGGGGGAGGGACGAGAGGAGGGGGGAGGTGGAGTAGGAGGCAGGGAGACGAGGAGAAGGGGAGAGGAGGAGGGAGAAGGGGAGAGGAGGAGGGAGGATAGGAGAAGAGGGCAGGGAGTGGATGAGTGGGAATAAGAAAAACTGGGGGAGAAATGAGGGATGGGAGAATGGGGATGGGGAAACGGGTGCGATGGAGGGAATAGAGGGTGGAGAGAATATTGGGGCTGGGGAAAGATGGGGCAGGAGGATGAGTGGGGATGAAGACAGATGGGGCGGGGGAATAGTGGGAGTGGGGAAAGATGGGGTGGTGGAATAGTGGGGATGGTGGGGAAATGGGATTGAGTGGGGGCAATGTGGGGGGAGGATGAGATGGGGAAACAGGATGAGATGGGGAAATGAGATGTATTGGGGCGAAGAGTGGGATTGGGGGAGGAGAATTGAAGCAGAAAGGGAGGGGTAAGTGAAGGGGTAGGGGAGAGGGAGGGAGAAGTGAAGGGGTAGGGGAGAGGGAGGGGGAAGTGAAGGGGTAGGGGAGAGGGAAGAGGAAGTGAAGGGGTAGGGGAGAGGGAGGGGGAAGTGAAGGGGTAGGGGAGAGGGAGGGAGAAGTGAAGGGGTAGGAGTGAGGGAGGGGGAAGTGAAGGGGTAGGGGAGAGGAGGAGAGAAGTGAAGGGGTAGGGGTGAGGGAGGGGGAAGTGAAGGGGTAGGGGAGAGGGAGGGAGAAGTGAAGGGGTAGGAGTGAGGGAGGGGGAAGTGAAGGGGTAGGGGAGAGGAGGAGAGAAGTGAAGGGGTAGGGGTGAGGGAGGGGGAAGTGAAGGGGTAGGGGAGAGGGAGGGAGAAGTGAAGGGGTAGGGGTGAGGGAGGGGGAAGTGAAGTGGCGAAGGAGTGGGATGTGAAGCGTTAGGGGCCAGGGAGAGGGAAGTGAAGGGAGAGGGGAGAGGGAGGGGGAAGTGAAGGGGGAGTGGGGGGAAGGATGGGTAAGTAAAGGAGCTAGAGGGGGGTAAGTGAAGTGGGGAGGGATTGGAAGTGAAGGGGGCAGGCGAGAGAATTAGCTCCAGATCTGGGAGTTGGTGTGGGCCACAGTGAGGAGAGAAGATATACAGGCTGCTGGACCTGGCGTGGCAGGAGACAAATGCATTGCTGCTAATTAACCATTGCAGATTTGTCCTTACCTTCTGCTACCCAATATCTTGAGTATTTGTTGTTGTTAGTGGAAGGGGAAATGTTGGTCATTTTCATATCAATTTGCACATTTTTTAGGTATTATGGCCACCAAGTGGACTGCGGGGGATTCATCTGCAATGCTGTGCCTGGATGTTAACAGTGAGAGTTTTGTGGCATCAGGGGCAGAGAAAGGAGCCCTCACAATCTGGAACAGCCAAGGTGCTGCCATCGGTTACCTGAATCTCGGAGATGACAACGATGTCACCTGTGTGTCATTCTCACAAACTTGTGACAGCATACTGTATGCATCTCACGGTGAATCAATCAGTGTGTTAGATATTCGGGCTCTTAAAGAACCCACTGAGCATTTCCATGTAAACGAGGATGAGATAAACTGCTTGTCCATTAACGAAACAAGCAGCCATCTTGCAGCTGCAGATGATTCCGGATCAATAAAAGTCATAGACTTGGCAAGCAAGAAGGTCAGCCGCTCTCTACGGAGACATTCAAATATTTGCTCCTGTGTGACGTTCCGACCTCAAAGGCCACAGAGTTTAGTCTCCTGTGGATTAGATATGCAGGTATATATAGTACCTTAGGCATTTTGCCTGTGTGTTTACATAACTGGAGATTAAAAGGGAATAGAAGAGACATTTGACGTGTGGTTTTTCAAGCAAAAAATCGTAATACAGGATCAGAAATTATTTCCTCTGTTCAATTAAGCAGTTTTCTTTGGTAAAACAAAGGTTGAAAATGATGGATCCTCAGTCCAGAGATAACTCCTTATCATTCCAGCTGATAACCAGATAGATGTTTCAGTTTGGAAAAACCCAGTACTAATTGTTCCAACAATATAGTATAACAATGTGGTCTTCAATCTATCGTGGAAGAAAATATGTTCTTTATATGAAATGATGGATGCCTTATGAAATCGGACAGTTTTGCACCATCAGTAGTGTGCTGAGATCATTTATTGATTGGAGTATAGAGGAAAGAAATATGAATCTAAAGCTCCTCGTGAGACGCAAACATTCATTTGCACTTGCAAATTGGTCCTTTTTGGGCTTCAATTATGAAGCAATAGTTATAAATAATTGGCTAGAAATGTTGCTGGAGAGACAGAAAGTGAATCTCTTATGCCGCCGTGCATCAGATCCTTTGTCAGTTGTTGGCTCAGGTGCCCTGCATTGACTCAGGCTTGCAGTCCTGCTCTGACCCAGCTTCAAGAAATTGTGTGAGAGGAGGCCAGTGTTTATTTCTTTATCCCAGTATATGTGCACCATGTAGATTCCTAATTCAAATCTGTTGATGGCTCTACTTGCAAACTAACCAAGATTCTAAATAGTTTAACACAGCTAATCGGCTTTTGAATTATATTCCTCCGAGATGAATCCCAGTGCTTTATTAACCTGTGTTGCTATTTTAATGATTTATGGGCAGTTTTAAACAATACTGAGACACATAATATTAGTGCATGTGTTCAAAAGCTTTGTCGTATAGGTAGGTTTTAAGAGCTGTCTTAAAGGAAGGTGAGGTAGAGGGGTTTAAGGAAGAAATTCCAGAGCTTAGGGCCAGGCAGCTGAAGATAGGGCCACCAATGGTAGCATGTTTAAAATCAGGGTGCTCAAGAGAACAGAATTAGAGGACACATATCTTGGAGGGTTGTGGGACTGGAAGAGATTGCAGAAGATGGGGAAGGGATTTGAAAATAGGGATGAGAATTTTAAATTTGAGATGTTTCTTAACCAGAGCTGGTGTAGATCAGTGAGTAGAGGTGTGATGAGTGAACAGGACTCGATGGACATTGGCAGCAGAGTTTAGAATGGCATCAAGTTTATGGATGGTAGAGTTTGAGACCAGCCAGTAATGTGTTGGAATAATAAAGTCTAGAGGTAACAAAATGATACGGGTTTCAGCAGCAGATGAGCAGAGGCAGGATTGGAGTCAGGTGATGCTGCAGAAATGGAAATAGAAGTCTTGTGATCAAATGTGGCATCAAGGTTGCAAACAGTTTGATTCAGCCACGGACAATCACTAGGGAGAAGGATGGAGTCTGTGGCTGATTGCAGAGCTGATTGTAGGTAGGGATTGAAAACAGTGGTCTTCCCAATATTTAGTTGGAGGCAATTTCTCACCCAATACAGGATGTCGGTTGGACAAGCAGTCTGACAATTTAGGGACAGTGGAAGGATCAAGAGAGGTGGGTGGCGACAGTATACATGTGGAAACTAATGTCATGCTTTCTGAAGGGCAACATGTAAATAAGAAATAGGAAGGGGGGTCAAGAATAGAGGCTTGAAGAACACCAGAGGTAAAGGTACATCAGTGGGATCAGAAGTCATTGTACGTGATTGGCTATGATTAGATAGATAACAGTAGAACCAGGCATGTACAATTCTACCTGGATGATGATAGGCATTGGGGAGGAAGGTGTGGTCAACGATACCAAAGATTTCAGGTAGATTGGGAAGGACAAGGAAGGATAATTTACCTTTGTCACAATCACATAGGATGTTATTTGTTAGTAAAAACAAAAAACTGCAGATGCTGGAAATCCAAAACAAAAACAGAATTACCTGGAAAAACTCAGCAGGTCTGGCAGCATTGGCGGAGAAGAAAAGAGTTGACGTTTCGGTCCTCATGACCCTTCAACAGAACTGAGTTCTGTTGAATGGTTATGACTCGAAACGTCAACTCTTTTCTTCTCCGCCGATGCTGCCAGACCTGCTGAGTTTTTCCAGGTACTTCTGTTTATGTTATTTATTGGAGCCGTTTCAGTACTATGATATTGGGGGGGGTGGTGGGGGAGAACCTGATTGGAAGGATTTAAACAGAGTTCTGGGAAAGTTGGAAATGGATTTGGGAGCCGACAACATGTTCAAGGAGTTTGAAGTGGAAAGGAATTTGGAGATGGGGCAATAGTTTGCAAAGATGAATGGTTCAAGGGCAATGAAACCAGATTTGAAGGAGTGGCGGGGCGGGGGGGTGTCAACACCAGAGCAGAAAGAGCTGTTAACAATATCAGCTAATATGCGGACCAGGAAGGGAAGTTGAGTGGTCAGCAGTTTATAAGGCATAGGGACGAAAGAGTCAATGTTGGGACTCATGGACAAAGTTTTCTCAGAGAGGACTTAAGGGGAGATAGGAGAGATACTGGAGAAAAATATAAATTCAGGACTAGAAGGGAAACTAGAGACTAATATAAGCTCAAGTCTAGGGCAGGGGAAACCTTAGAGAAGGTTTGACCCGATGGTCTTGAGGAACAGAGGGAAATAGCAGAGGAAGCTGATCAACTGGTCTATCTCTCACTGACAAAGAAGTCCATGACCACTTTGCACTTATTGTTGGAGGGGAGGGTGGAGGAGACAGGGCTGAGATTTAAGAAGATGATTGCAGTAGAGAAAAAAACTCTGCATTCCAGGATAATGGAAGCTTTGGCAGACCAGAACAGAACCCAATAGTATTTTGTGGTCTAGCCAGATCTGGCGGTGGATGGCTAAACTAGTTATCTGACATATTCATTTAAGTTGCATCTCTTGGACTTAAAGGACTGGTGATGAAGGCCATGCCAGGGGAACATCCAGGGTGAGAGAGCATAATGCTTTCAATGGAGACTAGGGCATTAAAGGTAGAGATGAAGGTGCAGTTAAGCAGATCGGTAGCTACAGAAATGTATTAAACAGAGCTCCAAAAGCTAGACAATTTTGATTTTGAAAGTAATTTTAAGTGAATCGAATGATTTTTTTTCTGGGCTTACACAAGAAGAAAGTAGGATTGGGAGGCGATAGGAGGACATTGGTTAGAGAATGATACAAGGAAGTGATCAGATTTCCCAGTATTGGCAAAGAAATAGGTAAAATAAATAATTTTAAATATTCTGCTTTTGTTTAGATATTAAGATGCTTTTGTTGTTCTTAGAGTTAGCACACTTTCTCCAATGAAAGGTTAAGTAAATTGGAATGGTCATTCTAAATACAGTAACTATTCTAGAAAGGATGAAAGGTGTTCAGGTTGTGCAATTTGTTTTTGTAACCAATATAAAGATCCAAGATCTGAGCTTTCACCATGCACTGAAATTTTACAATTAGCCATAGAATTATACAACACAAAAAGAGACCATTTGGCCACTTATGCCTGTGCTTGCTCTTTGAAAGAGGTATCCAATTAGCCCTTTGCAAATTTTTCCACTTAAAGTATTTATCTAACTTATCGAAATTTATTATTGAATTGTTTCCATCATCCTTTCAGGCAATATTTTCCACCTCATAACAACTCACTACTTGAAAAAAAAACATCCTCCTAAAACAAAAGCAAAGTAAAATAAAAGTCAGTTCCAAAGAACAGTCGCATTGAACTGGAAATGTTAACTCTGTTTTTCTCTTCACAGATGCTGCCAGATCTGCTGACCAGCACTTTGTTTTTATTTTAAAAACCCTCTTGTTGCCTGTGGTTCTTTTGCTAATTACCTTAAATCTGTTTTCCGGTTACCAAACCTATCATTGGGAATAGTTTCTCTTTATTTACAATGGTAAATGTTGACAGGAAATCATAGTCAATGGCCAGAATTACTGGCGATAAGATTTATGTACCAGAAGTGTATGCCCTATACAAGATTTGAAAAAATAGACTTAGCAAATATACTTGCACAATTAAGAGCAAATTTACAAAACCTGCTCATAGTTAAGCAGAATTCCACTGAAGCATATTTGGATGAGTTGGGGGCCTGGGGGTGGAGGGAATCCCAGTCCAAATCTTATTGCTATGTCTAATTGAACAATGAAAAGCCATCAACTTTAGAAGCGTGGATCTAACAAACTCACCTTCTGACTTCCCAAAGCCTGTCCATCATCTACAAGGCACAAGTCAGGAGTGTGATGGAACACTCTCCACTTGCCTGGATGAGTGCAGCTCCAACAGCACTCAAGAAGCTTGACATCATCCAGGACAAAGCAACCCGCCTGACTGGCGGCCCATCCACCACCTTCGACATCCACTCCCTCCACCATTGATGCACTGTGGCAGCAGTGTATACCGTCTACATGATGCACTACAGCAACTCACAAAGGCTTCTTTAGCAGTGCTTTCCAAACCCGCGACCTCTACCACCTAGAAGAACAAGGGCAACAGATACATGGGAACAACACCACCTGGAAGTTCCCCTCCAAGCCACACACCATTCTGACTTGGAACTATATCGCTGTTCCTTCACTGTTGCTAGTTCAAAACCCTGATCTCACTCCCTAACAGCACTGTGAGTGGACCTACACCACATGGCCTGCAGCAATTCAAGAAGGCAGCTCACCAGTACACCTCGAGTGCAATTAGGGATGGGCAATAAAAATGCTGGCCTAGCCAGAAAACCCGTGCTGCGTGAAAGAATTAAAAAACTTGGGGGTCCCAGTAACAATTATAGCAACCCAACTGTTGCTCAGACTGAGATCAGCCAATTCATGACAATCCAAGGAGCCGACTTGTAGATTCTGGTCCGGGTCATTTAATGTCCACTGAGTAGATAATCCAGACAGGAAAGTTTCCTGTATCTGTATTCCTGAGGTCTGAGTTCCAATATTGCGCATCAGCTAACTAGAGGAAAGAAGTCCTACTCCTTCCGTTTCTATTCCTGTGTATGGGAATAACCACAAGTAAATGTCATCCCAAAAATCCTAGGTGTTTTTCCTTAATGTCTTGGCAGTTAGTTTAATCTTAGCTGATAAATTACAAGGATATTTAATCCAATTGTCATCCATTCACTTCTAAAATGATTTGTTTTCTTATTTCCCTGGGAAGGTGATGCTTTGGAACTTGCAGAAAACGCGCCCTGTTTGGACTGTGAACCTTCAGGACCTAGCGCAAGAAGAGACAGAAGAAATGCCGCAGCAAGCTGGTTGCCAGCTTTTCAATCCACCGCTGGCCCACTTCACAACAGTTGCCAGCTGTGGCAACATATTTGCCTGTGGAGCTGAAGACGGCAAGATACGGTTATTCAGAGTGACAGGAACAAGGTTTGAGTTGGAATATGGGTTCTGTGGTCACAGTCTGGGTGTTTCTCAGGTTCATTTCCTGAACACACTTTCTCATCCTTATTGGCTGATTTCTGGAGGGAATGATGCAGAAGTCATGCTGTGGGATGTCAGTGAGCAAATCATAACTGATGGCAAAGGCCCTTTAAAATCAACTGGAAAAAAATCAGTTGGCTCCACCGCTAAGAAAGGCCATGGAGCTGAAGGAAGTGACCATGGTGCAAAAGCCTGCAGAGGAAATAAAAGTAATCACATTTTGCCAAAACTCAGGATTAACCATGGAGAAAAAGTGAACTGGATTTCTGCTGTAGACATAAAGGGCTCTAAAAATATACTAGTTGTTGACCAGAGTTGTCAGATATCACTGTACCCTCTAACAGACCTATAGATAATGCAGTGAGTGAAAATATTAGATGCTAGTGACTGTGCCTTAGTAAAACAGAGAGAGTAAAAGTTAATCAGTGGAGCTCCAGCAAAGTTTGAGGATGTTTTAGTTAAAAACTAGAGGTATGAGGTGAAATTTGAGGGACACCTGCATGTGTTTTCTTATCAATAGGTTTGATATATGACCTTTTTGACAGTAACATGTATAATCCAAATGACTATTAGAAAAATTCAACAAGCAGCAGCCTCACAAACCGGCATAATCATAAATGTTCTTTCCATTTAATGGAATTATACAGAAAAAGTCACGTTCACAGAACTTTATCCTCTAGCAGTGTCTGAGAATTGGGGGTATGTATAAAGAGGTTTGAGGCCTACCAGTATTTTAAGGAACCCCTTTGAGAGCACTGGGACGATGTCCTTTGATCTGGAAATACTGAAGAGGGGACTTTTTGAGATCACTGGGGGTGGTATCCTTGGGTCTGGAAGCAAAAGTTGTAGTTCTGAGATCAGAGTACTGGAAACATGAAGTAGGAGTTTTGGAGCACTGAGGAAGGATTTGAACAACATCTGGGAGGGGCGAGGTGGTCCAACTGGATTAGACAGTAGATTTTGGAGTATTGAGGGTCGCTAGTATATGGCAGTATTTGGGTTTCTGACTTTTTTTGTATTAAAATCATTTCTTGATCCTGAGATTTTTCTAAGTGAAGTTTCAATATCAATAACGAGGAGTGTAACTTGAAAAAATCCTCTCTTGATAAATCTTTTATTAATCCTCAATAAATAAACCCTAATTGTGGATGTTGATTAATGATGTTTTCCATCAGGCAGTTCAAATTTGTTTTAGGGAAAAAGGCAAACTATCAAAGCCCCAGAAGATGAAATGGCACATTGTTTTACTCTTCCAAGACACGCTGATGCATAGTTTGTACACTGGGAAATTTAATAAACTGCACATTCTCAGAATGCATAGATGTGGTTCAAAGGTCCAAACAGCTATTTTAAGTACAACTATCCTGTTGAAGCCAAGGATGTTGAAACAGGCTGAAGCCTTGAAGTAAGCACTTTGATGGAGTACAACTCGAGAAAATTAGTAACAACATAATGCAGCTTGAGTGTGTACAATTTACAAAATTTTCCAACATTCATCACGACATTTTATGTACAAGTACATAAGCTGTCACGACTCAGGATAGTGCACTTTCAAGCCCCACTGCTCCCAAAGCCATGACAAACGTGAAAAGTTTGATCAACCCACCTAATTGTTTAAGTTAGGTTAATAGAATATGAGCACCAGGTTTGTAAACTTACTAAGTAAGTAACTGTTTTATTGAATAAATTGTCTTTAACTAATGGCAAAAGAAAGAAATATGAACTTCTAATTTCTAACCATGTCCTAATCTCTACCCCTTCTTAAATCCTTATACACATACATACAAGGCACATAGGATATAAAAAAACATGGATTTTAAGGGTGGGATAAAACAGTCCAATAGCAACAATTCCGGTGTACAGTATTCGATGGGTTGATTTTGGTCGATATCTTGCCTTTCAATATCTCTAATGGTGATTTTCCCCTTTGCATCTTAACAGGGGTTTTTAGAGAGACAGGTTATAGAGATATGAGGAGAAAAAAGCCAGCTAGCTATTACTGTAGGAGTACAGAAATCTTACACACACAGGATAAAGAGGTTTTAGGTCTTGTTCCTTTCAGGCTAGGAGCTATTCTGCATTGCTCTCGCACAAACCCTGGTCAGGAGCCAATTAAAACGTTTCCAGGCAGTTCCCCTTTAGACCAGACTCCTCCTCGGCACCATCCTGTCTTTCATGGCACACTCTGGTGCAGGACAGCAACATTGTATATACCCCTCATACTGTTCCTGCAGACATGTCCTCCAAACTGCAGTCATTGTAATTTTAATCCACAGTCCAACAGAAATAAAAAGATACGTTCTTTACAACAGTCCAACAGAAATAAAAAGATATGTTCTTTGCAAAACAACCAGGCCCATCATCCATTTTTGCTCTGATTTACAATCCTTAGGTTATTGGATTGGCCAACATCCTGGACATTTGACAGACAAATGACCCACTCTGTCACAAATGTGGTACAGGATCCCAACAATTTTGTGTGCAGTTTTGGTCTCCTTATCTAAGGAAGGATGTCCTTGCTATAGAGGGAGTGCAGCAAAGGTTTACCAGACTGATTCCTGGGATGGCGGGACTGACATATGAGGAGAGATTGAGTCGGTTAGGATTATATTCGCTGGAGTTCAGAAGAATGAAGGGGGATCTCATAGAAACCTATAAAATTCTAACAGAACTAGACAGGGTAGATGAAGGAAGGATGTTCCCAATGGTGGGGGAGTCCAGAACCAGGGGTCACAGTCTAAGGATACAGGGTAGACCATTTAGGACTGAGATAAGGAGAAATTTCTTCACCTAGAGGGTGGTGAACCTGTGGAATTTGCTATCACAGAAAGTAGTTGAGACCAAAACATTGTATGTTTTCAAGATGGAGTTAGATATAGCTCTTGGAGCGAAAGGGATCAAAGGATATGGGGAGAAAGTGGGAGCAGGCTATTGAGCTGGATGATCGGCCATGATCATAGTGAATGGCAGAGCAGGCTCAAAGGGCTGAATGGCCTACTGCTCCTATTTTCTATGTTTCTATATCATGGTAAGTTTCTTTTGCCTGAATTAATTAAAAATTATAACTTTCAATCTGCTGAAATTCTCTTCAGTACATATTAGAATTCTCTTTTCAGATTGTGTTTCCATTTTAGGACTTTATTAGATGTTCCTCCTTTGTTTCAATCCGACACTCACCACATGTCGTGCTGCTGAGCTATAGAGACCCAGACATTTCTGGATTGATTTGATTTGACCTGGTCTGTGCTGAGTTAGCTGATCTCAAGCGGCAGTAGAGTTTCTGGCTTCTAATAGATATTCAGTAATTTCTGCTGGAACACGTCAGTGCGGACTTTGTGAGAGGACTGGATTGATCTGTGCTGTAATGCCCCCTCCCCGAGAAATTGAATAGCCTCCTGACATTCAAAGTTCTGAGCAAACATTGAAGATTGCACATTTGGGCAAGGTGTCAGTTGACTGCTGGCAGTTCCGAAAAAGTAAGTTAATATCTTTAGGAGGAATGTAGCATCCAAGATCTATAGTTAGCTTGCTGAAGGCAAGTTTCTCTGAAACTAATTACCTTTGTCTAGGTAGTCACTGGCATCTTTCCATAGGCATCAAAGGAATCTACACAAGTTCTCTGGTGAGATTTTCTTTATTCTGTTATGGGATATGGACGTTACTGGCAAGGCCAGCATTTGTTGCCAATCCATAATTGCCCTTATACTGAGTGGTTTGCTCAGCCATTTCAGAGAACAATTTAGAATCAACCACATTGTTGTGGATCTGGAGTCACATGTAGGCCAGACTGAGTAAGGATGGCAAATTTTCTTCCCTAAAGGGCATTAGTGAACCAGATGGGTTTTTATGACAATCAATGATGGTTGTCATGGAGACTAGCTTTTTATTCCAGATTTAGTTATTGAATTTAAATTCCACCAGCTGCCTTTGTGGGGTTTGAACCATGACCCCAAAGCATTAGTCTGAGCCTCGAGATTACTAGTTCAGTGACATTACCACTAAGCTGCCATCCCCTCCCAAATTGCCATTAATGAGATATGAGGCATTTTTGTTCTTGTTCCCTCTTCCCTAACTTCTTTCACAAAACTAACCTCTTGGTATTGTGAATCTTCACAGCACTTTGTCTTTTGTTATCATATCCTTCCTATGTGAGGGGCCAAGACTTTCAGGCAACACTAAACTCTGGCTGAACCAATGTCTTCTGCAGGACCCTGGAATCTCATTTGTTCTTTCTAACCTTTTTGATTGCTTCTATTCTTAAAATACACCATTTAACATTTCTCTATATTAATCTGCAATAGCCACCCATTTTCTCAATTCACTAACCTGCTAATATCTTTCTTATTCTTCTGCATTTTTATTTACAATGGGCGGAATCGTCCCAGATTTGCATTAAGTGTGGTAGAATGATGTTTTGCCCGCTGGCTGCAATGGTGGTTTTTCATGCCATATCATCCCAAACCCGCCACATTAATTATGTATTTCTGGGAAACATTCCATTTTCATGGCAGGCCGGCTCTCATTCACCCACCACACCATCACCTCACTGCTTCAGCACACCAGGTGCCATATTTAAAGTCCAGCCACACATACACATCTCAGTGCTTCCAGCCCACGACTGCTGCAAAGAAGACATGACCCCGAAAGGCAAAAAGACTGCAGCCCCCCAGTTCAATGACATGTCCTTCAAGCACCTTTTGGATGCAGTGGAGGCTCACTGTGGTGTTGTCTGCCCCCACTCTGGCCATAGGATGGGTAGCAACCTCATATTCGGCTTGGGAGGTGGCGGTCAGTGCCAACGCCCTTCAAAAGAGGACAGCCACCTAGTGCCACAAGAGGACTTACCACCAGGGTAAGTCACCTCATCACTTTCAACTCACACACTCACAAACCCATCTCACATCCACAGGGCCCTCATTCACTGCCAGTTCAAGGGACATCACCATTCACTCTCTCACACACACCATTGTTCTCATCCCATCCATGGAACCACTCACCATTCACACATGCTAAGCATACTTATCATCTGGCCTGGCAGGCATCCTACTTACACTCTCTCCACCTCTATAACATACAGGATAAGCTGGCACACTTCAAGAGGAAGAGGTTGCAGACCGGTGGAGGAATGCCTGAAATCAAGGTCCTCACGGACTTTGAAAACAGAGCCATCCAGCTGGCTGGCGAGGATCTGGACTATTTCTGTGCTGATGGTGAGGTCAACTGTGCTCTACCAAGTGAGGATACAGCTGTGCAACATCCATCAGACAACCATGCTATATCTGATGTGTCCTGTTTCACAGGCACCTGCCATGCACTAATTATCTCCCCTTGCTTCCGCAGGCACATCTGGGAAACAGAGAGTCCACGACCCAGGGCCTCCAATCAAGCCCCGAAGAAACCTCCGAAGAGGAAGTCTTCCCAGGTGGCTGGCACTCAGAGCACTGCTGGAGGCCAAATATTTGCTGAGTCCAAGTCAGATGACGAGTCTCTGGTCTCGGTCATGTCACGATTGCTGGAGCTGCAAAGACAATCTCAAGAACTGCTGCACTCCTCAGATTGCAAGGCACGTTGGAGTAGTCCATCTGCCTTCAGCCTGAGGTGATAACACCAGCATGCTAATGCACTGAGGTCAACACTGGTAGGATGGCAGCCTTCATGGAGACCTTGGTCCAGGATGTCACTCCTGCACTGCTGGTCGGGCTCAACTCCAATGTTGATGCCATAGTTGACCTCCAACAGTGTGTATGCAAGAAAGGGCAGCTCAATCTCACTCCAGCTAACCCTTCTCCTCAAGGAGTTAGCCAGGGCCCTTTGGCACCCATAGGGAGGAGGATCAGCAGGTGACTCCAGGAGTGTCTGGCCCATCAGAATCCCCTCTTCCTGTGACCTCAGCAGCTCCAGCTCCACAGACTGAAGAGGGTGCCACAGCCATACAGCAGGACCCCAAAAGCAGGTTGGGGCCCTCCAAGTCTCAACACTCCAGTGGACATCCGCCAAAGTCATCGCATTCAGGGTGTAGCAGTCAGCAGGCTGTCTCCACCTGCGCTGTGGATGGGCAGGGTGCGCCAAGATGTAGCAGCAATGTTAGGAAAGTTAAGAAGAATTAGTTGCACAGCCTGGGGCACTTGTAGATACTGTTCACTATTGTCAATAAACTTCCAAGAATATCTCCCTGCCTATGGTTCCTTGTTCTGATAAGCAATGTTCATATCATTCAGATGTGAAACCTTTCTGCACAAGGTAAAGGCAGGTATCTCAGTCCAGGGCTGCCTCCCTGTGCATTGTGCAGCCTTCAGACCAAAGTGATTGTCCAGCCTCACACTGCACGACACATTACTGATGCCTGCATCTCAACGGTGCTTGTCATTGTTGCCAGAATGTTCTAGGCAGGCATCATAGAGTTCCATTATTCTCTCTGTGTGCTCTTAGCACCTTTAAGTTCGGGTTGGCCCCCATCTCTTCAGCATCCATGACCAGTGACACTGTGCTCCTGAAGGAGTTAGGTGTTGAAAGCGGATGAAGGATTGGATGCTTTCAAAGTTTCATGGCTGTGTCTCTATTATATGACCCTGATCACATAGCGCAAGCGAGCTGCTCTTGCCAGACAGGAGTCAGACATTCTCAGACGCTATGTAAAGATCTGTGGAGTATCCTTACTGCATGTTGTCATCCTCCTCCTGTGATTGAGCGACTATTAGGGCCTCTACTGTGCCTCCATGACAGGAGCATCATGCACAGAGTGTATGTGCACTGCCATAAGCCAGTCTGGAGTCAAACGTTAATTGATGCAATGTGAGGATCTATGGTGTTTCCTCACTGCGTGTCGTCATCATCCTCCACAAAGCTAGCAGCTATGAGGGTCTGCCACCGTGCCTGCCTCATCCGACCAGTGCGAGGGCCTCATCCCTGTCATTGTCACCTTCGAGGACCTCCTCGTCCTCATCCCCGTCGGTGTCATCCTCATCGGAGGAGGCCTCCAGCTCCTCCTCAGCCAGCTCCTTTCTCCATTGCAGTACCAGGTTGTAAAGAGCACAGCAGATGACGATGATGTGTGACACCCTCTGAGGACTATATTGCAGGGCTCCACCAGGGCAGTCCAAGCACCTGAACCTCATTTTCAGCATCCCGATATATTGCTCCACCAAGTTGCAAGCTGCAGCATGAGCCTTGACTCTGCTGCAGTCTGAGGCCTTCGCACGAGTGTCATCAGCCAGCTGCTCTGCGGGTATCCCTTGTCCCTGAGGAGCCATCCATGCAGCCTCTGTGGACCCTGGAAGACATCAGGGCTCTGTGACTGACTGAGGATGTAGGAGTCATGCACACTACCTAGAAACTATGCGCAGACCTGCAGGATGCATTTCTGGCGGTCTCACACCAGCTGCACGTTCAGCAAATGGAAGCCCTTGTGGTTGACATAGTCGACTGCACGTTGCAACGTAGATCTGAGCGCCACATGAGTGTAGTCAATGGCACCCTGTACCTGTGGAAAACCCGAGATCAGGGCAAATCCAATCGTTCTTGTATCCTGGCTATCCTGGTCCCGGCAAAATGCCCTTGTGAAAATGGCATCCGTGACCTCATGGATGCATTTGTGGGTGAAGGCTTGTGATGTCCCACAGAGGTCAACCTGAAAGGAGCCACTGGTGTAGAAATTGTGTACCATTGTCACTTTCATGGCCACTGGCAGTGGGTGTCCTCCATGTCCCAGTGTTGACAAATCCTGCAGTAGTTGGCAGATGTGACTGATCAGTGCCCTAGACATGGGCAGTCCTTGGCAACACTGGTTCTCGGTCATCTGAGAAATGTAAAGTGGCATCTCCAGACCCTGGGTCTAGATAGGCACTGACCAGCGACAGCTCGCTGTGGCTCTTCGGCGGCGTGTGTGGAAGCCCCAGCCACCCCTTCTTCCAGAAGGTGCTGCTCCTCTCTCTGTGCAGCCAGGTGCCTCGGTTGCTTTCTTCTCTGTTCTCTGTACGCCACCAGGCATACAACTAGGTCACCGGGCTCCATGATCTTGATGTGCTTTTCCTGCAGGGTGAATGAGAGAGACGCATGGGTTAGCATGGGTGTACTAAGAACCTGTCTTGGTTAAGTCTGAAGGCCCCTTCATGCGTCCCAGAGACTGCTGGCCAGCACTTGGATGGTCAGAGATTATTGCGCAGCATGGCTTCCCGAAACTCACCCACCTCCACCCCACTCCACCCGACTGATTGGCAGTGGCTTTGCCCATTGGGCTGCATGCTGTGCTCTCAGCTCGAGCGCAGACATTCTCCTAACCCGCGCTGCAAGGCTGCACTGTTAGCTTGAACCATGGGGGAGACTGGTCCAAACCCAAATGCTGACATTGCAAGGGGCTGTGAATGCCTCCACCAGTGACTATTCCATGGCCAGTTTTAGCAAGGAGATTGTACAACGTGCCCAGTCATCCAACTGTTCTGCAGTCCACTAAAATGCTCATTGCTTTGCAGTCTGTGCCAGAGGGATGAAAAGCTCTGGAGCACTTGGTGGCATTTTGATGCCTCTGCGTTGCTAGAGTGGGCGGAGAAGCTAGAGGCCCGACTCCAATCGTATCAATGTGGCTGTGCCTGAACTGTCTCAGCTGCAGAGGAATGGCCTCTTCGTACAAGGTTTCCCTAATGCATGGCCGCTTCTCTCGCCCACCTCCCCCATCCCGCACCAGCTTGTGCGCTACCTTCAACCGCAGGGCAGCCCTTGCCCTCCCTCCCCCAACGTGCCTCAACCACAGGGCAGCCCTTACCCCCGCCTAATGCGCCTCAACTGCAGGGCAGCTCTTTCCCATGGCCCTTGAAGTCCAACAGGCAACCTAGGTGAGCACTCCGCAATGTTACTGTTACTCACCTCCCAGTTCCCCTCAAAGTGCAGCCCGCCATGTACGCACCTAATATATGCTGTTGTAAAACATGCTGGCGTGCAATCATGCTGACGTGGGCAGATGATCCAGCAGGGTTGAGGACAATGATTCCAGTGGTCTGTACTTATAATGATACGCAGATATATCACAATGAGGTTCCCGACATCTGATGGCGGGAAACACAGCCCGTTATCGGCGGGAGGAGTGGATGATTGCAAACTGGTTTGACAATATCGTGAAACCGATTTTTGGCCTTCTCGCCATATTGTCTGCTCACCACCAAACACGGCCGTCACCAGCGGGCACAGACGATTCCGCCCAAATGTAAATAGGGGGCAGACAATTTAAGCAACAAGACGTGGGAATCTGATGAAATACACCACGTTTATTGATGAATTGTGAAGTGGCTGGTAAACTGCCACTTAAGCTTAGTTAACAGTTTGCATTTAGATAGTATACAATTGGGTTTCAAGGCTCTAAGTGGAAAATTCCAAAATGACTTGTCATTTTAAAGTTTATCAACGATTCAAAATAACTTGTATTTATATTGTGTCTTTCCCAACCTTAGGATACCCCAGAGCACTTGTACAGCTCATTAAGTACTTTTAAAGTGCAGCCGCGGTTGTAGAGAACTGTGACAGCCAATTTACATACATCAAAGTCCCACAAACAGCAATAAAAGACAAGATAATCTGTTTTGGTGGTGTCTCCATCTGCTACTCGGATAGACATTTGTTGGCCAGGAAAGCCTCCCTGCTCTTCATCAAAACGTGCCATGGGATATTTTACATCCACCTGTATAGTAACAAGGTATAGCCTCTCCTACTGCCTTTCAGGGGTCATGTGATCTTCTTGGAAGCTCCAACCAATGATCCCTAAGCGTGGATAATCTGGAGGACAGGGCTTCTTGTCAAGGACCTGGTTCAAGCATGTAGCACCTGAAAAGCTCTCTGTAATAGAGTTTATCTGTTTCTTGTTAAAACCTATCCGGCACGTCAAATCATTACATTTGGCAATGAGGGTAAAATGGCTCCGATGCTGCAACTCGCCTTATTAACATAAGTACTTAGAATCTTAAGTAAAAAAGGAAAGAATATTCACCAGTCATGCCACTCTTTGGCAAAATCGACCCTTATGACGCGACTATGGAAAACTGGAGACAGTATGTAGAGTGTGTTGGTTTTTATTTTGTAGCAAACAAAATTACCATGGAGGAAAAGCAGAGAGCAATCCTTTTGAGCGTATGTGACAAAAAATGCAATCTCATTCACAGTCTAACGGCCCCAAACGCACCCAATTCTAAGTCCTTTAATGAATTAGTGAACCTTGTGTAAACACATTACCAGCTGAAATCATCTGTAATAATGCAATAGTTTAAGTTTAATTCCAGAGTTAGGGCCCCAGGAGAGTCCTTTGCAACCTATATAGTGAAGTTGAAGCAGTTGACAGAACACTGTGACTTTGGGGACACACTAAATGATATGCTGCAGAACCGATTAGTTTGTAGAGTTCAGGATGACGCCGTTCACTAGCCATGGAAAGTACTGTGAGAGACGAGCAGGCTTTACAACACGTACAACATGATGTGGTTCTTCATGTGAGGTGGGAACCTACTGCCAGGTGTGGCGCAAGAACTAGAGTCACAGCAGCAAAGCAAGAGGCAATGTCCACTATTAGAAACACGAAAAGGCCTAGTAGAAACATTTCAGCACTGACTCCAAGGTTAATCTGTTGTCGATGTCGGGTGACCACATATTGGACACCTGCAGATTCAAGGTGGCAGAATGCCATTACTGTCATAAGAAAGGTCGTAAGTAAAGCAAAGTAGGGCAAAGTCGAAATAGCCCTAAAGCAGCAAACCAATATGACTGAATTGAATAATGCAACAGAACCTGAAGCTGCCAATACCGACATCTATTCCCTGTACAACGTTGCAGCTGTAAAAACAACCTATTACTGTCACAATCCAGGTTAATGGGAAGCCACTAATAATGGAGCTAGATACAGGAGCCTCAACCTCAATGATGGGTGAGCACACAGTTAAATACCTAAATGAAGATACCCAGCCACTGAATCTGGAACGGACAACAGCTCAAATTGAAGATGAACACTGGAGAATCTATGCAAGTAAAGGGCATCGCCACAGTACCTGTCTTATAGACAACAGACAGCCTCCAGTGATAATAGCGACAGGAGAAGGACCTAGTCTTCTGGGCCGAGTCTGGTCACAAAATATCAAGCTTAACTGGTCTGAAATATTTCACTTGAGAACAGGAGGAGTTCCTGAACTGCTAAGGAAATACAACAGTGTATTTCATGATGAATTAGGGGAGTTAGAAGGCTTGCAAGCAAAAATATACGATTCTCAGGTGACACCCCGATTCTTTAAGGCCAGACCCGTGCTTTATGCCTTAAAGGAGAAGGTGGATGCAGAACTGTGCTGGTTAGAAAAACTAGGCATCGTCCAACCAGTCCAATTCTCGGAATGGGCAGCGCCCATAGTTCCAGTGGTTAAGCCCGACCAAACCATACGCATTTGTCGGGACTATAAATTGACCATGAACAAGGCAGTCAAAAGATAAATATCCTGCCCCAAGGATATATAACTTATATGCAAAGCGAGCTGGAGGCAAATCCTATACAAAACTGGACATGAGCCATGCTTACTAACAATTAGAGCTGGATAGGACTTCTAGAGGATACCTGACCGCACAAAGGTCTTTACCAATATACTCGCCCACGTTTTGGAATATTGTCTGCATTTGCAACCTTCCAAAGGACAAAGGAGAGTCTTTTGCAAGGACTTTCTCGAGTAGCAGTATACCTAGATGTTGTTCTGATCACAGGGTCAACTGAAACTGAACACTTGGCCAACCTGGAAGAGGCACTAAGGTTTTTGGAAGCCAACGTACGATTAAAGAAAGAGAAATGTCCATTCCAAGTGCCAGAAGTTGCTTACCTGGGTCATAGGGTGGATGCCATGGGTTGCATCCAGTAGAAGAGAAAGTTAGGGCAATTAAAGATGCACCCTCTCCATCCAGTGTAACAAACTCAAGTCCTTCCTGGGTATGATCATTTAGTATAGCTGCTTCTTGCCAAGCTTATCAACAGTGTTAGCACCATTACGCTTGTTTAAAAAAAAATCATCATTGGTCATGGAATTCACAACAGGAAGAAGCTTTTGTGAAAGTAAAGAAATTATTACATTCATCGTTTTTATTGGTACACTACGACCCATCGAAAGATTTAGTGTTAACGTGTGATGTTTCTCCTTATGGCGTGGGAGCTGTGTTACCACATAGAATGGAAGGTGGATCAGAAAGGCAATTGAATATGTCCAAGAACTCTATTCACAGCCAAGAAGGGTTATTCCCAGCTAGTAAATGAAGGTTTATTGGTGGTATTTGGATTGAAGAAATTTCACCATCATCAGCATAGATGACATTTCACCATTGTGATGGACCATAATCCATTAATGGGTTTATTCAGTGAGGATAAGGCCATTCTGTCAATAGCATCAGCAAGAATATAATGTTGGGCTTTGATATTATCTGTGTATGAGTATACCTTTATGCACTGCCCTGGCTTACATATTGCAAATGCGGATGCACTCAGTCATCTCACGTTCTCAGGTAGCATTGTACATGCTCCAGTGCCACAAGAAGTTGTGCTTGTACTGAATTTCTTGGATTCTTCACCTGTGTTTGTGAAGCAAAATAGAAATTGGTTGATCAGAGATCCAATTTTGTTGAACGTCAGAGACCTTGTATTGCAAGCGTGGTCAAATTCACCAGTGTCTGAAGAGATGAGACAATTCCATACCTGAAACACAGAGTTAAGTTGTCAAGGTGGAATCTTGCTGTGGGGATCAAGAGTTGTTTTCCCTTTGGAAGGAAGAGAACCACTCTTGACAGCTTTACAGTGCGCATCCTGGCATATCAAAGATGAAAATGCTTGTGCGAAGCTATGTATGGTGGTCAGGCATTGACGGTGACATTGAAAGCATGGTCAAGCACTGTCTCCATTGCCAGCTGCAGCAGAAGTTGCCTGTTTCAGCTCCCCTACATCTGTGGGAATGGCCTGGTCCACCCCAGGTTAGACTATATATCGATTATGTAGGACCATTCTTAAGTACCATGTTTTTATTGATCATTGATGCGCTTTCTAAATGGAAGGATGTGTAGGAGGTCAGATCACTGACGTCGAGCGCAACAATTGAAAATGTGCATCATTGTTTTAGCATTCATGGCTTGCCAGAAGTCATCATTTCTGGTATGGTCTTTACCCATACAGAGTTTCAGAGATTCACGAGTTTAAATTGAATCTGACATATTAAAACAGAACCATACCATCCTTCTTGATTGTTAAAGTACCAAGAAATTTAAAATGAATGCATTACAATTTGAATCCACAGGGTAACTCCATAACTAAGTCCCTTAACAGACTTGCTTTTAATATGGTCTTAATAAGCAAATATTTTGTTTTGTTTTCACTGTAAATAGATTTTGGCATGGGAGCATGGTTTTAAGCAGCAGTAAAAAGGAAGAAAGGTCATCTTACTCATCAGTTTATTCATGATTATTTCTGTTAGCTTTAGTAATGAGAGGATATTTCTATGCGTTCACAAGTATTGAGAACCCAGACTGATCTTTCAGGATAAATCATGAAAAGTAATCTCTGATCAAAAAAGTACTAACTGCTTTGGACAAATGATCAATGAAAGGTGGAATACTTTGGCCTTTCAATTTTACTTCAGCTGTTCATGTTGAAGCACATATATGTTGATGTATCTCAGGATTAGAAGATATATTTCTAGTTTGGATAGGGAACAAGTGAGTGAGTAAAAGTGTGACAAATGGAGTTCACTGTGAGAAGGTGTGAGGTGATCTACTTTGGATCAAGAAAGATAAATCAGAGTTTTTGTGTAACTGATGAGAAACTGGGAACCACAGACAAATAAAGAGATTTGGGAGTCCAAGTGCACGTCATTGAAAGACAATACAAAGGTAGAAAAAAGCAACGCTAGCCTTTATCTAATAGGTGCTGGAGTTCAAAGGGGAAGTTATGCATCAGTTATATAAAGTTTTGGTCAGACCCCATCTTGAGTACTCCATTTAATTTTGAGCATTGCACCACAGGAACGATGCATTGGCCTTGGAGGGCATGCAGTGCAGATTCACCAGAATTATACCATGGTTTAGAGGATTAAATTATGCATAAGCATGTCTTATGTTCCCTTACATACAGAAGATTGAAGGGGTATCTCAATGAGTGTTTAAAATCTTAAAAGGATTTGATAGGATAGATATGGAGAGACTATTCCCTTGGATTGGCAAATCAAGAATGAAGGAACGTAATCTGAAAATTAGACCCAAGAAGGAAATCAAGAAGCATTTTTTTCACAAAAGGGGTTGTGGAAATTTGGAACACTCTCCCTAGGGTTGCCAACCCACCAGGATTGGCCTGGAGTCTCCAGAAATTGAAGATCAATGTGCTGGATGCTGCTGTGTGCAATCCTGGAGATAAATCATCAGGACATTAAAAAGATTGTTTTTTTTTGTCATTTTCTTTGAACATTTCTCTGTACCAGAGATAAAAATACTGAAAATTGGAAAAATAAGGCTGTTTGGTTGACAGTCAAGCACCATCCAATTGTGTAGTGAGTCTTTTTGCTTTCCAGTTGGCATAGGAAGACAGTGTGTCACAAGGGTGGATGTGGTTGCTGACTAATGGCTGGAGTGTGGGGGTAAGTCATGTGATGAAAACTCCGGGAATACATTTAATCACAGTTGGAAACCTTAATTTTCCCCCATTATGCTAGGACAATTGGAGCTTTCAAATATGAGATTGATTTATGTTGAATAAGAGCATCAAGTGATGGGGAGCAAAGGTGAGAAAATGGTGTTGAGATGTAGATCAGCATGATTTAATTGAATGGCAGAGCAGGCCTGAGGGGTGAATGGCTTACTTCTTTTCCTATGTTCTCTGGACAAATATTCACTTTGGAAAACACTGTTGGAGCAATAAACCCGTTTGTGCTTAAAATTACTTGCAACATCTAACATTGCAACATCACATTTACACAGACCTCAGATAATAATCACCGAGATTGGTAAATCAAATCAAAGTGGGCCCTGTGTGCTGACTGCTTATAAAGTACCAAGGACTAGATTTGTGATGTATCCTGTGCCTCAATACTGCCACTTGGTGCTTTTAATACTGAGCTGGCTGGATTAATTATTGCAATTCCTAATTGCTACCGAGTGAGTTTTACAAGCAACTGTGCGTGTAGCTGATGAGGACAGGTGGAAAATTAGCTGCAAAGTTCTCAATGCTCACATAGCCTGTTGATTCTCAAGACTTTGGCTCAGACATGGCCAATTGGATAAGGCAACTGCAGATCTATTCAGACAAGTCAGTTACTTCAAGAATAGAAGAAATAAATGCAAGAATAAACTGGAAAATGCCTTTTCTTGGCTTGCTTATTTTGTCTCGTATTTGTGATGTGTCCAACAATTGACACAAGTCACTGTAGAGGTGATTCATACATCACAACCATCAGCGTTTCATGCTTACTATCAATGTTTTGAGGTTACAGTCTGTATGTAGCTACTAGCTGACAACAATCAGCACAGAACAGCCTCCCTCTCTTCCATACCATTCCTACTTGAGTCTTGCCACAAATAGATGGGATTCAGCTTCCTGCTCACTGCAAGCAGGAATTCTGTCAAGAACACAAACACCTGCCTACAGCGTGTAGCAAAGAAAATCACTATAGTAGTAGCAGAGCTGAAAGAAAATGGAACAAGGGCACTGGATAGCAATGAAGATAGAGTGAGAAAGTGAAAAGAGATGATAATGAATGTGAGAGAGAATAGGTGATCATGAAGGGAAGAAAGAAGGGGGAATATAGACAGCATTGAAGAGGAACGGGAAGAGATAATGGATAGCAATGAAGGAACAAGAGGTAGGGGAGATATAGATAGCATTGAAGGGAAGAGGAAATAGATGACAATGAATATAATTGGGATGGGAAAATAGATTGTAATGAATAAGAGAGGGAAGTGTAAATGGAGCATTGAAGTGGAGAATGGATGGCAATAAAGAAGAAAGTGAAAGGGATAAAAGCTGGGAGCGATACTTTGGAATGGAAGAGAGGAGAAGCTGGAAGTAGAGATTTGGGTTGAATAAGGGAGGAGATAGCCAGCAGAGTATTAACTAAGAGGGAGTGGAGAGGAAGAGTGCTAATATCAGTTGAGATACAGTTTAAACTGGGATGGGCTAGAGTGCCAGCTTGACTGGGAGTGCAACAAGACTGATAGTTTTATTTGAGGGGAAAGAGAAGAATGCTAATTTAATATAGGAAGCTTGGAGGAGTATGTCTTGGAAAGGGTGGGAAATTGGATGGCATTTAGTGTCTCTGTGAACTGGATATGAAACAGGTTAAGTGTCTCTATGAACAGAGGTGGGAATGGACCTGGGAGATTCTGGAAAAGCAATGGTCTCATTGACCTGTTGAAAAGCAAAGATAATGTTAACTTAACCTGCCCAAATGTTAGCTTTAAATTACCCCCCAAATGTCACATTGCTTAAATTTGTGGGGGCTACAAATCTAACAATTGTGAAACATCTAAATGATTAACCAGAATGCCTACCTTTCACCTTTAAAAAATCAAAGACTTCCAAGGGAGATGTCAGAGAAATACATTACCAATTTTTCCCCTTCAACATTTGGATTTCTCCCTTCATCATTTCAGTTTTTTTTGGATCCAAAACAAATGAAAGAATTTTGGGTATAACTACAGATTAAGTTGCATATTTTTTTGTTCATGTCACAGGCTCATAAAGAGATCCATTCTTGAGTTGTCAGCTTTTTGGATGCTATGCCAGCTTTTCAAAGCTGTTGTTAAGCTGTTGCTAGCTTTTAGGTTGGCTTGTATGATGACTGGCTGCCTGTCAACATCGAATTGAACTGTAACCTACTGCAAAAATTTCTTCAGTTCCCTGATTTGACATCCTGTAATTGTTTAATTTCTCAGTGGTACTTTATTTTTGAGCAGTCTGCTGAAAAAGCCAGAGACTGGTTTTGGGCCATTTGGCATTTGTTTCAGTATAGGACATTAAAATTGACCTCAGATCTAAGTACTGGAAAATCACACTCAAGTATACATTACTGATCTCAATGAATAGCTTTAGTCACATTGAGTTTTGGCTCTTAAATAAGAGTGACTTGCAGTTTACCATAAAGAACGGAAATAAAACTACATTGCTACCTCAGATTAAATCAGCATTGCCCATAAAGACAGATTATGTTTCTTGGGGAACACTACTCACTTCACTACATCCATCATTGCACCTTACCACTTGGGGGAACACACTGCACTCTCACCATATCCATCATCACACCTTACCACCTGGAAAATATAAGAACATAAAAAATAGGAGCAGGAGTAGGCCATTCATCCACTGATATCTGCTCTGCCATTCAATTACGTCTGATCTTCAACCTCAGCTCCACTTTCTTGTCTGATCCCCATATTGAGCCCAAAAATCTTATCAATTGCAATCTTACATATACTCAACAACTGAACAACCATAGTCCTCTGGGGTAGAAAATTCCAAAGATTCAAAACCGTCTGAGTGGAAAAATGTCTCCTCATCTCAGTCCAGAATGCCCTAATCCTGAGTCAATGCACACTAGTTTAAGACTCTCCAACAAGGGGCAACAGGCTCCCTGTATTTACCCAGTGAAGCCCTCTCAGAATCTTATATGTTTCATGAGTTCACCTCTCATTCTTCTGAACTCCAGAGGGTAGGCCCATTCAATTCAATGTTTTCTCATAGGACAACCATATGATCTGAGTGAACCATCATTGCATCACCTCGAAGGCAAGTTTGTCCTTCTTTAGATATGGATACCAAAACCATACACAATCCTTCAGGTATGGTCTCATCAAAGTCCTGTACAATTGTAGCAAACCTTCCTTACACTTTTACTCCAAACATTTGCAATAAAGGTCAACATACCATTTGCCTTCCTAACTGCTTGCTGTGTCTGTATGTTAACTTTCTATGTTTTATGTGCAAGGACACCCAAATCCATTTGAGCGCCAACTTTTCATAGTTTCTCGCTATTTAAAAAATATTCTGTTATCTTTTCATTTTGCTAAAATAAATAACCACATTTCTTCACCCTATCTTCCATTTTCTACCTTATTACCTACTCACTTAATCTATCTCTATCTCTTTGCAGACACTTTGAGCTAAATTTTCCAGCCCTGTGGAGATGTGATTGGAGGCAGGGGCCAGGAAAATGGTGGAAATCATGTCTGGATGACTGCTAGATGCCTTCCCGCCTATGGGGGAATTTCACAAGTGTGACCTGGGAACAGAATCAGCAACCTGCTCCACAGAGGTGGGCAGCCAATTAGAACAATTTAAGATCCACTTAGGGACCATTTTCTGAAGGCAATGGTAACTTTCCACTGTTGGAATAGCCTCCCTCTTTTTGCAGAGCCCTGAGCTCCTTGGAGGCAGCCTCCCAGTAGCAGTCCAGGGGGACATTGAAGCCGGAGGTTCAATGCTGCAATGAAAGAGCTGCCAGGGTGAAATAGCCATGGCCAAAACCAATCTTGTGGAGGAGCTCCCCCTCTACACCAAAGACCCTACCAGGCGTGAACCTCATCATTCTCAAATTTAAAGAGAGCCCACATTGCCTTTCTACCTCAGCAACGCTCACCTCTCCAGTCATCCTGTGCTACAGGTCCTCTTATTGGGCCCACAGTCTCAGGAACCTGGCCGCCCTCCCTAATAGAACAGCAAATGCAGAGGCGGTCAGTTGGGAGGCCGCCTCCCAGAACTTTGCAGCAGTGGCACCTTGATGACATGCACATGCCCAAGACCCCCATTTCATCCTGCGCCAGGGTCTTGTTGTCCACCAAAAAATTCAGCACTTAATGTCCTCCTTGAAGCTTACTTTTCCATCTAGTTTTGTATCATCAGCAAACTTAGATACATTACACTCTGTCCCTTCATCTAAGTATTTAATATGGAGCAACACATCTCTGATATCCTCCATTTCATTTTAACATCTGAAGGAACACCAAATATTCTGATATCTATCATCTCAAATTACCATTAGTAAAGTAGAAAGATTTGAATTAAAAAAATATCAGATGTATTATCTCAATGGTCAGAAACTTGATAATTGGCCAATGTGGCATTCTTCATTGGTAAACCAAAATGAAACAGAGACCAAAATGAACTTGCAAAGAGGATCACCTTTGTTTATTGTGGTCAACACTTACATAATTAAAGATCCTTTTCTGGTGAAAATACCTCATGTATAATGTAATATTTGTCACAATTAGGAACTGATACAGCACTCTCATGAAGATACAGAGTGAGTCAGCTCTCAAACAGCAGCTTTGTCCATAGTCTGCTATTGGAAAAGAATAACCACCTCCCCAAACTATTAAACTGAGATAATTTATCTAGTCCCTCCATTATTTTATAGGCATCAATCAAATCAGCCTTAAACCTACACTTTTCTAAAGTGTATAGATCCAGCTGAAGAGTTTTGTAAGCCTGCATTTTTCTTTTAACATCCCATAAAATAGTAGCAGCAAGAGGGGTCTGGATACACACCATGGATTACTTTGAATGTGTTATGACCGGTCCCCGGACAAGGTCCCCCCCAAATTGTTAGGCTCTGGGGTGAGGAGGGATGAACTGGTTCCCCTTCTTTATTCAACCCCCTCAGCTGTTCGCAACAAGGTTAACTTAAAAAGGGTCCCTTCCCTCGCGGGTATCTTTTCCCAGTCCAAATGTATTTATGTGCAGAATTTTGCCCTTGGCGGGCGAACTCAGCGGGACTGGACCATGATTTCATGCTGGTGGGCCAATTAAGGGCCACCCAGCATGAAACACAAGTGGCAGAGCTGAGCGTTGCCTGTGCAGGTGGAGGGAGGAGGCAGAGCGGGCCAAACGCGAACTTCACGCATGCACGCAAGTGAACACTTCATAATCTCCCTGGAGCACAGAGCTGCCTCAGGGAGATGAAGCTTTTTAAAAAAGAAAATAAAGAAAATAAAAATGAAATGAAACATGTCCCCTCATGTGACTGTCATGTGAGCAGGGACATGTAATTAATTCAATTGAAAAACTTCTGCTTTATTTTTATTTGCTTTTGGAAACTGCATCCTGCCCACGGATGAGGTTTCCACAAAAATGCAAAGGCTGCTTGGCCTTTTCACCTGCTCGCCAAATGTTAGGTTGGACAGGCAGTGAAAAATTTAGGTTAATTGATTATTTAATGGCCTTAACGGGCCTTTTAATTGTCGGCGGGCACACTGCCGACTCCGGCACGCGCTTACTGACTGAAGTATTGCGCGACTGCACATTGACGCCAGCACGCTCGGCCAATGTCAACGCGCATCATTTCATGCTCAAGCAGGTCGGGCGCACACCCGCCCACTAAGTGAAAATTCATGCCCTATGTTTCAAAAGCAGCCAATTTAACCAGGCTTTCTTGAGTTAAAGAAAGAGTGAGCTTATTAGTTACCAAATGCGAGGAAAAATAATAAAATAAAGCACACATGCACGCAGATTAGGAATGGGAAATTCAGTCCAAAAAAGTTGAAAAAAGATATACGAATCAGTCCTTTGGCTTGTCCGTGAGGAGTAGATGGTGAAATGTTGCAACTGTTAAGTTGTTGTGATTCTGGTCGTGCTGACTTTGGCAGTTGAGCAGTTGGTTTGAAGATTCTTGGTTCTGCAGGTTAGCTGAAAGGAGTTGCCCTGTTTCCTTTTCGACTGTGGCTTTGGTGACTTATGCCTTGCTTCCATCAATCAGAGAGAGAAGACTTGTTTACCTGCAAGCAGAGGGATGCCCAGTTGGTGTTCTTCAGCTGTGACCTTCATAGCACACACATACCAGAACAGAACACCAAACTAACACACATAGTACTAGGGTTGCAGTGGGCTTTTTTAAGCCCCTTTCCTTGTGTATTCCTAGAAGGGATAAAACAAACATGTCTTTCAGCCAGATCTGTTTTCTTTTCAAATCAGTTAATGTTCACAGTCTGGGATATAAGTCAACAAGAGATTGTTTTTGCAGAGATGGTAATCATTTTCCATTATTTCCACAACCACAGGAAATTACAGTCCAGTTTTTGCATTGTACCTTTTCCTTTGAAGTGCCTCTGTCTGAAGTAGGACATGCTACACCTTTTAGTGGAACATTCCGTGCTCTATGAACTAGTTGGTCAAGTAATCCATAACTGAATGTTGCAGCAAATGGACATCTTACAGTCTCAGCCAGTTTTTGCTTTTATGTCCTTTTTTAAAAAAAAACACATCTTACTTAAAAGCTCAATATGCCCATAAGCATTTCAGAGATAGGATCCATGGTCATGACATATGGATAATTACAAGGTGTGTTTTGAGGTTAAGTTCTGTGAGACTTACACCTTTTAGACAGGTTGGAAGACTTTAGAGGTGGCCTTTTCTTTGCTCTCCGCCAGTGTCACAATCCACATTCTTTCTCCTAGTCAGCTTGGTTAAGGATCAGGAAACAAGGAAAATTGGCTGGAGTCCCAGCCCTGAACCCTCCCTGCCCCACCACGATTTACATGCGACAGAGCCAAAAACCAATGCTAGTATCAATTTGGTGGGACTGAAGGGTTTGGTGAAAAGTTAGCAGTAGCAGGCTCTGGAACTGCCTGGGGAAATAGTCAGAATTCTGAAGAAAAATCTAGGTCGTGTGCTGTTAGTCAGGTTGCTGTTGCTTTACATAGATATGGTGAAACATTCCTATCCATAGTGCAAAAGAAGAGATTTCCTTGTCAGTTGGTTTTCTTGAGACTACAGTACTATTCATCTCTGTTTATCCATTGGCTTTTTAATTGAGAAATGAAGGCTGAGGGTTGATCTAAAATTATGAAAGGTTTTGATAGGGTGGATACGGAGAAAATGTTTCCTCTTGTGAGGAAGAGCATAACCAGAGCCCATCAATATAAGATAGTCAACAAGAAATCCAACAGGGAATTTAGAAGAAACTTCTTCACCCAAAGCGTGGTAAGAATGTGGAACACACCATTACAGGAAATGGTTGAAGCAGATAATGTAGGTGCACTTAAGGGAAACTAGACAAGCTTATGAGGGAGAAGAGAATGGCGGGCAATGGTGGCAGATTTAGATGAGAAGAGATGGGAGAAAATTTGAATGGAGCATAAACAGTAACATGGTTGGGCCTGTTGGCCTGGTTCTGTGCCACATTTATCCTGTGTAATCCTGTGCATTTTAGTATCATTGCAGCTACAGGCATCACTTTGGTGCTGATCATTAACTGGTCTTGAAAGGATGGAAGTTTGATCTTGTTAAGATTACAGTTGATGGATTTTTAGTTCCATACCCATTGATCTACGAGCAGACTATCTCATCAGACTTGGTTCCGCATAAGGATGTTCCATGAGCTGCTGCTGGACAGAGATGGGGAACTTCAGTGGACAGAGCAGGTTGGGGACGTACATGTGTGCAAAGTAACACTATATTATGTCACCCACAAAAGCATGATGCTTTGAGTACACTATGTAAGCAGCTGTGTGTGTCCTGGACTGGCTATAATGGATATACAAACCTGATTATAGCAAAAGGTATGGACTGAGCATTGCTTTAAACAACGTTTCTCGGTAGGTAAAGAAATGCAGAAACAAGAAACAGGAGAAAAGTGAAGAGTTAAATTTCTCTATTTTCAGCCAAATATTGCATCATCTGTCAGGGTTGTGGCAATAACTTGTAAAACACTGAAGCAATTTCTTGCTCAGGGTCACAAATACCTTTAGAGTTAAGGGATCAAGGAGTCCAAACAATGGAGTAAAAGAAAACAAAATCATGGGAGCCTGAAAGATTATATTAATTAATTAGATTAGATTAGTTTAACCTGTAGTAATTTATTAATTGGCAGCTCCAAGTGACTAGTAAAGGTCCTGTAATTAATTGGTGAAGGAGCATGTCAATTCTGCCATGTTTGATGTCAATGGCATAACAGCAGGTTCAAAGATTGGTACCAACTACATTTAGGAATTAAATCAGAGTCTTGTGTCTGCACTAGCATTAGCTGGAAACAAGTTAATAATCATATGAAAGCAATGGGCTATGTGTGGTAGACTCCAATGCTGTAATTGCATAGAATGGAAGGTATAAGTGGAACTAAACCAAAAGAATTTTATTAAATTAATATTGGATGCGGGAGTGGGGAGAGAAGGAGAATGAGATTCTGAGTGTAGTGTTCATTTTCTTTACTGGTTTCTCCTGGGTGACCGCATTTAAGTGCAAGTTACATTAATGTATGCCCCAAAATCTTTGCTGAGGAAACAGGCACCAGAATTAGAGAACCACCAATTGTTGATCCACAATCAAAACCACTGTGATTCTAACTGTGAAACTGGACACAATTAGATTGATACTATGTGGCTTCTAATATTTGTTCCTATGCATCAGGCATTGCTGGACTAACAGACTGGTAACTTGGCAGGTCCAATATTCATTTTTTATGTCCTATGTCAGTGATGAAATCAGGGGCACTCCTGAAATTGGCATTGGATTGAAATGTTACTGTGTAATAGCCACTTTAATTCCAGACCCTGTATTTCTAGGGATAAAATAGATTTTGCGGTAAGAGTTTATGAAGGTATGGCTTCAGTCACATAAATCAACAGCCCTCATCATATCATGGGAAGGGCCCTACGGACATTGACTTGAGTTACTCTTATCCAAGTAGTTAGGGCTCTTTTCAAACAGTGACTGACCCCAACCATTCAACAGAGCATCGGTTTGTAACATATTAGCCAAAGGTTCTGTCAAAACCTCAAATTAACTTTCCCATTGCCTGACAGAAACCATGCAGTGTGTTAAACTGTGTTCCTGCTGCCTTCCCACTATGTCCCGAAGTTAATCTGCTTTAATGCGCAAGCAAGCAAGCAGGGCACCCACCCAAACTGGTGGGCTGTTTAAATATGCAGATTAGAGGCTGCTGGCATCCTTGGAACACTGATCTGCAGCATCAGGAAGTTGGAGGTCTGAGTAGAGGAGCAGTGACAACTTCCCAATCAGCCCAGAAGACAAAGGACTTTACCGGCACAGGATCTAGACTTTTGTTGAGGAATCTGACTACTTCCAGGAAGTTACAAAGTCTGCCCTACTGCTGAATCTCTGCCAGACTTGGTCACTGAAATTTTCTGTCGCACCGAACTGATACTAGCAGCTGGCTGTCACATGTAAATGCTGGTGGAGAGTTCAGGGCTGGGACTCCAGCCAATTTTCTTTGTTTGCTGCTCCTTAACCAAGTTGGCTAGGAGAAAGGATGTGGATAATGAAACGACTGACAGAAAGCAAAAGCCAGCTCATAAGTTGTCCACCCTGTCTAACAGGTGCAAATCTCACTGAACTTAACCTCGAAACACAACTTGTAATTATCCATACAAGAAGTGATCCATGGTGTGTATCCAGACCCCTCTTGCTGCTATTATTTTATGGAACATCAAAAGAAAAATGCAAGCTTGCAAAACTCTTCAGCTGCATCAATATACTTTCAAAAAGTGTAGACTTGAGGCTGATTTGATTGATGCCTATTAAATCATTAATGAACTAGGCAAATTATATCAGTTTAATATTTTGGGAAGGTCAGGGGTCTGTGTATAAATTACACAAGGCAAGTGTTTCTTCTTTTCCAAGGCAGACCTTTGGACCAAGCTGCCAGTTGAGAGCTGACTCACTATGTACCTTCATGAGAGTGCTGGATATTACAGCATACATTATTTATGCACGTATTTTGTGTTAAGAAGGGAAAGAGGACAAGCCAGAATTTTTTAAATAAAGTTCCCTTCTGGCCAGGAGGAGCAGGTGTGCACCTCTGGACCTCAAAAGGAAGCCTTGGGCTTTTGTTGACACAGCCTCCAGCCCCATCCTTCCTGACTGTGGCCATCTGCTGCCCAACTTCCCTGCTCTCCCACCACCCCTGCTAGCCAGGTGATATATCTGGCTAAGTTTAGGCGGGAATCAGAATACACTTACGGAAAGGAGACCCTATCTAATCACACAGTGGTTCAAGAAGGCAATTGATCACCACCTTTTTAAGTCCAATTAGGGTTGGGCAGTAAATGCTGGCCTGGGCAGCAATGCCCACATCCCAGGAATGAATTAAAAAGATGAACTGATCATTGAAATTAGCCGAGTCTCCATGTTCCCACCCACCCCATGTTTCACCATCTGCTTTGGAGCTTGTAGAAGTATACTCACTGTCCCTTACCCCCATTAAAATTGGGACCAATGTACTGCTCTCAGGCACGACTACCATGTCTGCATGTCAAATCCATTGATGTCCAGCTGAACTCTATTTTGAGAATTATCTTCAGTACACATTTATCAACACCAACAGCCTTACTACCTGTGCTTGCAAATATGGCACTACCACACCCATGACACAAACAGGCAGTCTACAGATAATATAATTGCTACATCAGCAACAAAGTGTCAATCTAGAACCAACTGGACCAATGTACCACCAACCCACCTAAAATATAGGCCATTTTGGACCACTACCAAAGCCCTTCAGAGATGTTCCCTCAGCCTTGATGACCAATAATGCAAAGCTTGGAAGAACAGCAACATACAAAATGAATTCCTTATAGAGGACCCCATAGTAAACTTAAAAAATCAAACCTTCCTTGTGAACACTGGGCAGCCATCAACCGCCTCAGAAACAGTAATAGTAGATGCTGCCACATTGTTTTTTTATTATTCAATCATGGGGTGTGGGCATTGCTGGCTAAGCCAGCATTTATTGCCCATCCCTAATTGCCCTTTAGGTGATAGTGGTGAGCTGCCTTCTTGAACCATTGTAGTCCATATGGTGTAGATACACCCACAGTGGTTAGAGACAGAGTTCCAGGATTTTGACCCAGTGACAGTAAAGGAACGATATATTTCCAAGTCAGGATGATGTGCGGTTTGGAGGGGAACTTCCATGTGGTGGTGTCCTCATGCATCTGCTACCCTTATCCTTCTAGATGGTGGCCGTCATGGGTTTGAAAGGTACTGTCTAAGGAGCCTTGGTGAGTTCCTGTAATGCATTTTGTAGATGGTATACACTTCTGTCACTGTGCATCAGTGGTGGAGGGAATGACTGTTTGTGTGTGGGGTGCCAATCAAGCAGACTGCTTTGTCTTGGATGGTGTCAAGCTTCTTGAGTGTTGTTGGAGCTGCACTTATCCAGGTAAGTGGAGAATATTCCATCACATCCCTGACTTGTGCTTTGTAGATGGTGGACAAGCATTGGGGAATCAGAAGATGAGTTACTCGCTGCAGGATTCCTAGCCTCTGACCTGCTCTCGTCACCATAGCATTTATGTGGCTAGTCCAGTTTGGTTTCTGGTCAATGCTAATGACCAGATGTTGATAGTGGGGGATTAAATGATGGTAATGCCATTGAATATCAAGGGGCGATGATTGGATTCTCTCTTGTTGGAGATGGTCATTGCCTGACACTTGTGTGGTGCGAATGTTACTTGCCACTTATCAGCCCAAGCCTGGATATTATCCAGGTCTTGCAGCATTTGGACATAGGCTGCTTCAGTATCTGAGTTGTCGCAAATAGTGCTGAACATTGTGCAATCACCAGTGAACATCCCCACTTCTGACTTTTTAATGGAAGGTCATTGATGAAGCAGCTGAAGATGATTGGGCCAAGGACACTACTCTGAGGAACTCCAGCAGTGATGTCCTGGGACTGAGATTATTGACCTCCAACAACCACAACCATCTTCCTTTGTTCTAGGTAGGATTCCAACCAGTGGAAGGTTCCCCCCCACCACCGATTCCCATTGACTCGTTTTGCTAGGGCTCCTCAGTCAAATGCTGCCTTGATGTCAAGGGCAGTCACTCTCACCTCACTCCTGGAGTTCAGCTCTTTTGTCCATGTTTGAACCAAGGCTGTAATGAGGTCAGGAGCTGAGTGACCCTGGTGGCACCCAAACTGAGTGTCAGTGAGCAGGTTATTTCTAAGCAAGTGCCACTTGATAGCACTGCTGAAGACACCTTCCGTCACTTTACTGATGATTGAGAGTAGACTGATGGGGCGGTAATTGGCCGGGTTGGATTTGTGTACAGATGTACCTGGGCAATTTTCCACATTGCCGTGTAAATGCCAATGTTGTGGCAGTACTGGAACAGCTTGGCTAGGGTTGTGGCCTTCTCCATTGATGGAAGATTAAAGCACCTCTATAACATAACATGAGCTCCTAATCAGACTCTGGAGCACATTGTCAAACTCTTCCCTCAGAAGGAATTTGTAGGCAGTCTACAAATTGTCCACCGTTACACCAGAAGCTTTAGTTTCAATGTCTGACTCGGATATCAATATTTGATATGTTTATTGCTACTATCATACAAAGGAAGGGGCCAATGATACTTTGCTTGCAGCATTGAACAGCGACAGCAAATAATTACACACAAGGGGATTAAATTGTAACTTGCTTGATTTAGTTGTACTTACTTGACAAAGTGAAAAACAGGATCACCAATAATTGCTGTGCTTGATGTACTGCATCTATTCTTAAAGTCTCAAGTCTCAATGATTTTGAACATTCATAGTGAGTGATCATTGCCTGGCAGCTTCGGGGCTAAATGAACAGTCACCATTTCAGAAGTGCTCTCAAAAATACATGGTGCCATGTCATAGGCAGCACAATCGCTTGGTCTCACACAAGGGAAAGATTTTAATCTCATTGAGACAGTCAAAGTGAAGCAATGGGTAGGGTTGTAAGGTTTCTAGAGCTTACACACTGATGAAAAAGTCTGAGATATCCCACAATATTCATAATACTTTAGTTTTTTCATACTCCAAATCACTTGTACAAAACATAAATTGATTAGGTTGTGGCTGAAACGGGAGTGAAATCTGCAGAAGTTATGTCTAACGGGTAGTCTCGGAATGCCATTATCAGCTGCTCAGGAAGAGCTCACCTACCAATCATTGCACACAATGAATTATAGAACCTTGTAGGTACACAGCAGGCTAAAGTGAGAACATGTGGAGTTAGGAGACAAACAGCAGAATGAATAGCAAGCTGGCTGCAAACAGAGAACAGAGAGCAGTGGTTAAAGGTTGTTAGTCAGACTGGCAAAAGGTAGGAAGCAATTCCACAAGTATCACTGTTGGGTAAATTATTGTTCACCATTTTCATAAAAGACTTGAACTTGGAAATCAGAAGGGAAATTTCAAAATTTGTGGACACCAAGTTGGGGAGGGGGCGGTGTAGTTGGGAATACATTAATAAACTTGTGGCATGGGATTGCAATTAGCAAATGAGCTTCAACATGTGAGATAGTACGTTTTGACAGTTCGATTTTAATCCTATGTCATAGATGAGGGAAGTCCTCGTAACATAATAGTTTTGCTTTTTTTTTCATTGTTCAATAATTGTCAAAATGAGTATAGGAACAGAGGAATGTAGGGGTACAGATACACAAAGTAACAACAGGTTAATAAGGTCATAAAAAAACAAAAAACAGCATTGTTTATTTGTAGATGGATAAAATTTAAAAGCTGAAAGACTATGTTAAACGTGTATTAGATCACACTTGGTGTACTGTGAAAAATTCTGGTATCCATATCAAAAAACGGATATAGCGATAATAGAGTTTATGTAAAAAAGACTTACTGGAATGATACCAGAATTAAGAAGGTATACCCACCACAAAGGGTTGAACAAGCTGGGCTCTTTTCTCTAAGAAACAATGAGGGGTGGCCTGGTTGGTAATTTTTAAGATTATGAAAATGTTTGACAGGGGAGAGGTAGAGATGATGTTTCCACTTGCAGATGAGAACAGAACTGAGCACCATAAATAGAGGGAAATTCAGGAGAAACTTCTTTACCCAGATTGGTTAGAATCTGGAACTCGCTACAAGTGACACTTGATGTGAATGGCATAGATACATTTAGGGGGAGCTAGATTAATACATGAAGGAAAAAAACAATAGTTGATGGGGTTAGATGAAGAAGGATGGGAGGAGACTCATGTGGGGCATAAATACCAGCATTAAAAATTGTGCTGTAAATGCTATGTAAAATTCCTTGATCCAGTAATCCACATATAGGGCTATCCAGTAATCCACATGTAGGGCTATTTTCAAACAATGACTGACATAGCCATTCCACAGAGCATTCATTTGTGACAGATTATCTCCAAGTTCCATTGAAAACACAATGTTTTTTTTCAAGGAACACTGGGCAGATATCAGCTGCAGCAAATAGTTACACAAAAGGGGAACAGGAGTTAATTTATAACCTGCTTGATTTACAATCATAATTGATTGAGGGCACGAATAACAGAAATATGAGTACTGCATCTATAATTCTTGAGGATGGCAAACCCTGCTCAATACTTAACTGTGAAATAATTAAAATTCAGAAATAATTGTCATTCATAGACACCGTACAACTCTATACTTCACTGATCAAATTGACTTGTTTATTTATGTATATATGGATTACTTGTCTGCAGTAGGCCTCTGCATTGGCTACAGAAGCATTGAACTGAATAGCTGTTGGCTTGAGATGATAATAGCTGTGGCGAGCAATTAATCTTGTTTCGTAGTTGGGATAAGAACTTCCATTGAGAAACTATACCTAAATGCATTGCATTTAATCTGTATTTCATACTTTTAATAAACTTTAGTTAAGCATAATATATGGACAGAAGTGAGATTAAACTCTCAGAACTGAGTAGTACAACAATGGGATAATTCACTAGAAAACAGCAAAGCAACACAGGGCAGCAGTATTATAACAATAATTACACAATGTGACAGATTTCAGCAGTTCATTGGAAGCTTAAAAAGAACGTTCTTGTATTATGACAGGGTGCAACCACAGGAATTGTGTTGTCAGCAGACGTTTTTAATATTTGACCATAGTAGTTGTTGGGAGCACAGGAATATAAAGCAGTCATAAGGAGACTCTGCAACCAAGAAATGAGAGTTTCTTTTTTATACTTGGTACATTCCCAGTCTCAAACTTCATCATCTTGTGACAGCGATGACTGTTTTGTTCACAGCACTTATTTGTATGATCTAGCAGGTGACACCCTTTCCTGTGAAGCAGAAGATTCTGAGCTCCAACGTCACTACATTCACTGTTGGAGGTATTATGATTCAGTGGAATAGTATCTAGAACCCGGCAGCCGTAAAAGACCCAATGGCACTATTTGAAGACCACTTCTAGTGCTATGACCAACATTCTTCCCTCAGGCATTCATGTGTTATTTGGAGGACCTTGCTGTGAGCAAAGTGGCCACCATGTGTGACTGTTTTTACAAAAGAAGTCCATTTCTAAAGTGCTTTGGAACATCCCAACGACTCAATAAAGTGCAGTCTGTGTGTTAGTTGGTTCTTTAATCAATTTAGTTACTGGCTCCAGTCATATTTCATTAAGGAGGGTATTATGACCTCAAAATCATGCTGGGGCTTGATTTAACACCTCCAGCTTGGGCATAAACTAGGAGAAAGACAGCGAGGGAAAATAGAACAGGGGCAGGGAGGAGGTGTGGAAATACACATTTCAGGGTTTGCAGAACTCAAATTCAGGTACCAATGTTGTGCTCAACTCCTGTCTTGTACTTCTGAAGATTATGAAATTAATACTTAAGTCATTTTATTGAGATTGTACTTTATATGCTCCAGCAGTTCCTTCTGTTCTTCCCCATGATCACCCCTTCAAAAAAGTACACCTGTGCTGGTATACAATGTATACAGAAACCCAGATTCATCTACTCGAAATACAGGTTAAACCTGAAAAGCAATCTGGTTTATCTTTACTTGTTCCTTTCTAGTCTTTATACAAAGACATGTCAAGTAAAATGTGGAAATGACAGTAAAGAATCTGAGTGATTTCAATAGATATTTGGCACTGCAATAATTTGAGTAGTGGATGCAACTTGATACAGCTTTCCTGATCCTAAAAACAAAGGGTAACTGTTCTGGAACTGTGCTAACTGGATGTTTTCTTTCTTGTAATATGATGAGATAAACAGGATGACTGAGCATTCGGTTGGCATAGTCCCTTTACCAAGTAGCAAATCTAAAGAGGTGATATGTCATCTGCAGCACATAGCATTCAGTTATTATATTCTGAGCATCTGAATATTTCAGCACTGGAGTTATGGTGAGCATCACAGAGCTCTCTGAATATTTTCTACTTAAAATGCAACATGGTGGGAGAGACATGATGAAGTGGACCACCTCTCAAAGTGGGGGAATACAAGCCCGTAATACCCCTGCACACCGAGTCATTGAGAGACCCTGTCATCCTTTGCACTTTCGGGCATAGGCCTGACAAGTAGGCTGATCACCTGCTCAAAATGGCAACCAACCAGAGAGACCATGGCAGTTAAAGGCAGTCTCAGACTTAAAACCGTAATTGTGGCAAACTATAAGCCTTTGTTGCTGATCACTAAACAGTGATTAATAATGGACTGAAACATTCTATATACCAGAAGCAATAATTAGATGTGAACCCTCAATATTTTCCATCTTTAAACCTGTCACTTCAACTGAGGTTCTTCCCATGTGGCTCTAGAGAACTCTGCAAACCAATGGCCCAGGAGGTAGAGAAGACCTAGTTGGACAAGCAATAGGAGGCTACCAGGGCTATAAGCTGGTAAACTGCATGGGCTTAGCTGTTTGAATTTCAGTAGTACCCCCTGGATGCACTTTGGTCACCCAATAAGTCTTGGCTTGAGAGCTCCAGACTTGAGTTAAAGGAGTTTATTCCGAATCCATTCATTATCAGGCAAAAACACACCAACTGTGCTAATTTCTAAATGGTTCTCTTTGAGGACTTTAAATTATGGTGATGGATTTCCAAATGTCGGATATACTTGGCTAATCTAAAAAAGACCTTGGTTTTTTTTTAAAAAAGCTTCAAAAGGTTTAGTTTTCATTAGTGATCCTTCCTCCAGATAGGGGAATGGGTGTGCGGTATAGGATGTGTTTCAACAATTTCACAGATTGTGGCCTTTAACCTAAACGGGGATAGACTGCAATCATAAACGACAATCACAAATTTGCATTTCGAATAGCTGACAGCTTTTTGTTTCAACAGTTGGCCCGAAATCAGGTTTTTTTTGGGATGGTGAGGGGGGGCATACAGGATGCAGTGCTGGAGAGAAATATCTAGCCAAAACCTTTTCTTCGAAATGCTCCTGTTTATTTCTCACTGTACAGTCCTGTAAATATTTTAAATACACTCCTTCAGAAGTTAAAAATTTGCTGTAGCTTGTAGCTTTGTCTGAATTCGGGGTCCTGCTACAAACTCCTGCCTCTGCCAGGGCCCAGTTTGTTTGGTTATTGCCTCTATCCTGTGCTCCTCCCAAATCTTAGTGGATATCATTTTTCTTTCTAAAATGCAGCTTCTTGCCTAGGAGGGGCCACGCCCTCCATTTCCGGGACCCTTTGTCCTCATGTCATGCCACACCTTCACCAGAGGTTCTCTGTTCTTCCAAATCAGTTCATGGCCGTAAAAGATATACCAACTGGAAAAAGAGAAAGAACAGAGTGTTACTTCAATGATGCAGATGCCGCAAGCAATAGTGCCACTGCAAACAATACACACGAGGCATCGATTTCCGGGTTCTTTCAGCAGCTGTTCAGGGGAGAGGATGGGCTGTGTATAAGCAAATTTCAACTAAATTGCAAGTGTTATGTTTTTGTTATTCGTACTGAAAAACTATAATAATAAAACACAGAGATAAAAATAACAGAGATAAACTATAATGATTTGTAAACAAAGCAGCTGTAAGAGGAGTTATTCCAATTATCAGGGATGGCAACTCTGGGATTAGCTGGCTACGTCAGTTAGGTGAATAAATAAACTTTCATTAATAAGTAGTAGGAGAATAAATTGGTATCCTGAAAGGCTAGGTGGCAGGTTTCAAATCATACCACCATTTGAATCATTATTTAGTTTCAAAATGCTCTATGTTACTTATAGAATGCATCAGAGGCAGAATACAGTGAATATAGTATTCTTATGAGATGGGGATGGCAGATAGAATTGAACTGTGTACTTTGGTAGGTTACACAGTGACATTTCACCTCTGAAATCTTTGGATCAAATCTTGCCCAGACATGAGAAAGATGGTTTTGAGTGCCTCAATTTAGATCCTACTTCCCTTGAACCCACAGCATAAAACAATCCCTAATTCAGCTTTAAACTGACAATGCCATTCAAAGGCTTCAGGATGGCTGGTATGGGAAGTGGCACAGTACAGAGAGCTTTTCTGAGGGTGGACTTAGGTGCACTGATGAAAAATGTAGAGGGAGATATGGACTGCATCTAACCTATACTGTAGCTGACTTGGGAGTACCTAATGGTGCAGGTATCATCCTGGTGAACCAATGCTGAAATTTCTCCAAGGTCACATGCCCTTCAAAATTTGGGGGACTCAAAACTGACTACTGTATGTCACAAGATCCAAATAGTTTTGTACAGAATTAGCTATTTAGATTATACTCCCATCAGTCATTATCATCTAAAAAGTGTACTACTTCACACATTGATATGTTAGTATTGTTCACTTATTTACTTAATCCGTGTCATATTGCTACTATCTTAACAATTCAGTATCCATCCTAGTTTAACATAATCCACAAACTTGAAGTTACTCCCCTCTACTGCCAACTCCGTTTCATTTCATTTACGCTAGTGAAAAGCAATTTGCCAACATTTCAGAGCATCTACTTTTCCCCCAATCTTCAAGCAGCCTCCTATCCCCTAACAAATGTCCCATTCATGTAATCAGGTCACCTCCAATTCTGATCCACAATGTTAATTAGTAGGACATCCATCGCTAAAGAATTCTGTTAGGTTAGGTGGTTACGACCGACCTCTTATAAGCCCATGCTGTTGTCTTAAACACTTTCCCTAAGCAGTTGACATTTTTTAGGTGCTTACTTATTCTGCCCATAGCAGACATTTTCCACCACTGTTACAGAATTGAACAGGAGGCCATTCAACCCACTGTATCTGTGCAAGCTCTCTGCAGGAATGACACAATTAGTCTCATATCCCCGCCTTTTCCTCATAGCCCTGCAATTTTTTTTCTCTTCAGATAATATTCTAATCCTCTTTTGAAAGCCACGATTGAATCCAATAGTTACTTGATTTGTAATTTTCTTTCGGTTCTCCAGTGCTATCATTAATCCAGTGAGCACTGGAAGATTATAATTAACATATTTTTAATTTCCTTTTTTTTTGGAAAAAAATATGGCCCTGGCATCTGTTAGGTTTCATCTCATTCTTTTGTTCTTTCCAACTGTTCTGTAAGATTTCCCCCGGGCTAATCTCTAGTTTTCTCTGTGCTTCTGTGATCATGTGCTCCTTCTCATGTGCGAAGATCTAGTGCTTCCTCTATATTCTAATCCTCTACTGTTGTCAAGCCTAAATTTGTTTTTAACAGACCTACTTCCATGTTTCCTACCCTTTCTTGAGATACTTATCAAGTATTTGCCTCCCACCACAGCCAAATACTCTTTCTTTGCTCTTATTATTTTCTTAGACCCCCTTGTTATTTCTGTAATTTTCCCAGCTCTCATTCTTGCCCAACATTTTTCACCTTTACTCAAATCATGATCTTTTGGCTGTCCGCCTGTAGGCTATAGTTGCATCACTCCATAAGTGACTGGACTGCTCACCAATTACCCTCCAAATGATTACACTGTTGGACTGCAGAGTAATTTATTAATAATTTCTTCCAACCATTGTCTTTTGAATCCAAGATATCCAGTTCACCTGAAGCATCGTTTCACAATATCATGACACAGACAGCCTGATGTGCTCGTATTAAACACAGTTTAAAAGAAAACAACCAATGGAGCTGCAATGACCCCAGACTCACATTCCAAAAAATGCACCACCCAAGTGAGCTGCGTGGTCGAAAAACCTCCATCCCAGAATCAGGCCTGTTGTATCCATGGCAATAATTGCTTTCAGAGCCTGCAACAGACAAAACCGGCTGAAAATACTGGTGCAAATATCCTCCTTGGCTGCTCATGGTTATATTTAGGAAACAGATGCAATATATCTTGATTTTTTAAAAAACAATAAGAAATAACTCAACTCACAAGGTCGGAGTGTTAAGTGAGCCAAGCCATCCATCCATTTTAGTGTATATATTTAGGACGAGACATTGTGAGAAGTATTATGTCTTAAGGTTCAGGCATTATTGAACAAGTATGAGATCAAATGCGTGTTGTTTTTCAATATGTACAGAATTTTCTTTTTTAAATACCACCAAACAGTTTTGAGACAGTGCACAGCTAGGCATAGCAAATCCCGTTGAAAGCTGTTCTACTTTAAATAGCTCCCATGACTGTTCCACATGACTAATATGCATTCCTACTCATTTTACTTGCATCCCAAAAAGTATAGATACTGTAAAGATATACAGTATGAATATTTCTATCGTACAGCAGCCTAGCAGGTATGGTAGGTATTTGACTAGCAACCCAGAGGCCATGAGTTTCAATCCCTCCATCTGAAGTTGAGAAACTGAATGTAACACATCTGGAAAATGACCATGAGATTATTGTAAATACTTCATTGCTTCACCAATGCACTTCAGGGAAGGGAACATATGAATTAGAAGCAGGAATGGCTGCCACGCCATTCAATAAGATCATGGCTGATCTGACTGTAACCTCAATTCCACGTTCCCACCTAACCCTGATAACCACCGTTCACCCACCCACATTCCTATCTACCTCCAAAACTTTTCACCTCTTTGCTCATCAAGAATCTATCTGCCTCTGCCTTAAAAATATTCAAAGATTCTGCTTCCACTGCCTTTTGAGGAAGGGTTCCAAAGACACACAACCCTCTGAGAGAAAACACTGCTCCTCATCTTGTTTTAAATGGGCAACCCCTTATTTTTAAACAGTGACCCGCTAGTTTTAGGTTCTTCCACAAGAGGAAACATCCTCTCCACATCCACCCTGTCAAGTCCCCTCAGTATCCTATATGTTTCAATCAAATCGCCTCTTACTCTTCTAAACGCCAGCGACCACAAGCCTAGCCTGCCCAACTTTTCCTCATAAAACAATCCACCCATTCCAAGTATTAGTCTCGTAAACCTTCTCTGAACTGCTTCCAATGCATTTACATTTTTCCTTAAATAAGGAGACCAGTACTGTACACAATACTCCAAATGTGGTCTCACCAGTGCTCTGTACAACTGAAGCATAACCTCCCAACTTGTGTATTCAACTCTCCTCACAATAAATGATAACATTCTATTAGCTTTCCTAATTACTTGCTGTATATGCATACTAATCCCTTTTGGGATTCATGCACTAAGACACCTAGGTCCCTCTGCATCTCAGAGATCTGCAATCGCTTACCATTTAGATAATATGCTTCTTTTTTATTTTTCCTGCCAAAATGAACAATTTCACATTTTCCCACATTATACTCCATTTGCCAAATCTTTGCCCACTCACTTAACCATCCTATATCCCCTTATAGTCTCCTTATGTCTTCTTCATATCTTACTTTACCACCTATCTTTGTGACATCAGCAAATTTAGCAACTATACCTTCAGCCAAGTCATTTATATAAAATGTAAAAAGTTGAGGCCCCAGTACTGATCCCTGTGGCAGCTCACTCGTTACCAACTGGAAAAAGACCCATTTATGCCCACCCTCTGTTTCCTGTTAGCTAACCAATCTTTTATTCATGCCAATATGTTATCTCCTACTCCATGAGCTTTTATTTTTTGTAATGACCTTTGACGTGGCACCTAATCAAATGCCTTCTGGAAATCTAAGCACAGTACATTCAGTGATTCCTCTTCATCCACAGCATATGTCACTTCTTCAAAGAACACCAATAAATTGGTTAAAAATGATTTCTCTCTCTTAAAACCATGTTTACTGTGCCTGTTATCTTGAATTTTTCCAACTTCCCTGATATAATGTCTTTAATAATAGCTTCTAACATTTTCCCAATGACAGATGGTAAGCTAAACGGCCAGCGGTTTCCTGCTTTCTATCTCCCTCTCTTTTTGAATAAAAGAGTTACATTCGCTACTTCCTAACCGAAGGGAACCTTCCTCGAATCCAGGGAATTTTGAAAAATTAAAACCAACACATCAACTGTCTTATTAGCCACTTCTTTTAAGACCCTAGGATGAAGTCCATCAGGACCTGGGTACTTGTCAGCCCACAGCTCGAACAATTGGCTCAGTACCACTACCCTGGCGATTGTAATTTTCTTGAGTTCTTCTCTCCTTTCCATTTCCTGAATTATTGAGATGTTACTTGTATCTCTATAGTGAAGGCCAATGCAAAATACCTGTTCAATTCATCTATCTCCTTATTTTCCATTATTAATTCTCCAGGCTTACTTTCTATAGGACCAATGACCACTTTGTTAACTCTTCTTTTAAAAATATTTATAGAAACTCTTATTATGTCTTTAAATTTCTAGCTAGCTTTCTTTCATACTCTAATTTTCCTTCCTTATCAATCTTTTTGTCATTCTTTCCTTTTTTAAAATATTTTGTCCACTATTCTGACCTGCCACCCATCTTCATGCAATTATATGCTTTCTCTTTAAGCTTGATACTGGCTTTAACTTTTTTAGTTAATTATGGATGGTGGGTCCTCCCCTTGGAATTTTTCTTCCCCATTGGAATGTATCTATTCTGTGCATTCTGAAATAGCCCCTTAAATGTCTGCCGCTGCATCTCTATTTTCCTTATCCCTTAGCCTAATTTGCCAGTTTACTTTAGCTAGCTGTGTATTCATGCCCTTATAATTGCCCTTATTTAAGCTTAAAATATTAATCTTAGACCCACTCTTCTCTCCCTCAAACTGAATGTAAAATTCAAACATATTATGATCATTGCTACCTCGGCGTGCCTTCACTATGAGGTCATTAATTAATCCTATCTCGTTGCTCAATACCAGGATGACTATAGCCTGCTCTCTGCTCCAGAACATGCTGTTCTAAGAAATGATCCTGAAAACATTCTATGAATTCCTCATCTAAGATACCTTTGCCTATCTGATGTTTCCAGTCTATATATAGATTAAAATCCCAATGATTATTGCTGTACCTTTCTGACAAGCTCCCATTATTTCTTCTGTTATAACCTGTCCTACCATTTGGTTACTGTTAGGGGGCCTGTACACCACTTCTTGCCTTTTTCATTCCTCATCTCTACCCAAACTGCTTCTGCATGCTGGTTTCCTGAACTTAGGTCATCCCTCTCTATTGTGCTAATATTATCATTAATTAACCAAGTCACCCCTCCACCGCTAATAGATTCCTGTCCTTCCTAAATATCATGTACCCTTCAATATTCAGGTCCCAATCTATGTCATCCTGTAACCATGTCTCTGTAGTGGCTATTAGATAGCACATATTTATTTATATTTATATACATGTTTTTAAATTTAGTGCCTACTCCTCATATTCCTTACGCAGAACCTCTTTCCTAGTTCTACCGATGTCGTTGGTACCTACACCACTCCCACCTGGTTTAGCCTAGGTTTCACTCCAAATGCTATCAAGCAATAAGTGCTGACTTGCCAGTGTCAGTCGCATCCCAAGAATGAATAACTGAGATATATCTGTGCATGCATCAATCCCATTATTCTATTTCCTAGGTGATAGGATGTGAACAATAACTAGATAGATAAAACTCACTTTTCTAGACAATAAATAAATTGCACCACACCCAGGCAGTGCAACCAACCAACTTACATTGCTGGCTGTGAAGGTGAACATGGGCAGCAGAATGATGGCCAGTTTTGCTTCAGGCATTTTGGAGCAGACTGCAGCAAGTACAGCCATTATTGCACCAGACTGGAGTGAGGATAAAAAACAGTAGGTGAAAAAAATATCAAAGATCTGATCCATATTGTCAATATTTGCATGGCAAAATTTTCAGCAGGCAGCGTGATGAAAATGACCCCGAGTGTTTGTTGATGCCATATGCTAACAGGCAAATGTATACTGGGTTCATGATCAATGCCTTCCCATAGCCTCTAACACAATCTCTGGGAATGCTGATTCAGCAAGTCACAGAGAACTCTAAATTTAAACTTTTGCACAGGGCAGAGTTCAAGTTGCCCAGTTGGAAGGAATGTGAATCGGAATGAGAATCCCTCTATGTGATTCAAAAAGCAATTGCAGGGTGGAGGAACAGTTGAGCAACAGTGATCTTAAGGTCATCAGGTTCACCATAAGGAAAAGCAAAGAGTAACAGGAACATTAAACTGTTAAAAGTTCAGGAGGCAGATTTCAGGAGGATGCACACCCTAAGAGAAAGGATCATGACTTTAAAAAGCAGTAGCGTGCTAAACAGGCTGAGAAACAAGACTGAAGTAACGAAGTTAATAAGTGGAAGATGAGTCAGGGTTATTTAGTTTAATATAGGATAGAAGAACAAGCAGTACAAATACGCAGGACATAAAAAAAAACACTAATTCACTGAGGGCCGGGGTGCTTTGGAATAGTTTACCAAGAAAGGTTGCAGGAAAAGCTGGCTTAGATTTCATTATCTTATTGTACAAGTCTCTTTTAGTGAGACACATTGTTGATTATTACTGCTAAGACAGAAGGTGGACTAGATGGGTCTATGCTCTGTTTCAGCCTTGAGATTTTCAATATTTCACACGACTATCTTTTCAATACAGGGAATTGTATTATTACAAACTGTTTACTACAGAATATTGTGGCACAGTTATAGCACCCAGGGCTTTTCCACTATATTACACCAAAACAAAACTTTTTGAAAAAATTTAAAGCTTGCCAAAATTATCAGGTCACTTACAGCTCCAAGTGATGCTCCTAAGCGGCCAGTGGCAGTTTTATAGACATAACTGGCAAATGTGGAAATAACACCTAGAAAATCACAAGAGGCAAAAAGCAATAAACATCATCACCAGCTAATAAACAGAGATAATGGTTAAAAAAAATGCAGGAATAAATTGGTCAGAGAAAAATATCAGGGCTTAGGATGCTACTAGAAACATTTGAATGAATTAAACCATCGTACAAAAATATAATTCTATATTCTTATGCTTATGTGGTAAATAAATAATATGGAGCTGAACTCTAGAGATGAGCGAGGTCCCAACTTCACTGCTGTGTTTTACTAAGCTACTCAATCTTAGGCAGGGTAGAAATAGTAATTCAACAATCAATCTGTGTCCTTGAGAAAAGGAGTGATGGTCGAAAGGACAATCCAAATGTCACCACATAATGTGTCTGCCCCTTTTCCCTCCACCGCTAACTCAAACACTGTTATATCTTCCCTGACCTCCACTATTAGCTTATACATTCTGTCCCCTCATCACTGGGCTCTCTGGTCACTGTCTTCTATCTACTGTTTGCAGAGCATTCGGCAACAAATCACAATCTAAGTTAAGGACGTGTTTTGTCACTGTGAATCAGCCACCAAGAGCACTGTTGATGCTTTTCCCTAGCTAACAGCTGTGTTCACTCTTCTGATCTTTCTTTCTGTTCCAATAAGTTAACAATGTTCTGCTGGCTATAGAGAAGATTGCAGAACCTATCATTCCCCGATCTGACTCACTGATCTCGACAGAACCTACTCCATTCTGCTATACTGTGATGGCTGACATCAAGTCTTATATTTGTCCTTTATGTCAAATCATCCACTTTCTAGATACCAATAAGGCTTCTGATCCCAATTGTACATTTTCCATTATCCTCAAGATGTGCACCTTAAAATTTTATTCTTGCACTATTATGTTTCAAGTGAAAATCTATCTGTCCCATAACCTACCCTTGGTACACCTCTTCTTGAAAATGTGGTCATTAATCCAAATATCTTGATTTTGGATATCTTCAAATCCCTTTTCATAATTTGCCACCATGCACACCTAAACAGCATGCTATTATATGTTCTTTCATAAAGCTATGTTGAGGGCTCTGGAGTTTCCTCTCATATGCCTCAACTCTATTATAGTTGATGATTACTCCTAGTTCTTTCCCACCCAGTTCACCACCCGCCCCCACCCCATTAACTCAGGATATTTTTCAGGCATTGTATTTTCTTTTCCATCTGCCCCTTCTCTTAACAATGACAGTTCCACTTCTAGTTCTTTTTAATCTTTTGATACTCTGGTACTCTCTGTCTCCTCCAACCTCAAATGTCTCACTGTAGCCTGCGAGAGGTTGGCTTTACCAAAGCGCTAAACACTTTTTTATTGTTAATATTCTATAAAACAATTCTATAAAGTTATTCCAAAAATTGAATCTTGCTGTCAACTCTATGGAAGTGCCATCATCTCTCACTCCTGGACAGCATACCAAAAAATCTCTTCTTTCACTGCTAGTCTTGTGTCTCTTTCTCTGTTGTCTTTGCCACTCTGTTTTTTCCCACTTGCATCCCCAAGATCTAAATACACCAGTGGTACATATTTTCCTCCTTCCTATAATCTTTGTTGAAACAAAGGCTTGTTTGTAATGCCTCCTAATCTGCGTAATTCTTGGCCAGGGTATCAAAATGAATGTCTTAGTTACACAAACAAATTGTACAGGGAAATATATATCATAATAAAGAGAAATTCATTAAAATCTAGCTCTGAATAGAAGTTGTAGTACAGAAGTGTGTTACCTGCTGATAGGTAGACAGCCATGAACTGCTCCTGCCCAAGAAGCGACACTATGCTGGAGGAGAAACTCCACAGCACATACATGTTTGCTGCCATGTGAAAGAATGAGTAGTGGCTGAAAGTCGACAGGACCATGGGCAAGCACAGTGTTTCTTAAACAAAAAGAAAAACTGCCCATGAGTTACAAGCTTTCTTGTATAACAAGACAGCCCAACCTGAAACAGTCCCAAAAACTGTGACCAAACAGAATGCAACACCAACAACACAATGTGATTCAGGGTTATATTGGTGTTCTCCACGGAGGAGATTTCCCATCTGAGGAGGCAACTCAGTGTCACGACATTACTAATGTTAGACTAGTAGCACAAAGCAATAGTCAGGGACTGGAGATGAAAATAACTGCAATTATACTTCCTCAAGTCAAAGATATAGAGAGCAATAAAATTATGTTCCAATACTTACTGCACAGTTGCTATTGACAGGAACCATGTATATTAAAATTTCAGCATCAAGAGTACAGTTACATTATAGCTTAAGCATTAGGATGTATTAAAACTATGCCTGGATTTTGTGGTTAAAAATGATGATGAGCCTATGAGCACCCACCATTATTATGGAGTAAATCAGGCACCAACTTCAAGGGTCTGCACATATGCAGTTAAACACTGAAATCAGAAAGCTCCTGTCCAATTTGCCCTGCTCCTTCACAACCTTTGCTATACTGGTACCTTACCAAGATACTTGGCTTGAAAACACATGAAAGGTGTGAAGATGTGGTCCTCACACTCCAAGTACTAAATATGCCAGGATGAGTTAGGGTTTCTCCATTCAAGTGTAAATTAAGTTTTTGTTTAATTATTATCAAACAATTTCTTTGAAATTGAAAATGAATTTTACAACTGTAGACCCTCATTCCTTCAGATGTTAACTATTGTTTGCGATCTTTTAAAAATTTAATTTTTAACATTTGTTTCTGTCTCTTATTTCTTTCTTAATCCCATCCTCTTTGTTCTGTGTAGATGATTTTACACCAAATTAAATATTCTAGCTTATGCTTCCTGCTGTAGATTGTGTGTTTCTCTGTAAAGATTGTTCAATACGACTGGTGGCCATGTTCACACAGGTCCTTGATCCACTATAAAGGGCAATGCACTGAAATGTGTCTCTAATTATCTTACGTTGCCACACAAAAGCCCAACAGAACATCTGTGAGCTGTTGTAAGGGTAGTGAATGGTTAACGCCATTCATTCACCTCTATATGAAAAATCCAGGTCTGTACCTTCAATGTTTGGGTACAGTCACAGGTACACTGTAACTTTAGTATTAAATTTCATGTACACTATAACTACTGTATAAGCATACTCAACATTTACCCTGATAATGCAAACCGAGCATAGTCTGACTGAAACATGAAGTGAAGCTAACAGTCCCAGTATAAGTGCCTGAGTAGCAAACCAGTCATGAGCAATTGAGAATCTCAAATAAAAAATATATTTTCTTTAAAGGATATGTGTTTCAAAATACTTCACTACTTTTGATCCACATGCCTCACTTTTTGTACAAACCACTGAAACAGCAAATTTCAGGCCAGTGTCATAGCCCTGAACAGATCTGACAATTTGCAATAAATGAGTGCCCCTCCATTTTCTCCCCAGACTCCAGCAAGGATCTCATCCGAAGCAGACATTATTATTCACTTTCTTTCAGGTTGCTGATATGAAAATGCAGAATTGTTTGAAGTGTGACAAAATGGAAAGAAAAATCAGTGAACCTAAAATTAATTCAGGGGCCCTCAATTTGGCAAAAGAAATGCAGTAAATTGTAGCAACCACACAGCCCTGCAACTTAATTTGAGTACTTCCTTAAATGCAAATGTGCATAACAGATATTCAAAGGCCTTCAGTACCCAAAACCAGTATTAAGGGCTCCCAGTTTGGATTACATCAAATACTTCAGGTCAGTTACAGCATGAACCAGATGCATACTATAGCTCCCTCTACAGTGCAAACGATCCCAGCCCCAGATCAGGAGAAGTTAGAGTAAAGATGCCTGTACATTTCCCACAACAGTCCTGTGCTAGATACATAGTAAAGCTCCCTCTGCACTGTACTATCAAACACTCCCAGACAAAGGTACAGAGTGAACCCCCCTTCCGCAATGTCTCCTCAAACACTCCCAGACAGGTACAGCATGGATTATATAAAGAGTGAGGCTCCCACTACATTGACCCTTCAAAACTCTTGGATCCATTACCGTTCTTGGTTAACCAAGTCAGAATGCCAAAATTGTGGCTTCACCCTCAACAGCAAGTTGGTTAAAATTGTTTCAAAAGTATTTCGTATAGAACCCACAGGGGCAGCAACAAAAGATTATGGTTGTTTCAGTCAGGGCTGGATTCAATGGTCTAACCCGCCTTCATATTCAAATTTTCGGCACATATATTTAGATAACATATAAAAGTACTTGACAGAAAGTGGTCTTTTAAAAGATACAAAGGTTAAGCTCCGAGCATGCAAATAATTCCAGAAGAAAGCTTGGAAAGCACATTGAAAATGGCTGTAAATCCTGATGGGCATAAGCTATAAATCCTGAATATTTGTCACACTTACTGGAAGCAGGATTAGAGGTGAAGTATTTCACCATGGTCCGTTGCATTGAAGGAACTCTCCACAAACAGAACACTAAAGCATTGGCTGCTATAATTCCTGCAAAAGAACAGAATCATTTAAGCGACTGAAACTATTTAATTGCTGAGTACAGTAAATCAGTAAAGCGACTTCCAAGTTGCGTGGGTTGAGAGGATGGGGTATGGTTCAGGTTTTAACAACTTCACAATATGTGAGGCAGCTACTGCGAACCAGGAATGTTTTGAGAGCTTAGGACTCAATCCTCAAACTTTCACAACACTGCTTTGACATGTTGCAAGAGCGAATCAGAGTGCTCCAAAGTATAAACACCAAATACTGAAATAACAGCAGGTCTGTCAACATTAGAAGAAAAGAAAATAGGGTTTTCCTCTGGGTTAGTGCCTGTTTTCTGATGTTACTTGAGCGGCAAAGGTGAAAAATTGGGCTGAGATTCAGAACTTGAGATTGATGCCTGTTTGTACGGCCATACTGAACTCCAGGCATTACCTTCTGCCAAATACACCTGCCAAAGAGGAAGTGGCAGCGTTGGAGCAAGGTGGTCATAGTTCAGTGGCATTGTGCACGGCACTATCCATCAATGATATCCCTATTTCTAGGGGAAACATTACAAATTTAAACATTTAAAAACACACAAATTGATGCTGGAGGGGTGATCAAGGGATATATCCACAGCAATAAGCTCAATTGATGGCTTCAGTGGACAGATCCACAGCTGTTAACAAGAGGCTAAGCTACAGCAGAGAGTCAAATCAATGCTGGAGTGATTAATTTACAGACTGACAACAAGGAGTAGAATGGATTGCAGAGTGATCAATGGATAGACACATCAGGGAGTGCAATCCAGACAGGGGCTATTAATGGACAACTCCGCAAGTGAGTACATCAATACAGGCCTAATTGATAAATGAGCCTACAACAATAAGTACATTTGAATATTTTTCAGTTCTCAGGAAGGGTCTACACCTGAAACATTGCATCTGCCTATACACAAATGGTGACTAACCTGGTGTGTGTTTCCAGCATTATCTGTTATTAACTGCTCACTGATCTTATGCTGTCTGCTACATGCAAATTTAACAGTGGGTCCACTTCAGAATTAACCAACGGGTTCTGCACACCACCTTTTTTTTAAAGCAGGATTTCAATAGGATTTCTGGATGGAAGGTATAGGTAGCTGAGACATAGACAGCAGGAAAGACTCAGGGGTCACCTGTGGTGAGTACTGAATTATCTGGTCTCAATTGAGATGGTGGTAGAGGTTCTACAATTGGCCTCAGCCCACAAAGATGGAGGGAATGGGGGGAGGAATATCAGCCAGGGTTCCCATTCTAGATCAAAAACAGAAATACCTGGAAAAACTCAGCAGGTCTGACAGCATCTGTGGAGAGGAACACAGTTAACGTTTCGAGTTCGTATGACTCTTCAACAGACTCTTCTGTTGACAGTCATACAGACTCGAAACGTTAACTGTGTTCCTCCCCGCAGATGCTGTCAGACCTGCTGAGTTTTTCCAGGTATTTCTGTTTTTGTTTTGGATTTCCAGCATTCGCAGTTTTTTGCTTTTATCTTCCCATTCTAGATCTTTATCCCACTAAGCCTGCTTGAAAGTCCACAGGTTCAGAGGTTAGGTGAGAGCAGAATTGGGATTGGCAATGAGGCTATACCCAGCAAGCTGATGCACTAGGCTGAGATAGTATGAATGACCACTCCAGCCAGGTAACAGTGGGTAGCCCATTCAGAAGGGATGCCTTCATGAGAGTAGGGAAAGATGAGTGAAAACTGATAGAAAATGAAGCAAGAAAAAAATATCCAGGACTGGATATGAGAGCACAGGCTGACTTCCTACAATTTACAGCTTGCATCCAATGGCTAGAGTCTTAATTTGTATTAAAAACATCAAGTAAAACAAATTCTTTAAGTAACTTATTTTTAAATGACTCTTGATGCAGAAGGCCTTAAGGTGCACAAGAGTTTCTAATTTTAACAAGCAGAGCTCCAAACCTCACACCCAGAGATTCCCATTCTACCACCCTCAAATGTGCCACAGGTTCTCTGGACTCTCCAAGCCTTCATCCACAGGGATCTGACCACACTGGTGTTAACTGCAAAAACAACATACTTGTAAATATGTAGGCTAAGGAAGGGTCAGGCCTGAAAAGGTAACCAAGGGAGGCCCTTGCCTAGGGAGAGAGCAGCCTAGTGTCTGGGAAGAGAGAAGGGGGCCCATTACTGAGGAAAACAGAAACAAGCTTGCAGCAGTTGGGAGCAGATCTAAGGCAGGTCCATGTTGGTGAGTGGAGTCAAGGCACAGAGTTAAGAATGGGGAGATATAGAACAAGATCTGGGAAGACTAAGAAGTAAACAGTCTAACAGCAGGAGAACTGTGGATGCTCAATATGAGCAGAGAGGAAACCAGTAGTTTGAATGGATTTCTGCAATCCCAGGGTGAGAAGTTGATAGATCATGAGATGTTCAAAATCAATGAGGGGTCTAGCCAAATTAGATGGAGAGAAACTGTTCTAACAGGCAGAAGGGCTGAGAACTAAAGGACACAAATTTAAGGTGAAAGAACCAAAGGTGATATGAGGAAAAACCTTTTTTGCACAGGAAGTGGTTAGAATCTGGAATGCACTGCCTGACAGCATAGTGGAAGCAGGTTCAATCATGGCCTTCAAAATGGAATTGGATAATTATCTGAAGGGAGAAAAAATTTGCAGGGTTACTGGGAAACGGCAGAGGTGTGGGACCAAACATTACAAAATGGAACGTAACAGCAGCATAATGGATTGTTGCAGCAAAAAGGGGGAACATTTACCACTACTGTTTAAAAAAAGTCAGCAGAATTTTAACTTCTGCACTTTCAGATGGGAACATCTTTTCGGAGCATTTGAAGAGACTTTCAATACCACTCATCCAAATCTTTAACTTAAGGGGATATCATTATGACAGGGTGTCTAAAGCAACTGTAATAAAATCTCAAAATAGTCCTTTTATAAGACGTATGCAGAACAAGTAAAATCCTGGAAGCAAGTTTGAACATCATAGCTGAGATGGCCGAGGTGGACGGTTGTCCTGAGATTGAAAACTACATCCTCAGTATTCTTCACCATTTTCTCTCAGCTTTCCCATGAGCATCCATTGCATTTAACACAAACCTGTGATGGTCCTCTGCCCCTCAGTAAGGCTGTTCCACCACTGGTTCACCTAAAACACAATAACAATTGTTTTTGAAACATCTGAGAGCAGACCTTTGCACGGTGGTGCCATTGTAAGCAGCATAGATAGAAGCATAACATTACAAAGAGAGGTTAATAGATTAAGCTAATGGGCAAAACTATGGCAAATGAACTTCAATGTTGGCAAATAAAAGGTCATCCATTTTGGACCTAAAAAGGATGGAGCAGAGTACTTTCTGAATGGTGAAAAGCGAGAAACAGTGGAGTTTCAAAGAGACTTGAGGGTCCACAAACATAGATCATTAAAATGTCATGGACAAGTGCAGAAGACATTCAAAAAGACTAACGGAGTGTTGCCCTTTATATCTAGAGGACCAGAATATAAGGAGATGGAAGTCATGCTACAAATATACAAAGCCCTAGTTAAACCATACCTAGAATACTGACAGCAGATTTGGGAACCACACCTTAGAAAGGATATATTGACCTTGAAGGGTGTAGATTTATCAAAATGATACATGGCCTCCAAGGGTTATGAGGAAAGATTGCACAAACGAGAGTTGTTTTCACTGAAATTTAGAAGCTTAAGTTGTGATTTTTATCATTTTTTTAAAGATAGTAAGAGGAACAGTTAGGGTAGTTGGAGAAAAACTATTTCCACTGGTTGGGGATTCTAGGACTAGGGGGCTTAGGCAAAAAATTAAAGCCAGACCTTTCAGGAGTGAAATTAGGAAACACTTCTTGTCTGGATGAGTGCAGCTTCAACAACACTTAAGAAACTTGGTATGATTGAGGACAAAGCAGCCCACTTGATCAGCATCCCATCCACAACCTTAAACATTCACTCCCTCCACCACTGGCGCACAATTGCAGCAGTGTGCAGCATCTACAAGATGCACTGCAGTAACTCACCAAAACTCCTGCAAAAGCACCTTCCAAACCTACAACCTCTATCAACCAGAAGGACAAAGGTAGCAGACACATGGGAACACCATCACCTACAAGTTACTCTATAAGCCACACACCATCCTGACTTAGAACTATATTGCCATCCCTTCACTATTGCTGGATCAAAAACATTGAACTCATTAACAGCACTGTGGGTGTACCTACATCACATGAGCTGCAGCAGTTCAAGAAAGCAGCTTCTCAAGGGCAATTAGGTGTGGGCAACAAGTGCTAGGCTTGGCAGTGATGCTCATATCCCATGAATGAATAAAATAAAATCCCAATGGATATAGAAGTTTAGAACTATTTTTCACAAATAACATTTTATGCTAAATCAATTGTTAATTTCAAATCTGAGTTTCATAGATTTTTGTTATTCTATGGGATATGAGGAGTATATGGAGTTAGGTCACAGGTCAGCCATGGCCTCATTAAATGGCAGAGCAAGCTCCAGGTATTAAATGACCTAATCCTGTTTCTGTGTTGCTTAATAACAGAAATTCTCCCATCAAAGCAAATCCCTCTCGTATCCTAACTCTCCTATCAAAACTCGTCCTTATAGGACATTACAAAACATATTTCTCTGATACCTTAACTCCATCACAAAAGTTCATTTCTCATAAACATCGACTATAACATCAAGGCTCATCCCTCTAACACTCTCAACTGTACCATCAAAACTCATTCCACTTCTACACTAAACCTCCTAGAGCTCAACTCTCTCATACCCTAAATCTCCCAAAGATTATTCACTAGTACTCTAACTCTCCCATTAAAGCTGACCTTTGTAATAGCCTAACCTTCCCATCAAGATTTAGGCATGGTGTACTATAACTCTCCCTTTGAAGTTCACTCAGGTTGTACCCTAACTCTACACTGAAAATCACCGAGTTTGTGCCCTAACTCTCCCATAAAAACTCATTCCACTTGTATCCTAACTCTCCTTTAATATAAAAAACGTCCAAGTCATTTCACACAGGCATAATTTCTTCTCCGTGTGAAAGGTTCAACTGTATTAGCAAAAAGCTGGTTGACCTCGGGAGCTGTCAGAGCGTAGCCCGACTCTATCCATACTTGGTATTTGTATTTTTAGGCTTTTACCTTGTGCTCAGCAACAAAGAACATTCTTTAAACAAGCCCTTGCTCCCCAGGAACAAATTTACAGCCTGTAAGGAACATATCTTTTTATTTCTTTTGGACTGTTGTAAAGAACAGATTTTTTTATTTTCTGTTTGGCTATGGATTAAAATTACAATGGCTGCAGTTTGAAAGACATGTTCACTGGAACAGGATGAGAGATATATATAATGTTGCAGTCCTGGAACAAAGTGTGCCATGAGAGACAGATAGTGCCAGAAAGGAATCCTGGATCAAGAGGGCTGCCTGGCAACAATGTTTTAATTGGCTCCTGACCAGGTTTTATGTGAGGGCAGTGCAGCTGAATAGCTCCTAGCCTAAAAGGAACAAGACCTAAAACCTCTTTCCCCCGTGTGTGTAAGATTCCAGTAAATCCACAATAATAATTAGTTGGCTTTTTCTTCTCATACCTCTATAACCTGCTCTCTCTCTCTCTGAAAACCCCTGTCAAGAGGCAAAGGGGAAAATCATTGTTAAGAGTCATTGAAAGGCAAGTGCTCAGCCAGTGAACTGAATATAGAAGGAGCTGGAAGACCACCTCATGTCATCAACAAGAACTGAAAGGAATTTGGAAGACATTGATCAAAATCAACCCATCGAATCCTGTACTCCGGAATTGGTGCTGTTGAACTATTTCATCCCACTCTTACAATCCATTTTTTTTATGTTTTTTGTGTCTTGTATGTGTGTATATAGGGATTTAAGTAAGGGGTAGAGTTTAGGTTATAGAATTAGAAATTAGCAGTTCATATTTCTTTCTTTTGCCACTAGTTAAAGACAATTTGTTCACTAAACAGTTATTTACTTATTAAATTTACAAACCTGGTGCTCATAGTCTGTTAATCTAAATTAAACAGTTAAGTAGAATTGGGGCAATCTGGTGGTTTGATGTAACTTTTCACATTTGTCGCGGCTCAGGGAACAGTGGGGCTTAATATTATAGTGCACTATCCCCAGCGAGTCATGACAAGCCAATGTACTCAGTAAAACGATTGAATAGAAAACTCTTATTTAGACTTCAGGAGGTTGTAGAATAACCTTTTTATCAGACCATGGTACAGGCTGTAATCTACTGAATATATTTAAATTAACAGGTAAGGTGCAGCAAATAAGTACATAGAAATTTCTAGAAGTTAAAAGGCAGACACAAGCTATTCAGTTCAATCAGCCCATTTTAGAATTTACCTTCCACACAACTGAATGGCTCTAATCAAATTTATTCACTGTTCCCATATATTTTATCAATTTTTTGTCAATCTAGCAAACTGACATTTCATTATATATTTTCTGCCTCATCAACAATCCAGGAAGTAAATTCCATAGTATCACAATCCTCTTCTAAAGAAGTTTCTTTAGCTATTTTAAGAAAAAGTCTTTATTGATCAGATGTTGTCTTTATGTCCTATGCACTTGTACTTCCAACTCCCTCCATTCATCCACAGGGCTGAACTTCTACGAATTAATTGCATCCCCTACTATGGTTTCTGCAAATTTTGACACCATTCTCTCTCAACCTATAACCAAATCATTCACTTAAGCAGTGAACAGAAATGGCCCCAAATCCAAGCCTTGCAGGAAACAACTGACCATTTCCAACCAATCTGGAAAAATGTCTTCAACTCTTACTCTTGTGTTTACTCCCTCCTAACCAATTATTAATCTAGTTTTCCATCCTCCTCCTAATTCTATGCTCCTTGATCTTCTGTGATATTGTGTTAAAGTGTTTCCTAAACTTGGGCAGAACTTTCCAGTCCCACCTGCCACAGGAATCGTCGAGGGTAGGATGGAAAATTTGATGGACCAGCAAAAGGCTGGTTGACTTTACAGTTGCTGGACCAAAACATCCATTGCATTTCTCCCATCTTCCATGTCTGTTACTTCCCCAATTAATTTTAGGAGATTTGTCAAACATGACTTCTAATGTTTTCTCTTTATCTAGCTATATCGAAATTTCATCTTTAATTATAGACACCAAAATGTTCCTGGCTGCTTATGGTAAACTAACTGGCCTATAATTGTCTATATTAACTCTGCCACCATCCTTTTCAAAAATGGTTGCTACACTGGCTTCTCTCTCAGCTTCTGGCACACATCTAACTCTCAACAACCCTGATATATAATGATACATCAGATGTACAGTAACATTAAAAGACATTACAAATCCTCACAAATACCAAAATATAACAGACATGGCCGTGTGCTAATAAACTGAGTAAAACTGAATTCAAGCTTGACAGCTTCATGTTGGGAACCATTGCTTAACTCCCACAGAGGCTCCTACCTGTCTCTAGGGCATTAGAAGAATTCCATAAGTGGGGGCATTCCTCTTTGAGATAACCTCCTAATTTCCTTTCCAGTCCAACCAGAAACAAAGGAAGTCAAATTAAATAACCGTCATAACTGCATCAGGCTGTCAAACAATCAGGCTGTAATTCACAGACTATGTTCCTGTGCCTTGAGTCCACTAATCCTGATAATGTTGGCTCATTCACAGGACAGACTGTAAGACTTTACAGTATTTGGTTCAATGGAATCACTCTCACTCCAAATCTGGAGGTTGAGGGTTCAAGTCCCAGTGCAGAAACTGAAGCACAAAAATCCAGGCTGACAACTCCCTTGCATTACTGAGGAAGTCTTTTGGATGAGAAGTTAAGCAAGGCCACACGTGCCTCCTCAGATAAATGTAAAAGATCCCAAGATACTACTTAAATGCAGAGGAGTTCTCCCTTTTGTCTTGGCCAACATTAAGTCCTCAACCAACATCACTGAAACTGCCTGGTCATTATCACATTTGTGGGACCTTGCCTTGTGCAAATTAGGTGTCACGTTTCCTATATTACACCAGTGAAGACACTTCAAAAATACTTTATTGCCCCTCCATATAATGTTTTGGATGTCCTGAGGTTGTGACAGGTTCTATACAAATGCAAATGTTCCTTTTTCTTATACCGTACACTAAAAATTGTTTTCACTCACCACTCCTATGATAAAGCGAACAATTATCAGGAAGTGCTTCTGAAGTGTTCAACGAAGGGCCATTGCCGTTATGAGCATTAATCTATTCAAGGCACCATGCCTGACTGCAGTGGTCTCTAAACACAATGTGGAAGTTGTAACCACATATTTAGAGTAGTTACACCTGCTTCCCCATTTAAGTGACCAATGCGTTACCTAGTGATTAAAATCACAGAATCACAGAATTTTAACGGCACAGGAGGCCACCATTTGGCCCACTGTGACTGCATCAGCTCTCCAAATGAACATTATGACCTAGTGCCATTGCCCTGCCTTTTCCTCATACCCTTGCACATTGTCGCTATTCAAATAATCACCTAAAGCCCACTTGAATGCCTCGAGTGAACTTGCCTCCACCACACTTCCAGGCAGTGCATTCCAGACCTGAACAACTCATTGTGTAAAAGTTTTTCTCATGTCACATTTGCATCCTTTGCAAATTGCTTTAAATCTTGAAGCTCCTAAGAGCGGGAACATCTTCTCCCTATTTTTGCTCATGATTTTGAACATCTCTATCAAATCTCCTCTTAGCCTTCTTCTGCCCAAGGAGAATAATTCCAACCTCTCCAATCTATCCTCTTTGCTGAAGTTTCTCATCCCTAGAACCATTCTGTAAACCTCTTCTGTACTCTCTCCAATGTATTCACATCCTTCCTATAGTGTGGCACCCAGAATTATAGACAATACTCCAGCTGAGGTCTTATGAGCATCTTATATGAATTCAGCATAACCTCCCTACTCTTGTATTCTATGTCCCTATTAATAAAGCCCAGAATACAATATGTTTTATTAGCTGCTCTCTCCACCTGTCCTGCCACCTTCAATGATCTATGCACATATACACCCAGGTCTTCTGCTCCTGCACCTCCTTCAAAATTTCACCCCGTGTTTTATATTGTCTGTCCATGTTCTTTCCACCAAAATGCATCACCTCACACTTCTCTGCATTGAACTTCACCTGCCACCCATCTGCCCGCTCCACCAACTTGTCTATGTCTTTTGAAGTTCTACACTGTTCTTCTCACCATTCACAACAGTCCCAAGCTTCATTTCATCCGCAAACTTTGAAATTGTCCCTTGCACACCAAGATCTAGATCATTAATATATATCAAGAAAAGCAAGGGTCCCAATACTGACCCTTGGGGAACTCCACTACAAACCTTCCTCCAGCCCTAAAAATATCTATTGACCATTATTCTTTGCTTCCTATTTTACAGCCAATTTTGTATCCATGTTGCTATTGTCCCTTGTGTTCCATGAGCAATAACTTTTCTCACAAGTCTGTTGTGTGGTACTGTATAAAATTCCTTTTGAAAGTCCATGTACACTACACCAACAGCATTACCCTCATCAACCTTTTCTGTTAGCTCTTCAAAAAACTCCAGCAAGTTAGTTAAACATGATTTCCTCTTTAGAAATTCATGCTGGATCTTCCTTATCAATCCATACTTTTCCATGTGACTACTAATTCTATCCCGAATAAATGTTTCTAGAATCTTGCCAACCACTGAAGTTAAACTGACTGGTCTGTAATTGCTGGACTTATCCTTACAACCTTTTTTGAACAAGGGTGTAATGTTTGCAATTCTCCAGTTCTCTGGCACTACCCGAGTCTAGGGAAGACTGAAAGACTATGGCCAGTGTCCCTGCAAATTCTACTCGCACTTCCATCAATATCCTTGGATGCGTCTCGTCTGGTCTCGGTGCCTTATCAACTTTAAAGTACCGATAGTCTATTCAACACTTCCTCCTTATCAATTTTGAACCTTTCTAGTAACAGAGTTTCCTCGTCTGTCACCATGGCCTGGGTAACATCTAGCTCCTTGGCAAATGCAGATGCAAAATATTCATTTAATACCTCAGCCATGGCCCCTTTGTCCACGTGTAAATTCCCTTTTGGGTTCCTAATCAGCCTTACTCCTCCTTTTACTACCTTTTTACTATTTATAGGCCAAAAGGAGACTTTGGAATTCCCCTTTATGCTGGCTGCCAGTCTTTTCTCATAATCCCTCTTCGCTTCTCTAATATGCTTTCTCACCTCCCCTCAACCTTCTGCATTCCTCTTGGTTCTCAGAATCACACAGTGCAGAAGAGGCCCTTCGGCCCATCGAGTCTGCACCGACACGTGAGAAACACCTGACCTACCAAATCCCATTTATCAGCACTTGGGCCCGTAGCCAATTTTATTTTTTACCTGACACCTGTCATAAGTGATCACTCACCTTGGGGAAGAGCAGTCGGAGAGGCGGACCTGCTGCTTGGACCCAGCCTGCGCTGAGCTCGTAAGGAGAGTGAAAAAAAAATGCATTGTGACATCACAGGAAAGAAACAATTTGATTGGTTGGAGAAGAAGCTGTTTGGTAAGTATCTGGTGAGTATCTAGTAAGTGTTTAAGGTTGATTCTATTCATAGGATTTAGAATAAAGTAAGAACCGTACTTGTTGGTAAGGTTGATTAAGTATGGCCAGCTAAATTAATTTTCTATAATAAAAGCAAAATGGATGCTGGAAACCTGAAACAAAAACAGAAAATGCTGGAAAAACTCAGCAGTTCTGACAAGCATCTGTGGAGAGAGAAACAGAGTTGAAGTTTCGAGTCCACGTGAATTCTTCAGAGCAATAAAGAAATAGAAATGTGATTAAATTTAAGCTGTTTAGGGGAGGTGGAGCAGGTGAAGCTGGATAGAAGGTCAGTGATAGGCGGGTCAAAGGAGAAATTGACAAAGATGCCATGAACATGGCTCAGAGTAAAGGGAAGACCTTTTAGAACAAAGATGAGGAGAAACTTCTTTAGCCAGAGAGTGGTGAATCTATGGAATTCATTGCCACAGAAGGCTGTGGAGTACAGGTCACTGAGTGTATTTAAGACCGAGGTAGGTAGGTTCTTGATTGATAAGGGAATCAAAGATTGAATGGCGGAGCTGACTCGATGGGCCGAATGGCCTAATTTCTGCTCTTATGTCATATGGAACAAAAGGACAAAGGGGGTGTTAATGGTAAGGACTAAAAAAGGTGCTGATAGTGGCATTAAGGTAAGAAAGCAGAATGTAACAATAGGACAAAAGTAAGCACTTTAAAAAAAAACATGAACAAGTAACTGATGGCCCTTGTGTGGGTGGGGTGGGGGGAGGGGGTGGTGGCGGGGAATAAAAAGAATTGAAAATGGGATAAAAAGGGGCGATATATAAGGGGGATAAAACAATGAATAAATGAATAAAAATAAATGGATAAAAAATATAAATGAATTTTGAAAAAAGCAATAAAAAGGGATGTAGATAGAGGAAAGAGTTCAAGATCTGAAGTTTTGAATTCAATGTTTAGTCCAGAAGGCTGTAAAGTGCCTAATCGGAAGATGAGGTGTTCCTCCAGTTTGTGTTGGGCTTTAAATAATTTTCTACTTGGATAAAACAGTGAGAGTTCAGGGAGATAAGACAGCGAGAGTTCAGGGAGATAAGACAGCGAGAGTTCAGGGAGATAAGACAGCGAGAGTTCAGGGAGATAAGACAGCGAGAGTTCAGGGAGATAAGACAGCGAGAGTTCAGGGAGATAAGACAGCGAGAGTTCAGGGAGATAAGACAGCGAGAGTTCAGGGAGATAAGACAGCGAGAGTTCAGGGAGATAAGACAGCGAGAGTTCAGGGAGATAAGACAGCGAGAGTTCAGGGAGATAAGACAGCGAGAGTTCAGGGAGATAAGACAGCGAGAGTTCAGGGAGATAAGACAGCGAGAGTTCAGGGAGATAAGACAGCGAGAGTTCAGGGAGATAAGACAGCGAGAGTTCAGGGAGATAAGACAGCGAGAGTTCAGGGAGATAAGACAGCGAGAGTTCAGGGAGATAAGACAGCGAGAGTTCAGGGAGATAAGACAGCGAGAGTTCAGGGAGATAAGACAGCGAGAGTTCAGGGAGATAAGACAGCGAGAGTTCAGGGAGATAAGACAGCGAGAGTTCAGGGAGATAAGACAGCGAGAGTTCAGGGAGATAAGACAGCGAGAGTTCAGGGAGATAAGACAGCGAGAGTTCAGGGAGATAAGACAGCGAGAGTTCAGGGAGATAAGACAGCGAGAGTTCAGGGAGATAAGACAGCGAGAGTTCAGGGAGATAAGACAGCGAGAGTTCAGGGAGATAAGACAGCGAGAGTTCAGGGAGATAAGACAGCGAGAGTTCAGGGAGATAAGACAGCGAGAGTTCAGGGAGATAAGACAGCGAGAGTTCAGGGAGATAAGACAGCGAGAGTTCAGGGAGATAAGACAGCGAGAGTTCAGGGAGATAAGACAGCGAGAGTTCAGGGAGATAAGACAGCGAGAGTTCAGGGAGATAAGACAGCGAGAGTTCAGGGAGATAAGACAGCGAGAGTTCAGGGAGATAAGACAGCGAGAGTTCAGGGAGATAAGACAGCGAGAGTTCAGGGAGATAAGACAGCGAGAGTTCAGGGAGATAAGACAGCGAGAGTTCAGGGAGATAAGACAGCGAGAGTTCAGGGAGATAAGACAGCGAGAGTTCAGGGAGATAAGACAGCGAGAGTTCAGGGAGATAAGACAGCGAGAGTTCAGGGAGATAAGACAGCGAGAGTTCAGGGAGATAAGACAGCGAGAGTTCAGGGAGATAAGACAGCGAGAGTTCAGGGAGATAAGACAGCGAGAGTTCAGGGAGATAAGACAGCGAGAGTTCAGGGAGATAAGACAGCGAGAGTTCAGGGAGATAAGACAGCGAGAGTTCAGGGAGATAAGACAGCGAGAGTTCAGGGAGATAAGACAGCGAGAGTTCAGGGAGATAAGACAGCGAGAGTTCAGGGAGATAAGACAGCGAGAGTTCAGGGAGATAAGACAGCGAGAGTTCAGGGAGATAAGACAGCGAGAGTTCAGGGAGATAAGACAGCGAGAGTTCAGGGAGATAAGACAGCGAGAGTTCAGGGAGATAAGACAGCGAGAGTTCAGGGAGATAAGACAGCGAGAGTTCAGGGAGATAAGACAGCGAGAGTTCAGGGAGATAAGACAGCGAGAGTTCAGGGAGATAAGACAGCGAGAGTTCAGGGAGATAAGACAGCGAGAGTTCAGGGAGATAAGACAGCGAGAGTTCAGGGAGATAAGACAGCGAGAGTTCAGGGAGATAAGACAGCGAGAGTTCAGGGAGATAAGACAGCGAGAGTTCAGGGAGATAAGACAGCGAGAGTTCAGGGAGATAAGACAGCGAGAGTTCAGGGAGATAAGACAGCGAGAGTTCAGGGAGATAAGACAGCGAGAGTTCAGGGAGATAAGACAGCGAGAGTTCAGGGAGATAAGACAGCGAGAGTTCAGGGAGATAAGACAGCGAGAGTTCAGGGAGATAAGACAGCGAGAGTTCAGGGAGATAAGACAGCGAGAGTTCAGGGAGATAAGACAGCGAGAGTTCAGGGAGATAAGACAGCGAGAGTTCAGGGAGATAAGACAGCGAGAGTTCAGGGAGATAAGACAGCGAGAGTTCAGGGAGATAAGACAGCGAGAGTTCAGGGAGATAAGACAGCGAGAGTTCAGGGAGATAAGACAGCGAGAGTTCAGGGAGATAAGACAGCGAGAGTTCAGGGAGATAAGACAGCGAGAGTTCAGGGAGATAAGACAGCGAGAGTTCAGGGAGATAAGACAGCGAGAGTTCAGGGAGATAAGACAGCGAGAGTTCAGGGAGATAAGACAGCGAGAGTTCAGGGAGATAAGACAGCGAGAGTTCAGGGAGATAAGACAGCGAGAGTTCAGGGAGATAAGACAGCGAGAGTTCAGGGAGATAAGACAGCGAGAGTTCAGGGAGATAAGACAGCGAGAGTTCAGAGAGATAAGACAGCGAGAGTTCAGGGAGATAAGACAGCGAGAGTTCAGGGAGATAAGACAGCGAGAGTTCAGGGATATAAGACAGCGAGAGTTCAGGGAGATAAGACAGCGAGAGTTCAGGGGATAAGACAGCGAGAGTTCAGGGGATAAAACGGCTGAGTGGAGAGACAGTTGGGAATTTAAAACAGCACAAGTACAGAAATGTAAGTTTCTAAGCAAGCACACAGAAAGGAAGAATTTATAGGCATAGGAGAGGGAGCTGATTTGTGAGTAAGGGTGAAGAATTTCTACTTTTACTAATCGCCAGCTTATTGTTAATAGTATAAGAGTAAGGTTAAAGTAAGTAAGAATAACTAAAGCTTAAACAAAAAAGGGGTTTAAAAGTTTAAGGCATGGCAGAGTAGCTCAACCAAGCAGAATGCCCATCTTGTGGCATGTGGGGAGTTGTGGACCCTATCGTGACCCAGACGAGCCCATGTGCAGGAAGTGTCACCGGCTGCACAAGATTGAGCTCCGTGTTTCAGAGCTTAATCAGCAGCTGGAGTCACTGCGGTTCATCTGTGAGGCAAAGAGCTTCATGGATAGCACGTTCAGAGAGGTGGTCACACCGCAAGTTCGGGGCAAGCAGGCAGATAGGGAATGGGTAACCGCTAGGCAGTCCATGAGAAACGGGCAGGTAGTGCAGGGGTCTGCACTGACTGGTTTTCCATTCTGGATATCGGTGAGGGTGATGGATCCTTGGAGGAGTGCAACAAGACCCAAGCCCATGACACCACAAGTGGCCTAGCTGCACAGGAGTGGGGTGGGAGAAGAAGAGCGGAGGGCAGTACTGATAGGGGATTTTTAGTTAGGGGAGCAGACAGGCATTTCTGCAGCCATCAATTCCAGGTGGTTTGTTGCCTCCCTGATGCTAGGGTCAGGCATGTCACAGAATGGCTGCAGGGCATTCTTGTCGGGGAGGGTGAACTGCCAGAGATCATGGTTCACATTGGTACTAATGGAGGGGATGTGGTTCTGCAATCGGAATTTAGGGAGCTAGGCAGAAAATTAGACAGCAGGACCTCTAAAGTAGCAATCTCTGGAGTACTCCCAGTGCCACGTGCAATTGAGTACAGAAATAGAAAGATAAAACAGATGAATGCATGGCCAGAAAGATGGTGCAGGAGGGAGGGTTTTAGGTTCCTGGGACACTGGGACTGGGTCTAGGGGAGATGGCACCTGTACAAGCCGGACTGGTTGCATCTGAACAGAACCGGGACTGAGTTCCTTGCGGATTGTTTTGCTAGTGCTGTTCGGAAGGGTTTAAACGAACTCAGCAGGGGTGTGGGAACCAGGAGAGAATATTATAAAGTAACACCAGGGTGCAGTGAATGTTGGGAGAGGCAGATAGCACTAAAATAGTTAATAGATGGAGTCGAAATAAGTTAATAGATGGAGTCGGAGTAAGGGAGCAAGTAATGAAGTCTAAATCAGGGTTAAACTGCATGTATGTGAATGCACAGAGTATAGTTAATAAAATTGGGGAGTTACAGGCACAGATTACCTTGTGGGATTATGATGTTGTGGCGATTACGGAGACCTGGCTTAAGGAAGGGCAGATCTGGGTGCTAAATATTCCTGGTTACAAAGTGTTCAGAAAAGAAAGGAAAGGGAAAAAAGGACAAGGGGTGGCATTTTTGGTTAAGGAGAGAATTGCAGTACTGGAGAAAGAGGATGTGTCAGAGGATTCAAGGACAGATCCAATTTGGCTAGAGCTAAGGAATAGGAAGGATGAAATTACATTGCTTGGTGCAATATATAGACCACCAGATAGCGGTAAGGATATAGAGGAACAAATCTGCAAGGAAATTACAGAGAGGTGCAAACATCATATAGTAGTTATAATGGGGGACTTTAATTACTGGGATAGTGGTACTGTAAGGGGCAGTGAGGGACAAGCGTTCCTAGATTATGTTCAGGAGAATTTCCTACAGCAGTATATGCCCAGTGTAACAGGAAAGAAGGCACTGCTAGACCTGGTTCTTGGGAATGAGGTGGGCCAAGTAGATCAAGTGACAGTGGGGGGTGGAACATTTAGGGGACAGTGATCAACGTATCATAAGGTTTAGGATGATATTGGTCAATCCAGAGAAAGAATAATCAACTGGCGGAGAGTGGACTTCAATAGGTCAAGGACAGAGCTGGGCTGGATAGACTGGAACCAAAGGTTGGCAGGAAACACAGTAGCTGAACAATGGGCTACCTTCAAATAGGGAGATGGATTGGGCACAGTCAAGCTAAGTTCCCTTACAGGAAAGGGTAGGACAAACAAATCCAAAGCTCCCTGGATGACAAAGGAGATAGAAGTTAAAGAAGAAAAAATGTGCTCACGACAGGTGTCAGGTAGCAAATACAATTGAGAACCAAGCTGAATACAGAAAGTTCAGAAGGGATGTGAAAAAGCAAATATGAGAAGCAAAGAAGGATTATGAAAAAAGAGCGGCAGCTAACATAATAGGAAATCCTGAAGCATTCTTTAAGCACATCTATAAGCAATAGTAAAAGGGTGGTAATAGGAAGAGTAGGGCCGATTACGGATCAAAAAGGCAATTTACACAGAGGCAAGAGGCATGGCTGAGGTGTTAAATTAATACTTTGCATCTGTTCTTACCAACAAGGTAGATGCTGCCCAGGCCATGGGGACAGAGGAGGAAACTCAGTTACTAGAAGGGTTTAAAATTGATAAGGAGGAGATATTGGATAAGCTGTCGGTTGATAAGGCACCAGGACTAGATGAGATGCATCCAAGAATATTGAAGGAAGTGAGAGAGGAAATTGCAGAGGAACTGGCAATAATCTTTCAATGTTCCCTGGATTTGGGGGAGGTGCCAGAGGACTGGAGAAATGCAAGCATTACGCCCTTGTTCAAAAAAGGTTGTAAAGATCTGCCCTGCTTTTCCTGATATACATAAATGATCTAGATCTTGGTGTGCAGGGGAAAATTTCAAAGTTTGTGGATGACACAAAACTTCGGACAATTGTAAATTTTGAGGAGGATAGTGTAGAACTTCAAAAGGACATTGACACATTGGTGGAGTGGGCAGAGAGGTGGCAGATGTAGTTCAATGCGGAGAAGTGTGAGGTAATGCACTTTGGTACAAAGAACATGGAGTGACAGTATAAAATAAAGGATACTATTCTAAAGGGCGTGCAGGAGCAGAGAGACCTGGGTATATATGTACATAAGTCGTTAAAGGTTGCAGGACAGGTAAGAGAGCTGTTTATAAAGCATACAGTATTCTAGGCTTCATTATTTAGGGCATAGGGAGGTTTTGATGAACTTATACAAAACACTGGTTAGATCTCAGCTGGAGTATTATGTACAGTTCTGGGCACCAGACTATAGGAAGGATGTGAACACATTGGAAAGAGTGCAGAAGAGGTTTACAAGAATGGTTCCAGGGATGAGACACTTCAGTTATGAGGAAAGATTGGAGAAGTTGTGACTGTTTTCCTTGGAGAGGAGAAGGCTAAGAGGAGACTTGATAGTTTTCAAAATCATGAGGGGTCTGGACAGAGTGGATAGGGAGAAACTGTTCCCGCTTGTAAATGGTTCGAGAACCAGAGGGCACAGTTTTGAAGTGTTTTGCAAAAGAAGGAAATGTGAGGTGAGAAAAAACTTTTTCACACAGTGAGTAGTTAGGGTTTGGAGTGCACTGCCTGGAAGTGTGGTGGAGGCAGGTTTGATTGAGGCATTCAAGAGGGCATTGGCTGATTATTTTTAAAAAACAATGTGTAGGGTTACAGGGAAAAGGCAGGAGATTGGCACTAAGTTAAAATGCTCAGAGAGCTGGTGCAAACACGATGGGCTGAATGACTTCCTTCTGCACTATAACAATTCTATGATTCTTCTTTATCTTAATTTCTATCTAATTTTTCATCCAGGGAGCTCTGGATTTGTTTGTCCTACATTTCCCTTTCGATGGAATACGCCTTGACTGTGCCCGAACCAATTCTTTTTTTGAAGGTAGTCCATTGTTCAGTTACAATTATTCCTGTAAATCTTTCCTTCCAATCCATCTGGCCCAGCTCCATTCTTGCCCCATCAGTCAGCTCTCGTCCAGTTAATTATTCTTACTCTGGATTGCCTATCGTCCTTTTCCATCATCATCCTAAAACATACAATATAATGGTCACTGTCTCCTAAATGTTCCCCTGCTGACACTTGATCTAAATGGCCCACCTCATTTCCAAGGACCAGGTCCAACAATGTGTCTTTTCTTGTTGGATTGGACACACACTGCTGTAGAATATTCTCCTGAACACAATCTAGGAACTTTTGCCCCCACTACCACTGTCCCTGTCTACATTTGGGTAATTAAAGTCTCCCATTATAACTACTCTATAATGTTTGCATCTCTCTCTAATTACCCTGCAGGTTTGTTCTTCTATGTCCTTCTCACTATTTGGCGGTCTATAGACTGCACCAAGCAATGTCATTGTTCCCTTTTTGTTCTTTAGCTCTGGCCAAATTGATTCTGTCCTTAAACCCTCTAGGACATTCTCTTTCTCCAGAACTGCAATGCTCTCCTTAACTAATACTGTCACCCCTCCTCCTTTCCTATCTTTTCTGAACACCTTGTAGCTGGGAATATTTAACACCCAGTCCTGCCCTTCCTTCAGCTAGGTCTCTGTTATTGCCACAACATCATATTTCCACATGGCACCCTGCACCAGTAACTCGCCAATCTTATTTACTATACTCCATGCATTCACATACATACATAGTATCCCTGATCTAGATTGTGTTACTTCCTCCCTCACCCCGACTTCACCTATTAACTTACTATTCTCTATTCTTGTGTTATCTGTCTCTGCCAGCACTTTGTGCACTCCTCATTCCTCTCTAATATTTTCTCTTGGTTCCCACACCACTGCCGAGCTAGTTTAAAGCCCTCTCTACAGCACTAGCAAAACGCCCCACAAGAACTCAGTCCCAGCTCTGTTCAGGTGCAACCCATCCAGCTTGTACAGGTGCCATCTCCCTCAGAGCCTGTTCCAGTGTCCCAGGAATCTAAAGCCCTCCCTCCTGCATTTTCCATCCACGCGTTCATCTGCCTTGTCCTCCTATTTCTGTACTCATTGGCATGTGGCAGTGGAAGTAATCTGGAAATTACTACATTTGAGATCCTGCTTGCTAATTTTCTACCTAGCTACCTGTTGGATCCTGTATCCTAGTTTGTTGGGACTAAAGGATCTGGGTTGCACGCTTGTTTCAAGGTGACTGAGTTGGTACCATAGACAGAGAAGATCAGTAGATCGCTCTTAGAAGAAACACATTCTGTGTATTTACAAAAGGAACTCAGCAGCTACACTTGTGTGCTTGCAACTCAAAACTCTGACTTTACACTCCGGAACACCCTGGTCCACTCCTCCATCATCCCCTACTCCTCAACCCCCACCTACGGCACCTCCCCATGCCCACGCAAAAGATGCAACACCTGCCCCTTCACTTCTCTCTCCTCAATGTCCAAGGGCCCAAACACTCCTTTCAAGTGAAGCAACATTTCACTTGCATTTCCCCCAACTTAGTCAACTGCATTTGTTGCTCCCAATGCGGTCTCCTCTACATTGGAGAGACCAAACGTAAACTGGGCGACCACTTTGCAGAATACCTGTGGTCTGTCCGCAAGAATGACCCAAAGCTCCCTGTCGCTTGCCATTTTAACAATCCACCCTGCTCTCTTGCCCACATGTCCATCCTTGGCCTGCTGCATTGTTCCAGTGAAGCTCAATGCAAACTGGAGGAACAGCACCTCATCTTCCGACTAGGCACTTTACAGCCTTCCGGACTGAATATTGAATTCAACAACTTTAGATCTTGAACTCCCTCCTCCATCCCCACCCCCTTTCTGTTTCTTCCCCCTACCTTTTGTTTTTTCCAATAATGTATATAGATTTTTCTTTTCCCACCTATTTCCATTAATTTTAAATCTTTTATGCCCTGCTTGTCTTTCCACCCCACCTCCACTAGAGCTGTACCTTGAGTGCCCTACCATCCATTCTTAATTAGCACATTCGTTTAGATAATATCACTACATTCAACACCTCTTTGTTCTTTTGCCTGTGACACCTTTTGATTATCTGCTCCTATCACTGCTTGCTTGTCCCTACAACCACACCCCCCCCCCACCCCCCCAAGCTTATATTTCACCCCTCTCCTTATTTTCGCTCAGTTCTGTGGAAGGGTCACGAGGACTCGAAACGTCAACTCTTTTCTTCTCCGCTGATGCTGCCAGACCTGTTGAGTTTTTCCAGGTAATTCTGTCATTACACTTCAGCTTCTAACTCAAGGCTACTGACCACAGAGGTAGCCCGCGCTACTCGATACCAAGATCATGTGATCTTCCATTACAACATTTGTCTTAAAGTTATATTACACATTAGATTATTACATTCCCTAAATTCTGATTGCAGGACCACATCCCCTTCCCATCTAAATCATTAGTACCAATGTGGACAAGGACCTCTGGTTGATCCCCCAGAAGAATGTCCTGCAGCCGCTCTGTGACATCATTGATCCTGGCACCAGGGAGTCAACATACCATCCTGGAATCACGTCTACAGCCACAGAAACGCCTGTCTATTCCCGTAACCAATGAAGCCCCTATCACTACAGCTCTTCTTTTCTTCTTCCTCCCCTCCTGTACAGCTGAGCTGCTCGTGGTGCCACAAATTTGGCTCTGATTGCACTCCTCTGAGGAGCTAACACTCTCACCCCCTTCCAAAACAGAAAACTGATTTGAGAGTCTGAGCCCAGGGGACTCATGCACTACCTGCCTACTTCTCTTGGGCTGCCTGGCGGTCACCCATTCTCTTTCTGTCTCCAGGCCCTTAAGCTGCAGTGTGCCCATCTCTCTGAACGTGCTATCCATGTAGCTTTCAGCCTCACAGATGCGCCACAGTAACTGCAGCCGCTGCTCGAGCTCTGAAACCCGGAGCTGAAGTTTCTGCAGCTGGTAGCACTTCCTGCACGTGGTCGCCTAGGACAACGGCAGTACCCATGACTTTGCACATATCACAGGACACAGTCTACTCGACTGAGCTGCCCTGCATTGTCTTAACTCTACTTCCCTTAGGTTAACTTTATTCTACTTTGGATTATTTATATTACTTTATTACATTGACCCTAAGTTTCCCTTATTCCTCGCACTTCTCAGTTAAATCCAAATATAGCTACTTGTTTAAAAATATTACACTTTTCTAATTTACTCACCAGGTCCTACTTACCAAGACCGCAGCTCTTCTTTCCGAGGAAAGATAGAAAAGGAAAGGAGCACGTCCTCCCTCCTCCCCAAACTCCCTCAGTCACCAAACTCCAACTGAAGCACTTCACCTTAGCCAAAAACAGCACTCCAGTGCAAAGTCAGCACTATAAGATAGCTTACTTTTATACTCTCTGAACCTAGCCTCTGAAAACCTAATTAAGCCAGTTATCTAATTTACTAGTTGTAGCTGCAAGCAGAGCCTGTATAAGCCCTGTTTTAAGGCTGGACTAAAACTCACCTTCTTCCAACCCTAATAGCAACTTTTAGTTAATTGCTAAATTAAAGAAAGACTAGGCTTTAGATAGAATTTAACCCTTAAATTAACCCTTAAACTCCCTCAGTCACCAAACTCCAACTGAAGCACTCTACTGCAGCCCAAAACAGCACTCCTGTGCATGATTAGAATAGTGAGTGATATTCCTGCTGAAACACAATCAGTTGTTTGTATTTGGAAACTATCCCATCTGAACCCAACTCCACTTGTCCCTATACTTGCATAGAAGCACTTCCAGTAGAAGGTCGCTGGAGAGCTTGCAGGAGCTCTGTCTAGCCAAAGAAAACACAAAATTTTTCCAATTGCCACTGGCATTAATTTGGACCATTCTGGTCAATGTGCCTCTACTCACTAAGTTAGCAGAGTACTGATCCAATGACACCTATATGTCACTTGAAAACCAGCCATCAATCCACTGCAGGGTGAGCATGAATTGACGCACACCTAGGCCTGTGAAATTGGCAGCATCTTCTAGAGTTAGCTTATCTCCCACGCCCAGGAAATAAAATCTGAGAAGTAAACATAATGATCAGGAGCCTGTAATTCAATAGAAGCTTAAAAAATGAAAAAAGAGACTGCAAAGTAGCAACCTTCATAAACTATTTACCTGCTTCCTGATGTCACCAGCTTTAGGCGGGTGATGCTTTTCCAACCAATCCAAACGGAGGTCATTGAAGTAACTTTGAACTCTGGATTTGAGAGACTCATACTGCCAGATGGCTGCCACCCCGAATGAGGATCCTGTGAACTACACGAGTCAGTGCTTAGTGTCCAGCTGATATTTCAGTTTAATACATAGCATTTGTATTTAATAATAGCACTACTGCTAGATTAGCACAGTCTTCTCTACCGCCTTGCTCAACCTTAATGCTGTCCCGTCAAAGGACAAGGTCAATAGTGCAATCTACTGGGTAAAAGAGCACGGCCCATAATATATGATGCAAGGTAAACAAACCAAGGTGCACTGAGCAGGATGCCTGGCAAAGGGCCCAGGTCTATAGTGAAACATAAGTAAAAAAAAAAGGCTCACAGTGCAAGGCACCAGCTGCAAGGCCATTGTATAAGACTTCACCAGGGTTCAATAGGAGAGAAGCTGAGATCAGTCTACATGATCCCACCTCCTTCCTCCTAATGAACAATGAAAGTGCATGGCTACCACCCACTAAAGGTTTTTTCAACCTTCCACCCAGAACATTCCAACCTCAACCATAGATGATTTTGGCATTCAAAGTTCACAATGAGGATATACAGAACGGAACATTTTCATTCGAGAATATAAACATATAAATAAAAATATGCAACATACATAAGAGCTATGTGAATCAGAAAAAGGCCATTAGACCCTACAGACAAGGAGGGTTGAGAGCTCTGCGCTGACTGGTCTGAGCTCCATCAGGGCTGCAACACCAGATGAATAAAGGGACTTGGAATCTACATGTATAAATTAGAAGAATGTTTGCACGTAGACAAATTGCTCAAACAGACTACTGCAACCCTGTGCTTCATTACAATCACAGAATCACAGTGCAGAAGAGGCCCTTCGGCCCATCGAGTCTGCACCAACACATGAGAAACATCTGACCTACCCAATCCCATTTACCAGCACTTGGCCCATAGCCTTGAATGTTATGATGTGCCAAGTGCTCATCCAGGTACTTTTTAAAGGATGTGAGGCAACCTGCCTCCACCACCTTCCCAGGCAGCGCATTCCAGACCGTCACTACCCTCTGGGTAAAAAGGTTTTCCCTCACATCCCCCCTAAACCTCCTGTCCCTCACTTGAACTTATGTCCCCTCGCGAATGACCCTTCAACTAAGGGGAACAGCTGCTCCCTATCCACCCTGTCCAAGCCCCTCATAATCTTGTATACTTCGATCAGGTCACCCCTCAGTCTTCTCTGCACCAACGGAAACAACCTAAGTCTATCCAACCTCTCTTCATAACTTAAATGTTTCATCCCAGGCAACATCCTGGTGAATCTCCTCTGCACCCCCTCCAGTACAATCACATCCTTCTTATAATGTGGCGACCAGAACTGCACACAATACTCCAGCTGTGGCCTCACCAAGTTCTATACAACTCCAACATGATCTCCCTACTTTTGTAATCTATGCCTCGACTGATAGAGGCAAATGTCCATATGCCTTTTTCACCACCCCACTAACATGCCCCTCTGCCTTCAGAGATCCATGGACACACACGTCAAAGTCCCTTTGTTCCTCAGAACTTCCTAGTGTCATGCTATTCATTGAATACTTCCTTGTCAAATTACTCCTTCCAAAGTGTATCACCTCACACTTTTCAGGGTTAAATTTCATCTGCCACTTATCTGCCCATTTGACCATCCCGTCTATATTTTCCTGTAGCCCAAGACACTCAACTTCACTGTTAACCACCCAGCTAATCTTTGTGTCATCTGCAAACTTACTAATCCTACCCCCCACATAGTCATCTATGTCGTTTATATAAATGACAAATAATAGGGGACCGAGCACAGATCCCTGTGGTACGCCACTGGACACTGGCTTCCAGTCACTAAAGCTTCCTTCTGTCATCACCCTCTGTCTCCTACAACTAAGCCAATTTTGAATCCATCTTATCAAATTACCCTGTATCCCATGTGCATTTGCCTTTTTTAAATGTTTCCCATGTGGTACCTAGTTTTCTGAAATCCATATGAACTACATCAATTGCACTACCCTCATCTACACACCCAGTCACCTCCTCAAAAAATCCAATCAAATTTGTTAGGCATGACCTCCCTCTGACAAAGCCATGCTGACTATCCCTGATCAAACCTTGCCTCTTCAAGTGGAGATAGATTCTCTCCTTCAGAATTTTCTCCAATAGTTTCCCTACCACTGACGTGAGACTCACTGGTCTGCAGTTCCCTGGCTTATCTCTACAATCCTTCTTAAATAGCGGAACCACATGAGCTGTTCTCCAGTCCTCTGGCACCTCCCCCACAGCCAGAGTGGAATTAAAAATTTGGGTCAGAGCCCCTGCGATCTCCTCCCTTGCTTCCCTCAGCAGTCTGGGACACAAATCATCCAGACCTGGAGGACTGTCCACTTTTAAGCCTGCCAACACCTCCAATACCTTGTCACTTCCTATATCAATGATGACAGAATATGAAATTAAGGAAGTAGCACTGATAGCATGCAGATTCATTTGGAGTAGTCTTAGGCCATGTTAAAAAGTAGATACCGCTCTGGAGAAAGTCCACACTAATTCCTTAGGATACAATCTAATTTGAAGGTACTGAATTATGTTGAAAGACTGAATAAACATGTTATATTCCCTCAGGATGAGTTGCTAAGGAGTGATCTGATTGAGGTGTGTAGAATAAAGCAGATCGATAAGCTAGATTCAGCTCTTCCCTCCAAAACAAGGGGACATCCTCGGATTTGAGTTAAACTGGTTGAAAATCTGGGAAAATCTTCTGCACACAAGAAGTTCTGAGAGAATGTGGAATGCACTATTTCAGAAGGTTACAGGCACAGAATCTAGAAAGATGTGTAAAAGGAAAATACTTAGTTGAAAAGTAAAGATTTGGGGAATTTGGATTGAAGACATGGAGCTGTCAGGGCCAAAAATACTGTGGAACAGCCTCATTAGGTTCATTGGCTGACACGTGTTCCTATATAAAATTGAATTCGGCATCACAGGTTAGGGAGAGGAAATGAACAACCAGATTCCTGTTCCTGATCAATGTGCAGTAACATTACATTTTAATATGCTGGAAGACAAGATCATCTAATGTCATCTAATGTGCCTAATGACACACACAGTCCAGACTGTAAGGGGGATGTGGTGGTGTCGTGGTATTGTCACTTGACTGGTAATCCAGAGACCCAGGGTAATGCTTTGGGGACCCAGGTTCGAATCCCACCATGACAGATGGTAAGGACAGCAGAAGGGTCATGAGGACTTGAAACATCAACTCTTTTCTTCTCCGCCGATGCTGCCAGACCTGCTGAGTTTTTCCAGGTAATTCTGTTTTTGTTTTGGATTTCCAGCATCCGCAGTTTTTTGTTTTTATGACAGATGGTGCAATTTGAGATCAAAAAAAATCTGGAATTAAAAGTCTGATGATGACCATGAAATCGTTGTTAATAAAAACCCATCTGGTTCACGAATGTACTTGAGGAAAGGAAATCTGCTGTCCTTACCTGGTCTGGCCTACATGTGACTCCAGACCCACAGAAATTTTGTTGACTCTTAAACGCTCTCTGAACAAGGGCAATTAGGAATGGGCAATAAATGCTGGCCGAACCAACAATGCCTACATCCCATGAATGAATCAAATAAACAAAAAAAACTCACATACCAAGAATGACCATTCAGGAGAGGTAACAGAGAGTAGCCAACACCTGGAACAACAGCTCAATATTCCTCAGAGTCTTCAGAAGAGGAGGAAATAACTTCATCTTCAATGCCAACTTACCCCTATAGTAAACAGAAAGGGTTTGACAAGCTTTCTGAATGAGTGCACTGATGCTTTAGATAAAACAGGCTCATCCAGCAGTGGGGTCAAACTGCTTTTGCTTGTCTGATTCACACGCGAGGCCAAGTCCTTCAGAGCCTTTTCATCTGGCTCCACTTTCCGAGGTTCATTTTTTTTTGGTGCTTTTCTAAACCCACGTCTGGATTCCTTATAGAAAAATAACCTGCAAGAAAGAGGTTTACATTGTTTAAAGGCACATCAAAAAAGTTCACTGCACAAATGAATACACCAAGCACAGCGCTGCACGTGTCAGCACCAAGCACTGGTCTGGAGATGAGGTGCTGCCAGGACTAAAGGGCCATGCCTGGCCAGCACACGGTCTCAGTTTATTGCAGATATTAGTCTGCTGAAATACAGAGCAGATATCTACTGATGAAAACATTTAAAATGAGCCTGCCTCATGTATACATATTGGAATAGGATATTTAGTCTCCAAATTCCCCAACAGGATCCCACTGCTCTTTAAAGTAGTGAAATGTTTTATCAACGTGTACTGTGTGAGGTAAAGACAAATCTCTTGCTCTCTTATTCCCATTCACCAAACAGGGGGTTTAACTCAAGAGATCCAGATTTGTACTGAGTCCCACATTCTCTCCAGTTACTGGATCATTCATTGCAAGGTAACTTGTCCATTTAATTTTCTTGCTCTACTCCATATCCTGCTCACCACATTCCACATGATGGGAGTGTCGATGACAATGCTTGGATCAGTGCCCTGTTACCTAGGATGAGCCACATTTGAAGATACTAGTTTAAATGACACAAAACAACAAATTTTATTGCATGGGATTCCAAGATTCTTAACCATTGCAGGAGTCCCGTTCCCCAAATCCAGCCATTAATCCCCCCCACCGAAAAAAATCACAAAAAGCAGCCCTGAACATCAAAAGGGAGACATCCACCCACTTCAGCATCCCAAATACTTCAGGAATTTGTGCTCTGCTGAATTTTTCCCCTTTTGCACAGTGAATAGCCAACTACGGGTGCATAGTATCCAATATAAATCTCCAGCCTTATCTCATCGCTGTTTATTGGACCTACGGTGTGCACAAATTTGTTACTGCATTTTAATTACTTCAATTATAACAGTGACTAAACTTTAAAAGCACAATTGGCTGTAAAGCACTGTGGAGGGCCCCGAGATCGTGAAAGGCGCTATATAAATGCAAGCTCATTCTTTCGTAAATATCTGCCTTTTTGATTAAACCAGGGGTCAGTCTGTGTTAATGTCTGCTGACTACAGAGCCAACTATCACTGCTCTATTAAAAAAAGCTGCAAACAGCAGGAGCCACAGGAATTGCACATATTTTGAGAGTATAGTTTTGCAATTGGTTTGAGTTGCTTTCTTTTTAAAAAAGGAGCAGGGAGAGCAAGGAGACTTCATTTTAAAAAAAGTGGGGAGACTTCATTTAAAAAAGAGCAGGAGACTTTATTTAAAAAAAGAGGATGAAGAGCGAGGAGACTTCATTTAAAAAAGAGTGGGAAGAATTAATTTTAAAAAAGAGCGGGGAAACTACATTTTAAAAAAAGGGTGGAGAGCAGGGAGACTTCATTTAAAAATGAGTGGGGAGACTTCATTTTAAAATGAGCGGGGAGAACGGGTGACTTCATTTTAAAACAACCATGGAGAGCAGGGAGACTTCATTTTAAAAGAGCGGGGAGACTTCATTTTAAAAGAGCGGGGAGACTTCATTTTAAAAGAGCGGGGAGACTTCATTTTAAAAGAGCGGGGAGACTTCATTTTAAAAGAGCGGGGAGACTTCACTTTAAAAGAGCGGGGAGACTTCACTTTAAAAGAGCGGGGAGACTTCATTTTAAAAGAGCGGGGAGACTTCATTTTAAAAGAGCGGGGAGACTTCATTTTAAAAGAGCGGGGAGACTTCATTTTAAAAGAGCGGGGAGACTTCATTTTAAAAGAGCGGGGAGACTTCATTTTAAAAGAGCGGGGAGACTTCATTTTAAAAGAGCGGGGAGACTTCATTTTAAAAGAGCTGAGCGAGCGGGGAGACTTCACTTTTAAAAAGGGCACAGAGAGCAGGGAAACTTTAATTTTAAAAAGAACACGGAGAGCAGGGAGACTTAATTTTAAAAAGAGCACGGAGAGTAGGGAGACTTAATTTTAAAAAGGAATGGGGGGGGAGTGTGGAGACTTCATTTTAAAAATAGCGCAGAAAGCAGTGAGACTTCATTTTAAAAAGGACCAGGAGCCTTAATTTAACAAAAAGTGGGGAGACTTCATTTTAAGAAAGCAGGGAGAGTTCATTTTAAGAGGAGCTTGGAGAGTGAAGAGACTTCATTTTAAAAAGGGGAGTAGGGAGACTCCATTTAAAAAGAGCGGGGGGGGGTTTCATGTGTGACCAGCAGCAGAGTGACGTTGCGAACCACAATGTGTCGCGAGTACAGGGAAGGCAGCTGAATGGTGATTATTTCTCATCTTTAAAGTAGAAGTAATGTCTTTAGTTTGTGTTTAGTTCTCTAGTCTTTTTTTCTCTCTTTTTTCTTAAAAAAAGCTTGTTAAGTATAATATTGATATTGGTGTAAAAAATAATTACAATAAAGTGTAAAGAGTGGGGGATTCTTTAAGTGTAAAGAGCAGGGATACTAGGCTAATTAGTTAATAAATTAAATACGATAGTGATGGCAGGGCAGGTGATGTGTTCTGCTGCAGCATGTGGGGGCTGCTGAACGCCAAGGTGATCCAGAGCGAACACGTTTTTTGTAAGTGTTTGCAGCTCGAGGGACTTTGGATCCGAGCTGAGGAGCTGGAGTCCGAGCTGCAGACATTGTGCCACATCAGGGAGAGGGAAAGTTACCTGGACACTTTGCTCCAGGAGGTGGTCACACCCCTTGGGATTAGGTCACAGGACGGTGTGACTTCAGGTGAGGCAGGTTTGGGAACCCAGGGGATAGCGTTTGAGGAGCCTCGGCCCCTGCAATTGTCCAAGAGAGCAGAGACTGCAGGAGGATGAGCGAACTGACCACGGCACCATGGTACAGGGAGCCATTCAAGTGGGGGGAACAAATAGGAACGTAGTAGTGGTAGGGACAGTATAACTAGGGGGATAGATACTGTACTCTGCAACCGTGAGCGAGTCCTGAAGGCTGTGTTGCCTGCCTAGTGCCAGGGTTAAGAACATCTCCTCAGGGCTGGAGAGGAACTTGGAGTGGGAGGGGAGGGATCCAGTTGTCATTATCCATGTTGGTACCAACGATATTGATAGGACTATAAAGGAGGTTCTGCTGAAAGAATTTGAACAGTTAGGAGCGAAATTAAAAAGCAGAACTTCCAAGGTAATAATCTCGGGATTACTACCTGAGCCACGGGCAAACTGACACAGAGTAAATAAAGTCAAGGAGTTAAATATATAGCTCAAAGACTGATGTGGGAGGAATGGGTTTCAGTTCATGGGATACCGGCAGTGCGGGGGTACAAGGTGGGCTTCACTTGAACTGTGCTGGGACCAATGTCCTGGCGAATCAAATAACTAGGACTATAGAGAGGGCTTTAAACTAAATAGACAGGGGAGGATTCTGGAGAGGGGGTACATAGGTTTGCAAAGCAAAAGGATATGACAGCTTTGCAGGGCAAATATGGGTACTGATACTCAGTGTGACAGGAAGAGACAGAGTGTACAATCGTTAAAAAAAACAGTAAATAGGATCAAAGGGGGAAAAAATGGTAAAAAGACAAAAATAATAGCTCTTTACTTAAATGCATGTAGTCTTCGGAACAAGGTAAATTAATTAACGGCGCAAGTAGAGGTTAATGGATATGATCTTATAGCCATTACAGAGACATGGTTACAAGGGGATCAAAGCTGGGAACTAGATATTCAGGGATATGTAACTTTTCGAAAGGACAGGCAGGAAGGAAAGGGTGATGGGGTAGCTTTGTTAGTATGAGATGGAATAAGTACGATAGCAAGAAATGATCTTGGATCGGAAGATGTAGAACCCACATGGGTGGAGGTAAGAAATAACAAGGGGAAGACGACACTGGTGGGAGCAGTCTATAGGCCCCCTAACAGTAGCTATACAGTAGGACAGAGAAAAAATCAGGAGGTAATAAGGGTATTAAAAAAGGCCATACATTAATCATGGGTGACTTTAATCTTCATGTAGATTGGGAAAAACAAATTGGCAGAGGTAGCCACGAGCAAGAATTCATATGAGTATATTTGGGACAGTTTCCTAGAACAATATATTGTGGATCCAACAAGGGATCAGGCTGCTTTGGATCTCGTAATGTGTAATGAGGCAGGTTTAATAAATGATCTGAGTGAAAGAACCTACAGGAAATAGTGACCATAACATGGTTGAATTTAGTTTTCAGTTTGAGAGTGAGAAACTTGAGTCAGAAACAACTATGCTAAACTTAAATAAGGGTAATTACAAAGGAATGAGGGCAGGGTTGGTTGGACTGGAAAAGGAGTTAGCAGAAAAGACGGTTGATGAACAATGGCAGGCGTTTAAGAAAATAGTTCATGGCTCACAACAAAGATATATCCCAGTGAGCAAGAAGCATTCTAGGAAGGGGATAAACCAACTATGGTTAACCAAGGAAGTTAAGGATAGTATCAAATTGAAAGAAAAATTGGCAAAGATTAGTGGTAAACCAGATTGGGAAATTTTTAAGATCCAATAAAAGGTGACCAAAAAAATAAAGAGGGAGAAAATAAACTTTGAAGGTAAACTAGCGAGTAATATAAAAATGGACAATAAGAGCTTCTTTAAATAAATAAAAAGGAGAGAGGCCAAAGTGAACATAGGCCCCTTGGAGAATGAGGCTGGGGAAATAATAATGGGGAACCAGGAAATAGCAGAGGAATTGAATAAATACTTTGCGTCAGTCTTCATGGTAGAAGACACTGAGAGCGTTCCAAAAATGGGAAATAATCAAGGGGAAAAGTTGGGTCGGGGGGGGAGTGTAATGACTATCACTAGAGAAAAACTATAAGGAAAACTAGTGGGGCTAAAGGCTGATAAGTGCCCTGGACCTGATGGTTCGCATCCTAGGATATTAAAGGAAGTAGCTACAAAGATAGTAGATGCACTGGTAGTAATCTTCCAAGAGTCCTCAGATCCTGGAAAAGTCCCAGTGGATTGGAAAACAAAAATAGGTGGGAAGAGGATGACACAAAGAGCCTGCAGAGGAATATAGACGGGGTTACTTGAGTGGGCAAAAACTTGGCAGATGGAATATAATGTGGGAAAATGTGAGGTTATGCACTTTAGCAGGAAGAATCGAGCAGCTGAATATTATTTAAATGAAGAAACACTGAAGAAAGCTGCAACACAAGGATTTTGGGGTCCTCGTGCATGAATCACAAAAAGCTATCATACAAGTTCAGCAGTTAATAGGGAAGGCAAATGGAATGTTGGCCTTTATTTCAAAGGGAATGGAGTATAAATTTAGGGAAGTCTTGCTAAAACTATACAAGGCTCTAGTTAGACCACACCTAGAATACCGTGAACAGTTTTGGTCCCCTTATCTAAGGAAAGATATACAGGCATTGGAGGCAGTCCAGAGAAGGTTCACTAGGTTGATTCTGGGTATGGAGGGACTTTCTTATGAGGAAAGATTGAGTAGGTTGGCCCTGTACTCATTGGAATCAGAGGGCAGTGAATCTGTAGAATTCTTTACTGCAGAGGGCAGTAGAGGCTGGGTCGTTAAGGATATTCAAGGCTGAGATAGAGAGATTTTTAATCAGCGAGGGAATCAATGGTTATGGAGGAAAGGAAAAGAAAGTGGAGTTCAGGATGATCAGATCAGCCATGATCTCATCGAATTGTGGCATAGACTCGATGGGCCGAATGGCCTACATCTGTTCCTACGTGTTATGATCCGAAAGCTTTTCAGCGTTCCCATGGGGATTTAAAGTCAAGTACAAAGCAGACTACGTGAAATGTTCCTACTGTGTCCAGGTCGAGAGTGTAAAACCAGCAGCATTAAGAAACACCTTATCACATCGTCAACAGAGAGAGTGGGGTGGACAGATAGAGCAGGAGGGCTTTCAGGGTGCGAGGGAGGGGGCGGATACAACGAGGGGGCTTTTAGGGTGCGAGGGAGAGGGCGGATAGAGCGAGGGGGCCGATAGAGCGAGGGGGCCGATAGAGCGAGGGGGCCGATAGAGCGAGGGGGCCGATAGAGCGAGGGGGCTGATAGAGCGAGGGGGCTGATAGAGCGAGGGGGCTTTCATGGTGCGGGAGAGGGCAGGCTTTTGGAGTGAGGGGGGCGAGAGGAGGCGGGGGCGAGAGGAGGCGGGGGCGAGAGGAGGCGGGGGCGAGAGGAGGCGGGGGCGAGAGGAGGCGGTGCCTTCTCCCCTTCTCTCTCCCTCCCACCTCCTCTTTCTCCCTTCCTCCCTCTGCCTGCTTTCATCTCTGTCTCTCCCTTCTCTCCCTCCAACTCTCTTACCCTTCTTTCCCTCTCTCTCACTCCTTCCTTCTCTTCCCCGCCTCTCTCTCACCCCTTCCTTCTCTTCCCCTCCTCTCTCTCACCCCTTCCTTCTCTTCCCCTCCTCTCTCTCCTCCTCTCCCCCTCCCTCTCTGTCTCCCCTCCCTCTCTCCTCTCTACTCTCCCTCCTCCTCCTCCCCCTCTCTCTCCTCCCCCTCTCTCTCCTTCCCCCTCTCTCTCTCTCCTCCCCCCTGTCACTCTCTCTCTGCCCCCCCCTCACTCTCTCTCCGCCCCCTCTCTATCTCTCCTCCCCCCCTCTCTCTCCCCCCCCTCTCTCTCTCTCTCTCCCCCCTGCGCTCTCTCTCTCCTCCCTCCCCCCTCCTCCCTCCCCCCTCTCTCTCCCCCCACTCTCTCCCCCCACTCTCTCCCCCCACTCTCTCTGCCTCCCCCTCTGCCTCCACCCCCAGCCCCCCTCCCCATCTCTCTCCCCCACCCGCCCCCCTCCCCCTTCTCTCTCCCCCCCTCCCCATCTCTCTCCTACCCCCCTCCTACCTGCTCCCCCAACCCACCCCTTACCTGCTCTACACCCCACCCCTTACCTGCTCTGCCCCCCCACCCACGCCTTACCTGCTACCCCCCACCCACCCCTTACCTGCTCTCCCCCCCCACCCACCCCTTACCTGTTCTCCCCCACTCAACCACCCCCCCCAACCCCACCCCTTACCTGCTCTCCCCCACCCCCCCACCCCTTACCTGCTCTTCCCCCCCCAACCCCACCCCTCCCCCTTCTCTCCCCCCCTCCCCCCTCTCTCTCCTACCCACCTCCTACCTGCTCCCCCCAACCCACCCCTTACCTGCTCTACCCCCCCACCCCTTACCTGCTCTGCCCCCCCACCCACGCCTTACCTGCTCTACCCCCCCCAACCCCACCCCTTACCTGCTCTCCCCCCCAACTCCACCCCTTACCTGCTCTCCCCACCCCACCTGCTCTCCCCCCCCACCTGCTCTCCTCCCCTCCTCCCCCCCCCAGCTCTCCTCCCCTCCTCCCCCCCACTTGCTCTCCTCCCCTCCTCCCCCCCACTTGCTCTCCGCCCCCCCGACCTGCTCTCCTCCCCCCCGACCTGCTCTCCTCCTCTCCTCCCGGCCGACCTGCTCTCCTCCCCCCTGCTCTCCTCCACCCCCCGCCAGCTCTCCTCCCCTCCTCACCCCCTGACCTGCTCTCCTCCACCCCACCCGCTCTCCTCCTCCTCCCCCCTCTCTCTCTCTCTCTCTCCTCCTCCTCTCTCTCTCTCCTCCTCTCTCTCTCCTCCTCTCTCTCTCTCCTCCCCCTCAACTCTCCTCCCTCCTCTCCCTCCCCCCCTCTCTCTCCTCCTCCCCCTCTCCTCTCACCCCCCCTTCTCCCTCTCTTCCTCTCCCTCCCCCATCTCTCTCTCTTTCCTCCCCTCTCTCTCTCTTTCTCTCTCCTCCCCCTCTCTCTCCGCCCCCACTCTCTCTCTCTCCGCCACCCCCCTCTCTCCTCCCTCCCTCTCTCTCTCTCTCCTCCCCACCCCGCTCCCTCTCTCCCCCCCGCTCTCTCCCCCCTCTCTCTCTCTCCCCCCCCCACCCCCGCTCTCTCTCCCACCCCCCCACCCCCGCTCGCTCTCTCTTCCACCCCCCCACCCCCGCTCGCTCTCTCTCCCACTCCCCCCCCACCCCCGCTCGCTCTCTCTCCCACTCCCCCCCCACCCCCGCTCGCTCTCTCTTCCACCCCCCCTCGCTCTCTCTTCCACCCCCCCTCGCTCTCTCTTCCACCCCCCCCACCCCCGCTCGCTCTCTCTTCCACCCCCCCCCACCCCCGCTCGCTCTCTCTTCCACCCCCCCCACCCCCGCTCGCTCTCTCTTCCACCCCCCCCACCCCCGCTCGCTCTTCCACCCCCCCCCACCCCCGCTCGCTCTTCCACCCCCCCCCACCCCCGCTCGCTCTCTCTCCCCCCCCCCCCCCGCTTGCTCTCTCTCCCCCCCCCCCCCCCCCCCCCGCTTGCTCTCTCTCCCACCCCCGCTCGCTCTCTCTCTCTCTCTCTCTCTCCTACCTGCTCTGTCTCACTCCCCCTGCTGCAATCCACAATCGGTATCCTCGCGCCGCGCAGGCCCAAGCCGCCATCTTCCCCAGGGTTCACGCCAGGGTTACATAGGAACTTCCGGGTCAGCCACTGACATCCGACCGCCATCTTGGTGAAGGATCTGAAACTGAACAGAAAGGGCGCGGGGAATAGAAAGACAGAGTGGGGGAATGGAGGGACAGGGACAGGGACAGAGGCAGAGGAGAAAGAGGGAGGGAGAGAGAAGGGAGGGAGGGAGAATACAGGGAAGGGAGGGAGGGAGAATACAGGGAAGGGAGGGAGGGAGAATACAGGGAAGGGAGGGAGGGAGGGAGAATACAGGGAAGGGAGGGAGGGAGGGAGAATACAGGGAAGGGAGGGAGGGAGGGAGAATACAGGGAAGGGAGGGAGGGAGGGAGAATACAGGGAAGGAAGGGAGGGAGGGAGAATACAGGGAAGGAAGGGAGGGAGGGAGAATACAGGGAAGGGAGGGAGGGAGAATACAGGGAAGGAAGGGAGGGAGGGAGGGAGAATACAGGGAAGGAAGGGAGGGAGGGAGGGAGAATACAGGGAAGGGAGGGAGGGAGGGAGAATACAGGGAAGGGAGGGAGGGAGGGAGAATACAGGGGAGGGAGGGAGAATACAGGGGAGGGAGGGAGGGAGAATACAGGGGAGGGAGGGAGGGAGAATACAGGGGAGGGAGGGAGGGAGAATACAGGGGAGGGAGAATACAGGGGAGGGAGAATACAGGGGAGGGAGAATACAGGGGAGGGAGGGAGGGAGAATACAGGGGAGGGAGGGAGGGAGAGAGAATACAGGGGAGGGAGGGAGAATACAGGGGAGGGAGAATACAGGGGAGGGAGGGAGAGAGAATACAGGGGAGGGAGGGAGGGAGAATACAGGGGAGGGAGAATACAGGGGAGGGAGAATACAGGGGAGGGAGGGAGGGAGAATACAGGGGAGGGAGGGAGGGAGGGAGAATACAGGGGAGGGAGGGAGGGAGAATACAGGGGAGGGAGGGAGGGAGGGAGAATACAGGGGAGGGAGGGAGGGAGGGAGAATACAGGGGAGGGAGGGAGGGAGGGAGAATACAGGGGAGGGAGGGAGGGAGGGAGAATACAGGGGAGGGAGGGAGGGAGGGAGAATACAGGGGAGGGAGGGAGGGAGGGAGAATACAGGGGAGGGAGGGAGGGAGGGAGAATACAGGGGAGGGAGGGAGGGAGGGAGAATACAGGGGAGGGAGGGAGGGAGGGAGAATACAGGGGAGGGAGGAAGGGAGGGAGGGAGAATACAGGGGAGGGAGGGAGAATACAGGGGAAGGAGGGAGGGAGGGAGAATACAGGGGAGGGAGGGAGGGAGGGAGGGAGAATACAGGGGAGGGAGGGAGGGAGAATACAGGGGAGGGAGGGAGGGAGAATACAGGGGAGGGAGGGAGGGAGAATACAGGGGAGGGAGGGAGGGAGGGAGAATACAGGGGAGGGAGGGAGGGAGGGAGAATACAGGGAAGGGAGGGAGGGAGGGAGAATACAGGGAAGGGAGGGAGGGAGGGAGAATACAGGGAAGGGAGGGAGGGAGGGAGAATACAGGGAAGGGAGGGAGGGAGGGAGAATACAGGGGAGGGAGGGAGGGAGAATACAGGGGAGGGAGGGAGGGAGGGAGAATACAGGGGAGGGAGGGAGGGAGGGAGAATACAGGGGAGGGAGGGAGGGAGGGAGAATACAGGGGAGGGAGGGAGGGAGAATACAGGGGAGGGA